>NC_064615.1:1167243409-1168553362 GCF_023898315.1 Schistocerca nitens | reverse complement strand
CACTGCCCTATTGCGGACGCACCGTTATCGCAACTGTACGGACTATCTCGACTCACCTCAAGGCTGATCCACACTCCCATCGAGCGCCACCTGTCCTCAGCCCCTGTCCATTTCCTCCATATTCCGTCCTCCGAGATTCCCACAGGAGATAGGGCGTATTTGTGCATCCGCCCTGGAAAAGGTGGACTCATTGCCCAGCTAGGTATATCAAATTGTATGAATGTGTGGTGTCTGTTCTTTCGGAAATGTTCGAAAGAACAGACACCACACTTTCATATAATGCAGTCGTTTGCTTACTCTTAGTATACTGCACCCAGCAGCTGACAGGGGAATTGCGCCCCATAATTTTACACGGGCTCATGAAACGCGGAAGCCGGCTCAAGCTTGAGCCCAAATGGTACGAACATAAATCAAATCCCCCACCAGGAGGTTACACTTCTGACGCCTCTGGCTGTACCTCCTGGCCTGGCTCTGATGCACGAGAACAATATTATGCCGAGCGACGTTCCATTTCGCCATAATGTCGGGCAGATCAGTCTTTTTCGCCAAACGTCACCAATCGTCCACTAGTCCGACAAAGGCGGATTCATTGGGTAGACGAATATCAACTGAGCAATGGTTAATTCATGCGCTTTATGCAGAGCGGTATTAAAAACCAACCCCAAACACCTCACTGACTTACCCCAGGAAGAAAGACTCTTCGCAGGATGTGTAATTAGCGCTGACTTAAAAAGCGAATAAGGAGGTCTGCAAAAGACGGTTGAGGATAGTAGGGAACAGTTGTAACATGTTTAAGGCCATAATGAAAACAAAACTTGTTAAGGGAACTAAGAGAAAGGCAGGAGCATTGTCCGAGACAAGGGTCTTAGGTGGCCCGAACACTAATACGATGTTTAATAGTAGTGAGGACCGTGAGCTTCCTGCTAGGGAAAAGCCATAGAAGACGACTAAACGCATCGACGACCACAAAGATGCAACGATGATTGTCCTTGGTGCAAGGTGATGGGCTGACGTAATCAATGAACAGTTTATCCATTGAATTCAAATGGTTCAAATGGCTCTAAGCACTATGGGACAACATCTGAGGTCATCAGTCCCCTAGACTTAGAACTACTTATACCTAACTAACCTAAGGACATCACATACATCCATGGCCGAGGCAGGACTCGGACCTGCGACCGTAGCATGAGCGCGGTTCCGGACTGAACCGCCTAGAACCGCTCGGTCACAACGGCTGGCTCTATTGTACTCTCTTGCCCGAGAACATAATGTTGTGTTCTGCCCACTCGCCTAATATATGGTGCCTAGGAAAGCTGCTTTCTGGGATCGCTACACAATTCAAGCAAATCGTATCAATGGAGTTTATTACAAAAGGGAATGTAAAAATGTAAATGTCGTGTGAGTAGGGCCTCCCATCGGATAGACCGTTCGCCGCGTGGAAGTATTTCAATTTGGCGCCACTTCGGCGACTTGCGCGTCGATGGGTATGAAATGAGGATGATTAGGACAACACAACACCCAGTCCCTTAGCGGAGAAAATCTCCGACCCAGTCGGGAATCGAACTCGGGCCTTTAGGATTGACATTCTGTCGCGCTGACCACTCAGTTACAGGGGGCGGACACGAAACGGAATGATTACAATACTTAACTTTATGAGATACAGACTGCCGCAAGTAAGGGGCGACAGACAAACATAAGCAAATGTTCAGTATATACAATTCGTAATACAAGTGAACCAATCAGTTTCGCAGTCATTACTGTAGCGTTCGTAGGTCCGCTCGACTTCAACTCAGGCCACGGCTGGGCGGCGCGATGCTTCTATTCTCTTCGTGCAGAGGCCGCTCCTGCCTCGGTGTCGTCCTAGAGAGGGGTCCGTCAGCGCACTATTGGCTGACGACATCTCAAAGCCCTCTCTGCTGTAACGTCCTTGGCCGCCATGTCGAAGCTTGACATTACACCGGAACACATAACAATCCCTGTTGGGTACTGAGATCGAGCTTAGCAATTCTGCACAACTAAAACTGGGCCATCATCCTTTTAATGTCTTTGACAAAACCGCCCCACGTGACGTTGTCTGATCTTACGTAAGGTTTTGGCTAAGCCCAAAATTGCTCCATGCAATGTTTCATGGAAATACTTAAATACCGTAGGGACCGGATTCCTAGGAAGGCAAATTTTCAGTATTTTGATCATGACGAGTCCGGACGCTAAGAACCCCCCGAAACATCACACATTGTACTACTACCTCATCCCGTTCGATCCTGTCCAGGATTCTGTTCCTGTTGTTCCTTCAAATTCCCAAACAATGCCGGGACCTCGATTAAAACGGCGGTAACCCTCTCCTCGACCAACCCGTGCTCTTCAGCTCCCTCTTTTTCCCTGCTGAAACATCCTGCTCAAAGCATCAGTCACGTATTTATCTTGTCCTACGTATGTGCTTTTTTTTTTTTTTCATCAGTCTGACTGGTTTGATGTGGCCCGCCACGAATTCCTTTCCTGTGCTAACCTCTTCATCTCAGAGTAGCACTTGCAACCTACGTCATCAATTATTTGCTTGACGTATTCCAATCTCTGTCTTCCTCTACAGTTTTTTCCCTCTACAGCTCCCTCTAGTGCCATGGAAGTCATTCCCTCATGTCTTAGCACATGTCCTATCATCCTGTCCCTTCTCCTTATCAGTGTTTTCCACATATTCCTTTCCTCTCCGATTCTGCATAGAACCTCCTCATTCCTTACCTTATCAGTCCACCTAATTTTCAACATTCGTCTATAGCACCACATCTCAACTGCTTCGATTCTCTTCTGTTCCGGTTTTCCCACAGTCCATGTTTCACTACCATACAATGCTGTACTTCAGACGTACATCCTCAGAAATTTCTTCCTCAAATTAAGGCCGGTATTTGATATTAGTAGACTTCTCTTGGCCAGAAATGCCTTTTTTGCCATAGCGAGTCAGCTTTTGATGTCCTCCTTGCTCCGTCCGTCATTGGTTATTTTACTGCCTAGGTACCAGCATTCCTTAACTTCATTGACTTCGTGACCATCAATCCTGATGTTAAGTTTCTCGCTGTTCTCATTTCTACTACTTCTCATTACCTTCGTCTTTCTCCGATTTACTCTCAAACCATACTGTGTATTTATTAGAGTGTTCATTCCGTTCAGCAGATCATTTAATTCTTCTTCACTTTCACTCAGGATAGCAATGTCATCAGCGAATCGTATCATTGATATCCTTTCACCTTGTATTTTAATTCCACTCCTGAACCTTTCTTTTATTTCCATCATTGCTTCCTCGATGTACAGATTGAAGAGTAGGGGCGAAAGGCTACAGCCTTGTCTTACACCCTTCTTAATACGAGCACTTCGTTCTTGATCGTCCACTCTTATTATTCCCTCTTGGTTGTTGTACATATTGTATATGACCCGTCTCTCCCTATAGCTTACCTCTACTTTTTTCAGAATCTCGAACAGCTTGCACCATTTTATATTGCCGAACGCTTTTTCCAGGTCGACAAATCCTATGAAAGCGTCTTGATTTTTCTTTAGCCTTGCTTCCATTATTAGTCGTAACGTCAGAATTGCCTCTCTCGTCCCTTTACTTTTCCTACAGCCAAACTGATCGTCACCTAGCGCATTCTCAATTTTCTTTTCCATTCTTCTGTATATTATTCTTGTAAGCAGCGTCGATGCATGAGCTGTTAAGCTGATTGTGCGATAATTCTCGCTCTTGTCAGCTCTTGCCGTCTTCGGAATTGTGTGGATGATGCTTTTCCGAAAGTCAGATGGTAAGTCGCCAGACTCATATATTCTACCCACCAACGTGAATAGTCGTTTTGTTGCCACTTCCCCCAATGATTTTAGAAATTCTGATGGAATGTTATCTATCCCTTCTGCCTTATTTGACCGTAAGTCCTCCAAAGCTCTTTTAAATTTCGATTCTAATAATGGATCCTCTATCTCTTCTAAATCGACTCCTGTTTCTTCTTCTATCACACCAGACAAATCTTCACCCTCATAGAGGCTTTCAATGTATTCTTTCCACCTATCTGCTCTCTCCTCTCCATTTAACAGTGGAATTCCCGTTGCACTCTTAATGTTACCACCGTTGCTTTTAATGTCACCAAAGGTTGTTTTGACTTTCCTGTATGCTCTGTCCTTCCGACAATCATATCTTTTTCGATGTCTTCACATTTTTCCTGCAGCCATTTCGTCTTAGCTCCCCTGCACTTCCTATTTATTTCATTCCTCAGCGACTTGTATTTCTGTGTTCCTGATTTTCCCGGAACATGTTTGTACTTCCTCCTTTCATCAATCAACTGAAATATTTCTTCTGTTACCCATGGTTTCTTCGCAGCTACCTTCTTTATACCTATGTTTTCCTTCCCAACTTCTGTGATAGCCCTTTCTAGAGATGTCCATTCCTCTTCAACTGTACTGCCTACTGCGCTATTCCTTATTGCTGTATCTATAGCGTTAGAGAACTTCAAACGTATCTCGTCATTCCTTAGTACTTCCGTATCCCACTTCTTTGCGTATTGATTCTTCCCGACTAATGTCTTGAACTTCAGCCTACTCTTCATCACTACTATATTGTGATCTGAGTCTATATCTGCTCCTGGGTACGCCTTACAGTCCAGTATCTGATTTCGGAATATCTGTCTGACCATGATGTAATCTGATTGAAATCTTCCCGTATCTCCCGGCATTTTCCAAGTATACCTCCTCCTCTTGTGATTCGTGAAGAGGGTATTCGCTATTACTAGCTGAAACTTGTTACAGAACTCAAGTAGTCCTTCTCCTCTTTCATTCCTTGTCCCAAGCCCATATTCTCCTGTAACCTTTTCTTCTACTCCTTCTCCTACAACTGCATTCCAGTCGCCCATGACTATAAGATTGTCGTCCCCCTTTGCGTACTGCATTACCCTTTCAATATCCTCATACACTTTCTCTATCTGTTCATCTTCAGCTTGCGACGTCGGCATGTATACCTGAACTATCGTTGTCGGTGTTGGTCTGCTGTCGATTCTGATTAGAACAATCCGGTCACTGAACTGTTCACAGTAACACCCTCTGCCCTACCTTCCTATTCATAACGAATCCTAAACCTGTTATACCATTTTCTGCTGCTGTTGATTTTACCCGATACTCATCTGACCAGAAATCCTTGTCTTCCTTCCACTTCACTTCACTGACCCCTACTATATCTAGATTGAGCCTTTGCATTTCCCTTTTCAGATTTTCTAGTTTCCCTACCGCGTTCAAGCTTCTTACATTCCACGCCCCGACTCGTATAACGTTATCCTTTCGTTGATTATTCAATATTTTTTTCATGGTAACCTCCCCCTTGGCAGTCCTCTCCCGGAGATCCGAATGGGGGACTATTCCGGAATCTTTTGCCAATGGAGAGATCATCATGACACTTCTTGAATTACATGCCACATGTCCTGTGGATACACGTTACGTGTCTTTAATGCAGTGGTTTCCATTGCCTTCTGCATCCTCATGTCGTTGATGATTGCTGATTCTTCCGCCTTTAGGGGCAATTTCCCACCCCTAGGACAAGAGGGTGCCCTGAACCTCTGTCCGCTCCTCCGCCCTCTTTGACAAGGCCGTTATATTTTGATATATACTCCTACACATTGATCTTGCCAAAAGCCGAGAATCGATTCTTCTTAGTGTTTTAGCTCTCTGGGGCACTCTGCGATGCTCTCTGGGTCACTCTGGGATGCTCTCTGGGTCACACTGGGATGCTCCCTGGGGCACTGTCTTATTATTTCTGTTTCATATATTCATGTTTACAATTCTTTTTATAATAAAAAATTTATTCTTTATTTTACTGATCAGTTTAAAGTTGCGAAGCATCCTTACCTATCTCGTGAGATTTTTTTTTTTTAAGACTAGTTCTAGTTTCACTTAAAATTCTTATCTTTTACATCTATTATTTAATTGTTTATTGATCATGGACGATAACCAGTTTGGACAAGAAGAGAATAGAAGCTTTCGAAATGTGGTGCTACAGAAGAATGCTGAAGATAAGGTGGGTAGATCACATAACTAATGAGGAGGTATTGAATAGGATTGGGGAAAAGAGAAGTTTGTGGCACAACTTGACTAGAAGAAGGGATCGGTTGGTAGGACATGTTCTGAGGCATCAAGGGATCACAAATTTAGCATTGGAGGGCAGCATGGAGGGTAAAAATTGTAGAGGGAGACCAAGAGATCAATACACTAAGCAGATTCAGAAGGATGTAGGTTGCAGTAGGTACTGGGAGATGAAGAAGCTTGCACAGGATAGAGTAGCATGGAGAGCTGCATCAAACCAGTCTCAGGACTGAAGACCACAACAACAACAACAACAATGTATCGATGGGTTGCAGGGGTTACGACCCCTGGGGAGGTGGGTGGGTGTTCAACCATGGCTGACTTCTTATGCCGGATGTCTTCGGCCGCCAATGCTGATTATTTATCAAAATTTAGGAAGTGGCGGTGATCGAACCCAGGACGGAAGACGTTTTGATTATGAATCAAGGACGCTACCCCTAGACCACGGGTACTTGTGCTTAACTACAAACAAATGCCGAAATTCTGACAGCCAAACGAGCTTCCCAACACTCAGCTTACTGCTTGGTTATTCGTTTCTAGGGAAAAACGCTTATGTTCGACATAAAATCGAAATTTTTCTAATCCGAACAAAACGGTCAGCGCCTCTCACTCGACTTTCCGACTCAGATAAACTCAAGCGAGGGGCCTCCGCTCACCCTCCTCCTGCGGCAGGCCGACAGAAATTATACCAGAATGGGAGCCATCGGTCTGATGAATAAACTCTTTATTAAAATCGAGACTACCCAACACCGATGAAGTAACAAGGGCTTTCTTCAGAGAATAAAATGCTTCTTGCTGGCCAGAGGACCAGCACACCGTTCATTCCTTTTACGGAACTGATTCAGTGGGACTGCAATTTGGATAAAATTAAGCGTTCCAATGAAACATCCCCTGCTTTTTTTATCTTTCAGTGGTTTAAAATTATAGATGGCCTGAGTTCGTGACAGATCGATCGCCACCGTCACACTTGAGATTAAGTCTCCCAAAAAAGGAAGTTTGACTATGAACAAGTTTAAACTTTGAAAGCTTTACTGTCAGTCCAGCATCCTTAAGTCGACTCAAAATCTACGCCAAACGAGCTTCCCAACACTCAGCTTACTGCTTGGTTATTCGTTTCTAGGGAAAAACGCTTATGTTCGACATAAAATCGAAATTTTTCTAATCCGAACAAAACGGTCAGCGCCTCTCACTCGACTTTCCGACTCAGATAAACTCAAGCGAGGGGCCTCCGCTCACCCTCCTCCTGCGGCAGGCCGACAGAAATTATACCAGAATGGGAGCCATCGGTCTGATGAATAAACTCTTTATTAAAATCGAGACTACCCAACACCGATGAAGTAACAAGGGCTTTCTTCAGAGAATAAAATGCTTCTTGCTGGCCAGAGGACCAGCACACCGTTCATTCCTTTTACGGAACTGATTCAGTGGGACTGCAATTTGGATAAAATTAAGCGTTCCAATGAAACATCCCCTGCTTTTTTTATCTTTCAGTGGTTTAAAATTATAGATGGCCTGAGTTCGTGACAGATCGATCGCCACCGTCACACTTGAGATTAAGTCTCCCAAAAAGGAAGTTTGACTATGAACAAGTTTAAACTTTGAAAGCTTTACTGTCAGTCCAGCATCCTTAAGTCGACTCAAAATCTACGCCAAATAATTCAAATGCTCCTCAAAACTGTGGCTGTATACACGTCATTGCATACGCCGCGGATCTCAATATACACTCCTGGAAATTGAAATAAGAACACCGTGAATTCATTGTCCCAGGAAGGGGAAACTTTATTGACACCTTCCTGGGGTCAGATACATCACATGATCACACTGACAGAACCACAGGCACATAGACACAGGCAACAGAGCATGCACAATGTCGGCACTAGTACAGTGTATATCCACCTTTCGCAGCAATGCAGGCTGCTATTCTCCCATGGAGACGATCGTAGAGATGCTGGATGTCGTCCTGTGGAACGGCTTGCCATGCCATTTCCACCTGGCGCCTCAGTTGGACCAGCGTTCGTGCTGGACGTGCAGACCGCGTGAGACGACGCTTCATCCAGTCCCAAACATGCTCAATGGGGGTCAGATCCGGAGATCTTGCTGGCCAGGGTAGTTGACTTACACCTTCTAGAGCACGTTGGGTGGCACGGGATACATGCGGACGTGCATTGTCCTGTTGGAACAGCAAGTTCCCTTGCCGGTCTAGGAATGGTAGAACGATGGGTTCTATGACGGTTTGGATGTACCGTGCACTATTCAGTGTCCCCTCGACGATCACCAGTGGTGTACGGCCAGTGTAGGAGATCGCTCCCCACACCATGATGCCGGGTGTTGGCCCTGTGTGCCTCGGTCGTATGCAGTCCTGATTGTGGCGCTCACCTGCACGGCGCCAAACACGCATACGACCATCATTCGCACCAAGGCAGAAGCGACTCTCATCGCTGAAGACGACACGTCTCCATTCGTCCCTCCATTCACGCCTGTCGCGACACCACTGGAGGCGGGCTGCACGATGTTGGGGCGTGAGCGGAAGACGGCCTAACGGTGTGCGGGACCGTAGCCCAGCTTCATGGAGACGGTTGCGAATGGTCCTCGCCGATACCCCAGGAGCACCAGTGTCCCTAATTTGCTGGGAAGTGGCGGTGCGGTCCCCTACGGCACTGCGTAGGATCCTACGGTCTTGGCGTGCATCCGTGCGTCGCTGCGGTCCGGTCCCAGGTCGACGGGCACGTGCACCTTCCGCCGACCACTGGCGACAACATCGATGTACTGTGGAGACCTCACGCCCCACGTGTTGAGCAATTCGGCGGTACGTCCACCCGGCCTCCCGCATGCCCACTATACGCCTTCGCTCAAAGTCCGTCAACTGCACATACGGTTCACGTCCACGCTGTCGCGGCATGCTACCAGTGTTAAAGACTGCGATGGAGCTCCGTATGCCACGGCAAACTGGCTGACACTGACGGCGGCGGTGCACAAATGCTGCGCAGCTAGCGCCATTCGACGGCCAACACCGCGGTTCCTGGTGTGTCCGCTGTGCCGTGCGTGTGATCATTGCTTGTACAGCCCTCTCGCAGTGTCCGGAGCAAGTATGGTGGGTCTGACACACCGGTGTCAATGTGTTCTTTTTTCCATTTCCAGGAGTGTAACTCAGCACATAATCAAGAAATCTTTACACGACCGCCGTCCCGGCGGTAAAACCGAAGGGGACAGGATTAAACTCAGATAAATTACAGTCAGTACGGAACGCAAAACGTGTGAGGCGCGCGGTGCGGCCGACGGTCTAACAACACATCCCGCAACAGCTGATCGACAACACGACAAAGTTCTTTAATCTTCAGAGGTGCTACTCTATAATGAGTCTGCCTCATGGGAATCCAGTCAGTCAACAGAATATGATAATAAATACGGTTAACAACTACTAACCGCTCTGTCAGCACCTCTCTAAATTGCTGCAACACTAGAAGGACTCACTGTCTCTGGGAAGAATTTAATTGGCTTAAATCCATAGTTTCCTCTTCCCCACTAACCGCATCAGCTGCACCTCGACTTTATGATTACAATAGGGAATTTTAAAGCCGTGTTTGAACTGAAAGTAAGGTTGCCCTTCAACATAATTAATAATGCACTGTGTTTATCGAGGCACTAAGGCCTCTAACCACCAAGAAATTTAATGGCCATGAAAATTGTCCAATCCTCTGTTTGATACGACACTGACCACGAACCAACAAGGAACTGCCACTGGCAGCGGTACGTTACTATTGACGAAAGTAATGGGGCCAAACCCATCTACACTACGGTACATTTACATCTACATCTACATTTATACTCCGCAAACCACCCAACGGTGTGTGGCGGAGGGCACTTCACGTGCCATTGTCATTACCTCCCTTTCCTGTTCCAGTCGCGTATGGTTCGCGGGAAGAACGACTGCCGGAAAGCCTCCGTGCGCGATCGAATCTCTCTAATTTTACATTCGTGATCTCCTCGGGAGGTATAAGTAGGGGGAAGCAATGTATTCGATACCTCATCCAGAAATGCACCCTCTCGAAACCTGGCGAGCAAGCTACACCGCGATGCAGAGCGCCTCTCTTGCAGACTCTGCCACTTGAGTTTGCTAAACATCTCCGTAACGCTATCACGCTTACCAAATAACCCTCTGACGAAACGCACCGCTCTTCTTTGGATCTTCTCTATCTCCTCTGTCAACTCGACCTGGTACGGATCCCACACTGATGAGCAATACTCAAGTATAGGTCGAACGAGTGTTTTGTAAGCCACCTCCTTTGTTGATGGACTACGTTTTCTAAAGGACTCTCCCAATGAATCTCAACCTGGCACCCTCCTTACCGACAATTAATTTTACATGATCATTCCACTTCAAATCGTTCCGCACGCGTACTCCCAGATATTTTACAGAAGTAACTGCTACCAGTGTTTGTTCCGCTATCATATAATCATACAAAAAAGGATCCTTCTTTCTATGTATTCGCAATACATTGCATTTGTGGTGTCACCGCCAGACACCACACTTGCTAAGTGGTAGCTTAAATCGGCCGCGGTCCATTAGTACATGTCGGACCCGCGTGTCGCCACTGTGTGATCGTAGACCGAGCGCCACCACACGGCAGGTCTCGAGAGACGTACGAGAACTCGGCCCCATTTTTACGACGACGTTGCTAGCGACTATACGGACGAAGCCTTTGCTCTCATTTGCCGAGAGACAGTAGAATAGCCTTCAGCTAAGTTCATGTCTACGACCTAGCAAGGCGCCATTAGCCTTAGATAGCTTGTATCTAAAGAGTCGCACTTGTATCGCCACAATCTCCAGATGTCTCATCAAGAACGATGTATACAAAGGAAGGATTAAAAGTTAAGTAGTCCAGAAGATATGTACTTTTCTTTATAGCATTCATTAAGTCTCCTGTTTCAGACCTCACTCCATCCTTCGTGAGTTAGCGCGTGCATCTTGGCCGCCTCCTTCAATTAGTGTGCGTAGTGTTGGCAAGTCTGCCGACACAACAGCATTTGTCTATGTAAAGGGTCAGTTACCACTCCCTGCACCAAGTGCCTATCCGCTACAGATCTTCCTGTATTTCTCTGCAGTTTTCTAATGCAGCAACTTCTCTGTATACTACAGCATTATACTACAGCATCATCCGCGAAAAGCCGCATGGAACTTCCGACACTATCTACTAGGTCATTTATATATATTGTGGAAAGCAACGTTCCCATAACACTCTCCTGTGGCACTTCAGAGGTCACTTTAACGTCTGTAGACGTCTATTGAGAACAACATGCTCTGTTCTGTTTTCTAAAAACTCTTCAATCCAGCCACACAGCTGGTCTGATATTCCGTTGGCTCTTTCTTTGTTTATCAGGCGACAGTGTGGAACCGCATCTAACGCCTTCCGGAAGTCAAGGAAAATGGAATCTACCTGAGAGACTGTATCTAATATTTTCTGGGTCTCATGAACAAATAAAACGAGTTGGGTCTCACACGATCGCTGTTTCCGGAATCCATGTTGATTCCTACAGAGCAGATCCTGTGTTTCCAGAAATGACACAATACGAGAGCAAAAAACATGTTCTAAAATTCTACAACAGATCGATGTCAGAGATACGGGTCTATAGTTTTGCGCATATGCTCAACGACCCTTCTTTGGGACTACCTGTGTTCTTTTCCAATCATTTGGAACGTTCCGTTCCCCTAGAGACTTGCGGTGCATGGCTGTTAGAAGGGGGGCAAGTTCTTTCGCGTACTCTGTGTAGAATCGAATTGGTATCCCGTCAGCGATGGTAGTATCGCCTATCCATTAAGGATGTGGAACAGCTGAATCTATTAAAGCACACACTGGTTCAGAGTGACACTGACGCAAAGGAAAGGAATGCGTGTGTTTGAATAGCTAACGTATTACGAAAGCTATGCGGTGGGTCGCACATATGCTTTCTGTGCCCCGCCGTCCCCTGGCGTCATTATTCACGTGGCTGTCTGCAATCCGTGACTAGATGTCCGGTTTGATGACAGCGAAAACATGTCCTCTCGTGTTGGAACTTCGTACCATGCTGTTGGACTGTTGGAATTTTATTAACGGTTAGCTGGTCAGAACCGAAAACGTTCTCAGGTATACCATCTGCAAGTGTAGCCTTCTGTATTGTCGAAATTACAAGACGTAATTCGGCGACAGTATTTGGTCTCTCACAAAACGCCAACGCACCGCGATCTTGTGGTAGTATTCCTTCTAAAATGAAACGGATCGCATTGCCTTTTGGTAAATTTAAATCTGATGCAGCACAGATAATGCTAAACCTTTCAACGTGCAGGCTCAAATTCTTGTCTACTACTTGTACCCTAAAACAGTATTAATTAACCAAAATTGCTTTCATGCAGACTCAGAGTCCTTTAAGAATTAATTTAGAAACCTTCGAAAGGCTATTCCGTTCCTGGATAGCACCCGCCAGTAGCCTGTGCAAGTGACCTTTCGCAAATGGGAAAATTACTTGCAATATAAACGACAGTGATAACCGCATTACTATAACTTGTTCCTCCAACTGCAAAAAAATTGTTACTGCAGTACCACTTGTTGTTGTTGTGGTCTTCAGTCCTGAGACTGGTTTGATGCAGCTCTCCATGCTACTGTATCCCGTGCAAGCTTCTTCATCTCCCAGTACCTACTGCAGCCTACATCCTTCTGAATTTGCTTAGTGTATTCATCTCTTGGTCTCGCTCTACGATTTTTACCCTTCACGCTGCCCTCCAATACTAAATTGGAGATCCCTTGATGCCTCAGAACATGTCCTTCCAACCGATCCCTTCTTCTAGTCAAGTGGTGCCACAAACTTCTCTTCTCCCCAATCCTATTCAATACTTCCTCATTAGTTATGTGATCTACCTATCTAATCTTCAGCATTCTTCTGTAACACTACATTTCGAAAGCTTCTATTCTCTTCTTGTCCAAACTATTTATCGTCCATGTTTCACTTCCACTACTAACGAGAGGTAATGACTCAGGCTCAGTTAAAATCGTTAACAAAGGGTTCGGCATTGTCTAGAAATTTTGCCAGAAGTCCACCTTGACATTCGACTGCTCATTAAGCCCTTGATCATTCTGTAACCTTTCCTAACTGCCATCACCCTGCCAACTCTCATACTTTATTGCAAGGAGCACAATCTGCTTGAATTTGTACAACTTGTGAATGATTGGCATTCTTTTTAAATACTACTAACAGATCCGTAGTAGGCTTGAGCACGAAGCTGATTCTCATTCTAACATTCCAGTACTATCTCGAGCATCAGATGACAGCACCGTACACGAGGCACAAGCAGCATTCACCTCGCCCAAAATGCTGGTTGACAGTTGTAATGGTGGATCTAACAGACCTCTCAAGCTATCTACATCTACATTTATACTCCGCGAGCCACCCAACGGTGTGTGGCGGAGGGCACTTTACGTGCCACTGTCATTACCTCCCTTTTCTGTTTCAGTCGCGTACGGTTCGCGGGAAGAACGACTGTCTGAAAGCTTCCGTGCGCGCTCGTTCAGCAGCATTTCCTTCAATTGGAGCTCTGCCAACTTTTAATTCATAAACTAGATAGAGCTTCATTAAACAGGAGTTCCCACGACAGGTCTAGGTGCAACCTCCATATCTGTAACAAATAATTTCTTCACACAGTATTCAGTTTAGTATGAAGTTTTCTTATAGCCTCCCCACTCCCCTCCCCTTTTTGGATTCAGCTCTGCTACCATTAAACAGTCAGACTCTGCTAGCACAAATTTGAGAATTTACGCTGTAATAACTAAATGTCAGGTAGCAAGAAATTAATCATCACAAGCATATATTTTAAAAAAAGAGAAAATAATATGGGGAGAGTAGGAGGGACAATTTACATTCTAGCTTAGAAGCTAACTGATCCCCGGAGGTCACATGTTTTACAAACTGACATTTTATTGTAATTAAAGATTTACAGGAAATAACCAAAATATTTACAATTCAAATTAGTATTCACATTAATCACAAGCGGGTACCATAAGCATCGCGCCACCTATAGGAGAGGCAGGACACGCGCCATGGCGGTAACCTCTCTGTAATCGATAGAGAACGTCTCAAAGCGCATCGGAGAAAACTTTATGTCACATTATACAGGGTGTTACAAAAAGGTACGGCCAAACTTTCAGGAAACATTCCTCACACACAAAGAAAGAAAATATGTTTTGTGGACATGTTGCCGGAAACGCTTACTTTCCATGTTAGTGCTCATTTTATTACTTCTCTTCAAATCACATTAATCATGGAATGGAAACACACAGCAATCCCTCATCCGCCTTATCCTTTGTTACCCCCATCCGGCCTAGATCTCCGCCCCTCCTACCTTTTATAAATCCCTTCAAATCCTTGAACGCCGTGCTCTCCGCCTCGCCTATCGCATCCGTCTCCCCTCCCCACACGGACCCTGTATGATCTCATTCCGTTCCCCCACCTCCTCCTTTTCCTTGAAAGGATACGCATCCTGTACACCTCCCACAAACTCGTTCCTCCTCACCTGCTTGTCTTGACCATCCTCTCCCACCCCCGCCCGCTGCCGCACCTGTATTCCCACGTCCCACCGGGTCTCCATCTCTCCACCCTCCTTACCCTCTCCCATTGTGGCTTCCGCCAGCTCCCCCTCCCTGATGATGCCCTCCTCCCCTCCATCTACCCCTCCTATCAACTTTGATCCTCCCCCCATTTCCTGTGTCCTTTCCTTTCGGCACCCTACCTTTTCCCCCGTCCCCTTCCTCCACCCCTCTTCCCCCGGGCTTCCCCTCCCCCTTCCTCCCTTCCCCCTATCTCCCCTGCCCATGGCATCTGTTCTCCCCTCTCCCTCTCCCACCCCCCTCCTCCTCTCTTCGCAGGTCCCCGCACTCGTACACAGTTAGTGAACTTTCGCGCGCCGGAGATCAACGCCTCGTGTTTCTGTGTGTGCCGTCGTTTTGTGCTTCAGTGGTTCAGTGTTATTCGTTTTGTGCACCTACGTTCATGTATGACAATTTTCGTCTATGTATGTGTCCAAGTGTCTGAACAAATTTTATCTTGGACTCTACGCCCCTGAACAGCTCCATGTATTTTAAAAAGTGTTTGTCTCCGTTTATATGTCCACCATATTTTTATCTCACATTGTCTTCATTTGTCTCTTTTGTGTTTCTCTGAGGCCAAAGAGCGGCGTAGTATGCTGCTGCTGGCCTGCCTGTAAACAGGTTTAAAAATAAGAATAAAGAAACAAAAAACACACACAGCAACAGAACGTACCAGCGTGACTTCAAACACTTTGTTACCGGAAATGTTCAAAATGTCCTCCATTAGCGAGGATACATGCATCCACCCTCCGTCGCATGGAATCCCTGATGCGCTGATGCAGCCCTGGAGAATGGCGTATTGTATCACAGCCGTCCACAATGCGAGCACGAAGAGTCTCCACATTTGGTACCGGGGTTGCATAGACAAGAGCTTTCAAATGCCCCCATAAATGAAAGTCAAGAGGCTTGAGGTCAGGAGAGCGTGGCCATGGAATTGGTCCGCCTCTACCAATCCATCGGTTACCGAATCTGTTGTTGAGAAGCGTACGAACACTTCGACTGAAATGTGCAGGAGCTCCATCGAGCATGAACCACATGTTGTGTCGTACTTGTAAAGGCACATGTTCTCGCAGGACAGGTAGAGTATCCCGTATGAAATCATGATAACGTGCTCCATTGAGCGTAGGTAGAAGAACATGGGGCCCAATCAAGACATCACCAACAATGCCTGACCAAACGTTCACAGAAAATCTGTGTTGATGACGTGATTGCACAATTGCGTGCAGATTCTCATCATCCCACACATGTTGATTGTGAAAATTTACAATTTGATCACGTTGGAATGAAGCCATACTGACAAAACTAAAATGAGCTCTAACATGGAAATTAAGTTTTTCCGGACACATGTCCACATAACATATTTTCTTTATTGGTGTGTGAGGAATGTTTCCTGAAAGTTTGGCCATACCTTTTTGTAACACCCTGTATATTTACTAAATTGTTTACAATATAGATTGTATAGTGTAAGAGGAAATTTCACGCAAGATATACCATCATTGGTGACGGTGCGACTTCGCTGACTCTTTTAGTTCAAATCGATTATTGATTCCAGTTATGCTAAGGAGCACACATTCACTGGGGTTAGTGCACCGTGAAGACACGATTATAATTGTGATTTCCCCATTTCACTCTAAGATGTTCGTAGAACTTCACTGATTCAATCACAAGTGCACTGCTGTCAACCATAGGTGCACTGCCGTATATCATAACAGTAACCAACTGACATTCATGCCGATGCCTGGTACCATTGCTGGACGTACCGTTAGCCCTAGCTATACCAAGGCATTCTCCATAATGCGCATTACCAAGAGGGAGGGTACTTCATGATCGCTCGAAAAAAATTACAATAAATGAAATTCCTTAATTGTTGTTCCATTATATTAACGACATACTTTTCTGAAGGGCAGTTGATGTGTGAAATGTCCAGATCTCAAAATAGGACACCCTTAGCAAATCAACACACTTTTAATAACAAGTATGACCCCCCCCCCAAAAAAATAAGCGAATTTAGTTCATTGTAGTTGACCTTTAGTCTCAACATAATTTTTTAATAGATATTAATCTGTAAGTAAGGCCCTGAACCTGGGAATATTGAATATGACATTAAGTGGGGGAAGTGACAACTGCAATGGAGACTTACCTTTTACGATTAAGTTTAACTGTATATATATATATATATATATATATATATATATATATATATATATATATATATATATAGTAGAAGAATTCATGAAAAACAATAAGTAGTTTTTTCAAAATTTTAGAATATGGAATAACTGACTATATTACATCTCAAGAGGTGGTCATAAAGTACTAATAACTGATATTGCAATTTTTCTCTTTGGTCTGTCAGGTATTGGATGTATTAAACAAAAGGTTTCTAAACCTAGTCATCTCTTTGTTTTATTTAACTAAGGTGTTTCATTGCGTCGATCACAAAACATTGTTTCAGAAGTTGGACCATAACGGAATAAGGGGAGTAGCTCACAACTGGTTCACCTCTAACTTTAAGAATAGAGAGCAGGAGGTCATTCTTCACAGAACTGAGAATAACTCTGATGTTGGGTCCGAGTGGAGCACGGTTAAATGGTGGTGCCACACGGATCAATGCTGGGGCCACGTCTGTTCCTTGTTTATGTAAATGATATGCCTTCTAGTCTTACAAGTGATCCTAAAATATTGCTATTTTCTGATGACTCTAGCTTGGTAGTAAAGGATGGTTTGTGCAACGTTGATACTGTTTCAGATAGTGCAGTTCAGGACATAGCTCACAGTAAGACTCAGTTTTTACAGTTTCTAAACACACTTAGACAAAACCTGACGTTGTAATTACACAGAATTTTCATATGACTAGTGAGACTGAACAGTTCAAATTTCTAGGTGTTGTGGAAAGCCCCAGTCCAGGATCTTGTTCAAAGACTTAATGCTACCATTTTTACTATTAGAGCAGTATCTGAAGCAAGTGGTGGTTCGACATGAAAAGTAGTCTAGTTAGCTTATTTTTATTCGCTTATAACGTAAGGTACTATATTTTGGGGTAACGCCTCCCATTCTCAAAGGGTACATTTGGCTCAGAAACGTGCGGTTCGAGCGAGAAGTAGCGTAAGTTCGTGAACCTCTTTTCGACCCCTGTTCATTAGTCTGTGTATTCTGACATTGGCCTCTGAGTTCCTTAAAGTAGTTTCTTGTTAATAATATCAGCTATCAGCTTTCACTCAGTTAATACTAGGCAGAATCCAGTCTGCATTTGGAACGCACCTCCTCGACTCCTATGCAGAAAGGCGTGCAGTATTCTGCTGCAGCCATCTCCATTAAGTTACCACAAGAATTCAAAAATCTTAGCAATAATCCACGCGCATTCAAATCGAAAATGAAAAGTTTCCTCATGGATCGTTCTTTCTATTCTGTCGAGAAGCTCCTTGAAAAATTAATCTGATTCCTGTGTTACAGTGTTCACTGCACTTACATAAACTTATAGCTTATGTTCTTTTTAGGGTCCATAAATATTTTATTTGTATCTATTATTATTTTTCTTTTGTAATTTCGTGTACTGATACTTTCCATGACCATGTAGATTTGCTTTCCAATTTGGTCCAACGGAATTGGACATGTATAATAAAATACAGTGCCCCCACTTTCCGCCCCTTGGTATTGCTGGTGTACACATCCACTAACCGGGGCCAGTGATGGTACACCTTCACTAATGGATGCGTTTTTTTCAGTTTATGGTAAGCTTTCACTGATCATTTCAGTGAAGGGGTGACTACCTTCCCTACAATCCGCTCCCACTATAACACAGAAACTTTCAATCAAACATTTTACGTTGTAATGTAGTTGAACTACACTGAAATGCCGGCCTTTTAATCACAGTCTTCAGTGACGTCATTGATAACTGCAGATAAACTGTCAGTATCTTTGTCACTTTCTTCCCAAATACGTTTGTCTCGTTATCACCCATGGCACTTCTTGAACCGTTTTATGATACAATCTGGTTATAATGTGCACAATGAAAAGCGACTGCACTTACACATAAAGCTGACTTATGGGGTTTTGATCTTGGCAGACGAAGTGTGTGCATGACAGCCAACAGTGTTGTTGAGATGGTCTTTTATGACTTGTTTACCACAAATGAAGCACCTGCAGTTTTGAGGTCGTACCTCCAGGTATAACGACTACATCTGTCTCCCAGACAGCAGTTTTATTCTTTACTTCATGTGAAAAGTAACCATTTAGGGCATGGCTGTCTTACTGAAGTGCAAACCAGCCCTGATTCCAGACAATAACCAGTCAGCTGACTTATGGGGTTTTGATCTTGGCAGACGAAGTGTGTGCATGACGGCCAACAGTGTTGTTGAGATGGTCTTTTATGACTTGTCGTCTAGCCTTTTTCTGAGGAACGGATCACTGATCCCTTAAATAACTTTTCCTAGGGCAATGTTTTACACTTCAGAGTGACATAGATGGTAGGGGGAGGGGGTTTCATATCAGCGCACACTCCGTTGTAGAGTGAAAATTTCACTCTAGAAACATCCCCTAGGCTGTGGCTAAGCCATGTCTCCACAATATCCTTTCTTCCAGGAGTGCTAGTTCTGCAAGGGTGGCAGGAGAGCTTCTGTGAAGTTTGGAAGATAGGAGACGAAGTACTGGAGGATTTAATTCTGTGAGAACGGGGCGTGAGTCGTGTTTGGGTAGCTCAATTGGTAGAGCACTTGCCCGCGAAAGGCAAAGGTCCCGAGTTCGAGTCTTCGTCCGGCACACAGTTTTAATCCACCAGGAAGTTTCGTCACGCTAATTGTTTGTTTTTCTGTTTTCAGTTGTTCGAAATTATTTTCGCCTGCGCCTCATATTGGCGTCGCCGATCTGGCGTAGAGGCTAAGAGTGCCGCTGAGGAGTTTGGATTACATGCATCTGGAAGCTGCCGAGTTTCTCCGTAGAATCATACGGCAGTCTCCATGCTATGGAACTAAGTTGTCGTACACAGAAGGCACTTCTAAACATAAACCTGAAGCACCAACCGATACTCCCACGACATTCTGTTTGTGGTATGCTTAAGGTTGTAGCGTTTCCGTCAGGATCGACACGTTCCTTTCAGATCATTTTTATTCAAAGTTAGTGCGCGTAGAACGGTGATACTTTTAATTGTTATGATCGTCTCACACTATCGCCGTATTAAATAAGCAGAAAAAGTTGCCGACGACTCTGTAAAATCTCTAAATCTGTTTCAGAATGCTCTTTACTACAATCTGGACAGCCATAAAACGTCATTACCACTCTTCTCACGTGTGTTCGATTGAAAATACCATGCCCTAATAATCAAACTTCTCTGTTTCTGCACTGCCAAACTCCTTTGACAACAAGTAGGTATACGTATTCACATGCGCCCATACTCATGTTGTTGTGGTCTTCAGTCCTGAGACTGGTTTGATGAAGCTCTCCATGCCCTTGTATCCTGTGCAAGGTTCTTCATCTCCCAGTACTTACTGCAACCTACATCCTTCCGAACCCATACTCATATCATTCATTAAAACATAAATGTATACTAATAAATTGAAACAATAGTATCTAATTCAGTAAGTGACGGATTGTCTTAATTGCTATATGTCTTAATTACTGTGTGCCTTAATTTCTGATCAGTGTTTGCATTTCTGTCAAAGTGGAACTACGAACCATTAGTGTTACCCTTCAACTATTTACAGTACAGCTACAATATGGAAACCGAAAGCAATACTCCAAAAATTTCGTAAGTGACCTAAGTGTAGCTTGTTATTCATGTATGAATGTTGTATGTCAAACAACTGAGAGAGAAATTACTATGGCTGCGCGTAAAATCACAGTTGAGGCGTCGAGCGTTAACTTGGGGTACTTTCCAAAGTTTTCGCAATAAAAATTTAATATAAAAAAATGATTCAAATGGCTCTGAGCACTATGGGACTTAACTTCTGAGGTCATCAGTCCCCCTAGAACTTAGAACTACTTAAACCTAACTAACCTATGGACATCACACACATCCATGGCCGAGGCAGGATTCAAACCTGCGACCGTAGCGGTCGCGCGGTTCCAGACTGTAGCACCTAGAACCGCTCGGCCACTCCGGCCGACATTTAATACAACTTTTATTGTTTAACTTTCTGCTGCGAATGACTGTTATAGTATTTTATTAATTCCCTGAACTGCTTTAAAGTATCGGAAGTTGTGTCGTTCAGCGTTGATGCGAATATTGTCTTGTTATTGTTTTTGATGGAGTCAAATGTTTACTCGGAACAGTCCTACGTCAGAACATCGACGGTTGCTGGCAGCGGGAAGATAGGCGACGTAATCTCTGGACCACTCCGTAGCTATTGACTGGAGATCGCTGCAAGATGGCGGAGCCCACGCTTTGGTTTTAGTAAATTCACTGAAAATTACTTCTACTGAAATTGTGGCTCCAGAAATAAAAACGACGACGAGAAATGTAGTAAACTCTCCAGAAAAAACTTTTAGATGGGATTCAGAAGAGATATTGATGCAACAACAAAAACTGTTTATGGCAACAATGCACTCATAAATGGATATATTTAATAAGGAAGCGCACTTTTATTTAAGATCTGCACACATGAAGCTAATTTAAATTATCCCGCACATACGACACTATACGTAACATTCGCGTTTTCACGTAAGGACAGTTCGTTTGTTTGCCAAACTTGTCTGCACTACACAGTACAAATACGCTTTCCGCTTCGAAGACCCATTAAGTTGTTGTCACTTCATGCTCTGTAGACACAGTTAGACACGGAATTCTTCGATCAGTACGTAGCTGTTATTAGCCATTAAAAAACTCTCCATCTGCTCTTCTCTTGAAATTTTTACCAGAAAATTAATTCCACTTCTTCATCCGTCAGTAGATCCAATTCTCTTCTTTTTTTGATCCGCCCCTATTGTCTCTGAATAATTCATACACTTGTTCGATTACAAGCTTTCCAGTGTGTTACTCCATGACGCCGTTACTCCGTCTTCGACAATAATCTTCTTTACGTCTGCCAAAAGCTTCACTTTAACTTCTCGCAACAGTATGTTCTTCTCTTCTCGTCTCTGTCCACCACTACCCAAATTTGATTTCGAAACATTTCTCCTTCCCTCAATACATAAACCGTTCTTCGCTTGTAGTACTTCGTTATAGCCGCGAGGGACCGGCGAGCGGTGCACGGCAGAGAATGGAGACGAGAATCCGCCAGAATTTACGAAGAGACAGAGCCAACGAACAAGTATGGGACGACAGACACTATGGCCGACCAAGACACAACACGAGGCTAGCAAACAAGAACAGCGGTGATACACACGGCGAGACAACAACTCAGGAACACTCCATACAACGGTAGCAGCTATCTCAACACACGGAACTGGAACTCAGTACGGCGAGATGCACACGCGAAGTACGGCGAGTACCAGACAGCCGGGGTAGCGCCGCGAGGCCGCCTAAATACTTAGCCACGGACTTCACGTGGTACTAAGAGTGCCACACTCGCACGACGAGGCTCGTGGCGCAGGCGCGAGCCAGAGTACAGAGACCCTTAGTGGGTATCCACGTCCATACCCTTCAGAGACCCTTAGTGGGTATCCACGTCCATACCCTTCAACTTCCGTGCCTTCTGACACAGGATCCCCCCCACGAAACCTGTGCCTAGGTGCGGAAACGCCACAGACGGTGCCGTAGTGGGTGAAAGGAGGGAACGGAGGGAGACCTTGTGGGGTCGACCGCCAGCGGTGCATTTGATGAGAAGGGGGGGGGGGGGGGCGGCCTTCGATGGTGAGAACCTGAGCCAAGGCCATGGGTGTGGCATCAGTTGTGGTGGACACCATGCTCACCACATACAGGGTTTCTGGAGTATGCACCCACAATGAGTAACAACATCGATACCAAGAACGGGCCCACAAAATCGAGATGGATGCGATCCCAGGGCCAGCGAGGCGTGGGTTGTGGGGTAAATGACTGTAGTGGGCTGACCTGGTGACGTACACACTGTGCACCCACGGACCAAGAGTCCGATGTCGCAATTGATTCCGGGCCAGTACACAGTGCAGCAAGCCGATGCCTTCATATCGGACATCCACCAGTGTCCACAATGTGGCAAACGTAGGATGCCATGGTTGCAAATTGGGTGGGATGATTACCAGATAGGCGTCAGCATCTGTAGCCATCAGAAGAACACCTGTCACAACCGAGAGCCTGTAGGAGAGGTGCCACCAGGGGCTGAATTCAGTTTTCAACCGGCAAGTAAGATAGGTGGAACAACCATGGGTCATGTAGCGAAGAACCTGTCCCAGAATGGGTCCCAGCATGTGGCAGAGGCGACCTGTGCAGCTGTGACGGAAAATTCGTCCAGTGTATCTCGGTAGGCCATATCAATGTGAAAGCAGAGGACTTTCTGCTAGTCGAACTCGGGATCAGGGCCCGAGAGGAGATGTGACAAGGCATTGGCGTTGGAGAGTTGCGAAGTGGTTTTATTTCGGATAACATACGTATAATTGCGTAAGAACAGTGCCCAGTGCTGGAGACGTTTAGCAATTCGCTCGGGGATGTGTATGTGGGGGCTGAAGAGGGTAACCACAGGTGTCTGATGAGTGAGGAGAGTGAACTTCGTCCCAAACAGGTAGATGAGAAACTTTTGAACGGCAAACACAGTCGCCAGAGCCTCTTTCTCAATCTGAGAACAGTTCCTCGGTGCTGGGGATAGCATCTTGGACGAATATGCAATGGTCTGTTCTGAGCCATCCGCATTCTTGTGAGTCCGGACTGTCCCAACACCATAGGCCGAAGCATCGCCCTGCAACTAAGGGGCGATCCGGAGATAAGGGGGTCAGGCATAGTTTTCAAGCAGAGAAAAGCTTAATTACAGGAAGAAATCCAATTGAACGGCACCCCTTGGCGACACAAGCGATTGAGGGGCTGTGCAACGTCAGCGGCCTGGGGTAAAAAGTTCAAGTAGTAGTTAACCTTGCCCAAAAAAGACCTGGAGGTCAGATAAATCCTTGGGGCAGGGAAGGGCGTTGATGGCCGCGACGTTGCGATCTGATGGACGAATGCCTCCCTTGCTGAACCAGTGCCCCAGGTATTTGACTTCCAGTTGAAAGGAACTACACATTTCCAGCCGACAGCGTAAGCCTAGGGCCTGCAGAGCGTGAAATACAGTACTGAGATTTTGCAAATGCTCGTGGCGTGTACGGCCAGTGACCAAGATGTCATCGAGATAATTGACACAAGCTGGGATGGGCTGTGTGAGCTGCTCCAGCTACCTCTGGAAAATGGCTGGTTCTGACGAAATACCAAATTGAAGGCGCTTGTATTTATATAATCCGAAAAGCGTGTTGATGACCACGATGTTCTGGGATTCCTCATCTAAGGGTAACTGGTGGTAATCCTCTGCCAGGTCGATCTTAGAGAAGTTAGGTGAGAAGGTTTTCCTGCTGGAAATGAGATAAGTTTCAACCAGGGGTTGTTCATTGATTGTAACTCCGAAATCCTCACATAGATGAAGGAAGCCATTGAGTTTCCTGATCAACATTAACAGGGGCGCCCAAGAACACGCTTTCACAGGCTCGAGGATGCCAGCAGCCTGCAGTCGATCGGGCTCTTGCTTGACAGCCGGAAGTAAGGCCACCAGAATGGGTTGAGCCTGGAAGAACTGCAGCTGAGCATCTGGCCAGAGAGCAATGTGCGCCTGGAAGTCTGAAGTACATCCTAAGTCAGACTGAAACAGAGAGGCTGAGCACACGTCCTTGAAGTTTTGGAATGGCACAGCATTTGAAACACCATTAACTTCTTCAGAAGCCAAACAATGTGAAAATATCGAGTTCAAAACTACTTGAAGCCGAGGGATGGTCAACCACCAGTAGGGTCAAGAGCTGGGGAACATATTTATAGGTGGCTGGGACCGAGAACTGCCATGGAGGGGGACAGAAATGTCACCATACGTGAGCAGTCGCCTAGAGGTGGGGTACAGCTCCGGGAACTTCAGGCGTGTAGATGTCGCCAGATTGATCAAGGGGACGGTGGCCCCCATATCGACCTGGAAACTAACGTCCACTTTAAAAATGCGGAGCGTGAGGAACAATTTTCGCATTAATGGGGCGTCCAGTGGAACGACTGATTGCAGCATGTACACGGTATCCTGATACCACGTGGGTGAGGGGCAGGAGCGGGTGGAGCGACCGCGACATACAGATCGGAAATGACCGTCTTTCTGACAGAGCGTGCACATCTTTCAGCGATGAGAACAGTCAGCGCGAGAGTGGGCGGTAAAGCACTGCGGATAAGACGGAAGCCACCCACGCAACGCCGACGAGGGGCGATCGGCGGCTCCGCCGAAGCCGTAGAGACATCGGGCGAGGAGAAGTTTCGATGACGTTGCTCTCTGTGGGCTGTAGCACGCCGAAGGCGCGAAGGAGTCGCCTGCAGGAAGGACTCTGCTGCTGCCACTTGTGACCGCGCCAGCAGATAGTCGGTCACCACTTGTGCGATTTCAAAGGAGTGTGCTATGTGCAGAATGTCTTCCAGCGAGGGGTTATCAATATTGAACTCAGTCGTGCAGACCTCTGGATCGGGTGCCAGGTGAACGACATCGCGAATGAGGGAGTCCGCATACGACGCCTTGCAACGTTGGTTGGTGCAAATGAAGTCGCATTTGCGGCTGAGACCCTGCAAGACTATGACCCAAGAACGGTATGACTGACTAGTCTGTTTATGGCACTGGTGTAACTCAAGCCGAGACGCCACGACATGGCAGCGCTGGTAATAGCACTTAGTCGGCAGCACACATATCACGTTGAAGGAAGGACCCGCGGGGTCTGACAACGGTGCCTAGCTGCACAGCAGAAAGAACATGTGTGGTGATGCCCAGGACAAGAATAGCGACCGCTGTAGGGAGTCATCCGTGACCTGAAACGCTGTGAAATGTTGTTTCAGACGATGCAAGCAATTTTACCAGTTTTCCTTAGCGTCGTCAAGGACGGAAACGACGGCGGACGTGGGGAAGCGTCAGAAACCGGGACACCCGGGAGCTGGTGCGGGAGGACGTCAGCAACTGCAAGGATTGTTGTAAGACGTCTAACTGGTGCTGCTGCAGCTGCATGAGCTACTGCTGTTGCTCCAGGAGACAGACCAACTTAGCCTCCATGCTACCGAACCTTTTACCTCGTCGCCAATGTTATAGCCACTAGCAACTGGCGAGCGGTGCTCGGCTCAGAATACAGACGCGAAGCCGCCAGGCGGGCGAGCTCCTGGAGTTATCACTAACTACGAAGAGACACGGAAGATGAACGAGTAGGGGACGACAGGCACAACACGAGGCGAGTAAGCAAGAACTGCGGTGACAAACACGGTGAAACAGCAATGCAGGAGCACTCCAAACAACGACAGTAGGTATCTCAACACAGGGAACTGGAACGCAGTATGGCAGATATGCACACGCGAAATACAGCGAGTACCAGACTGCCAGGGTAGCTTTTTTTTATTCTTTATTGTGATTTTAAGCACCTTGTACAAAGGAGGGCTGTCACCAGCATAGTACACTGCTCTGCAGCCTTGAGTGGTACAATATAAGACATAAGGGAGGCACAGATGATACAATACAAATGGCGGGCAAAAAACGGTAGACACAGAAAACAATATACATGAAGCCGTTCACTAGACAAGAAAAGACACTAAAACTTGTTGACACGGCGCACAAACACTCACGACTGCGACGGCACAGGTGAATGGTGGAGCTGACGGCGAAAGAACGCTAAACACAAATACAAAGGCACACACACGAGACACTGATGGCGAAGATCTCTGGCGCGCGAATGTCCACTGAGCGTGTACGAGTCCGGGGACCTGCCAAGAGAGGAGGAGGGGGGTGGGAGAGGGAGAGGGGAGAGCAGAGATTCCGGGGGCAGAGGTGATAGGGGGGAGGAAGGAAGGGAGGAGGGGGGAGGGGAATCCCGGGGGAAGAGGGGTGGAGGAAGGGGGGATGGAGGGAAAAGGAGAGAGAAGGGAGGGAGGGTGCCCAAAGGAAAAAACACAGGAAGTGGGAGGGGAGGATCAAAGTTGATAGGAGAGGTAGATGGAGGGGAGGAGGGCATCATCAGGGAGGGGGAGCTGGCGGAAGCCACCTTGGGAGAGGGTAAGGAGGGTGGAGAGATGGAGAGCAGGTGGACATGGTAATACAGGTGTGGCAGCAGGCGGGGGTGGGAGAGGATGGATGAGACAAGTGGGTGACAAGGATCGAGTTTACGGGAGGTGTAGAGGATCCGTATCCGTTTGAGGAAAAGGAGGAGGTGGGGGAACGGAATTAGGTCGTACAGGATCGCGTGGGGGAGGGGAGACGGATGCAATAGGCGAGGCGGAGAGTATGGCATTCAAGGATCTGAAGGGATTTGTAAAAGGTAGGGGGGGGGGGGGGTGGAGATCCAGGCTGGATGGGCGTAACAGAGGATAGGGCGGATGAGGGATTTATATGTGTGGAGTATGGTGGAGGGGTCCAGACCCCATGTATGGCCAGAAAGGAGCTTGAGGAGACGGTGTCAGGATCATGCCTTTGCTTGGATTGTCCAGAGATGGGGGGTCCAGGAGAGGCGACGGTCGAGGGTGACGCCAAGGTACTTGAGGGTGGGGGTGACGGCGATAGGACGGCCGTAGATGGTTAGATAGAAATCGAGGAGGCGGAAGGAAGGGGTGGTTTTGCCTACAATGATCGCCTGGGTTTTGGAGGGATTGACCTTAGGCAACCACTGGTTGCACCAAGCGGTGAACCGGTCAAGATGCGATTGGAGAAGATGGGAACGCTGCAGGGTGGGGGCATGGGCAAGGAAGGCGGTGTCATCGGTAAACTGGAGAAGGTGGACGGGGGATGACGGCGGCGGCATGTCCGCCATATACAAAAGGTACAGAAGGGGGGAGAGGACGGAGCCTTGGGGCACACCGGCGGAGGGAAAAAAGGTGTAGGAATCCGTGTTATGGATGGTGACGTAGGAAGGACGTTGGGAGAGAAAGGAGTCGATCACATGGACGTAGTTAATGGAAAGGGCGAAGGTTTGGAGCTTGAAGAGGAGACCGGAATGCCATACGCGGTCATAGGCACGTTCGAGGTCCAGGCAGAGGAAGATAGCAGAGCGACGGGAATTAAGCTGTTGGGAAAGGAGATGAATGAGGTGAAGGAGAAGGTCATCAGAAGAGAAGGACGGCCGAAACCCACAGTGGGTAACAGTAAGGAGGCGGTGCTGGCGGAGATGCTGGTGGATGCGTCCGGTGAGGATGGATTCCAGGACCTTGCTGAAGACCGAGGTAAGGCTGATGGGATGGTAGGAGGAGACGGCGGATGGCAGTTTACCGGGTTTAAGGAACATCAGGATATGGGAGGTTTTCCACAGGTCGGGGTAGTAGCCGGTGGACAGGACTACATTGTAGAGCCTGGCCAGGGTGGAGAGGAAAGTCGTGACCAGGAGCGGTGTTGCGTTTTGTGCAGAGTGTAGCAATGAGTTCCTGTGTAGTGATAGGGGCATTGAGTTCTGTGTGTGCAATGTTGTCCAAGTACTGGAAACCAGATGCAAGGGGAGGGACAGAGGTGTCAGTTCGATGGCGGACATCCGGGAAGAGGGAGTAATCGAACTGGGAATCATCGGGGATGGAAAAGACATCGGAGAGGTAGGAGGCAAAGTGATTGGCCTTACTAAGGGTGTCAGGGAAGGGGTGATCATCATGGAGAAGAGGATAGTAGGAGGAGGGTTTAGTTCCGGTAAGGCGACGGAAGGCTGACCAGAACTTGGACGAGTTTATAGGAAGAGTAGCATTTAAACGGGTGCATGTCTGTCGCCAGTCCCGGCGTTTCTTAGCCGCGAGCAAGTTTCGGATGTGTCGCTGGAGTTGCCGGTGGCGTCGTAGGGTGGCCTGGGTAGCGCCGTGCGGCTGCCTAAATACCTGACTGCGGAATACGCTATTGGCCGCGGACTTCACGTGGTACTGAGAGTGGCACACGCATGGCGAGGCTCGCGGTGCACGCGCTCGTCGGAGCATAGAGACCCCTAGTGGGTATCCACGTCCATATCCTGTGGCGCACATTGAACTTCAACGCCTTACGACGCCAGATACTCGTACTTAAATGTCTCTCTCCATCCTTAAAGACTCGTTTACTGACATAGACATTAATGTTGTCCTAACGGGCGTAATACTTCATAACATTAACCACAAAACTATAGGCTAATATTAGACGTTCAACATGTTAACATTACATAAATGTACAAAAAATAATACATTTAGGAACAAGAGTACATACACTCGAATATGCGGACTTTGCACGTGATATTAATAAAAATCAGTATTAAAACATGAGCCGGCCGCGGTGGCCGAGCGGTTCTAGACGCTTCAGTTTGGAGCCGCGCGACTTCTGCGGTCGCAGGTTCGAATCCTGTCTCAGGCATGGATGTGGGTAATGTCCTTAGGTTAGTTAGGTTTAAGTAGTTCCAAGTTATAGGGGACTGATGACCTCAGATGTTAAGTCCCATACTGCTCAGAGCCATCTGAACCATTTGAGTAATAAAACATGAAACAACATAACACTGAAAGCAGTGATAATCAACTAAACCGACCAACACGTTTCTATTATACAGTTCGAAAAACTCCAGCACATTCTTAGACAAGGGCATCATTTTAAAGTCGCACTGGCAGTATAGAGGTGGGCAATAATGGCTGAGGTAACAGATGGCCCACTCTGTAATGCAGTGGGAATGTAGATTGAGAAAAGCAATCTCGTCGTAGTCAGTAACAGCTAATGACCCGAAAATAATCATTCTTAAAACTTCTGTTTGAACAAGATCCATTCAGTGAACAAACCTTTTGGGCTTGTCAAGAAGTAATGTCTTGCATAGCAGAAAACAAAAGAGGAAGATCGATCAAACTTATGGAGGAAACAGATCTTTCCGTCAGCAGCCAGAAGGCCTGTAAACCGCTGAGAAAACTAAATAACGATCCAACCAAACATGCTAATCACGCTAACCTCACTCCAAATGAAATTGCTGCACAGATTCTTTAGAATACTAAACCAAGATCTCCTATCAGAAAATCGGACTTCAGATTAGAGTTTAAGGAGCAATCTCAGAATAATAACCTGACTAGACCATTCAACCTAGCTGAATTAGAAGAAGCCATTCACAAATGCAAAACTGGCAAGGCAGCAGGATTAGACGACATTTGTATAGAGCAAATTAAACATTTTCGCACCGCAGCCTAAGACTGGCTCTTAAACCTGTATAACCACTGTCTGACTTTTTTCAAGATCCCGAAATTATGGCGCGAGGCACGCGTGATTGCGATACTAAAACCTGGAAAGTCTCCAACGCATCCGAAGACCTACAGGCCAATATCTCTCCTTTGTCATCTCTACAAGCTCCTAGAGAGAATGATTCTTCACCGCTTAACTGCGGTGGTTGATCCACTTCTTATCTCGCAGCATGCTGGCTTTAGACCAGGCAAGAATTGCACCTCACAAATCCTTTATCTTTCTCAGTTCATAGAAGATGGTTATGAGCAGAGAAAAATAACAGGTGTAGCTTTTGTTGACCTTTCGGCGGCCTCTGACACCATAAACCGCACAGTGTTACTGCACAAAATCAACAACCTAGCTATCGACTATGCGCTAACGAGGATAATTGCAACACTCCTACAGAATCGACGTTTTTTCGTTGACTTCCGAGGAAAACACAGCCGATGGAGAACTCAAAATAATGGTCTCCCTTAAGGTAGTGTACTGTTACCTATTTTATTTAATGTGTACACTAACGATCAACCACAGCCTCAAGGATGCAAAACTTTCATATATGCTGATGACCTTGCTCTTGCTGCCCAGGGCAATCGGTTGTAGAGATAATAATTACACACGTTCTATAACAGCTTGCACCCAATCCTAAGAAAACGCAAGTGTGTTCATTCCATCTGAAACATAAACAAGCTGACAGGAAACTTGAAATATTCTGGAATGGAGTTGCACTAGAATATTGTTCCCGCCCGAGGTATTTGGGCGTCACTTTCGACCGTACACCGACTTACATGGCACATTGTCTGAAGCTGAAGCAGGAAGTATCCTCCAGAAACTGCCTTCTCCGGAAACTGGAGGATCGAACTGGGGTACACATCCACAATCATTAAGAACAACAGCTCTTGCCTTATGCTATTCTGCAGAAGAGTATGCTAGCCCAGTGTGGTGCAATTCAGTACATGCAAAGAAGGTTGATGTAGCCTTAAATGACAGCTGTAGGATTGTTACAGGCTGCCTAAGGCCAACCCCCATGGGCAACGTTCAATGTCTCACTGGGATTGCTCGATTTGACATCAGAAGTGAAGTCGCCGCTGACATCAAGAGGCGTAAATCAAATACAGTAACCTCAAACCCACTCTTTGGACATCAACCTGCCAAGTCCAGGAAGAGTTTCATAACAACTCCACAGCCCTTAGAAGGATCAGCTACGGCTACCCGACTCACCAAGTGGAAAGAAAGATGCCAACACCTGTCAAACTGCATAACACCACAAGAATCCCTGCCACCTGGACACATGGAGAACTGGGTCATCTGGAAGTCCTTGAACAGACTACAGATTGAAGTCGCAAGATCGAGGGACAATCTCCTTAAATGGAACTTCCAACTGCCAAATGCCAACACAACACTGTGCGAATGCGGCGAATTGCAGACAACCCGGCATTTCTTCAAATGTAACTCATATCCAACCAGCTGTAGCATGAAGGACTTAACGTCTGCAGCACCCAATGCTATCAAAGTTTCCCAATTCTGGGTGATTACTGTATAGTTTTCTTTGTATGTACTGTATATGTGCTCATTTTAGTGTACCTCTGGCACCATTAAAGAAAGATTCTTAAAACACAATTTAGAAACGCAAAACTCAGGGAAGTTATTAGCAATCATAAGAAGATGCCAAAGGGGTACAGAAATTCATAATACACTGAGGTGACAAAAGCCGTGAGATACCTCCTAATGTCGCGTCACACCTCCTTTTGTCCGACGTGATGCGGCAACTTGATGTGTCATGGTCTCAACAGGTCTTTGGAAGTACCCTGCAGAATATTGAGCCATGTTGCCCTTATAGCCGGTGCAGGATGTTCTGCACGAACTGACCCCTCGATTATGTCCCATACATCTTCGACGGGATTCATGTCAGGTGCTCTGGGCGGCCAAATCATTGGCTCGAACTGTCAGAGTGTTCCTTAAACCATTCGTGAACAATTGTGGCGCAGTGGCATGACATGATTGTTTGGAAGCAAGAAGTCCATGATGGCTGTAAGTGGTTTCTAACAATTTTCAGGCCACGATCGATTCACTTGGACCAGAGAATCCAGTCCATTCCATGTAAGCACAGCCCACACCACTATGGATCCGCCACCAGCTTGCACAGTGCTGTGTTGACAACTTGGGTCCGTGGCTTCGTGGGGTCTGCGCCACACTCGAAACCTACCATCAGCTATTACCAGGTGGCATCGGGACATCTGACCAGGCCACGGTTTTACAGTCGTCTAGGGTTTAGCCGACATGGTGACGAGTCCTGGGAAGGCGCTGCAGGCGGTGTCGTGCTGTTAGCACAGGCACTCACTCAGTGTCTGTCGTCTGCTTCCATAGTCAATCAATGCCAAATTTCGCAGCACTGTGGTAACGGATATGTCCGTCGTACGTCGTACACTAATTCCTGGGGCTATTTCAAGCAGTGTTGCCTGTCTGTTAGCACTGTCAACTCTAGGCAAACGCCGCTGCTCTCGGTCGTTAAATGAAAGTTGTCAGCCATGGTGAGAGGTAATGCCTGAAATTTGGTATTTTCGACACACTCTAGACACTGTATAGAATATTGAATTTTCTAACTATTTCCGAAATGGAATGTGTCATGCGTCTAGCTCCAACTGCCGGTCCTTGTGGCCGAGCGGTTCCAGGCGCTTCAGTGCGGAACCGCGGGGCTGCTACGGTCGCAGCTTCGAATCCTGCCTCGGGCATGGATGTGTGTGATGTCCTTAGGTTAGTTAGGTTTAAGTAGTTCTAAGTCTAGGGGACTGATGACCTCCGATGTTAAGTCCCATAGTGCTTAGAGTCATTTGAACCATTTTCCAGCTCCAACTACGATACCGCGTTCTGAGTCTGTTAACTCCCTTCGTGTGACCATAATCATTTCGGACACCTGTTCACATGAATCAAATGAGTAAATAAAAATGACAGCTGCCAAGAAACTACACTTTTATCCCTTTTGTATGTGATACTACCACCATAAATATGTAGATATCGCTATCCCATGACTTTTATCATCTCAGTATAAATACGATTTAGTAATAAGTGAGGACATGAAATGCAAAAAATTACCCACGAGAGTTTACAATGATGCACGAAGTTCGATTCAGACTTGTAATGGTATCATCCTAATGGTGGTCTCCAGAGACATCGGACGCAGGACCGCAACATAGTCAAGTTGGAGCCCCCATAAGTATCGAAAATGTTTATTGAATGGTTCACCTTTAGATAGCTCGGTCTCTATCATATGTGAAGTAATATCAGGCCAAGAGTACTGTATGTTATTTGGGTGGTACAATGACACCGATATCGTGGATTTTCCAACTGTTTGCCTTAAGTATTAGACGTAAGGCTGAATAAAAGTGTGATATTTAAAACGTGTTCTGTACAAAGTACGATAAAATACCCACTTATTCACCTAAAGTCATTCTCGTACATAGTTCGAAAACTGCAACAGGTCAAGGAACCACGACGCCAGACGGTAGGCGCCAAGGCACAGGGCAACGCTGTAGTTCCAGAGGAAACCGTCGTCGACAGGTAAGTGAAATGAAATTGAATGACACGTTGTTCCATACGTCATTCGGTGAAGAAACAGTAAATCAGTGGGTAGTGGCCTATACTAAGCAATGAGAGAAGCAGCATGTAATCTTGCGAGGTATTAGGAACTTTCTACACCTACATCTCCTCTCCGCAACCCACCTTGAGGTGTGTAGCGGAGGGTACTTTGTGTACCGTTGTTACTCGGGGAAGTTCTGTGCAAGTCACGAATGGTTCGTGGGAAGAAGGATTGCTTCTGTGCCTCTGTGAGGGCTCGAATCTCTCTGATTTTATCTTCATGGCCTTTTCGCGACATAATGTAGGATGGAGCAATATAGTATTGCCGACTCTTCTAGGAACGTACGCTCTTAGGGCTTTAACTGTAAACCACAGGGTGATGCAGGACGCCTCTCTTGCAACGTCTACCACTGGAGTTGGCTGAGCATCTCCGTGACGTTTCCGTGTTTACTGAATGAACCTGTAACGAAATGCTCTGCACTTCGTTGGATCTTTTCTACCTCTATCAATCCTAACTGGTACGGATCCCGGACTGTAGCGTAGTATTCAAGTACAGGGTGTTTCGAAAAGAATATACATATTTCGAATGCATACATATATTAAACTTTAAGACATACGCATATGAAACATATTTACGAACCTCTTAAGTTCAAATTACAGATGTTAAATATGTCCTCCATCAGCGACACGAACAACATCACGTCTAAGCTCAAATTCCTTCCATACTGGGGCAAGCATGTCCTTCGTCACTGATGGTGTGGCAGTACGGATCCGGTTCTTCAACTCTTACAGGTTATTTGGGCGTGGTGGTACATAAACGCTGTCTTTAACGAAACCCCACAGGAAGAACTCAGAGGATGTCAAATCCGATGACCGTTAAGTCCTTGACGACCAATCCAACGGTTCGGTAGAGTTTCATTCAGAAATTTACGCACTTGGCGACTCCAGTGAGGAGGTGATCCGTCTTGTTGAAAAATGAAGTTGTCTTCGTGCAGCCTCGGAGACAACCAGTTCTGTAACATAACGAGATACTGCTGGCCGCTAAATGTGTTTCCAGCAAAGAAGAATGGGCCATAAACAGATGATCGGGATATCGCACAAATTACATTGACTTTGGGCGAATCTCTTAAATGTTCAGTGGCTGCACGTGGGTTCTGTAGGTCCCAAATTCGAACATTGTGTTTGTTTACCTGGCCACTAACATGGAAAGTCGCTTCATCACTGAACACGATGCGTTGTGCGAAAGTGTTATCATTGTCAATAGCATCAAGAATCTCGTTACAAAATTCCACCGCTTTGCGTTTATCATTAGGACGCAGGTCTTGTAACAGCTATAACTTGTACGGCTTCATAGCCAACCGACATCTCAAAACACGCCAAATTGTTGTTGTAGGCAGTTGTAACTCCAGACTGGCACGACGAGTTGATTTTGAAGGACTACGATGGAAAACACTTTGAATTCGTGCAACATTTTCTTCAGCAACACGAGGGTGGCCAGGACTCTTTGCTTTACATACACATCCTGTACCTAGAAACTGTCGATACCATCTGTGAATGATCCACCCATTCGGAGGATCAATTTGGCACCTCAACTTGAAACGTCTTTGCACTGTAATGATGGATTTGCACTTCGCAAACTGGAGAACACAAACTGATTTCTGCTGCGGTGTAGCCATTTTAAACATATGACGGTTACCAAGCAAAACAGAAGACAGCTGAAATTTAGCGGCTATTAATATAATATATTCGTTTCTCCAATAGTTGAGCCGAGGCGCAGCAATCGATAGTTTGGACAAAATAATACTTTGTAATACATGTATTCTTTTTGAAACACCCTGTATTTGTCGAACGAGAGTTTTGTGAGCTATCTGTTTTGTTTCCTGAGGATTCTTCCAATGAAGTTCAATCTGGCATCTGCCTGTCCCGCTATTAATTTTATGTGGTTTTTCCACATTAAATCGCTTCTTACGCTTACTTCTAGATATTTTATCAAGCAGCTGCTTCTTGTAATTGTTCTGCAATCACTTAATCCTATGATAATGGGCCTTTTTGTCTATACCGAGCGGGGTGGCGCAGTGGTTAGCACACTAGACTCGTATTCGGGAGAACGACGGTTCAAACCCGTCTCCGGCCATCTTGATTTAGGTTTTCCGTGATTTCCCTAAATCGTTTCAGGCAAATGCCGGGATGGTTCCTTTGAAACAGCACGGCCGAGTTCCTTTTCCATCCTTCCCTAATCCGAGCGTATGTTCCGTCTCTAATGACGTTGTCGACGGGACGTTAAACACTAATCTCCTCTTCCTGTCTACGTATACGTCTAACGTTACATTTGTTTATGCTGAGGGTCAATTGCCACTTCTTGTTCCATCTAGCATTTAAAACATACTGCCATGGCATACGAAAATCTTATTGCTCTTTAATCGAAAAACTTGTAAGTAGACTGAACACACTGTTCTGAGCAAAGTCGTTGTTTTGTGACAAATAATGAATGCAACGTCACGAGGAAGGTTGTGCATCATTTTCAAAACTCAACGACAGTGGTTTTGGTATTTCTTCCAGGATTTCGTGAACTATCTTTCCTAAGAATTTATCTTGTTTGCTACTGTCTAGCTTGGTATTAAGATCCCCTATTATCCTATCTAACTCAACAAAAGTAACTGAGCTTTTTTCCACTTTTCTAACAGCAGTTTCGAACAGGAACTAAATATGGATATGCTGCAGAAAACGTAGATAGCATTCAGGAAGAGAATGTTCAGTTTCTGCAGCATCCAGCTCCCCATTTTATGTCACTGCAGTCACGTCTTGAACAGCTTTCCTCGCCCTTCGAAATAAATTATGAGTAAGGCCAGGCCAGTAGTTTACCCATCTTGTTCGCACTGTCGTAATATTTTCCTAAACTGTATCCCCACAAACTCTGAAAATTCACTCAGTAATTCAACATTTGATGCAGATGAACCAAATTCGGGTGGATTTTGAGAACTAATGTATCTGCATGAAACGGATTGTTTGAAGACGGTATTATTTATGACATGTCAGTTGCAATTAGCTCTCAAAACGAATAGATTTTCGTTTTCTGTAAGAGGAAAACCGAACTGTATTTGCCATAGTTACTGGAGCGTCGTCAGCACTGTATGCACCTACTTCCTCAGTCGAAAGCCAATAGATTCTCTAACGTTCGTTATCGCGTGGAAAATGCCACTTCCATGTTTCCCTTATTTAGCATTGAAGTACTGAAGCTCATAACGAAAAGTTTTTGTATTTCTTCTTTTCGAAGCATCTGAGGACACTGTAAAATGAAAGGCTTTATGAAGCTCGACTATGACTGCATCTAAATTGTATAGGCTAAGAACATTTTCCAGTATAGCTGTTGTCTTAGTTCCTCCACACGAAATTTTAGATGCAACGTTTCTGTCTGGGAAGAAGGAATGACGCAGTGTCATTTGGCTATCCAATGGCTTGTATTTACACCCGTGCTGCACATTGATAAACAGATGCAACTTCAGCGCGTATCATTGCGTCTTCTTCAGATGCATGTTTCTTCACAAAGAAAGTAGCAATTGCTCCATTTTTATGACACTGGCGTTGTGCCAAAATGCGTTTTTGTGTCTTCTGCTGATGCATTGCAGGTTTTCTTCCTTCAAATTTTATCGAAAATGTGGCGGGCCAAATCACACACATTGCTGTGAAGTCATCTTCTTTCACCACTCATGTGGAAAAACTCTGTTTTCTAAGCATTTTTTTGTAGAAAGTAGTGTATTTTTTAACTTTCTGCTTCGGAGTAGACTAACTTACGTATTCCACTGTTTTCGTCATTAGAGGATGGACGAAAACTCTTTTTCCGAATGTCAATCGTTTTTAATTCTGAAATGCTCAAATCGGACGTGAAACACGGTAGTAATTTAACTATCCATTAATCCCTAATTTAACAGATAAATGTGTATCTTGGATCACATATAGTAACAGGGCGAGGAAATTCACTCATCATTCTTTCTCTTCGTTCATATTGTGGCGTGTGTGTGTGTGTGTGTGTGTGTGTGTGTGTGTGTGTGTGTGTGTGTGTGTGTGTGTGTGTGTCGGCTCAAAGGGGATGGTGGTTAAACTCTGGTTGACACAGGTCGGCGTCCGCCGATCGCGACAGCTCCGATCTGTAACTATTGAAACAAACTCCTCGCTTTGTTTGGTTAGTTTCAAATACTATCTCCCTTTAACAGATATCCGCGTATCGATGGAGCAGCGCGCCGGAATGTATAAGCAGCCCTCGCTTATAATTGAAGCAATGGTTTTCGAAGGATGTCTGTCTTCTTTACTGCCACTCGGTACCGCAACAACTCCCTTTATCTGAAACAATAAACCAAATATCCTTCGCGTGTTCGTGAAGGGCTTATAAGTTTACACGAAACTTGATAACAGTAGTTCCTCATGCCCGGTTTGCAAATGAATGTTCAAACGTAGATAATATATCTCGAATTATAAGTTCCACCATCCAAGCCGATGCCACATTATAGTCTTCCGAGGTTGTTGATTTGTGAAATATTGTAGCGTCGTTAAGGCGTCGCTACGGTGCTAATTCAACAGCTCCTACGTCGTAAATCCAGAGATAAGGTATTCTCTGAACAACGCACAGAAGGCGTCGTATTTCGATGTAAACTTACTGTTCCCTGCTAATAATGTCACTAAATCACCTTAAACTTCGGCGTTCTCAAGAAATAATTATTTCACAGTTATACAGTAAAGTTCCATTAAATGATGTAGCCGACACGAAGCATTAAAGTTATATCTGAGTTTATTGAACTTCTGAATTATTTAACCACTGCACTTGAAAGCACACCGATCTGTCATTCAGGGAATTGAAGCTGTTTGCATCAGCAATTCTGACACTGACTACAGCTTCCGACAACACGGCGTACCTGTAAATTCTTCATGATCGCGTGTAGATGTTTCCTATTGAAGGCTATTAGTAGAGTTTATGTCGGCGGTTTGTATGTTGCTGTATACTTCAATGTTCGTGACTATCACAGATTAAGTCCCGGAATTGATTAAGTATCACACGACTTATTTTTACTTCACGTATAATAACTGTTCCGTTGTCTGGCTTAACGGTAACTGTTCTCTTACATCTGTTCAGAATTCTGACTAGTACGTCAAGACAATACTGAAAAAGCTTTAAAACTCCAGATCGGTCTGAAACTACTTACAGCTCGATGCGGCTACAGCTCTCTTCTTGGACAAATGTTATTTCTGATCACTTTATCTTGTCTGGGTGTTAATCTTCGTAAGGCATATATTTTGAAATCTTTATTTATAGTTTCATGCTTCGTATCATCTGATAGTCTTTCATTTACTTCTTTCCTTGTAATAAACGTTGTTAGTTACATAGTATTTCTATAAGTCAAACTTTCAATAGTGTTAATATTTTGTTAGCAGTAGCTTCCATCAAGGTCAGAATAACTACTTTTTTAAATATCTTTTGCTACCAAAGGGATGTCATTAGGGGCTGTAGATATTAGGGGTGCTATAATATAGATGACAAATTCGGCGCAAGGCGGGATAAAAGCGTGTCCCGAGCCCCTTTACGAAGAATCCTGTACAGTACTTAAAGTTCCGGGACAATCCCGCCGAAAACTGGACGGGCGGAAACGCTAGTAATCACTATCTGCCTTCGACACCTGGTGAAAACCTTGTAGGATCTAATTCGGACGTAAAAGTCGCCTTTAATCCAAAACTGCATTGGAACGAAATGATACTATAGACACTACGCCTAAGGGAAGTAGAAGGCTGACTTTTGTGCTGCCATCTGTTGGCTACACTAAGCAACAGCTGCGTGGCACGACGTTCAGAGAGCAGCATGAGGCAGTCGCGCAGAACAGGGAGTAGATAGCGCACCGCACGTAGTACACGTCCGCCGCGGCGCTCGGGAGTCTAACAGCACCAAGTTACGACACCTCAAGATGGGCTTATAAGAGCCTGAAACCGGTCGTGTGATAGTAAAAGAACTTTACAACTGAAGCGGTATTTTCAACCTCTGGTATAATGCTCAGTTGCGGATGTTCCACCAACAGGTTTGTTTGTAATCATCTGAAGTCAAGTTGCTTGTGATGGGCAACACTGTCGCGAAAGCTGGCTATAATGCACTTTATCGGAAAGTCGAGTGCAGCTATGTGTTCGAGCGTCAGCTGTTGTAAGAAGCTCGTGTTGTTCAGTTGTTACAGAAACGGGTCAGTTTGCTGTAGAACAATGAATTGATATTGTGGATTCTTACGTAAAGTCAGGCTCCATCGAGGAATGTGAAAAAATGTTTCAAGCGAAGTAACCTGGTAGGAAATTCCCCAGGACCATCAATATTCGAGATTTGGATAAGAAATGGATGGCTGTAGGATCGGTTCAGAAGGTGCAAATGAATAGGCGACCAACACTGAGGATCCCTGAAACTATAGACAGAATTCGCATGAACACCATGAGAAGTCACCGCAAGTCGGTATGAGGTTAGCCGCAGCAGGTTGGTGTATCTCGTACTTCGTGTCATCGTGCACTAAAATATATGAAATTAAAAGTTCATCTTATGGGTGTGGTGCGAGAGTTGATATTTGAGGATCAGGAAAAAAATAGTTCATTATTGTAACTGCCTGTTAATTTCAGTTGCTAATGACTATTTGGTTCCCTTGCTTTACGTCATGTCAGATGAGGCCTGGTTTCATTTGACAGTTTATGTAAACTCCCAGAATTGTAGATACTGGTCGCAGGGCAACCCACATATTCTGCATGGTTCAAATGGCTCTAAGCACTATGGGACTTAACATCTTAGGTTATCAGTCCCCTAGACTTAGAACTACTTAAACCTAACTAACCTAGGGACATCATTCACATTCATGCCCGAGGCAGGATTCGAACTTGCGATCGTAGCAGCAGCGCGGTTCCGGACTGAAGCGCCTAGAACCGCTCGGCCACAGCGGCCGGCTTTTTCTGCATGAAAAACTTCTCCACTCAGAATGTGTTTTGTCTGCCATGTGCCTTATTGACCATATTTTGTAATTAGACCTAGACCTAGAACTCTTTGACTCTTCCTAAGAAAATTAACAGATGCACATACCCAACCAAAATATGGCCCGCATTACTAACGTGTTCCCTGAAGACAGGCTAGTCAATAGAGGCCTCTGCCCCCAAAGTTCCTGCACTTAACAGTGTGTGGTTTTTATTTATGGGGCACACCAAAATCAATGTGTAGGTTGACAATCCTCGCACAATAGACGATCTTAGATAGAACGTTACTGGAGAAATTAACAACATCACGCCTACAGAATTACAAAGTATTGTTGGTGACGTCATCACTCACTCAGCGATGCCTGGATGCCCATGGCCACCACCTCCAGAGTCTCTCATAAGCAGGTAACTACAATTTTTCATCTTTACTAGTGTCTATTATTTTTTACTTAGTTCATTGTTACTTGAATCTCTGGCGTGAAGCGTACCAGTTTTATGTGGGACACTGTACCAAGTGGGACGTCGTAGAGCATAAGCCCGGCGAACATCAGATAAAGAAAACACAACCGGTGTTAGGAACAGTGCGGCGTTGTAATTGCTGAGTGCAGTCTTTCGGGACGTGTGTGGGCTGTCACGAATCTGGTGGGCCCGACGATACATTGGTGCGGGTGTTGGACCCCTATTGCCCAAGCTACATAAGCGGCCGCTTGGGGGCAACGAAGTAGAGGAGCGCCAGAGGCGCCCCTATTGCATAATTTATGCGAAGGGTGTATCACAGTTAATAGTGAAAACACAGTTTCGACGGTCACTAGTTTTAGGTTTGCTTTTAAAGGAATGGCCCTCTATTCTTCCCTATCTATATTAACGACATAGGCGACAATCTGAGTAGCCCTCTCTGATTGTTTGCAGATGAAGCTGTCATTTACCGTCTTTTAAACTCATCAGCTGACCAAAACGATTTGCTAAATGATGTAGATAAGATATCTATATGGTACGAAAAGTAGCTATTGACCCTGAATAAAGAAAAGTGTGAAGTTATTCACGTGAGTACTAAAAGAAATCCACTAAATTTCGATTACACAGTCACACAAATCTGAAGGCTGCAAATTCAACTAAATTGGAACGATCACATAGATAATGTTGTGGACAGAGCCAACAAAAGACTGCGATTTGTTAGCAGAACACATAGAGGGCGCAACAGGTCTTCTTACTAGACAGACTGACTACATCACGCTTGTCAGCCCTATTCTGGAGTACTGCTGTGCGCTTTGGGATCCGCATCAGGCGGGACTGATGAATGACATCGAAAAAGTTCCAAGAAAGACAGCTGGTTTTGTACTATCGCGAAATAGGGGAAATAGTACGATAGACATGATACGTGAATTGGAGTGGGTATCATTAGCACAAAGGAATTTTTCGTTGCGACGGGATGTTGTTGTTGTGGTCTTCAGTCCTGAGACTGGTTTGATGCAGCTCTCCATGCTATTCTATCCTGTGCAAGCTTCTTCATCTCCCAGTACCAACTGCAACCTACATCCTTCTGAATCTGCTTAGTGTATTCATCTCTTGGTCTCCCCCTACGATTTTTACCCTCCACGATGCCCTCCAATACTAAATTGGTGATCCCTTGATGCCTCAGAACATGTCCTACCAACCGATCCCTTCTTCTGGTCAAGTTGTGCCACAAACTTCTCTTCTCCCCAATCCTATTCAATACCTCCTCATTAGTTATGTGATCTACCCATCTAATCTTCAGCATTCTTCTGTAGCACCACATTTCGAAAGCTTCTATTCTCTTCTTGTCCAAACTATTTACCGTCCATGTTTCACTTCCATACATGGCTACACTCCATACAAATACTTTCAGAAATGACTTCCTGACACTTAAATCTATACTCGATGTTAACAAATTTCTCTTCTTCAGAAACGCTTTCCTTGCCATTGCCAGTCTACATTTTATATCCTCTCTACTTCGACCATCATCAGTTATTTTGCTCCCCAAATAGCAAAACTCCTTTACTACTTTAAGTGTCTCATTTCCTAATCTAATACCCTCAACATCACCCGGCTTAATTCGATTACATTCCATTATCCTCGTTTTGCTTTTGTTGATGTTCATCTTATATCCTCCCTTCAAGACACCATCCATTCCGTTCAACTGCTCTTCAAAGTCCTTTGCTGTCTCTGACAGAATTACAATGTCATCGGCGAACCTCAAAGTTTTTATTTCTTCTCCATGGATTTTAATACCTACTCCGAATTTTTCTTTTGTTTCCTTTACTGCTTGCTCAATATACAGATTGAATAACATCGGGGAGAGGCTACAACCCTGTCTTACTCCCTTCCCAACCGCTGCTTCCCTTTCATGTCCCTCGACTCTTATAACTGCCATCTGGTTACTGTACAAATTGTAAATAGCCTTTCACTCCCTGTATTTTACTCCTGCCACCTTTAGAATTTGAAAGAGAGTATTCCAGTCAACATTGTCAAAAGCTTTCTCTAAGTCTACAAATGCTAGAAACGTAGGTTTGCCTTTCCTTAATCTTTCTTCTAAGATAAGTCGTAAGGTCAGTATTGCCTCACGTGTTCCAGTATTTCTACGGAATCCAAACTGATCTTCCCCGAGGCCGGCTTCTACTAGTTTTTCCATTCGTCTGTAAAGAATTCGTGTTAGTATTTTGCAGCTGTGGCTTATTAAACTGATTGTCCGGTAATTTTCACATCTGTCAACACCTGCTTTCTTTGGGATTGGAATTATTATATTCTTCTTGAAGTCTGAGGGTATTTCGCCTGTTTCATACATCTTGCTCACCAGATGGTAGAGTTTTGTCAGGACTGGCTCTCCCAAGGCCATCAGTAGTTCCAATGGAATGTTGTCTAGTCCGGGGGCCTTGTCTCGACTCAGGTCTTTCAGTGCTCTGTCAAACTCTTCACGCAGTATCGTATCTCCCATTTCATCTTCATCTACATCCTCTTCCATTTCCATAATATTGTCCTCAAGTACATCGCCCTTGTATAGACCCTCTATATACTCCTTCCACCTTTCTGCTTTCCCTTCTTTGCTTAGAACTGGGTTTCCATCTGAGCTCTTGATATTCATACAAGTCGTTCTCTTATCTCCAAAGGTCTCTTTAATTTTCCTGTAGGCAGTATCTATCTTACCCCTAGTGAGATAAGCCTCTACATCCTTACATTTGTCCTCTAGCCATCCCTGCTTAGCCATTTTGCACTTCCTGTCGATCTCATTTTTGAGACGTTTGTATTCCTTTTTGCCTGCTTCATTTACTGCATTTTTATATTTTCTCCTTTCATCAATTAAATTCAATATTTCTTCTGTTACCCAAGGATTTCTACTAGCCCTCGTCTTTTTACCTATGTGATCCTCTGCTGCCATCACTACTTCATCCCTCAAAGCTACCCATTCTTCTTCTACTGTATTTCTTTCCCCCATTCCTGTCAATTGTTCCCTTATGCTCTCCCTGAAACTCTGTACAACCTCTGGTTTAGTCAGTTTATCCAGGTCCCATCTCCTTAAATTCCTACCTTTTTGCAGTTTCTTCAGTTTTAGTCTACAGTTCATAACCAATAGATTGTGGTCAGAGTCCACATCGGCCCCTGGAAATGTCTTACAATTTAAAACCTGGTTCCTAAATCTCTGTCTTACCATTATATAATCTATCTGATACCTTTTAGTATCTCCAGGGTTCTTCCATGTATACAACCTTCTATCATGATTCTTAAACCAAGTGTTAGCTATGATTAAGTTGTGCTCTGTGCAAAATTCTACCAGGCGGCTTCCTCTTTCATTTCTTAGCCCCAATCCATATTCACCTACTACGTTTCCTTCTCTCCCTTTTCCTACACTCGAATTCCAGTCACCCATGACTATTAAATTTTCGTCTCCCTTCACTATCTGAATAATTTCTTTTATTTCATCATACATTTCTTCAATTTCTTCGTCATCTGCAGAGCTAGTTGGCATATAAACTTGTACTACTGTAGTAGGTGTGGGCTTCGTATCTATCTTGGCCACAATAATGCGTTCACTATGCTGTTTGTAGTAGCTTACCCGCATTCCTATTTTCCTATTCATTATTAAACCTATTCCTGCATTCCCCTATTTGACTTTGTGTTGATAACCCTGTAGTCACCTGACCAGAAGTCTTGTTCCTCCTGCCACCGAACTTCACTAATTCCCACTATATCTAACTTTAACCTATCCATTTCCCTTTTTAAATTTTCTAACCTACCTGCCCGATTAAGGGATCTGACATTCCACGCTCCGATCCGTAGAACACCAGTTTTCTTTCTCCTGATAACAAAATCCTCTTGAGTAGTCCCCGCCCGGAGATCCGAATGGGGGACTATTTTACCTCCGGAATATTTTACCCAAGAGGACGCCATCATCATTTAATCATACAGTAAAGCTGCATGCCCTCGGGAAAAATTACGGCCGTAGTTTCCCCTTGCTTTCAGCCGTTCGCAGTACCAGCACAGCAAGGCCCTTTTGGTTATTGTACAAGGCCAGATCAGTCAATCATCCAGACTGTTGCCCTTGCAACTACTGAAAAGGCTGCTGCCCCTCTTCAGGAACCACACGTTTGTCTGGCCTCTCAACAGGGTCTCCGTTGTGGTTGTACCTACGGTACGGCTATCTGTAACGCTGAGGCACGCAAGCCTCCCCACCAACGGCAAGGTCCATGGTTCATGGGGGGGGGGGGGGATCTTCTCATGCAATTTCGGTCACCAATTTTCTCCTCCTATTGCGAAAAGTTCTGTTGGCACCCACCTTCATAGGGAGAAATGATATCACGATAAAATAAGAGAAATCAGCGCTCGCACAGAAAAATTTAAGTGCTCGTTTTTCCCGTGCGCCGTTCGAGAGCGGAACGGTAGAGAGACAGCTTGAAGGTGCAACTTCGTGGCAGATTAAAACTGTGTGCCGGACCGAGACTCGAACTAGGGACCTTTGCCTTTCGCGGGCAAGTGCTCTGTCATCTGTGCTACGCAAGCACGACTCACAGCTTTACTTCGGCCAGTATCTCGCCTCCTACCTTCCAAACTTTACAGAACCTCTCCTGCGAACCTTGCAGAACTAGCACTCCTGAAAGAAAGGATATTGCGGAGATATGGCTTAGCCACAGCCTTGGGGATGTTTACAGGAGAGCTTCTGTAAAGTTTGGAAGGTAGGAGACGAGATACTGGGAGAAGTAAAGCTGTGATGAGAAGGCGTGAGTCGTGCCTGGGTAGCTCAGATGATCGCCGGCACGGCAGCTCAGCGTGTTCGGTCAGAGCGCTGACTGGCCTCTGTAATAAAAGAAACTGAGTGAAACGATCAACAACGAGCTTAAAAAAAATGGTAGAGCACTGGCCCGCGAAAGCAAAGGTCCCGGGTTCGAGTCTCGGTCCGGCACACAGTTTTAATCTGCCACGAAGTTTCATATCAGCGCACACTCCGCCGCAGAGTGAAATTCTCATTCAGCTTGAAGGTGGTTCATTGAATCCTCTGCCAGGCACTTTATTGTGAATAGCAGAGTAATCACGCAGATGTAGATGAATGGCAACTAATATATGAGTGAGGAAGAGAAAGAAAGTGGGGAGGGAGGATTTGGAGGCATCAAGCGATACGTCGCTTGTGCCTAAAAATGGAAGAAGGCGCCAAATAATTTTTCACTTGTGTGTAAAGATGATAGAAGGCGCCAAATTATTTTTCGTTTGTATGTATGTTCTCGAACCGGCCCTGGCTGGGCCTGCCAGTTAGTTCTGTGTGGATCTGTGAAGGCCTACGTTTCTACTCCTTTGTTATACAGAGGAGTTACAGGAGAGCTGGTATGCAATAGTGTACACAAGACGACGTGCCACTGAAAGTCCGTCAGGAAATGTTGTTTCAGCATAATGGTGCACCACTTCACTTCTCACATACCGTTCAGACACGTCTCAACGATATGGTGAAAGATGGATATGCTGAAGTAGTCCACCTGCGTGGCCGCTGTGATCGCCGGATTTAACTCCTATGAGTACTTTTTGTGGGTCATATGCGAAGTTTAATTCACGAGACCCGTATAGAGACAGAGGAAGAAGATCTGCTGACACGAGTTCTGACCGCTGCAGTAGAAACTGAACAGACACCAAGTGGAATGGAGAATGTGTACCAAAACATGCTTCGTAGGTACATTGTCTGTACGAACGTTGGTGGTCGCCACATCGAGCCGCTGTTGTAATGCATGAGTAAAGATCTGTACGTACAATATACTGGGTTCTTTTTTGCCTTGGAATAATGCAAATACATAATGTTTAAGTGATAATACAAACAAATGTGCTTAAGTGATAAATGATTGTTTCATTATATTTCCTTTCGAATTGTTGCAAGAGTCACGTCTAGTTGAATTCCTCAAGCGGGAGACCCGGGTTCAAGACCTGGCCGTGGCACGAATTTTTATTCATATCTTCAGCTTCCATAATTATCGTAGATAAAGATGAGAAACAGATGTCTGGAGGAAAATTTAATTATAAGATCTGTAGAAACGTTAGATTTAGACATCTGAAGCGAATCCGTCGTAGAAGGGGAATGTCCGGACATGGGTTCCTATTCAAAATATTATGGACTCATTCCCCTCTACATATCCTGCTAGAATTTCTGAACACGTGGCTGGCTGTAGCGGTCTTAATCGTGTCTTCACTAAAACTATTCATAAAACCTCAGGCCCTCAAGGCGTTACATGCCCCGTTGACTTGTAAGTATAATTGTTATTGCTGTCTAATTCTTAGCATGTGTACATAGTTTGTTAGAAAAATAATACCCAGTTCATTGATTAAGTTTACAGAAGGTTTATTTATGCTATATAAATTCATATACCGTTTCACGAAACGTTGCCAGTATATTGTTATTCGACAGCGCTCCTTGCGACAGAATTGAGAACTGTCGATATTAAAGCTCAGCACGAATACATTGCCGTTCAGTTATGTGCGTGCAACATGTTATGATGAGAGGGAGATGTGAATATTGGTTCAGTGAAAGAAGTAATCAGAGCTTTCGAAAAGGCCGTGTGCGGGTCATAAACGACAGTTGGTACCCTTGCCTTCGTCGTCTGTGTAATGTCAGAAGCACAACTGTAACTATTGAGAAATGGATACACTCCATGACTTTCACCAAGAATAAAATCTACTGTTATTGGTAGTTGCGTTCCATTCTAAGCCAAAAACCTACGTTTCCTTAATACCTGCATGTAAACTGCAGAGCCATTGTTTCAGTAGCAAGAATCCAATTCCCTTTAAAACTCGAAACTGTAGCCTGAAATTGTTAGGTCATTCCTTCTTGTAACGGCACTGTTTGCTAGTAACAGAGTTTCCATCGGCAGGCTACTTAACGGGCGTACTTCGTAGATTACAGCAGTTTATGCACCGTTATTCATTTTATTATATGCAAAAGCTGTGGAATAAGAACAGTTCTTTTCTACACAGTGCCTAAAATGGAAACAAATTTTATAAAAGTAAACTGAATGGCATGCTTCTCTGTAGTGTCAATTTTTATTTACTTTCAGCCATTTACAGTGCCAGTAAATCGTTTGTTCTGTACAGATTTGTGTAATTATGCTTGTTAATATCCAAGTAGCGGAAATGAAACATTCGTTAGCAGAAATATAGGCATCCTGGTTTTGAGGGAGGCATCACTGATTAACACTACTCAAAAGCTATTTTGCACCAAGGGTGTAATACATCAGTTAATGTATGCTTTAGGTGTAGAATCCTAATCTGTCTTTCAAATTGTTCCAACATGTACAGTTTTTGAGTTTTATTGGTTATTTTCCGTATTTTACTAGTTATTGTTCTTTATATTTGTACAGGAGTGCTAGAAAAACTGCAGATCATCACTAGATGACACGTGTACCTGTAATAAAGATTCTGAACTTGACTAAACCTGATAGCAAGATAACAACCTCAAAATACATCTACTCACTAATGAAATTTGTTTTCAACAACATGGACTAGTTTAAAAACAACAGTGACATTCATGATTATAATACCGGCACCAGAAAAAAAGAAAGACTTACACTATCCTTTGCTCAACATATCTTTGGCACAGCTGCTATAAAAATTTTCGACAAATTACCAGAGGAAATAAGGTGTCTGACAGACAGCAGTAATAACTTCAAAAATAAATTGAAATCATATCTCCTTAACAACTCCTATAGCATAGATGAATTATTGGATAGGAATAAATAAATCTATAAGTATAGTATATGCATTTTGTGCCATTTAAGGGAAGTTTTACTGAGGAAAAAGGTTAAATTTGTTGGCTGTTGTAATCATAATATGATTCCATGTCTCTATCTTGGCAGGCAGGCATAAGGTGCAGCACGGTAGGCTACTGTGGACAAAATGGGCTGGTTGGTACTGTGACCAGAGCGTGCAGCACAGAGGGCAGGTGACAGGACATACCTGGTGAACTGGCCTACTATAATAGGCTGCTGTCTGTGGGGTGGCAGACTGCATCTAGGTGGCCCGTCCGGTATGAACCAGCTAGACATAGACTGGGTGGGCTAACAGGGCCATTAGAACTATTAATCAGGGATTTCGATGAGTCTTGGCTAGTGGATTGTCATGCAACGACCCCAGTTCCTTAAAAATTGATGTTGAAGTTTTATTGGATTGTCATGCAACGACCCCAGTTCCTTAAAAATTGATGTTGAAGTTTTATGCATACCTCCTATACCCGTAAAATTAGACATGTTTTGTCCACACAGAAGTATGACAGTGGCTCAGCTTCCTGACTGTCATGCTGGCAGTACATGTCCATGAACTGGCCATGTACCTTCTTTTTTTCTTTTCAATTTTATCATACTCAATATTATTAAATTGTATATGTCATGGAGAATTATTCAAAGAGAGTCATTTTCACTGTTGTAATTTCATTAATAAATCAACCATTGCAGTAACTTTTTTCAAATGTATATTATATTTGTGGTTCACAATTAAAATTCCAAATATCTACACAACATTTGCTTGATTCAGGGGAAGGGCAGAGTGATGAAACACTTTATGAACAGGTCTTTGTAGATGTCAGAAAAGCTTACACCTGGACCATAAAAATTATATCTCCAAAAAGTACTCCACATTGAGAAAGCTGTGATGTCTATTTTTATAGGAAGATTAAAGTTTTCCTGAAAAAAATGAAAATGCTCCGAACTTGCTAAAAACTTACACAGAAGTCTCTTTGAGTGAATATTCCATAAAAATACATTCTTTAATTCTGTATCAATTCAGTGCACCTGCTTTCACAGGAATACAAGAATTACCAAGTGTGCACAGTTAACATCAAAGTTTACGTAGAAAAGGACAATCTTTTTGAATTTCAATGAACTCTGTTTTCTGGTATCACTTCTGAAAAAATCTGTGTGCCTGCAAGTCAGTAGCTTTCACTATAGATGTGTAGTGTGATATGAATTTGTGTTCTAATTATTTCTACAATAAATGTCATACAGAATTCTTTTCCAGCGTAGCAAGCAATGAAAGTGACTGCCAGTAAGACAATTCTGTAATCTATTCTGTAACAAATGGAATACAAATTTGAAGAAGTTTACCATAATGATTTATTTATTAACGAAATTACTACAGCAAAAATGATTACTTTCCAATAATTTTACTGTATATCATATACTGTTTAATATAACAATGAAAACAATCGTTTATTGATAAAATTATTTAATTGGATAGACAACAAATCTACTCACGAAGCAGTGACAGAAGACACACATAAAAGACTGTTGTGATTGGCAAGCTTTAGGAGCCGTTGGATCCTTCTTCAGGCAGAAGGGTTGACGGGAAGGAAGAAAGGTGAACGAAAAGGACTGGAGAGGTCTAGGAGAAAGGGGTAGACTTTGGGAGAGTCACCCATAACTGCGGGTCAGGGGAGGCTCACCGTATGGTGGAGCCAGCATTTGATGAAATTTGAAAACCTGAGAGCTTAAAAGTGGAAGACAGGGTAAGATGCAAGATTACTGCTGAAACATCATGCACAAGTTAATAAGAGTGAAAAGTTAAGGGCATTGTACATAACAGACGTGGGAGGGGGGGGGGGGGTTGAAAAATAGACGGGAAAGACAATGCAAGATTTAGAAAAATGGAGTGAATGAAAGAGTAGTTACAGTGAAGAAACACTGAGACAGAAGAAATTAATGTAAATTAAGGCCACGTAGGTGGTGAGAACCAAGGACATGTTGCAGTGCTAGTTCCCACCTGCAAAGTTCTGAGAAACTGGTGTCTGGGGGAAGAATCCAGATGGTGCATGTAGTAAAACAGGCACCAATATCACTAATATCATGTTGTAGAGCATGCTCTGCAACAGGATATTATGAGTTGCCAGTATGTACCATCTGCCTATGCCCATTCATCCTAATTGATAATTTGGTGGTAGTCATGCCGATGTAGAAGGCTGAACAGTGTTTACATAATAGCTGGTATACGATGTGTCGTTTTGCAGGTGGCTGTCCCTTTGATAGTACCAGTCTATGTTTTGCCAGTTACAGAGCTATTATGGGTGGTGATAGGAGGGTGCATAGGGCAAGTATTGCAGCTGGGACAGTCACAGGGTAGGAGCCACAGGGTAGGGAGATGGGTGCAGAAGGAGCATAGGGTCTGACAAGAATATCACGGAAATTGGGTGGGCGATGGAAAGCTATTCTAGATGTGGTGGGCAAAATTTCAGACAGAATGGATCTCATTCCAGGGCATGATTTTAGGAAGTCATGCCCTACACTCTTGGAACACCCAGCATTATTTGCTGAACCAATAAAAAAGATGGAGAAATCTCATGTCACAAAACCAGCAGAGATAGGAATTTTAATGAAGAAAATTTTATCAGTTGACTAATTGTCAAGATGTTGAATTTAAGACAAAACTAAGACAATGACATTTTAGCCTTAGTTAAGATAAAATTAAATGTTAGAGAATGCACTCATGAATATTTTGCGTACAGAAGGGTCTCTGTGAGAGGTAAAGCTAGAACTGTGGCTGTGAAAGTGAACTGTATTGCCAAGATGGCTCTGTTCTTGAGAGTATTTCTATGAAAAGCAGGTTTCCCAGTATGATTCCTGTTACGGCAAACATTTTTTAATCTGTAAGGAAGTTTCTTTTAAAGCAAATTGGCCCAAAAAAATCACTACAGGTAATTTACTCCTATCTTACATAAGATTACCAACAATTCCATGAGTGATATTGTGAATACCAGTACAAGCTGCTGTATTACACAACTTTATTCACTGTCTGTGATCATCTTGAAGCACCTAAATGAACGTGATCATTTAGACTGAAACCGTCCGTAAATGAAGTTGTTTAATTCAGCAGCTGAAGCTCTATGTCCTTCCTGGAGTATATCATAGCTATGGAGCACTGCTTATCAACAAATCTTCAATTATAAACTACTACTTTCAGTAGTCATTCTTAGTTGAGTATGCTAGAGCATTGCGTTCACTATGCAGACTGTAACGCTGCAAATGAAATTTCTGTAAAACTACAAAAACATTGTGTAAAAGAACTTTACACCAACTAGATTCCTATAAATGTAGACAATAACTCAATTACATTGTAGGATATTCGTCAGGAAACATGAGTTTAAATAAATTTAATCAACTGATGGCTGAAATTTTGAGTCTCTATTTGTCCAATCAGCAGTAGCTCATTACCCACATATTATTGAGCTGATAGCAAGGAAGCTCCTTTAAAAATGTGTGTCATTGTTTTGTTAAAAGTACTTGGGTGTCCTATTTTAGAATCTCTTAGAGTATCATTTAAAAAGTTAACTTTGCATAAAAAACACTACTCCTATTAGTTTTAAATAGTTATCCTGTTGTGAAACCCACAATTCACACTGTTACAATAACTTAAAAAATTGAACCTTACATACATCTTAAGATTAATCTGGAATTTTGATTACCATACTTCTGTATTTTTACTATCATTGCTTGTAAAAAACCCAAAGACGGGATACTAGCAATGATTCCTGTACTGGGAAGTCTGTAGTAGATCTGTCTATTTGTTCCTCATCTATGTTTTCCAGTTTCTGCTAGAAAGTTATTCTATATCCACGAGGTTAAGAACAAGCTGTGGTAGAACTAACCACTTCAAAACCCATGACCTGTCTCCATATGAGGGGTATTCATACAGTTTCAATAATCATCTAAAAAAATCATAATTAAATTTTTTTAATCAAAATATGCATGGGTGTACTGCCATTCTACAGTGTCCAACGGGCACAATATTTCGGCGATCATACATGTCGCCATCATCAGGTGAACTGACGGACTGAGCTCCTGTGAACGTGCCGGTGCGGAGATCTGTCCGCTATGGCTGTAGCTGCAGTAGCCGAAATATTGTGCCCGTTGGACACTGTAGACTGGCAGTACACCCGTGGATATTTTGATTATCAAATACGCCGGGAGAAACTCAAGAATCACAATTTTTTGTTTTTTTGTTTGCAAGTACACGTCTGCAAGTCTTGGTAGTCAGCACCAAAACACACCATATACAGGAGTCAAACTGAAATGGCTTTCGGATTTTAACGTGTAGAAGGGCTGCAGACATGTACTTGCAAACAAACATCAGATAAGAATGTAACTATTTTTTTGAGATGATAATTAAAACTTTGACTACCCCTCAGAAAATAACCTCAAAGTAGAATGTTAAGAAAGCATACTGGGTGAAACACTGTAGGAAAGTGGAAGAGACTTACAGATGCAATGAAAACATATAGTTCTTGCCCAGAAAGATTTGCAAAATTTATAAGCATTTTAAATGAAGCTGCATCCTCATACATCTCACAGAAGAGGGCCATTCAAACGCAGAAGGACTGGTAGCACTTTGATGGAATGCTTCATGCCCTATAACACAACTGAGATTAGCTTTGATGAATCATAAACAGAACACCAAATGTGAACGTTATTGCAATTACAAAGAGACAAATGCTATAACCAATTGTCTATTTCTGGTCTCTACAGAAACATTCTTGTAGAGTGTACTATCAAGACACGTAGAAAGAAGGCCAGTGTCTCACATATGTTTCATTATGGGAAAACTTAAAAAGAATAACGTTCTCTTCTTTATTGAAAAATGTGTCTCACTATACCAGAATTACCCACTTTCCTCCCTGCAACAGTTGCCTTTATGTTCCTCTATTTGTTTTATCGCCATTTTCTTCATATCTGATCACAGATGTTGGTCACCAGCATGCTATGGATATTTGTCTACATTGCTGCATGTTGTCCTTTCTGTTTTTCAATTTTAATTTTATTTTTGCTTCCTTTTTTCTTTAGGCACCAGAAGGCACATTGTCCTTGCAAACCCAGCTTCTGCAGCCTAGCTATGATCCTAGTTCAGGTCCTCATACAGATTGATCCTTGACTGGTAACACCCACATATTACTGTGTTGCAAGACACCTCCATCCCTGGAAGTGACTTAAGCAGTAGCAACTGCCACCTTCTGCATCTCCACACTATGTAACCAAGGCTCATCCCATAGCCCATGGTGTCTGTTTCGGAATTAAGCTGCAGGAACAGCACCTGCTTTCCTGTAGTGAGTCTGTGACACAGATGCTCATAGTGCAACAAATTGCACTCATTTGAAGTATGGTGGCTCAATTAGGTTGCGACCCGAGCTCCATGGTTCACTCTGCTAGCTGCACCATAAGGCTGTGTTCTCAAACTATGTGTTATGACTGTCTTGTATCTACTACTAGACTTTGTTTGGATTACTCTATTTGTATCAGTTTTTCTGTCAGTGTTGTACTTTTGCTGTCAATAAATATGTGTTACTGTATTACAAGCTATTTCCCTGTGTAGTAGTCACTACAGAAATGGTGATGAAGGAACTCGGTATGCTCTCTTTTTTTTTCCTGGACAGCATTTTCAACAGAGGCAGATATTAACAGTGGTAAATGCTGCTGTCAGTGAACACCACTCAGAAGCCACACAGTTCAGAACCAGTGCCATGAATTTTCTCATAGCAGGATCAATAATGCCACTTCAGTGGAAACCATACTTCAGATCCTGCTGCAACCCAGTTGGAAAGTCAGTCTCAGATGGAACAAATTCAGCAAGAAAGGGGTTTTGTCAACACTGGGACATCAGCAGCACCAACAGCTGGCACACCCTACACCATCCCCACCATATGAGGAATCTCCAAGGGTTTGTGAATCATACGAAAAGCAGTTCCATCAGCACTTTGAAGCTTTCCGGAAAAAGCTGACTGTATAAAAGCTCTCTCTTTGTCTTGGGTCAAGCAGCCAACTTATAGACTTTTATGTAATGTGGCCCACTGACTGAAGCCTCTTTGATGTCATTTGAAGAACTGTACATTTTATGACTGCATACAACTACTAGCATGTGCATATGATTGTGTCTAATGTAGAATTTTATCAATGTAAAAACACCTTAATCAGATGTACATGGTGTAGGCAGCAGAACTGCATGCCCCAGTCAAAAGTGCCATTTTGTCACTTCTAAACATAAGGAATCATATGCTAACATATGCAACCTTTACAGTTTGAGTGACACCAAGTGCAAAAGTGTTGTCCATAAAATAACTTTCTGGTATTCGAGAATAGCTCACGGAAGAAAAAAAAAAAAAATTGTTTGGCCTGGACACATTCATGTCATTCGCTTTTGCAGTCAGAAATACTGTTAACTTAGTGTCAGCTGAAGTACCTTTTCAAGAGTCATCATGCAAGAAATATGCTGACATTTTCTCTCCTGGAGTAGTTTGTGCAAAGGGGTTCATGGCTCACATCACACTCAAAGCTTCTGCTCACTCCCGCTTTTTCAGAACACGTCCTGTCCCATTAGCTCTTCATGAACAGGTTGAAGAAGAATGGGATCAATTATCACAATTGGATGTCACTGAATCAGTTGCATCTGGTCAATGGGTAACACCACTGGTAGTCATCAAGAAGCCATTTGGAAAATTGTGACTATGCAGTGACTTCAAAGCATTAGTAAATGCACAGACTCAAATTGATTCATATCCAGTACCACAATCTTGAAGAATTAATGGTCAAACTCACTGGTGGGAAATATTACTTGAAAACAGACATGGATGAAGCCTACCTGCAGCTTCTACTTTATGAAGAGTTGTATCAGCTCCCGTTAGTAAACACTCCTTTTGGCCTCATTAAATACAAGCACTTAGTCTTCTGGACAGCCAGTGAACTCTGTTTCAATGAATTTTTGAGCAGTTAATGCAAGATATACCCCACTGATAAATAATCTTGATGTAATGGTAACTTCTACTGAGGTGGATCTCCAGAAACTGTGCACAATGTTCCACACACACTCCGAAGTAGATTTAAAGTGTAACATGAACAAATCTCAGTTCTCTCAGCCACCAATTGAATAATTGGGATATGTAACTTCATGTGAAGACATCAAACCAATTACCATTAACATGGAAGCCATTACAACCCTACCTAGGCCAAAGAACACCAAAGAGCTCTTCTCTGGAAGGTTTCCTACTACAGTAAGTTCATCCTCAATGCTTCATAGATCCTTCAGCCATTGACTCAGCTATGAAAAAAGAGTACCCAATTTGGTCAGGTGCATGATAGTGATACTGCATTTAATGCATTTCAAACTTAGAAAACTTGCCTTCATTCAGCCTCTTGTTTAGCTACCTTCCAGCCTGGCATACAGTTAGTGGTGGTGGCTGCCTCAGACTACAGGATTGGGGCCATCCTGGCACATCGGTATTCTGATGACACTGAGTGGCCAACGGCTTACACCTGTAAGACATTGATGGCAGCTCAAAGCAATTATTTGCAGATTGAAAAAGAAGTGTTGGCCATTATATATGCAAACAAGAAATTTCATTTCCTTTTGTAATGGGTAAAGTTTCATCTGATAACAAACCATAAGCTAGCCTTGCGGGATTAGCTGAGCGGTCTAGGGCGCTGCAGTCATGGACTGTGCGGCTGGTCCCGGTGGAGGTTCGAGTTCTCCCTCGGGCATGGGTGTGTGTGTTTGTCCTTAGGATAATTTAGGTTAAGTAGTGTGTAAGCTTAGGGACTGATGACCTTAGCAGTTAAGTCCCATAAGATTTCACACACATTTGAACATTTTTTGAAACCATAAGCTGCTTATTTCACTGTTCAGACCCTCATCACAGCTCCCCTGTAAAATGGTTCACCAGTTGGAGTGTGGGGCACTCTTCCTAAGCAGGTATAATTATGAGACTTATTTCCATGCTACAGATAAATATGCGAATGCAAGTGCCCTCTCCCAGCTACCAGTGGGTCCTGATTCGTCATTCAACAAAGAAGAGATTCTACATTTCTACCTCAATGATGAGGCACAGCCCAGGGTCAATGTATTTCCCATTATAGGTGACTGCACTGTGGCAGCCACAGTTGCAGACCCCATCTTATAGCATGTTCATCACAACATTCTGTGGGAATGGCCAAGCAGCTGCCGCAAGTAAGGCGGAACCCCTTAATCAATATTTTCAGCTACAACAATAGTTGCTTTTGGTTGTTACAGTTATGATCATGGTTACAGAACATACATCTCTGCAAATAGTCAGACCCCTCTCATTATGAAACAACATTCTGCGACTTCTACATTTCGACCACTGGAGGTGGGGGGGGGGGCGGTATCCAGGACAAAAATACTGGTCCAACACCATATACACTGGCCCAGAATTGACAGAGAAATAGAACAAATGGTTCTGTTGTGCAACAAATGTGTTGAACAGTAAGTGACTCCCAAGAAGACTTTTTCTGTATGTCCTATGACTGCGCATTCATGGGAACGGGTCCACTTGGACTTAGTTGGCCCCTTTCTAGGAACAAAATGGCTTATAACGATCAACATATATTCCTGCTTCCCATTAATTTTCAGCCTCAGTTCTATGATAAGGGAGAGTATCATTATAGCCTTATCAAAAATCTTTCCCTTCAAAGGTCTCCTCAGACTTTGACGTTGGATAATGGTCCACAGTTGTCTGAAGCCTTTTGGAACTTATGTGCAACAAATGGTGTCCAACATGTTCAGGCCTCACCTTTTCACCCACAATAGTATGTAGAAGATGAGCACCTGGTGTGAACCTTTAAGTCAGAATTGTTCAAGTACATTTGTGACTGTCCAGTAGAAAACACTTTAACTCAATTTTTAAGTTATTACAGAGCCACACCTATGGCTGGTAAGAGTCTGGTGGAGCTTCGGCATAGCCATCAGCCACGCTCACTTCTCCACCTGCTGATGCCAGTCCCACACCTGAGACCAGCACTGCTGGTGCTGAAGTTCCACCAAGGCACAACAGTCTGTGTGCATGCATTTGTTTGTTGGAATAGATGGGTACCAGCAGTCATGCAGCAACGAAGGCAGCACAAGGTCCCCATGCTGCGGGTGGGAAAGAGGCAAGTTGCCCACCAACTCAATAAGTTCTGGTCAAGGGCTGCCATCATCCCTTCCAGTCACTTGGCATCACCACTGGATGATGATTCTTCTCTGCCCTTTCTTTCTCAGCTCCAGGTACCGGTATCCCCTTTTTTTCCTCACCTCTCATGACCTGTACTTTCTGAACAGGAAGTCTTAGGCACACCTTTTTCCAGGCCTTGGGAGGTGACGACTGACTCAGCTCAACCGTCAGCAGGGGGCCTGACTGCCATCATCCAGCAGCCTCCTGCGTCCATGCTCTGCAATCTCCTGTCACAACATGGGACACTGAAGCATTCCCAGAGACAATGGTGTTCCTACCAGTTCACGTCACAGTGGGGGCCCTGGAAACACAGATGACATTGACACCCCTGGCACCTCAGAAGGCACCCTGTTTTCAGCTCTCTTGCCCCCGTCCAAGCATGATCAGACCCCATCTGGCACTACAGCATGCAGCCAGCAACATGGAGGTGGTGGGAGCTATGGTGTCTGATAGTGCCATAGACGTACGTATTCATGGGGACCCACCAGTGTCTCAAGTCTCACAGTTTTTAGTTGCTGATGAGTTGTCGCTCTCCTGAGGAGCGAGGGATGTGGTAATGCCCACACATTGCCACATTGCTAGGTGTCTCTTTCTCCAGTAGCGGCTCCTCCAGCAGTGGATACCACTGCCTTCTGTCTCACCACTCCAAGTAATCAATGCTCGTCTGCCAGCCCATGGTGTCCATTCCAGGGTCAGTTGCCAGGAACAGCACTTGCTTCCCCGTAGCAAGTCTGTGACAAAGTTGCACATGTCATTGCTTTCACCATTCCAACCAATGCCCATTTATACTAATGTGGCTTGTTTGGGTCATAGCCCAAGCTCCACGCTTCATTTCACTAGCCACATTGTAACAATTATGTTCGTGTATTCTGTGCTATGACTATCTTGTATCTACTACTGGACTTTGTTTTCATTACTCTATTTGGATCAATCGTTTGTCAGCACTTGTATTTTTTGGTGTCAATAAAGAAGTGCTCTGTGTTACAGTCTGTTTCAGTGTGTAGTAGTTACTACACTGACCTGCACAAATAATGTAAATTACATGCATGAATTTAGTTCTATAGAATTTCCAGAATAATTTTCATTATTTTAATACAGCAGAAGACCTCATTAAGTTGGCTGATTTTACTAGTGTGCATCATAGCACATACAACAGACAAATTAACAAAGCAATCTATCTGAAATTTTTTAGTATCTGACTCCTTTTGCTGTCAAAGGATAATTTCATTCTGTGAGTGGAGCTTTAGGTATGTTACAGAGCAATGTGACTTCTGGAACAATTCTATCTGAACTGTCTCATAATCATTAATTACTCCAGTGACAAAAAGAAAATTAGTGTGATATTACTACTTATTACATGAAAGGAAAAACAGAATATTGTTAATGTTAACAAGACATTGATTACTCTTTCTCATAAATAACACCATTAATTGTGCTTCTGTTTTGAGGTAACAGTCACAGCTTCCAAATATATTTACAAACCAAAATTTGTACAATACCTGTATATTTTGTAATGTGGATATTGCACAAATCATGATTTTCAAAAATTTCTCTTAGATTTTTTTTATCATTTTATCAACTGTTCCATATCTTACTATGGGATCGTCAGATCTGTTAATCATGGATTTTGATGTGTCATCAGTATTTTGTAGAGGGACCTGCCATCATGTTCTGCCCATGTACTTCTTTTTTTATTATTTCATCATACAGACTACACAAAAAATCTAATCACCAAGTGGTGGAAGAGCACAAACATGAAAGACTGTGTACTTCTCATTGAGGTGAAGTGTTGATATTTTTACAGTCTGATAACATAATTTGCAGTAAATCAATTAAAATACTATTTGTTGAAAAAAATCAGCATCTAGACAATATCTCAATTAATAATATTTTTATTTATGCTATTACTTGTATTTATAAAATTACAGTTTCTGATGTCGCATGTAGATGTGATCATTTTTGTTACCACATAGTATTGTTCTCAACACTGCTCAATACTTTGCCCTTATTGTTTAAAACACAGCAATCAGTGAATATTTTACTAAAAGTCCTGCCTCCTTGTCTCTTTAAGCATTACTCAGATTTATCTAGACCCTTCGATCTTACAGACTTAGCAGAATTTATAGATTCTGCTGGTAGTCTGCTGCAATGCTCATTTATACATCATATTTCACAATTCTTATTGCAGGTGTCTAGGGTTTGTAAAGGGGACTTAGTTGACAAAGTTGGGTTGGTAAAGAGGATTTAGCAGGTTTGATGATAGGGTCATTCTCAGATCTCCAGCTTCATGGTAAACAAACACTTGGCTCTGAGGTATGTGTTCTACAGGAGCTGCCCACATGGTGAACCTGCTGTTTTGCGTGAGGTATATCTGATGCATGCTTTCATATACATGGTCCACAAACCTTGGTGTGTCTATGGAGCACTACAGTCAGCCCTCATAGTTGCAAATGTACGTTTCCCGCAGCTGTTGCTCTAATCGTATGAATGTGATGGACTGAGGTGATATGGAAAATGTTCTTGATACACTCATTGTGCAGATCTATCATTACATGCTGTACTATGACGTAGGAGATTTGAAAGTGAACTGATTATCATATTTATTTTATGTTCAATTGGTACATTTTTGGATGAGGGTTCCTCATCAAAACTTGATCTACCAAGACCCCTCTACAAACCCTAGAAGCCTGTAATAGGAATTGTTAAACAACCTACATATAGCCACGTTCTTTTTTACTGTTCATATGGACAAATTTTATATATGCATTGTCATTAGGATAAACCTAGATGCTTTGTTGAGATTTATGGCATACTGAATTAAGTTCCTTCCCCTCTTCTGTATTTACATTCAGAAGCAGCATGTTTTGAATTCACCCATTTACCCAGTTTTTCTACAGATTCCCCAAACTGCCTAAGGTAAATGCTTAAATGCTTTCACTGAAAGTGACATGGCTCATTTCCTTTCACATTCTTGTACAACCTGTGCTTATGCTCCAGATCGCCTTCTTTAATTCCTCTCCCCATGTTTCCATAGTTGATCTGAGGGGTATACAGATGAATATTCACATCATCTTTGCTGACTTCATCTTCTGAATCTTCTTTCATACACGACACCTTGCTGCAGTTCTGCACTTCCGTGGCAGAAGTGCACATACGTGGTGTTAAATGTAGGAGTGAAATAGTTTAATGTGCAATTTGTGTGTGAAATGGTATTAATACTGATGTAGGCACTATGTATGGTTCAGTTGGCTACCACAAGAAGAGACATTCATGGAAATGGGGCTTACAATACCTCTCTGGAACTTCGGTTATCCATTTGGACAGCAGAAGTGTTGGTCTCTGGTGACTAAGTATACTAGTCCAAACCAGATGAACCAAAAGATGACACTAGAAGAAAATAATTCAAAGGGAATTTGGTTGTCCTAGAAGAAACTTTCCCATGGGAAGAAGAATGTGATAGCCAAACATGGAAATTATGAGGGCAACATATTTATGGCAGAATTAATTTAGCAGATAAACAGTGTTAGCACTAAAAAGATCTGGTGTAAGCCACGAGTTTGTAATGCCAAACCCCATTTGCTGGAGATTGTTGATACATTGCGGATGGATCTTGAATGTTAGTCATTTTTTCTGTACCATCTGCTGGGAATGAATCATGAGATAGCTCATGTTTACTACATGCTGCCTGTAGACTTTGACTAGTTTGATTTTTACACCCATAGGAAATGTAACTGATGTGATTGCCTTAAGGTACATTTTTTTAGCATTTTGAGTGTATTTTGATATTTCAAATAATTATCATTTCCATCTTGAAGTTCCTCCTGTTTTTAGAGATGGCCCAATTCTGAAAATACTTTCAGAGGCTTTTGCCGCTGAGTATTCAGATGTTCCTACTGTGAATGATGATCCAGATTATCTATAACTACATCCATACTATGCAAACCATTGCGAAGTTTAGGCAGAGGGTATGTTCCATTGTACCTGTTCTCCCTGTCGCAGTTATGTATGGAGCATGGGAAGATTGATTGATTGAATGCTACTCTAAGTGCTGTAATTATTTTAATCTTGTACTTGCAAACCCTGTAGATAACTGCATCATCTGTAAAAAGTCTGAGGTTACTATAAATGTTTCCCACAAGATCATTAATATAAAATATGAACAGCAGGGGTCCCTACACACTTCTCCACTTCTGTGGGACACAATTGAAATTAGTTCTGCATCTGACTACTCTCCAGCCAAGATAACGTTCTGTATCCTACCTACCAAAAAGCCCTCTATTCAGTCACAAATTTCATTTGATACTCCAAATGAATGAACTTTTGACTGTAAGTGTAGGTGTGGTACTGATTCAAATGCTTTTTGGTAATCAAGAAATACTTCATCTGCCTGATTGCCTTGACCCAAAGCTTTCAGTATGTTATGCGAGGAAAGTGCAAGTTGGGTTTCATATGATCAATGTTTTCGGAATCCATACTGGCTTGTCTGGAGGAGGTCATTCTGTTCAATATCTATAATTATGTTTGATGTCTGGATATGTCCTAAGATTCTACAACAGATTGATGTCAAAGACATTGGATGGTAGTTTTGTGGCTCACTTCTACTATTCTCCATCTGTGCCATCTGTGCTTTCTCCCAACCACTGGGCACAGTGGTTTGTTCGAGTGATCTACAATAGATTATAGCTAGAAGAGGGGCTAACTCAGCCACAAATTCAATATAGAATTTTTACACAGTAATAAAAAAAAATGATCAGATTGACTTAGGCTACATCCTTTTTAATAAATGATATATAAAATATTTGTATACTATGTAAAGTGGATAGTTGTTGGTAAAAATCTCAGAAAGTTCTTGATTGATTTACTTCAGAGTTTTACATGATACTCTGACAAACATTTGGATGTACATAGGTTATATGCTTTTCAGTGGATGATATATATTTTGTCATATAACAAAGAAACATTGCTAGAAAAAATATCAAAAAGTTCCTGACCGATTTACTTGACATCGTTACACAATAGTTTACTAAATATCCAGACAGACAGAGGCTACGTGTGTTTTAAATACATATCTGTATTTTATATAAATATATATGTAATATTTAAGGAAGAAACATTGTCAGAAAAAAATATCAAAAAGGTCTTGACTAATTTAGTTCAAATTTTCACACAATACCCTATTAAAATGTGTATGGCTATAGACTGCATAGTTTAAATATATATAGTATATAGACATGAATAACATACAACAGGCAAGTGTTATTGGCTAAAAATCTTAAATTTGCACAATACCCTAATAAACAGAGATTGCACTGGGCATGGACAACGTGCAGAAAGTCTCTGCATTGTCCATGCCCAGTGCGAGCTCTGTTCAATTTGACCCACAGTTTCCTGTTGACTGCTGGCACAGAACTTGACAGGAAACTGTGGGTCAAACTGAACAGAACTCACACTGGGCATGGATGATGCGCATACTCTCTTTACAAATGGGGTGCTGAAGATTCTCCATTTTGTGACTGTGGAGCTCCGAAACAGAAAATCAATCACATTAGAGGTGAATGCCCCTTGGGTTCCAACCAGGAGAGTTGGAGCAACCTCATGAAAGCTGATGATATGGCTCTTATATGGATTGAGAACCTAGATATGACATGCAGTTAGTTTTATAAGTAGTTTTGTATTTTCATATTCCTGTTATATATAGTATTACTGTTATATATAGTATTACTAATGTTATATACCTGTCATTTTAAACAGATGTGAGCCATATGAATAAATAAATAAACCCTAATAAACATGCAAATGGACATAGGCTATATATTTTTTAAACAACATTGTATAGGTTTTCTGTTAAAACTGACTACAAGAAAAAAAATTATGTGCTGTGGAAATGTGTGACTTACTTTTCTTTCTCACAGTCTATTTTAACTATGATATCAGGGCATTCAATCCTTTAGGTTGTGTGTTTGTGTTTGTTTGTGTGTGTGTGTTTGTGTGTAAGAAGTTTGTGCATAAATCTTGTTTTGGGAAGGCTAGTGAGATGCTCATAAAATTTTAATCACCTTTTTCTAATGTCTGCTGCAAGGTCGGACAATTTCTCAGTTGTTGTACGTGATTGTAGTCTATAGCCCTCTTCTGTTGCCTTTGGCCCTAGTATCTTTCTGATGATTTTACCTTCTTCCTTTAATAAGTTTTCTAGGTCACCTTTTATGTGAAGTGTTAGGATTTCACTGGCCTACAGGACTTCAGGTTTTAATACTGTATTATAGAGCCTAATATTAGTGTTTTCGGACAAGTATTTTTTATTGTACACCTTGTAGGTTCTTTCATAGGCACTCTTAAGTTTTTGGAGGTGAATGTTTTGTGCTATTTTCTCTTGCACCATAGGTTCAAGGTCTTCACATAAGTATTTAAAATATGGCACTCTGTTGATGTGACTGTATTTGTAGTCAATTTTGGGTATCAGATTTTGTGGTGATGAACTCAGACTTTAGGAAAGATATTTGCAGACCAACTTTCTCTGCACATTCTTTAAGGGTTTCAACCTGTTCAATTGCTGTTATCTTATCATCTGCTAGAAAGGCTAAGTCATCAGCAAAAGCTATACATGAAATTCTTATGTCATCCTTCACTCGCCCCATCTGTATAGAGTTCCAGCAGTTTTGGTTCTTCAGTTCCTTTTCCCATCCATGGATGACCTTGTCCAGTACAATGTTGAATAGGAGAGGAGACATATTATCACCGTATTAGACGCCAGTTTTGATCAGGAAGGGCTCTGATATTTCACCTATATATGTATATAATTTTAAAGAAAATTTGTATACAGAACAGTGTGCTGTTTAATTTTATTCCTCACAATCTGTTTTAACAGAACACAGAAAAGGTGTATTTATGACTTATCAGCTCATGATTAGAATACTACTGTGGAATCTGAATTCTTTGAAACTTCGTAATCCTACCAGTTAGCAGTTTAAAACCAGGCAAAATACTGTCACTGAAGCTACTTGATACGCCCTCTAAACCCGCTGGGCAGAGCAGGTAATAGGATTGTGGAAGGGGCCAAAGGTTGAGGTCAGTTTCTCCTTCTAATTGTCATTTATTGTAATTCAATAACCTTCACAACCAAAGCAGCACATAGCCGGACCTTTACCGAATGCAACTCTTTCACGGCTGAAGGTCTCCAAACAAGAAATCTTAACAAATCAACAAGATTAAAATCCAGTTAAGATAGCAATAAAATAATTTTAAAAAACTAGCAAACATATGCAAAATGCAATACAAATGGCTGAGGGCCACAATTAAATTTCAAAATTTCAAACTATATTACCATAGACTTTTAAAGGCAGAAGGCCAGAACATTTAACAACAAGAAATCTTAAAAATCAATAAGATTAAAATGCAATTAAAGAGGCAAATCAAATAAATTAAGAAACATATCACGGCTACGTGGAAAGCCTTAAGGCTAAGCAGATAGACACAAACATATACAAGGTGCAATACCAATGACTGAAGGCCACAATTAAGTTTCAAAATTTTAAAATATATTACCATAATCTTTTAAAGGCAGGAAGCTGCAATGTTTAACCTTGAAAGATAAATTTAAAAATTAATTTTGCAAAATTTTTAAGAAAATAAAAAGTTAACCATAAGCCCTGAATTTCAAGTAGCTGACAGATAATTAAACACCGGTGGCACTCAGAAGCCTCCAGGGTGGTCAGTCTGCCCTCGTTCACTTAGGTTAGACAGGTCGTGAGCCCAACTATACTTGATCCGTCGGAACCCAACCAGGGGACAGCCACGGACTGACCTACACAACAACTTGCTTCCCGTCAATCAGTACATGAGAACTCAAACCGGAAATGTTACAAACATGATAATCCAGAATGGAGTATGTATTAGCTGTCAAAAGTACACACCATGTTGGACAGCGACAACAGGTGAGGAAAGGACGCTGCCTGAAATTATGTTAGTGGCCAGGGCAGGTAACTGGAACACTAATGACCACTAGGCAGAAAATTCCACCAGTACATTCGAATTTGAAACACGGTAATATAGTTAACTTCACTCAAAAGAACACTGCCTGAATTTACATCAGTGCCCAGGGCAGGTGACGAGAACTCTAATGGCCACAAGACAGAAAATTCCACTGGTGTGCTCAAATTGTAGTCGACCAAAGTAGTTGACTGCACCGCATGGCGGCTAAATTTTAGCAGTAGAAACACTCGGTGTTGCTCACAGGAAACCTCCCCAACAGTAAACCACCAAAATGAACCACCACTACATGAATGGATGTGGCTCGGTTAGTTGAAACCACTACTCAACTTTGATGTCCTGGGTTGGTGAACCACGAAGCTCATAGCAAACGGACAACTCCACATCTGCCACGACACTGCACAGGGGCTGCCGGCCGCCCCAGCTGACTGCACCATGTGGAGATATCTTCCCTCGTCCGCAACAACTGACTGACTCGCCGAAGAATGACAACAACATCTAAAATAATTGTCTTGAAAATAACATTAACTACACACACAACCTGACAAACACTTACACAGAGATCTGAACAGTACCCAACAGTAACTAAGCATACATGAAGACAAATCAGGAGTCGATGCGCGCGCGCATATATATATATATATATATATATATATATATATATATATATATATATATATATATCTAAAAAGAAAGAAAGATGATGAGACTTACCAAACAAAAGCGCTGGCAGGTCGATAGACACACAAACAAACAAACACAAATATACACACAAAATTCAAGCTTTCGCAACAAACTGTTGCCTCATCAGGAAAGAGGGAGCTTCTTTTTAGATATATTCTTTTTAGATATATTCTTTTTAGATATACTTTTTAGATATCTTTTTAGATATATTTTTTCCACGTGGAATGTTTCCCTCTGTTATATATATATATATATATATATATATATATATATATATATATATATATGGTTATAATAGAGGGAAACATTCCACGTAGGAAAAATATATCTAAAAACAAAGATGATGTGACTTACCAAATGAAAGTGCTGGCAGGTCGACAGACACACAAACGAACACAAACATACACACAAAATTCAAGCTTTCGCAACAAACTGTTGCCTCATCAGGAAAGAGGGGAAGGAGAGGGAAAGATGAAAGGATGTGGGTTTTAAGGGAGAGGGTAAGGAGTCATTCCAATCCCGGGAGCGGAAAGACTTACCTTAGGGGGAAAAAGGACAGGTATACACTCGCACACACACACATATCCATCCACACATATACAGACACAAGCAGACATCTCACAAGCAGACATATTTAAAGACAAAGAGTTTGGGCAGAGATGTCAGTCGAGGCAGAAGTGAAGAGGCAAAGATGATACCTTAGGGGGAAAAAAGGACGGGTATACACTCACACACACACACACACACACACATATAAATCCACACATATACAGACAGAAGCAGACATCTCACAAGCAGACATATTTAAAGACAAAGAGTTTGGGCAGAGATGTCAGTCGAGGCAGAAGTGAAGAGGCAAAGATGATGTTGAATGACAGGTGAGGTATGAGTGGCGGCAACTTGAAATTAGCAGAGATTGAGGCCTGGTGGATAACGGGAAGAGAGGATATATTGAAGAGCAAGTTCCCATCTCCGGAGTTCGGATAGGTTGGTGTTGGTGGGAAGTATCCAGATAACCTGGACGGTGTAACACTGTGCCAAGATGTGCTGGCCGTGCAACAAGGCATGTTTAGCCACAGGGTGATCCTCATTACCAACAAACACTGTCTGCCTGTGTCCATTCATGCAAATGGACAGTTTGTTGCTGGTCATTCCCACATAGAATGCCTCACAGTGTAGGCAGGTCAGTTGGTAAATCACGTGGGTGCTTTCACATGTGGCTCTGCCTTTGATCGTGTACACCTTCCGGGTTACAGGACTGGAGTAGGTGGTGGTGGGAGGGTGCATGGGACAGGTTTTACACCGGGGGCGGTTACAAGGATAGGAGCCAGAGGGTAGGGAAGGTGGTTTGGGGATTTCATTGGGATGAACTAACAGGTTAGGTGGACGGCGGAAAGACACTCTTGGTGGAGTGGGGAGGATTTCATGAAGGATGGATCTCATTTCAGGGCAGGATTTGAGGAAGTCGTATCCCTGCTGGAGAGCCACATTCAGAGTCTGGTCCAGTCCCGGAAAGTATCCTGTCACAAGTGGGGCACTTTTGTGGTTCTTCTGTGAGGGATTCTGGGTTCGAGGGGATGAGGAGGTGGCTCTGGTTATTTGCTTCTGTACCAGGTCGGGAGGGTAGTTGCGAGATGCGAAAGCTGTTGTCAGGTTGTGGGTGTAATGGTTCAGGGATTCCGGACTGGAGCAGATTCATTTGCCACGAAGACCTAGGCTGTAGGGAAGGGACCAGTTGATGTGGAATGGGTGGCAGCTGTCATAATGGAGGTGCTGTTGCTTGTTGGTGGGTTTGATGTGGACGGACGTGTGAAGCTGGCCATTGGACAGGTGGAGGTCAACGTCAAGGAAAGTGGCATGGGATTTGGAGTAGGACCAGGTGAATGTGATGGAACCAAAGGAGTTGAGGTTGGAGAGGAAATTCTGGAGTTCTTCTTCACTGTGAGTGCAGATCATGAAGATGTCATCAATAAATCTGTACCAAACTTGGCAGGCCTGGGTAACCAAGAAGGCTTCCTCTAAGCGACCCATGAATAGGTTGGCGTACGAGGGGGCCATCCTGGTACCCATGGCTGTTCCCTTTAATTGTTGGTATGTCTGGCCTTCAAAAGTGAAGAAGTTGTGGGTCAGGATGAAGCTGGCTAAGGTGATGAGGAAAGAGGTTTTAGGTAGGGTGGCAGGTGATCGGCGTGAAAGGAAATGCTCCATCGCAGCGAGGCCCTGGACGTGCGGGATATTTGTGTATAAGGAAGTGGCATCAATGGTTACAAGGATGGTTTCCGGGGGTAACAGATTGGGTAAGGATTCCAGGCGTTCGAGAAAGTGGTTGGTGTCTTTGATGAAGGATGGGAGACTGCATGTAATGGGTTGAAGGTGTTGACCTACGTAGGCAGAGATACGTTCTGTGGGGGCTTGGTAACCAGCTACAATGGGGCGGCCAGGATGATTGGGTTTGTGGATTTTAGGAAGAAGGTAGAAGGTAGGGGTGCGGGGTGTCGGTGGGGTCAGGAGGTTGATGGAGTCAGGTGAAAGGTTTTGCAGGGGGCCTAAGGTTCTGAGGATTCCTTGAAGCTCCACCTGGACATCGGGAATGGGGTTACCTTGGCAAACTTTGTATGTGGTGTTGTCTGAAAGCTGACGCAGTCCCTCATCCACATACTCCCGACGATCAAGTACCACGGTCGTGGAACCCTTGTCCGCCGGAAGAATGACGATGGATCGGTCAGCCTTCAGATCACGGATAGCCTGGGCTTCAGCAGTGGTGATGTTGGGAGTAGGATTAAGGTTTTTTAAGAAGGATTGAGATGCAAGGCTGGAAGTCAGAAATTCCTGGAAGGTTTGGAGAGGGTGATTTTGACGAAGAGGAGGTGGGTCCCGCTGCGACGGAGGACGGAACTGTTCCAGGCAGGGTTCAATTTGGATGGTGTCTTGGGGAGTTGGATCATTAGGAGTAGGATTAGGATCATTTTTCTTCGTGGCAAAGTGATACTTCCAGCAGAAAGTACGAGTGTAGGACAGTAAATCTTTGACGAGGGCTGTTTGGTTGAATCTGGGAGTGGGGCTGAAGGTGAGGCCTTTGGATAGGACAGAGGTTTCGGATTGGGAGAGAGGTTTGGAGGAAAGGTTAACTACTGAATTAGGATGTTGTGGTTCCAGATTGTGTGGATTGGAATTTTGAGGTTTTGGAGAGAGTGGAGCTGGAAGTGGGAGATTGAGTAGATGGGAGAGACTGGGTTTGTGTGCAATGAGAGGAGGTTGAGGTTTGCTGGAAAGGTTGTGAAGGGTGAGTGAGTTGCCTTTCCGGAGGTGGGAAACCGGGAGATTGGATAGTTTTTTGAGGTGGAGGGTGGCATGCTGTTCTAATTTACGGTTGGCCTGTAGGAGGATGCTCTGAACAGCCGGTGTGGATGTGGGAGAGGAAAGATTAAGGACTTTTATTAAGGATAGGAGTTGATGGGTGTGTTGATTGGCTGAGTTGATGTGTAGGTGAAGGATTAGGTGGGTGAGGGCAATGGATTGTTCGTTTTGGAACTGGTATAGGGACTGATGGAAAGAGGGGTTGCAGCCAGAGATGGGAACTTTAAGTGTGAGGCCTTTGGGGGTAATGCCAAATGTCAGACAAGCCTGAGAAAATAGAATATGGGAGCGTAATCTGGCTAGGGCGAAGGCATGTTTGCGGAGGGAATGTAAATAAAACTTAATGGGGTTGTTGTGCGGGTGTTGTGAGGGTGACATGGTATTAGAAGGTGGAAAGTAACCTGTTAGTTCATCCCTATGAAATCCCCAAACCACCTTCCCTACCCTCTGGCTCCTATCCTTGTAACCGCCCCCGGTGTAAAACCTGTCCCATGCACCCTCCCACCACCACCTACTCCAGTCCTGTAACCCGGAAGGTGTACACGATCAAAGGCAGAGCCACATGTGAAAGCACCCACATGATTTACCAACTGACCTGCCTACACTGTGAGGCATTCTATGTGGGAATGACCAGCAACAAACTGTCCATTCGCATGAATGGACACAGGCAGACAGTGTTTGTTGGTAATGAGGATCACCCTGTGGCTAAACATGCCTTGGTGCACGGCCAGCACATCTTGGCACAGAGTTACACCGTCCAGGTTATCTGGATACTTCCCACCAACACCAACCTATCCGAACTCCGGAGATGGGAACTTGCTCTTCAATATATCCTCTCTTCCCGTTACCCACCAGGCCTCAATCTCCGCTAATTTCAAGTTGCCGCCACTCATACCTCACCTGTCATTCAACATCATCTTTGCCTCTTCACTTCTGCCTCGACTGACATCTCTGCCCAAACTCTTTGTCTTTAAATATGTCTGCTTGTGAGATGTCTGCTTGTGTCTGTATATGTGTGGATGGATATGTGTGTGTGTGCGAGTGTATACCCGTCCTTTTTTCCCCCTAAGGTAAGTCTTTCCGCTCCCGGGATTGGAATGACTCCTTACCTTCTCCCTTAAAACCCACATCCTTTCGTCTTTCCCTCTCCATCCCTCTTTCCTGATGAGGCAACAGTTTGTTGTGAAAGCTTGAATTTTGTGTCTATGTTTGTGTTTGTTTGTGTGTCTATCGACCTGCCAGCACTTTCATTTGGTAAGTCACATCATCTTTGTTTTTAGATATATTTTTCCCATGTGGAATGTTTCCCTCTATTATAACTATATATATAGACACACACACTCTCTCACACACACACACACACTCTCTCTCTCTCTCTCTCTCTCTCTCTCTCTCTCTCTCACACACACACACACACACACACACACACACACACACACACACACACACACACACACACACAAAAAACGAACTCACTACTAACTGCTTACGTCAGACGACAATGACCAGTAATAGCAGTCAAGCAAAGATACTACAAGAGGGGATATATTGATAGGCACTGCTAATGCCGCTCATGGTCAGGCAAAGCAGCAACTCAATGACAGCAGTAATTTAAATTAACGTAGTAAGGTGGAATTACGTTAAAAAATGGGTGTAAAACGCATGGTGGCGGGAACACGAGCCACACATGGCTCACTACTGTCCTCACAGATACAGTAGCTGTAGAGGTGTCTCTCATACCCCATATTACAATTATGCCAATCGATTTACCCATTCGTTTTAAGCTGCTTTCGTTTCCAATCATGGTTTCCTTTGCAACACCAATAAATAAGGCCCAGTGTCAGAGAGAGAGAGGGGGGGGGGGGGGTTGAAGGAGAAGAACAGTGAGAGGGCAGAGGAGGAGAACAACAGAGAGGGAGAGAAGAAAGGAGGAGGAAGAGGTAGCCAACAAGAAAGGAGAGGAAGAGGTAGCCAACAACAAGGGGGAGGAAGAGTTGGACAGAGAGAGGAGGAAGATGGAGGTTAAGACATACATCCAGTTCCCACAGATATTTAGCAATTATGAAGCATTGCCAGATTTGCTAGTTGTTTATAAAAAGGGGTGTTTTTGTGCATGCTGTACTAATTGTTACATAATGTTGAGAAACATTCTATGTTCAAACACTGAAAGCTTAAAATAAAAATGAGGTAAAGTTGCTGACAAGTAAATTTGATTATGGTTACATGCAAAAACTGAAAAAATAAAACCAAACAACTGTAACAAAATTAGGTTAGAAGATCTGCAAGATAATTATTTCATGCTGCATGCAAATAAGGCAGCATGCTATATCTGGCCAGTGTGGTAAGTTGCAACAAAAATATCCAGTCCTTAATGTATTAACATATGAACAGATGTCAGACAACTATGGGAAAAAGAAGATCAAGGGTCAGAGAATTTAGTGACAGAACAGTCAGCTGTGTTGTAAGCTTCAGGCAATGAAGATGCCTCACTGACTGCTGCTGCTGCTGCTGCTGCGAGGTGCTGGTCTTGGCAATGTCTGGAACTGCAGCATTGTCTACAGTGTTCTGCTGCTTACATTGGGCATCTTCCATCACCATCCCAGTGGTCGCAGGTTCACCGTACCTGATTAAAGATGCAGTTTAAATAGGACCTGGCAATATCTGTGACTACTGCATTGCCTATAGTGTTCTGCTGTTGATGCGTGTCTTCCATCCTCATACCAACAGTTCCAGGTTCACTGTATCTGAATAAAGATGCAATGTAACTGGTCTTCACAATATCTGTAATTGCTGCATCATCTGCGGTGTTCTGCTGCTGACATTACACATGTCCCATACCCATCCCAATGGTCCCTGGTTCACCATACCTGATTAAAGATGCACTGTCTGTGACATCTGCATTGCTTACAGTGGTCTACTGGTGATGCGCATCTTCCATCCTCACCCCAGTGGTCCCAGGTTCACTGCACCTGATTAAATATGCAATGTAAAGAGGCTTGACAATATTTGTAACTGTACCATTGTCTACAGTGATCTGGTGCTGATCATGTGCACCTTCCATCCCCATACCAGTGGTACCAGTTTCATTGTACCTAATGAAAGATGCCATGTAAATGGGTCTTAAATCTCTGTAACTGCTGCATTGTCTACAGTGTTCCACTGCTGATACTGTGCATCTTCCATTATTGTGTGTCAAAAAGTTTTGATGTACGAAAGTGGTTTACTCATCACCTCCACCTTTTGCGAAGTCACATGAAGACACAAATAAATAAATAAATAAAGGGATTAATTGGAAATATTGTTGGAATGCTTGTTTGAGTATTTGTGTCAAGCATGGCTGTGCATTGACAGCTATGCAGCAAAGCAAAGAGAGTGTGGAGGCCACAGCTGATTCCAAATATTGTCAACCAGCATTGGGATCTGGCAGCTACATGAAGCTGCAACAGCTTTCCCTTGTGGTGGTTTTATTATTCTAAGATTAGAAAACAGCTACATGTTTGTCTCAAAGTATAGTTAACACTGTGATTAACATGGATTGATAGTCAGCCCCTCTTGGTCACAACATGAGGGAGATCATCTTATCCACAAGGGGGATCATGTTACCTGGGGGACTTTGGACAGGAACTACCTGTCTTGGTGCAGTAAGTCTAACTGTGCATACGGATTGTGATTAGCATGTAGTGTGTTTTGGATAACTTCAGGGAAGTTAGTTCATGAGTGCTTTAGCACTCATTAGGGAGCTCTATTTACATGATGATGCTAATAATTAAATTGAAAGGAATGAGTTTGCTAATGCAGTACACATTGAATTTCATTTGCTGGAGTATGAGAGTGTAAGATTGAGAGGAAACTGTTGTATATTGTTCTGAATTTTGTGCAGTGTTAGCTATTGTTGGGTTGGTGCTGTGGGCACTTTGCTGTAGGACTACATGAGTTTGCGGACCTTGCTGTCTTCTAGCTATGACTTCAACTGCACAGCCACACAACTACAAAGGCATTACTATGAGTGAGATCTCAATTTCAGCCAAGCCAATGCTTTAGCCAAGGTATCGCTATGAGTGAGGCCTCAAAACCACTTCAGCCATGTCATTGCTCCTGGTAGAGGCCGCTGAGTAGAAAAAAATTAAGTGTCAGATACATTTAATGTGTTATCAAAGTGTAGTGTGTTGTAAGTCTATGGTAGTATTCTGTAGAAGTGTAACTGTTTGGCTGAGTGAGGATGGCGTTAAGTGGATGTTATGGAAATTACTTAATAGTAACTAGTAGTACCCTCCATGAACCATGGACCTTGCCGTTGGTGGGGAGGCTTGCGTGCCTCAGCGATACAGATGGCACGGAGGGGTATCTGTTGAGAGGCCAGACAAACATGTGGTTCCTGAAGAGGGGCAGCAGCCTTTTCAGTAGTTGCAGGGGCAACAGTCTGGATGATTGACTGATCTGGCCTTGTAACATTAACCAAAACGGCTTTGCTGTGCTGGTACTGCGAACGGCTGAAAGCAAGGGGAAACTACAGCCATGGCGTCCTCTTGGGTAAAATATTCCGGAGGTAAAATAGTCCCCCATTCGAATCTCCGGGGGGGGGGGGGGGGGGGGACTACCCCAGAGGACGTCGTTATCAGGAGAAAGAAAACTGGCGTTCTACAGATCGGAGCGTGGAATGTCAGATCCCTTAATCGGGCAGGTAGGTTAGAAAATTTAAAAAAGGGAAATGGATAGGTTAAAGTTAGATATAGTGGGAAATAGTGAAGTTCAGTGGCAGGAGGAACAAGACTTTTGGTCAGGTGAATACAGGGTTATAAATACAAAATCAAATAGGGGTAATGCAGGAGTAGGTTTAATAATGAATAAAAAAATAGGAGTGCGGGTTAGCTACTACAAACAGCATAGTGAACGCATTATTGTGGCCAAGATAGACACAAAGCCAATGCCTACTACAGTAGTACAAGTTTATATGCCAGCTAGCTCTGCAGATGATGAAGAAATAGATGAAATGTATGACGAGATAAAAGAAATTATTCAGGTAGTGAAGGGAGACGAAAATTTAATAGTCATGGGTGACTGGAATTCATCAGTATGAAAAGGGAGAGAAGGAAACATAGTAGGTGAATATGGATTGGGGGGAAGAAATGAAAGAGGAAGCCGCCTTGTAGAATTTTGCACAGAGCATAACTTAATCATAGCTAACACTTGGTTGAAGAATCATAAAAGAAGGTTGTATACCTGGAAGAATCCTGGAGATACTAAAAGGTATCAGATAGATTATATAATGGTAATACAAAGATTTAGGAACCAGGTTTTAAATTGTAAGACATTTCCAGGGGCAGATGTGGACTCTGACCACAATCTATTGGTTATGAACTGCAGATTGAAACCGAAGAAACTGCAAAAAGGTGGGAATTTAAGGAGATGGAACCTGGATAAACTTAAAGAACCAGAGGTTGTACAGAGTTTCAGGGAGAGCATAAGGGAAGAATTGACACAATGGGAGAAAGAAATACAGTAGAAGAATGGGTCGCTCTGAGGGATGAAGTGAAGGCAGCAGACGATCAAGTAGGTAAAAAGACGAGGGCTAATAGAAATCCTTGGGTAACAGAAGAAATATTGAATTTAATTGATGAAAGGAGAAAATATAAAAATGCAGTAAATGAAGCAGGCAAAAAGGAATACAAGCGTCTAAAAAATGATATCGACAGGAAGTGCAAAATGGCTAAGCAGGGATGGCTAGAGGACAAATGTAAGGATGTAGAGGCTTGTCTCACTTGGGGTAACATAGATACTGCCTACAGGAAAATTAAAGAGACCTTTGGAGAGAAGAGAACCACTTGTATGAATATCAAGAGCTCAGATGGCAACCCAGTTCTAAGCAAAGAAGGGAAGGCAGAAAGGTGGAAGGAGTATATAGAGGGTTTATACAAGGGCGATATACTTGAGGACAGTATTATGGAAATGGAAGAGGATGTAGATGAAGACAAATTGGGAGATAAGATACTGCGTGAAGATTTTGACAGAGCACTGAAAGACCTGAGTCAAAACAAGGCCCCGGGAGTAGACAAAATTCCATTAGAACTACTGATGGCCTTGGGTGAGCCAGTCATGACAAAACTCTACCATCTGGTGAGCAAGATGTATGAGACAGGCGAAATACCCTCAGACTTCGAGAAGAATATAATAATTCCAATCCCAAAGAAAGCAGGTGTTGACAGATGTGAAAATTACCGAACTATCAGTTTAATAAGTCATGGCTGCAGAATACTAACGCGAATTATTTACAGACAAATGGAAAAACTGGTAGAAGCGGACCTCGGGGAAGATCATTTTGGATTCCGTAGAAATGTTGGAACACGTGAGGCAATACTAACCTTAGGACTTATCTTAAAAGAAAGATCAAGAAAAGGCAAACCTACGTTTCTAGCATTTGTAGACTTAGAGAAAGCTTTTGACAATGTTAACTGGAATACTGTCTTTCAAATTGGGAAGGTGGCAGGGGTAAAATACAGGGAGCGAACGGCTATTTACAATTTGTACAGAAACCAGATGGCAGTTATAAGAGTCGAGAGGCATGAAAGGGAAGCAGTGGTTGGGAAAGGAGTGAGACAGGGTTGTAGCCTCTCCCCGATGTTATTCAATCTGTATATTGAGCAAGCAGTAAAGGAAACAAAAGAAAAATTCGGAGTAGGTATTAAAATTCATGGAGAAGAAGTAAAAACTTTGAGGTTTGCCGATGACATTGTAATTCTATCAGAGACAGCAATGGACTTGGAAGAGCAGTTGACGGAATGGACAGTGTCTTGAAAGGAGGATATAAGATGAACATCAACAAAAGCAAAACGAGGATAATGGAATGTAGTCAAATTAAATCGGGTGATGCTGAGGGAATTAAATTAGGAAATGAGACACTTAAAGTAGTAAAGGAGTTTTGCTATTTAGGGAGTAAAATAACTGATGATGGTCGAAGTAGAGAGGATATAAAATTTAGACTGGCAATGGCATGGAAATCGTTTCTGAAGAAGAGAAATTTGTTAACGTCGAGTATAGATTTAAGTGTCAGGAAGTCGTTTCTGCAAGTATTTGTATGGAGTGTAGCCATGTATGGAAGTGAAACAGAGACGATAACTAGTTTGGACAAGAAGGGAATAGAAGCTTTCGAAATGTGGTGCTACAGAAGAATGCTGAAGATAAGGTGGGTAGATCACGTAACTAATGAGGAGGTATTGAATAGGATTGGGGAGAAGAGAAGTTTGTGGCACAACTTGACTAGAAGAAGGGATCGGTTGGTAGGACATGTTTTGAGGCATCAAGGGATCATAAATTTAGCATTGGAGGGCAGCGTGGAGGGTAAAAATCGTAGAGGGAGACCAAGAGATGAATACACTAAGCAGATTCAGAAGGGTGTAGGTTGCAGTAGGTACTGGGAGATGAAGAAGCTTGCACAGGATATAGTAGCATGGAGAGCTGCATCAAACCAGTCTCAGGACTGAAGACCACAACAACAACAACAACAACTAGTAGTAATTATGGTGTTCTCTGTGAGCTAGAAGTATGGAAGAGTCAGGAACATTTAACTTCAAAAATTTGATAAAGGAAGCAAAGAAAGATAGAGAGGAAGTCAAAGGTTTGATAAAGGAAGGGCAGGAGGAACTGAAAAAGGACAGAGAAATGTTTAGTGAATTAAGGAAGGTTCTGAATGTTGGAAGAAACAGTTCCATGATAATCATGAATTGTTAAACAATGCGAGGTCAGAGTTATGATGGAGATACCAGGACATATCAACCCTTCCTGATGAACTGGTAAAGATTAAAGAGGATCAGGATAAGTTAATGGAATTATTATTAAAGGATGTATCCCAACAAGTAACAGAAGGTCACAAACAAATAAGAGAGGAAGTTAAAAATGATTAGAAACTTTGTGCAGTTAAGTGGATTTCTGGCTACAGAAAACTCAGATATGGGCGAAAGGAAACTAAATTCTTTGAAATATTGCATGTCTGAAGTAAGTCAGTTCCCTCATGACCTCGATACAAGGGAGATCATCTTATTTTTAGGACATTGGTCAGGAGCTACTCATCTATGTGCAGTAAGTCTAATTGTGGATATAGGTTGTGACTGGGATGTTGTGTGCGAGCATGCTGGTTCAGAATTTTGGATAACTGCAAGGAAGTTAGTTTGTATGAGCTTTAGCATTCACTAGAGAGATCTATTTAAGCAATGATGCAAATAATTAAATTCAAGGAACGATTTTGCTCATGCCATATCCATTGAATTTTATTTGCTGGAGTGGGGAGATGTTTGTTTGACTTTGTTGGATGGAGTTTCTGACTGTTTCCTGTAAGTGAAAATAGTGGAACCTGTAATATTATTGGGATTTCTGTCATATGGAAGCTGTGAGTACCCTTGGAAAGGCATTCACCTATCTGTATATTAAATGATCAACTTATGAGATGAGACGTATTCTTTGAAAGACATTTGTTTTATATAATTTACGTAACTGTAAAGATGCGCATCTAGCGCGGACGCTATTACATCGATTGGGCAGTCAAAGAAACTGAATGTTCCACTTCGATCTAAATAAAATATGAGAGTAAAAACTTTTGTAGATCTTCAGATTTTACCGTACTTCTGCTTGTAATGTGAAAGCGTAAAGAAGGTCGTCTTTAAGCCATAAAAGTGAGCGGTCTTGCCAGTGTGCAGACAACATTATTAATTAATAAAATTCGAGTAATTTATGTTTGATACTGTAAACCGGCAAGTTATTGTTATGAAGGTGTTGAACGGTGCAAGAATTGTCTTGAAGGAAGGAGAAAAGTAATGACTGTAATTTGTGACAAAAACGTGAACCAAGGAGCTAGCACAGGACAGGCTGAAATCTGATCGCACCATACAGTTAGAAAAGTACTTATGTAAGTTATACTGTCTATAAATAAGCCCTAATTGCTTGTGAGAATTGTTTGAATATATTTAGTGTTTACCAGATTTCTTATTCTATTCTTTTGCTTTATATTTTTTTTTATTTTACCTCCATGCCATATTATTTTAATAATGTCAAACAGCCTTTATTACAGCAGAGAATACTGCGGCATCCTGGTCGTAGACACAAGGCCGTTTCTTGTCTTGTATACAACTCGTAGCTGCGCCATTCATTAATGATTTCATTTGCAAATGCAATCTTTTTTATTGTTCATTGTTAAAGGTCCCTTGGGTGGTTATAAATTTCATACTGATTATGTAAAGAAATCTGGGTTGTTCTTTTCCAAATAATAGAAGCCTTTGCGTAATCAAAAACTAGACTCCTTCTGACAATGATCAGCAGCCGACCAGAAGACAGACGTCTTCGACTGCTTTCGTGTTTCCTGTGGCAAAGCTGTGCCAAACTGTGCACATGACATTCTAGTATGAAATATATATATATATATATATATATATATATATATATATATATATATATATAAATTAAAAACAGAGATTCCATGACTTACCAAATGGGAAAGCGCTGGTAGATAGGAACAATAAAAAACACACAAACACACACACAAAATTTCGAGCTTTCGCAACCCCCGGTTGCTCCGTCAGGAAAGAGGGAAGGAGAGGGAAAGATGAAAGGATGTGGGTTTTAAAGGGAGAGGGTAAGGAGTCATTCCAATCTCGGGAGCGGAAAGACTTACCTTGTTGTTGTTGTTGTGGTCTTCAGTCCTGAGACTGGTTTGATGCAGCTCTCCGTGCTACTCTATCCTGTGCAAGCTTCTTCATCTCCCAGTACCTACTGCAACCTACATCCTTCTGAATCTGCTTTGTGTATTCATCTCTTGGTCTCCCTCTACGATTTTTACCCTCCATGCTGCCCTCCAATGCTAAATTTATGATCCCTTGATGCCTCAGGACATGTCCTACCAACCGATCCCTTCTTCTAGTCAAGTTGTGCCACAAACTTCTCTTCTCCCCAATCCTATTCAATACCTCCTCATTAGTTACGTGATCTACCCACCTTATCTTCAGCATTCTTCTATAGCACCACATTTCGAAAGCTTCTATTCTCTTCTTGTCCAAACTAGTTATCGTCCATGTTTCACTTCGATACATGGCTACACTCCATACAAATACTTTCAGAAACGACTTCCTGACACTTAAATCTATACTCGATGTTAACAAATTTCTCTTCTTCAGAAACGACTTCCTTGCCATTGCCAGTCTAAATTTTATATCCTCTCTACTTCGACCATCATCAGTTATTTTACTCCCTAAATAGCAAAACTCCTTTACTACTTTAAGTGTCTCATTTCCTAATCTAATTCCCTCAGCATCACCCGATTTAATTTGACTACATTCCATTATCCTCGTTTTGCTTTTGTTGATGTTCATCTTATATCCTCCTTTCAAGACACTGTCCATTCCGTCAACTGCTCTTCCAAGTCCATTGCTGTCTCTGATAGAATTACAATGTCATCGGCAAACCTCAAAGTTTTTACTTCTTCTCCATGAATTTTAATACCTACTCCGAATTTTTCTTTTGTTTCCTTTACTGCTTGCTCAATATACAGATTGAATAACATCGGGGAGAGGCTACAACCCTGTCTCACTCCTTTCCCAACCACTGCTTCCCTTTCATGCCCCTCGACTCTTATAACTGCCATCTGGTTTCTGTACAAATTGTAAATAGCCTTCCACTCCTTGTATTTTACCCCTGCCACCTTCAGAATTTGAAAGAGAGTATTCCAGTTAACATTGTCAAAAGCTTTCTCTAAGTCTACAAATGCTAGAAACGTAGGTTTGCCTTTTCTTAATCTAGCTTCTAAGATAAGTCGTAAGGTTAGTATTGCCTCACGTGTTCCAACATTTCTACGGAATCCAAACTGATCTTCCCCGAGGTCCGCTTCTACCAGTTTTTCCATTCGTCTGCAAAGAATTCGTGTTAGTATTTTGCAACTGTGACTTATTAAACTGATAGTTCGGTAATTTTCACATCTGTCAACATCTGCTTTCTTTGGGATTGGAATTATTATATTCTTCTCGAAGTCTGAGGGTATTTCGCCTATCTCATACATCTTGCTCACCAGATAGTAGAGTTTTGTCATGACTGGCTCTCCCAAGGCCACCAGTAGTTCTAATGGAATTTTGTCTACTCCCGGGGCCTTGTTTCGACTCAGGTCTTTCAGTGCTCTGTCAAAATCTTCACGCAGTATCTTATCTCCCAATTTGTCTTCATCTACATCCTCTTCCATTTCCATAATACTGTCCTCAAGTATATCGCCCTTGTATAAACCCTCTATATACTCCTTCTACCTTTCTGCCTTCCCTTCTTTGCTTAGAACTGGGTTGCCATCTGAGCTCTTGATATTCATACAAGTGGTTCTCTTCTCTCCAAAGGTCTCTTTAATTTTCCTGTAGGCAGTATCTATGTTACCCCAAGTGAGACAAGCCTCTACATCCTTACATTTGTCCTCTAGCCAACCCTGCTTAGCCATTTTGCACTTCCTGTCGATATCATTTTTTAGACGCTTGTATTCCTTTTTGCCTGCTTCATTTACTGCATTTTTATATTTTCTCCTTTCATCAATTAAATTCAATATTTCTTCTGTTACCCAAGGATTTCTATTAGCCCTCGTCTTTTTACCTACTTGATCGTCTGCTGCCTTCACTACTTCATCCCTCAGAGCGACCCATTCTTCTTCTACTGTATTTCTTTCCCCCATTCCTGTCAATTGTTCCCTTATGCTCTTCCTGAAACTCTCTACAACTTCTGGTTCTTTCAGTTTATCCATGTTCCATCTCCTTAAATTCTCACCTTTTTGCAGTTTCTTCAGTTTCAATCTGCAGTTCATAACCAATAGATTGTGGTCAGAATCCACATTTGCCCCTGGAAATGTCTTACAATTTAAAACCTGGTTCCTAAATCTCTGTCTTACCATTATATAATCTATCTGATACCTTTTAGTATCTCCAGGATTCTTCCAGGTATACAACCTTCTTTTATGATTCTTCAACCAAGTGTTAGCTATGATTAAGTTATGCTCTGTGCAAAATTCTACAAGGCGGCTTCCTCTTTCATTTCTTCCCCCCAATCCATATTCACCTACTATGTTTCCTTCTCTCCCTTTTCCTACTGACGAATTCCAGTCACCCATGACTATTAAATTTTCGTCTCCCTTCACTACCTGAATAATTTCTTTTATCTCGTCATACATTTCATCTATTTCTTCATCATCTGCAGAGCTAGCTGGCATATAAACTTGTACTACTGTAGTAGGCATGGGCTTTGTGTCTATCTTGGCCACAATAATGCGTTCACTATGCTGTTTGTAGTAGCTAACCCGCACTCCTATTTTTTTGTTCATTATTAAACCTACTCCTGCATTACCCCTATTTGATTTTGTATTTATAACCCTGTAATCACCTGACCAAAAGTCTTGTTCCTCCTGCCACCGAACTTCAATAATTCCCACTATATCTAACTTTAACCTATCCATTTCCCTTTTTAGATTTTCTAATCTACCTTCCCGATTAAGGGATCTGACATTCCACGTTCCGATCCGTAGAAGGCCAGTTTTCTTTCTCCTGATAACGACGTCCTCTTGAGTAGTCCCTGCCCGGAGATCCGAATGGGGGACTATTTTACCTCCGGAATATTTTACCCAAGAGGACGCTATCATCATTTAATCATACCTTAGGGGGGAAATAGTACGGCTATACACTCGCACACACACACATATCCATCCACACATATACACACACAAGCAGACATATTCAAAGACAAAGGGTTTGGGCAGAGATGTCAGTCGAGGCGGAAGTGCAGAGGCAAAGATGTTGTTGAATGACAGGTGAGGTATGAGTGGCGGCAACTTGAAATTAGCGGAGTTTGAGGCCTGGAGGGTAACGGGAAGAGAGGATATATTGAAGAGCAAGTTCCCATCTCCGGAGTTCGGATAGGTTGTTGCTGGTCATTCCCACATAGAGTGCGTCACAGTGTAGGCAGGTCAGTTGGTAAATCACGTGGGTGCTTTCAGACGTGGCTCTGCCTTTGATCGTGTACACCTTCCAGGTTACAGGACTGGAGTAGGTGGTGGTGGGAGGGTGCATGGGACAGGTTTTACACCGGGGGCGGTTACAAGGGTAGGAGCCAGACGGTAGGGAAGGTGGTTTGGGGATTTCATAGGGATGAACTAAGAGGTTACGAAGGTTAGGTGGATGGCGGAAAGACACTCTTGGTGGAGTGGGGAGGATTTCATGAAGGATGGATCTCATTTCAGGACAGGATTTGAGGAAGTCGTATCACTGCTGGAGAGCCACATTCAGAGTCTGGTCCAGTCCCGGAAAGTATCCTGTCACAAGTGGGGCACTTTTGTGGTTCTTCTGTGGGAGGTTCTGGGTTTGAGGGGATGAGGAAGTGGCTCTGGTTATTTGCTTCTGTAGCAGGTCGGGAGGGTAGTTGCGGGATGCGAAAGCTGTTGTCAGGTTGTTGGTGTAATGGTTCAGAGATTCCGGACTGGAGCAGATTCGTTTGCCACGAAGACCTAGGCTGTAGGGAAGGGACCGTTTGATCTGGAATGGGTGGCAGCTGTCATAATGGAGGTACTGTTGCTTGTTGGTGGGTTTGATGTGGACGGACGTGTGAAGCTGGCCATTGGACAGATGGAGGTCAACGTCAAGAAAAGTGGCGTGGGATTTTGAGTAGGACCAGGTGAATGTGATGGAACCAAAGGAGTTGAGGTTGGAGAGGAAATTCTGGAGTTCTTCTTCACTGTGAGTCCAGATCATGAAGATGTCATCAATAAATCTGTACCAAACTTTGGGTTGGCAGGCCTGGGTAACCAAGATGGCTTCCTCTAGGGAACAGGGAACAATTAAAGGGAACAGCCATAGGTACCAGGATGGCCGCCTCGTACACCAACCTATTCATGGGTCGCTTTCCCACGTGGAATGTTTCCCTCTATATATATATATATATATATATATATATATATATATATATATATATATATATATATATATATACACTCCTGGAAATGGAAAAAAGAACACATTGACACTGGTGTGTCAGACCCACCATACTTGCTCCGGACACTGCGAGAGGGCTGTACAAGCAATGATCACACGCACGGCACAGCGGACACACCAGGAACCGCGGTGTTGGCCGTCGAATGGCGCTAGCTGCGCAGCATTTGTGCACCACCGCCGTCAGTGTCAGCCAGTTTGCCGTGGCATATGGAGCTCCATCGTAGTCTTTAACACTGGTAGCATGCTGCGACAGCATGGACGTGAACCGTGTGTGCAGTTGACGGACTTTGAGCGAGGGTGTATAGTGGGCATGCGGGAGGCCGGGTGGACGTACCGCCGAATTGCTCAACACGTGGGGCGTGAGGTCTCCACAGTACATTGATGTTGTCGCCAGTGGTCGGCGGAAGGTACACGTGCCCGTCGACCTGGGACCGGACCGCAGCGACGCACGGATGCACGCCAAGACCGTAGGATCCTACGCAGTGCAGTAGGGGACCGCACCGCCACTTCCCACCAAATTAGGGACACTGTTGCTCCTGGGGTATCGGCGAGGACCATTCGCAACCGTCTCCATGAAGCTGGGCTACGGTCCCGCACACCGTTAGGCCGTCTTCCGCTCACGCCCCAACATCGTGCAGCCCGCCTCCAGTGGTGTCGCGACAGGCGTGAAAGGAGGGACGAATGGAGACGTGTCGTCTTCAGCGATGAGAGTCGCTTCTGCCTTGGTGCCAATGATGGTCGTATGCGTGTTTGGCACTGTGCAGATGAGCGCCACAATCAGGACTGCATACGACCGAGGCACACAGGGCCAACACCCGGCATCATGGTGTGGGGAGCGATCTCCTACACTGGCCGTACACCACTGGTGATCGTCGAGGGGACACTGAATAGTGCACGGTACATCCAAACCATCATCGAACCCATCGTTCTACCATTCCTAGACCGGCAAGGGAACTTGCTGTTCCAACAGGACAATGCACGTCCGCATGTATCCCGTGCCACCCAACGTGCTCTAGAAGGTGTAAGTCAACTACCCTGGCCAGCAAGATCTCCGGATCTGTCCCCCATTGAGCATGTTTGGGACTGGATGAAGCGTCGTCTCACGCGGTCTGCACGTCCAGCACGAACGCTGGTCCAACCGAGGCGCCAGGTGGAAATGGCATGGCAAGCCGTTCCACAGGACTACATCCAGCATCTCTACGATCGTCTCCATGGGAGAATAGCAGCCTGCATTGCTGTGAAAGGTGGATATACACTGTACTAGTGCCGACATTGTGCATGCTCTGTTGCCTGTGTCTATGTGCCTGTGGTTCTGTCAGTGTGATCATGTGATGTATCTGACCCCAGGACCCAGGAATGTGTCAATAAAGTTTCCCCTTCCTGGGACAATGAATTCACGGTGTTCTTATTTCAATTTCCAGGAGTATATATATATATATATATATATATATATATATATATATATATATATATAGGGAAACATTCCACGTAGGAAAAATATATCTAAATCAAAGATGATGTGACTTACCAAATGAAGGTGCTGGCATGTCGACACAGACACACAAACATACACACAAAATTCAAGCTTTCGCAACAATTTGTTGCCTCATCAGGAAAGAGGGAAAGACGAAAGGATGTGGGTTTTAAGGGAGAGGGTAAGGAGTCATTCCAATCCCGGGAGCGGAAAGACGTACCTTAGGGGGAAAAAAGGACGGGTATACACTCGCGCGCACACACACACATATCCAGCCACACATATACAGACACAAGCAGACATATTTAAAGACAAAGAGTTTATCTGGGTTTACCAAACGAAAGCGCTGGCACGTCGACAGACGTCTATCGACGTGCCAGCGCTTTGCGCTTTCGTTTGGTAAGTCACATCATCTTTGTTTTTAGATATATTTTTTCCCACATGGAATGTTTCCCTCTCTCTCTCTCTCTCTCTCTCTCTCTCTCTCTCTCTATATATATATATATATATATATATATATATATATATATATATATAAGGAAACATTCCACGTGGGAAAAAATATATCTAAAAACAAAGATGATGTGACTTACCAAACGAAAGCGCTGGCACGTCGATAGACGTCTATCGATGTGCCAGCGCTTTCGTTTGGTAAACCCAGATATATATATATATATATATATATATATATATATATATATATATATATATAAACCTATTTTTTTTATCATACTAGAAACCGTAGGACTGTTCTAAGGTTCATGTGTATAAGCTTTATTTTTGTTTGGAGATTGATGGTGATTTGGTATGTGTGAGTGAGGTAATAGATTGTTGTTGTGACAGTCCATAGTGAGAAGTAATCAAGAAATGTTATTGTCTACTACTGCATGAAGTGCTTGGTATTTTTAAAGTTCAGCTCTACCGTAGTGTATATGAAGATTTTGTCCCTGAAACTTTGGAACCATGTTAGAGACAGCACGTGGCTATTTTGAAATTTGGGAATACATTGTGTGATGAGTGACCATAATTAAATTAGATTTTATTAGTGGGTTTGTGATCAGTCAATGCCAGAAGAGGCTAAGTTTTGATTTGTATTAGATAACTGTAATTGAAAAGTAGCAGTGACACTTCTTTTTGTTGTGATTCAGTTTTGATAGTGGATCTTAGTTTTCTTTTCTGGCACTATGTCACATTAGTAGTAAGGTGTATATGAATCGCACATGAATAGTTAAGAATGCACAAAAAAGGATGTGCCCCTATTGACACAAAATTTTTAATATAACATTTTCTGATTTGGCTGCTCAATTCCATGTGTGTATTCCATGAATATTGGAAGCTGATAAGATTCAGAATGGGTGAATGTTTGTCATATCTCCCAGTTATGAATGAGAGACATTTGCAGTAGTTAAATTGTCTCTGAAGATATGACCAACTTGCGCAGGAAATTACAATCAATATTTGAAAAAGGGGGGGGGGGGGGGACAGCAGAGAAAGAAAAAAGTATTTTATCAGTATGTTTGTTGTAAAGTGTTGCAGATAAAGAAAGTGGAAATTCTTCATTGTTTATAACTAATGGTCTTTGCAAATAACAGTAAAGTTCATACAAAATATTAAGTAAAGCCCTATGATAGAAATTAGTTCAGAACAGGACAAAAGAGTTAATTTTATGTAATTTTAGAATCACATTCAGCAGTAACAGATATTAGTGATGTAATTTTTTAATTTATTTTATTGGTTTTGTTGTAGCAAACAGTACAGCTGTTACAGTTATTTAAGTTAGTGACTGCAGTTAAATTTTAAGTACACATCTACTTTATACAAATATAAAATTACAAAATTAGAATTCAAATTCACTGTTTTATGTCAGACCTTTATTTCTGCCTCTTGTATGTAACATACTATTACAATATTAGTTTTGAGGTTGTTCTCACTCAATAATTTCAATATTTGTTGGTATGGGAATCTTCACTTTGGCAAGGTCTTTTCTCAGTTTAGTTTGATGTGAAGATACATACTTTAAGGAACCATTTGCACTCGAGCACAGACAATATTTAATTTAGTTAACTTAGATTATATGTATCGATTTTTTAAGACAAGAGAATGCAAAATAAAGCAATTAACACCGCTCTCTTGTCACAGCCAGTAGGCATCATCACTCTCATGTTATTCGTTATCCTAGAAGGACTTAATATTTTGTGCGGCTCCACAGTTAGCCATATTGATATTTATTAGCAGAAAAGAGGCGCAGCATTAATAAGTCGCTCTCATTTGTGAATGATCTGCCATTATTTAACTAGAATTTTACGTAAGTGTCAATTATATCGTAATGTATATGTTAAAATGAATATATGTTTTATTTAATCGTATGCTTTTCTTTGTTTTAGTAGTTTTAGTCACTCCATTTTCATGATTGATGCTGAGGTCAGATATCAGACTCTGTCTACAAAAAAATAATACATGATGAGCCCTGGCTACGTTCCGTACATCTTCGGACGTGCGAAGCTCGATAAATTCACGGCGTAAATTTTAATCCCTCAATTACTTATCCAAACAAACAATTATTATTATTACAATTATTATTATTATTATTATATTTTATTATTATTATAATTTTTTATTTGTTACACTGGCGACTATGTGCCAGGACTCATTATTGTATCTGTACTACAACTAATTGTTCTTTTTCATGTACATCCTGACCGGCACCAACCTATGAGATGAGAATATTGAAGAAAAGGAATAAAATCTGGAGACAATTTGGACTGGAAATGCAATCTTCGCATCAAGACGACATGTACGGTAAGACGCAGCACTCGCGCATCCACAATTGATTCCAAGCACATTTTTCATTCAAAATTATTTTTCTCAGCATTAAATTCAATATTCAGTTTCCATTCAGTAATTTTTTCCAAATTCCGCGAAATCTCATTATTCAGACGACTACATTCCGATCCAACAATACGCAAGTTACATTGCACAATATGGCCGACATTGTACAAGATTCAAGCAACATGGCTAGTCACCATTAACACGTATGCTTCTTTCGATCTTTAAAGTCATCTTTCAATCATTCTCAGTCATTTAAACACACACATAGGCAGTACATTTTCACACTACGCGTTTAAACGATTTTTTTTCTTGCACACAATTTATTCACGACACCAGTACACAATGGAACAACAATCAAGTAATGCAAACATGGATACACATACACATTCAGACACAGAAATTAATGCAGACACGCAAACGCATCAAAATAATCCGCTACAGACACACATAAACGCCGAGAGGAGGAATTCAGAACCAAACCTGAGAGACCACGTCACGTCTAATGACGCGGCGGGGGCAAGCTCATTTTGCAATCAAAATTTTGCCGCTATACTGAATTCAATTTTGGAAGGCATATCCAATATTAAGCAAGATAATGACGAAAAATTCTTACAATTAATGACAGACAATGCAGCCTTCAGAAATGACATAAAATCAGACTTCGCCACACTGACTCAAAAGGTAGATGAAATTAATGCACGTCTTTCCAAACAGGTCGACGATCTTACAGAAAAATTCGAAAATTTAGAGTTACGACAAAGCGACAATGCCAATCACATCCATGACTTGACAAAAACCTGTGAAACTATTAATTGCAAATTAGAGTCAAGATGGCGCCGAATGAAATTCGCGAGTGTGTTAGTTCCAGTAATAAATGTAAATTTAATGAAGAAAAGTGTGCATTTTGCAGAAATGTCGGTTGGTATTGTGACCAGTTATGTATTACGTGTTATATTGTGTTAAAAGTATCTGAAAAAAACTGTGATGCATCTATAAACTGTGAAAAAGAAACCATGTTGACGATCGGTAAACAGAACAGCATGAGTTCCGCAAATAAAAGCAAACAATCCGAAGTTTGTGTGAAGTGTAAGAAGTTCGACGTATTTAGTGATGGGAAGTGCATCTCTTGTTATTTAATTATGAAGGTGGTAGTAAAAAATGAGAAACTCAGTGTTTGCTTAGCATCAACTTCATCATACAGCCACGAAATTGCGCTTCAAGAAATAACAAACAGCAAACTATGCTCATGCAGAAAGAAAGTCGTTACAGGTATTATGTGCGTTAAGTGTAAAATTGTTTATCATTATAACTGTGCAAAGGTGGACTCAAAACAAGAGATATGGAAATGTGATAATTGCGTAAAAGTGGGCACTATAGACAGCAAGGAAGAAATAATTTCCGTGTTGTTAGAAGAACTGCAACGACTGAAAGCTGAAAATGTCACATTGTCTGCCAGAAGTCAACAGAACAAAAGTGAATCCCAAGACGAGAGCACAAATTGTCACCAGCCCAAGAAGATACCAAAACATCTCGTTTCTCAGCAGTTATATCATCTGAATACAAGCAACCGTTTTAGTGCCTTAAGTGATAAAATTGATGAAACAGAGAAATCTACTCAGGTGGTAGGACGAGACAATGTTCCTAAAAATTCGACAAAAAGACCAATTGAGAGTCAGCCAACGAATAAGATTTTATTACTATCGGACAGTCATGGGCGAAACTGTGCATCATTGCTAAATGAATTTTTGAAACCCAAGTACTACACATCATCTGTTGTTAAACCAAATGCATGCCTCAGTGGTGTAGTTGAAGGGGCATCAGATCTTACTAGTGATTTCAATTTGGACGATGCAGTTATTATCCTTGCAGGAATAAATGACATTCGTAAGAAAAACAACTTTATTCCAGACTTAGAAAAGTTGACTGCAGCACTTGATCATACAAAGCTATTGTTATGCACCGTTCCCTACTGTTATGACAAGCCAGAAGTCAACGAAACAGTGTACAGATTTAATGAATATATAATGAATTTGTCATCTAATTTTGTTAATGTGAAAGTAATTGATGTCAATTTATTCTTGCAAAGGCCTGATTACACTAATCATGGACTACACCTGAACAAAACAGGAAAGCTCAGACTGTGCAGGAACATTGCTTCATCAGTATCAAACCCATGGAAACGGTGTGATGTAGTAAAAACACTTACAACCAGCTCTGCAAGAAAGGTCAGATTTTGTACCGGTACTGTAGAAACCAATTCATGCCAAGATAGACAGGGAACCAATGTGAATACAAGAAACAGATGTATAGCTGTGTCTCACCCTGTCACTGCCAATGACATATTAATACCATATGATGAAGTTCCACCCAAAGAACCTCAAGGACTGGAAAATAATTCCGATGCAGTATCTCCAAGGATAAAAGGTAATCCCCGATTTTCTAAGAGAGAAAGAAGAATTCCAAAAAGAAACAGTGATTTTTTATGGCCAGCACCCACCCGACCTCGCCAACGACATCTAGTGAACAAATCTCCAGCTGCGACATAGGTCTTAATGTATCCAACAGTTTTGAGTGCAACGGAGACTAACGGTGTTAATGGACAAGCAGACCAGCAGAAGGACAGTAGAGGTAGCTATAAGAATCTTATTATTCTTCATCAAAATATCAGAAGTCTCAAAAGTAAATTAGAGTTTTTATCTGTAAATTTAGGGGACATGGACACTGTTGACCGTCCTCATGTTTTATGCCTTACTGAGCATCATGTAACAGTTGGAATTGATGGGCTGCAGCTTGATGGGTATGATCTAGCTACTCATTACTGCAGAACAAGTAAGGAGAAAGGTGGTGCTTTAATTTATATAGACAGTAAAATCATTTATAAATCTTTAGATCTAAGTAAGTATTGTGTAGATCAACATTTTGAAGTTTGCGGGACTGAAATTTCTGCAAAGGACATGTTACTTACTGTGCTTGCAATTTACAGAGCTCCAGCAGGGAAGTTTTGCATCTTTATGAATAAGTTAGAATCTCTTTTGACCAAATTGTTCTCTAAAACTAGAAATTTAATAATTGTAGGTGACTTTAATGTCAACTTCTTATCTGATAACAACCTCAAAACTGACCTGGACCACTTAATGAATTCTTACAACTTGGCTGCGATGGTTACCTGGCCCACTAGAGTTACAGAAAATTGCAAGAGCCTTCTAGATAATATTTTCATTGACAAGAATAGAGTCAACAGTGCTAGTGTGAGCAAAGTAATTTATGGCCTGTCTGACCATGATGGACAACTTCTGAAAGTAAATAACATCAGTTTGTGCAATAAAATCTCCCACACCTATAGGTCCTATAGATGTATAAACACTGAAACTGTGTCTGCCTTTAACGACTATTTGTCACAGATAGATTGGGAGCCAGTGTACAGCACATTAGATGTTAATGATAAATTTAACCTTTTTTTAAATGAATTTATATCTGTATTTGAAATGGCTTTCCCAAAAAAAACTGTCAGAAAGAACAATGAGGTTTCTTCCAGTAAACCATGGATTACTGGAGGTATAAAAATTTCTTGCAGGACTAAGAGGGAGTTACATGCCTCACTAAGAGTATCAAATGATCCCCTTGAAAGGTCTCATTTTAAGTTATATTGTAAAATTTTAAAAAGGGTGATAAACAAATCCAAGAGCCTGTATATTAAGTCTGAAATTGATAAATCTGAGAACAAAATAAAAGCAGTTTGGAATGTTATAAAGAGAGAGTGTGGCAAGAGTAACAAGAATGTTAATACCACAGAGATAAGCTATAAGGATGAGGTTATTCATAATCCTGTAACAGTTTCCAACATATTCAACAATCACTTCATAACTGCAGCAGAACAAGTAGGTTGTAACGGTTCCTTAAATGCTGCTACGCATTTATTACATAGCGCTAACCCTAACACGTATGACCCAATTTGTATTGCCCCAGTTACTATTACTGAAGTTAAAAATACCATCAAGGCCTTAAAAAATAAAAATTCCACTGGTATTGACAACATTTCACCAAAAATACTGAAGCATTGTAGTGACCACATATGTCAAGTCCTGTGTCACATTTTTAATTAGTCTATCCAGCAAGGTGTTGTCCCAGAGAGACTAAAGCTTGCCGTTGTGAAACCACTTTTCAAGAAGGGTGACAAAACTAATTTATCTAACTACCGTCCAATATCACTACTAAGTAGTTTCTCAAAAGTATTAGAGAAACTAATGTATACAAGAATTGTAGAACATCTTAACAGCCACAACATACTCAACAGAAACCAGTTTGGTTTCCAAAAAGGTAGATCAACTGAGCAGGCTATTTTTTCTCTCACAAATGAAATTTTAGAGTCAATAAATAATAAAATGTCACCTATTGGAATTTTTTGTGACTTGTCTAAGGCCTTTGACTGTGTGGACCACAACATTCTCTTACATAAGGCTAATTTTTATGGCTTGCGAGGTAGCATTGGTAGATGGATAGAATCATATCTGCAAAACAGAAAACAGAAGGTGATAATTAATGGTGCCAATGATAGTCCCATTTCTTCTGATTGGGGCACATTAAAGTGTGGTGTGCCTCAGGGGTCCATCCTAGGACCTTTGCTTTTCCTTATCTTCATCAATGATCTCCCACTTTGCACAGACACCGAGTGTAAATTTACTCTTTTTGCCGATGACACCACTATTCTGCTTGAAAGTCGAACTAACAGTGACCTAGAAAATAAATGTAATGCTGTACTCGTTGACATCCTACACTGGTTTAAGTGCAATGGACTAACTCTAAATATTCAGAAAACTCAGTATATGCAATTTCACACATCTCAACAAGAAAATGAAGTATGCCACTTAAACTGTGGTAACCAAAATATAAAACACTGTGAATCATCTAAGTTCTTGGGCATTCTAATTGATGGCAAGCTGAACTGGTCTGAGCATATCTTAGACCTACATAGAAGGCTCAGTGTGGCAACTTATGCTCTGCGTGTAATCACCCCCATTGGTGATGAGGACGCTACTAAAGCTGCCTACTTTGGTTATTTTCATGTCGTATGGCATAATATTTTGGGGCAACAAGCCTTTAGCCAAAAAAATATTTACTGCACAGAAGAGAGCTGTTAGAATCATGAGTGGTGTTCATCCAAGATATTCTTGCAGAAGTCTGTTTCATAAGTTACAAATATTAACACTTACCTCTCAATTCATATTTTCTTTGATGATTTTTGTTTCTAACAACCTATCTCTTTTTAAAACTAATAGTGAATGTCATGATCATAATACTAGGTCTAAAAATGATCTACACAGGGATCTGAAACATTTAAGTCTTGTTCAGAAAGGTGTTCATTATTCAGCCACAAAAATTTTCAACTCCCTTCCATCAGGTATTAAAGATCACATTAATGTCTTACCTACTTTTAAATGTAAATTGAGAGAATACCTAATGGTAAATTCCTTCTATTCTCTTGATGAGTATCTACAGATAAAGCAATGATTTTTTATACTGATAAAATTTGTTTGCTATAGATCACATTAACTGTTTAATTTGGAAAATGTACTATATTTCCTTTTTAGGTATTGTTTTATATTACTTGAGCTACACCTTTGATTTGATTTTAACCTACAAACTTATTCATAATCTTATGGTACATTTTTGTCATTTTATATATGTGTATTATTTGTTTAATTTGGAAAATGTACTATATTTCCTTTTTAGGTATTGTTTTATATTACTTGAGCTATACCTTTGATTTGATTTTAACCTACAAACTTATTCATAATCTTATGGTACATTTTTGTCATTTTATATATGTGTATTATATCTGTTGTATGTAATCATGACTCATTCCACATCCTTGTGATTTATCACAATACGGATTAATGGAATACGAAATAAATAAATAAATAAATAAAATAAATAAATAAAAAGAATCAAACACGCACGCATGTGACGAAATTAATTTAAAGGTGAATACAATAGAAACAGACGTAGCTGACTTTCACAAACAGATTCACACAACAATACAGATAGAAGCTGAACCCCATTTGTCTCGCATTAATTCACAATTTAACGAATGGACGGCACACAAAGACGAAATTTTTGAAGAATGTATACAAAACAAATTGCCACATATTGTGCACGATTCTGTAGTGGAATACATGAACAACAATAGACAAGCAATCGATGACGATATGCAAACAAAGACAACTCAATGCCAAGCACAACAGAATAGTACACCCACTACACATTTTTACACACACAGAAGAAAATCTCGATTCGGGAATGAACACATGTACACACACGAACTTCAACACTCAAATACACAATACACTGACACGCATAGAAACAGATACCCATCACCTGAAATACAATACAATTATTCTGATGAAGAACCATGTACACAAAGGGAAGAATTCAATGATTACACGGAAAGAAACAGACGAACACGTAACAAAGAAGAAGAAAGTCTATTCAAGCACCGTAAATTCCAACCTTTTATACCAGGCAAAAACACTGTACACCCTGTCATCTTCTTAAAAGCTTTTAGGAACGCATTCCCTCGTTCGTGGAGCGACCACAAACGCATTGCGTACGTTGTTGATTACATTCAAGGGGACGCTGCTGTCTGGGCTTACCATGAAAGCGACAGATGTGTAACATACGAGCAGTTTGAACGCGCCTTCTTGAATAAGTTTTGGTCACCCACTGTGCAGGAACGTATCCGCAAACAAGTCACTGAACCCGAACACTTCAATCCTAAAAACGGCAACCTGCGCAGATATTTCGAGAAGTACCTAAACATGACACACTTCCTTAATGAACCAGTGAAACCAAAAGATGTGATCCGATCACTGAAAGCAAGACTTCCTTTTAATATTAAAGAGAAATTACTGTACTTACCGGATGACGATCCTGAATATTTTTTGGAAAAGTTAGATGCTGTTGATTTACTGTATGAAGAACAAGAACCAACACACAACTCACGCAGTAGGAATCAACATGTCTACATTGCTACATTACCAAACACGCAGCAAAATTCACAACACACAGTAAACATGCAAAACAATCACCACAACTCACAGCTGCACACAAACAACAACTGCAACTATACACAGGGAGATAACCTGTACAAAAAACGAAGAAACGACAATTTTAATTCAAGAAGGAATAATGGAAACAACAACGGACACAACGCCAAACAGAAACAACAACACAGATTACACAAGAAATGGAACACCTACACCACACTTTAATCGGAACAACAACCAGTATTATGTGAGACAGTGGCAAACACAGCAACCGCCACCACAAAATCATATTCAGATGCCACAAGGGAATTTTGCACAAACAAGTAACACAAACCAACAAGTGACTTCAGCCAACCGAAAACAGACAGGCGATTGGCAAAGACAATATCCTAATGTAAATATTATTGAGGTAGCTAATGAAACTACAACTACACTTGCCAATGACCAGACAAACCAGGTAAACTAGAACCAGTCATACTGAGCCCCAGGTCGTGACTGAGGAACATTTGGGGGGCAACTTCAATTTAGAAACTATGTTTGAATACACACTTGCTAGTGAAACTGTGAAACAAGAAAAATTAACATTTACACAACAAGAGTTGCCTACACTATTCTTAAGATATAATGAAAGTGGAAACTTAGCTGATGATCTGATAAATGACAACACACAATGTCACAATGTAAAGAAAAGATTTGTACTGTCTTCCACCTCAGGCATTGTAGGAGGTATACCTACTAACATAATTATTGATACAGGAGCTGCTGTCAGTGTGATTTCTTACAATTTTTATACTATGATGAAGAAAACTTCTAAGATACCAGAGTTCCCAGTTCAAAACTGTTTAATATTAACTGCATTAGGTAATAAGTCAAGTAGAGTTAATAAGCAGGTATTTGTGACTGTTAGTATGGGAAATGGAATCGTACAATGGCCTTTCCTAGTTGTCCAAAACCTTGCTGCCAATTGTATATTGGGTATTGATTTTCTTTGCGAGAAGGACTGTACTATAGACTTCTCCAAAGGCATTTGTTATTTTAAGTATGAAGGCAGAGACATAGTTTTGAACTTGGACACTCGACTAGTAGACCATAACAAGCACTGTTCTGGCTACAAGATACAGATTATACGTGAGACTGACATAGATTCCACACAACAACCTGTATCACACGGTGAGGTAGTGAATGATGTACTTACACAAATTAATTCTAAGTTATCAGGATGTGATGCTATTAATGAAGAGGAGAGATCCCAGCTTAAACATATTTTACTTAAGAATAAGGATGTTTTCACTAGTAAGCCAGGTAGGATCAACACATATATGTATACGATTGAAGTCAAGCCTCACCAAATCTATTACCACAAGTCATACAATGTACCTCTAGCTCTGCGACCTGCGGTTTGAGAAGATTCACAAATGATTACATGCCATACTGTGGAAAACCTAAAGCCATTCTATCAGATAACGCCAAGTATTATGCAGGATTCACCTGGAGAAAATTTCTAAGGGACAATAACATTAAGAGCATCTTTATTTCAAAGTTTCATGCATCAGCCAACCCTTGTGAGATGTTGACTGAGGATATTGTATCACAGACGCAGTTCCTTTGGCTATTCAGAGATGTCACTAAACCTGCCCAAAGATGTAAACAACTATGCATGAGCAGTGCCTATTAGTTGGAGGGGGTCCAACAGCCAATCAGTTCCAGTCATTCCACCAGGAAGGAGGTACACGGTTCTTGTTGTCTGTAGTTCACCAATGCCTAGATGGTCAATACCACAGTTCAACCGCATCCGCATAGTTACTTTGTGTCAGGAAAGGCTCTCAACAAGGAAAGTGTCCAGGCGTCTCGGAGTGAACCAAAGCGATGTTGTTCAGACATCGAGGAGATACAGAGGGACAGGAACTGTCGATGACATGCCTCACTCAGGCCACCAAAGGGCTACTACTGCAGTGGATGACCGCTACCTATGAATTATAGCTCGGATTACTCTGACAGCAATGCCACCATGTTGAATAACCGTTTTCATGCAGCCACAGGACGTCAGGTTGTGACTCAAACTGTGCGCAATAGGCTGCATGATGCGCAACTTTACTCCCGACATCCATGGCGAGGTCCATCTGTGCAACCAAGACACCATGTGGCGTGGTACAGATGGGCCTAACAACACGCCGAATGGACTGCTTAGGATTGGCATCATGTTCACTTCACCAATGAGTGTCGCAACCCGGTCAGGCTAAATGCCTTAGACACACTGTCCAGCAAGGTGGAGGTTCCCTGCTGTTTTGAGGTGGCATTATGTGGGGCTGACGTACACCGCTGATGATTATGGAATGCTCCATAACTGCTGTAAGATAGATGAATGCCTTTCTCTGACCAATAGTGCAACCATATCGGCACATAGGCGTGGCATTTGTCTTCATGGACGACAATTCGCACCCCCATCTTGCATGTCTTTTGAATGACTTCCTTCAGGATAACAACATCACTTGACTAGAGTGACCAGCATGTTCTCCAGACATGAAACCTATCGAAAATGCCTGGATAGACTGAAAAGAGCTGTTCATGGACGACATGACCCACCAACCACTCTGAATGATCTACGCTGAATTGCCGTTGAGGAGTGGGACAATCTGGACCAACAGTGCCTTGATGAACTTCTGGATAGTATTGCCACAATGAATACAGGCATGCATCAATGCAAGAGGACATGCTACTGGGTATTAGAGGTTCTGGTGTGTACAGCAATCTGGACCACCACCTCAGAAGGTCTCGCTGTATGGTGGTACTACAATCAATGTGTGGTTTTCATGATCAATACAAAGGGCAGAAATGATGTTTATGTTGATCTCTATTCCAGTTTTCTGTACAGGTTCCGAACCTCTTGGAACTGAGGTGATGCAAAACCTTTTTTTGATATATGTATTTAGAACTTCCCAAAATGATATGGTCAAGACCTCTGTTGTCTTCTGGATAGTCATTCCAGTACTATAGAGTTGTGCAGGAAAACCTGTATATCCCAACCTTATTCTAATATATGATTTTACGTATTTCCTTGGGAGATTTCCCTGACCTTGGTTTTTTGGTACATTCCACTGTACTAAAGTGAATGAAAAGCCTTTTTCTGCTGTGATGTATGCTGTTGCTGTTCTTATTAATTGTACGCCTCTTTTTTTGGAACATGGAGAAAAAGCTGTGTAAATACCAGCTCCTCTTCTTTCATTCTCTCTTTTGCAAAACCATTAACTACTTTGTTATGCCAAATATCTGAGTGTGCCTGTACCCACATTAGATGCATTGATTTTTGTTGTTGGCTTTCGTTATTACTTCCACCTCATTGTAGATACATCTGTTATCAGATTTCCACTTTTGATGCTCTAATTGATCCTAAAAACTTCTAAGAGTCAGTCACAATTAATGTTTATTCCCTCTTCCAGTTCTAAACTTAACTGCTTCTTTAGTAACAGTTACTTCTCCAGTGTAGGTACTACATCTACATAGATACTCTGCAAGCCACCATACAATGCATGGCGGACAGTACCCTGCACCACTAGTCATTTTTCCTCCTGTTCCATTTGCAAATAGAGTGAGGGAAAAATGACTGTTTGTACACCTCAGTATGAGTCCTAATTTATTGTATTTTATCTTCATGGTCCTTATGCATGATGTATGCTGGTGGCAGTAGAACTGTTTGGCAGTCAGCTTCAAATGCCAGTTCTTTAAACTACTTAATGATGGTAATAAAAACTTTTTAACTATCTGCAGCCTAGGGCAATAATATGTGCAGCCAATTCCCTCATGAGTTTTGGATCTGTCAGAATCTGGCCATTCACTTTCCAGGTGATGTATCACTTCCATATTAGTTCTAAGCTCTTGACCCATTCTGTCTGGTAGTTAAAGAACATCAGGTTAGCAGACTGTTGTTACATATTTACTGACGCTAACAACATTTGGTCCTTCTCTGTCAAAGGAAGCATAAATCTGAGACATCAGAAGCCTGTTGCTAACAGTGGTGTTCATTTGTATTAATCTGGGTATCTCCTTTTGGCGTACCATTTAGATTTAACTGTGACAGGATGATTAATTGCTATGGATATTTGGAGCAGAAACATTTTAGCAAGAAGTTCTCCATGGATGTTAAGAGGCATTTCTTTGGCTTCAGCTAGAAGGGCATTAGTTGATGACTTCATAGTACATAGGCACTTCCTAATAACCCAGTATGTTCTTTTAGTTTGTTAAAAAGGGCATTTCCAACTAGAAAAGTTCTGTAGTTCATTACAGCATGTATTAGTCTATAGTATAGGAGAAGGAATATGTCTGGTTGGTCTACCTGCCACACATGACATAAAGCACATAAGACAGTCAGAACTTTTTCTGTTTTCATAACAATATAACATTTTCTGTCCAGGTTAGTCTGCTATTCAGAAAAAGCCCCAATACCTTTATTGATGTCTGTACTTTGAAGTTCCCAGCTGTATTGTACCATGTTCACTGGGCATGTTCAGCATTTTATGTAAAGAAAACTGCAGGCGGATTTGATTGTGGCAAATTGAGACCATTCCCATCAAGCAGTCACGTAGCAGATCAGCAGCATTATTCATCCATGAGCACCACAACACCAGGCTGAAGATGCCGTATATATGCAGGCATCATCTGCGTATTTCAGAACATTAATAATGGACACATATATGTTTTTATAAATATCTTACAAGTAAGGTATGTGAGAGAGTACTTAGAATAGCATTTTGAAGTAATCCTTTCCACACTGATAAGGGTCCCTATAAACTGTTGTCTTGTTCTCAAATGTACATAGTTCTGCAGTGTAAATAATTTTGAAGAAAATGAAGACAAATATGTGGGACACCTAAGGGGTTTCGCTTCTGCAAGTGAATCACTGATTGCAAAAACAAGCTAGGTTACATTCACTTACTTTTAAGGAAAGTGAAGAAAACAAAATAAATACTGTATAAATTACCAGAATAAGGTGAAACTTAAACCAAAGATTAAGTAGCACTCAACAGGTTTATTGTCAACATATCACACCTACATGCTAACCCATTTGCGTTGCAAAAAACTTTTTATGTTGTGGATTTAGGTTGTTTTGCAATAAATGCGTTTGACGATAAAAAATTTCAAAATATATGAAAAAAAGTAACTATTTTTATTTAGAATACAGTTCATGGTACTTATTAATGATATGAATATAATAGAGGGAAACAGTCCACATGAGAAAAATATATCTAAAAACAAAGATGATGTGACTTACCAAACAAAAGCACTGGCAGGTTGATAGACACACAAACATACACACAAAATTCTAGCTTTCACAACCAACGGTTGCTTCATCAGGAAAGAGGGAAGGAGAGGGAAAGACGAAAGGTTGTGGGTTTTAAGGGAGAGGGTAAGGAGTCATTCCAATCCCAGGAGCGGAAAGACTTACCCTAGGCGGAAAAAAGGACCCCCCCCCCCCCCCCCCACACACACACACACACACACACACACACACACACACACACACACACACACACACACACACACACACACAATGATTCGCTATAACAAAAGGAAAATTAAGTAACAAAACAAAATAGTATTTAATGTTTACAGTAGAGAAATCCACCCAACGTTTCTTGCATATTTGCTGTAGGCCTAATTAATATTTCATTCCAGAAGGATGACAAAATTTCACTGTCAGGAACAAATCATATACATTTTTTAATGTCTTCCATTTTTTTCACCCCTATACATTTTTGTATCCATGTAACACTTCTCATCTGGCAACTGTGGTTTCTTCCTTTGGTCAAATTTCAAGGAGAAGTTATTGGGGTGAAGCCCATTAATGAATTCCATTGCTTCCACAACTCCTGGCATTGATGATTCCTAATGGCAATGATGAAATTTTGAAATATTTAGTGGTACCCTGTCAGCCCTTGGAGTACCTCATTTCAATGTTTCAATAGAAAAGCAAGTTTTCTTATAAATTGATGGCCACCACTTCTTGAAGTCTACTATTTCATCTCCATCCACCAAATGCACGATGAAATTGCAGTTTACAGTTACCATAAGCTCCATTAATTCATGGATTTTGTACATTCTCTCTACTTTGAGAGCTCTATTACCCCAAATACCGTGTTACGTGGCAGGGATGAATGACTAAGGATAGGGTAAAAATGTTCAATTCAGGTGGATCATTGTGTTGTGTTTGTTCTGTTCTGGGCAGTTATCGGAAAAAAGTAAGTTTTTCATATCTTGGGCTATATATTCATTGATGTAGCTTAATAGAAAAGTACAAACTTCATTGGGTGCTTTCTTCACATTCCCTTCACGATAGAGATAAACAAACAGATGACCTTGTATATAGATAATGTATACAAAATACTGCAACAGTCAACTGGTGCAAGTAGAACAGCTCTTGCACTGGGACACAAGGAAGTTGAACATTTTGCATGTGGTTGAAACATGAAGCAGTAGTTCTAGGATTAGTCTCCAACAGTTTTTTTTTTTTTTTTTTTCCATCTTGCACAGCATCGTAAGACTTCTTAGAGCTTCAGATATGGACAATCTTCTCTGCTACTGCTGCTCGTTTTGTTACTTCATTAAGTTTTTTTGACTTAATCTCGAATGTCAACTCTTCGCAGGTGCAGCAAGTGTCTACTTTAGGTGTTCTGAAACCAAGTAAAAAGTTTTCATGAAAAATCTGATTACAGTACTTGTATTTCACTGATGAGTTAGGATGTTTGGCAATAAAAAGTTGGTGCATTTTTTTCACAGATAGTTCAGTCAAGTTAGTGCCATAATGACTTTCTTTAATGGGGAATGATCAGATGTGATCTGTAATATTGACAATTTCCTCTGATGGCATAGCATTAACACTCTTACATTTCCCTCTTCCGTCTTTCGGTGTCTGCCCACTACACAGCAGTTTGCAAATTCTTTTAACTCTCCCATTAGTTACTGCATAAATGCTTAGAAAAGCTTTCATACATATCTCAAATCGTTTTTCTTCAACGAGAACACAGTAGCTAAAAGATTTTTCACACCGCACCCCTTCTCACTTCTTGGGCGGCATCATAACATCACTAGTGGTGATCAGTCCTTACAGAAATAGGTCCTGGTCATTCTTGCATTCCACATTCAGAAAACATGCTGAAGCTTATGTTCTGTTGTCTTCTGCAATAACACTAAAATTGCTTCTTTGACACTTGTAGCCTTCTCCTGTCATCTTTTTCAGAATTTATTTGCCTCTGTAATTTACATGTTCCTCTCCATGAATTTTAGCTTTCTTCATATTTCTTTGATATTCTGAAGAATGTTTCACCCTTTTCTTCTCATAACTGCTGGTATATGCCACTTAATCTATTTTCACAAGAATATTAAAATCAACAATGCCAATTACTTCTGTAAAGTTGTACCACACTTTTCCATAGTGCCAACAGTTGAGATGAAAAATAACCGAAATCCTGGACTTCTGACATTTCTGCACTCACCTCAAATTCCCTACCACTGTTTGAATTGCAACAAACGATGACTTTGGCTGTTTTCATACATAGTCTGGTGGAGCTACATGCAGAGTATGCATTTTTGCCTTTAACTCAGTTTTCACCAAAAGTGGAGATTTTTGCAATCGGCGAATCAAGTGTAAGAGAACACCAACAGTGTTATACGCTCCTGATATACCCAAGAATAAAGCTGTAAGATAACTTTTCTTGTCAAATACTTTTTCTATGTCCACCATGAGTATACTTAAATAGTCAGTAGTGCTCCTGATCACTTTTTAAAAGCCATACAGTGACAATGGCGAAATAATATTACATTCCAATCACAAGTGAAAATGTAATTTGTGAAGATGATGAAAAGTCTTTTTCTAAGCACAGTGACAGTGCAATTGGACAACATGAATTTGCTGCTGAAGAATAATTATTGGGCTTTAGTATAGGTACAATAGTTTGTACGGTCAATTCTTGAGGAATTTCATTATCTGTCCCCATTGCATTAAAAATCAGTAAAAGTATATTTTTTTGCTTCTGTCAGATTACTGACATAGTATCAGAAGTAGTCACCTAAGCTAAGAACATTAGTGGAGTAAACATAGTCGAAGAAATAAATTTCATTCAAAAGAATAGAGGCATATTTACTACTTGCTTTTGGCCCACTGCTCTGTTCACATAGATTGTATTGTCTGCACAGACTTTTCTTGTTTTTCTCTAATAAAATTTTTATGTTGTTCACAAATTGCAACACCTTGTAATCTTTTCACACGAATTAAGGCCATAGAAGCATGTTCTTTTCTATGTACTTCTAACCAAAGAGGAATTCTGGTAGCTGGAGTTCAAGTTTTTTGTTAATCATGCATTTTGCATTCATGTGGTGATATTTCCATAGAAACTTTCATCCCCAAACACTTTTATCTTTATAAACAGATGGGTCCAGAAAAAATGTAGACACTCTTTGATAGTTAATATCTTTGGAACAAAACGATGTTGCAGTTTTGCAAGGCAATGCAATCCATTGTTCTCTCAACAGATCATGGCATGTGTTTTCCAGCAAATGAGAGTGGAGCAATGAATAAAGTAAGATTATTGTTTAAGCAATGCTAGGCCATATTGAAGTGGTACTGTAAGTTTGAAAACATGGTGGAAGTGCAATGGCAGTGGCATAATGTGTACAGAACTCAGGCATCAACACATATAATTTATGACATTCAGGATAAATTTTAATCTGACGTTACTATTCAGGATGTACATAAGGGAAGTCTAGCTGACTAAAAACATCAACAAGTCCAGACTAAAAACAACAAGTCCAGCTTCCAGCACTTCTGTGTTGCAACATGTTACTAGATAACTTCAAAAGTCTGTGAAGCTGTGTGCACATGAAAACAGGGTAAGCTCATCATGCATACAAGAAATTCTGATGGCTGTGAAGTGGAAAGTGTACATTCCAAGATCACTGCTGCACACTGTGAACGAGGATGGCCCAGATTGAAAGATAGAGTACTGCATGTTATTTGAAGAACTGCTTCATGAGGATGAACGGTTTACAGGGGTGATTATCTGGTCAGATGAAGTGTAATTCAAACTGAACGGTACTGTAAACTGCCACAACTACATGTACTGGGCTACTGAAAATCCTCACATTCACATGGACAAACATGTTAATCTATCGTATGTTAATGTGTGGTGTGTTCTGTCATCACAGGATTTGATTGGTCCATTCTTTTTTGAATCTTCATGTTGTGCCATCCCCAAGATGTTATTGTGAAAATTTATGAAACTAGTGCGACAATATAAAAACAATCGTAATAACAAATATATTGATAAAAGCCATAAAGACGATGTGTTGTGATTATTGCTGTCAAATATTGTAAAATAATATAGGAAAAAGAATAATGAATATTACTATTAATACAAAAACTGTGTATTTCGAGGATAATCTGTGAACAAAGACAAAAATGAATAGACAGTCCTCTAACAAGGAAGAAAGCGAAGAAACTGACTACTCTTCCTTTTGTTCTTGATTGTAGAAGGACGCCATTGACGATTCGTGATGAGAATGGTATGTGTCTGTTACTAACAGTGTAAGAAAAAGCATTCTCATGATAATAATCATTAATTGTATGGATGTGTAAACTTGTGTTTTCCTTTCAGTAGTGTAGGGAAACACATCTCATAATTATTACTGAATAATTTGCAGTATTCATATATTGAGCTGATTTTGTTCCAAAGACACCATTACGGGTAAGAACATAATTTTTTCATTACGTCACATGGCTTACAAATAGGAACTCACTCGCTGAGAATCATCTGCTTAAGTGTTTCATGTGAAAGTGAATTAATATTTCATTGCAGGAACAGTTTTTGTGTTAGCCTGCACCAGTCAGCACGGATCAGGTCTCACACTATTCACTACATAAAAAATAATTGTTATTCAGATGTAAACAGCAAATAGCTTTCAAAGAATTTTAATCAGTTCTATAACAAGATTTCAATGTGAATCTCTCAGAAAGCCCAAAGTCTCTTCTCATTAACAGAACAATGAAGCTGGTCGGATTTTAGCGTGTGCAACATTAAGCTTTGCTGCCTTTCATGTCTAATACATTAAACACAAACATGCTAGACTGCTTAAACTCGCAGTTGAAAAGAAATTAATATTACGCACACAATAATCAAAGCCTTTCACATAACCGTGAAGATTTTGGTGCACGTTAACACAGCATTTCAGCTTCGTGTTGCAGAGTGGCACTGCGCATCTGCAAACGATGAAAGGTACATGAAACATAATATTCTAATGACAGGTCATCAAAAAACTAAAGTGTGTGGGGCCAAGGCACCAAAGGAAAGTACATTTCTTTTTATTGAAAATAGTGTCTTTAAGGTGTTGCACTTTCTAATTTGCAACCTCTAATATCAGAGAATATCATTACATGAAGGGCTTATTTCAATAGTGGCACAAGTCCATTACCTCCACTTTTCTGTCTATAATGCATCTGAAATTAATGAGCCAAACAAACAGAAAGAAAGGTTGATCTCTAGCAAGAATCCATATGAAGAGCAAAAGGCAAAACTGATGATAGTAACCTTTTTGTAACTTTTCAGGACGACGAATTTTCTGCTCTAGTCTTTCGCATATCACAAATGTTCACCGTATAATTATCACAACAACATTTTTATTGTTCTATATCTATTTGTGTAGGTAATAAATGTAATACAATAAACATATCTAAAAAGAAAGATGATGAGACTTACCAAACAAAAGCACTGGCAGGTCGATAGACACACAAACAAACACAAATATACACACAAAATTCAAGCTTTCGCAACAAACTGTTGCCTCATCAGGAAAGAGGGGAAGGAGAGGGAAAGACGAAAGGATGTGGGTTTTAAGGGAGAGGATAAGGAGTCATTCCAATCCCGGGAGCGGAAAGACTTACCTTAGGGGGAAAAAAGGACAGGTATACACTCGCACACACACACATATCCATCCACACATACAGACACAAGCAGACATATGGTCTTTAAATATGTCTGCTTGTGTCTGTATGTGTGGATGGATATGTGTGTGTGTGCGAGTGTATACCTGTCCTTTTTTCCCCCTAAGGTAAGTCTTTCCGCTCCCGGGATTGGAATGACTCCTTATCCTCTCCCTTAAAACCCACATCCTTTCGTCTTTCCCTCTCCTTCCCCTCTTTCCTGATGAGGCAACAGTTTGTTGCGAAAGCTTGAATTTTGTGTGTATATTTGTGTTTGTTTGTGTGTCTATCGACCTGCCAGCGCTTTTGTTTGGTAAGTCTCATCATCTTTCTTTTTAGATATATTTTTCCACGTGGAATGTTTCCCTCTGTTATATTCATATCATAATACAATAAACACATTTTCAATTTTAAGGTACTTTATTAATTAAGAACTTAAATAGGTACACAAAAAACATGGTAATAAGTGATGGTAGTCATAAAAAACTTGGTAAAAACAATGAAAGTCCACTATCTTTCTGTGCTTCTTCAGTGGATCTTGTAACCTGTAAACAGATTCTGTTTACTGTTTATTTTATAAGATTTATAATATTCTAGATTTTAACAGATTAGGCCCATATAGATTTTATTTTAATACTGTTACTTACAACTTATGTTTTGTCAATGAGGAAGTTTTTCAAAGTACTTTTGAGCAGATGGACTGCAAAACTGCTTCAGGTGCTGCAGGTCTTGGTACTTTCCAGGTTTTAGTTTAATCAGATCTGGAGATAAGCAAACTTTTGGGATAAAACAAGGGAACCTGCTGGTGGTTTTTGTCATAAAATAGTAACCTACCTACTTACAGAGCGTATTATGAATTTAACTAATAACCTAACTAATATCTGTTGCAATAACAGCAAAAATATTTCCTGTACCGATAAGTTTTCATTACTTTCAAGGTTACACTATTGTTATGAGGTATTATTCTATAACTCATCATAGGTCTACAGATTATTGATATGTGAAAGCAAAGGTAAAGTGTTGAGTCATTTTCTCTTACCTTCATGCAGAATTTGTGGTAAAGAGAAGGACGTATTATCACCAGGGTCTTCTGTCTCTCTTGAAAGCTTGGTAAGTTGGTGTTGTGTTAGGATCAGTGACATAAGAAAGTACGCAGTGTAAGATGATCTGTGTTCAACTAACCTACAATGGTCTTTTGAAAATTTTATTTCACGAATTGGTCGTGTAGCAAATGGGCATTTCTTGTGATAGTAATTTTCCAAAAAAGCAGTCCATTTTATAAATAGGTTTTGGTCAGTTTCAATCACAGTGAAAGGTGAAGGCTTTACTCTGACATTCTTTATTTCATGTACCCAATTTTCTGGTATCTCTGCAGAAAATTTGCCATTTATCAGGGCCATATCTCTATCGCATTCTAGGTAAGAGTGCCCGCGAATAGGGAATATGATTGTTATGCAGTCTAGTGTTTTTAGGATTTGTACCACATAATAACAGAAGTGAAACATGGTGTAGTTCTTGTTCTGTCTGCTACAAGAATCGCAAAGTATGTACAAGTTTTTGATATTGGACTGTAACATGGTGAAGATATAATAGTGTAACATCGATACTACTTCGTCTGCACCTTTACTTCTTTCTGTTTCTGGGTAAGCAAAAAAAGTTGCAAATCCCATAGATAGGCTGTGGACATTGAACAAATACAATGACAGTTGACGGCGGTAGTAAACGTCATTTATGGTCAAATTAGGTAAGCTTAAATTATTTTGAAAATCAATGGTAAGTACCTCAGTATCCTCCCTTTTCCTTGAAATTTTTGTACATTTTCTCTTTGTGTCATAAAAAAATGTTAGCTTTCCTCAAGTGTAGTTCATTCTTACATTGTTTTGTCTTAATGCTGTTAAATTTTTTTCTTTTTCCTTGTCATCATTAGTCTGTTCCAGCTGGAGGTTCAGAGGTTTCTTTTCTGCTTGGTACCTGTCACATGCACTGCAGGTGTCGCTTCTGGGATATCCGAAAGCTATGTTAAACTTAGATACGAATACCTGCCTATAATATTCATAGGACACAATCTTACCACTAGGCCTACCTGCCTTGTACAATGTGTACATTTTTTTTTTTTTTCAAATTTAAAGTGTCTGGCAAGTATGTTTTTTTGAGTTTTATCAAAACTATAATGGCTTGTACGGCCCTTAAATGATGCGATGTGATCAATGACACTTTCTTTAACTTCTTCTGAGGTGCTACAATGTTTGTTGTCATACTTTCCTCTCTTGTCTGTTGGGGGTTCACCTGTTTCTTTCAAACTCATTTGAAAGTTTGAACCCTTCACTCAGTTACGCCAAAAATAGACAAAAATGCTTTATAATAAAATTATCACCATCCTTTATTCTTACTTTGTAGGCGTAGCTCTTATCATTAAAACGTGATTCATTTTCAGGTTTTCTTGGTCTGTGATGTTTGATGTCATAAACATTGATAAGCCCAGCCAAGTATGTGGACTGAGCATCATTAGATTCTAAACTATTAAAATGAGAAATTAATCTTTTTCTTTCACCTTCACAAACTCTATCAAAACACTGTAGTCTTTTACATCTGCAATCGGGTCCAGTTTCGTGAGTACACACTTCCATGGGATTTTCTCTTCTTTGTGCTAGTTTTACTGACGTTTTCACAATCTTCATCCACACTTGACTCACTTACTTCACTCATTTTCACAGAAACAACTACCAAGAACACAAGCTATAAACTTTGGCAACTTTCTAACCACAAACACACAGTAAACAAAAGAATGAAGACAGCACTTTGAACCCCTGATCAAGCAGGTTTTGCCAACTTTATGAAATAACTCTCATCATATATGTCGTGATCACAGATGACATTCATCGGTTTTACCATGCACAACAAAAATAAAATGGCAAATAACTTGGTAACTGCCAACATTCTTGCCGTGTACACCCCCCCTACGAATTCGGCCGTATTTGAGCTACAAATTCATGTACTAACCTGAAAATGCGAAAAAATTGACTATCATCATTTTTGCCTTGTGCTCTTCATATGCTTGAATATTTCTGGTATCTCAACTGCACATTTTTCAGCACTCATTTAACTTTAGGTCTCTGTATCTCAATATGAACAAAAATGGACTTGTACCATTATTGAAATAAGCCCTTCACATGTTAGTAGAATTGAGTATTCTGCATTTACAACTGCATTTTCCATTGATACTGAGAATAAGTCATTTTAGTTATTTCTTGTGCTACACAAACATTGACAATATCACGCGCAGTACGGAAAGTAGTACAATGTGCTGGAAACATCAATTTTACCTGTCATCTGAGAGCTGTTTGGAAACGGAAGATTTTATGTACAACAAGATGGAGCTCTGCCTGTCCTCCACAGAGGTATCGGAGCCTACTTGAATTAAAATCTACCTGGATGATGGGTAGGTCGAATAGGAGCTGTTGAGTACCCACCACGGTCTCCAGATCTTACACCTTGAAAAATAGCATTTATCAATAAAAGCCAGCTACACTGAATGAGTTGGTTGGTTGGTTGGTTGGTTGGTGGGTTGGTCAATCGCAGGGTATGGTAGCTTTTATGATGTGGAATGTGTCAATTGCACAAGAAATACACATATGAAACAAGGTTTTTTAATATACATGTATTACAATACAGAGTTAAAGATTAATATTTTTGTTATTTACCCATTTCCCTTAAATGGTACAAAATGCATATGCTACATTTATAGATTTATTTATTCCTTTTCAAGAATTCATCTATGGTATAGAAGGAGTTGTCAAGGGGATATGATTTCAATTTATTTTTGAAGTTATTACTGCTGTCTGTCAGACCAAAAATCGAGGCATCCTGTGTGGCTATAATACAGGGAATACTGACAGCTGTAGTTCGGTCAATAGTTAGCTGCTAATGGGGGTCATTTTGAACATATAAAATAACCTCCCCCCATACATTAATTGTGAATGATATGCCATTTTCTTCAACTAATATTGACTATGTAATGTAATAAAATAAAAATTATTTGTGACTCTTTTTCTTTGCTATCAGTGTAATGTAATAGAATGAATATGAGCCATGACTTATATAAAAAAGAAACACACATTATTGCAATGACTCAGCATAAAAGAGAAATAACTAATGTAGGAATATTATTAACAGTGTTATATGTTGTTTAATTTAGCCCAAAGTATATAAGCACTCAGTAAACTAGCTCAGTTCTCAGGGTAGTTACGTAATCATCGATAATTAATTGTCCTTTTCTTATTTACCCAACACTACAGATATTATTCCAGGCTCATGAGAAGCTGTGTGTTTATTGCATCAGAGAATATTTGCCAAGTCTGTTCGATGTACACTACTGCTGTACGTAACTTAACATCGTGTCTTCGTCTCGAGTCCCCAATATAAGATAACAAGAGTAGCATATACAAATGAAATTCTATAATGGAACTGGAATCCTGTGACCAGACCTTTCCTGCCTGGGATGTTATCTTGTTACATAAAGAAAATCTGTAAGTAAAATTGTTAAATTATTAGTAGCTACCTCCGGTCTCGTGGGATCTGAAATAAAGTTAATTGCCCTAACTGACAGCACATCTAGTAGATGGCGCCTAACATTGAAAATTATTTGTTAAGGCATGTATCTACTTAAGACAATCCAGGTATCTGGCTACCAACTGATTGACCACGTACACAAATTCTTTTGACAAAATAACCATTATATTTTTCAGGTTTTAAGTACAACTTACATTATCAGCTGGTACAGATGAGCTTTACACAAGAATGTCCTCTTAGATCTGAATCCAAGCAGATAAGTGAAAAACCAAGGAAAGGTAGTTCATGCATAAAAGTTGTAACATTATGTGATTGCCTTATCATTTTAAATCATTAATTAATCGAGCAGTCGCTCGGCAACAGCTACAGTTAGCAAATAATGTTGCGAAAATGTAAAAGGTGAACGACCTGTGACGTAACTTGTTTATTGTCGAAGCGCCGTCAGAGATACTGTGAGTTATTGACTTTGAAAACCGCGGCGCGAAAAACGGACAGAAGAAGAACACTTTTTTTACACATTTTTTTTTTGAGGTACGAGATATTCTCGATGAACAGTTACTCATTCTTCTCTTGTCTCCTGTAACTTGTGTCGGTCGCGCATGTCTTGCCGCCGTATTATTATTGTTAAAAGTAATATTGTTCTAGTGTAAAGTAAATGTGTAATATTAAAAGTGCCTAGCAGCAGATTTATTGTGCGACGTGTATGTGAAAACGTCAAAGGAATTGTTTTCATTAAGAGAAGTGCCAGTCAAAACGGCATCCATGTTAAATCCGTCATTGCAGTGTAAGTTTGTCTATTACTTGCCATAAATTCAGAGTTAAATGGAACTGGTGTATGGACTATTCATTTACTATAGAATCTATGTCTCACTTAGGAAATTCATGTTGAGCTATCCAAAATAATTAAATTTTGAATAGGCATTTACTCTCCTCTGCAATGCAACTTCCGATCGATCAGACGATCCAACGAGAAACAGCCGCACACGGTCGGCGTTCGCAAATATGTTTCCACCGCTGATTATAGCTATATGTTACAGCACAAAAGTAACATATTGTTATAATTAGAGACTACGAACGGGGACATTTATAACTGTATGTTTATGTATACACATTACGTAAACATATCGTTATGAAGTGCAACAGTCCATGGAATAACATGTCCATTGTCCCCATGAACCATGGACCTTGCCGTTGGTGGGGAGGCTTGCGTGCCTCAGCGATACAGATGGCCGTACCGTAGGTGCAACCACAACGGAGGGGTATCTGTTGAGAGGCCAGACAAACATGTGGTTCCTGAAGAGGGGCAGCAGCCTTTTCAGTAGTTGCAGGGGCAACAGTCTGGATGATTGACTGATCTGGCCTTGTAACATTAACCAAAACGGCCTTGCAGTGCTGGTACTGCTAACGGCTGAAAGCAAGGGGAAACTACAGCCGTAATTTTTCCCGAGGACATGCAGCTTTACTGTGTGATTAAATGATGATGGCGTCCTCTTGGTTAAAATATTCCGGAGGTAAAATAGTCCCCCATTCGGATCTCCGGACGGGGACTACTCAGGAGGACGTCGTTATCAGGAGAAAGAAAACTGGCTTTCTACGGATCGGAGCGTGGAATGTCAGATCCCTTAATCGGGCAGGTAGGTTAGAAAATTTAAAAAGGGAAATGGATAGGTTAAAGTTAGATATAGTGGGAATTATTGAAGTTCAGTGGCAGGAGGAACAAGACTTTTGGTCAGGTGATTACAGGGTTATAGATACAAAATCAAATAGGGGTAATGCAGGAGTCGGTTTAATAATGAATAAAAAAATAGGAGTGCGGGTTGGCTACTACAAACAGCATAGTGAACGCATTATTGTGGCCAAGATAGACACAAAGCCCATGCCTACTACAGTAGTACAAGTTTATATGCCAGCTAGCTCTGCAGATGATGAAGAAATAGATGAAATGTATGACGAGATAAAAGAAATTATTCAGGTAGTGAAGGGAGACGAAAATTTAATAGTCATGGGTGACTGGAATTCGTCAGTAGGAAAAGGGAGAGAAGGAAACATAGTAGGTGAATATGGATTGGGGGGAAGAAATGAAAGAGGAAGCCGCCTTGTAGAATTTTGCACAGAGCATAACTTATACATAGCTAACACTTGGTTCAAGAATCATAAAAGAAGGTTGTATACCTGGAAGAATCCTGGAGATACTAAAAGATATCAGATAGATTATATAATGGTAAGACAGAGATTTAGGAACCAGGTTTTAAATTGTAAGACATTTCCTGGGGCAGATGTGGATTCTGACCACAATCTATTGGTTATGAACTGCAGATTGAAACTGAAGAAACAGCAAAAAGGTGGGAATTTAAGGAGATGGGACCTGGATAAACTGAAAGAACCAGAGGTTGTAGAGAGTTTCAGGGAGAGCATAAGGGAACAATTGACAGGAATGGGGGAAAGAAATACAATAGAAGAAGAATGGGCAGCCTTGAGGGATGAAGTAGTGAAGGCAGCAGACGATCAAGTAGGTAAAAAGACGAGGGCTAATAGAAATCCTTGTGTAACAGAAGAAATATTGAATTTAATTGATGAAAAAATATAAAAATGCAGTAAATGAAGCGGGCAAAAAGGAATACAAACGTCTCAAAAATGATATCGACAGGAAGTGCAAAATGGCTAAGCAGGGATGGCTAGAGGACAAATGTAAGGATGTAGAGGCTTGTCTCACTAGGGGTAAGATAGATACCGCCTACAGGAAAATTAAAGAGACCTTTGGAGAGAAGAGAACCACTTGTATGAATATCAAGAGCTCAGATGGCAACCCAGTTCGAAGCAAATAACTCTTTCTGTTGATGTGATATTCGCTATTTTTGGCTTCATGAAAACAGCAATTAGTTAATACTTTCAGCCAGAAGGCAAATACTTGTTTATAAAGAATGATTAATGTATAATAAGGCATCGCATAGCGACGGTGCAATTTCCTTAATAATGTAATTCATCGTCTTTGGGCGGCAAAATAAACAGAATAATACGGATAAATTTGCGATCCTTCAATATTTTGTTCGCTGGAGAACAAATGAAGCCCTGATCGCTAAAGACTTGTACTGTTTTTCTTAAGTAACACGGACACAGATTTGTGGCAGTCGGATCTAATATTTACTAAATGTCTAAGTTTGAGGGAAGTGTAAAAAGAAGAACTGTTATAACTTATTGTGACGACACACGAGTGACTCAAAGAGGACTATGGCTATATAAAAGAGTGCTCAATGGACATGAAATGGACATAAAAATCTACTGTCATTGTAGTACTAAGCTTAAGGTACGATATATGTTTTAATTATAATAAATATTTGTTCTGGGAATACTGAATCATTTAGCAGTGCTCATTCCTATCATCTCCTCAGTACTATTTTCATTTTAATTATGCATTTTGCTAAGATTACAGACACCAAGATCAGCAGTCCAATGTGTGTGTTACATTGATAAAAAGAAAACTGTTTTATCATCTTCTTGCATCAGCTTTAATATTGAATTTCCCTTTTGTGTGATGTTACAGTTGTTTTTGCGTCCTTACGAACTTTCTGGTCTCTTAGGAAATTGTTTTCTCATAACAATAACTTCACGACTGGGTATGATCGTATCTAGGATCATGAAGTAATTAGAAAGACGATAATGTAATTTCTTAATCAGTAGCACACTAGCTGTGACTGTTTCAAGCAACGCGAAACTGCAAGTAAAGACTATTCACATTTCATAATGCAATATTTTATGACAATGGTCAATCCATGATTCTTACGCCAATTGTGATTGATGAAACAGTATGCAAAATCTCAAACTCCAACTTTTCAGTTGAATAACAACATCACTTTTATTCTTTTACATCACAACCTCTATCTAATTTGCCACATAAGAGTCTCCTCTTTCTGTTAAATGCCTCCTTCAATATAGCAATTCAAGTTTTCACCTCCTGGTGACATCTTAAGTCTTCAGTTACTATGCTTCCAAGATATTACATGCACTTACTTGGCTAATGGTAGATTGTCCAATTTTAATATTGGACAGTCTGCTTCTTCTACTGATGACCATACTCTCTGTTTTTGCTGTGTTTATTTGCATCCCATATTCCACACAAGCTTCATTCAGATCTTTCAGCATGTTATTCACTGTCTGCTCACTTTCTGCCACTAATATTACATCATCAGCAAATCGTATACATTCTATTTTGTTTCCCATCTAAGCCTTTTGCAATAATCTCTTCAAGGTATGCATTAAACAGTGGGGAAAGGTGGCAACCTTGTCTAACACCTCATCCGATGCTGATTCCTTCAGAAATTTCGTTTCCAATCCTTATCCTTACTTTCTGGTGTAAATATAGATTCTGTATCAGTTGTCTCTATTTTCAATCCACTCCTTTCCTCTTCAAATATTCATCAGCTTGTTCCACTGAACTCTGTCAAAAGTCTTTTTTCTAAATCTATAAACAGGCCAATAGCCTGTGTAAATATAGATTCTGTATCAGTTGTCTCTATTTTCAATCCACTCCTTTCCTCTTCAAATATCCATCAGCTTGTTTCACTGAACTCTGTCAAAAGTCTTTTTTCTAAGTCTATAAACAGGCCAATAGCACCTTTTGTTCCTTTTCCTCTTCTAAATCCGAAATGCTCCTCTGCCATCCCTCTATCCAGCTTGCCATATAGCCTTCTATTCAACACTATATGGCAAACCAGATATCAATTTTCATAGTTCTAGTTTCAAAGTTGCCTTTATACAACATATTTTCAAAATGCTTTTCATACCTTCTTTCACCCCTGTTGGAGAGGAATTTTGAACAAGCTGTTCTTAAATTTAAGTTTCTGTCCTCAGCAGTTTTGGCTGAGTGATAGTGAGTCAGTGAACCTGTCTGGTCCTATTTCACCCACTTAAGTGATGAATTTCTGAAAACAATGAGACACATATTTTTTTGTTTCTAACTGAGAAGCCAAGTACCAATTTTCAAATATTTAGCTTTAAAAGTGTTTTCACAATGAAATAATTTCATAAAACATTTTACTCCCTATTTCACCCCCTGATCCCCCCCCCCCCCCCCCTTAGGGGTTGAATTTCAAAACAAGTGTAATTGTATCTTTTTTATTTCTAACAAAGAAGTGAAGTAAAATTTTCATGGATTTAGCTTCAAAAATGCTTCCATAATGAAACATTTCCATACAAACTTTCATCTGCCATTTTATGTCCTTAAGGGCTGAATTTCCAAAAACAGTTAAACACCTTTTTTTGTTTCTAGTGAAGAAAAGTTCAAATTTTCATAGATTTAGCTTTAAAAATGCTTTCATAATGGAACAGTTTCATAAAACATTTTATCCTCTGTTTCACCTGCATAGGGGTTGAACTTCCAAAACACTGAAGCATATACTTTTTTATTTCAGGCCAAAAAGCCAATACCAATTCTTGTAGATCTAGCTTCAAAACTGACTTAATGGCTATATATTTTCACAAAGATTTCAAGTTTCTATCCTTAGTGGGTTGGGCTGGGCAATAATGAGTCAGTGAGAGTGAATGGGTCACGAAATTTACTCAAATAGTGTATTTTTTAACTATTTATGTTCTTCATCTTATCAATGAGAGAGATGTTTTCTCATGGTAAAGAACTAAAAAGGAAAGGAAAAAGAATTATTAGTTTCTGTATTACGCAGAAATGTCTTTCACTAACAGCATGACAATCCTGAAGTGCACAGGTACACTAATCTTGTTTGACTACAGAGGATCATCATCGTTGTAGTTGAAGTGTGATAATTTGTGGTAGGCAAGATACAGAGGCAGTAATAATGGTTAGATATTTCCATGACCTTTGATAGCTATAAATTGCTAGTAAGTTGTTCTCACATTCACTTATTTAGAATGATTTGAAATAGTATTACATGTGATGCAAAAGTGTCACATCTAGTACAATTTACATAGCCTCACTGTACCTGGTTAATGATGCAATGTAAATAGGTCTTGAAGTGTCTGTAACTGCTGCATTGTCTACAGTCTTCTGCTGTGACTGTGCATCATCCGTCCCCATCCCAATGGTCCCAGGTTCACTGTTACTGATTGAAGATGCACTGTAAATGTGTTGCCCCCTCTGCCAGTGCTCCCATCCAGGGATCACCAATACCTGCCACTGCACTGGAAAAAGTGTGACCAGCCATGGAGGCAGTAACTACTCTGTCCCTTCATAGACTTTGTACCGCTGTGGACCAGAAGTTTTAATCCAATAGATATAATGTGTGTCTAGTTTTACCCAGGCAAACTGTACAGTAAAACATGCTCTCTCAGCAAATATCAAGATGTTCTTTGTTGTTTTCTTAGTCATTCCTTTTGAAATTTTTGTGCTTCTTATCAAATAACACATCCATCAGTGAGTCAGTTGTATATTCAACTGAGGTATGTTGATTTCCTGACATGTCTATTGTGGAATCTACTACAAATAACTTTTTTCATCATGAAAATGCTTATAATTTAATACCGGTCGCAAATACTGTCTTCCACAAGTGTGACGACATAGTTCAAGTGAGTGTAGCCTAACTTAAGATGTCACAGCTCAGTAAAATGACAGGTGATAAATGCTGTCTTATTTTTTGTTTCCATTTGGTTAAGCATGGTCGTGTACAATCCCACTCCCTTTACACAGACAAATAATTATCAACTTATATGTAGCTGCTTTATGTCTGCTCATAAACAATTACAAAATACTACCATTACATAAGTAAAAGAAATCTTTTTAACTGTTAGTAGGATTTTAATGAAGTTTATTGTAATGAAAGCACTCAACCACCCACAAAAATGTAGCACAGTTGTCTTCACAGACAGATAACTGATGAAGCTTACACTGATCTTGTATCCAGAAATGCCACAGATTTAGTGAGCTTCGAAACTCAAGAACAACATGTAGCACGATGAGAGGACCCACCATCCCTGTGAAAAATCACATATGCATATTAGTACATTGTACATTATAATGGAATATAAAATAGACTGTATTTTGTGTGCTCTTAAGACTGCATTAAATACAATTTAATTTTCATCATAGATCCTATAAATTCTGAAATAGTTGAACTAAACTTAGCAATATCCACTTGTCTGTGGAAATAGGTAATACATGTGAGCAGGTAATCATTAATAACATATGACTCTCTTGTTCAATAACTTTATGGGTTTCTTATAGAAGGAAACAGCTCTACAACTTATACATAAAACATTTTAACACATTCCAGGCACATTGCCTCAGAGGAAAAGTGGCTGTCTTGTAAACAAAATTATTTGCTTAACCTCAGGTCACACAAATGGTATCATTAATGGTTTTGACTAATAGCAAGTCATAATCAGTTAATCCACTTAAAAAGGAAAAACTTGGAATGGTAAAATACTAAGACACTAAGTAGCAAAATTTAGGAAACTTCTACATATAATGGAAGTAGCTGTGTATAGAAACTAATCTGATTGTGTAACTAATTTTCCTATCCTCCTATAAATATATTTTTGCATACATCATCTGATGCTCATATGAGTTTCAAGAAGATAATTTAGATCCAACATTATCAGTATTCAGATACTGGTTGCACATTAACAACTGCTCAGTTTGTGAAGATTCATAGTTTTGTGAAAAGGTATAATGGACTGGAAACATATTGTCTTTGGTCATGGGCTTACATAAGATTTTGATTCTGGAAATAAGCGTAAAGGCCCCCATAGCCATTATGGTCTGCGTCTCAAACCTATGTATATTACTGCACAATGCACTGTTCCTGATTACCAGTTATCTACTCCATGTAACCACTGTCCCACCTAGAAGTGTTACTGAGAATAGTGGCAGAGAAGGTATATGTTTAACAGGCTGCTGGCAGACAAGTTCAGAACAAAAGTAATGGAGTAGCTTATTAGCCATTCCTTCCAGGGTAATCTGTGGAAATTAATCCAGGAGGGTGCGAAGCCTGAAATTGCCATTTTACACAACAGTTGTTAAGCCGTAGTATTGTCTTGAGAGGTTTAGTGGAATCATGGAAATCACTTCTAGAAGTGATTGAGAATTCACTACTGAATAAAAACTCTCCAGTCCAGATTTCAGAAAGATAAGGGGGGAGGGGGGGGGGGCAAGTGTCACCTTTTGCCCCCCTCCTTTTGCAGATCCCTATGGTTCGTTCAATAATTTGTCATAATACTTGGGCTCTGGTACATAAATTGCAACAAACTGGCCAATTAAACAAACATTAATTACCCCAGTGTTCAGAGTAAATTTACACACATAATTAGTTTTAATTAGATGAAACAGCTACTCAACAGTTTAAGCAGGAGTTCACTTGAATTGTTCATACTACCTGTTTTTCTGCTAAAATAAGTATATAGAAAAAGCACAACAGAAATTTCTTTAATTATCATAGCGAAAAAAAATATTATTTTGGACACAGCAATGCCTTCAGAATTCACAATGCCATCAACATAAACATAATAATTATAAATATGTAACCATATCACACCAACTGATGGTGAGTGTAAACCTAAAATGTGTCTTGGCATAAATAAAATTTAAAGTAGTAGATGGCCACTGTAGTTTTTTAAGTAATTAATCCAAAGCCTTGGCTCTCAACCACCACTATCATGGCTAAATTAATCTCCATTTTGGCACAAAGTGCTTAGACAGCACAACAAATCAGCAATATCATGGCATCCAAAAATACTATTGGCAAGTTCATTCCTAGTGATGGATGTGTTCTCACTGTTAAGTGTCATGACTACTATTTAAGTAATGAGAGATACTTACAGAAGAGTAATCAGAAGCCACACATCACATGGTGATGGTATTCTTGACTTGGAAGGGTTCAGCCGGCAATACGCCGTTTCCAGGGGACGCCCGAACGCTGCAGGAGGCATTCTTCAAGGAGGCACCTTCCGTGTCCCCCATAAGACTGCCACCTATCAAACCAGAGAAAACTTAGGACATAAAGTGTACTCCTAATCAGTCCATTTCTAATAACTCATGAAATTGAAGGTGTCTTGTCAGTTATTATAACCTCTTCAATGTCTCAGAATACAGAGCCATCAGTTTTTGTGTTGACACAGTTTGTTTGAACTTGGGTAGCTCCTTTGACAACTGAGCATTATGTGACTCCACAGACTGTTACTTCACAGGGCGGAAGGAGGGGGGGGGGGGGATGTTATGAAAACCCCAGGTCACATCACCTGAAACAATCTGCCAATGAATCTGTTGCCATCCCTTTTTAATGATCTAGGAATGCTAATGCAGTACCAATTATCACAACTTTTTCTCAACTGTGAAGTAGCATGGCACCCACCATGCACAGATTTTGTGGTGCCCTAAGTGCTGAGTGACAATTTCACGCACAATTGAACGAGACATTTCCTGACACTTTTCATGCATGTCACTAATTGTGAATCATCAGTTCTTTTGAATGACATGATCCATCTTTTGTTTCAGTGTATCTTTGATGATGGAGGGTCGCTCTGATTACTCTTTATCTTTAACATCTGTTCTCGTACTCTGAAATATTATGCACCACTAATGGACACTGACTGCATTCATTACACAGTTGCCATAAATGGTCATAAGTATTCAATGAATGTGACAGGTTCTAACATTTTCTACCTGCAGGAAACCAGTAACACCTTGCACCACACAGTTGATGAGATTTGCGGTCAGCACAGTTGTACTCATGCCTATCTCCATAGTTACCACTCGTCAAGGTCTGACTTACAACTGTATGCAGAAACTGTTCACATCACACTGAACACAAAAAATTAATGAGCAACTGTTAAAAAACACATGCATGCCCTATACGCAAAAATATTCTTCATTTTCTGGATATCCATCATACATAAACAAACTGACAGATAAGGTGTGCAGCAGTCTGTGACAGTTGACACTGCTGTGTATGGGAAAATGTAATCACTGAGTCACTGTACAAGGATACAAGATGACAGAACTTCTATTTAGGGTTATGAATAGCAGCTTGCTCTAAATGTAGAAAAATTTAAGTTAGTGCGGATGACTAGGAAAAACCATCCTGGTGTGCTTAAATACAGTACTAATGGTGTGCTTCTTGACACAGTTATGCCAGTTAAATATCAAGATGTAACACTAAGAAGCAATATGAGGTGGAATGGGCATGTAAGGTCTGTAGTGGGGAAGAAAAATTGTCAACGTTGGTTTATTGTGAGAATTCTAGAAAGTTTAATTAATCTTTAAATGTCAAATTAAAGGAAGACATCAAAGCAATTCAAAGATGTTTTGCTGGATTTTTTACCAGTAGGTCAGATCAACACACAAGTGTTACAGATACACACTGTGAATGAAATTGGTAATCCCAGGGGGGAAGAAGAGGTTGTTTTGCAAAAGAATTTTGAGAAAGTCTAGACAACCGGCATTTGCAACAGACTACAGAACAATCCTACTGTTGCAAATGGACATTTAGCATAAGGACCACGAGGACGAGATAAGAGGAATTAGGACTCACATGGAGGCAATTCATTGTAATGTGTAGGTACAGGTAAGATGCTGGATGTATCCAGTATGGTATTGCAGTTATGGAATTATACTATTTATGGGATGTACGAACTGAACATGGGAAGGACTGATGTGATGAAACATCTGAATGTTATACATGTATTTTACACAAGTATCCACGGCTGGTTCTGTGGTGTCACCGCCAGACACCACACTTGCTAGGTGGTAGCTCAAATCGGCCGCGGTCCATTAGTACATGTCGGACCCGCGTGTCGCCACTGTCAGCATTGCAGATCGAGCGCCACCACAAGGCAGGTCTCGAGAGACGTACTAGCACTCGCCCCAGTTGTACTACGACGTTGCTAGCGACTACACTGATGAAGCCTTTCTCTCATTTGCCGAAAGACAGCTAGAATAGCCTTCAGCTAAGTTAATGGCTACGACCTAGCAAGGCGCCATTTGTACCATTGCATGTATCTCAAGATAGTCTCACTTGTCTCATCAAGATTGCTGTAAACCAAAGGACGATATAAAAGTTAAGTGTTCTAGTAGCTACGTTCTTTTCTTTATCACATTCATCACGTATCCTGTTCCAGACTTTGCGCCAGTCGGCGTGTGTGTACGTGTGCCCTTTCGGCTACCCGTCTCTGTGGACTGGCTGCCTTGTCAGTCCACTACAGGTTCAACTTGTCTGGAGTTTTCACTGCTTCTACCATGTTCAACTACACCTCTGTAGTGGCAGGACAAAAGACTGGATTAATTTTTGTTTTACTTCTGGCAGAAGTATTTTTTCTAAATTTATGGTCTGTACAAGTGTGCAGGCCCTTCACGAACCAATACCTTGCCGAGGAGGGGTGGCTTGCATGCCTCAATCAAACAGACAGCTGTACAATACATGCAACAACAGTGGAGTGTCTGGAGTGGACCAATTGAACCATGTCTTCCTCCAGGGTTTCCTACTCCCCATCCTAATTGGTATTCTGTGACCCACCCAACCAACACAACATCCTGGTCCATCACTATCTCACTCTTACTTCCAATCTCTTGAAAAAAGGGCCATACCCATGTGGAAGACCAAGATGTGAGCCCTGTCAAATTCATTCACCCAGCACAACCTACACTAGTACTGTCACAGGATTATCCTATCCCATCAGAGTCACGGCCACCTGTGAAAACGGCCATATCATATACCAACTCTGCTGTAATTTCTGCACAGCCTTTATCAGGAGAAGAAACAATTATGCGGTCTATCAAACATTGTTAAAACTGGGAATTATTTGCCGTTATTTTCTGAATTACAGCTCTGAGTCTTGTGTACTCTACTGTGAAGATAGTACACCAGTGAGACTCAATAGTGCCCACCTAGAGAATGTCAGCATAGAATGTAATTGTAATGATAATGCCTAGATGTATCTAACAGTTTCCAATGCTTAACCATGTTCATGCACCACAAATACAATGGAACTTTGATGTTGTAAAGAAATATACTAAAACACAAAGTAGTCTCTCTTGTCTAAAGGTGTGGAAATTGAGATACTGCATTCCATAGTCCCTCCATACTTAAAAGCCAGGAAACTAGTTGCTGACAGATTTAACAGACCTGGAGCATGGTAAAAATAGTGGGAAGAGTCCTCACTGACATGTGTCTATAACTTTCCCAGTCTTACACAAAAAATCCTGTGGACCTCGACTTACATTGGAAAATATAAACAAGCCTCAATAGAATAAATCAGGGCAGATGAGTGGACTCATTCTACTGATGGAGAAAGGAAGCTTCAACAGAATGTCAGTGCAGTGACAACACACAAGTCATACACTGTATTACAGCAGAGCAGGCTTTATGGTCTGATGGTCAGCAATTGGGACTTCAGTGTGATCCAAAAGTAATGAAAATATGTTAAAAATCTTGTTTGTGACTGGTGTGATTATATAAAATAAGTGTAAAATCTCAGTTTTCTTTATGTAGTATAAGTTATGTTCTTAATATAATAGAGGGAAACATTCCACATGGGAAAAATATATCTAAAAAACAAAGATGATGTGACTTACCGAACGAAAGTGCTGGCAGGTTGATAGACACACAAACAAACACAAACACACACAAAAAATTCAAGCTTTCGCAACAAACTGTTGCCTCATCAGGAAAGAGGGAAGGAGAGGGAAAGACGAAAGGATGTGGGTTTTAAGGGAGAGGGTAAGGAGTCATTCCAATCCCGGGAGCAGAAAGACTTAGAAAATGTTAAATAATAAATCTTTCCGCTCCCGGGATTGGAATGACTCCTTACCCTCTCCCTGAAAACCCACATCCTTTCGTCTTTCCCTCTCCTTCCCTCTTTCCTGATGAGGCAACAGTTTGTTGCGAAAGCTTGAATTTTGTGTGTGTGTTTGTGTTTGTTTGTGTGTCTATCGACCTGCCAGCGCTTTTGTTCGGTAAGTCACATCATCTTTGTTTTTAGATATAAGTTATGTTCTTATGTTTACAAGTTTTCAAAAGAATATTTGCATAGCAATCAAAGCTGTACTGGTGAGTATTGAAGGTACAAAACACTTTAATGAAATGTGACTCAATGGAGGTACTCACATGACTTCTTCTGCTTATTGCAGCAAACTCCTGCATGTAACACTTCACTGGAATTTTGATTTAGAAGAAGCAGCACTGGAATTTTGATACTGAGAAATGTACACTGGAATTTTGTCTGTCACCTGCAACAAACAAATATTTATTGAATATAGCACATGTACACATCTCTAGTCTTATCATGAAATAAATGATCAGATACTAATAATTGTGTGTTTACACTGCAATCAAAGTGTCTAAAAAATTCTCAAATTACAGCCAATGTATGCCTGTCAAACTGCTTAAGGAAGAGCTGCACCGTTTCCTGGTTTAGAAGCACAGTGTACTCATTAGAAGAATTCCTTCATATACCTAATAATATAACTTTGTAATCATGTTTTTGTCAAAAAATTCATTTTAAGAAATGTTAATACAGTAGGCTAAGTATACTGATTAAGTCTATTTCATTTATTTATGCCAAATGATTAATAGAGAAACTCAATTCATAATAATTGTGACACTTCAGTATTAAAGTATGAGCTACATTCATAAAATGAACATCTTTTGTTGGTATTAAAAATTAAATAGCTGAAGTATACCAAGTGCAAAGATGCCAAAAAAGCAAATCTGAAGACCTTACTTCTATAATATTTCCATTTTATGTACTCACTGTGTACTACTGTCTTTTTCATCCACTCGTGCATGGTTACACAAAAGGAAATGCTGTTGACATAGTCTTTGTAGAAAATTTCTCTAAGTATCTAAAGTAAAATAGTCACAAAGATTAAAATAATAAATCAGAGGAATATGATTGGCTGACCACTCAACTCAAAGTGCATGCAAGTATAAAATGTATAGTATACTGTACTTAGTATGCCACAAATACTGAATAATGCGTCATTTGCAGTTGGGTTACAAGAACTTCATCTCACTGGAAAGACTTGAAGAAGGTATGTGTAGTCAAAATGTGCATTTCACCCAGCACAATTTCTAGTACTGCACCCTTTGTCCTGTTGGCATGTGACTTTGAACCTCAATAGTGAGAGCAGAGAGGCAAGGCCATCTCATTATGAATTGCCGTAAAAGGCCTCGTTAGCAGTGGCATTTGGAAGTTCAGTTCACTAAATTCCCATATGCTCTCATCTTCAACTCTTTTTCTTTTAAAAAATACAAATTGGAAAGAAGTCTAAAATTGAAGTACTCTGGAAAGTCTATGGAAAACCAAGAGCAGAAATTAACACCATCTCTAGGTGATAGTACTAAATAGATCCATATCTAGTGTAGCTAGATACTCCATTAGAGAATTCCAGAAAAGTGATGTTGATTGGAACGGATTTATGGAAGTTTGATTGATTGATGGGTGAAAAGCAGTATATGTACTATGCCAACAATTTTGGTGAAGACAAGCAGATATGTACAGGATGCTACCATATTGAGTCATCACAGGACTTCAAACAGTGCCTTTACTGCTTCAGCATCAGGGATGGGTATTGTGCTGCTCTTAGAAGTACCTGATGCTTGCCTAATACACTCATAGAAAACAAGTTCTGATAGCCTTTAGTAGCACAGGCTTTCTGAACTTTGTATCATGTATCCATATTCAAACTGTGCTAATGACCTGCTTCCCAAGACTTTTGGTTGATGTTATTAAAGCATTTACATGACAGTGGAATCTGAATCCTTTATTTAATAATTAAGTCTTCCAATGCCATTGTCAATTTAATTGAAGAGTATCATCAGGTTGAAGAGGATGTGCACACTGTACTGATTGTAATAGAAAAAAAGACAGTTATGCTTAAAATGGGCCCTTGGAAATGTTATTCTCTAGTTTGTAATGGTCTTATTATACTTGTTTGTTGTCATTAATGTCTGCTGAGTGAAATATTATATTTGAATTATTGCAATCATCATGCACCCTAGGTTTCATATAAATTTCTGTAATGATTGTCAAAAGGATAAAAGATACAGACTGCATGTACACTGACAGGAGGAAAAAGCCATCACATGTGTCATTTCAGGGGTGCATCATAGCTGGATGTGTCCAGAGTCAAAATTTTATCCAAAAGCATTCCCTCCAGACCTGCCATCAGCACCAACACATAATGGAACATAATTAACTTTTGTTACAGTCACCACATTATTGTAAAAAATGTGAAATACTGTTGGAAGCTGTTGTACTATCAGCTAGTATCTGATATAAAGATGAAACCAGCTTTAGCCTAAATCACAGACTGGCAAGAGTGAGCACTCTGTGACAATTCGAGACACAATCAGGGATGATCCACACAACATGTACGCTTGTGTCTGCTTGTCACAGGATAATTTTGCATGTAATGCTAGTGTGGTCAATGTGTAAGCAACAGAAGATAATGGCTTCTTTTCAAAAGGCTGTGAGTGTAGTCTGCCACCCCTTAGTCCTCTGAGTTCAGCACGTAATTTTCTATAAAGCTCCATGGTGGAGCAACAAAATTTTCATTCTACTTCCAAGAGTATAAATGCTCCAGAAACAAGTAATTCTGGAAGTAAATTTGTGGTAGTTTATGTTGGATCCTTCATTCTAATATCTTGTAGGGTTTGCAAGTTCTAGCTAAAAAATACTCATTATCATAGACAGCCTCAACTTTTTCTTTTGAGTGCAAATTTGAGATTATTTATACCTTAACTGTATTATAATATTGTCACAGTATAGTTTATACATGTATTAGAGTATCGATAACACGTTTTTGGGTCCAAGTTGAGCTTCTATGAATTATCACAAATGTTAACTAATGTTTTTGAATGTTCTAGAATATAGCTGTGGTCTTATAGTGTCTTTGATTACTAATTATAACACCCTGCTGCTGCTTAAATTTTGAACAAAAATCACAGCAGTGGTGGCCAAAGATTTCTGGCATAGGAAGTTGCCCTTATTCTATCAATTTCCTTGTGAAAGAGGGCAGAAGAGTGGACAGATATTTAGGAGACTCTCTTGCCCTTGGTGTGGGAAACAGTTGATAACAGACAGAAGTATTAGGAATGATCAATGAATAGCATTAGGATTCAGAAGGCAACAGAAACCCCTGCATTAAACACACATGATGTGTATCCACAGGAAATGTGGCCTGTAATTGAAGAAGTGTCATCATGATCTCTTCATTGGCAAAAGATTCTGAACTAGCCCCCCCCCCCCCTCCCCCACTTTGGATTTCCAGGAGGTGACTGCCAAGAGGGAGGTGACCACGAGAAAAAGATTGAATAACCAATGAAAGGACAACATTCCAGGAGTCAGAAAGGACAACATTCCAGGAGTCAGGGCATAGCATTTCAGGAGTTTGAATGTGGTTGGGAAGCTAGAAAATCTGAAAGGGGAAATGCTAAGGCTCAGTCTAGATATAGTGGGTGTTAGTGAAGTGAAATGGAAGGAAGACAAGGATTTCTGGTCAGATGAGTGTAGGGTAATATCAACAGCAGCAGAAAATAGCATAACAAGAATAGGACTTATTATGAATAGGATGGTAGGACAGAGAGTGAGTTACTGTGAACAGCTCAGTGATAGCATTTTTCTCATCAGAATTGGCAGCAAATGAACACCTATGACAATAGTTCATGTATACATGCCAACATTGCAAGCAGAATATGAAGATATAGAAAAAAATATATGAGGATACTGAATAGGTATTTCATACATAAAGGGAGATGAAAATCTAACAATCATGAGGGTCTGGAATGCAGTTATAGGGGAAGGAGGAGAAGAAATGGTTACAGAAGAATATGGACTTTACATCATGATCATTCAGAGATTCTGAACTCAGATATTGGATTGTAAGACATGCTCATGGGCAGATACAGATTCAGATCACAATTTGTTAATTACGAAAAGTAGGTTTACGTTTAAGAGACTAGACAGGAAGAATCAATATGCAAACAAGTGGGATAAAGAAGTACCAAGGAATGAAGAGTCATGCTTGAAGTTCTCTGAGGCTATAGATACTGTGATAATGAATAGCTCAGTAGGCAGTTCAGTTGAAGAGGAATGGACATCTCTAAAAAAGAGCAATCACTGAAGTTGGAAAGAAAAATGTAGGTACAAGGAAAGTAATTGCGAAGAAACCATGGGTAACAAAAGAAATACTTCAGCTGTTCGACAAAAGAAGGAAATACAAAAATATTCAGTGAAATTCAGGAATGCAGAAATGCAAGTTACATAGGAATGAAATAAACAGGAAGTGCAGGGAAGCTACGGCAACATGGCTACATGAAAAATGTGAAGAAATCAAAAAAGAAATGATTTACAGAAAAATGAAGATAACCTTCAATGAAATTAAAAGCAAAGGCAGTACAATTATGAGTGCAATGGAAATTCCACTGTTCGATACAGAGGAGAGTGTGGATAGGTTGAAAGACTACACTGAATGTCTCTGCAAAGGGGAGGATTTGTCTGATGACATGATAGAAGAAGAGACAGGAGTTGATAGTGAATAAATAAGGGATCCAATATTAAAATTAGAATTTAGTAGAAGAGATGGATAATATTCCATCAGAATATCTAAAGTCAGTGGGGGAAATGGTAACAAAAAAATTATTCACATTGGTGTATAATGTATGAGACTGGTGATATAAAATCAAACTTTTGGAGAAACATCATCTACACCATATCAAAGATTACAGGAGCTAACGAGTGTGAGGACTGTCACCCAATCAACTTAACATCTCACACATCCAATTTGGTGAGAATAATATTATACAGAAGACTGGAAAATAAAATTGAGGATCTGTTAGCTGATGATTAGTTTGGGTTAAGGACAGGTAAAGGCAGTTCTGATATAGTGGCTGATAATGGCAACAAGACTAAAGAAAAATCAAGACTGTTCATAGGGTTTGTCAATCTGGAGAAAGTGTTTGACAATGTAAAATGGTGCAAGATGTTCGAAATCCTGAGAAAAATAGGGGTAAAATGTGGGGAAAAAAGGGTAACATACAATATCTACAAGAACCAAGAAAGAACGAGAGTGGAAGACCGAGAACAAAGTGCACAGATTAAAAATGGCATAAGACAGGGATGTAGCCTTTCATCTCTGCTGTTCAATCTATATGTCAAAGAAGCAATGGTGGAAATAAAAGAAAGTTTCAAGGCTCGGATTAAAATTCAAAGTGAAAAGATATCAATGATAAGATTCACTGATGACATTGCTATCCTCAGTGAAAGTGAATAAGTATTACAGGAGCTCTTGATTTAATGAATAGTCCAATGAGTACTGAATATAGACTGAAAGTAAATAAAAGAAAGGCAGAAGTAATGAGAAGTAGCTGAAATGAGAACAGCAACAAATTTAATCTCATATTTGGTAATCACAATGTAGATTAAGTTAAGGAATTCTGCTTGCTAGGCAGAAAAATAACCTGTGATGGATAGAGCAAGGAGGACATAAGAGGAGACTGGCACTGACAAAAAGGGCATTTCTGAAAGAGTCTGCTTGTATCAAACAAAGGTCTTAATTTGAGGAAGAAATTTCTGAGAATGTATGTTTGGAGCACAGCATTGTATGCTAATGAAACATGGACCATGGGAAAACTGGGAAAAAAGAAAATCAAAGCATTTGAGAAATGGTGCTACAGAAGAATGTTGAAAATCAGGTGGACTGATAAGGTAAGGAATGAGGAGGTTCTCTGCAGAATCAATGAGGAGAGGAATATATGGAAAATACTGACAAGATGATAGGACATCTGTTAAAGATATCAGGGAATAACTTCCATGGCACTGGAGGTAGCTGTGACAGGTAAAAACTACAGGGGGAAAACATGGGACATATCCAGCAAATACTGGAGGACACTGTTTGCAAGTGCTACTCTGGGATGAAAAGGTTGTCACAGGAGAGGAATTTGTGGTGGGCCACATCAAACCAGTCAGAAGATTGGTGACTCAAAATGAATGAAAGAGAGAGAGAGAAGAATATTCTTGAATGTTCTAGAATATAACTTGGAGACAGTGCATAGCACATTGATATACACTCCAGGAAAATTGTCTTAACCAAGAAACAGCACATATCACAACAATATGCAATTCAGAAAAATAATCTTAACTGATGAGTTAGAGGCAGCATAGTAAAGGTAGAGGAAAAAATGTATCTACTTATAGAAACAGTTTTAGCGATGAAAGACTTTGTTTAACAAACAAAGCAGTGGATACAAAATAAGATACCAAAGTTGGGGGGGGGGGGGGGGGGAGAGGGAGATCTACATCTACATCTGTTGATACAATGACGAACCAAGATGAAATTGTGAACTTCCAAACAGCATTCCTAAATTTGCTCCATGTTCTCAGTATCCTTATGAAAAAATTTTTTACCAACATCATATTAGCCAGAAGAAAAAGAAAAGACAGGTCAGTATTCACACAAAAAATTCCATTCATTTCAATTAACTTACCATCCAGCTGTAAGAGGCTTCAGTTCCCAGTAAAATTGGTATATAGTATGGCTATCAATGAAGTGCAAGGGAAAACTTTCCAATGTTGCAGAGTGAAACTAAGAGAACTGTGTTTTTCGCATGAACAACTGTATCTAGCACATTCACTTATAACAAACTACAAAACTTACTTGTATTTTCATCAAAAAGTGAGATACCAAATATAGTTTATAAGCATCAATATTTTGAATAATGTAGATGCAATAGAAATCATATGATTAACTGAACTTTTTCCCAGTTCAGAAAACAAATTGAGACAGGGCAACAAAGTTAAGCTGGTATTTTCTGGTTAGTAAACAGATAAAATAAATAGCAATGACTCTGGTTGTGTTAAATGTTATATGACTTCTTTTTGTTTATAATTGCAGCACACTACTGTACACTGACATGTTGCCTCATAAGATAACATTCGAGAGAACTGCAGACAGTTTACACATTTCTGTAAAGTGTACTTACATGGCAGTCTACGGCATAGGTGCTGCAGGTGTTCGCAGCACGCCGCTTTGGTGCCTGCACAATAGAAATAAAAGTATTTAGTGTTACTGTCAATACTGTTGGGTTTTACTTGAGAGATGATAGACTGAAAAATGACTAAACAGAACTGAGATGAAATTTTCTACAGTATATTATTTAACACAGTATTTTATTTAGAAGTTATATATGATAAATGATTATTGCATATAACAGTGCTAATATAAATACAGTAATTAAAGTTTTTGCAAATAAGCATTCTATGGCATACACATAACTCTAACAATGCACAAACTTTGACAGTTTTCTGGATACATATTTGCTCCCCACATGGATAGGTTGTCAATAAATATGCCAGCAAAGGAATTGTACATCATCAAGTAACACCATTAATTGATATTGACAAACTGCTGGCAGATAAGCAACCTGAGTACCAGACTTATTTCCTAATCAGGTTATTTGCCTTTTGTTTTAATACTGACTGAAACACCATATGGAAAGAGTTAGTAAAAGACCTTTGGGAGAGATGTCTAGAGCCAATTTCCAAAATGTCTTGTTTAAAATTTTATTTTCCATTTGTGAGGAAGGCTGGTACAAATAAATACTGAACAATGAACAGTTGTTGAGATTATTGGGGCAAGAACCTGTCAGGTCTTAAAATGAAAGAAGCTACTTACTCTTACTCAACAGTCAGCACCACATCGCCAGTGTTGGCAACCATCGGTAATGGTAAGACTGCTGTCCCTGGTGGCGATGGAGACTTTTGGGCCAGCAGCTCTGGTACTGGGTGAGCTGGGCATTACAAAAGGAGATCATTATAATTTACGATGTTTGTGTTATGATGAAGGTTGCAAATACTTTGGCTGTTATGTGGCCAAAAGATAACACACTAAGACTACAGTGAGTGAAAGCATGCAGATAAGTCCATACTCTTGTCCTTATGTCAACACAATGACAGATACTTCAAAGAGTAAAACATGATAAACTGAGCTACTTGATTAACAACGTAAGAAAAGACAGATTGCTACTTACTGTAAAGAAGGCATATCAAGTTGCAGACATGCACAATTAAAAGACACTTATATAATGCTTTCGGCCACAGCCTTCATCAGTGAAAGAAAGACACACACCATTCACACACACACATGCAAGCACACCTCATGCACACATAACCGCCAACTCCAAAATCTCGGGTCAGACTGCAACTATCATGGGGGATGCAAGCAGTGATCTGGAGGGGGTGGAGAAAGGGAAGTGAAAGGGATAGTAGTGTACAGTGTATAGGTAGGGAGAAAGACGAAAGCTGTCTGGTGGAGTGTGTAGGCACTAGACTGCCAACAGATGCAGCTTCAGGAGGTTGTGGGGCAGAAAGGTGGGGGGAAAAGGAGCAAAAAGGAAGAGGAGTGGAGAAAGACAGGTGGATGCATTGGCCAAGGGTTGCAAATAAACACGGTGGGGGATGAGAACGGGGAGGAAATGATAGGACAATGGAGGTGGAAACTGTTGGGTGGAGGTTGTGGGGACAGTTTGTTACCATAGGTTGAGGCTGGGATAGTTACAGGAGCGGAGAATGTGTTGTAAGGATAACTCCCATCTGCGCAGTTCAGAAAAGCTGGTGATGGATGGAAGGATCCAGATGGCTCAGGTAGTGAAGCAGCCATTGAAATCAACTGTGTTATGTTCAGCTGCATGTATTGTCGCAGGATGCTCTTCTTTGCTCTTGGCCACAGTTTGGTGGTGGCCATTCATCCTGGTGATCAGCATCCTGTCTGAACACTGCATCCATCCTTCTGCATTCTCATGGACTTGGGCAATTCCAGTAGGACAATGTGACAGCAAACACATCCAGAATTGCTACAGATTGGCTCCATGAACGCTCTTATGAGCTAGAACACTTCCGCTGGCAACCAAACTCCCCACACACAACATTATTGAACATATCTGGGTGCCATGCAATGTGCTGTTCAGAAGAGATCTCCACCCGTACTCTTATTGATTTATGGACAGCCCTGTAGGATTCATGGTGTCAATTCCCTCCAGCACTACTTCAGATATTAGTGGAGTCCATACTACACTGTGTTGTGGCACTTCTGCTTGCTCATGGGGGTATACAATATCAGGCAGTTGCTTTGGCTCTTCAGTCTAGATCTATACCTAATACAGCTGATGTCAAGGAATTTGCAATCACTGAACAAATTTTGAAATATCTGATACAGCTGTGGATCATCAACAGTGACTGCTTCCACATGTGAATGTAAAAACAGATATTATTGATGAACATAACTAAAAAATTGAGTTCGTAAAGAAAGAATTCACTTCTGTTGCAATGAGAATTTACAAGTGGGGAATTCCAGTTATAAAGTCAATGCAGGAGTTATGGAAAATGAGATAGATAGTAGACAGGTATCAAACTCACTTAATTAGAACTAATGCAGGAGTTATGGAAAATGAGATAGATAGCAGAGGGCTATCAAACTCACTCAATTAAAACCAATAGTACATAAATGGCAGTTGGGTGAGTCAGTATGGAAAATCAAGCTCATGTCCTCCCACTAGATGATATTTGGTTAGGAGAGGAGTGGGGAAAGACAGGTGGATGCATTGGCAAAGGGCTGCAAATAAACATGGTGGGGGATGAGAATGGGGAGGAAATGATAGGACAGTGGAGGTGGAAACTGTTGACATAACCCAGAGTCCACACTAAACAAACAAATTACACTTAAATAGGTTTCTTTTAAATAATTATGAGCTTCTGAAGAACTAATATTACATCTCCAGGTCTAATTCTTCTAGCTTCCATGGTTGTGTTGTACTGCTGCTATAATCATTCTGCCTGTGAATTGAATTGTATGTTTATATTTAGTAATTTTAACACAGTTTAATCCATTATACTGGTATACTCTGTTTCTGTATCACATGTAAGCACCTCCTTACATAAGTCTCCATTGGCCCATCATAGGTGTGGTTTGCTTTAGTTTGTCATGCCTTTATACTTATTGTGCATATAATTAGTTCATGGATGTGATACTTTTAACACCTGCATTAAGTACACCATTGTCACCATCTATTATTTGTGATTTATATATTTTCTTACTGTATACTACATACACTATGTCTTACTGTGGTCTTTATTCTGATTACATTTCCCACATCTGTTCCTTAACACTGTTTTTATGTGCTGTATTTCTTTTTCTATTTTTGACATTTGTATTGTATTTTGTACACTCACTGTGGTCTTCATCCTGACTACACTTGTCATGTTTGTTTTGTCTTACTACATTTTTCATATTGCACTGCTTCTTTATTTATGACATCTATTTGTATATTATACAATTCCCTCCCACCTCCTTTTCCTCATCTTTATTTTTATCTTGCCTCTCTCATCTTTACATTCATGTTGGTTATGTTCTGTTAGGCATTATCTACAAAGTTTTATTCATTGTGTATCTTGTATTGACTTTATGAGGCCTTTCTTTTACTACTAGCTTTTTAATGCATTTATTTTAATAATCACCTGTCAGGCCTTTGCCTATCCAGTCCCTGACTACGGAACCTGTTGTGGTTTTCAGTCCCTTACATATGGCAGGGTATGAGCTTGGCTTTCCATACTGACTGGCCTGACAGCCATGTGTGATTGTTTTCCGTTAACTGAGTATGACACCCCTTTGCAGATTATCTTGTTTTTCACCACTTCTGCACTGGCTTTATAACTAATATTCTCCTCTTGCCTTTGCAATTGTTAGTGCCTCAGGATGGAGCTATCATGCTCTGAATTCAGCCATGCAGTTAACAAATAAATTCTCATTATAATGGAAGCGGATTCTTACTTTACAGATATGTTACCCAGTTGTGGCTGTCTACTGCATCAAATCCTTGTTAAAAAAATTAACGGTTGTTCAGTGAGAAATGCAAAGATGCATCTTACAAAACTCCAAAGGGTGACAAGTAAACAAACAAATAGATCACAGAACAAACTAAAATTGAAGGTGTCATTATGAAAATGAAATGGATGTGCATAGGATATGTAACCAGATGAATGAAATGTTGCTGGACAAAGTAAGTTCTTTGCTGCATTCAAAAAGGTAGGACTGGGATAATGGCATAATGGAAGATGAGTGGATGATTACCAAAAACATGCAGAAGGGATATGGCACATACGTAAGCTGAAGACCACAGTGTACAGAAAACTCTAGAGGAAGCCTTTATGCAGCAGTGGATGTGAAATAGCTGAAGATGACAGCAAATGATGGAACCTTATTATGTGTAGCTTTGCCTATAGAACACAAGTGCATGTCACCCAGTTGTGACCTTTCCTGCTGAAAACCATTATTGCCATGGTGTCAGTAGTCAGTATCATTTTATTTAGCACATCTACTTGACAATAAATCAAGACAATGTGTGAAAGTGCAAATGTAACCCTTTCCTTCAAACTACAAGTGCTCTAAACTCACTACAAGTCTACTGCACATGAAAACGGAGTACTTACAGTCATACCCAGGCCGTGTTTGTGTCAGATCTTGGGCACTGCTGTGGAAAGAAAAAAGTTAGTTTATTTTCACCCAAAAAGGCTTTGATAAATTTACAAAATGGTATCACACTAGAATAGACTCACTTATTTTTAAACAATGAACATATCCACAAGTTCCAGAAATTTTAATTTATGACAGTAATCATTTTCAAAAATTAGATGCACAAACAAATGGAAGTTCTGCAAAGCACATCCCTTTCTTCCCCTCTATTTTCAATGTCTTTCCCAAGATTTTTGGGGCACATTATCCACCAAAAGAAATTGCTACAATTTTTAAGAGACCTTCACTACTATTGCTGGAAATGCCTCAAGAATTGCTAGCATGCAAGTTCACATTATACATTTCTGTGCATAATTTTCTGTGAGATTCATCTTAGTTCTATGAATGCTCACACAAATATTTTAACCAGGATGTAATGATATGACAGATCACAATAATATACACTTATATCTAAGAAGAAAAGAACCTGTAAGTGGTTTTGGTTAAGTTATTTGTTTATACTGTACTATTTTACTATGCAAGATCATGGTGCACTTTGAGCCCAATAAATTTTATCTTTTTCTCATCCAAACTAAAAATCAAGAACATATTTATATGATAGTTCAATGATATGTGAATAGTAGTGCAATAAGTCATTTTCTGAAATAAACTTCTAACTTTCTGGTACATTTCTTAACATTTATGGAACAGGTAGAATGGTGATGTGACATTTACAAAAATAGTAACTATTCTCTATTTGCCAATCATAATTGCTATTGCTGCCACACAGTATTGGATTTATAATCCAACTCAAAAATACTAAAACTGTTCAGTTCCAAGTACTCGCACCACAGTGTGATTGATGTCTATATTTAATAAATGGATGTAATTTCTGTTGTGGGTTGGCAGGAGAGCCAACACTGGGTTACAAGAGTAAGCCGAAAGGCACGCATTTTAGCTCATGCAGGCTGGCGTGAGGTCTGGAACAGGACAAGGAAATTAGAATTTAAAAAAACGGACGTAGCTGGTGGAATACTTAACTTTAATCCGTTAATGAAGAACGTCGCTCTTAACGGTACATGATTTACAGTATCAATAGTAACTGGTAATGGCGCCTTGCTAGGTCGTAGCAAATGACGTAGCTGAAGGCTATGCTAACTATCGTCTCGGCAAATGAGAGCGTATTTTGTCAGTGAACCATCGCTGGCAAAGTCGGTTGTACAACTGGGGCGAGTGCTAGGAAGTCTCTCTAGACCTGCCGTGTGGCGGCGCTCGGTCTGCAATCACTGATAGTGGCGACACGGGGGTCCGATGTATACTAACGGACCGCGGCCGATTTAAAGGCTACCACCTGGCAAGTGTGGTGTCTGGCGGTGACACCACAATTTCCCTGTATTGGTACTTGTCTGTTCTATAGTGAAGACTTCTTAAACATTATGACTTTTTTCATTACTTATTTGTCCTTTGTAAACATTTTTATAAAGACTGTGTGTTAAACTTGTTGGTGTACAGCATTTAAGCCATAAGGATGTTTCTCTCCATGCCTTATGGCCACCCTCCCCCAACCACAAATCTCTGATTTTTGTGTATTTTTGTCCGAAATTCCTCCTTCCTGATACCACAATCATTTCGTGTTTATCCTATATACGTATGTTGCATTCCATAGCAAAATCACAGTGACTGTCCCTTCTGTATTTTTTTATAGGCTTAATATTGTCAGAATTAATGCAGGCACTACCTAGCAATTTCAGACAATTTCATTGCTTCATAAATTTTATTATTTCAGTAGCACTGTAAGTCAAAAACAGTACTTCTCACCATGCTTGACAACTCCTATCTTCCCTCTCCCCATAAAGAAATAAATGTGATTCATTTGTCTATAATGTTGGATTCAACAGTGCTGCATGTTATTGACTCTCATCTGGATGAACTACAAATGGTTTCTGACTCCCCCCCTCCTCTTCCTTCCGTGTCCTTGACACCAGCCTTTAAATGAATTGTATGGTTTATTAATGGCTATATTATTGTTACCTTTTTCTAACACTATTTCTGTTATTATTTAAGCGACTTCGGGGAACACAATTGTATGTGCCATTTCAGTGTATTTTGCGATAGACGGCTACTGATGCCACCTGTGAGATGCACAATGCAATACACTTATTAGTAATCCTAAATTCACTTAACACATGACAGGGCAAAGATTATTGGTAAGTGGCAGTATCCATCTGTTGTGGAAACATAATGGTAAGTGACAGAGAAATTGGCAGCTAGTAAAAACAACCAGTGTATTTCTTCTGAGATTATGGCTGGATTGAACATGATAGAAGATGATGAGTATACTTCCAGTGATACTGATATTTCCAACGAGGATCCAGAATACATTCCTGATGACTCAAAGGTATGCTAATTTGTAAATATATTGTATTTAGTATGGTTCATGATCATGATGGTAAGTGCATGTACATACCATTATGTTCCTGAAGTACACAAATTTTGAGGTTATACTGGAATCGCGAATTCTTTTGGTTAAGTGATATGTGTATGCACATTTTTCATGCACATTGTTAGCTGTAATAATATTAATGGTAACAATAATAGGAGCTTTGGTGTTGTACAGGTTAATAGCAAACAAAACAATGAACAGTGTGTTGCTGCTGCACAAACAAGTCAAGAAGGGGTGCTCGAAGAGACGAAGAGGTCATCTCGGAAAAGGCTGATGTTCTATGCGACTGCAGTCTCTCTCAACGTATTCCACTGATGCATTCTTCTCGGGTTATCAGCCGAGTGCTGGCGTCATCTTGTCACAACGTTTCAATGAGTACAGGCGAATTTTCACTGAAGAATATAACATATGAGTAAAGTCACCAAAGAATGGTACGTGTAAGACATGTGACACGCTAAAAGTGAAAACTGAGAGTATTGTTGACCTCCAGCTGAAAGCAAGTCTTGAGTGCCAGTTGGAATTACACCAACTTTGCATAGAGGTTGGGCAGACTAACACTGGAATCCAGACAAAATGAATGGAAGCAGACAGTAATCTTTATGTTGTGACTTCTTATTTGCAGCAGACTCTCCCAGTCCCTAAGTTAAGCTGTGGGCCAGCTTTTTACAAAAGGAAAATTTGGTTATATAACCTGAATGTTCATAACTGGGGCAAGAACAAAGGGCACTGCTTCTTGTGGAATGAGACTACTGCTGCCCATGGAGCAGAGGAAATTTTAAGCTGCCTTTTACGTTACTTTGATGAAAATGACATAAAAGGAGAGTCTCCCATCATGATATCTGATGACAGCTATGGCCAAAATAAGAACTGGGACATGGTTCTATTTTGGAAGTATCCAATATCAACTAGAAGATTTCGTGTGATTGAACACCACTTCCCCTTTAGTGGGCACATGATGTTGCCCTCTGATAGAGATTTTGCGAGGATTGAAAATTACATTCACCAGCAAGTACAAGATGTGTACAGTCAAGATCAGTGGTTGGGTATAATCCAGAAGCCATCTAAGAAGAATCCATTTTTTTGTGTACAATATGGAAAGAGAGCATTTCCTTCAAATAGGGCACTCAAAAGGAGCATCTGTCTTAAGAAAGAAGACAGTTGATGGTCGAGATCTCAACCTAAGGAATGTATGCAGGTGGAAGGTGACCTCAGAATTTCCGCCATCTTTATTCATAATTGAGACATTCTGTCATGACATTTGGCATGAAAAATGTTTGAGAAAAATGTGGAAGGCAATGCCCTGTTCCTACCCTTCAACTTAAATACAACAGGTCAAGACTTATTGAAAAGAAGAAAGTTGCTGACATCCTGTTGCTCATAGATTACATACCTCCAGTCCATTGTGGATTTTTCCTGTCACTAAAGCCAACTGTTTCAGACAGTGAACATGACATTGATGAGAGTGATGAATGACAATGTAATGTGAGTCAAGTGTTGAATAGTTGCTGTAAATTTTCATAAGTAATTTTCTCTCAACAATTATTTTTAATGATGTGTGGTTGGTAAAATGTAATTGCATCTACACGCTCATAATGTAGTACTTTTTGTATATTTCATTTGTTTTAGTCAGTTCTCAGTTTTGTTTATGTCTGCATAGAAGACAGATGTTTAAAGCACTAGAGAATAAAAGCAATGTTAAAAAAATTATTAAGATTTGCAGGTCAATTCTAACTTTAAATCCACTGTCTCAAAACTATGATTTTGGGGCTTACCATTGTGTTCCCCCAAGCCACTCATTTGTTTGTCTACTTTTTATGTAGACTATAGTTTTAATGCCACTACAGCCATGCTACAATATTACCTAATGACATTTGTTGGGAGATTGTTTTTAGAACAGCAGACTGCCATCAGCACTGGTGTTGAGAATGTAATTATGAGATACAAAACTGTATGTTAAGGAACTATCCTTGTACTTTTACGTGAATTATGGTTCATTTGGCACATGGTCTGATGATGGACATTGCCCAAACTATGTCTTGCAAATATAGTTTTTATCAACAAGAGATCTGTTGAATATGGCAACCCAATTAAGAATCGATATGTGTTCAGAGTTTACGCAATGGTTTTTGGCCTCCTGGGTTACTTAATGTCAAAAAAAGCCATTCTGAGTTGTACTGAAATATTACTCTATATATATCATGTGTCGGGCTAGGTGACAGACTTCCATCAACTTTGTTCCCCCTTTTGTGATATTCCCACATTCCTCAGAAGAGAACTCCAGTAGTAATGTTCAGATTACCATATGTGGAAGCATCAGTGACAATGGAAGCTTGAATCAGAATAATATATATGTGTGTTTCTTGTCTATTAAAAATGTTATTTTGTCACTATATATTTGAAAAGGAATTAGCATTCTCTTCATTTCAAGACATCATGAATAAGTATCTCCCAGAAAATTCTCCCATCTGTTCTGAAACCCAGCAAATTCCATTCCATTTATTGTGTGACCATTGCAAGGGAATAGGAAGTTATCTATAAAAGAATCATAGAAGAGACACTCACATGTTATTTTTTACTGAAATTTGTTAGTCTGATATTTGGGAACTAGTAATTGCTTCCCTCCAGTATATCACTTGAGCTGTTACACAAGTCTTGACTGGAAAGTGGAACAATATGCTTCTATCATACTACACAAAGCCACCTGATTGAGAAGCCACAAATTCCATAGTGATGTAATTTTTACAGTAGTGTGGCATGGTCTACATATTCAGAAGCATTTGTTAAAGAACATGACACTTAAAATCTGTGATTTTTATCAACACCAATTTCAATATCAGTCAATACAATCGTATAAAAATTACCATTGATGAAAAAGCTATTCTCTTCCTTCCTCTAATCCTGTATCTAATCATATGATGAGTTTTATAGAGTCTGTGTTATGTAATAATAAAGACAGGGGGAAATATTCATTAATATGGGATTGTAAAGATGGTGGACTAGAGGTATGAAATGCCAGAAAGATGAAGAACATTTATAATAACAGCTGTAATGTTTGGTTTCCATTGCAACATGATGCAGTTGTCAACTAGTAAGCCATTTCTGAAACCAAACCAAAACAAACTCTCATCTGCATCTACATCCATACTAAGCAAACCACTGTGAAGTGCATGGCAAAAGGTACTTTCCAGTGAACAGTTGTAAGCTTCTTTCCATTCCATTCACACTCGATTAGGAGCACAACAAAAATGACTGTTTAAATGCCTCTCTGTGTGCTGTGATTAATTTAATTTTGTCCTCATGATTCCTACAGGAGTGATACATAGGTGGGGGGGTTATAGTATGTTATTAGGATCATCAAGTAAATACATTTCTTGAAACCTTGTATGTAGGCTTCACCGGATAGTTTGTGTCCATCTCCACATGTCTAGTAGTTCTGTTTCTTCAGCTTATCTGTGACTCTCACATGGGTCAATCGACCCTGTAACCGCTTGTGCTGCCCTTCTCTGTACGTGTTCAATATTCCCAGTTAGTCTTATCTGGTATGGATCCCAGACACCTGCCCTTCTCTGTATGTGTTCAATATTCCCAGTTAGTCTTATCTGGTATGGATCCCAGACACTGAACAATATTTTGGGATGGGTCCCACTAGTGATATATAAACAATCTCCTTCATAGTGTGATTGAATTTCCCTAATATTCTGCTAATAAACAGAGGTCTGCCTTACCTACAACAGAGTCTATCTGATTGTTTTATTTTGTGGGGATGTAGAACCGCTCTCTCTGCCCCCCCCCCTCCCCCCAATAATATCACTGTCCTATCACAGCAAGAACAACTGTATTGTTTACAGATCAGTTCTCTGTAGTGCATGCTCTATGCTACAGGTATTGTGTACATACTGTGGGAATAAAAGTATTCACAGTAAGTGACTGGAGTGCAAGCAATTATTTATTGTCATAATTACCATGTCACTCCCCACTACCTACAATTTCATATTTCTACAAAGTGTTACATCACAAAATTAGTGTGAGTTGACCAATTCTAGCTGTGACTTGTTGATACTGTAATAATAACATACTATGTTTCTCTTTTTTACCTTTTTTTATTGCATTCTGTTAAGTGCTAAATTTCAAAATTTAGAACAGATAAAGGAAGTCACCAATATTTCCATCACTTTGAAATCTTATTAAGATGTGAATGAATGTTTCTGCAGTCTCTCTCATATAATACTTCATTATTGATTACTACATCAGCTGCAAAAATTCTGAAACTACAATTAAAACTGTCTGCCACATCATTAATGTACAACATGAACAGAAAGGGTCCCATCACACTTCCCTGGTGTACACCTGAAGCTAGTTCTCTCTCCATCCAAAATAACATGCTTTTTATTAATTTATTTATTCTTCATCTATGGACTCTAAATAGATAATTTTCACCTGAGAGCATAGAGTGTACCATACAATCTTATACGCAGATGCAGATGAACATGTGTGTTCTGACTCCATTTACCATGTTACACTACATCAAGGCTTATATACAATCTGCATACAATGAAGAGAACAGGATTACACTTCACAGGAAAATATGCAATTTTACATATTTTCTGGTACAACATAATGTATAATATCTAACTCGCTCTTTAATATACACCAATACTGTGAGTCCTCTCTACCAAAATATCCTCAATCCAGTCATAAATTTCACTTGATACCATTTACAATCATACTTTTGTTAAGAGTAATTTGTTAGCAATTAATGTTTACTGAAATAAGTAGTAACTGTACTGTGTATTTCTTTCACTTTTGATGTGGTTTGCACATATATTAATTTAGCCTGACTGGGAGATGTACCTAGGCAGGATATGTTCATTAGTAATAATGGGTAATATAGCATCTAAGGACCATCACTACCCTACTTCATAAATTATCATTGTTCTAAGGGCCCTTACATTTCAGTGAATTAACTGTAATTTAACAATTTCCTCAACTGAAATTTCCTTTTATTGTAATTGCTTGCTCCTATGACTTCCTGATAAATAAATTCTCTAACAGATCTACACATTAGGTCACATGAGAGAAATTCTGATCACATGAAAGAAATTCTGATTCAGTTTACCTGAAATTGGTAGGAAATTATGAGTGTAGGTTTTGCATGTTGCTTTAAGCTGAGAGACATCTTTATTTTCTCATTTTAATTACATGACTCATGGTTGTAGTTTTCCTACTCTCACATTCATGTTCCTACATCCCAGATCACTCTGTCATTGTTCTATGATACATGTATCACACTGGCATTACTTGATTTAACCTCTCTAATAAGAGTATTTTATCCATCACAATAATAGTCCTTAGAACTTCATAGTAATGTCTATAATGAGGTGCTCAAGATAATTCTTGGGTATGCCACAGTCTTTGATACAACCTCTGCTTTCCTCTATGTGATACACTGATGCCCTTTGTGAATTGCATTGGTTACACCATTAGTTACATCCATTTATCACTTTCACAGTCCCCCACCTGTCCAACTAAATATCAAAAGAATGCTGAATTGTGTTTCAGTTCATCATTAGATTGATTGTATAATAAGGTGATGCACTGACTGCAACTTTAATGCAGAAAATATTGGCAATATAGTTGCTTAAATAACCACCCCCTTCCCCCCAAGCTTTTAAAATGACAACAAAACACAGGATTCCACTCTACACATTCCATACATAAACACTGGTCACACTGAAGATTACAATGTATCTGTGTATAGCTATCTGACTGGTGCACATAGCTGCATGAGAGAAGTACAGGCATGCAGATCTTTGCTTATTTGTTAGTTTCTGCAAGTATTAAGACCTTAACTTACCTGCCCTGGTTGGTGCACTGCACACAGAACCAGACCCCAGAACTGTGAAAGAAAAGACAAAACACTAACTTAGATAATGTTTGAGTGGTGGCACAGAATGGTGTTACAAATAGAACAAGACATGTCCTAGTCATATCTGCAGGAGTGTTCAGCTTAGTATAACTATGATTGTCCATTGGAAATACTGTGCACAATAACCCCAATATTTTCAGTGATAAGGATATCTATAGAGTGCTAAAAATGACTTCCTCTATATTTCCTGTAAAACAATGTAATGTTTTATACTACTTATAACCAAATCCTAGCAAAAATTAAGCACATATTTTCTTAATCTATATATCCTTATATATATAAAACAAGACATAAGTATGTAGCTATGTATGTATGTATGTGTTTGTATCTCCAGCATGTACTCCTAAACCACTGCATTGAGTTCATTCAAATTTGATACACATACTGCTTGCTGTATGAGAATCGGCACTGTAGGGGTTAGAACCTACTAGCTCCAGTATAAGTGGAGACATGAGCCAAAAGGGGTTTTCAATCACTGACATAGGCTGCCATGCATGATAGGCACACTGTGTGGGCAGTATTTGCATACCCTGCAGAGGCTACATGTGTGGATGAGCATGGCTGAGCAGAGAGGAGGGGAAGGGAGAAGACTGATCATGAGAGATTTCGGAGGATGAGGTGGGCAAAGAAAGGGGGTGGAGGATACGGACAGACAGAGAGAGGTATGAGGTGATGCACGAAGGGAAGGGGAGGTAACATGCTCACTCCTGAAGCCTTAGTTTTGGAACTTCTGGCAGTTGCATCTCAACAACATTTAGTTTCAAATGTAAGCTAACATAAAGTTTCTGTCTACATCTACATTTATACTCTGCAAGCCACCCAATGGTGTGTGGCGGAGGGTACTTTACGTGCCACTGTCATTACCTCCCTTTCCTGTTCCAGTCGCGTATGGTTCGCGGGAAGAACGACTGTCTGAAAGCCTCCGTGCGCGCTCTAATCTCTCTAATTTTACATTCGTGATCTCCTCGGGAGGTATAAGTAAGGGGAAGCAATATATTCAAAACCTCATCCAGAAACGCACCCTCTCAAAACCTGGCGAGCAAGCTACACCGCGATGCAGAGCGCCTCTCTTGCAGAGTCTGCCACTTGAGTTTATTAAACATCTCCGTAACGATATCACGGTTAACAAATAACCCTGTGACAAAATGCGCCGCTCTTCTTTGGATCTTCTCTATCTCCGCCGTCAACACTATCTGGTACGGATCCCACACTGATGAGCAATACTCAAGTATAGGTCGAACGAGTGTTTTGTAAGCCACCTCCTTTGTTGATGGACTACATTTTCTAAGCACTCTCCCAATGAATCTCAACCTGGTACCCGCCTTACCAACAATTAATTTTATATGATCATTCCACTTCAAATCGTTCCGCACGCATACTCCCAGATATTTTACAGAAGTAACTGCTACCAGTGTTTGTTCCGCTATCATATAATCATACAATAAAGGATCCTTCTTCCTATGTATTCGCAATACATTACATTTGTCTATGTTAAGGGACAGTTGCCACTCCCTGCACCAAGTGCCTATCCGCTGCAGATCTTCCTGCATTTCGCTACAATTTTTTAATGCTGCAACTTCTCTGTATACTACAGCATCATCCGCGAAAAGCCGCATGGAACTTCCGACACTATCTAATAGGTGATTTATATATATTGTGAAAATCAATGGTCCCATAACACTCCCCTGTGGCATGCCAGAGGTTACCTTAACGTCTGTAGACGTCTCTCCATTGATAAAAACATGCTGTATTCTGTTTGCTAAAAACTCTTCAATCCAGCCACACAGCTGGTCTGATATTCCGTAGGCTCTTACTTTGTTTATCAGGCGACAGTGCGGAACTGTATCGAACGCCTTCCGGAAGTCAAGAAAAATAGCATCTACCTGGGAGCCTGTATCTAATATTTTCTGGGTCTCATGAACAAATAAAGCGAGTTGGGTCTCACACGATCGCTGTTTCTGGAATCCATGTTGATTCCTACATAGTAGATTCTGGGTTTCCAAAAACGACATGACACTCGAGCAAAAAACATGTTCTAAAATTCTACAACAGATCGACGTCAGAGATATAGGTGTATAGTTTTGCGCATCTGCTCGACGACCCTTCTTGAAGACTGGGACTACCTGTGCTCTTTTCCAGTCATTTGTAACCCTCCATTCCTCTAGAGACTTGCGGTACACGGCTGTTAGAAGGGGGGCAAGTTCTTTCGCGTACTCTGTGTAGAATCGAATTGGTATCCCGTCAGGTCCAGTGGACTTTCCTCTGTCGAGTGATTCCAGTTGCTTTTCTATTCCTTAGACACTTATTTCGATGTCAGCCATTTTTTCGCTTGTGCGAGGATTTAGAGAAGGAACTGCAGTGCGGTCTTCCTCTGTGAAACAGCTTTGGAAAAAGGTGTTTAGTATTTCAGCTTTACGCATGTCATCCTCTGTTTCAATGCCATCATCATCCCGGAGTGTCTGGATGTGCAGACATTTTCTGCTTGTGTCTGTGTATGTGCAGATGGATATGTGAGTGTGTGCGAGTGTATACCTGTCCTTTTTTCCCTCTAAGGTAAGTCTTTCTGCTCCCGGGATTGGAATGACTCCTTACCCTCTCCCTTAAAACCCACATTCTTTCGTCTTTCCCTCTCCTTCCCTCTTTCCTGATGAGGCAACAGTTTGTTGCGAAAGCTTGAATTTCGTGTGTATGTTTGTGTTTGTTTGTGTGTCTATCGACCCACCAGCACTTTCGTTCGGTAAGTCACATCATCTGTGTTACTAAACATATATATCTTTCTGCTTGTTTTAGTTGTCCTTTGTACTTTGGTAATCATTGTTGCCACAACCATGTCATGGTCACTGATACCAGTTTCAATGCCGACAGCCTCAAAGAGGTCAAGTCTGTCTGTTGCCATTAGGTCCAATATATTTCCACTGTGAGTGAGGTTCCTAAATATCTGTTCTAAGTAGTTTTGAGAGAAGGCATTTCGTAATGTTTCTCAGGATGTCTTACCATGCCCATCACTACAAAACCATAATTTTCCCACTTAATTGTACGATGGTTAAAGTCTCCACCAATGATTACAGTGTGATTGGGGAACTAATGACTGGTATGTAAATCTGCCAGAATGAACAAGATGCAGTAGGGCTCAAAGGTCTTTGACAAACTGATAATACCTATAAATTCTAAAGATAATTGAAACACCTTTTATTATCCAACTGTTCTACAAATTATCTGGCAACTGATGGTTGAAGATTTAAGGTTATTGTTAGCTGCAAGAAAAACCAGTGGTTACTTTGACCCTCTATTATAATGGAACAATAGTAACTGTTGTGTGCCAAATATCAATGTGGCTATGTCGGTTATTAGGCTCATTATACAAAATAAACAGGAGCTATTGAATACAACAAAAGAAGAACAAGCTTTTTTCTGGACAGGGACATTCTCATTAGTTTTATTATGATAAATTTACTTTGAGAAAGCACAAATGTTATAGAAGCGTTCTGATAATTAATTATTGAAACAGTTTCTAATATCTACCTCACTTTTGTATTCCTCAATGTGTTCCACATCTGGAGAGTTCCCTTTGTGATGATATCCATGAAACATGACAGATGGGTGGATGGATGGATTAAAAGACTGAACTACAGGTTTTGAATCCAAGTATCATGGAAGCTGCAGCACTTTATCATGTAATTTATGTAATGATTTTAAGTAATCATCTTTTGTCTTGAACCTACAATAGTAAAAGAGAATTCTGCTCTAATAAATGTAACCTCTTCTTTTTTCTGTTTGATGATAGCTTTTTATTTCAACCAGCCTTCTCCATAATATTTTTCCTCTAGTTCTTTGCAATCTTTAAAATCAGACAACAATGATAGTTAAAGTAATAATCAATTTTTTATCAGATGCAGGGTTGTACATTTCACTTTTTGAAAAATAAAGTTTTGTGGTTGTCTATTGGTAAGGAAAAAATAAGCACATAGTGTTTCCTGGATGTTATGGAAATCACAGCTTACATTCAAACCACACATCTATCCTTCCATACACATGAAAAAAATAGGTAGAGCAATAAGCATTGGTTTCCCATTTAAATAATAATTAGATTCAAATCTGAGACATTCAATTCAGATCAAATATCAGGACTATTCCTTCAACAGTTCTGCAGCTCATTCATGTATGAACCTGCTGCAAACAGGAAAAAATGTTAATATCCTTAAGAAGTTTGGTTGTCCTTTCATAACTAGTGAAATTTTTAACACCCTAAATTTCAACAAAACTGTGATAATTCAGAAATATGAGCATATGCATTCCACTGTGTAGTACACCTTACACACTTCTTCTTCTTTTGTAGATCATCTGAGGATATGTTGGCAATATATCTTCACTTGTCATGTCTTTCTGTTTTCCTCTTCATTTCTATGTAGTGGTTACATCCCACATTTTCCATAATTTTGTCTGTTTACCTTACTGGTGGTCTTCCTTTAAGTCTCTTCCCACTTACATAGCCTTCCATTATTACCTTCAGCAAACCACCTCCACTAGGATCTTGCCTAGTACAGCAGTACGGGTCTCCCACATCGTCCCCATGCTCTGTTATGGAGTATGGGGCTTCATCATCATCATCACATTACCTTCAGGGGTCCTTAAAATCTCCTTAGGTGGCCAATAAGTTGCAGTCCTCTTTTGACAACTTACATCAACAGGTTTCTTTTCTTGGCCACTATTTTAATGACCTCTTTGTTGTAACCATGTCAGACCACATTATTTTGATCACGTATCTGTAATTAGTACCACAACTAGAAACAGTTTAGTTTTTTCTCTTACTCAGTCCACGGACTCCACATATTACAGTTGTAACATAGCACACTCCAAGCATAGACTTTGAGAAACCTTTTCCCGATTTCAGGGTTGGAGCATTTTGAAATTAAGATCTTCTTTTCGTAGGAGCAACTTTTGTTTGAGGAATTCTACTTCTGCTTTGCTCTGACCACCCCTTCCGAAGTTACTTTCTAAATAGATAAATGAGTCAACTTGCTCAAGTTGCTCACAAATTCAGGCCTTAGCTTTCTCTTCTTCCTCACATTCCATCACTTTTGTTTTAGACTTATTTATTTTCATCTTATATTCTTGCCCCACAACCTTATCCATTTTTATTAACATGATTTCTAGATCATCTGCACTTTGAGCTATGCCAGATGTATTATCAGCATATCATAAAGTATCTGTTCCTTGACCATATATTAGTATACTGATATGTGAGTCTTCTCTGACATTTTTTTCTAAGTGCCTCTTCTACACAAAGGTTAAAGATAATGGGTAACAATGCACAATCTTGTTGAACACTTTTTCATATCAGAACCTCCATCAGAATTACATGTTTTTCTCAGAATCTGTGGGCAGCTTTTCTGGTTCAGACACTGTACAGAAGATTAAACACATCTCATTTTTCATTTTAGTGCCTCCTGATTTAAGAATTTATCTTTACATTATCTATACCAGAAGTTTCGTTGTTTTTCAGTTTCTTCAAAAATAATTGAAACTCATCTTTCAAGATAGGTTCACCCAGGCTAATTACATTTACTTCCATTCCCTTCTCATTTGTGTTTTCAGACAGCTCTTCTCTGCTGTATAGTTTTCCTCTGTACTTCCTGCAGTTTCATCATAATTATCCAACATATTACCATTATCATCCAGAACTGTTCTGTTCCTATTTCTTCTGTCTTCAAAAAATGTTTTACTCATTCATAATTTTTGTCTATGTTTCAGTCACATCCCAGATGTGTTTGATCCCATTCAGATCTGGGAACCTCGGGTGGCCAGCTCATCAATTAGGGCTCGCCACTGTGTTCTTCGAACCATTCCACCACTATGTTTCAGTCACATCCCAGATGTGTTTGACCCAATCAGATCTGGGAACCTCGGGCGGCCAGCTCATCAATTAGGGCTCGCCACTGTGTTCTTCGAACCATTTCACCACTCCTGGCCTTGTGACATAGCACATTATTTTGTTGAAAAATGCCACTGTCATCGGGAAACATGATCATCATGAAGGGGTGTACATGTTCAGCAACCAGTGTATGATGCTCCATGGCCATCACTGTGCCTTGCACAAGCTCCACTGTACCCATGTATGCCCACATGAAAGTTCCCCAGAGCGTAATGGAGCCACTGCCAGTTTGTCTCTGTCCTGCAGAACAGGTGTCAAGGAGCTGTTCCTCTGTAGATAATAGATTTGTGCCCTCCCATCAGCATGATGAAGAAAATATCAGGATCATCAGATCATGCAATGCTCTGCCACTGTTCCAAAATCCAGAACTGATGATCAAGTGCCCATTTCAGTCATAGTTGCCAATGCAATGTCATGGTGTTAACATTGGCAGATGCATGGGTTATCAGCTATGGAGGCCTATCTTTGGGAAGGTTTGGTGCAGTGTGTTTTCAGAAACACTTGTGCTCTGCCCAGCATTAAAGTCTGATGTTAGCTTGCTGCCTGTCCTATTTTACCAGTCTACCGAACCTACAATATCTGACATCTGTAATGATGGGTGGCTGCCTAACCCCATGACTTTTTAGGCATATAATAGCCACTTTTACACTTCAGTATTTTCAGTGCAATTTTCTGATGTGTTCTCTATTTAAGCCACATGAAGATTAACGTACCTAAGACATTAAATTGATGACTTCTGGATGTGGTTTCTCCTTAGTTTCATCATTTGTTGAAGACATTCACCACAGCGCTCCTCAAACACCCAACAAGTTGTGTCGCTTCCAAAATTCTCATGCCAAGCCTCTGGGCTATCACAATCTGCCCTTAGTCAAGCTTAGATAAATCAAACACCTTCCTCATTCTACACTCGTACAGCACATCCACTGATACTACATGCACCATGCGTGTGTCTGACTAGCAGACATTCCTTGCCAGGTTATGTTGCTGTCACATGGGCAGGTTTATATTGAGAGTAGGTCACTGGTCATAATGTTCTGACTGATCAGTGCAAATTATGAAATAACAGCCAGATATTGGAAAAAGTAAAATAGTAGTTTGTTGCAGAATAAAGGAATCGTTAATATCAGAAGAGAATTTTGATAGATTTGTGGCAACTATCATCCACACTAACAACACTTTGTGCCTTGACTGAACACACTCTTTGGTTTAATTTCTCTTTCATTTTTGCAAGTTGACTGGTTTGCATACTGTATTCTAGTGTATTTCAATATTCGAGAATAAAATGGTATTCAGTAAGTTAATGTGTGTTGGTTCTACTATTCACTCATCTAGTTCAAGCAGACAGAAGTTACTGCAGATTTATTTGTGCTAGGATGGACATCAGAATGCACCCCTATGACATCTCAATAAGGAAATTATTGCATGGCAAGACAACAATAAAAGCAGCAGACTCATGAAGTTTTATACCTAAATAAATCCATACAGTTCCTTATATTAATCAACTAATTACAAAGAATCTTTCTGCAAAGAAAGAAATTTCTTAGGTATGTTAATCTTCATGTGGCTTAAATAGAGAACACATCAGAAAATTGTACTGAAAATACTGAAGTGTAAAAGTGGCTATTATATGCCTAAAAATATTTGCAGTAAATATTCTATATTAGTGTTATTCTAAGAAATTAAAAACAGTGAACCTCACAATTTTTTTTTTTTGGAATGTGGATCCAAAAAAGCATGAACAGGAACACACGTATGTGCTACATCAACAAGAAGCTATGAACAATATACTAAGACATAAAAAGTAGGTGTACAAAAAAGGAGATGTTAAAAGCAGAGTCACTTCTGTGATATGGGATCAGTTTTGGGATAACATGCCAATTAGCAAAAGCTGCTAAATTCTATCACCCACAAACTTTTGCAAACCCCTGCTTATATTACTCTAGATGGTGCCATTGACATTGTTATACATTCTTGGACAGTTGCTTTTATAAAGAAAATTTGGATAAAGAGAAATATTAGATGCTAATTGTTGAATTTGACCAGTGATGTAGGAATCATGTAACAGATGTTGTAAACAGCATTGCAACTTTTCATTAACGAAGATTTAAAGTCACTTATTTTGGTTTAGCTATTCAGCAGTACACATTTTCAATAACATGTCAGCAACAATAAAAAGTTTTACTAATAATCCAATTCAATTTGAGAAGAGTCTAAAGTATTGCCAACTCTTTCTACTCCACTGATGACTTTATTAGTAGAATCAACTGATGTGCATATGTTATTAATAATATTACACAATTTGAACATTGTGTACAATCCGGCTTCTGTACGAATGTTGTGGTGTAATGTGATGATCATTGTAAATAAATGCTGAAATATGTTTTTTTTTTTATATTTTATTCTAATGGTGTGTGGCTACAGTAGCCTAAGAATTATCTTATGCAGTGAAGTGTATTGAACATTTAATATCTGGTGACAAGTTTTACATATTTTTAAATGTAAATATGCTTAAGACCTATTGTACCTATTCCACGTCCACAAGGACAATTTCAATGGGGATCACAGGAGGTACATTAGCACATTTGTAATTATTTTGTAAATATTTATTGTGTATTCTTGTCTTCTGACATATTCCACATCTGAGAGGACCTCCTTACTAGGGATCAACTGGAATGGAAACTACATTAAATGAAATGTAATTTAATCTGATGTCTACAGGGTGATATCAGTGCCGCTTTATTCAAATTGGCTAAGCTACAGATCAGTCTGTCATCACAACAACAGTTCTTGTTTTCACCAACTCACAACCATACTGTCACCCTCCAGGCTAACCTAGACCTCGACTAAGGTTAAGATAGTCTGTTAGAAACCACATTTCTTGCTTTCACATTCGTTGTCTTTGACAACTAGCAACGTAACTGCGGAAACGCACAAGTAATATGGTGTCACTGCAGCCATTAACATTACATTACGAGTCAAAGCCAATGACTAGTGTTGTAGCGTAACAAGCTAGTCGCGCCACACTGAGGAGGAAGCCGAAAGGCACGCGTACACACACGCTGACTGGCGTCAAGTCTGGAACAGGATAAGTTATGACTGCTATAAAGAAAATACGTAGCTTTGGAATATACTTAACTTTTAATGCATCCTTTGGTACATCTCTCTTGACTATACAAATGAGACTCGTAAGATACATGCACTGATACAATTGGCGCCTTGCTAAGTCGTAGCCATTAACTTAGCTGAAGGCTATTCTAACTGTCTCTCGGCAAATGAGAGCAAAGGCTTCGACCGTATAGTCGCTAGCAACGTCGTCGTACAACTGGGGCGAGTTCTCGTACGTCTCTCGAGACCTGCCGTCTGGTGGCGCTCGGTCTGCGATCACACAGTGGCGACACGCGGGTCCGACATGTACTAATGGACCGCGGCCGATTTAAGCTACCACCTAGCAAGTGTGGTGTCTGGCAGTGACACCACAACTAGCATCATCAAATGTTTCTCTTGACCCAAAACTTTCAGAGGCTGAGGACAATTTAGTGTTTACACATAAAGGAGTTCACCATGTGACAACAAGGTAAATATTGAATCTTCTCAGTGAGCACACAAATACAACTTCCAGATAAAATGGACCACTGCAACTGGAAAAAGATCTTTACAATAAACTTCTCCCTATATACAAGACAATAAAAGAAACACAAAAATTCGAAATTGCTCTAAATTCGCATTTGGTCAATAGATGCCATTATATTGGGCTAGAGTGTGATACTGAATGCATATTTTGTAGCGGGTTGTCCACCACAGTAGCAGACCATAACTCTGACTGGCTGTTTACATGAGCAACATCGCATAACAGGCTCACAAGTCACGTCGCGTTTGCCGGGTGGGAAATTCGTCTTCCTCAAAGGTACAGCCTTATTACTTTCTAGCATGGAGGTCAACAAGGCCACATGTTTGGCTTGGACAAGAGTCAAATATGGAAATATGGTGACAATGATGACCTAAGACCTAGTGCTACAGCATAGATGAGTCGGATGCCATATGTTCACTTACGTTGGCTTCATCAACTTAGAAACAAATTGTCACCTCGGCTCAGCCACGACATTGTCCTAAAGATTTCGTCGGCCTCTTGTAACAATAGGTTCCTAGATGTATTTATAGTTACTCCACTAATACATGATGCTAAGCAGAGAATTATTTATAACTGCTGGAAAAACTACAGCTCGCAACTAGATCAAAAGTGTTGAAATAATGCTGATGAGGGACCAGTAAGGGTAAATTTCAGAACCACCCCGATAGTCTAACTGATAGAAAAGTTGACAACGATAAATGAGTGCCGTGGTGGGTTTTAGCACCACTAACGGATATTCTGTGAATTGGATGCGAATTGTTGCAGATGTAGCGCCTGTTTGGGAGGTAAATGAACTAAGTGGAATTTGTCGTCTATTTTTTCATACAAAAATCAGTGACTTTGATCTCGAGTGAGATGGTTTAATGAGGTGTTAGGCATAAGAGTTTCTCAGAATTTGTTCTGATTTCCATGTTGATGATTAGTTTGGGACCTAAGAGCACTGCTCAAATTTATCTGCGTGTCCCTCTCTATACCATGCAAATTATATATTTCACTGTGGCGCCGTTACTAATTTTCCTGTTGAACACAATTTTGTCGTGGATACCCCAGGACATACGATGGGCCTACGACCCCACTAGCTTTGACGAGGCGCACGAAAAAGGTAGGCAGTGACGCGTACGCCGCAACACGTTACAGAGCAGGTCACACGAGTGCCAGCAGCCGTCTTCGGTGGAGAGCAAGGAAATTTAATAATAAGGAAGTTTAATAGTTCTTGACCTGAATTTAAATTAATTCAAGCTTTCGACAGTACATGACAAAGTTAAGGCTTTATGTGAGGATCTTTTTCAATAACATATAGCTTTCCCACGGGGTCCTGCAGGGGGCGAGCGTTGGCGAGGTGTGGCGAACAAACCTACTATATAGTGTGACGTGACAAGTTCGTTGCAGAGCCCATATTTCTCGTGGGGCCCATAAGTTCGACCAGCGACGTCGTGCCATGCAGACAGATGCAACACACACAAGATTTCAAGAGGCCGACCAGCATTCAGTTTCCAGTAGCGCTAAAATATAATCACAGACTATAAAACCAAAAACATTCTTATTTGTGGTTATAGAATGTAACGGCCCAACCGCGGAAATATGGGAGTTTTTGTGGGGGATAATCTAATAAATATAGAAATAACGGGTTTAAACATTAAAAACTAAAAGTAAAACTAAACTCCGACCGAATAGGCCTTAGAGGGCACAACGACCGCTATGTCCCCGTTGGACAACATCTAACATAACAACTGTCAAAATATATTAATAGAAAAATGCACAACATGCAACAATGAAAGAAACAAACTACAGCAAAAACCCACGAAAGCTAAGGACACAAGGTATAACAACTTGAGTTGTGCTATACAGTACACCTTAAAAGACCGATACCGTTAGAGAAATCCTACAAAAACAACATTACACACCAAGCAAAAAATCACTAAAAGTAACGAAATATGATAGGCCATTGACAACCTAAGTTGATCTTTATAGCTCAACTTGACACACCATTACCAAAAGATAAATTCTAAAAGAAATCCCTCTACACACCTAAGAAAAAATCACGAAACCTAACAAAACGTAGTATCGGCAAAATGAGTTGAGCTATATAACATAACCTTAGTAAAACACCAACGGCGAAACAGAAAAACTTATATAGCCAACCAACAGCTCTTGTTGACAACTGCTATCTCATATGTGGAATATTTTTCGTAAATATCATTTTCAGCGAATGGGATGACAAGTTTTATGATTTTTAATGCGGTAGTAGGTATATTTTTTGTCTGCATTCCAATATCAAAGAGAGGGCACAGAAACACAGTATTATACAGAGAAGAAACAGCTATTAAATATTAGTTGTAACTCATGCCTCGCCCGCTTCTATCAAACAAAACATCCGTTCTTGATTATAGTGAAATGTGTCATATGACGCAGTACTTGCCTCGGGCCGTTCCAGCTGACGGAGCAGAGGCCAGCCCCTGACTCGGCGCGCACGGGATCTCTTGCCACCCAGTCTCGAAGTCGGCCCATATCTGCAGCGGGTTCAAGGGCAGAGATGACGCCCAAGGCCTTAAGGACCTCGTACCTATGAAGAACACATGGAACTGATGGCTACGGATTCCGGAGCAGATATTAAATCAAGTGCTTGCCGCTCAAAATCCACAATGGAAGAACGTGTAAAGGATTTAGAAATTTTTTCTAAAATTGTTTAGAAACTACAGACATGTTAATTCAACTCAAGATTCAAACTGTTGTGAACAGTGCTGTGAACCGTGTGCATTCGGCGGTGTACAATCACATACCTTTTACAAAGCATGGAAGGTATATTTCATAGATTACATGCACCAACACTGCACCGCGGACGGTCTGAAGATTGCCGATGCGTGGACTAATGCAATGGTTTCGCTTAGGTTGTTGCTCTGTATTGAAATATTCGTTTAGCAGCTCCTGACAATCACAGAGATACGCAACACACAGGAAACAAAATCAAAGTAGATCCTGACAACCACAGAGATACGCAACACACAAAAAGAAACAGCGAAGGATCAAATGTGCATTACAGATTATCATAGATTTTCGATATTTTTATTAATTTATTTCTAGCTTCTGTCATATACATACATTTTAGCCATCAAAAATTAAAAGGATTTACAAGTTTATTAAAGTAATACTTAATCACCTTAATACAGACATTTCCGGGCACACGTTCTTATTGTAGGTTGATTCTTATAAAGAAGAAGACACCAACCAGCCACTATTGCTGTCTTCTTCTTTGTGAGAACCAACCTAAATTAATTTTACACAGCCACGGTCTCACCATGTCAGTTTTAGACAAAATAACACATTCTTAAATTTCCCTTCACAATAATGCTGTTACGGTACGTCACAAACATTCAGGGATGTTGGAGAAGGGTAAATGTATCAGTTTAAGGTAAGGGTCCCTGGTCCAGAAACGACCGAGTCGGAAGTTATAATCGACAAACTTTCTGATGCCTCTGACACTGGAATACATGCACGGGCACTGTTGTTATTAAGACTGTGGGATAGGCCAAAACAAGAAATAAAAAAATCCAGTAAATACGGGCTATAAAAAACATACCTTAAGAGCTATGGGCACTTGTTCAGGGATGCGTTTCACAGTATTTTACAGCCCATATTCAGTTGACACCGTTTTTGTTGTTTGGTCCATACTACCTCCCCCAAGAATATGGAAACCAAAGAGCTTGCAGTAGAGGAAATGTATTTCGCAGTATCGAATACGTACAAGTGCTCATAGCTCATAAGTTATCTATTTTAGATCTTACGTTTAGTAGATATTCTTTTGTTGTTTTGGACGATACTACCACCTCTGAAAGTTGCTTTCCATAAAATCTTAGAGACAATGCCCGGTACACATATTCCATTGTCAGATGTATCACAACGATTTTCGCTTCGTCTCCGGCGTTTCCGGACTAGGGTCCATTATCTTAAACTCATGCATCCATCAGCCGTGAAAGTTTATAACATCATCACGATATCTCCCATTATAAAGGGTGAACCAAAACCCCAGCGAGAAAACTTTCAGAGGGACACCTTCTGAGTATTTTGGTATATGGAATCCGCGGTTTGTGATTGCTCGTTACACGGTGACAGTCTAATTATGATTTATTCGGTTTAGTACAGCAGACACCCTTGTTTCTGTAGAAATGCCTTCGCAAAAGTCAAGACACCTGTAATATGCAAAAGTGGAAACGTAGAACACACAACACATGGTAATGCAACAACACTCAGATCCAAGGCCGTTTCTGTAACAAGACTAGGCGGCCGCTGAGGACAGTAAAATTTTAGGGGCCGCAAAGGGCACAACGATCTAATTTCAAATCAGACAGCGAAAAAATTGAGCAAATGAGAAGAAAAAAATGAAAAATAGGAAAAATTGAAACAGCGAATTGTTTTCAAAAGCATACGGAACAGTTACTTAATAAGTCTTTATTTACATTGACCAAAGTAAACACGTTGTCTCTACCTACTTTAAAACTAAATTAGCCGCCACTGAGACTTTAACTCAGGGTTTAACGACCAATGTGAGCAACTCAATAAGCTGTAAACAGTCGCTCGCCCATAATTTGTGGCCACTGACTGCAGGGAAGACAAAGAGTCAGTGCTTGTAGACAAACACAACATCCATGGCTCACTCGAAGCCATGTCGGACGAATGGCCAGAAGCCAATCGCTTAGAGTACGGACGCCATAGGGATGGCTAATAAAAGTTGTAGAACTGTCAACAGCAAACGCAGACTAGGCGCCATTTATTTATTTAATCACAAGAAAGCGGGTGCTGAAAAAGATGAGATTCATTTTTCATTCCAAAAATATTTCGGTTAAAACAGAAACGAAATAACACCACGATTATCCAGATGACCTAGTCTGATGTTTCGGCACGTCACTCATCAGTATCACATAATTTCTGAATTCAAGGAAAAATCACTCGCACCAGAAAATAGTTTCGCAACTTCATTAGTCAATTTTCTTGCAATCAAATAAAACAAAAAATTGATGGTAAATTTAGTTACACTGATATATTCAGTTGAGTTCTAGATTAAAATGTTCCGCCCATTCTTCCTATTTCAGTTACCACGAGAAACTGACGACAAAAAATAAGAAATTGAGGACATTTGTTGTTCTCAATCTGTTTTAAAGGAACTGAGGACAGAGCGTGGAAACTGAGGGCTGTCCCCAAAAAATGAGTACGTCTGGTCACCTTAGTTTAATGGTTAAAAGTATAATAGGAGATTTACATTGTTGTACCGTTGGATGTTGATGGTGACTGAGGGTGTGCGTGTGGGGGGGGGGGGGGGAGGGGGAATATCGAGGATTCAAATGGTTCAAATGGCTCTGAGCACTATGGGACTTAACATCTATGGTCATCAGTCCGCTAGAACTTAGAACTACTTAAACCTAACTAACCTAAGGACGTCACACAACACCCAGTCATCACGAGGCAGAGAAAATCCCTGACCCCACCGGGAATCGAACCCGGGAACCCGGGCGCGGGAAGCAAGAACGCTACCGCACGACCACGAGCTGCGGACGAATATCGAGGAGATCGGTAGTTGAAAAAGCTGGGGAATCATTTTTTAGTTCTCGCCTAGGGCGGCAAAACACTAACAACAGCCCTGCTCAGATGCAAAACTACCGTAGCGTGGTTGCCTTCGGCGCAGTAACGGCTCACTATAGTCTCCGCTGTTGCTGTCCTCCCATTATATTCAGTGAACCCACACACGAAGTGCATATCGACCTACTCTTCATCAGGAAATCTGTCTGTAGTGGTATTGTGTATCACTTTAACTCACAACTAACACTGCCGGAAAGCAACACTTCAGACAGAACCAACCGCTACTGAATGCAAACTTCGGGACAACGAGTTGAAGAGAGCGTTAATGTTGGCAACAACAGGTACCGTGAGCGGGTAAACAAGACACTCAGTGCATACAGTCGACATTTGTTCTGTTGTGCAGCACAGTACAGACAGGACGCTAATCGGGCTAGAAACGAGACTACACGCAGTATCTCCGTAACGAAAAGCCAGAAACCACGGGTGCCTTGTACGAAAATACTCTGAAGATATACCGCAAAAACCTCTGAATATTTGTCGGTGGAGTTGTGGTTCACCCTATTCAACTATACCACTAGATACAAGTCAACAACCAACCACTTGTTTGCACTGACACATTTAATTCAGTGCTTAAATTAATTTCAACGTCCACCATTCCCTTTTATAAGTTGTCTATCATGGCCGCGGGCTCCAAACGATAAATATCGAATGTGCGATTCTAAATCGATCCTAAGACTGTGGTGGTGGGCGTTATGAGCAGTGTTTACAATGGTTGTTACAGCAACGACAGAAGAAGAGGGTTGACTAAAATACTTTTAGGGCCTAATTACAAAGAAAATGACTTGCCTCTCTCATTGTCGCCGCTGTCAAGAGAAAGTCCATTTGATATGTATGCTGCGGCAAGCATTCCCTTTTTGCCATAACCTTAGTTAGACTCTGCCTGTGTGGGTCAATAATATATGTAGAGTGTCACATGCGTCAGCTTTTCCTTGGAACCGCAAGTTAAGGAAATACAGATACTGAAACAAGTAAAGTTGGTCTCTTCCTCCTGGACGCCTTTCTCTTTTAATGGAAGATGTCACTGATTTCCTCAGCCACTCGATGTTCTGCGTATGCACACTGATATCATCGGAAGACACGAACTCTACACAATGGTTCACGAACTCGTGGTTGAATCCTTCTGCCCTCATTGTCTTCTAGGCTTGAAAGCTGTCTATAATAACTTTGCTAATGGGCAGTATAAAGTGCTTGATCAGGCTGGCTAAAGTCACCTTGTCTCTGGAGAACACTCTTATTAAGAAGCACTTCCAGGACTCTCGTTCCATACTATACCCAAATATGTTCGATTTCATTCTTTAAAGACCGTCCTTTCTGGTATTTCCTTCTTGCTATGTGCGACTCGTCCACTTCAATAACTTTATTTGGTTCACCGATCGGTACACTGTCGTACGTCACTGTTGCATGACGCACTTCTCTGTAAAATCCGAAATAGACGCCAACGGTATTGGTAGATAAGTCAGTTTCCGTTGCTTGCATAGTCTAGACTGTAATCCAACAAAATTCAAGAATTATGCTGCTCTGGGTTCATAATTTTGAATAGTCAAATCATGTATTCTTCCTGATAGTCGTTCGTTTGCCAGTTTCCATAGTGAAATTGCAAAAGTATTTCACTATCAGAACTCTTTCCACTGCAGCCCACCCAGTCCTTGCTTTCGTCATCCGATATTAGTTCATATTTCCGACAAAAATCAAACGGTTGTCTACATTACAGAAGCACGTGAGGCAATTTGCCTCCCATCTCAATACTGACATAAATCGTGTAGGTTTCTCTAGCAGCTCACAAATAATTTATCAATACACTCGCTACCACAGTCGCGTTATCGATTTAGAATCGCACGTTCGATATCTATCGTTTGGAGCTCGCGGTTTCCATAGGCAAACGTTCTCGGAAATTGCCCTTCTTGTGTAGTAAATGTAGTGTTTCAAAACATTTCTGAATAAAACAGCTAATAGCGAACAAAGTCTAGTTCAAACATAATACAATGACGGACGGTTGTTACCTACAACTCCACTGCCAACAATTCGAACAGTTTATGTAGGTATCTCATCATTTTACAAGTCTACAATATAATCGCGAAAATTCGTTCACTTTGTGATTACCGACATATTCGCTATGTTGAAATTATAGTTCACGGGAAAGTCTCATCAAGGCGACCGCGTTATTGGACAAAGTCGTGGACTGCACCGTGTACTTTGCATAATATTTTTTCATTTTTTGTATTACAAAATACTGGATTTACTTTGGGCTATGATTTGGAATGTAATATAAATTCTACGTTTACCACTGCCGACAATGCGGAATCGCCAGCTACTACGACGACTCCATATATTTCCCACCTAAGTCGTGTCATACAAATTCGTACCGAGACAAGCGGAAGCATTATCACTCTGTAAGGACAAGCGGTGCGCAGGTAATGCGGCGGAAGCGTCACTTACCCCACGAAGAGCGCTGCGAGCACAGCGAAAGCAAGATAGATCATCTTGCGTGCGCGGAAACGAGCTACCTGTTCACGTAGATGCAAGCTACGTGTTTCTGCAGAAGCTAGCTAGATGTTTCGGTAGAAGCAAGCTAAATCTTTCCGTAGAACGCAAGCTGTATTCGTAGAAGCGAACCAACTGTTTCCGCTGAGGCAAGCTAAGTGTTTCCGTGGATACGTGTTCCGCGAGAACTCAATTGTTGCTAATGCGCAGGCATCTGTTTCGTCAAATTCGTGGTCAACAATAGACGCCCTAAATGTCTCTTACGTTGGCTACAAATGTTCAAAGTCCATTGTGTACCTGTGCGACGACATGATTCGTGCTTGCTAACCAGAGAACGTCAAATATTCAGTAAGTTAATGTATGAAACTTCTCCAGCACTGCACTCAACTGGACGTCGTTCCTAGAGACACGCGTGGCTCACTGTTCCTTCTATATTATACAGGGAATTTGTGATAGCTGTGTGAAATGGCTGCCCCGCAATTTCTCCGCCAAATAAAGGAACCTTGTCAATTAAACTTCAAAATAATGGAGAAACGGAAATAATTTTCAGCCATAATAACGCTCCCTTACTTCAGTGGAACTGGTTCAGGATCCCTCTCGAAGAATTCGAGCGCTTCAGACAGGTGTTTCCACCAAGAGGGATGGCGCTGTGGTTAAAGCGAGGCCACATACGTCAATGGCACCGTGAGTTAACATTCACACTGGTCACCACAAACTTTCTGTGAGAGCACAGTGTTCAGTACGGCGGCAGCTGAAACCAAAAGGCCGGGTGTTCAATGCAGTAGTGCAGGTTTGGTACTAGAGCTGAGGCAAGAGTTAAATACAAGGAAATGCAAACCAAGATGATTGATCCCAAAGTGGATTACGCACATGAATAAAATGGGGTTTACGAACACACCTTTAAAAGAAATAATACTCGTAGGGGAAAATGTGTCTGCCGTGGCAAACCAGTCAACAGTTTGATTGTAAATTTCATCCACAGACGCACCATTCTTCCGAGTTTTTAGAGTTTAATTGCCCCCGTTCACGCACGCATTACGAATAGTTCTAATTTTTTTTTTTACTTTCGAAAGTGTCGCACCACATTAAGGACCTATATACCGCATGCGATTCAAAATTTTCCTCAAACAACGGTTTTTTTATGGTTCTCTTTCTGTTTCCACAAAGCGATTGTTCTAAAATTCCCCTTGTAAACTTCCAGGACTTGTAGAGGCGACTGAGTAGACAATTTTTGAACTGGAGCCACATGCGGCAACGTACTGTTTACGTGCTGGAGCCTTTTGAAAACATGTTTGCTAGGTAGGTATGCAACAGGGTAGTTATGGTGCGGTGTGGTTACGTCGGAACGACTGATGTCATTTGACGTCCGTCCTACCTCTCTGACCCTGGTTCGTGCCTCATTCACGTCTCTCCATGTGTTAGAGGAACATGGCAGAGAATACGTTTGCAGAATACAGCTGTATGATCCTTGTATATGGCGAAGCTCACGGTAATGGAACAGCTGCTCGTCGCCTTGGATACCGTTACCGTCAGCAGACGTTGACTGTGGCGCTCCGAGGGGATGTCGCACACCAAAACTGGAAGAGGCCGTGCTCAGTCACGTTGACGAGAACCCGTCAGCGTGAACACGGGCAATTGATGTCGCTCCCAGCACCATCTGGTAGGTTCTGCATGACCAGCAACTACATCCATACTATCTCCAAGGGATGCAGTCACTAATGCCAGCCGATTTTGCACCACCATGATTAAGTTTGATTTTCGTTTCTTTATTTATTAATGAGTGGAATTGTAAAACAAGTGATGAACTGGGTTACGCCTAATAAATTACTTTCAAAAGTGGTCGTGTTACCAACATGTTCTCAAATGGTTGTAGCACGGAATTGGTGCGTTTCCGGACATCTCGTCTCCTATGTTCCAAACTGTACAGAGGCTCTCCTGCAGGCCTTGCCCGTGAAAGGCAACGGTCCCGACTTCGAGTCTCGGTCCGGCACACAGTTTTAATTTGTCAGGAAGATTCAGTTGTTGAAATGTATGAAAAAAAATCATAAATTAGTTACAAACTGCGGCGGGCACACTCTTTATTCAACATGTAAACGTCACTACAGATATTCGGATTTAGGTTACGACATGTTCGATATTCCTGCCATCATTGGCGGTGATGTGGCGCACACGAATAGTGAAATTCTGCGTGACCAGTTGAAGTGTCGGAACATCGACGCTGTCCTCCTCTAGGACATCAAGCACTCTCCTGGTTCGATGGGCTCGAACCACGTCTTCTCGAAATCAGGGTCACTTTGGATAATGTGGATGGAATCATCTTCTAAAACCATGACGTACCCTTCGGTAGCCAACGTGCCATCAAAGAATATCGCACCGATTATTCCGTTCAAATGTGTGTGAATTCCTACTGCACCAAACTGCTGACGTCATCGGTCTCTAGACTTACACAGTACTTAAACTAACTGATGCTAAGAACAAGACACGCAAACACACCCGAGGGAGGAGTCGAACCTCCGGCGGGAGTGGCTGGACAATCCGTGACATGGCGCCTCAAACCATGCGGCCACTCTGCGCGGCCATTATTCCGTGACTGGACATTGTATACCACATAGTCATCCGCTGCGAGTGAAGACTTCTCGATCGCGCAATTCGGTTTCTCAGTCCCCAAAATGCACCAGTTTTGCTTATTGAGAACCCATCCCACTGAAAGTGGGGTTCGTCGCTAAACCAAACCATGCCGTGCACACTAATTCCCATTATGCCCCGCGGCCAACCGTGGAGTTTGATCGTCCTAACGCAAACTGTTCAGAATTTTTTTATTTCATATAGTTCAATAATAGTTACCCTGTATACACAAGCTTTGTTTAAATCGATATTGTAAAACGCATATATCCTATGAAAGATACCAGCAATCTGCAGTAAATCACAAGTTTCTAGACTCTATTTTCTCGACATTCGTTTGCTAAGACGAGCGAATGTAATGACTTTTCGACTTTTCTCTTGTTGTTTGAGCGCTAGTTCTTTCTGTCTTGTCTTCCGTCTTTTGTGCTGTGCTGTTGAGTTATTCTGTAAGTGTCTGCTCATGTTTGTATTTTTCGCTGGCTTCACATAAGATTAAACTTCTGTGTGTGATCTGTTGTACGGTTATTATTTGTAGAATACTTCCCTCTCCTCGAATTTTGATGTGCATACGTATTCATTCACTGTTTTTCAGAATATCCAACGGGTGGAACATCGAAGTCGGCAACTAATTGTTGGGAGACGTAATGAGCGAACACATCCCATGTTCAGTCATTAATTTGTGTTTGAACAAAATAAAACGCGGTCCTGAGATATATTACCCGTCATTTAAAGTATTTTGCAGTAATTTTTGTGCAAGCTATGCCAGAATGTTTCGATCATTGGTCTTCTAACAATGACGTTGTCGATCTTCAATACCAATGAGACACAGACCCCACTGTACTATTTTTAATCGTTGGTGGTAGCACGAAGGTCTGTATTCTCATACGGCAATGTGTAATGAACGTATGTACTTCCTTTTAGAAGCGCGAAACTCATGCGGTAAGAGAATCACCATAATGAAATGATTTTTGGCTATTGTTGTCAGCAACTGTTACATACATATCATTTAATTTAAGTACAGGTAGTTCAATTAAATCACCTCTCTGAGAACATTTACTAGTTTAAAGGAAGCAGAGGGGGTAACACTTCAACACACACACACACACACACACACACACACATTCTTCTACAGAAAATTAACCAAGCTTAATATCAGAAACTGCGTAACAATTGTACCTGCTGGCCACATTTTAGACATGTCTTTCGTTAGGATAATGAAAAGCTCTGAAATCCAACGGGTTACAGTAGCAATATTCTAGTTAAACTGATTCAGAATGCTAGAGTTTGGAAATACATACACATGGTAGGAGGCGAATGTTGCTAATCAGTAATGTCGGAAGGCTAGTGGCGTTACGAAGCATAGCCGACTCTAACTTTTTAGTAGCGTGGGAAAGAGTAGCAATACTTCAGATACGTCACCGAAAACAAGAGGTTCACACAAGCAAATGTGATACTAGTGCAGTAAGCCATGAGCGGTGGTGCCATCTCAGTTGTTTTTGTGTGTGAATACGACATAATGCACCGGTTCAAATTCGGAAGGAACGTGGTTGAAACCCTGGCAAGCAAAACGAATTCGGGTTTTCGTGATTCTCCTGATCAGTTTAGGCTGAGTGCAGGGGTAGTTCCCTTAAGGGAAGTGGTCGATTTCTTTCTCATTCTTGTCCAATCTCTAAAGGTCTTTCAAATCTATACTCTGCAAATCACTGTGATGTGCGTGGTAGATATGCACTGAGGTGACAAAAGTCATGGGACACCACCAAATACCGTGTCGAACATCCTTTTGCAGAAAATCGACCTGGCGTGGACTCAAAAAGACGTTGGAAGTTCCCTGCAGATATAATGAGCCATGCTGCCTCTACAGTCGTCCATAATTCTGAAAGTGTTGACAGTGAAGGATTTTGTGCACGAACTGACCTCTCGCTTATGTCCCATAACTGTTCGATTGGACACATGTTGGGCTATCTGGCTGGTCAAATCATTCGCTGGAATTGTCCAGGAAGTTGTTCAAACCAATCGCCAACAATTGTGGCCCCATGACATGGCATTGTTGTTTGGGAATACGAAGTCCGTGAACGGCTGCGAATTGTCTCCAAGTAGTTGAATATAACCGTTTCCAGTCAATGATAGAGTGATTTGGACCAGAGGAACCAGTTTATTCCGCGTAAATACAGCTTACACCATTATGGAGCCACCACATGCTTGCACAGAGCCTTGTTGACAGCCTGGGTCTATATTCGCTGGGTCTGCGCCACACTCGAATCCTACCATCAGCTCTCACCATCTGAAGTCGGGACTCATGTAACCAGGCCACGGTTTTCCAGTCGTTTGGGTTCCAACCGATACGTCCATGAGCCCAGAGACACTCGCGTGGGTCGTCTGCTGCCGTAGCCCATTACCGTCACATTTGACTGCACTGTCCTAGCGGATAGGTGCGTCGTACGTCCCACACTGGCTTCTGCCGTTATCACACAGTGTTACTTGTCTGTTAGCACTGACAACTCACGCAAACGCCGCTGCACTCGATCATTAAGCGAAGAGCGTTGGCCACTGTATTCGTGAGAGTTAATACCAGAAATTTTGTATTCTCGGCTCATTTTTGACATTGTAGATCTCGGAATATTGAATTGTCTAACAATTTCCGAAATGGAATGTCCCATACGTCTAGCTCCAACTACCATTCCGCATTGAAAGTCTGGGAGTTCCTGTCCTGCGGCCATAATCACGTCGGAAAACCTTTCACATGAGTCACCTGTGTGCAATTGACAGCTACGCCAGTGCGCTGCCGTTTTTCACCTTGTCTACGCATTACTAGCGCCACCTGTGTGTGTGCATATCAATACCCCGTCACTTTGGTCATATCGGTTTATCGGTTAATAGGACGTCTTCCCGTTCCTTTCACGTATGAGTACAGGACTGCAGGAAGAATCGTTGTGTCTGTGGCCAATCGTGCCGTCGCGATCCCTTAGGGAGGAACCCATAGAGGTTGTAGTGTTTTCCTAGATTGAAGCACTTTAACTCAGAAACGACTGGCCGAACTCAACATATCGAATTCACCGTTTCTAGCATTTTCTGTGATACGGCATTTCTTCTATTCATTAACGGGGTTTTCAGCTCCACGGGTCAGATTTTTACCTTATTTTCAACATTGTTTATAGGAGAAATCAAAAGAAAGGACAAACATGCTTATATCCTTTTATTCATCTATCTTTGACCTGCATTAAAAATTGTTTGTCCAAAAATATGAAGGGGCTATTAAACGAAATGCCACCGAAGATAATAATGCATGCCCGCCGGCCGAAGTGGCCGTGCGGTTAAAGGCGCTGCAGTCTGGAACCGCAAGACCGCTACGGTCGCAGGTTCGAATCCTGCCTCAGGCATGGATGTTTGTGGTGTCCTTAGGTTAGGTTTAACTAGTTCTAAGTTCTAGGGGACTAATGACCTCAGCAGTTGAGTCCCATAGTGATCAGAGCCATTTGAACCAATAATGCATGGCGTGCACCGGTAGGCGGGTGGCCTTGGTTCCACATCTACATCTACATATGTACTCCGATAGCCACCAAGAGGTGTGTGGTCGAGGGCACAATTAGCGCCAAGTCATATCCCCCCCCCCCACCAACCCCCCACACCCCCTCCACTGTTCCACTCGCGGATCGCTCGAGGGAAAAACGACTGTCTGAACGCCTCAGTAAGAGCTCTAATTTCCCTTATCTTTGAATGGTGACCAATGCGCCATTTGAAAGTTGGTGGTAATAATAAATACTCTACATCCTAGGTGAGGATTGGATTTCGGAATTTAGTGAGCAGCCCCTTCTGTTTAGCGCACCGTCTATCTGCAAGTGTATCCCACTTCAAACTTCTATGAGATTTGTAACGCTCTCGCGATGGCTAAATGTACCAGTCACGTATCTTGCCGCTCTTCTTTGGACCTTCTGAACCTCTTGAATCAGACCGAACTGGTAAGGGTGCCATACAGACGAACAATACTCTTAAGACTGGACAAACTAAAGTATTGTAATCTACTTCCTTTGTTGAAGGACTGCACCGCTTCAGGATTCTATCAATAAACCGCAATCAAGAGTTCGTCTTACCCGTTACTGAGTGGTCTGAAACAGACCAGACCAAAAGATAATTAAAATATATGAGAGTAGTTGCGGTAAGAACCTCTGAAAAGTGAAAAAAATTTCATTATTTCAGAAAACGGCGGCCACTTGAAAAAAGTAAAAAGAATCGATTTTGTTTCGGCATTCAAATGTACATAAAAAAGATATTTTGAAAATTTGTGATCTGAGGCTTTCCCGGCCTATATGCTGTTTGAAGGGTTCTCGGGAGAAAACTGTTTAACTTTTAGAGGTTCCGACCATAGTCAGTTCTACTATCTACAACAATCGTTAAGGGGCATCAAAATCGGTCGAGTAGTTTTTCGGCGCTCCAAAAACCCAGCAAAAAAGAATAGTGACTTTTAGGAAATCGCAAAGTTTTGGAAAGTGCTTTCGTTTTTTTTTTTTGAGATTTATAATTAGTCTGCGATGACTGAAGCACACAGTATGCCTTCCTCGATCTCGTAATTCTCATTCGCGTGTACCACTTCCTCCGGGCTTCTTCACTGGCCGTATACGCGCGGTGCGCTAAGCGTACAGGGCAGCCCGCTATGCAGCAATATTCGAACGCCGTGTTGCCAAGTTGAATGCCCATGATATTCATTGTCTGTGCGAGTCCCATGAATCCGACGTTGAAGACATCTGTAGCCAAACTTCTTGCAATTTCCACTACTTCTTTACCGGACTACACGTGTTTTGGGGAAAGCGTCGAAATCAGCGGATTTATCGACTAGTTAGAGTTTTGAGTGCTCGCGCCAACATATCTTTCCAGCAAACTGTCAGTCGATAGGTCTTCGTATACAGGTCTGTTTGGCTCCGAGCGCCGTCCGTAGGCGCTCGAAGACGCGGGAGTGCCGGTCCGGTGATCGTGTACTTCGACTATATGCAACAGTTTACGGACAAAACGGTTTTGCCCACAAGTTCGCCAAACATGCAATAAAAGAATAAGCTTCTAGACCAGAAAATCCCCTTAATAAGGGTCAGTTCTGCGCCAGTTCAAAATGGCTCTGAGCACTATGGGACTTAACTTCTGAGGTCATCAGTCCCCTAGAACTTAGAACTACTTAAACCTAACTAACATAAGGACATCATACACATCCATGCCCCAGGCAGGATTCGAACCTGCGACCCTAGAGCCACACGGCCACACCGTCCGGCTCTGCGCCAGTCTTATAAATATTTTCCAGCCCAGTTTTACTTTCCCCACCCTGGGGAATTGGCGCATATTGTAGCGATCCACAACCGGAGGCTGCATTTCGAAAAATCAGATTCACATCAATCAACTTACCGATTTTCTGCGATAACAGTGGAAATTTTCAGATGGGCAAAGCTGCTAGTTGACCATGTTTATTGAGACTGAGGCAATAAAACCCCAACACTGTGCGGTGTCTGCGAAGGGCGTGAGGCCATCACACGACACGAGATGCACCACCTGCAATACCTTTTGACCTCCCGCCCCAAGCTCCACGCAACGAGAATAGTTCGCACCCTTGAAACCCAAGGACAGAGGGAGAGACAGAGAACTGCCAGTGAAGTATACACTTTCGTCTACATTGACATCTACATCTATACCCTGCAATCCATGTTATGTTGTATGGTGTAGAGTACTTCGGACAGCACTATAATTTCCGTCTTTCCTGTCCCAACCGCAAATGATGTGCAGCGAGGTCGGTTGTCGACAAGTCTCCAAGCAGCTTGACGGTGTCTGATTTTCCCACTGCGGGGCACACGTGTGAGAAACTTACGATCTCGGGAATTTAGTAACTATGATCCTCTCCGTGATGCACACCACCTGTCTGAAGTGTCTACCGCTGTGGGTTGGTTCGATTGACTCTAGACGTTACAAAACAATGTATTTCAAATGCCAGCGCTGACACAGACCGTCAACTGAACGGCACTTAACGAAACGCAGCGCCAGTGTGAAGTTTTAGATGTAAGAAAGTTTTGACTTTGACTTTGATAGAAGGACACCGGTGTCGTCTGCTAACGTTAGAAATCATCCAATTCTCACAGCGCTCATTCATGATATAGGAGCAGATTGTGTGCTTCTGTGTCTTCTTAAGCCGTATTTTATTTAATCAATTCACATATATCGTTTATTTTTCATTCCTAGTTTCAAATTTTTTAACACAGCATTAGTTTCGATCTTCCTGGCTCATCTTCAGACCTAAAAACAAAGTAAAACTAAACATGTGCTACCTGTTATTTCACAAAAGTAAAAAAGTAATTTACATATAAGTAGAATTTATTTATGTAGTAGCATCAGCAACCTGTCGTGTATGTCTCAGAACCACACATCAGAGTACTGTGGTATGCAGCTATGGTCTGTGTTCTAAATTGGTAACTGGCGGAGGAAGGGGAGAGGCGAGAGGGAATGGGAAATGTGGGAGAGGGAGGAAACTGGAGCGAGGATGTTGAGAGAGGGGACAGAAGGCAAGCTGGGTAAGTTGCAGGGATGTCACGAGTTTAACGGATTTACAAGTACTGTACATTCGATAATCCGGTATGCTCATGGAATCCTTCCCTATTTGTTCTTCACTCTCAATATTTCAGCAATATTTTTTAAAATAATTTTATTTTTTTCAATTTTAGCGTAAAATTCTCACTTTTTAGACGTTACTGCAGTATTTTACTGAAGGTAAATCAGTGAAACTCATGATTGCCTAACACTCCTCCTGCCTGTCTTCTTTCCCCTCTCCTGATTATCCTTGCATCACTTTTCTCCCTCTTCCTGTTTCCCTTCCCTCTTTTCCCCACCACTCTCATTCACCTTCACGTTACCAATTTAAATCATGGACCATCATAGTTGCACATCACAGAACGCTGACGTGCGGTTCTGACACAGAGACAGCTGGTTGCCTACGCAATTACATAGGTAAATTCTAAATTTATGAAGAGTACTTTTCTACTTTTTGTGCAATAACTGACACTACAGATTTAGTTTTAATTTGTTTTTAGGTCTGGAGATGATCGAGGAAGACCGACAATAGTGATGTATTTACAGTGTGTAATTCGAACTGAAAAATAAACGATGTATTGGAAATGAGAATTGTGTTAAATATCGGCACAGTTGCGGTTCTCTGGCGACGAATACGTCGAGCGTTTTGTTTTTTATTGTTTGGTTAGTTTTCGTGACGCAATGCGAAGGTTGCAGGATGACTGATAATTACCCTACGAGTCCACAAAAACAGGTAAAATATCAGACAGAAAAAAATTTTCTAATTTTTACAGTATCTGGACAAAAATAGCCTATACTGTACATAAACAGTTTTCCTTAATAGTCAAAAAGTCAATTCTTTTGAAGGAGAGAAGACAGACTTTTTACTTTTTTGGTTCTGACAATGAGAAAGAATAACATAGTGTTCTGTATTGCCTTCAAAATATTATTTCCTGCGTTTGTATGTATATTTTTTGTGGAGCAGATAAATAGTGACGTTTTCAAATATTTGGCAGACAGTTTTCCCATTCTTTCACAAAAGAATTATCTACTGCACAACCTTTGTCAAGAACAACCGCTATGAATTTCGCTTTGGCAATAAATAAACTGTGCCATAACTGTCAGTTCATGTAGAAGCGTCCATTACTGTTCACCGGCCCCATTATCTCTGTACTTCAGTATGTTTCGATTTTTTGTAGGACAGACGGTATCTAATAACCTTACTTTAGACTGTTCAGACCTGAGCTAGATGACGTGACGCTTTCACATTCCTTTTGGCGTGAGCAGCCTGCTATTTGACGGTGACGTTCCCTTCCGTTCTGTGACGTTTCCGTGAAGTCCGTTATGAGTCGATCTTAAATCTTGCATTCTCAGCAAACGATAACGTAATAAACGGTCCAGTTCTCCCTTGGGATGCTATCCATCTCTTCTCTTAGCCCGATACCACGCTGACGAGCACTGCACAGGAATTAGTCACACCGAAGTTTTGTAAGCTATCATCTAAACCTATATGTCTAGATATTTCACGGTTATGACAGTTTCCAGTCTTTGGTCGTCAGTTATGTAATTGCACTATTGGATTTTCCAATTATTTATGTGTAATACTTCATATTTGTTTAGCTGATCTCAACTGTCAGTCCCTGATACTGCGACTTTCTGGTACAATATAATCAACTGAAAACAGCTTCACAGAGCATTAAGTGTGTCATGGAGTACGGACACTTTTAGTCTATAAGAAAGGCATTTTCATATGCAAACCATGCTGATTTTTATTTTATTAGCTGACTTGTTTCTGGCATAATCCATAAGTGCTTTGTACGGACTATCACACTTCTACCATAGCGCTTCAGATGGACGTAACTAATTGATTGTACACCATCATATCCTTTGAACCACTTTACTGTGTGCAACACTGGCGTATTTGCGAAATTAACCAGCATCATAGATACTAAGCTCCAGTTTGCCGGCAGGCCACGATAAAAACGACAGTTCGTGGCTATAATGTGTATCGGCACTCGCCGTTAAAAAAGGGCAGTGTGATTTACGTAACTGTAGCTTCCATCTGCATACAAAATTCCTGTTACAGAATACCTCCTTTGTTTAGGTGCCCATGGAGGTTGAACCAACCTCCATGTACTGCCGTACATTGTACAAAAGTAGAAAAGTACTCTTCATAAATTTAGAATTTACCTACGTAGTTGCGTAGGCAACCAGTTGTCTCTGTGTTAGAACCACACGTCAGAGTACTATAGCGTGAAACTGTGGGCCATGTTTCAAACTGGTAACGTGAAGGTAGTGGAGAGGGGTGGGGAGAAGAGGGAAGGGAAACAGGAAGAGGGAGAAAAGTGATGCGAGGATGATCGGGACAGGGGAAAGAAGGCAGGCAAAAGGAGTGGAAGGAAAATAATGAGTGTAAACGGATTTACCTTCAGTAAAATAATGCTCTGTTGGAATCTGAAATTTTAAGAGTGTGGAAATATGGTTCAAATAGCTCTGAGCACTATGGGACTTAACTTCTGAGGTCATCAGTCCCCTAGAACTTAGAACTACTTAAACCTAACTAACCTAAGGACATCACACACATCAATGCCCGAGACAGGATTCGAACCTGCGACCGTAGCGGTCGCCCGGCTCCAGACTGTAGCGTCTAGAACCGCTCGGCCACACCGGCCGGCAAGAGTGTGAAACTTTTGTTTTGTTAGCATAGAGATTTTTATGTTACCATGTGCAGCTAAGATGTCAAAGAGTTCCACTGTGAGAAAGTTGTACTGGACGAGCACATCCAACATGTTAGGCGTTGTTTAGTAATCACAGGTTCCCTTTTCCCATCTAAAGACATGTTTATTGCTGGAGGTCATTTTACTAGTAAGTTGGACGGATACTTTTGTCAGCATTCACAGAACCTACATAACTTCGTCAGCAGACAAAAACACAGATACACACACATACACAGCAATGCTAATGATACACACACGTTTCATGCACAGCACTAGCGAAACATTACTAGATCCTCCTGCACAGGACGCGATTCAGCAGCACATATAAGTTATTGCATTCACAGAGACCGGGACTTACATTTGAAACGCGAAGCACAATTTTTTAAGGCTGTGATTCATCGTTGCTACTGTAAGATGAGTCATAAATGTAATAACTTCAACCATGGTGTAAGGCGTCGGATTTTATGGACATCTTACATGAAGTAATTAGAACAACATTTGTGTTTTAATTGCGGTAAGAGATGGAGTACAAATTATTTAGAACAATGACACATGCATACAATGAGAATGACGTTACTAATCGCCTGTATTGCATGCTCAATGGATAATTGGCAGTAAGAATACGGCACAATGTTTTTCCTGAGAAGCCGCAGGAAACGAGGACAGGCATTGTGAAACTAGCTGTGCGTGGCAGGGACGGAACAGCATTTTTGAACTGGCCGCTTCAGTGCAGTGTCACGGGGGTGGGGGGGGGGGCGCTTTCCAGAGTCAATGGCACAGCAGCGGACTCAGCCTCGCCAGCTGAAAGCCATCTCTTAGCAGTACACATTGTTACAGACTCAGGCCTTGAGAGTTTGTGGAAGGTGGAGTGGGAAGCGAAGTCTGTATCTGCGAAACGGCTACAGGTCAGCCGCAGTACAATGTCTTCAGCTTAAATTTAAAAAACCAACAGTCACAAGCTCCTCTGAAAAACTGGCGCTAATGGAAGTTTTTCTGGAAATTTCCACTCGAATGCTACGGATTGACTCGAAATAGGAAGGGGGTACTCGTTTAGAAGCGATCCCTGTGATTGGACAGGAAAGTGCGGTCTTTTGCTGTTCTTTTGCAATAACGGAGCTGTGGGCTTTTGTGAAAAGGCCAGTCGGGGTTTGAACCTTCTCCGTGAGTGGAAAGGGTGTGTCTCGGTGTGCGCCATCTTGCGCCCAATACAAAGACACTTAGTATCTGATTATCGAGTCGATGTACCACTGCGTCTCTGTGAGCTATAATTATATTCGTCCCTCTGTAAGTAGAGCGGGGAAATTAAGATGCTCTAAGAGCAGTTGGACATTAGATGTGCTTTTTATTCTCACGTGTTTGTAGTGACACTCTGTCTTTACCTGACCAGTGGGCAAGCAGCCCATTTCACTTGCACACGGCACGATACCAAAGCAGTCCGGGGAGAGGAGTTTTACGGACAATATTAGCCTTCACAAGCTGCGAGTTATTTATATATATTTGACGATGCTGGTGCTGATTTTGTGTTTAATATTTGACGATGCCACAACTATGGCTCCAGTACATTAGGACATGTTTTTATGAAACAGATTTTAAGATGGTCACCATAGGTCGAAGCCGGTAGTCTGATGACAAAAAATTTGTGGCCATAAACGTAAACTAAAGGAAATATTGTCCTAGTGAGTAGGCAGGTTTCAGAGGTGCAGCGAGCGTCCACCGACGGTCCGGATGCCACTAGCAGACACTCAGCAGCAATCACTTTCACTGTCGTTTTGAATGTGGTGAAATGGTTCAAATGGCTCTGAGCACTATGGGACCTAACGTCATCAGTCCCCTAGAACTTAGAACTACTTAAACCTAACTAACCCAAGGACATCACACACATCCATGCCCGAGGCAGGATTCGAAGCTGCGACCGTAGCGGTCGCGCGGTTCCAGACTGTAGCGCCTAGAACCGCTCGGCCAGCGGATGTGGTGATACCGCAGCCGGACGGAAAACAGGGCCTCAATTAAATAAATATGTTGAGTTCCATGACACTTTTCTGTGTCCAAAAGCTGTCAGATTCATTTGGGAGTTGGTTACTTTTTCTTGCTGTAACTTGACATCCTTTTTGTATTTAGTTAGTTCGTGTTGTGCAATTTATTAATAGGGCGACAAGTTCAATATGAATTAATAGTAGGCCAGACTTAGAGAGACAGTTAACGATAGGGTATATTTCTGGCAATTGAAACTTTTAATCGAATCAAAAAAATGATTTAGAAAATAAATATATGTAAATTCTTTTTTATAACATCCCACGCCGTTCCAAAGGCAGTATCGTATCTAAGTGGTTAGTGCAGTAACATTTCATGTAGAAAGTTGCAGGTTCGAAATTCATGAAGAACAGCAAAATTTTTTATTTGTAAATCTAATCAAAATACTTTCATTATTATTTTTATTCAGTTAAATGATTTAAATGTATTTTTTTAAATTTCTAACACTTTGCCATGTCATTTTCACTATCGTATTGACTTTTTTATTCATCCCTTTTTTTCCTATCATTCTTTTATCATCTGGAATCTGCCAGTATCGTCAGTAATACGCAGCTAAGTGCCTAACAGGACTGCTCGTCAATTGGTAAAGCTGCAGTTCGTATCAGCCTGTGTGAAGATAGTTTCAAGTAACAAGTATATTTTAGCGAGAAATTACAGTTCATTTTTTAGCGCTGAAACTGAAATTTTTCTGCCTTGAGTTTGCCCGTAGAGGTTAGCTTGAACCGTGGAGAACGAAGTGATCGCGATTTTTGGTACTGCCATTTTCTCGGCTACGTTGCACATCACGAGGTTGTGCTTAGGGTAGGACAAGAGTTTAAATTCAGGGCTACAATGACATCTCGCATTTCCGTCATATCTCGCGGCGACTACCTCCAACAGTGATCTGCATTAAAAAGTAACAGCATTTGTAAAGCGATCCACCGTGTTTCTGTGTCAGCTGTTACCGAGCGGTTAGCCGGAGTGACAGACGTTAACTGTCAAGTAATTTTAATCAGACTATAACAGTTGTACGCGCCGTACGGTGGCTGGCCGAGTACGTGTGTGGATATAGACGTAACGGAAATCCAAAACGTGGTGTGTTTGGTCGTTTGGGTGTCTTCACTATCACTAGCTGAAGTGATGCACTCACAAACGAGATGCGCTGGAGACCTTGCCATGCTGACACTGTCCGCACGTACAATATGGCCCTGACAACAAAAAATGTGCATTTCAGTTAACAAGCTCCCGCATACGTTTTCTGTTAACCTGGCCGGCCGCGGTGGTCTAGCGGTTCTAGGCGCTCAGTCAGGAACCGCGCGACTGCTACGGTCGCAGGTTCGAATCCTGCCTCGGGCATGGATGTGTGTGATGTCCTTAGGTTAGTTAGGTTTAAGTAGTTCTAAGTTCTAGGGGACTTATGACCACAAATGTTGAGTCCCATAGTGCTCAGAGCCATTTTTTTCTGTTAACCTGCAGTATTGAGTTAACGTTGCTGGACCGTAAGAGCTTTATACTTTTCTGCTTACTTCCACTGTTAGCTGCAGACTTTCTTTTGCTTATTTATGTTACTAAATGGGTAACGATTCATGTTTCATAATGCACAGACTCAGTTGGTTCCCTAGCCAACGGCTTCCAGGGAAACAGATTTTCGATTTTCAGTATTCCATATGACTATTGAGTGGATATAAAAATTTAAAATACTTTCATAATCCACTCATCAGTTATTTCAAAGGTTAAACACAGTTAGAAACTATCTATATGTCTTGATACGTGAGGGTTCACGATGTGCAAATTACCCACATTATATCCTCCAGTGTTTGAAAATGAGAGCGCTTAGCGACATGCAAGAAACTTTATAATCCTTTAAGAAACTTTTGACGCTGACAACCGCCAACCCCCCCCCCCCTCCCCTTCCACTTCCACAACATCATGAAACGTAAAATGTTTATCGCTTACTGCATTACTGTGTTCATGCAGTAAAACTTCAGCATCAGGCATGAAGTTCCAGTTTACCACTTCTTTGCTACTAATTCTATTCGGAACACATTTTGAAGACCATTGAATGTACCTGCAACTTTGTGTCATTCGCATGAGTTAGAGTTCAGGAGATATGACGACATAAACAGTGAGATCTGTAAAAACCAACTTTTCTTAAAACGCAGCTCAGATTAGTCTGACTATATTTCTCCAGTGATTGACAGTGTGAGCACTTAACACAGTTTCAAATCTCTTATCAAATTATTCTCGTTGCAAAGGTTTTGCATGCTAAAGGTCAAATCTTTATCACATTAATTATTCTGTAAGCTAATCAGACGTTTGAAGCTGTTTTACACGTGCGAGCTCGATCCTTTAAAGAATTGCGGCTTATCAGTTAAAGAAACAAAACACTGACGAAAACGAATCACTACAGTTAAAGTTAGCGGCCGTACTTGCCGACACCAAGCCATTTCACAACGGCCATCAAAACATATGCTGACAACAAACTCGTTGTACGCTTTGTTTTTGGATGTTGTAGTTCTTTTACAAATAACTAGCACTCAGTCACTTGGTTGTTAGGGCCAGTATAGACAACGTCTCTTCGTCGGCGAGTAGCTACGGCTCTACGCACGGTCTCCTGGCACGACTTAAGATCATTTACCGAGGAAATTCGCCGCGCGGAGCAGCCGCGCGCTCCGAGCAGTCTTGTCACTGTCCACGCGGCTCCCCCCTTCAAAGGTTTGAGTACTCCCTCGGGCACGTGTGTGTTCGTGTGTGTGTGTGTATCGTCCTTGGCGTAAGTTAAAGTTAGATTACATAGTGTGTACGCTTAGGGACCGATGACCTCAGCAGTTTAGTCCCATAAGGCCTTACCACAAATTTTCAAATTTTTTCCGAGCCAATTTTATTTGAGGTTACCTGTGGTCACGTTTTCATTGCCTGTGTTACTTCGTTTTACGTAACAAGTTGCGAAGAAAGACAGAAATCTCTGGTTTTGAACGCAAGGTCCCCTCTTGAACTTCTTTTTATTTCAGTCACTGCTTCTTCGACGTACTGACTGAACTGCAGGGCGAAAGACTACATCCTTGTCTTACACACTTCTTAATCCGTGCACTTCGTTCTTCATCTTCCCCTCTTATTATTCCCTCTTGGTTCTTGTACATGTTGTATATTACCAATCTCTCCCTATAGCTTACCGTAATTTCCTCAGCATTTCGAACATCTTGCACCATTTTACACTGTCAAAACTCACTCACGTCGACAAATCCTATGAGCGAGTCTTGATTTTTTTTTCCGGTCTTGCTTGCATTATCGACCACAACGCCAGAACTTCCTCTCTGGTGCCTTTACCTTTCCTAACCCAAACTGATCGTCGTCTATCATTTCTTCAATTTTCTTTTCGATTCTTCTGTAGGTTATTCTTGTCAGCAATTTGGATGGATGAGCTGTTAAGCTGATTGTGAGATAATTCTCGCACTTTCAGCCTCTTGCAATCTTGGAAATTGTGTGGATGATGTTCTTCCGAAAGTCTGATGGTATATCGCCAGCCTCATACATCCTACATACCAATGAGCATATCGTTGTGTTGCCGCTTCCGGCAATAAAATTAGAAATTCTGTTGGATTGTTATATATCCCTTCTGCCTTATTTGATTCTATGTCTTCCAGAGCTCTTCTACATTATGATTCTATGTCACATGTTAATCAGATAATAACACTCGGAGACGCGTCGTTTGGCAGTTGCGCCAACAAACCACGGCAGCCTGCGACCCACTGCTCCATCTCATTCCCAGATAATTCATTCACAAACATCGGTTTAAATCCTTTCATCTTTTTGCTGTGTCAAAGATGTAGTGTGAAGATCAATAGTAGGCGCTGGATCAACTGCGCCTATCATGAGAGAGGCCAGAGACACACCGAGAAGCAACACGCCACCAACGCCCTCTCGACAGCAAATATTTAGTCCGCCGCTATTTACTGGAGGACCTCTCTAACTCACACTCCAGTTTGGTGTTAGCTACAGTGTGGTCTCAGGTTACGTGACCAGCTAAGACAGAGCATAGCGTCCAGTTTTGTGGCTAAGGTTGGAGTAGCAAGATTTCCGATGGTGTCTGCAAGAGGACTGTCACTCACGGGCTTGTAACACAAACATGGAGTCTATTCAAGATGAAGCCACGTGTGTATTTGTGTTGTAGAAAGAGACTACTGGCCACCCATAAGAACATCCTCTCCCTTGCTTCTTACGGTAGTACACTATACAGTGGCGTCGAGGATACTACAGTGGCGATGAGGATTCTACAATCTTCATGTCTTTTTTAATGTGGTCACACATTGTCGATAGCGGTGCTTTTTCAACTGCTCTTTAGCGAACTGATTTCATTGGAGGCCACTCAGCTGACTGAGCGACGGCCGCACGTGTTTCCTCTCGTGCTTCCTTACGTCTACTACGCGGCCTGCCTTTAACAGTGCCTGAAACAAAAGCACGATTGTTCATGTTAAGCAGGTTTGATTTACTTGGTGGGGCTTTCGGCAAGCGGAGTCATTAACTTTCTCATTGTTTCCTGCATCCAAGACACGCAACTTTTCGTTCCTCAATAGAGTATCTGTTTTCTTCACATCATTTATGCCCTCACAAGTTAAACATAAAAGTAGAACAATTGTCGCTAAGCTATTCGTGAGTTTCAGAGCAGGGGTATCATTAAAGCAATTTTTTATTTCCTCAGTGTGAAGACATATACAATGGCTTGTCGGACACCCTGGTCATATTGTAGAATATCCATTCCCTACAGCTTACAACTACTTTTCTGAGAATTTAGAGCATCTTGCACATATTTACACTGTTGAGCGCTTTTTCTAGATACTATGAAGATTTTTCTTATGTCTCTTTTCCATTGCCAAGTGCAACGCTAGAACTGCCTCTACGGTACATTTACCTTTTCTTAAATGGAACTGATTGTCATCTGAGACACCATCAACTTTCTTTTCCATTATTCTGTATCCTATTCTTGACAGCAACTATGATTCATGAACTGTTAAGAAGGTTATGTGATTCTTCTCGCACTTACCTGCCCCTTCTCTCTTTGGGATTGTTTGGGTGCTATTTATCCTCAAGTTTGATGGTATTTCTCTAGTATCATAGATTCTAACCCAACTTGAACAGTCGTTTGTCCGCCACATCACCCAATGATATTAGAAGTTCCAAAGGAGCGTTATCTATGCCTTCTGCCTTATTTGATCACAAGTCTTCAGAAGCTATATCAAACGCTGACTCTAATAATTGATCCTCTATATAATCTAAATCGACCTCCATGTATTCTTATAACTTGAACTGACAGTTGCCAATCGTAAACGTACTGTTTCCAGCTATTCGTTGTCTCCTCTGCGTTTAACTGTGAAATTCCTCTTGCACTTTCGACGTTGACGCCTTTGCTTTCAGTTTCACCGAAGACTGTATTGACTGTTCTGCATGCAGCCATTCTCGTCCTATCTTTTCCCACTTCTTCACAATTTACCAGCCACCATTTCTTGTTCGATCCTTGCACTTCCTTTCTATTCCATTACTTAGCGGCTTGTATTCCTGTACTTCTGCCTCCTGACGTTTTTGTGTTTCCTTTTTTTCTTCGGTCAGTTGACGTATTTTCTCTGTTACTCAAGGTTTCTTCCCAGGTGTCCATCTTCTACCTATATTAATCCGTCAAACTTATGTAATCCCTCTTTTTCAAGATATCTGTTCCTCTTCGTCTGAAATTCCTATGGCAGTATTTATTATCACAGTATCTACAGCCTTAGAAAACTTCAAACCCACATTATCGTTGCTCGCTATTTCAATATTCCACTTCTTTCCACCTGAATTCTCCGGATAATGGCTGCACGGAGTGGACATGCGGTTAAAGGCGCCATGTAACGGATTGCGCAGCCCCTCCCGCCGGAGGTTCGCGTCCTTCCCCGGGCATGGGTGTGTGTGTTGTTCTTAGCACGAGTTAGCTTAAGTAGTGTGCAAGTCTAGTGACCGATGACCTCAGGAGTTTGGTCTCTTAGGAACTCACCCACACATTTTGCCGGATAACTGCCTTACTGTTCAGTGTGCTCTTCATCATCACTCAATTGTGCTATGTATCTATATCTGATCCTCCGTACACTTAACAGTCTAATATGAGATTCCGGAATCTCTACCTCCCCATGATGTAATTCAGCATTCCCATAGCTCCATGCCTTTTCGTTTATCTCTTCCCCTTGCGCTTTTTGAACAATTTATTCCCTATTACTAGCTGAAACTTATTTCACAACTCAATTACTTTCCCTCCCATAACTATTGTCTTCTGTTCCTTCCTCCACGACAGTGTTCCAATCCACCATGTTTATTAGATGGTCATCTCTCTTTACACACTGAGTTACCCATTTAATGTTGTCATATAATCTCTCTATAGTCCGCCTCCGATAGCCGAGTGGTCAGCGCGACAGACTGTCAATCCTAATGGCCCGGGTTCGATTCCCGACTGGGTCGGAGATTTTCTCCGCTGAGGGACTGGGTGTTGTGTCGTCCTAATCATCATTTCATCCCCATCGACGCGCAAGTCGCCGAAGTGGCGTCAAACCGAAAGACTTGCACAGGGCGAACGGTCTACCCGACGGAGGCCCTCGTCACACGACATTATTTTATCTCTTTAAATTTTTATCATCTGCTTGCGATGTTTGAATTTATAGTTGAATTATTACTCTTCGCATTAGTTTACTGTCACGTCAGGGGAGACAAAACCGTAAGACATCGTCCGCCATTGATGACGATCTTTATTAAAAGTTTAAGGAATGCCTGAGATTGAACCCTGCTGATTTTCTAGCTTCTCTACCAGTCATACTTCTAACATTCTACGCTGCAACTCGTTGAATTGTATCCTTTGATCAGTTATTCAATCTTTTCATCGTCGTTACCTCCTTCTCGGCAGTCCCCTACTGGAGACTAGAATCGCAAACTAATCTGGAATCTTTTGTCAATGGAAAGATCATCATGACACTTTTTCAGTTACAGACCACATATCCTGTGGGTACACATTGTGTGTCTTAATTAAGTAGTTTCCATTGCCTCCTGCACTCTGATGTCTTTTATCACTGTTGATTCTTCCTTATTTACGGCAATTTTCCTTCCTAAGCGCAAGAGGTTATCCAGAACTCTGCCTGGTCATTGACAAGGCCTTTGGCAGAACGATGGTGACTGAGTGTACCAGAAATCGTCTTCTGCCATTGCTGATGATTTTTATGAAAGATTTAAGCAATGGCAAGATTCGAACCTGAGATGCAGGACATTCCGTTTGTAGACAGAGAAGTTACACCTAGGCTCTCTATACACTGCCTGTCCAAGAAAGGGATGCACGCAAAAGGGGAGGAGGACACGAAATGAAATGTCACAGGTTGAAAGTGCATGTGATTGTGATTACAATATTTAGTCAAGTTTACAACTAATTTGGCAGTCAGAGCCCATTTGTCATTATGATAATGCATCCCCTCTGGCCTGGGTGCATGCACTGATTCCATTTGGAAGGGTAACATAAAGCTGTTACATCCCCTCATGACGTACGTTGGTCCACAACTGTTGTAACTGGTCTCCAATATACTGAATACTGGCACTGAAATGGAGTTGACCTCCGAGCTAGTTCCACTCTTCAACATCATGCTGACAGTTCATAGAGACCACGCATCTGTGAAAGAGCATTGTCTTGTTGAAAAATGACTTCATGATATGCATCATGAGAAACAGCACAGGGGAACGCATGATGTCCGTGTTCCTACTGTGCCGTGTGAGTTCCTCAGTGCCGCGCGGGATTAGCCGAGCGGTCTAGGGCACTGCAGTCATGGAGTGTGCGGCTGATCCTGGCGGAGCTTCGAGTCCTCCCTCGGGCATGGGTGTGTGTGTTTGTCCTTAGGATAACTTAGGTTAAGTAGTGTGTAAGCTTAGGGACTGATGACCTGAGCAATTAAGTCCCATAAGATTTCACACACATTTGAACATTCGAGAGTTGCTCAGTCACCACCAGCGGCCCAGACCCGCTCATCTCCTGGCACTCGCCGCACAGGCTGATAGGAAGATTTAGACCGCGGGAGGAGTGGTCGTGTGGTGTGGTTGCCATCGATACTACTCGAGTCGGCTACCGGCGGCAGTTGGCACCACATCCAGAGATTTCGACGATAGCGTGGGGCAACGCCTCAGCCAATGATGTTCGCCTGTTGGGCCTGCCGCTACCAGCTGCTCATAAGAGCGACTGGATATACAGCGTGTTTGAAAATTACCGTTGCAAATTCCTAGGACTTGTAGAGGAGAGTGGTTAGGTAATACACTCCTGGAAATGGAAAAAAGAACACATTGACACCGGTGTGTCAGACCCACCATACTTGCTCCGGACACTGCGAGAGGGCTGTACAAGCAATGATCACACGCACGGCACAGCGGACACACCAGGAACCGCGGTGTTGGCCGTCGAATGGCGCTAGCTGCGCAGCATTTGTGCACCGCCGCCGTCAGTGTCAGCCAGTTTGCCGTGGCATACGGAGCTCCATCGCAGTCTTTAACACTGGTAGCATGCCGCGACAGCGTGGACGTGAACCGTATGTGCAGTTGACGGACTTTGAGCGAGGGCGTATAGTGGGCATGCGGGAGGCCGGGTGGACGTACCGCCGAATTGCTCAACACGTGGGGCGTGAGGTCTCCACAGTACATCGATGTTGTCGCCAGTGGTCGGCGGAAGGTGCACGTGCCCGTCGACCTGGGACCGGACCGCAGCGACGCACGGATGCACGCCAAGACCGTAGGATCCTACGCAGTGCCGTGGGGGACCGCACCGCCACTTCCCAGCAAATTAGGGACACTGTTGCTCCTGGGGTATCGGCGAGGACCATTCGCAACCGTCTCCATGAAGCTGGGCTACGGTCCCGCACACCGTTAGGCCGTCTTCCGCTCACGCCCCAACATCGTGCAGCCCGCCTCCAGTGGTGTCGCGACAGGCGTGAATGGAGGGACGAATGGAGACGTGTCGTCTTCAGCGATGAGAGTCGCTTCTGCCTTGGTGCCAATGATGGTCGTATGCGTGTTTGGCGCCGTGCAGGTGAGCGCCACAATCAGGACTGCATACGACCGAGGCACACAGGGCCAACACCCGGCATCATGGTGTGGGGAGCGATCTCCTACACTGGCCGTACACCACTGGTGATCGTCGAGGGGACACTGAATAGTGCACGGTACATCCAAACCGTCATCGAACCCATCGTTCTACCATTCCTAGACCGGCAAGGGAACTTGCTGTTCCAACAGGACAATGCACGTCCGCATGTATCCCGTGCCACCCAACGTGCTCTAGAAGGTGTAAGTCAACTACCCTGGCCAGCAAGATCTCCGGATCTGTCCCTCATTGAGCATGTTTGGGACTGGATGAAGCGTCGTCTCACGCGGTCTGCACGCCCAGCACTAACGCTGGTCCAACTGAGGCGCCAGGTGGAAATGGCATGGCAAGCCGTTCCACAGGACTACATCCAGTATCTCTACGATCGTCTCCATGGGAGAATAGCAGCCTGCATTGCTGCGAAAGGTGGATATACACTGTACTAGTGCCGACATTGTGCATGCTTTGTTGCCTGTGTCTATGTGCCTGTGGTTCTGTCAGTGTGATCATATGATGTATCTGACCCCAGGAATGTGTCAATAAAGTTTCCCCTTCCTGGGACAATGAATTCACGGTGTTATTATTTCAATTTCCAGGAGTGTATTCTGAATAGGAATCCATGTCCAAAAACGTACCGTTTCCGAGGTACAACTGTGTGAAATCATGTTTGTTAGGGGTAGGGTTGCTTCATGGTAGTAATGTTGGGGGGGGGGGGGGTTCCGTCGGATTGGCTGTTATCATTTGACGTCCATTCTACCTCTCTCGCCTGGTTCGAACTTCATTCACGTGTCTGTGAGTGTTAGAGTAACGTAGTTGGATACGCCTTTGGAGAATACAGCAACATGAACCCGCTGATGACGGCGGCTTCGAGAAAGAGCTACCTTCACCATCAGCAGGCGTGACTGTGGTGACGCATGGAGACGCCGGACACTCGACTTGGAAGAGGTCGTACTGCATCGCGTTGAAGAGAACCCGTCAATAAGTACGCCAGTAACTGCGCGTGCAATGGATGTTGCTCGTGTCAGGTAAGTTATGGATGATCGACAACTAGGTCGGCAAAACCTACAACACTATGTACCACCTCTAACACTCTCAGACACGTGAATGAGACTCAAACCAGGGGAAGGAAGAGGGTAAACGTCGAATTGCATCAGTCAATTAGACGTAAGCTCTCCGCAACATTACTACCCTGACGCAGACCTACCTAGCAAATTTGTTTTCAAACGGCTGTAGCACGGAATCGGTCCTATTCAAAATTTTCTGTACTAACTCCCCTCCACAAGTCCTGGAAGTCTGTAATGGGAATTTCCGAACACCGTGTAGGACGGCATTACGGGAGTCTGTGCCAGTTCGTCTGAGCCAGAGAGCAGACTACGTAGCGTCATGGTGTTCTTACTGTGCCTCGAGTCTTGACGTCTATTGCTATACACGTAGGACTACGTTCAAGGAATGTACTTCTGGTTTAATTAACACTGAGTAAGAACACGTTTAAAACTATTGGTGTAGGTTAATTATTTGATCTCGTCCAGGTCTCTAACGGTGACAATTTGCCGCTCCGCTTCTTCTGGCCATCCGTCTTCCTACGTTGATGTCCACTGAGGGATACGATCTCTGACTACGCCTATTTTAGTGCTCCACGCTTCTGCTGACAACCACTCTGTTGTTATTGCTTTTGGATTGTGCTATATCTGGGCACTATTTTTTCTTTGTTTTCCATTTCACATTGCCTGGGCTTGTCTTTTGTTGGGCTATATGTGTTTCGTGCTTGCTCTTTTCTTCTAGCCTATTTCGCAATTGTATACTGGTTCCTGCATTACCTTTACTTTTCTTGTTCGGAGTTTAGTCCCATTTGCTACTGCTGTTTCTGTCTTCCTTTGCTTGCATGCAATTTTCTTTCTACACCTAGACTATCATTGTCGAATTGCAAGTGCCAGCGCCGCAAATGCCTGCCCCACGGTAGGCGTTTGACTAACGCAATATATTCAGTTGCAGAACTAGCAAATGGCCCAATTAATGGACATCATCAATCCTCTCTTGGCAGCTCAAATGGCACCAGAGGCATCGCCAGTAATTACAGTAGATACGCAGCCTACGCAACCAAGTTTGAACAGCCACAGGACTGGTCCGAGTATCTCGCCCAGCAAGAGGCCCAGTTAGCAGTGCATCACGTTCAAGGTACCGCTAAACATCCTTGTATTTCGGCCACGGCATGGGTGACCAAATACCTCCTCTGCCGCAAAATCTTCCCTGCTTCTTGCCCTGAAGGTGTAGGCTGTAGGCTACGAGGAATTAGTGATGGCCCTCACAGCTACTTTTGATGAACGAGTATACGCGGCAGCTGCCCGCTATAAGTTCTTCCGATTGCGGAAACTGTCAAGACTGTCATATACATAACTGGTGGCAGATTCTGAACGGTTAACATGACAATGCAGATTTAAATGTGAATGCGAGAAGTATTACAGTGATGCTATGATATGTGACACAATCAGACAAAACGTTTTCGAGTGTATAATTCGCGAAAAGAATCTTAAATCTCCCGACCCTTCTTTACAGCAAGTTTAGCATATTTTAGAGTATCAGGATTCACGTGGTAGCCCAGCAGACAGTTCTGAACTAGCGCCTGTTTGGAGTACAGCATTAATCGTTGCGTAAGCGGCGCCCCTAGGCCACTCACAGGGGACTACGCGGTGGCAGCCGCTCGATCTGGGAGAAGCCAGTTCGAATCTTGTTGATCGAAAAAATTTTCACTGCCGGTATTTGGGCGGCAACGGGAGAAGAGGTGGTGGCGTAAAGTTCCAATCACTAGACTCTTCGCCATTGTTCTGGTTTAGATACCGAACCGTTCGGCAGTGTGTAACGCCGGAAATGCATATCCTCCTACTTCCATCTATTGTACTATAAATATTTTTCCTTATTTTGCTACCTGAAGATGTGACATTTCTGTGTTTATATATATATATATATATATATATATATATATATATATATATATATATATATCTGCATTTATGTCGATAAGTAATTGGTTTGTTTTGTAAATATTATTTGTATTTTTACGCTGGGTCTTGCCTAGGGAAAACTATGCTATCGAACGATTACATCGATAGATCGTGTGGCGAACCAAAGTGTTTAGGATCTTTGGTAGTGTTAACTCTGCCGTATGGAGCGCGGGCAGAGGGAGACTGGCTGGAGTAGGGCGGTGGAGCAGGTGTGTTGTTTGACGCTCCCGCGAGTTGCCGCGCTTTCGGGGTTTGGCAGCATGTAATTGCGCTCGACTTGCTATGATAGTTTCTGACACGGTGTGGCGGACGGGAAGCATTAGCTGGTGTACATCAAGAGCCCGTTTCGCCTGGTGACCGTGTCGAGAAGAAGGCGCGCCAACATCCAGCTTCTGAAACTGCGACGGCCGACAATGAGTGACTGTCGCCACCTCCTCGATCGACGACTTCAAACCTTCAATCAACCAACAAGGAAGACTGGAAGCACGTAAAGTTTTAGAACTGTGTGGTAGACCTCAGCTTTTCAAACTGTTCAATTTGTCTCACAAAATTACAGCAACGTAGCATGAATCTTTGTTGCTCATTGTCCCAATTGCATTACCAAGCACGGTCCCTTCCTTTTCCGGAATGAACCCGAGTGTCGTTGAAATTCAAACGGCAGCATTAAAGTAATATCATTCCATTACACTGCTTTAATTTCAAAGTTCAGTTAAAGTATTCATAGCTAGCTACAATATTTAGATTACACAAGCACAAATTAAGAGTGCGAGTTTTGTTACCATATTTTAGCTTACCTGTGACTGCAGCTCAGCTTGGTACGTACTAAATTTTACTATTGTTAATTGTTCAGAATCATTTAATTCAAGTTCAAAGTTAAATCCCTTATTTCTAAATTGCGTAGATTCAAGTAGCTTTTGAAGTGATTGTTGAGGTAGCCCATTTTATTGAATTTCGTAGTGCTTCAGAAACAAAGTTCGCTATTAATTTCAGTCACTAAATTAATTTTAAATTTTCCGGTTTTATTAATTCTTTTGCTAAATTAAGTCAGAGTGTAGAGAAATTTATTACTTCTGACAAACATTCAGTTTTCACACAACACGTGTCAACCTTCAGTTGCCACGCTTTTAGTGCTAATTATATGTGCATTAATCTTTCATTTTCAGTTATTATAGTAGTTGTCCATATGGCTGGCGACCGTAATTTTCCCCAAATCTCAAATACCTAATTAACGCCAATTAATTGTTAACGTAACGACCGCACATTTACGTCCTTTATTAATTTTACCCTTTTATCAAAATTAATTTCCACCAATTTCATTTGCATTTTTCCTTTCATTTAGATGTAACCCTTTCCTCCCTCTTTACCGACAAATTAACTTCGGTGACGATTGCTTCTCCCAAATATCCATTAGGTGCACGCGGTTTAATTTTTCACTGTCATTGAGGTCGATAAGTGAGGGGGAGGTTACAAGTGTCTCATGAAGTGAGCTCATCTGCTATCGTTGATGGTGATCCTTCCGTCGGCCCCCTTGGAGCTATCCGCGACGAGTAGGCTATGTGGCGGCTCCCTCCTGTTATCGTCACCATCATTTTTTTATTTTATTTTACACATCTAGTTCTGTGGGACCAAATTGAGGAGCAAATCTCCGAGGTCACAGAACGTGTCAGTACGTAAAATTTCAACATAAAAGTAATAACAGATAAAATAAAATATGTTTATGAACCCAAAAAAATAAGCCGTAAGTTTGTGTAAACGTTATCAACAATACAACACAGGAATCAGCGTAATTTTTCAAGGAATTCCTCACGAGGAAACTTTTCAGCTCCGATTTGAAAGCGCGTGGATTGTTGCTATGATTTTTGAATTCATATTGTAGTCTATTGAAAATGGATGCAGAAGTATACTACATACCTTTTTGCACAAGAGCCAAGCAAGTGTGATCCAAATGCAGACTGGATTTCTAACTGAGTGCAAGCTGCTAATTCTTGTGAATAAGCTGATATTGTTAACAAGAAACACAAGTAAAGAATATATATATTGCGAGACCAATGTCAGAATACCCAGACCAGTGAACCGCCCGTTTCTGAGCCAAAAATATCCGTTGGAATGGGGAGAAGTATCCCAAAACATAATACCCTACATCGTAAATGAATAACCAAAGTAGACTACTTTTCGTGTCGAACTATCACTTACTTCAGATACAGTTCGAATAGTAAAAATTGCAGCATTAAGTTTTTAACATGATCGTGAACGTGGGCTTTCCACATAATTTTACTATCTACTTGAACACATAAAAATTTGAGCTGCTCAATTTCAGTAACCATAAGCTCATTCTGAGAAATTAAAAATTCGAGTTTTGTTGAACTGTGTATTAGAAACTCTAAAAACTGTGTCTTACTCTGATTTAGCTTTAGTTTATTTTCTACAAGCCATGAACTTGTATCATGAACTGCCCTATTTGAAACAGTGCCAGTGCTTCCTTTACTATCAAACTAGTGTCATCAGTAAACACAAATATTTTCGAGTTACTCGTAATACTAGACGGGATATCAGTTATATAAACAAAGGACATGAGTGACGCTATCACTGATACCTGTTGCATCCCCCCCCCCCCTCCATTTGACTGTGCCCCTCTCAGTACCGTACATCATAGCCATGCTCAACACTGTGAATAATACCTTTTGCTGTCTGTTCTCAAATTAAGAGGTGAACCAATTGTGAGCTACCCCCCATATTGCATAATAGTCTAACTTCTGGAGCAATATTTTGTAATCAACACAATAAAACGTTTTATATAATTAAAACAGATACCTAGCGTTGAAACCTTTTGTTTAATCCGTCCAGTACCTCACAGGGAAAAGAGATTATAGCATTTTGATTTGCTAAACCACGTCTAAAACCGAGATGTCCATTTGACAGCAAATTATGTGATATAAAATGCTCAATTACCCTTACATACACAGCTTTTTCAATAGCTTCAGCAAACACCGATGGCATAGAAATAGGTCTAAAACTGTCTACAATATCGCTTTATCCCTTCTTATAACGCCGCTCTACTACTGAGTACTTTAATTGTTCAGGAAATTGGTCGTTCTTACGGGGGAAATTATAAATATGGCTAAGTTTAGGGCTAACTTGTGCAGCATAGTACTTTAATATTCTGCTAGGTACTCCGTCATATCGACGAGAGTCTTTAATCTCAAGTGATTTAATTGTTGACTCAATCTCCCCTTTGTCAGTATCACAGAGGGTTCATCACCATAATCATCACAATCATCATCATCATCACCACCACCACCACCACCACCACCACACAACATTAACATTACACGCCGCTACGCAATTACACACACACAATTCATACGTGTAATATTTTAGTGGGGCTTTTTGCAAACAAATAAGCAAAATACTTGGGTACAGCACAACCAGCGACGTAAAGAAAATATGACGCAGAAGGCTCAGACTTGCACTCGCTGTAATTCAGCACACAAACACCATTCATGACCCTTCTGGGAGACGATCGGTTATTCGTTTGGTCCACATGGGCATCTAGTCAGTATGCTTACGGAAACGCGAAGCAACATTTTCATCTGCTCGCTGCTGTAGGCCTCTCATTCAGTGAATGTTATATCCAAGAAACGATGTTGATAGTGCAGAAGAACAACGTGAAAAGTCACAGACCTCTTCTTCGGTCCAAACCCAGGCCAACAAACGTTTTGTTGAGCTTCTCATTGCTGGACCGAATATTCCTGAGCAGCTAGACGCGGCAGATTCCATCACGTTGCTTTGTCGTTGCACCTATGAATTGTGTAGAAAGCGCTGACTGAGCATATCGCACACAACACTTACAGCAAGTAATAGCACGATATTGTTTTATGTACTTGTAGCCCTCCTCCCACCTTAATTTTCAAAGCCTTACAATTATTTGGCAAGGGGCAGTGAGAATATTTTTGGGCTGTACTCATTTGATTTGTTTGGGTAACACGTAAGGGCAATGTTCTTGCTGTTACTTCTTGTGCTCATTTGATTTGTTTGGGTAACACATAAGGGCAATGTTGTTACTGTTACTTCTTTTGAACCTCAGGACACTGTTGCAAATTTGAGTGAAGAATTTCAAGTGTTTTTTTAATTACTTTTATGTTAGTGAACGTCCAAGCTAATCCCAACAATTGTGTTGCTCATGTCATGAGGAAGGACAATGCACAATCCAGCTTTGATAGAGCTCGTCCCATTGCACACGCTATCCGTGTTCAGGAGCTTTCAACTATGCAGGACAACACCATTATACCACATGTCACAGATAGCAAAAGAGCAGTTTCCCCATTTGGGTCTCACCTTCAGAAAACAATGGTGAACGGTGCTCCCACTGGACCCGTACCACAGCTATAGCGTGAGCGCACCAACAACATTAAAACACACACGAGCGCGCTGTCCGGACCCTGCGTGAGCGTGATCTCAAAAAATAGATCTTCACTCTCGTCTGGTCACGTCAGCAACTGTGCCTAGGTGAACAGGCATTTTGAGAGGAATTTCTGAGGTACAGAGTATGAATGGAATGCCGCTGCTTCATGATTGCGGGTAGCTGTTTGACTTGGCAGCTGACGGTTGCCTCACTTCACTGGTAGCCTCTAGTGCGGTGCAGTGGACAGGGGGCTGCAAGTGGTGCTTGTATGCATCTGTGGGATTATTTTGCGACCAGGTCTGTAGGCCATGCTATGCATTATTTGGACAGTTTATGAGTTGATTTCATTTCTGCACATCAGTGTACTGAGTTATTTAGGAGCTCTGGAATAGTTTTTGAATTGCACGATCTGTGACGTCTGTATGCGCGTCATACACACACACACACACACACACACACACACACACACACACACACACACACACGCAAACGTCATGAGTGGTGGAACAGCACGATCTGTGACGTTGGTACCGCGCATCAGAGGTGTCCCGTTAGAATGGCAATAGAGAGAAAGCCATCAAACAGATGAGAGGGATGATAGCGCACTCTGGTGGTGGTGCTGTGCAGGTCAGTTGGGCTCTGGACCTTGTGATGAACACACTGAATCGTGGTAGTGGCTCAAATTGTTTAAATAAAGACTGGTGCATGATTTCGACAGTTGATGATTAGCAAGAATATTTGCAGAGTGTTTTAGTGGTTTGTCTGTAGGCTATGTAATGTGACCACAAGCATGTCAGTGTGTGTTTTGTATCAGTGTAATAAATATACTCCATCCCTAAATAAATTGTTCCGGAATAAATAAAGTACACTCCTTCCCCTCTCCACCAGCCCAGTGCAGGCTCAGTCCTCCTCCCACAAATCCCTAGGAGGAGGTGGCGGTCAGGTGACTTAAATTAGTGGAGTTAGTCTAAGTGTCCTTTCTTTCACACCATTTTCTTAGCTTAGTAGAGATACGTGAATTGACCTTCCTTTACCACCAAAATTCAAATTTGGCATCAGTTCCTAGGAAGAGGTGGCGGTTGGATGGCTTAGGTTTGTGGGGGTAGCCCAAGTGATGTATTTTCCCACGATTTTTTTAGGTTATTAGAGATAACCATTGTGTGATGCATTATGATGTTGGAATTTGAACTTCTTACCGTTTTCCTGGGGGAGGAGAGAGGGATAGGTTACCGAAGGTAGGCCAATTGACTTATCTTACAGCCAAAATTCAAACTTTCCGGCAGAGGCGTGTGGCACTTGCATCATCAACTGACATCACAGCAGCCATCTTAGATGACGTCATGCATTTGCATGTTAGTGCACCTTAGTATACATTAGTAGACATTAGTGTACATTAGTACACATTAGCCTGATGTGGTGTTCGGTTGAGGATCGTGGTGGTGACTTTAACCATTTCCTTCCAAGTCCAGGTGGGAGCAGCAGTCATGAAAATTCATTCGAAGTCCATGGTAGCGCTCTCTGGTGGTGTCAATATGTACTAGGCCTCGTGGTGGACACACTGTTTGCCGCCATCTTGGATAGTGGTGGTGAACACATTGTTTGCCGCCATCTTGGATAATGGTATTTGGGTCACCACCTGATGTCATAGCCGCCATTTTGGAGGACAGCGCCCTCTGGTAGTGGCGCTGTGTACTAGGTCAGTTTGGGTCTGGACCTTGTGGTGAACACACTGTTTCCCACCATCTTGGATTATGTCGCAGATAAGGGCGCCCTCTGTGTACTAAGTCAGTTGGGGTCTGGACCTTGTGGTGAACACACTGGATGGATGTACTACGTGAAATTGTTTAAATAAAGACTTATGTTCAGCACTAGTCGAGTCCTTTTCCCACTAATCCTTGGGAGGAGGTGGCGGTCGGGTGACTGAGGTTAGTCCAAGTGCTCTTTCTTTTGCGCCATTTTCTTAGTAGAGATAAGCGAGTTCTTTCTTTACTGCCAAAATTCAAACTTGGCGCCAGTTCCTAGGAAGAAGTGGCTGTCAGAAGATATAGGTTAGTGGAGGTAGCCCGAGTGACCTATCTTCCCATGATTTTCCTAGGTTAATAGAGATAACCATGGCGTGATGCATTATCCTGTTGAAATTTGTATTCCCCACCAATTTTCTGGGGCAGGGGGCTGTGGCACTTTCCTGCCTAAAGCTGCCATCTTGGATAATGGTACTTGCATAATGAACTGACATCATGGCCGCCATCTTGGATGATGTCATGCACTGTTAATTGTTTACACTCCGCTATTTTGGATGACGCCATCGCCGCCATCTTGGATAATCTGACAACAATGTAGAGTGTGCCAGAAAGCCCTTTGCCCCAATACTTTAGGCAGCCTCAGGCACTGTGGCAGTGAGTGCATTTGGATTTTGTGCATCATTATTCCAATACCCATTAGCTCCTTATCACTGATGCATTCAGCAACTTTCCCTTTGTGGTTCCCATGCCCTCTACTAGGACAGGCTGTACATTCCAGGCTCTTCAAATGGTTCAAATGGCTCTAAGCACTATGGGACTTTACATATGAGGTCATGAGTCCCCTAGACTTAGAACTACCTAAACTTAAGGACATCACACACAATCATGCACGAGGCAGGATTCGAACCTGCGACCATAGCAGCAGTGCCTAGAGCCGCTCGGCCACAACAGCTGGCTCTCCAGGCTTTGTCATTGATTTTTTTGCCTATAAGGATAGCCCGAGGTGATTGTGATGGACAATTCACCACAATATGTTGTCAAAGATTTTGAACAGTTTTGCAACGAAAATGGTATCTGACACACCAGTAATGCACCTTTCTACCCTCAATCAATTGGGAAAGTGGAATGCTATCGTCACGCATTTGGGCAACAGTGCCTCCCACACGCAGGATCAATCTTTTCTGCCCTTTCCATCGACTTTCATCTGCAAAGTTGTTCATGGTTGGTGCCACTGCGTTTTGGTCCAGTTGCCACAGCCTCCACGGTTGTAGGTGACCTCTCCACTACAGCAGACTAAGTATCATGATAACAGTTTCGTCTTTCAGTTTGTTTAGTAGATGAAAAAGCTGTGAGCAGTACACTATTTTTCAGCTGTTAGGCAATTCCATGTTTTTGATTGTGGTCCCACGTGGCTTGCAGCAGTGACATCCGAATCAAATTCGTTTTGTAATCTGCCTGAACCTGCAGCCGAGTTTGTTCTTGCAGATTCCGTACCTGCCTGGATCATGCATCCCCGGCCATCTCTAGTCCTCTGGGGTCTGCGCCGTCGGTGCCAGACCAGAAACTTATGGACGTGGATGCTCCATCGCAACTGTCTCAGTGTCTCCAGCCTCCATGGCTAGAGGATGGGCTGCTCTTCCCAGTTGCTGTCCAGGGCTCTGTGGCTCTCCCTACAGCCATTGCTTCGTGCTTGTCCTCAGCTGACACTCTGTCCCTGGTTTTCAAATGGTGTTTCCAGTTGTTTGCAAGGCATATGCTGGGGCTCAAATATGGGCTAGGCATCAACCTGTCTTCTCAACGGAACCTGTATATGGCCCTCCCCCATGTTGACTGGGCCTGCCTCGACCAGTTGCGGAAAAGAGCGACCTCTGCAGTTTGGATATTGCATGGCTCACAGCTGCCAGGGCAGTTCGTCGTGAACTAGAGAGCAGATTACATAGAGTCATGCCATTCCTAATGTGTGTCAAGCGTTGGCGTCTAATAGGACATGAATTGGACTATGTTTATGGACTGTACTGCTGGTTTGATGAAAGTTGAGTAAATATACGTTTAGAGACGATTTGTCTGTAAATTACTCTCTTCCAGATCTCTAGTGGCGACCGTTTGATGCGTCACTATTCCTGGACACCCGTTTTGCTCCATTGATATCCACTAATGGATACAACAGGTCAGAGAAGCTACGTCAACTCTGCAACCCAAAACTGAAGCCCGACAGTGATGGCAGACGAGTGTGCAGAAGCAAACATGATGATACTGCAGCCCACAAAAATATGAAAATTCAAAATAAAAACTCCTAAAATTGATGTTCTCGTGGCAAAGGGAGGAAGCTTAAAATCCCATCGATATTAGATTGTTACACAGAACTCATCAGCTCAATTCATCAAAGACAGGGGGAGTTTATGAGCATAATTACACTATCCACCCCGACCAAAGTTTAGGAGTTTTACTTGAGAAGTCACCTATTCGACAAGTGCAGATGAGGGCATAACTATTCTCTTGACCAACTGCCATTTTGCCTAAGTCACATTATACCTATGTCGCAACTAATCTGTCATATCCATACTCATCAACCAGTTCACAAAAAGATATAGTCAATGTTGAAAAGCGTTCATTATTAAAACTCGAACAGCGGAATAAATCCAAAATTTAATCTGTATTTACTTCTGAAGGAAATAGGTAATATGGGTCTTTTTAGAAGTTGATATTCGCGAAACATAGTCAAGCCATACAAGAAAAATTGTCTGCCAAATAAGCAATACTTAAAAGCTATTGTACTCTCGTGAAACGGCCTGATGAATTGCTCATACTTTCCAACATCGGTTTCTGGCGTACAGTGGCGGCATCGCTGTAAAATGTGCAGGACGCTGAAGACGCGCTGAATCATGGAGAACGGCTGTGGAGCTTCGCAGTAATTGTTCTTTCTTATAATTCAAGGTTGTAACTGGTTTTGTACTTTTGGTGGCATACAAACTGGCTATCTCAGTGCCTCGTCGAGACTGGCAGAAATGACGAATGTGTTCGGTTCGGGTTCGGGAATCTATACTAATGTACAACAGTGGTGCCAAAATTACTTTGATGTTCCGTGGGTAATTCTGTCACAAGACGCACCTCCAGAAGTTTGGACACATACATCACAATGTTATTCATCGTAAATTGTTAATCCATACCTTTTAATTATGGTAATCATGTTAGGTAGTTACGTTTTTATGGAATATATGGCTCGGTATTTTCAAAGTTTACTTCCTATTTAAGAAGCGAGGCGCAGTATGTTGCATTAGGTTCTTCGAAATTACAAAGAGGGCCGCCGCATTACTTACATGGGCAGTAATGACAAAGCATTCCACAGTGTTCCATTATGGACCCATTACTGTACTTGTTCTATGTTAATAACTTCCAATTCATTTGGATGCGTCGACATAATTAAACGTTTTTAGCAGATGGCGCAAGCAGTGATCTAAACTCGAGCTGAGAAGCATTACAGGAAAAGTAGCAAACAATGTTTTTTTTTTTTACGTTATTAGCTGGGCTTCACACATGGACTTCCTTTAAATTTTTTAAAAATTAAAAAAACTCATTCTTTTAAGCTGTCAAAATTACTACTCCTGCATTTAAAGTAGAGAAGCAACAGGAACTAATAAACACTGTAGAAAATGAATATTGATGAAAACTTCATTGTGAAAACGATATAGCAGACCCGCTAAACGATTTCTATTCAGATAATTTTGCTACAATAATAAGTGTGTTCTTAAAGGACACAGTAACCAGGAAGTGAACATATTTTGTTTCACTAATGTCCTACAGGACGCTATTCGCACTAGTGAATCTAACTTTTACACGGAAAGGAGTGAAATAAACAGTTACTAATGTCTTTGAATGTGTTCCCGCGGAAATAAAATGTCAGAACAGTAGAAGAGTTTTCAGATATTGAATAACGTAGTTTCTTCTTAACATTTCACATGTGAATAGGAATAACTTTGTAATTATAAATCTGTAAATGGCGACCATGTAGTCACTTCTTTTTTAATTGTCTATCGAGACATATGCACAAGTGATACGTTCCCACGCATGATGTTTATTGGAAATACAATCTGTGGAATATCAAGCCAGCTAGTTAACTATGATCCATGACTGACGGCACCCTAGAAACAGATGAAACATACACATCGAGTATTCAAAGGCTATGTACATAGTGTCGGGAGTGACTCTGCATACATTTTTGCCACCGCTTTCTCCACTTCATGCTTTCAACTTTACTGGGTCAAGTAAGCCCGCCTGTCACGTGTTTAGCCCTTAAGAGCCGACTAGGGCAGACCCTTAGCGGAACGGCTCTCGAAATCGTAGGCCTGAATGGCCCTTTGTGTGGTGTCACCGCCAGACACCACACTTGCTAGGTGGTAGCCTTTAAATCGGCCGCGGTCCATTAGTATACGTCGGACCCGCGTGTCGCCACTGTCAGTGATTGCAGACCGAGCGCCACCACACGGCAGGTCTGGAGAGACTTCCTAGCACTCGCCCCAGTTGTACAGCCGACTTTGCTAGCGATGCTACACTGACAAATTACGCTCTCATTTGCCGAGACGATAGTTAGCATAGCCTTCAGCTACATTTGCTACGACCTAGCAGGGCACCGTATTCAATTGATATTTATCTTGTGAAGCCTGTACAGTCAAGAGAGATGTTCTAAAATTATGGATTAAAGTTAAGTATTACAGCAACTGCGTCCGTTTTTCTAAGTTCTCATTTCCTTGTAATGTTCCAGACCTCACGCCAGTCTGCGTGTAATTAAATGCGTGCATTTCGGCCTCCTCTAGCAACACGGTGTTGGCTCTTCTGCCAACACAGCACTTTGATCACCGGCTCATACCAGCTCCGGTGTTGCTCCACTCTTCTGAAGAAAAGGGCCATGAATTTGCTTGGCCTGCGCTGCGGCATCCGGAGAGATGTGCTGCCTCCATAGGCCACTGGACGCGGCTTGTATTCTAGTGATTCAGCTTGAGTCTACAAGAACTCCCTCACAGAGAAGAGCGCCAGTGGTCTTCAGTTTATATTCCAGTGACTGAGCTTCATTCCACAAAAATCCCTTTGCAGGCTACTGAGCTACAGGCATATGTAGCTGTACAACACGTCTACATGCAAGTGCTCCTTTCTGAAGCAACAGTGACATCTGCTATACGTTTCTTGTTGCGAGCGGGATTAAATCACTTCAGAATAACATTTTATTTTATTTATTTAGACTAACAATTCCTGGAATTTACTTCCCTGGGTGACACTTCCATAGGAAGTGGTCTTTTCATGTTCTAGAATTCTGCCAAGTGGGACTAGATTGTTGCTGAAGACAGTTACATCAGTTAGTCCATGAAGGACTGTGATTTGGAAGCTGTGACTGTTTTTTTTTGTGTTTTATGAGCAACATTCAGTGATAAAACTATATGTTTTAAACGACCTGTTGTGCACTTTTTGCTGGATCATCTTGTCGTCTATAATATACGATTTTGTGTGTCATATTATTATAGCAAGTGACAAATAGTAATTACTTTGCAGTGAAATGAAACAACTGGCTACATATAGGAAAATAAATAATTATTTAAACCAGTGAGTGTTTTAGCAGAAATGTGGGTGCAAGTCTGGATCGGAAAAGGGTTTGGCTCATGAGCCGTGTGCTTACGTCGCGTTCCATAGAGTTTAGCCTGGCAGCACACTTCCCCAACACCACACCATGCTGTTTTAGCGTGAGGAGGGGGAAGATATGGAAACTACGAAAACATCATATTTCCATGGCAGTGCAGTCGCAGTGCATACGACTTGATTTCATATTGCTAGTTTCTCAACAACATCGGTCACAAAAAAACAAATTTCTGTTTTTTTAATATATTTTAGGAGTGCTAAACACATAATATAATTTTTATCTGGTAGAGACTGTTGACATACGAACAGACACAGAGAATTTCACAGATTTTCACACTCAGGCTGTCACGTAGTCATGACTTATTTAGTTTCGTAACCGAAAAATGCCCTTTCACACAGGTATGCTGATCGAATTATTTTCTCACTCGTTATGGAGACGTGGACACTCTTGTTGAGGAAAAAAAAATGTAGACGTCCTGGAGAGTTTTAATATAAAACGACTTGTGTTCGAAATGGAAATTACATTGCAGATTAATCAGTTCCATGTGCACACACACAAGAACACATTCAACTGAAATAGGAAACGGTCTCCGAAACAGCTCGAAAGCAGATGTAAGATTGGCAGTGTCCTTAAAACGATTAGAAAACTGTCCTTGTTATTCTTTCAAAGCCCTCATGAATTCCGCAGAACTGGCGTTCTCTTTAACGCCAGTGATCTGAGGGAACTGCGCTGTGCTTTTGTTATAATTTTTCCCTTTTTGAATGTGGTTTTCTTTTTAAATGCATTTCTGACCTGGCAATGTCCTGCTGTGAGCAGTGTGCAGTCAAGTTCACTTAAAATGCGATGTGTGCAATCCATTCTGGATGTTCTGATTATCGTTCCTGTAGTCCTTTTTCCTCCATAAATTCAACAATAGCGGGTTTTAAATCGAAAAATCGTTCCAGGTATGCCTCTTGACTTAACGAACGCACTTTGCAGTAATTTATAGAGTCTCCATACGCTTCGCCCAATTCCATCGAAAACTGTTGCAACTGAAATGAAATGATCGTACGGCATTGTTGGCCGGGAGACCCCATGCGGGATGTTTGGCCGCCGAAATTGCAAGTCCTTTTTAGCTGACGCCACGTCGGCGACTTGCGAGTCAATGATGATGAAATGATGATGAAAGACACACGACACCCAGTCATCTCGAGGCAGAGAAAATCCCTGACCCGCCGGGAACCGAACCCGGGACCCCGTGCGCGGGAAGCAAGAACGCTACCGCAATACCTCGAGCCGCGGACACTGTTGCTACTGATAGTATAATAAAGCGTGCGACTTGAGAAATTTTACCCAGGCCTGCTTATTTAGCACAAAATGATTCTTGATGTACCCGTTAATCAATCCTGTCCGTCGATCTTCGTAATTTTTTACTCTTTCAGATTCAACTACACTATTAAATTCCTTCTGCATGGTGCTGTACTGTCGTTTCATAACAAGACTGCAGCCCCGTTCGATTATGGGAGTGCAAAATAGCCATTAAGAATTTCCATCTCTCTCTCTTGTGTCATCCCCATTCATTGTTAAAGGCTCGTAAAGATAGATCACTACATTTTTTTTTTTTTTTTTTTTTGTATAAACGGCCACTGGGCCTATGAACTTCCTTTACATCAAGAACAAATAGCGAAGCGTATACGAACTGACATCAAGATTCTGCCGAAAAGTGCCGCACCGCAAACCTGTGCCAAATACTTCCGAGAACAACCGAGCAAAGCCGAGAGGACCGACCCTCCGGCCGGTTCACATGCGGCCCACGGTCTCGAGTTCGGTTTGGCATGCCGTGGCCGGCCGTGGTGCAAGCCTACGAAACGCACAGTGGAGCAGAATAAAAGTGACCGACGCAGTTGTTCAAATTTTGTCATAGTCAGTCTACTACTCTTTTAAGACAGACGATATCTTTTAACCGGAAAGCGCTTAAGTATCTGCTTAGTTCATACGAAAGATGCCAGTTCCCGTTACTGATCAAACTACATATGATAGAATGAATATTGACCGCTCTGTTGGACTTTTGTCTCGAATGAATTCAGTAATTCAGAGAGCGACCATGCTTACATTATCAGAAGAATGACTTTTTTTTTTTAATCGCGCAGTTGGCGAAGGTAGGGGACCGGTTTTAGAGTACGAGGTATGCCCCTTACAGTTGGAAGGAATTTACGTTAAAATTCATTTTGTTTATTGATTTGTTTGAAAATAAGTGAATTGGTTCTTTTGTTTATAACGTGGCTTTCTGCAGCTTTAAAATAAAGGATATTTCCGTAAGATCGTGCAAAAATGTAACAGGGCATAGAGAATGCTCCACTGAACAATTCGAGATAGGGAACCTGGAGTCGGAGAAGCAATTTTAAGGAGATATGGAACTTGTCTACCACTTTGTCTAGCATTACCGGTACTGTTTCCCACCTTATTTACGACTAACATACGTACAAGTTTACACGTACTGTGCTGTTTATTTACAAGTACATTCTTTATTTTCTGCAAGGAAACGAGGACGACGAGCCTGATTATTAGTAAGTATTTCCTGGTCGCTGGATTGGAATGGGAGGTCCTATTCCACGGCCTGCGATGTCGCCTGACCGGAATCCCCTTAATTATTTCCTATTGGGTATCTAAAATGACTTCCGTGTGAGACCTCAGTGCATACGGAGATGGAATTAGTTGCAGAACTGTAGCTGCCTGCTATGTAATTCGAAACACATCAGGGGTGTTTGCAGCGTGCGTCAGTATCTTGCATTGAGGTTGATGGCCCTCAGCTTCAATACATTTTGTAACGTACAGTACAAACGGTACGTTCATTGTGTCAATGATGGTATTTGCAGTTACCTGTAGCAAAGGTAAATAAAAAAGTGCACAGTACTGTCATTTTTTTCCTACTATAGCCTTAAGCTGGCTTCTCCGACACCAGGTTCCAGCCGGCCGGGGTGGCCAGCGGTTCTAGGCGCTACAGTCTGGAACCGCGTGACCGCTACGGTCGCAGGTTCGAATCCTGCCTCGGGCATGGGTGTGTGTGATGCCCTTAGGTTATTTAGGTTTAAGTAGTTCTAAGTTCTAGAGGACTGATGACCTCTGAAGTTAAGTCCCATAGTGCTCAGAGCCATTTGAACCATTTGAACCAGGTTCCCTGTCTCAAAGTCTCAAATTGTTCAGTAGAGCATCCTCTATGTCCTGTTAAATTTTTGCACGCTCTTACGGAAACGTATTGTATATGTTAGTTAATGAGATAAAGTTAAAATCACAATCGTTTAGTTCAAGAAATAAAGTTTCATATTGATTATTATTAATTAAAACTGGGCAACGATAAGATGTAACCAAGTGTTACGAATATTGTAAGAGGTAAAACTAAATTATTAAGAAATAAAGAAAACCCCTCGATGGCTGAGTATAGAGCTTTTATGTGGACGCAATGCTGCCCTTATCTGAGCTGTCCCCAGTGGTCTATGACCGGTATATTCCAACTCTGAGGTTCGACCAGAGACGCGTCTACTGTGCAACACATCGCTTGTTGCTCTACCTGCGTTGGAAGCCCGTTCGTTTTTGTTGCGGAAAAACTACACTCAGTTCTTAATAAACGCGAATTCTGGTCTGCTTCTTACTAAGGGTGTAACCTCTGTCGCAGTTGTTGTTTTTCTCTTGCTCGTATGTCGATCGATTATTCATGACAGACCAGTATCTTTCAAAACCTTTGCACGATTATGGTCTACGCCCTGTAGCTCTGAGAGACAAAGCTCTGCGACCGTTGGTTTGCTTGGCTGTATCTCTTCCACTTGTGTTGGACGCAGCGATCTCCATTACTGCGGACCGGTTTCTCTACATATCGCATGCTGCATTCTCCTGTAACTGTACCATTTTAGTCTAATCGAGCTAAAGATTTTCTGCGACAGTGTACACTGCTGGCCACCGTAAATGCAACACCAAGAAAGACAAGAGGTAGCACAACAAAATTTATTTTGTAGATAACATGTTGACCAAGTATCAAATGATTACATTTACAGACGTCTGTGACATGTGGTTCCTGCCAGAATCAGTAGCCAGAGTAGCCGCCATTGTTGGAGATTACCGCTGCCACACGTCTCTGCATTGAGTCAAAGAGACGTTGGATGTGTTCCTGGGGTACAGCAGCCCAAGCAGCTTCCACACGTTGCCAAAGATCATCCGGTGTGGCAGCTGGGGATGTAATCTGGGTCACTCGTTGAGCAACCATGGACCACATGTTTTCTATCGGCGAAAGATCCGGAAAGCGAGACGGCCAGGGAAGCAATTCAATCTGGTTATTGACGAAGAACCTTTGGACAATGCGTGCCACGTGTGGTAGCGCATTATCCTGTTGAAATATGGCTGTGGCCGAGCCCTGAAGGCAAGGAAGGACAACTGGCGTGCGATAGTAATATCCAATACCGCCCCGTACCATAATACCCGGTGCAAGACCAGTGTGGCGGTGCATAATGCAGCTGTCCAGCATCCTCTCTCCACGGTGTCTCCACACTCGAATCCGACCATCGTGGTGCTGCAGACAGAAGCGTGCCTCGTCAGTAAAGACAACGTCATTCCATTCTGCCGTCCACATCCGTCTGTCATCACACCATTGGCGACGGAGACGTCTGCGGTTCTGCGTCAATGGTAGACGAAGCAATGGACGTCTTGCGGACAGACCACTCTGCTGTAAACGGCGTCGAATGGTACGCGCAGACACTGGATGATGCGTTACAGACGCAATGTGCTGTGCTATGGTTCGGGATGTCACTGAGCGATCCGTCACTGCCATGCGCACAATTTGCCTATCAGCACGTGCAGTGGTGCACCGAGGTGAATGCGATCGATCACGTCGTTCCGTCGTACCCTCCTGCATCCAACGGTCACATATCCGCATTACAGTTGTTTGGTTTCGTCCAACACGACTAGCGATTTCTCTGTATGATAATCCACAATCTCGGTAAGCCACTATCCTTCCTCTGTCGAACTCGGATAGTTGATCAAACGATGTTCGCTGTTGTCTACGAGGCATAACTGATCGTCTTGTGAAACAACCACAAGGTAAACACACGTGCCGAACGTACACTCGTCGAAATCGCCAAGCCTTAAATGGCGCTATGAGGTGGCGCCACAGGCGCGAGTGATGTGCGTCTGCGCTGAAATTCTAATCAGTTGCATATCTCATCGCTGCAAACCTATGGTGTAAATTTCACTTGATTCGGATGCTTCCTTCAGGGTGTTGCATTTACGGTGGCCAGCAGTGTATTTACGATAGCCTTCTTCCCACAGTTTCTGCGACAGTCTGTTATAGTTTTCGATAAGCTTTTATAAGGACGCTAATAGCAACAGAAAATATACGTGTTGTTAGAAAATACGCATGAGCAACATTTGTGAGTGTCGCTGAAAACGAGAATACGTGGAGTAGTCTGGAAGAAGCTATCATTGAACAACGGATATGAACTGTCTGCTGCCACTGCTGTTGACGATCATCATAAATTTTTGTTCACTTTTCAACGAAATGTATGTATGTTTGCAGGTGAGGATATTCAGGCGCCAAATAATTGTTCAAATTCATGGTGAAACCTTCAGCTGTCATCTGTTGTGCAGAATTCGCTACTAGTTTCTCTCAATGACCATTACCAAGTTTAGCGGGCATAAAGGCAGGAAGTTATGCAACAATTTGAACGAAACTATTTTGCCCTTTTAAGCATACCATGTACGTAAAAAATTTCACTCAATAATAACAGTCTACGATAATTTTCGTCAAGAACCAAGTCTACATCGACAGCTAGTAACACACAGTAGTATCTAGCTGTCGATGTAAAAAAAATTGTGGTAAGGTCTTATGGGACCAAACAGCTGAGGTCATCGGTCCCTAAGCTTACATACTATTTAATCTAGCTTAAACTAACTTACGCTGAGGACGACACAAACACCCACGCCCGAGAGAGGACTCGAACTTCCGAAGCTGTCGATGTGGACTTGCTTCATAACAAAAATTATCGTACACAGTTATTACTGTGATAAATTCTTCACGTACTTTGGTGGGTTTAAAAGGAAAATTACATTTGCTCAAATTATGGTATAACTTTCCTGGCGTTTATGCCAGCTAAACTTGATGATGGTCATAGATCGAAACTAGTAGCAAATTGTGCAAAATAGATGACAGCTGAAGGTTTCACCATGAATTGTATCTAAATGTTGTTGTTGTTGCCTTCAGTCCGCAGACTGGTTCGATACATCTCTCCACGCTACTCTACACGGTGCTGGCCACTTCATTTCCAAATAACTACAGCCACCTACTTCCATCTGAATCTGCTTACTATATTTATCCCTTGGTCTCCCTCTACAATTTTTACTTCCCACACTTCCCTAGTTTCAGACTGACGACTCCTTTACGCCTCGGTATGTTTCCTCTCAACCTAATCCCTACTTTTAGTGAAGTTCTGCCATAATTTCTTTTTTACCCAATTCGATTCAGTACATCCACATTAGTTACTCGCTCTTCCTATCTGATATTCATCATTCTTCTGTATCACCACATTTTGAAATCTTCTTTTCTTCTCTTATCTGAACTGCGTACTGTCCACTGTGGTGCCACTTTTCGAGATTTAAGTTATTTTTGGTATGTTTATTCATTTTCCCTTTCTTACGAGTGATGGATTATAGCTAATAAACAAGCAAGGTGCCTAAGATAATCAAGTACCAAAGCGAAGAACTACAAATTAACTTTAATCTTATTTAGTTCTACCTCGTTTAACTTCTGCACAAGGGTACACTCCTTACAAATACCTTCAGAAAAAGACTTCCTGACACTACTTAAATTTATGTTACATGTTAGTGCATTCCTCGTTCAGAAAAACACTTTTCGTGCTATGGCTAATCTGCATTTTATATCCTTTCCACTTCAGCCATCGTCAGTTATTTAATTGCCGAAATAATAAAACTCACCTACTAAATTTGGTGCCACATTTTCTAACGTAATTTTTTTAACATCGCCTGATGCAATTCGACTATATTGCATCTGACTTGTTTTACTTTGTTGATGCCCGTCTTATAACCTCTTTCCGTGTTAGCTGTTTGCTGTTATTGTGTTACCAAGAGGGAGATGGTGCAGTATCTTCTCGCTTGTTGTGTAACATAGCATGTGTTTGGTGTTAGGCCGCTGGGAACCATGATTCAGCATGTCACAACTTAACGTTGTAGACTGGGTTTCAACGTCCAGCAATACTTGACAATGACTATGTGTCGAAATTGTAACCGCAAATAATATTTTTAACAGCCAAAAGCGTAAAGTCTTCATTTAAAACTAACAGCAAGGCTAAAGACTCAGTCCTCATGAGAATTCTTTCCAAGACATTATCCACTCCGTTCAACTGTTCTTCCAAGTCCTTTGGTGTCTCCGATAGAATTAGTACGTCATCTACAAATTTCCCTTAAGTTCCCACTTCGAATTCGTCCTTGGATTCTTCTACTATTTGCTCATCTACATGCAAAACTAAAATTTGTAATTAATTAACTAATGAAAGTATACAAAGCAGCTCACGAAACTCAGCAATAACAAACAGAGCAGAGGTTTATGGAATAAGTGAACACGGAAGTTCTACAGTATGTTATTTCCAATTTCAAATTATCATCAATACGCACAATCAGACATTTTGTATGCAACAAGATGGATTGGAAGATCAATCTAGGAAATGTCAATTTTCGTATAACGTGCGCTATTCTATGCTGTTTGTGCCGTCTTCGTTTAACGTATCCACTAGCTGGAGTGACGGTGTTTTTGCTCTTAATGTAAGAGAGTGTTTTCTTCTGGAAGCGAGCGGAGCGGATGAATGAGGTGTCTGGCTGTTTTCTCCGACCCCCTACTTAACGACTCCAGTCGAGACGGAGGGAGATCCATTACCCGTCTTCACATTTTACATTCAGCAACCGCACAGTGGCTCCATGAATCCGCCCCGGAGAAACGAGAGTCAGTGGGCCTTTCCTTGTGCAAGATTAACTGCGAGTCGTGGCCCCCGACACTGGGTTCTGGGACTGAAATTTGGAGAATCACTTCTGGAAAACTTGCAGACGGCTAATACGGCAAGTAATCTCTGTGTTGTGTAACTTTCAGTCAGACGAACGCGTGCGTGAAATATCATACTTTCAGATAAACTGCTGTGGTCTTTAAATGTATTGTGCTAGTTTTCGACCTAGCAATACTACCATACAGGTATCACCTCATCAAATCAAAAGTACACTGAAATTATTAGTAAGATGGTTAAGAAGTTTTTATAGAACAGAAGGACAATGTAGTGAATAGACCAGCAGTCTCAGCCATCGGGCAAAACTTCCATGTCACCGATAAGTTTGGCTGAAAGGGATAGATGCACGTGTATAGATAGCTGCAAATCCTAGACATTCTATCAATGTGTGGCGCGGAGGGGGGGGGGGGGGGGGGGGCATGTCGCACCTTAAGGACGTAAACACTGAAATTTATTCCACCCATTAGGAACATGACACTCCACAAATGACTAGCAGTACAAACCTGTACATGCGCTGTGACTGCGGAAATTCAGCACGTAGCAGCGCCACCACGTGCTGCACAGAGGGGCACCAGACGGTGTGGCATGGAATAATCAAAGAGCACCTGAATATGCTACTGGGAAATAATATGCCACGCGGTACGTAGGCGAGTACACAAAGCAGTGACGCCCGTCGTTCTTCGAAGAAGGCTTGCACATTCCTCGACACATGTGACTGCGCGTTATCCTGCTGAAATACGGCAAGCGGAACGACCTGCAGGAGGGGCAGTGCCCCGGACTTTAAAACTTCCCTGATGTTGCGGTAGCTGCTCAGGTTGCCCTCAAGATATAGGAGGCGAGATCGCGTGCTATAGGCAATGGCGCCCCGAACCATCACACATTTCGTTTGTCCGCCATGCTGCTTAGCAATACAGTCCGGCCAATCGCATCCTCCACGGTGGGGTCGAACGCATAGGCAGCCATCACTTTAGGAGAAGTTGAAGGTAAACTGGTCCGAAAACGCTGCGTTTTTCCACTCAGCATGACAGTGTCGGCCTTGACGTACCCATTCCTGTCTATGGTGTTGGAGGGTTCTGATCAATGGAAGCCAACGCAATGGCATCCGTGCCACCAGTCCAGCCCACAGAAAACGGCATCGAACCGTCGACGCAGAGAGATACCCACACCCGTTGCTGTGCTCCAACTGGGACTATTGATACTTCTAAAAATATCGGAAATCCCATGTATCGATATTTTAAAATAAATCAACGGCCTTCGATATATCGAAAATTCTATCGTTATGTTGATATGTCGACAAAATGGTTCAAATGGCTCTGAGCACTATGGGACTTAACGCTGCACATTGTAAATATACTGCAGGTTTTAGAGCTGTGTATACAAGAATTGATATATTATTATATATTCCGCACATCCACAAGCTAGCAGCCTGATTGTTCCCCTTAGAACAGGAATTGGAAGGAAAACTATGGACGTTCAGCTTTGCTACAGCCACCTTGCTAATAATGGTAACTGCATGTAAGCCGCACAGTAAAAGGTATCCGATATGCCCGTCGTTTGGTTTCGTCACATATCAGATTTCTCTGGAACACTTCATGTCGACTTCCCTATTCTTCTTTTTGTCATTTCTGCGAATGCCAACGAACTAGGAGCTGTGGTGTCAAAATTGCGTGCTGAAGTTAAAAATTGCAGTTTCTGTCTGCAGCGCCGAGAGCCGATTACGTCAGCATTTCCCATCACACGTCTTCGCCCAATTTTTGTTCTTAATTTACAGCAACTGTTTTTGAACAATGTCGATGTGAATAAATAGCTCGCATATGGTGTGGTATTTCTTCACATCGAAAACCTTGTTATTCCATTCACCCCCTCCCTCCCCTCCCCCTCCCGCCCACAGTGCAAGCGAACTACTACTTTCTGACACCTACCCTTGCTTCACGCATTCAAACAGAAAGAGTGGACGTGCTCGAAGTTCAAAAAGTAGTAAGACTCTTTTACACAGTGAACGTAAATTTATGTTCTACTACATACAATGTAGAAATGTCTGAAATTGTTCACTTCAAACATTTACCGAAAATTGCGATAAATATAATACAAAATAAAAATGCCAGCACTCGATATTGCCATTTAGATATCGATACGTCGATGTATAATTGGAAAGGTATTCCCTTCACACATCGATAATTTTTGGAGAATGTATCGATCTATCGGAGTTTTATCAGTAGCAGTAGCTTCAACGTCGCGCTAACACTGTGGACGAAGCTGTCCTATCCGTTACGGCCAAACCCAGCGAGGTGGCGCAGTGGTTAACATACTGGACTCGCATTCGGGAGGACGACGGTTCAATCCCGTCTCCGGCCATCCTGATTTAGGTTTTCCGTGATTTCCCTAAATCGCTTCAGGCAAATGCTGGGATGGTTCCTTTGAAAGGGCACGGCCGATTTCCTTCCCTCACCCGAGCTTGCGCTCCGTCTCTAATGACCTCGTTGTCGACGGGACGTTAAACACTAATCTCCTCCTCCTCCGTTACGGCCAAGCGGACAAGATGGCGGTCATCTCGCGCTATGGTCACATTGTGTCGCCCAGTGCCCTGTCGGCACTGTGCACGGCCTTTTTCTCTTCACTGGTTCCACATAGGCCTCATTGTTGAAACAGCGTGCCCTGTACGAGCCACAATGTCACGGAACGACAGACCCGCTGCCCCCGGAGACCGACCATTCTGCCCCTTCGAACGCATTCACTTGCTGATATTCCACCCTGTGATGTCGGCGAGTCATAGGGTCGCTTGGTTAGAAGTTGCCACTTCGTATGACGGCTCCATGCCGACCGAGCACTGCGGAACACTGACCTGCCCGGTCAGAGAAAACAGGGCGCCGCTGGGCCTACGTGCACGGCACGTTCTGCCATTTAAATCACTGGTTGGTGGTACCACCGTTCTACACGTCCTCTTATCGTACCGTGTTGCACACCATTGCTTCTGAGTTCTTCACTTTTACAAACAGCCGTGTAGATTCCGATATTGCCGCCGTCCTCCCGTTGCCTAAATCTCTTGAGGGAGGCACTTGTTTGCGGCTGGAAACACATTTCATTTATAGCCTCTGTCTACCACCTACTACAGCTCCCTACAGCATGGATGTTATTCCGAGGTGTCTTAACACTTGTCCTATTATCCTGTCCCTTCTTCTTGCCAGTGTTATACGTACATATGTTCCTCTCTTCGCCGATTCTGCGGAAATCTCCCCGTTTCTTACCTTGTTTTTCTTACCTTGTTAGTCCACCTAATTTTCAATATTCTTCTGCAGCACCACATCTCAAATGCTTCGATTCTCTTCTGTTTCGGTTATCACACAGTCCATTTCCACTACCATACAACACTCTCCTCCGAGCGTACTTTCTCAGAAATTTCTTCTTCAGGCTAACTCCGAAGTTTGATAATGGTAGACTTCTCTAGGGCGGGAATGTCCTCTTTTCCCCTTTTTTGTCCCTGCTTGCTGCGTCTGTCTTGCGGCACTTTGCTTCCAAGGTAGCAGAATTTCTTAGTTTCCTGATGACTGAGGATAATATTATTTCTACCAGTCCTCACTACTTTCGTCTTTCTTCGAAACATTCGGAGTCCCTATTCAGTACGCATTTGACTGTTCATTCCACTCAACAGGTGCTGTAATTCTTTTTCACTTTCACTGAGGATAGTAATGTCATCAGCGAATCGTATAGTTGATATCCTTTCACCCTCAATTTCCTCTCACTCTTGAATCTCTGCTTCTTCCAACAATAGAGGCACAACACCACGTGTCTGTCTTACATCCTTTTTCATTTGAACCATTCTATTTTGGTCTTCCATTTTTATTGTCCCGTCTTGGTTCTTGTTCATATCGTGTATTAATTTTCTTCCCCTACAGCTTAACCTATTTTTCTCAGAATTTCCAACATACTGCACAATTTTACTAACAGTTTTTCCACACTGACAATTTCTGTGACCGTATCTTGACTTTTCTTAAGGATTGTTTCCTGCGTCGTCTGAATTGCTTCTCTCGTGCCTTTACCTTTCCGAAATGGTTCAAATGGTTCAAATGGTTCAAATGGCTCTGAGCACTATGGGACTCAACTGCTGAGGTCATTAGTCCCCTAGAACTTAGAACTAGTTAAACCTAACTAACCTAAGGACATCACAAACATCCATGCCCGAGGCAGGATTCGAACCTGCGACCGTAGCGGTCTTGCGGTTCCAGACTGCAGTGCCTTTAACCGCACGGCCACTTTCCGAAATGGAAACTGTTCGCTCTGATCGGCACGTTAACGGTTCTGAAGCACAGTTTGTCCTCAGTGCTACGTCTCTGATCAATGGCGGTCTGTGACTACGCATACCGAGCTATCATTGCAGACCGATCCACCAAACAAAAGCCTAAAAGATATTGGAAAGCAAAATGGATTTGATAATTAAGGCCGGCCGGGGTGGCCGAGCGGTTCTAGGCGCTACAGTCTGCCGCGCGACCGCTACGGTCGCAGGTTCGAATCTTGCCTCGGGCATGGATGTGTGTGATGCCCTTAGGTTAGTTAGGTTTAAGTAGTTCTAAGTTCTAGGGAACTGATGACCCCAGAAGTTAAGTCCCATAGTGTTCAGAGCTATTTGAACCATTTTTTTTGTTGATAATCAAGCAACTATTCAAGATGCTCCGCTCTCAATATATGACCCACTCATCAACTTGAACTTCAAAGTTGACTGTTTAGATCAGTCGTGAGCCACCTCTTGTGACCCGCGGGCCTGATTCAAATATTTGCTTAAGCTCGTGGGCCACTTCGCCACGTGACGCAACAGTAGCGGTCTTGGCGCTTGAAGTCAAACCTATATCGCCCATCATTAATGTTTACGGAATAACGCACCGATATGAATGGCGCCCCTTTTCTGCCTCACCACGCCATCAAATTATGCCTCAAAACAATCGCTTTTGAGATTACACTCATCTTATGATCACCCCGTGCTCAGATGTTTACATTCGTTTACACGCCATGAACATTGTCTCTTTAAGGACGTTGTATGATTATAATTCCAAATACGTTTCTAAGTTTGATTGCCTTTATTTTTAGAATAGGCCTTCACCACATTATCTGTAAGTAAACAGACCGAGCGAGGTGGCGCAGTGGTTAGCACACTGGACTCGCATTCGGGAGGACGACGGTTCAATCCCGTCTCCGGCCATCCTGATTTAGGTTTTCCGTGATTTCCCTAAATCGTTTCAGGCAAATGCCGGGATGGTTCCTTTGAAAGGGCACGGCCGATTTCCTTCCCAATCCTTCCCTAACCCGAGCTTGCGCTCCGTCTCTAATGACCTCGTTGTCGACGGGACGTTAAACACTAAACACACAACACTGTAAGTAAACAGTACATACTTTTGGTGCATTATTTCTAATTTTGTAGGTAATTATTAAATTGATATCATTATTATACATTTTTACATAGACCGATGATTTTAACATACATGTGATATTGGTAATTCTGTTACTGCCTGTCTGCTTGCTAATTACGTTCCTTTGGTGTTACCGGGGTAATAATGGTTGGCTATCACCTTATTTGACTTATTTCTTTATGTAGTTGTAAGGTTATATTATTTATATCAGTATTTTCGTAACAGCTTGACAGTTCTGTTTATAATTGTTTATTATTTACTTATTATTTACTTGGCCTTCAGTGTTTATCATTGCTGTTATCTAGGTCTTTGTTACTGTTATTCTTTTTCTGTGTTTATATCTATATATTTTCTTTTTTATAACTGTATGTAATTTTTAACCTTTGGTATTATTTACAAATTTCGATAGTCCTATTTTCTTAGTTATTACTTATTTTACCATGGACCTTGCCGTTGGTGGGAGGCTTGCGTGCCTCAGCGATACATATGGCCGTACCGTAGGTGCAACCACAACGGAGGGGTATTTATTGAGAGGCCAGACAAACATGTGGTTCCTGAAGAGGGGCAGCAGCCCTTTCAGTAGTTGCAGGGGCAACAGTCTGGATGATTGACTGACCTGGCCTTGTAACATTAACCAAAACGGCCTTGCTGTGCTGGTACTGCGAACGGCTGAAAGCAAGGGGAAACTACAGCCGTAAATTTTCCCAAGGACATGCAGCTTTACTGTATGATTAAATGATGATGGCGTCCTCTTGGGTAAAATATTCCGGAGGTAAAATAGTCCCCCATTCGGATCTCCGGGCGGGGACTACTCAAGAGGACGTCGTTATCAGGAGAAAGAAAACTGGCGTTCTACGGATCGGAGCGTGGAATGTCAGATCCCTTAATCGGGCAGGTAGGTTAGAAAATGTAAAAAGGGAAATGGATAGGATAAAGTTAGATGTAGTGGGAATTAGTGAAGTTCGGTGGCAGGAGGAACAAGACTTTTGGTCAGGTGATTACAGGGTTATAAATACAAAATCAACTAGAGGTAATGCAGGAGTAGGTTTAATAATGAATAAAAAAATAGGAGTGCGGGTTAGCTACTACAAACAGCATAGTGAACGCATTATTGTGGCCAAGATAGACACGAAGCCCATGCCTACTACAGGTAGTACAAGTTTATATGCCAACTAGCTCTGCAGATGGTGAAGAAATTGATGAAATGTATGACGAGATAAAAGAAATTATTCAGGTAGTGAAGGGAGACGAAAATTTAATAGTCATGGGTGACTGGAATTCGTCAGTAGGAAAAGGGAGAGAAGGAAACATAGTAGGTGAATATGGATTGGGGGGAAGAAATGAAAGAGGAAGCCACCTTGTAGCATTTTGCACAGAGCATAACTTAATCATAGCTAACACTTGGTTCAAGAATCATAAAAGAAGGTAGTATACCTGGAAGAATCCTGGAGATACTAAAAGGTATCAGATAGATTATATAACGGTAAGACAGAGATTTAGGAACCAAGTTTTAAATTGTAAGACATTTCCAGGGGCAGATGTGGATTCTGACCACAATCTCTTGGCTATGAACTGCAGATTGAAACTGAAGAAACTGAAAAAAGGTGGGAAATTAAGGAGATGGGACCTGGATACACTGAAAGAACCAGAGGTTGTAGAGAGTTTCAGAGAGAGCATACGGGAACAATTGACAGGAATGGGCGAAAGAAATACGGTAGAAGAAGAATGGGTAGCTCTGAGGAATGAAGTAGTGAAGGCAGCAGACGATCAAGTAGGTAAAAAGACGAGGGCTAATAGAAATCCTTGGGTAACAGAAGAAATATTGAATTTAATTGATGAAAGGAGAAAATATAAAAATGCAGTAAATGAAGCAGGCAAAAAGGAATACAAAGGTCTCAAAAATGAGATCGACAGGAAGTGCAAAATGGCTAAGCAGGGATGGCTAGAGGACAAATGTAAGCCGGCCGCGGTGGTCTCGCGGTTCTAGGCGCGCAGTCCGGAACCGTGCGACTGCTACGGTCGCAGGTTCGAATCCTGCCTCGGGCATGGATGTGTGTGATGTCCTTAGGTTAGTTAGGTTTAAGTAGTTCTAAGTTCTAGGGGACTAATGACCACAGCAGTTGAGTCCCATAGTGCTCAGAGCCATTTGAACCATTTGACAAATGTAAGGATGTAGAGGCTTGTCTCACTAGGGGTAAGATAGATACTGCCTACAGGAAAATTAAAGAGACCTTTGGAGAGAAGAGAACCACTTGTACGAACATCAAGAGCTCAGATGGCAACCCAGTTCTAAGCAAATAAGGGAAGGCAGAAAGGTGGAAGGAGTATATAGAGGGTTTATACAAGGGCGATGTACTTGAGGACAATATTATGGAAATGGAAGAGGATGTAGATGAAGATGAAATGGGAGATAAGATACTGCGTGAAGAGCTTGACAGAGCACTGAAAGATCTGAGTCGAAACAAGGCCCCGGGAGTAGACAACATTCCATTAGAACTACTGATGGCCTTGGGAGAACCAGTCATGACAAAACTCTACCATCTGCTGAGCAAGATGTATGAGACAGGCGAAATACCCACAGACTTCAGGAAGAATATAATAATTCCAATCCCAAAGAAAGCAGGTGTTGACAAATGTGAAAATTACCGAACTATCAGTTTAATAAGTCACAGCTGCAAAATACTAACGCGAATTCTTTACAGACGAATGGAAAAACTGGTAGAAGCGGACCTCGGGGAAGATCAGTTTGGATTCCGTAGAAATGTTGGAACACGTGAGGCAATACTAACCTTACGACTTATCTTAGAAGAAAGATTAAGAAAAGGCAAACCTACGTTTCTAGCATTTGTAGACTTAGAGAAAGCTTTTGACAACGTTAACTGGAATACTCTCTTTCAAATTCGGAAGGTGGCAGGGGTAAAATACAGGGAGCGAAAGGCTATTTACAATTTGTACAGAAACCAGATGGCAGTTATAAGAGTCGAGGGGCATGAAAGGGAAGCAGTGGTTGGGAAAGGAGTGAGACAGGGTTGTAGCCTCTCCCCGATGTTATTCAATCTGTATATTGAGCAAGCAGTAAAGGAAACAAAAGAAAAATTCGGAGTAGGTATTAAAATTCATGGAGAAGAAGTAAAAACTTTGAGGTTCGCCGATGACATTGTAATTCTGTCAGAGACAGCAAAGGACTTGGAAGAGCAGTTGAACGGAATGGACAGTGTCTTGAAAGGAGGATATAAGATGAACATCAACAAAAGCAAAACGAGGGTAATGGAATGTAGTCAAATTAAATCGGATGATGCTGAGGGGATTAGATTAGGAAATGAGACACTTAAAGTAGTAAAGGAGTTTTGCTATTTAGGGAGCAAAATAACTGATGATGGTCGAAGTAGAGAGGATATAAAATGTAGACTGACAATGGCAAGGAAATCGTTTCTGAAGAAGAGAAATTTGTTAACATCGAGTATAGATTTAAGTGTCAGGAAGTCGTTTCTGAAAGTATTTGTATGGAGTGTAGCCGTGTATGGAAGTGAAACATGGAGGTTAACTAGTTTGGACAAGAAGAGAATAGAAGCTTTCGAAATGTGGTGCTACAGAAGAATGCTGAAGATAAGGTGGGTAGATCACGTAACTAATGAGGAGATATTGAATAGGATTGGGGAGAAGAGAAGTTTGTGGCACAACTTGACTAGAAGAAGGGATCGGTTGGTAGGAGATGTTTTGAGGCACCAAGGGATCACAAATTTAGCATTGGAGGGCAGCGTGGAGGGTAAAAATCGTAGAGGGAGACCAAGAGATGAATACACTAAGCAGATTCAGAAGGATGCAGGTTGCAGTAGGTACTGGGAGATGAAGAAGCTTGCACAGGATAGAGTAGCATGGAGAGCTGCATCAAACCAGTCTCGGGACTGAGGACCACAACAACAACAACATAATATTTGCATTTTTCATATGACACTGCTGGATAATATCGGTGAAATCTATTTTCGTAGATGAATTTGGCTATAGACTGTGTTTAGTCATACGTATTCGTTAGTATTAAATTATAAATGGAATTAATATTTCCCTCTTGTTATTTTTGTGCTCTATGTTCTTTCTAATGTTTGTATGTGCGTCTTTCTACCTGCTGGTTGACAGGTTTCCCAGCTGTGCTGTACATTACAGAACTTTTTGTTTTAATGTATATCTTACTGTGAATTTAGATATAATGTAAGCTCTGGTTGTCTCGTATTATGTGTTTTTGTGCATCTATCCGTTGTCCTAAAATTTTCTATGCGTATTTTGTATTTCAAGTCAATTTGTTCATTTAGTATTTTTGTGGGTATTTATGCGTATTTACATCGATTTCCATATGTTCTAGAAGGTTCATTATTGGTCCTTTCGGAGTTATGCGTGAAATATGGATAGCTCGACCTATATTACCTACTGTGTGATGTTCGATCTCTAGGTGGTGGGAAAAAGTAAATGGATTGTTGTCGCTGTCGAATGCATTCACGTTATCTGACCTACATAGAACATAACGCTGTTGGGTGATTTTGTTTTACCCAATCGAGATTGTGTTTTAAGACTGTGTCTTGTTTAGTGGTTTTAGTAGTGTGCTAACTTTGTTAGCTATTTTTCCTAGATACGTAATTGGTGTGTATGTAAATTTTGGTTTTATGGGCATTGTGATCATTTTGTTGTTTCACCTATTGTCGTATTTTAACCTCTTTCTGTATTGTGCTGGCGTAAGCTGTTCCCAGCACAACAGTCGGCAAAAATGTAGCAAGAAGATCGATAGTAGGCGCTGATGAAACGCGCCTATCAGGAGAGAGGCCAAAGACAGACTCGCAAGTAGCAAGCGGCCAGCGCCCTCTCGATTGCAAGTTTTTAGATCGCCAGCGCTGACCGTCAGTCCCGGGCTCTGTCTCATTTACTGGTTTAGTAGCTCAGCGCCTGTCTCAGTCTCTCAGTTACTAGCTGTCACTAGCTCAGTCACTATTCTAGTTGGTGTCTGTCAGTTCACACCACCCGCTTCGAGAATGTATAATGACAGGAGTAGTGTTTATTGCTGGACTTGTACTTCACCAGCAGTGAGGCTAACGTGGACTATTAGTGAAAACCTGTACCACAACACATGGACTCTCTTAAGATAAGTAGCTTCCTGTTAATGTGAACAAAGAACCCTGTTAATACATGTGTGCAGTTGTGCTGTAGAAAGAGGATACTGGCCACCAAACAACATCCTCTCCCTTGATTCCTATGTACAGGACTCATTATGTCTGGTGTTTTTCTAATGGATTGTTTATTATTCTGTTAATCATGGCATGACTAATGCCATTTTGCAAAATTTCTGTCTATCGTAAAAGTAATTCTCTTTTTTCCCCAAGGGATTAAGAGCTAAATAAACATTATATTCGTTTATTTCGCACCGAAATCGACAGGAATTAACTATTTTTAAGTGAGGTAGATTTTGAGTGAAGACCAGGGTTATTTGTCAGTAATGCCAGAAATATTCATAATGAGCAATAGTCTGTTAAAAATAAATCACCTGTCATGGTACAGAAATAAGTAGAAAATTTATCATTGGGGAGTTACAAATGTACGTACTACATTCAGTAAGAGTGGCCATTTGTAATATTTTAATTACACTTTCAGTGACAGCGTGTGTTTCACGAATCCTACGTATTCAGCGCAGATGCTCAAACATACCTCGAGACATTTAGCGATTTGCTACAGTTGCGAGACCAGCTCGAAAGGGTGCCACCAGTTCTTTCATAATCATCCTCATAGTAGTAAAAACGTTACGGACTTTGGTAATTACCAGTGGAACGGGTTACTACGTCACCAGATGCTGTCGTAACGTCCTAAAGACACGTAAGGGGCATGGAAGCAATAAGTATAATAATACGTACTGATTAAGAGAATCAATGGCAGGAATGTATATGCTTTGACGATGTGGTCGCTTGATTTGCATGGTTGCAGGATAAGTATCTGGGATAAAAGGAGCAGGTGTGGGCCAACAGTGACAGGGGTCGTGGTTTTCTCTCTTGCTTTTACTTTACGGGAAGGAAATGAGAGCAGTGTTGACAATGGACCAGAAAATATGGAGCAAAGTAAACGTTTAAAGGCAAAACACGTCTTTAAAAATGGAATAACAAACACGGTTGAATTGTTATTTCTGTGTTGCCATTAAATAACTGCATGTGTTTTGTATAAGGCCTAGTGCCTGCTGTAATTGCTTTATAACAGTTAAGATGCGAGGTACCATATCAGTTTGACCAAAGTTAGAAAATTAGATAAAAAAATCACAACCAGGCCCAGAATCGAACTCTGAACTTGAGTACTCTAACGCAAAATTATCCACTGCACTTACTGCGCCGCACGTGTGCATATTATTGAAGTGAGATGCTTGTCGTATGTGTTACTACAGCGACGACAAATTGACTTCTTTTTGTTTTCATTTTTTAACGGTAATATCTACGGATCGAAATTTTGCTACAGTCATTTATGTGCTGTTAGTATGCAAGAAATCGATTTGTGGCGCCTGAGAGCGCAAATTTTGATTCACCTTGTACATGGCATCATCGAAGTTTAGCGTTGCCGAGCTAGGCGAGCACTTGGATGGGTGACCATCGGGTCTGCCGAGCACTGTTGGCAAGTGCGGTGCACTCAGCCCTTGTGAGGCGAACTGAGGAGCTACTTGATTGAGGAGTAGCGGCTCCGGTCTCGGAAAGTGACATACTGCCGGTAGAGCGGTGTGCTGACCACTTGTCCCTCTACATCCGCTTTCAGTGACTCCTGTGAACTGAGGATGACGTGGCGGCCGTTCGGTACCTTCCGATCTTCATGGCCCGTTTGGGCGGAGTTTAATTTTCTGTATATGGTATATTGTTTAATTTTCTGTATATGGTATATTGTATGACTACAATGATACTTGACAAAGTATCAGAGATATGTGAGAATAAGATTAACGTACCAAGACCAAAGGAACTTCAAATCAAGTTCTGTTTAAAGTTGGTCACCGTCAATCTGCTACTCTAAGCGTCCAAGTGGCATTTCTATCGTCTGACCTAATGGCAGAAGATAAACACGTCACAATAAGACCACGAGACATATTGCTGACACTCGCCTACTTCGTTAGAGCGACAAGTCAAATAATCTGATGGTGTGCGTAGCGAAGGTCTTACAGTACGCACACCACATACTGCAACCTACATCCTTCTGAATCTGCTTAATGTATTCATCTCTTGGTCTCCCTCTACGATTTTTACCCTCCACTCTGCCCTCCAATGCTAAATTTTTGATCCCTTGATGCCTCAGAACATGTTCTACCAACCGGTCCCTTCTTCTTGTCAAGTTGTGCCACAAACTCCTCTTCTCCCCAATTCTATTCAATACCTCCTCATTAGTTATGTGATCTACCCATCTAATCTTCAGCATTCTTCTGTAGCACCACATTTCGAAAGCTTCTATTCACTTCTTGTCCAAACTATTTATAGTCCATGTTTCACTTCCATACATGGTTACACTCCATACACATACTTCCAGAAACGACTTCCTGACACTCAAATCTATACTCGGTGTTAACAAATTTCTCTTCTTCAGAAACGCTTTCCTTGTCATTGCCAGTCTACGTTTTATATCCTCTCTACTTCGACCATCATCAGTTATTTTACTCCCCAAATAGCAAAACTCCTTTACTACTTTAAGTGTCTCATTTCCTAACCTAATTCCCTCAGCATCACCCGACTTAATTCGAGTACATTCCATTATACATGAAACATACATGTATCAAATTCACTATGAAAATAGTAGATACATATAAGACAAACTATCATGATGTAATTACATAGTTTCTTTCATTACACGAGTAACAAAATAAGGCAAGATGGCCACACAAACAAACTCGTTAATGGATTTCCATTTCCTAATATGGAAACTGACATAAAGGCACTCACTGTCTTATTGCGTTATTGCATTTTTAGTACTTTTCCCAATATCTGTTCTGCCTAATTACCTCATAAATTCTTCTCGTCATTGATTTTGTTAGGGTATATAGTTCTTGCAGTGAAACTGTCGCCATCTCTTCTCGTATCGCTCATTTCAGCTCAAATACAGTCTCAAGCTGCCTCCCATTGCAATAAACATGCCTTGCAAGTATTACCCAACGGTTTTGCACTGAGTTCAAATCTGGGCTACGTTCAGGTGAAGACTGTTGTGGCCTGACAAGAGCAGCCAGTCCACAATAAGGTAGCCGATAGGGCACGCGTAACTCACGCCATCTTGCGTTAAATCTGAAACAGTATAGGTGATGAAAGCTATAAAGAAAAGAACGGAGCTTCTCATATACTTATCTTTAATTTGTTCTTGTACATCTCTATGGTGAATACAAATGAGACTCTCTACAGATATGGATAACTGCGCCTTGCTAGGTCGTCCGTACAACTGGGGGCGAGTTCTCGTCCGACTCTCGAGACCTGCCATGTGGTGGCGCTCGGTCTGCGATAACACAGTGGCGACACGCGGGTCCGACATGTACTAGAGGACCGCGGCCGATTTAAGCTACCACCTAGCAAGTGTGGTGTCTGACGGTGACACCACATTCCTCCCCCGCAAATCGGCGAACGATCGTGTTATAAGGCTTCCGTCCGGCGTGGGGAGGACCCCATGTTGACGTAGGCGATGAGGTGGGGAGCCTAACAACAGGCGAGGCTGCGCCACCCGCACCCGGCAATTCGGTCCGAGGGGAGCTAGGAAACGCCTGAAAACCTAGTCCAGGGTGCACGTCAACATGCGGTGTATGCGCCCTTAAAGAGACAGGAGGGGCCGAAGGGTCGACCTCCATGTGGTCGGAGAATCCGACGCGCGACGACGACATCTGGTCCGGAGCGGGCAAGAGTGCCATGGCGGAGGACAGCTGGTCACGGGAAGCGATCGGCGGCGCGTGACCCAGGGAGGCGCGTGGCGGCTGCAGCGAAGCGTCCACTGCGGGCGGCGCCGGAGGCGGCTGCGGCGGCTGCGGCGGCGGCGGCGCGACGCCATGAGGCAAAATGGAAGGCAGCGACGGTAACCCCTGGGGATGAGGCGAGCCAGTAGATGGGTCCCCAGGGCGCTGACCTGACGGCTCCGTCGCTGAAAGCAGACGGGGAGCGGCAGAACCCGGGCGACGACAGAGGCACAGCTGATTGAGATGCCGACGCACCTCACCAGAGGCCCCCAAAACCAAATACATCGCGCGGCCGAGGCAGCGAAGAATGCGCCCTGCGAGCCAACGCCGTGAACCGCGATAGGTGCGATAGAAGACAACGTCGCCAGGAGCAAAAACAGGAGTCCGCCGCTGCACAGGAACCTGATGCGGCGGATGCAGCAAAGTAATCAAGGTTCGATGAGAACGACCATGGAGCAACTCAGCCGGCGAGCGACCATCGCGGGGCTGAGAGCGATACGAGGACAAAAACAGCAATAATGCGTCCTCCCGAGAATGCGACTCTTTCAATTTCAACATCTGTGACTTGAAAGTCCGGACCAATCATTCCGCGGCACCGTTTGACTGAGGCGAAAACGGCGCGGACGTCAGATGTTGAATACCATTGGCCTTGCAGAAGGACTGAAATTCTGCGGACATAAATTGTGGGCCATTGTCGGAAACAATAGTCTGCGGAAGACCTTCAATGCAAAAGATAGCAGACAATGCTTGGAATGTGGCAGAAGACGTCGTGGAAGACATCCGGACAACAAAAGGAAAATTACTGAAAGCATCGACCACAACCAACCATCGAGCATTCCAGAATGGACCAGCAAAATCGATGTGCAAGCGTTGCCAAGGGGAAGTAGCTTTCGGCCATGCAAAGAACTTCCGCGGCGGTGCGGATTGCTGGGCGGCACACGCCACGCAAGAAGAGCACATAGTCGTAATCGCCGCATCGATCCCGAACCAAGTACAGTGCTGACGAGCAAGTTGTTTCGTGCGCACTATACCCCAATGTCCCTGGTGAAGAAGCCGTAAGACAGAGGACTGTAACGAACGTGGGACCACGACTCTGGATTGATCATTATCTGAACGCAACAACAAAACACCACGTCGAACAAAAAGTCTCTCCTTGTGAGCAAAAAATTGGCGAACCAACGGATCCTCGATCTGTGACTTTGACAAGGGCCATTGCGTAGAAACAAAACGCAAAACAGTAGCAAGGACAGGGTCAACAGCTGTGGCCGTAGCTACACGACGAAAATCAATCGGAAACGATTCGACCACGTCATCGGTTTCCGCATCAATGAACATGCAAGCAAGTTCGGAAGAATCGAATGCTTTATCCTCGGCAACAGGCAAACGGGACAACGCATCAGCGTTTCCGTGCTTAGCAGTGGACCGATACAAGATATTGTAGCGGTACTGCGAGAGGAAAAGAGACCAGCGAATGAATTTCTGCGCTGTACGTGGAGGTACAGGCTTGGTCGGATGAAAAAGCGATGTCAAAGGTTTGTGGTCTGTGATGATGGTAAAGGGACGACCATACAAGAAATCATGGAACTTAGTAACACCAAACACGAGAGCTAACGCTTCTTTCTCTATCTGCGAATAATTGCGTTGTGCAGACGAGAGCAATTTGGACGCAAAGGCAATAGGACGATCATGCGATCCATCTTTGTGCGCAAGCACAGCACCGATCCCGAAATCCGATGCATCTACCATCAACAAAAGGGGTTTTCGGGGATCGAATGGCATAAGGCAAGTATTTGAAAGTAACGCCGATTTCAACTGGCGAAAGGCGCGTTCGCATTCCGGCGTCCAGACGAACGGAACACCTTTACGGCGTAAGCAATGAAGCGGAGCTGAAATGGAAGAAGCATTGCGCAGAAATTTATGATAATAATTGATTTTACCCAGCACACACTGTAGTTGCGTCAAGTTCTGCGGTGACGGTAAATCCTGTATGGCACGGAGGTGCTCTGGACTCGGATGTATCCCTTGGGCATTGAGTACATGGCCCAGGTAGGGTAAGTCCCGAGCAAAAAACACACATTTGTCCTTCCTCAAGCGAAGACCATTTTGTCGCAAGACCTGAAATAATGTTCGGAGATTTTGCAAATGTTCGGCTTCTGTCTTTCCGGAGATCACAATATCGTCCAGATAGTTCGCAGCAGTAGGGACCGACGCACAAACAGTTTGTAAATATTGCTGAAACAATGCAGGTGCGGATGCACACCCGAATGGCAGTCTTTTGAAGCGATACAAACCAAGATGCGTGTTGACCACCAAGACGCGCTGGGATTCTTCGTCCACCGGTATTTGCAAGTACGCATCTGCTAGGTCCAATTTCGAAAAATATTTTCCCGGGCACAGTTTGTCAAAAAGATCTTCCGGGCGGGGCAAAGGAAAAGTTGCAGTCACAAGTTGTGGATTCACAGTTGCCTTGAAGTCCACACAAAGTCTCAATTTTCCGGAAGGTTTTGGCAAAATTACTAAGGGTGAGGCCCAGAGAGAAGCCTGCACACGTTCAATTACACCTTGCGATTCTAAATCGTTTAATGTTCTTGCGACCACATCACGCAATGCGTGGGGAACATTGCGCGCTCTGAAAAATTTCGGTTGCGCGTTGGCTTTCAGTTCCAAATGTGCTTCATAGTCCTTAGCGCAACCAAGGCCCGGTGCAAAAATGTCTGCAAATTCGTCACATAGACTAGAAACACTGGCGGAAGGCACAGTCTGATTCACTGAGAGGACCTGATTTACGATAGACAAGTTAAACAACTGAAATAAATCTAAACCAAACAAGTTCACTGCCGTAGAAGAACGAAGAACGTAAAATGACACAAGTTTTGTTTGTCCCTTGTATGTTGCAAGAAGGCTGCACTGTCCTAACACAGGTATCTGTTGTCCTAAATAACTATGGAGCTGAACCTGAGCGGCACGCAACGGAGGTTTGCCCAGTTGTTTGTACGTGGCGTGATTGAGCAACGAAACTGCAGCTCCGGTATCGAGCTGGAATGGCATCACTTTGCCGTCAAAGTCTAAGTCTACAAAAAGTTTATTGTCCTGCTGACGACAAGAGCGACTGTCACGTGCAATTTGAACTGATACTGGTACAGAAGCACTTGCGACTTTACGGGATTTCCGGCGACGTCGACGCACACTTTTTGTGGGACGATCACAGTCACAGTTAGATAAAGTGGCACTGGACGGGGCGGAAGTAACTACATGAATGTCCATGGGCGAAGGTCCACGAGCCTGATTGTCCCCGGTTCGATTCCGGCGCGAAGCAAAAGGCCTGGAAGTATTGCGATTGTCTGATCTTAGCTTTTGCTGGCAAACACTTTGAACATGTCCTTTCTTGTGACAGTAAAAGCAAATAGCTTGGCGTGACGGGCAATTTTCACGCGAATGTCTAGTTGCACACCGCGGGCATGATTTCACTGCATTTGCTTGCTTACGCGGCGCACGTGTTTGCGAGCTAGGCGGCCGCTGCGCTGACGGGTGCGAGGGCCGCTTAGCGTCCCGTGCAGCGGGCCCGGCGGGCCGGGTAATGTGACACACTGCTGGCGAAGTTTCAAATGATTCCTGAGCAAAGTCAAGTGTGTCTTGCCTGTCCAATATGTCTATCACTTGTTGAAGGGAGGGATTAACTAGTTTCAAAATCTGTTCCCGTATGCGAACATCAGAAACGTTCTGTGCAATTGCATCACACACCATAGTATCTGAATAAGGGAGGCCACAGTCACACTGAAATTCACAATCCCTAGTAAGTCCTTGCAACGTTGCAACCCACTCCCTATTAGTCTGACTGGCCGTACGTTTTGTACGAAAGAGCGTATACCGTTTTGCAACGACATTTACTGTTTCTTTGAAATAGGCATCTAACGCCGACAAAATTTCTTCGTAGGACAGAGTTGCTACGTCGCGTCGGGGAAACAACTTCACTATCACACGGTAGGTGCACACACCGACACAAGAAAGCAAAAACGGCTGCCGCTCATTACCTTGAATTCTGTAGGCGGCTAGATGAAAGCTGAACTGGCGGGACCATTCCGGCCAGGACTCCATGGTTGAGTCAAAATTACGGAAGGGCGGTGCAACGGCGTGTTGTGGCTGCGGTACCGAAGAAGCGGCGGCTGCCGCATCGTTTTGTAGCACACGTTGACCCTGGACGAGCTGTCCAAGGGCATCCAATAACGCCTGCGACTGCTGATTCTGCAAGCGAAAAAATTCGGACAGTACATCCGGAGATTGTGGCGAAGCCACGACACAAGCAATTGAGAGCAAAACAAGGGGAAAGAAAAAGAGAACAAAATCCGTTAATCCTTGTCGCCAAATGTTGTGGCCTGACAAGAGCAGCCAGTCCACAATAAGGTAGCCGATAGGGCACGCGTAACTCACGCCGTCTTGCGTTAAATCTGAAACAGTATAGGTGATGAAAGCTATAAAGAAAAGAACGGAGCTTCTCATATACTTATCTTTAATTTGTTCTTGTACATCTCTATGGTGAATACAAATGAGACTCTCTACAGATATGGATAACTGCGCCTTGCTAGGTCGTCCGTACAACTGGGGGCGAGTTCTCGTCAGTCTCTCGAGACCTGCCATGTGGTGGCGCTCGGTCTGCGATAACACAGTGGCGACACACGGGTCCGACATGTACTAGAGGACCGCGGCCGATTTAAGCTACCACCTAGCAAGTGTGGTGTCTGACGGTGACACCACAAAGACGTCGATATCTTTATCTTCATATCACTTTTTGGATGTAACAGAAACATACACAGCTTGCTGAAACATTACACTTCGTCCCCTAGGTACTCATACATTCTAATCAAGTCTGTGTCTTGCACCTCAGTGTACATGTTAAAGTTCATTCTAGTGCTCTGCCAAGCAGTGCGTGACTTACCTTTAGCACAGAAGGCTGCTCAAGGCATTACACTTCCATCATTAAAATTTCTGCTCATTCTTACCTGCTACTCTGTTCTCATATCATGCCAATAATATTGAAATCCATTTTGCCCATCTAAATTAACTTCTTCCATCACTGAAGATCACTTTATCCCAATCTCAAGTCCACGACACATGTTTCTCAGCAAAGTACAATCTATTCTGTTTGTGGTTGGGTCTTAGAGCGGGTTTCTGCGGCCGTTTCGTAAATGTGAGATGTCTGTCACGGCGCAAAAATTATTGTACACGTTTTGCAGTTTCTGGCATTTGTAAATTACCAAGAAATTGAGAAGAATTGTGGCATGTGGCCCTTGCCTTATGCAACACTAACCCTTACTATGCCTCAGATAATTTTCTACTTTGCTCATATTTTCCATTCTGACTATATCGTGCCCCCAGTCTAACGAAATAATCAATCACTGTACTTGGATCGTTCAACTTCTTGGACGATTAGTGAGGTCCATTTCCTTGTAGGTACCGATTTTTGCTTTTGCATCATGTTGTTGTTGTTGTCTTCAGTCCTGAGACTGGTTTGATGCAGCTCTCCATGCTACTCTATCCTGTGCAAGCTTCTTCATCTCCCAGTACCTACTGCAGCCTACATCCTTCTGAATCTGCTTATTGTATCCATCTCTTGGTCTTCCTCTACGATTTATACCCTCTACGCTGCCCTCCAGTACTAAATTGGTGATCCCTTGATACCTTTTGCATCATATGATGACTGTTTTTGCGCGTGGTACTGACACAATCATGGTTTGAGTGTACAACACGAGCTGTCATTAATGGTGTCTGTCTCCTATCTCCAGTACAGGCATTTAAGCACACACTAATACCGCACAGATCCGACTGGACTACCTTTTGTACCAAGTTACACACTATACCATCTGAACCGTTGATGCCCGTCTGCATTTGATGTTGTAATGGATTCCATACTGTTGCCCATATATTGTGCACAAGTATTCCAACCGACAAAGTTGATGACCGTGCTGCGGCTCGCGTTGGTGCTGTTTGCAGGTTTCCGCCCTCTGTTGGAAGCCAGACGGTATCGTTTAGTTGGCAGGTTGCGGCTGTTGGTTTCCTTCTCGTATTGACTGGCGCCACTCGATTTCGCAAGCGTTGCCTGTCCGCTAGTGGCAGCAGCGGCGGTTCTCGATATATATATATATATATATATATATATATATATATATATATATATATATATATATATATATAGTAACTGTTGCCCTATGTTTGGGAGCGACGTCATTGTTTTCCCGGTTCGTGTGAGTGGGCCAGTTTGGTTTGGGACTCAGGAGGAGCCAGGTCCACGCAGTGCCAGAACACGCCAGGACCGCTGGCGGCACGCATGACTGCCGGATGGAAGGGCTGTGGTCACGAGGGTGCACGACCTCGTCGTAAACCGGATCCAGCAAGTCTTAAGATGAGTGAATTTCAATCCAAGTAGAGAAACCTCCACCATTGTGATATTTCGGGATTCTCCAGTGATTTGGGTTCGTGTTGCTATTCGTAGTGTCGCCGAGGCGAAGAGCTGCGAGTGGAGTGCTTCGGGAAGGCGGGTATGATTAGCTTTCCTCGACTTCTTATTACTATTTACTGCGTTCCACTTGTTACATTCTGTTAAGTTCAACCAGCGGTAATTTTTCTTTCCTGGTGGCCGCTAACGCCCCAGTTACCTGCCCTGGGGGCTACTGTATCTAACGGCAGTGTATGTTTCCCCGCCTTGCCGCTGCTGTCCGGTAAGGTGTATAGTTTTGACAGCTTTCTTGATTGTGGCTCGTTGGTGATTCTTCTACTCTGGTGGTAGTGATTCTTTTCTCGTCCCGGGCGCTCTAAACACAGTATTTTGGGGACTTAGTACAGACCGCCGGTTCCGGCTTTGGAGTATTGTTCCATCGTTGCATTTGGTTTATCGGATTACCATCTTGTGAAGTGAATGCAGATCTTGGCTGCCTATCTCATCGCTCGCGAAAGTGTTTGTTGCTGGACCTTCTCAGAGGTCGATTCCTGGAGCACCGTCTGTGGCTCCTTGGTTCTTGTAAGACGTGTGTTCTAAAAGGAGGTCCGATGGCCAGTGCAACGCTCCTTCAGCCCACGCCTCCTGAAGGTATAATCTGCCTCAGTACCCTTTAAGGAACTTATAATGTACTGGTCCTTGTGATTTATTATTGTATTATTTATTACAATACCTTGTAATGTCTACATTGTTATATATGTCTAGCTAATAGTTCTAGTCGCCTTCTGGAATAAATCTGGCAGTGTAGTGTTCAGTGGGTGTTGAGTGTTGTGTTATAAAGTTTACCATCATCTTATTTCACCCGTTTGGTGATCAGTTGCATGTTTTTTAATTAACCTTTGCTGTTGTATTTGCTGTTTTACAACAGGTTCTAAATTTTTTATATTATTGCCGTACGTGGCGTGTAAGGCATTCAGCCGTGATCGTGGTAATTTGCCTTAAAATTCTAATTTGGTATTCGTATTTTAGCAGTAAGCCTTCAAACCTCATTTAATGCCATTCCTGGCGTCTGATGCATTCTGCTGTGTTTGTGGCGACTTGTCTTTAATTTTTCAATATCTGTTTTGTATCCCGCCTGGAAGTATGCGTCCAGCAAGTCAATCGTGGAAAAGAATTTTCCCGCACCAAGCTTATCAAAAATGTCTTCAGTACGCGGTAAGGGAAACGTAGCTACCACTGTCTGGGGATTTACTGTAGACTTAAAGTCAGCACAAATACGGAGACGACCGTTCGGTTTCTTCACGCACACCACAGGAGAAGCCCATGGGGAAGCAGAAACAGGTTCAATGACACCACTGTCTTGCAAATGCTGAAGTGCAGAAGCTACGGCGTCGCGCAGTGCGTGCGGTACCGGGCGTGCGCGCTGGAAATTAGGCTCGGCATTGTCTTTAACTACAACATGCGCTGCAAAGTCTGTGGCACAACCAAGACCATCAGAAAAGAGTTCAGCAAAATCATCGCATAGTGCGGCAACACTATGCATGGTCAATAGCGTTGATGCAAAGTACATTGTCCTGAATTGCGGGGCGAAAAAGTTCAAACGTGTCCATGCCAAAAATGTTCGTACCATCACTAGAGGGGAGCACATGGAAAGAGACTGTACGGGTCGCTGCACCATACGTGGATTGCAGATTACACACGCCGAGCAGTGAGATTTACTGTGCAGTAAATGCAGTCAGCGTGGAATGCGAACGACAAAGCGAGGGCGAACCAAGCAAGTCATACGTAGATTTCTTCAGTAAGGAAACTGACGCACCAGCGTCCGCCTGCATGCGAACAGAGCGTCCACAAATCTTCAAAGTCACAAGTTTCCTCGCATCGCGCTGAATGCGAGAGGAAGTGTCTGGCAAAACTCGATTCACACGACGAGCTGTTCACGCACGTGAAGCAGGAGGCTTTGAATAAATGGCATTAACGTCCATAGGCTGATGTGAATCCTGATCACGGTGGTTTCCGTTGCGGTGATGTCGACGAGGGTCACGCGAATGGGAGACAAGTTCTGAACTAGAGTTTCTCTTACTGCACACAGCTTGCACGTGTCCTTTCTTATTACAAAAATAACACTGTGCTTGACGGGTTTGGGCAACTGTCCCGTGGGTGGGCACGGAAGCAGTTCGGACATGATTTCAGTTTCTTAGAGGGTGCCAGGCTTGAAACTTGTTTACTTGTGCGCGAGCGGCGCTGCTGGGGCCGGGTGGGATGGACGAAAGGGCACGTGTTGTGCCGCGATAACAGTACACACACCCGGCGTCACGTCGAACGCGGAAGTAGCCATGTCTAAAGTATCTTGTTTGTCTAGCAAGTCCACTACTTCCTGCTAAGACGGGTTCTTAAATCACAGGATTTGTTCGCGGATGCGGTGATCCGCCACATTCTGCACAATAGCATTTCTAAGCATTATATCCGCATATGAGCATCTACACGAGCAATTAAAGTCACAATCAGAAGTTAGTCCCTGAAGGTTCGCTAACAAAGATTTATTGGACTGAGTAGGGCCACGCCGGAGGCGAAAGAATTTGTAGCGTGCAGCTACCACATTGACACCTTCATGGAAGTGGGAATTCAAAGCGTCAATCACTTCATCTTAAGTTTTAGTTTCTGGGCAGGTGGTGGGAAACAACTTGATGAGTACACGGTATAACACAACACCCACGTTGGCAATGAAAACAGCAAGCCGCTCAGTACCTGATTTGTTGTATACTGCCCGCATCTCGTGGTCGTGCGGTAGCGTTCTCGCTTCCCACGCCCGGGTTCCCGGGTTCAATTCCCGGCGGGGTCAGGGATTTTCTCTGCCTCGTGATGGCTGGGTGTTGTGTGCTGTCCTTAGATAGGTTTAAGTAGTTCTAAGTTCTAGGGGACTGATGACCATAGATGTTAAGTCCCATAGTGCTCAGAGCCATTCGAACCATTTGTTGTATACTGCGAAGTGTGCCTCGGGCTGGGCGATGTATTCCGGCAAGCGTTCAACGTCAGGATTGAGGGCACGAAATGGCGGTGCCGTCGGCGACGGCGTCGGTACAGGCGGTGGCGTCGGAGGCGCCGAAGTAGCTGCAGTCTGTAGTGTGACCAGTCCATTTATGGCAGCAAACAGCTGCGTCATTTGCTGACCCTGAAAACGTACAAGATCGGACAGCGAAGCCTGTTCCTGTGGCGAAGCCATGGTTTACACAAATAAAAGTCTTATAGCGAATGGTGGGAAAACTTCAAGACAGTCACTCAGGCACACGGGAATATCACAAAAAAGCTAATGCAGTACCGAGCAAAAAAGGAAATGATAGGGGAAAAAAAAAATAATCCCTGATCGTTGCCAACTTTTGCGTCTAAGTTGCTCAATTCTGCCCAGCCAAACTATTCTCAAATCGAGAAAGAAGCTTTAGCTATTGTCTATGGAGTAACTAAGTTTCATCATCAATAAACACTTCCGGGCTAAGTTGCCGTGGTCGATCTGTAAAACTTCTTCTCCCTAACGTTTCGTTCTCAACTACGGAGAACATCTTCGGAGGCGAGTCAACGACTGGCTGCTAGGAGCTGGGGCCGCCGCTTATATGGATATAGTAGAGGGCGCCACCGCACGTCACGTGGCGTCGATGTGCAGCTATCTCTGGCTATCGTCTGTTCTCTCGATTGCAGGCAATCGATTGTCACGTGATTGATGCAACGTCGACCGCCATATCTTATCCAATTTTAATCCTTCTTCTTTACGATTGAAATTGTATTGATGTTTGTGGATTTCAATTGCCTCTCTACACATACGTGTATAATAATGCGACGTCTTCGCTAGCACGCTGGTTTCACCAAATTTTATTTCGTGATCTCCATCCTTAAAAACATGTTCCGCTACTGCCGATTTGTCGATATGTCCCAAGCGACAGTTTCTTTTGTGCTCCGTCAACCGTGTATTGATGCTTCTTTTTGTAGTTCCTATGTAAACCCTGCCACAACTGCACGGAATTTTATATACAAATGGCTCTGAGCACTATGGGACTCAACTGCTGTGGTCATAAGTCCCCTAGAACTTAGAACTACTTAAACCTAACTAACCTAAGGACAGCACACAACACCCAGCCATCACGAGGCAGAGAAAATCCCTGACCCCGCCGGGAATCGAACCCGGGAACCCGGGCGTGGGAAGCGAGAACGCTACCGCACGACCACGAGATGCGGGCTTTTATATACACCTGGGGTGGCTAGGGGGTGACGAGCATCTTTTGTTGATCTTAGGCATTCACTAATTTTCTTAGTAGGTCTGAAAATGGTCTCTACGTGAAACTTGGCTAGTACTTTCCCAATGCGATCCGTGATATTATGGATGAACGGAAGAAATACTTTTCCAGCTGATGGTTTTTGCTCTCTCCTATTTTTAGGCATTTTTCTGTTTGGGTGAAGTGCTCGGTTAATCTCGTTTTTCGTATAACCATTTTTTGCAAAGGCTATTCGTAAATGATTTAGTTCTTCTTGTAAGTAGCCTGGTTCACAAATATTACTGGCCCTATCCACTAATGTTTTTATGACCCCCCTCTTTTGCCTAGGGTGGTGGTTTGAGTTCTTATGGAGGTAGCGATCAGTATGTGTACCTTTCCTGTAGACCTTATGGCCTAAGGTCCCATCCGCCCGTTTGATAACTGATACATCCAAGAAGTTAAGTTGTCCGTTCTTCTCCTTCTCCATAGTAAATTTAATCTTTGGGTTGATGCTATTTAAGTGTACCAGGAAATCATTCAAGTCTTCTTCCTCATGATTCCATATTACAAAGGATGGAGATCACGAAATAAAATTTGGTGAAACCAGCGTGCTAGCGAAGACGTCGCATTATTATACACGTATGTGTAGAGAGGCAATTGAAATCCACAAACATCAATACAATTTCAATCGTAAAGAAGAAGGATTAAAATTGGATAAGATATGGCGGTCGACGTTGCATCAATCACGTGACAATCGATTGCCTGCAATCGAGAGAACAGACGATAGCCAGAGATAGCTGCACATCGACGCCACGTGACGTGCGGTGGCGCCCTCTACTATATCCATATAAGCGGCGGCCCCAGCTCCTAGCAGCCAGTCGTTGACTCGCCTCCGAAGATGTTCTCCGTAGTTGAGAACGAAACGTTAGGGAGAAGAAGTTTTACAGATCGACCACGGCAACTTAGCCCGGAAGTGTTTATTGATGAAGACGCCGGCCGTGAAAGCCTACATGGAATGATAAGTTTCATCAGTTTTTGTACGGTCGCAAGTTGTATTTGGTCACAGACCATAAGCCTTTGACGTCGTTGTTCCATCCCTCAAAGCCAGTTCCGGCCCATACTGCACAAAAGTTGCAACGTTGGTCCTTATTTTTGTCTAACTACAATACGAAATTTTGTTTCAGCCTACGGCCCAGCATGGCAATGCTGATGCTTTGTCTCGCCTCCCTATTGGTCCTGACGAAGTTTTTGATTCTTCCGAATTGCCCTGCATGTTTATTGCTTCGCAAGCTAAGGAATTAGCTGATTATTTTCCGGTGGATTTTCGTCGCATTGCTTCCGCGACAGCCGCCGATGCTTCTTTGCGGATTCTTTTGCAATATATTCGTACTCAATGGCCTCCATCTGCTACGCAGATTCGTGATCCACTCGTTCGACGTTACTTTACGCAACGTCATAACTTGTCTGTACACCACGGTGTTATCTTGTTACGAACTGACAATGATCAGTCCCGTGTGGTTGCACCTCCTTCGTTCCAGTAGGAAATCCTCCGTTTATTGCACGGTGGTCATTGGGGTATAGTGCGGACGAAGCAATTAGCGCGTCGTCACTGCACTTGGGTCGGCATTGATAAACGTATTGAGAATTTTCAGAATGAGATTTTCACTCTGCAGCGGAGTGTGCACTGATATGAAACTTCCTGGCAGATTAAAACTGTGTGCCCGACCGAGACTCGAACTCGGGACCTTTGCCTTTCGCGGGCAAGTGCTCTACCATCTGAGCTACCGAAGCACGACTCACGCCCGGTACTCACAGCTTTACTTCTGCCAGTATCCGTCTGCAAGGTTCGCAGGAGAGCTTCTGTAAAGTTTGGAAGGTAGGAGACGGATACTGGCAGAGGTAAAGCTGTGAGTACCGGGCGTGAGTCGTGCTTCGGTAGCTCAGATGGTAGAGCACTTGCCCGCGAAAGGCAAAGGTCCCGAGTTCGAGTCTCGGTCGGGCACACAGTTTTAATCTGCCAGGAAGTTTCGTATTGAGAATCTGCTTGCTAACTGTCGCTCTTGTGCGGAGCATCAATCTGCTCCCCGCCGGCGCTTCTTTGCGTGGCCGACTCCTACTGCGCCTTGGCAGCGCGTTCATATTGATTTTGCGGGATACAAAAACCTGCAATTTGTAAGTTGCAGCGATTTTAAAACAATTCTTAATTTATTGCCATTCCTGGCGTGTAAGGCTTTATGCCTAGATCACAGTGACTTGCTTTTAAAACATTAATTGCTGTATACGTATTTAATGGTGATTTGCTTAACTGTAACTCACTGAAAACACTATTATTTACACAGTTGTTTATTCCTTCATTAATAACGTGTGGTATTTTTATTTGTTGTTGAGTCTGGAATTACTGGTTTAAAATAAATTTTGTGTAACTGTAAAAGGCAACCAATGGTAACTGATTACGGCGCCGTCTACAATCGTAACCGAATCCTGCCTTCTCTTGACTACCAGGTTTCAGTTAAATTTCTTCAAATATCCATGCATTTATACTGATTTCCACTACTGTAGCGGTCATGAATGCGTGAGGTGTGCCTGTGTGTGTGATTGTGTGTGTGTGTGTGTGTGTGTGGGTGGGTGGGTTCTTTTCTTTTCTGTAGAAGGCCTTGAACAAAAGGTAAGTGTGTGACAGTTTATTCTTTGTGTCTGTCTGCAGTTCAAAGTATCATCTTTACGGTGAATAGCAATCTACCCTTTTCGTAATTATTGATATTTCATACTGAACTTTTCATTGTTAATAAAAAGAGACGTATATAACGGAATCAAAGTTGACATTCGAAATTCTTTATTACTTTAAAAAGTACTGTTATTCCTTTCCCGAGCAGCAGAGGAAATTCACAGTAACGTTGCAAATACTAAGCGAAACCGTAAGCATCTGAATGTATTTCTGCGCCTTTAAAAACAGTAATGTCGAAGTCCGTTTGGAATTGCAAACACTCAAGACTCTCAACCTTTACCAGGAGCTGCAGTAGAAACTGGCTGGCTATCACGTAGAAATAAAAGGAAACGCTCCCCTAGACGTGATCTTTCGATGTGATCTTTCTCAGATTGAAAAATTAGCATGAATCCGGTCCGGGTGGTGTTCTCTCGTGAACTCTTCCGGCATAGTCAGCAAACGCAAGCTTCATGCTAGGGTAGTTCTTCCCCAGAACTCGACAAACCAGAGCCGGACGTTGAATTTTAATTTCATTTCACGCGTCTGCTTCAGTTTGGCTTCACAAACTTAAAACTAATTGTACATTCCGTTTGACAACGTGATATATGTGAGGGCAAAACTGAAAGGGAGTACTTACAGTGGATATCACACTGCGCGAATGCATCAGTGATTGTGCATGCCAGTGAACGTTCGCCTCCGCGTACTTACAGAGCGCCAGAACTGCTAGAAAGCCAACATCTGCCGTTAAAAGTGTTTTAATTCCGGAGTGCGCTTATCGTGGCAAATTAATGTTAAAGGCGGACCTGAGGCGTAAATTGCACTTCAGAAGGGGGGTATAATACGCAAACAGCGCGGAGAGCTAGTGTTACGTGCGGAGTTTGATTACTGAGCAGAGAGAAGCAATGTGTGTCTGAGGCAGTCGTAGTCTGAGAGAAAGAACAGCCAATCGCTTTCTGGAAACACAGATGATTCTGAAACTTCCTGGCAGATTAAAACTGTGTGCCCGACCGAGACTCGAACTCGGGACCTTTGTCTTTCGCGGGCAAGTGCTCTACCATCTTTTTTTTTCTACCCATCTTTTTTTTGTTTTTTTTTTATTTTTTAAATTTTTTTTATTATTATTATTTTTTAAATCATGGGGCAGAGTGGGCAGGGGTCGTACTTGGAGGCCTGGCCACGGTGTCTCCGTCTCCTGACAGGATAAGGGAGAGGCAGCAGGAAGGAAACATTGACATTGTAATTTTTTTTAGTAACAATAATATTTTATTTATTCGTTTAATTTTAATGTCCCAAAAGAAAAATCATATATAAAAAAGAAGGGAAATAAATATAGGGCCGAAGTGACATCCTCGTCACTTCACTGGGAGTAACATCCTATCCCTCGAAACAACGTAAACCTGGGACTCCCCACCGCTTCGGGGGGTTATGAAACATGCTGCCTAGAAAGTTCGCAAAATGCGTTTTATATTTAGAGTGGCGTCTGATGATTTCGTGTTGTTCGAGTAGATAATGCCAATAGTCCATGCCCGATATCAAGGTCCGCGAGAGCACGTAGTGTGATGCGTGTCCTCCAATCCATCGGACTGCCGATGTTTTTTGTGAGGGGAAAAAGACAGGGTCAGGGAAAAATAAAGCGTCCGTCGTGATCGTGGATTCGTCGGTGCGTCGGAGGAGGGCTATGATGCGTTGCGTCAGCCGCCAAACATCCTTTGCCTCACCGCACTGCAGAGAATGTTCGTCGGTGTCCTGCATGCCACATATAAGGCAGAGCGGGGAATCCACCATGCGAATGTCGTACTTTTTTTTTTTTTTAATTGGTTCAAATGGCTCTGAGCACTATGGGACTTAACATCTATGGTCATCAGTCCCCTAGAACTTAGAACTACTTAAACCTAACTAACCTAAGGACATCACACAACACCCAGTCATCACGAGGCAGAGAAAATCCTTGACCCCGCCGGGAATCGAACCCGGGAACCCGTGCGCGGGAAGCGAGAACGCTACCGCACGACCACGAGCTGCGGACCCATCTGAGCTACCGAAGCACGACTCACGCCCGGTACTCACAGCTTTACTTCTGCCAGTACCTCGTCTCCTACCTTCCAAACTTTACAGAAGCTCTCCAGCGAACCTTGCAGGAGACAGATGATTCTGTTCCACGGACGGGTGACGACGACTGTGCGGGACGCAGAGAAATATCTCGCTGACTTCTCGGGACTACATTGCTCCCAGTTGCGAAACTCGGAACGGAGAGATAAATGCATAGAAAAGTCTAGAAGTTGCCGTTATTCCGCAGTGGATTCAAGTCACTGAGTGATGATGATGATGGCCAGTGAAAGACAGTATCACTTAGCGAGTTGCTCATGCTCAAATTTACAGGGTGACAATTATTGAACTATGTGAAAAACAACGTAAATTAGTTACAAACTACGGCGTGCACACACTTTATTCAACATTTGGAAGTCACTAGAGATATTCGGATTTAGGTTATGACATGTTCGATATGCCTACCATCATTGGCGATGATGTGGTGCAGATGAATAGCGAAATTCTGCATGACCCGATGAAGTGTCGGAACATCGATGCTGTCGATCACCTGCTGAATGTCTGTTCCCAGCTGAGCAATGGTTATTACTCCACACCTTGTCTTTAATACAGCGTCACAAAAAGAAGTCGCACGTTTTCACATTCGGAGAATATGGCGGCCAATCGAGGCCCATGTCAGTGGCCTCTAGGTACCCCAGATCCAGAATGCGATCTTCAAAGTCCTCCTCCAGAACATCAAACACACTCCTCCTTTGGTGGAGTCGAGCTTTGTCTTGCATGAACCACATCCTGTCGAAGTTAGGGTCACTTTGGATAATGGGGATGAAATTATCTTCCAAAACCTTCATGTGTCGTTCGGTAATCACCGTGCCATCAAGGAATATCGCACCGATTATTCCGTGACTGGACATTGCACACCACACATTCACCCGTTGAGTGTGAAGAGACTTCTCGATCGTGAAGTGTGGACTCTCAGTCCCCCAATGCGCCCTTTTTGGTTATTGACAAACCCATCCAAATGATAACAGCCGACAACAACAAGGAGCGTGCCCAAGCGCATACTAATTTCTATCATGTCCCGAGGACAACCGACCAATTTGAACGTCCTAACGCAAACCGTTCAGACGTTATGACGATTTTATTTCATATAGTTCAATAATTGGCATCCTGTAGGTTCTGCTTATGCGCCATTCAGTGCTGTAAACAATATCTTAGAAGGATTCGAGTCTCATGTACAGTTTCTGGCAATGAACGAAAATAACTTATTAAATAGCTTCTGTCTGCAGTAAATGTCAATTACTTGGAAGAGATTTCACCGGATTACACAAGGTAAAAATAATTCTAATTTATACTGACTGCGTCCTCAGTAGTTCATCAGTATGAATGTATGCGGGAAAAGAAGTTCGATGAAGTGGGTGCCTGAAGCTACAGACATCAAAAACCAAATTATACAGTAATTTTTATGAGTTAATGGGTCTTAATAATACTCGTACAAAGGAAAAAAAATCGTAAAATAAAGATCGCGAAGATACCGGATGATCAAAAAGTCAGTATTAAATTTGAAAACTTAATAAACCACGGAATAATGTAGATAGAGAGGTAAAAATTGACACACATGCTTGGAATGACATGGGGCTTTACTAGAACAAAAAAAAAAAAACACCATATTGCTAGCCGCGTGAAAGATCTCTTGCTCGCGTCGTTTGGTGATGATCGTGTGCTCAGCTGCTACTTTCGTCATGCTTGGCCTCCCAGGTCCCCAGACCTCAGTCCGAGCGATTATTGACTTTGGGGTTACCTGAAGTCGCAAGTGTATCGTGATCGACCGACATCTCTAGGGATACTGAAAGACAACATTCGACGCCAATGCCTCACCATAACTCCGGACATGCTTTACAGTGCTGTTCACAACATTATTCCTTGACTACAGCTATTGTTGAGGAATGATGGTGGATATATTGAGTATTTCATGAGAATTTTGTTTTGTCTTACTTTCTTATGCTAATTATTGCTATTCTGATCAGATGAAGCGCCATCTGTCGGACATTTTTTGAACGTTTGTATTTTTTTTTGTTCTAATAACACTCCATGTCATTCCAAGCATGTGTGTCAATTTGTACCTCTCTATCTACATTATTCTGTGATTCATTCAGTTTTCAAATTTATACTCACTTTTTGATCACCCGGTACTACAGGCACAGTTTGGAATTGTAGGTAGTCTGTCTACGGAACACTTTGTTAAAATTCCCGGTATATTCTGTCAAGACAGGTAATCGGTAGGGCGTTCCAATGTAGTCAAAGTGTAGTATGGATAGTGTCTTGAAAAGACACTATGAGATGAATATCAAGAAATGTAAAACAAGGGTAATGCAGTGTAGTCGAATTTATTCTGGCGAAGATGAGTAAATTAGATCAGTAATTGAGATATGAAAATAGCAGATGAAGTTTACTATTTGGGAAGAAAAATAACAGACGATCGCCGCACTAGAGAGCATATAAAATGCAGACTGTCAGTTGCAAGAAAAGTATTTTGCAAGAGGGAATTTGAGTGTTAGGTCTTTTTAAAGACCTTGTAAGGAAGAGAAATGTGGACAGTAAACAGATGAGACCAAATGAGAACTAAAGCTGTTGAAATGTATTGCTATGGGAAAATGCTGAAGATTAGATGGATGGATCGGATATCTAACGAAGAAATACTAAATCGAATTAGGGATCAAAGAAATTTGTGCCACGACTAAAATAAGGGATGGGATGGAAGCATTCAACCTGAACGTCAGTGAGTTGCCAGTTTGGTAACGGAGGAATTGCGTGTGTTAAAAGTGTACAGGAAGAACAAGGCTTTATTATTTTTAGATTAAAATGTTTGGAAGTTGCATGATGATATGTCGTGATGAAGAGACTTACAAAGGATAGACGAGCGAGGAGAGCTGTTTCGAACCAGTATTCGGACTGAAGACCACAACAACGTAATGAAACTATAGTCAAGGTGACGTCGAAGAATGTATGCACCTTCGAAGCTCTAAGTACACGGTCCAGTCATAGTAACATGGCCGGCCGGAGTGGCCGAGCGGTTCTAGGCGCTACAGTCTGGAACCGCACGACCGCTACGGTCGCCGGTTCGAATCCTGCCTCGGGCATGGATGTGTGTGATGTCCTTAGGTTAGTTAGGTTTAAGTAGTTCTACGTTCTAGGGGACTGATGACCTCAGAAGTTAAGTCCCATAGTGCTCAGAGCCATATTAACATGACGTCAGCCTGTGTTCGAGGCCAACGTGTAGTAGCCACTTACAAACGGTCGGTGGCAGCACTAGCAGTGGAGGGTATATACTGATCGCATGGAGTCGTTGGTGAAGGATACCGTGCATGGTAAAACGGCGCCATCCAAAATTGGCGCGGATGCATCTATGGTCACCAAATTCGCCGGATTGAAACCCTGTCGAGAATATGTGAGACCACTTCGACTGGGCTGTTTGCACCATGAACCACGTGTCATATAAGGGAGGGTGAATGACATCTGTAGACATGTGTACAGGCGATCAGACGTGCAACCGCTGAGCAACCGACCGCGCAGATGGGTCAAGGGGCTACGAACAGTGTCTCCTCAACGACCGTTGCTGCGTGTGGGTGCAGCAGGTGCGTGGTTCATGCACCTATGCTGACTGTTGTTCATCGGCGACGAAGGCTGTAAATTGCACTCCAATACCGCAACTAGACTTACACTGAGTGTCGGCAGGTTGCCTTTCCAAATGAATTAAGTTTTATGTTCTGTAGGACAGGAAGCAAACACACTGAAACAATTGTCGGAAGTGTCCAGGCAGGAGGAGGGAGCGTTATGGTCTGGGCAATGTTTTCGTGGCACTCACTGCGTGATCTCGTCATTCTGGACGGCAAATGGACCGACACAAGTATCCATCTGTCCTCGGGGAACCGTATCCACCTCTACATGCAGGCTGTCTGTCCTCGGCACAATGCTATCTGCTGGTAAGCCTTTCGGGATGTGAGGTCGTGGTCCAAGAAACTCTTCTGTTCCTAACGTTTCGTCCAGCACTGCACTGGACTTCAGAGGCGCTTAGTTTTGCCGAGGAGCGCCTCTGAAGATGTCCAGCGCAGTCCTGGACGAACCGTTAGGAACAGAAGAGTTTCTTGGACAACGACCTCACATCCTGCAAGATTTACCAGCAGCTATGTCATCCGATCGTAAAAGCCTTCATTCTATGAACAATGGTATCTACCAACAGGACAATGCAAGGTATCACATAGCTCGCAGTGTATGTGCATTGTTCGAAGAACACTAGGATGAATTTACCGTACTCCCGTGGTCACCAAACTCGCGGGATTGAAACCCAGTCGAGAATCTGTGGGACCACTTCGACTGGGCCGTTCGCACCATGGATCTTCAGCCATGGAACCTAGCGCAACTGGCCGCTGCGCTGGGATCGCCATTGTTTCACATCCTTGTCGGTACCTTCCAGAACCTCATTGACTTTTTTCCTGAACGTCCCGCAGTGGTACCCGCTGCAGTAGATGGTTATTCAGGCTTTTGACAGGCGATCATGTTAATGTGACTGTGTAGACACAATGGAAGCATGGCTCAAGCCTCTCTTCTTCCTCGATGTTTGTGTGGATTTCGTTATTACTCAAAATGGAACGTGATTACAATTTCTTGCGAGAAATTACTGAAGCGCTGTTGCCGTAACGTTTAGTAATGCTTGAGAACTGATGATGTCGGTTAGAGCATCCGTGAGAGAGCACCTCGAGTTCCTGCTGCTAATAATGCGAGTACACCCTTCGTTTGTTACATATTTTTACCAGCTTCAAACAGGAGCGACTTATTTTCAAAAATGGTTCAAATGGCTCTGAGCACTATGGCACTCAACTGCTGTGGTCATAAGTCCCCTAGAACTTAGAACTACTTAAACCTAATTAACCTAAGGACATCACACACATCCATGCCCGAGGCAGGATTCGAACCTGCGACCGTAGCGGTCGTGCGGTTCCAGACTGTAGCGCCTTTAACCGCTCGGCCACTCCGGCCGGCACTTATTTTCAATTATCTGTGTAGTTACTAGTTTATTTTTGTAATTTCCTGCGTGTTTGAGTGCTCACTAACCACGATCTTTTATTTTAACAACAGTGTAGCGTACAGTACCGCCGTTGTTATCGACGCTATTATCAGTCCTCGTTTCGTACAGGCTTTCGTTTGTTTTGGTTAGTGTAGCTCAGTGTTGGTTAGACCATCAGTGAGAGAGCAGCTCGAGTTCCTCCTGCTAATAAGGCGAGTACACTATTCGTTTGTTCTACATTTTTACGAGCTTCAAACAGGAGCGACTTCAGAAATGAATAATAACTGTGATTGCTGTGTACAGATGCGAGCTGTGTTGGTGACCCTTCGCTTACAGCTCCAGGTCGTGTTGGCTTTCGTCACACAGCTTGAGGCTGCTACCAAGGGGCATCACTGTGGCAGGTCGCACGCGGGGATACGAGGTATGTCGAGGCCGTCCCACGTGTCTCCCGATAGTTCCACTGCTGTGGGCACCCCGGGTACTGCTTGCTTCGTTTGGCGAACAGGTTTCGGCCGTTATCTTTGGCTGATGAGCTCTGTAAGCCCGATGCAGTCGTCCACCTTGTTCCAAAGGAAGCTTCTCGGTCCGCAAGATCTAGGCAGTCACAGAGGGTGCGTTTGCTGGTAGTTGGGAGTTTCAACGTTAGAGGTGCCCCTTGGGAACATGTCTGCCAAGGAAGGAAAGGTAGCCAATCTGCACTCCATGTGCATACCGGAGGGAGTCATTCCGGATGTGAGAAGGCTACTTCCGGATGCCATGAAGAGTACAGGGTGCATCCAACTGCAGGTGGTGGTGGCTCATGTCGGTACCAATGAAGTATGTCGCTTTGGATCGGAGGAGATTCTCTCTGGTTTTGGGCGGCTGGCGGAAATGGTAAAGACTGCCAGTCTTCCTTGCGAGATTAAGGCGGAGCTCACTATCTGCAGCATCGTCGATAGAACCGACTGTGGTCCTTTGGTGCAGAGCCGAGTGGAGAGTATGAATCAGAGGCTCAGGCGGTTCTGTGACCATGTAGTCTGCAGATTCCTTGACTTGCGCCATCGGGTGGTGGGTTTCCGGGTTCCGCTTAACAGTTCAGGAGTCCACAACGCACAGGAAGCAGCTGCACGGGTAGCGAGGGCTGTGTGGAAGGGACTGGGCGTTTTTTTTAGGTTAGAGGGCTGCAGGGAACCACAGAAAAAGCGTCCGTCTAAGAGGGGCAGGTAAAACAAATAAAGTGGTTGTAGAAACGATCGGCATTGTTGATGAAAATTGTCACAGCTATGTTGGGAAGAACCAGAGCTCCAAGCCCTAATAGAAAGCACTTATGCTCAAATAGTTATAGATACAGAGAGCTGGCTAAAGCCGGAAATATGTCCAGCCGAAATTTTTCCAAACGACCTAACAGTGTTCAGAAAGGATAGAATAAATACAGTTGTTGGTGGAGTATTTATTGCTGTCAGAAGTAGTTTAACTTGTAGTGAAATTTAAGTAGATAGTTCCTGCGAAATAGTGTACGTAGAGGTTATGCTTGACAATCAGAGTAAACTATTCATTGGATCGTTTTACCGACCCCCGACTCAGAAATTAGAGTTGCTGAACAGTTAAAAGAAAACTTGAGTCTATTTCAAACAGGTAACCCATTCAAACAATTATAGTCGGTGGTGATTTCAATCTACCCTCGATATGACGGAAAAATTACATGCTTAAAGCGGGCGGCACGCACAAAATGTCATCCCAAATTGTACTGAATGCTTTCTCAGAAAATTATTTTGAACAATTAGTTTATGAGCCCACTAGAAACGTAAATGGTTGCGAAAGCATACTTCATCTCTTAGCAACAAATAACGCTGAACAAATAGGGAGTATCATGACGGATACAGGGATTAGCGACCATAAGCCAGTTGATGAATTCTTTCCGGGTTATCAGCCGAGTGGTGGCGTCGTCCTGTCGCGACGTTTCAATGAGATTCGTACCCATCATCCTCCGGCGAAGTGTACTTCGCCAGAAGATGACGGGTACGTAACTCATTGAAACGTCGCGACAAGACGACGCCACCACTCGGCTGATAACCCTAAAAGAAATCATCAGTGGAATACGCAGAGAAAGACTGAAATCGCATATACACAAGCCAGTTGCTGCTAGGCTGAATACCGTAACACCCACAACCATCAAAAAGAAACGCAAAGTACATCTTTCTAAAAAGATGATAAAAATGCTTTTAACGCCTTTTTAAGACACAGTTTCCACTCCTACCGATATGATCATGTAAGCGTGGAAAAGATGTGGAATCATTTCAAAGAGCAGTAGAGAGATATATACCACATAAATTAATAAGTAATGGTATTGAGCCCCCACAAACACAAAACGGGTCAGATCGCTGTTGCAGAAGCAACGAAGAATGCATGGCAAATTTAAAAGAACGCAAAATCCCCAAGATTGGCAAAGTTTTGCAGAAGTTCTAAATTTAGTGCGTCCTTCAATGCGACACGCTTTTAACAATTTCCACAACGAAAATCTGTCTCGGAATCTGGCAGAAAACCCAAAGAGATTCTGGTCATACATAAAGCACACCAGTGGCAAGACGCAATCAATACCTTCACTGCGCTATAAAAACGGTGAAGTCACTGATTACAGTGCCACTAAAGCAGAGTTATTAAACACGGTTATCAGAAACTCAATCACCAAAGAGGACGAAGTACATATTTCTGAATTCCAATCAAGAACAACTGCCAAGATGAGAAACACAAAAGTAGATGTAAAACAGATTAAATCACTTAATAATGGCAAGGTCTCCGGTCCACATTGTATACCACTCAGGTTCCTCTCAGAGTTGTTGTTGTTGTGGTCTTCAGTCCTGAGACTGGTTTGATGCAGCTCTCCATGCTACTCTATCCTGTGCAAGATTCTTCATGTCCCAGTACCTACTGCAACCTACATTCTTTTGAATCTGCTTGGCGTATTCATCTCTTGGTCTCCCTCTACGATTTTTACCTTCCACGCTGCCCTCCAATACTAAATTGGTAATCCCTTGATGCCTCAGAACATGTCCTACCAACCGATCCCTTCTTCTGGTCAAGTTGTGCCACAAACTCCTCTTCTCCCCAATCCTATTCAGTATCTCCTCATTAGTTATGTGATCTACCCATCTAATCTTCAGCATTCTTCCGTAGCACCACATTTCGAAAGCTTCTATTCACTTCTTGTCCAAACTATTTATAGTCCATGTTTCACTTCCATACATGGCTACACTCCATACAAATACTTTTCAGAACGACTTCCTGACACTGAAATCTATACTCGATGTTAACAAATGTCTCTTCTTCAGAAACGCTTTCCTTGCCATTGCCAGTCTACATTTTATATCCTCTCTACTTCGACCATCATCGGTTATTTTTCTCCCCAAATAGCAAAACTCCTTTACTACTTTAAGTGTCTCATTTCCTAATCTAATTCCCTCAGCACCACGCGACTTAATTCGACTACATTCCATTATACTCGTTTTGCTTTGTTGATGTTCATCTTATATCCTCCCTTCAAGACACTATCCATTCCGGTCAACTGCTCTTCCAAGTCCTTTGTTGTCTCTGACAGAATTACAATGTCAGCGGCATACCTCAAAGTTTTTATTTCTTCTCCATTAATTTTAATTCCTACACCGAATTTTTCTTTTGTTTCCTTTAGTGCTTGCTCAATATACAGATTAAATAACATCGGGGAAAGGCTACAACCCTGTCTCACTCCCTTCACAACCACTATTTCCCTTTCATGTCCCTCGACTCTTATAACTGCCATCTGGTTTCTCTACAAATTGTAAATAGCCTTTCGCTCCCTGTATTTATCCCCTGCCACCTTCAGAATTTGAAAGAGAGTATTCCAGTCAACATTGTCCAAAGCTTCCTCTAAGACTACAAATGCTAGAAACGAGGTTTGCCTTTCGTTAATCTAGCTTCTAAGATAAGTCGTACGGTCAGTATTGCCTCACGTGTTACAATATTTTTACGGAATCTAATCTGATCTTCCCCGAGGTCGGCTTCTACTAGTTTTTGCCACTCGTCTGTAAAGAATTCGCGTTAGTATTTTGCAGCTGTGACTTATTATACTGATAGTTTGGTAATTTTCACATCTGTCAACACCTGCTTCCTTTGGGATTGGAATTATTATATTCTTCTTGAAGTCTGAGGCTATTTCATCTGTCTCATACACCTTCAGTAGTTCTAATGGAATGTTATCTACTCCGGGGGCTTGTTTCGACTCAGGGCTTTCAGTGCTCTGTCAAACTCTTCACTCAGTATCATATCTCCCATTTCATCTTCATCTACATACTCTTCCGTACCCATGATGTTGTCTTCAAGTACATCGCCCTTGTATAGACCCTCTATATACTCCTTCCACCTTTCTGCTTTCCCTTCTTTGCTAAGAACTGAGTTTCCATCAAAGCTCTTGATATTTATGCAAGTGCTTCTCCTATCTCCAAAGGTCTCTTTAATTTTCCTGTAGGCAGTATCTATCTTACCCCCAGTGAGATCAGCCTCTACATCCTTACATTTGTCCTCTAGTGATCCCTGCTGTCGATCTCATTTTTGAGACGTTTGTATTCCTTTTTACCTGCTTCATTTACTGCATTTTTATATTTTCTCCTTTCATCAATTAAATTCAATATTTCTTCTGTTACCCAAGGATTTCTACTAGCCCTCGTCTTTTTACCTACTTGATCCTCTGCTGCCTTCACTACTTCATCCCTCAAAGCTACCCATTCTTTTTCTACTGTATTTCTTTCCCCCATTCCTGTCAATTGTTCCCTTATGCTCTCCCTGAAACTCTGAACAACCTCAGGTTTAGTCAGTTTACCCATGTCCCATCTCCCTAAATACCCACCTTTTTGCAGTTTCTTCAATTTTAATCTACAGTTCATAACTAATAGATTGTGGTCAGAGTCCACATCTGCCCCTGGAAATGTCTTACAATTTAAAACCTGGTTCCTAAATCTCTGTCTTACCATTATATAATCTATCTGAAACCTTTCAGTATCTACAGGCTTCTTCCATGTATACAACCTTCTTTTATGGTTCTTGAACCAAGTGTTAGCTATGAGTAAGTTGTGCTGTGCCAAATTCTACCAGGCGGCTTCCTCTTTCATTTGTTACCCCCAATTCATAGTCACCTACTACGTTTCCTTCTCTCCCTTTTCCAATTACCGAATTCCAGTCACCCATGAGTATTAACTTTTCGTCTCCCTTCACTATCTGATTAATTTCTTATATTTCATCATACATTTCTTCAATTTCTTCGTCATCGGCAGAGCTAGTTGACCTATAAACTTGTACTACCTGTAGTAGGCGTGGGCTTCGTGTCTATCTTGGCCGCAATAATGCGTTCACTATGCTGTTTGTAGTAGCTTACTCGCACTCCTATTTTTTATTCATTATTTAACCAACTCCTGCATTACCCCTATTTGATCTTGTATTTATATCCCTGTATTCACCTGAGCAAAAGTCTTGTTCCTCCCGCCATCGAACACGATTTCCCACTATATCAAACTTTAACCTATCCATTTCCCTTTTTAAATTTTCTAACCTACCTGCCCGATTAAGGGATCTGACATTCCACGCTCCGATCCGTAGAACGCCAGTTTTGTTTCTCCTGATAACGACGTCCTCTTGAGTAGTCCCCGCCCGGAGATCCGAATGGGGGACTATTTTACCTCCGTAATATTTTACCCAAGAGGACGTCATCATAATTTAACCATATAGTAAAGCTGCATGCCCTCAGGAAAAATTACGGCTGTAGTTTCCCCTTGCTTTCAACCGTTCGCAGTACCAGCACAGCAAGGCCGTTTTGGTTAGTGTTACAAGGCCAGATCAGTCAATCATCCAGACTGTTGCCCCTGCAAGTACTGAAAAGGCTGCTGCCCCTCTTCAGTTTGTCTGGCCTCTCAACAGATACCCCTCCGTTGTGGTTGCACCTACGGTACGGCTATCTGTATCGCTGAGGCACGCAAGCCTCCCCACCAACGGCAAGGTCCATGGTTCATGGGGGGGCCTCTCAGAGTACGCTTATAAATAGCTTCAAATTTAGCAATCGTATACAACCACTTGCTCACAGAAAGATTAGTAAAGACTGGAAAATTGCTCAAGTCACACCAATAACCAAAAAGGGAAATGGAGTAATCCGCTGAATTACAGACCCACATCACATACGTCGATTTACAGTTCGAACCTTATGAACTATAACGAAGAAAACGATTTATTGACACATAGTCAGCACGGATTCAGAAATATCGTTCTTGTGAAACACAACTAGCTCTTTATACTCATGAAGTAATGAGTGATATGGACAGGGGATGTCAAATTGATTCCATATTTTTAGATTTCCAGAAGGCTTTCGACATCGTTCCTCACAAGCGTCTTCTAACCAAAATGCGTGCCTATGGAATATCGCCTCAGTTGTGCGACTGGATTCGTGATTTCCTGTCAGAAAGATCACAGTTCGTAGTAATAGACGGAAAGCCATCGAGTAAAATAGAATCACTATCCGGCGTTCCCTGAGGAAGTGTTATAGGCCCCCTATTGTTCCTGATCTATATTAAGGACAATCTGAGTAATCCTCTTAGATTGTTTGCAGATGATGCTGTCATTTACCGCCTAGTAAGGTCATCAGATGACCAAAACGAATTGCAACATGATTTAGATAAGGTACCTGTATGCTGTGAAAAGTGAAAAATGTCCATGAATAAAGAAAAGTGTGAAGTTATTTAAATGAGTACTAAAAGAAATCCGCTAAATTTCCTTTACTCGATAAGTTACACCAATCTGAATTAGACTAAATTACAGTTACAAATAACTTAACTGGGACGATCACATAGATAATGTTGTGGGTAGAGCAAATCACAGACTGAGACTCATTGACAGAAAACGTGGAAGTTGCAACAAGTCTACTAAAGAGACTTCTACTAAAGAGACTTCCACCACGCTTGTTTGCCCAATTCTGGAGTATTGCCGTGAGGTGTGAGATCCGCATCAGGTGTGGCTGACGGATGACATCGAAAAAGTACAAGGAAGGACAGCTCGTTTTGTACTATCGCAAAATAGGGGAGTGCCACAGTCATGATGCGTGAATTGGAGTGGCAATCATTAAAACAATGGCGTCTTTCGTTGCGACGGGATCTTCTCATGAAATTTCAATTACCAGTTTTCTCCTCCGGTTGCAAAAACATTTTGTTGGCACCCACCTACGTAAGGAGAAATGATCATCAAGATCAAATAAGGGAAATCAGGGCCCGCACAGGCGTGCCGTTCGTGAGTGGAACGGTAGAGAGACAGCTTGAACCAACTGCCATACACTTCATTGTGAGTAGCAGAGTAATCTCGTAGATGTAGATAGTGCAACCGCATCCATTATCAAACTTTCCGCCATGTTGGGTTTACATTGTCAAATAAGTATGGATCGGTTCATGCACTTGTTCCGATTAATGGATCAACTTACAGCTCGTGAGAGTGGACAGGACAGCCTAGATAGCGCTGTCTTCCATATTCTCGTCTTCCATAAAAAATGCAACGTTCACTGTGACGACTCCACTCAAAGCCTCTTCATTACGGGGCATACTTCCCTCAGGAGTAGCTGTAGGATATTTATGTAAACGAGGGCATTCGAAGCGCTTTTGAGGCCTCTGAAACTTATCATTTTCATACCATAATGAATAAGGTTTGTCTAAATGCTAAGCCCGCAACCTTAAACTTTTCCTAATTAACTTTACAATTGTTCTATTATTTTTGTTATTTTTGCGTTAATATTCACATTCAGGGGTCATTCCTTTGCATTCAGCTCTCTTATTTCAATGGAATCGTATCTAGAATTTAATTGTGTAGCCTTCAGTGAACAAGTTTTCAATAAAGCAAGACAACAGTGATTGTTTTTCTCAATTACACAACTATACTGCATCTTTAGTGGGTCTGACGACCACATGAATGTCAGTAGCATTTATGGCTGCATTTTAGCCACACTGTTGCTATGTGTAAGTTTGGTATTTTTTTTTAGAAAAACCATGATCCATGCCATATGCTACGCGTCATGTTTATGTTGAATTTTCATGTAATGATTTCTGTTTGGTTGATAGACACAAATAACTGCCTTTCTTGAAAAACGTAACAATACTAACTTTTACACCTATTTTCACAGTCTCTTTGATACAATCATGATTCATGATGCTTAGATTATAAGTCTGTATTTTATATTTTGTTAAACTTTTATTAACTGTGATGTGTCGGCAGCTGGGCCAACACCTTGTAGATAGAGGTGGCTAAAAAGGCACGCTAGACTAACGCAGACGGGCGTGAAGTACTGGAACAGGATACGTAATTAATGCTATGAAGAAAAGAACGGAGCTTCTCATATACTTATCTTTAATTTCTTCTTGTACATCTCTATGGTGAACACAAGTGAGACTCTAATTACAATCACTGTAAGGCTAATGGCGCCTTGCTAGTTCGTAGCCATTAACTTAGCTGAAGGCTATTCTGTCTCTCGGCTAATGAGAGAGAAAGGCTTCGTACGTCTAGTCGCTAGCTCTGTCGTCCGTACAACTGGGCTGAGTTCGAGTCAGTCTCTCGAGACCTGCCTTGTGGTGGCGCTAGGTTTGCGATCACACAGTGGCGACACGCGGGTCCGACATGTACTACAGGACTGCGGCCGATTTAAGCTACCACCTAGCACGTGTGGTGTCTGGCTGTGACACCACAAACTGAATGTACTTTGTAAATCGTTATTGTATATTATGTTGTTACAGATGTCGTTTTTATCTTTTACTTTATTTATGTATGAATTTCGAAGTGTAATACATCTTCAAGCCATTGTTTAGCACTCTTTTGAAGTACGAATTCTATTTTACTGGGACTGTTAATTTATCTAAAACTGTTATATGGTCGCTGTCTTCGACTTTATTGTTAATGGTTCCCCTGGTTTGCTCTCTTTGTATTAATTTATTGTTTAGATTTTTATCTTTTCAGTTGCTTTACGCCACTGTACTGCCAAAGATGACACTCACTGTGTGTACATTCCTTGGTCTAGATGAGGAACATCTTTTCGAATGTTGTTTACAATTATTGTGACTTATTTCACGACGGTAGTCAGTTGAAGTCTGATGATTGCCTTGTAAGCCGAAAACCGGTTAACTAAATAAATCAGTCCTGTATATCACACTTAACATTGTGTTTTTCATTGATAATTATGTTGTTCTACCAAGAAGCGATGCAACAAACAGTTAACGCAGTCTCCTAGAATTCAGCTTCACGGGAAGCTTAATTTTGACTTGTTCCCAGGTCAGTCTCAAGTCTTTATTTATATTCAGAACTGTAGTGCCACTAAGACTGTAGAAATGAATATGCCTTGCCGTTTTCTAAATAATTTTGTTGCTTCAAACTTGCTATGTGTGATTGTACTGAGTACTCACTAGACTACGGGTGAAGACTGAAGTTTACACTACAACAATTACTGAAATTCAGTATGCAGTTGATGATGTCGTTCTTGCCAACCCAGGAGAAGATCTGCAACCAACCCTAAAGGTATTTGATGAAGCATGTACGTGCAACGGAGTAAGTCTTAACAACCAGAAGAAACAGATCTTACAACTTGCCCCTAACTCTGTCGCCACATGCCCAACAACCACAGTCCGGAGCAAAGCTCTGCAGAACATAGAATGCTTCCTGTATCTTGGCAATTATTTTTCAGCAAGGTGCCGAAATTCAGCATCGCTTCAAATGCACCAGCACGGCTTTTGGTCGCCTTGGGTCAGGGGTCTTTGATAATCACGACATCAGCATCAAGACTAAACTTCAAGTATACCAGGCTATTGTTATACTGTCTCTTACACAAGGGTGAGAAACATGTGCTATTTAAACAAGGCACAAGCCTGGAAAAGTACCAACAGCGCTGCCTGAGAAGGATCCCAAGGGTGAAATGACAAGATCGGCGCACTAAGATCGGTATTCTGGAAGAAGCAACTCTACTAGCATTAATGACATGATCATGAAGCATCAACGCAATTAGCTGGGCCACATGGTTTGCACTCCTGAATCCAGTCTACCAAAATCAATTGCGTATTCCCAGTTGAAGGATGGACAAGGAAAACTAGGAAGACTACAAAAATGATATAAAGATGTCAAACTGAAGCTGGTAACTGGAAAACTACCGCAGTAAATCGTTCAGTATAGCGTAATAATGTCTGGGAATGAATTCAGCATCTCGAACAATTGAAGCTGAAAACAGAAACTGACAGGCGCTATGCTAGGAAACAACGGGAGCTCCCGAAGATAAGCAACATTACGCTACCAATCTCCATCAGATCAAACGTGTTTCAACAAACATCTCCTAATCCAGCTAGGGCCATTACAGTCGCTGATTTTCGAAGAGGACAGTCATACTCGTCAGTGAGTGATAGCCCATCATGTGTATTTATTCTGGAACTTATCTTTTGTTGTTTAGGGACCTGAGATCCCATGGGGATGGGTTCAGTTAGCAGCATTCTATAATTTGTTTAGTACCCATGTGGATGACCTCGCACTTTTCTTTGTTTAGTGCCAATTGCCACTTTTCGCACCATACAGAAATTCTCTCTAGATCATTTTGTAATTGGAACTGATCGTCTGATGATTTTACTAGACGGTAAATTACAGCGTCATCTGCAGAAAATCTAAGGGAGCTGCTCAGATTATCACCTAGATCATTTATGTAAATCAGGAGCAGCAGAGGGCTTATGACACTACCTTGCGGAATGCCAGATATCACTTCTGTTCTACTCGATGATTTACAGTCTATCACTATGAACTGTGACGTCTCTGAGAGGAAATCACGAATCCAGTCACACAACTGATACGATATATGCACGCAATTTGATTAATAGCCGCTTGTGAGGAACAGTATCAAAAGCGTTCTGGAAATCTAGGGATATGGAATCGATCTGAGATTCCTTGTCGACAGCACTCATTACTTCATGGGAATAAAGAGCTAGCTGTGTTGCACAAGAACGATATTTTCTGAATCCGTGTTGGTTATGTATCAATAAGTCATTTTCTTCAAGGTGATTCATAATGAATGGTGGGCTCCATGTGGTTCCCAAGTTTTGCAGTGACCGTAAACGATAAAATTACCAAATAAGCAGAAACCAGTCACAAAATTATGTTTTATTTATTCACTTTTGCAAATCGATTTCAACTGATCAACAGCTATCATCGGTGTTACAAATACACCCAGAATAAAAATAATTAATAACAGTGACCAAATGAATAAATGTACATAAAGCAATATAAAGCCAATTAAACGTATATAGACGTATTAAACCATTTAAAATGCACTACAAATTTACCTTTCAACTAATATGTGCCCTGAGTAGTAAAACTGTGTTAAGCAGAGGTCAAACATAAAATGATACATCGAGAATTGACTATGACAACGAGAAAACATAAGGGGGCGCTGCAAAGCAAACCCGCCCTCTATGCGAAAAGATAGCTAAAATAAAAATGAGAAGAAGGAATAACATAGAAAGTGATAGGCAATTCTCGATGTATCATTTTATGTTTGACCTCTGCTTAAGACAGTTTTACTACTCAGGGCACATATTAGTTGAAAGGTAAATTTGTATGTGCATTTTAATTGGTTTAATGCGTCTATATGCATTTAATTGGTTTTATGTTGCCTTATGTACATTTATTCATTTGGTCACTGTTATTAATTATTTTTATTCTTGTATTTGTAGCACCGATGATGGCTGTTAAACAGTTGAAATCGATTTGCAAAAGTGAATAAATAAAACATGATTTTGCGACTGGTTGCTGCTTATCTGGTATTTTAGTGATTCATAATGTTCGAGTACAGTATATGTTCCAAAATCCTACTGCAAATTGAGGTCAGTGATATGGGTCTGTAATTCAATGGGTTACTCCTATTTCCTTTCTTGAATATTGGTGTGACCTGTGCTACTTTCCAGTCTTTAGTAACAGACCTTTCGTCAAGTGAGGGGATGTATATGGTTGCTAAGAAAGGCGTTATTGTGTCTGCATACTCTGAAAGGAACCTGATTGGTGTACCATCTGGACCGGAAGACTTACCTTTCGTAAGTGATTTCGCAACACCTAAGATATCTACTTTTATGACACTCATGCTAACAACAGTTCTGGTTTCGAATTCTGGAATATTTATTTCGTCTTCTTTCTTGAAGGAATTACGGAAAACTGTATTTAGTAACTCCGCTTTAGTGGCACCATCGTCGGTAACATTTCCATCGCTATCGTGCAGTGACGATATTGACTGTTTTTTTCCACTAGTGTACTTTACATACGATCAGAATCTCTTTGGGTTTTCTACCATATTTCGGGACAATGTTTCATTGTGGATACTATTAAAAGCATCTCGCATTGACGTCCGTACCAAATTTCAAGCTTCCGTGAAACTTAGCCAGTCTGGGGATTTTGCGTTCTTCTGAATCTGGTAAGCTTTTTTCGTTGCTTCTGCAACAGTGTCCTGACGTGTTTTGTGTATTATGGTGGACCAGTCCCGTCTCTTACTAACTTATGCGGTATGAATCTATCTATTGCTGTCGATACTGTATCTTTGAATTTGAGCCATATCTGGTCTACACTTACATAATTAGCTTGGAAGGAATGGAGACTCTGTCTTAGGAAGGCCTCAATCGAATTTTTATCTGCTGTTCTAAATAGATATATTTTGCGTTTATTTTTAGTGGTTTTGGTTGATATGGTTTTGAGTCTCGCTACAATGACCTTGTGTTCACTAATCCCTGTATCCGTCATGACGCTCTCTATTAGATCAGGATTATTTGTGGCTAAGAGGTCAAGTGTGTTTTCACAAGCATTTACAATTCGTGTGGGCTATTGAACTAATTGTTCAAAGTAATTCTCAGAGAAAGCATTTAGTACAATTTTCTGCCTTCCACCGGCCTTGAACATGTATTTTCGCCAACAAATCAAGGATAGATTGAAGTCTCCACCAATTATAGCCGGCCACGGTGGCCAAGCGTTTCTAGGCGCTTCAGTCTGGAACCGCGCGACCGCTACGGTCGCAGGTTCGAATCCTGCCTCGCGCATTGATGTGTGTGATGTCCTTAGGTTAGTTAGGTTTAAGTACTTCTAAGTTCTAGGGGACTTATTACCTCGGATGTTAAGTCCTATAGTGCTCAGAGCCATTTGAACCATTTGAACCAATTATAACTGTATGAGTGGGGTACTTATTTGTAATCTGATTCAAGTTTTCTTCGAACCATTCAGCTATTATATCATCTGAGGCGGGGGCGTCGGTAGAAGGAGCCAATTATTATTTTGGTACGGCTGTTGAGTATAACCTCTACCCATAGTAATTCGCAGGAACTATTTCAACTTAACTACAAGATAAACTACTACCAACAGACACAAACACAACGCCACCTATTTTATTTAATCTATCCTTTCTGAATACGGTTTGCGCGCCTGTAAAAATTTCGGCAGTCTTTGTCTATGTTCTCCATGGGTGGTGGAGTGGATGACGCAGCTGTCTAGCGAGCAGCAGATTCCGGGTTCGAATCCTAGTCTGCCACACAGTTTTACTCGTCGCTGATGATTCTGCATTAAGTCCCGATGTGGCTGACATAAATAGTCCCTTTGCTTTCCATTCCTTTCTTCATCCTCCATCGTCAATTTATACACAATCTCTGTGACTCTGAACGTACCTGGAGCACTTGGCACAATGCGTGCTCTCAGAGCAGTCGAGCCGCGCCACATGAAGTCAGTCTGTGTTTTGGCAGCGGACAGAGAGCTTCTTGACTACAGAGGGAAATCTTTGGGTGCCAGCACCGAGTTCGTGTCGTGGGTAGGGGTTGGGGGGGGGGGGGGGGGCAAGGCCTGCAGCGTGACTCTCCTCAGAGCCTTGCCAGGATACTATGGAGCTGCCTCAGTACATTTGGAGTTGGTGAATACGTTCGGAACGTCCTTATCGTGGAGCATGAGTGCTATCGACTCGCTCTGCTAGCTAGAAGAGTTCCCGTTGGTTTGTCCACCATCGGCAGTGACGTGCATCTGATTGCGTACTTGAACTGACTTTTGCTTTGGAAAGTCCATGCAGATTACCTGCATTATACGAAATGACGTCGGCCAAAGCTCAGGTTCCATTCGTCATTACCTGGCGGCTTTGTGAAGCTCTAGTTTAACTTTAGGAGCACAGTAAATTAAGGTTATAAAGTACATTGCAGTATATATTTTTGTTAAGGAAATAACCGTATGTGTTCATTGTGGTAGCACAAGTGGTTCTTCTTGACTGAGACAGATGTGCACTGTTGGTGATTAACACTGCGTTTTTCATGTCGATTTTGCTTTTTCGCGTTGTCATGTTAATTTTGTTTCTTGCAAAAGTGTCAGTCGGTCTCTGTTGCTTAGTACCAGCTTCTCATTTAAAAATTAAGTGGTTTTTCCAGGCGTATGGTCCCACACCCTTTAATAAAAAGTGTTTAACGATTAAGTGTGGCGCTGTGGGCTTTCTTTTACTCTTGGGACGGTTTTCTGATTACTATCAGGTTGCCAGAAGATTTTGTTTCTACAGATTATTGCATTAAGTCTATTGTAAAACAGCGTTGTTTTGGAAGATTAATTATATCCATGATGGTCTGCTACAGTTTTCTGTATCCATATACACTGGAGTAATGTATCATGAACATCACTATAAACGTTAGACTCGTAGAGGTTCTGAACGCGTTGCTTAAAGGTTTCGTAATTTCCTTTGTCTTTATTATTGATTTTATAAAGACTCTTAAAGAGTTTACCTGTGTGTTATAGAAGTGTCTACTGCGCTTAACTGGTCAGCCACCAGTCAGCCACCTGTTAACATAGTGTCCAGTGACTGAAAATACTAGACTGGTTTGAGTACTGCTCTATATATTGTATTGTCATTCAACTCAACTCGACTTTTTGTCACGTTTAATTGTATTAATTAATTTTTAAGTACATAAATAATTTTTTAAAATTTATATTCAATAAAATTATTTTTCTTACGAGGCATGATTTGGGGCTAGTCCTTCCACATTTTCAGAGCTGAACTTATGTGCCGGCCGCGGTGGTCTAGCGGTTCTAGGCGCTCAGTCCGAAACCGCGCGACTGCTACGGTCGCAGGTTCGAATCCTGCCTCGGGCATGGATGTGTGTGATGTCCTTAGGTTAGTTAGGTTTAAGTAGTTCTAAGTTCTAGGGGACTGATGACCACAGTAGTTAAGTCCCATAGTGCTCAGAGCCATTTTTTTGAACTTATGTCTCACGTTTCACTAATTTCCTGTTTTGTTTAAGTGTAGGCAGCCTGAAGATGTTCATAGTACGAAACTGGTTGTAATGCAATATATAGTAACACATAGTTAAGATGGTTTTCATTTATCACTAACACAAGTGCATAGCTTGCAGATTCTCGTTAAGTATCTTCGAATTATTAGACTCACTTTCGAGTACATTTATTCCTTAATGTTTTTTATTGCTGATAATAAAAATCAGTTCTAGCTGAACTGTCATCTGCTCACTCACAATACGAGACACAAAAAGAATGTTCACGTAACTTTGTCTCCTTGTCTAGTGTACGGAGTGACGTTGTGTATTTTATTGTAAAGATAGTCAACCATATCCATTCACCACAAAGCAAAGAAATTGCAAACCTCTATGAATTGAAAAGAAAATTAGAAACACATTCGCTGTCCTTGTGCAAATCATGTTATTATCTAGGTTCCAGAATTGATGTTTACTGATGAACGGGACGCGCGAGTACATATGCTGTCACAGATGTTTGTTGACAAACATTGACCTGGGACAAGCCGGTAAACAGCTCACTAGTATGCACCACAATTCAGTAGGATATGGCTTAATATAGGACCTTCTGCCAACATGTTTTGCGTAGGATACTTTGATTATAATTGAATATGGTTTCGTTGACGAACTGCATGTTCGCTTGCAGCATACATTTAATGGATTCAGTGGGTCACCTTCAGGTAGCGTCATCGTAAATTGACCTTTAGACTTAAATTTGCCCTGAATCGACATGTAAATGAGTGTGATGTACTTAAGCTTAAGCTTAGAACACAGAGCTTTATCGATTACATCGAGTACTGTTGTAAGGAGCACCACTGAAAGCACTTTACTGAAATCATTAGTGACGCAAAAGATTACACAAAAATTGATTTCCTTTAATGGCCTCCGTACAAACGACTACAGTGAAGACGTCGCAATGCTGACGAACAGTCCCCTATATTTTCTTATTTTCTCCTCCAGTGAGCTGCTAAGAAAGCATACAATAACAGGGCCGCGGCCTGAACGCGACTTACTTTTGTCCTGAATAATGTTGCAAGCCTTATAGATTTAAAGCCAGAGTTTTATTGAAATAATTAAATAATAGATTTCTAGAAAAATCCGTATGGGAATTTGTTCAAGCGGGAGGATGAAAGAATGAGTCACGATGAGTGATTAGATTTTAGAAAACGCCACTGACCTCAACCCCTGTACTTTTTCAAGAGTCACACTCACAGCAAAAAACAGCTTCAAACTTCTGAATAATGTATATATTAGTTAATGGATTTAATAACTGGTTATATATCTGACGTTAGGCATATAAAACCTTTATGTCTGAAGAAGCAAGACGCTAATTATATTGGTTTTATTAGTTTCCGATTATTCATCCACAGACTAATGAGAAAGTCAAAACCAAAACTGGTGCCGGCCGTTGTGGCCGAGTGGTTCTAGGTGATTCAGTCCGGAACCGCGCTGCTGCTACGGTCGCAGGTTCGAATCCTGCCTCGGGCGTGGATGTGTGTGATGTCCTTAGGTTAATTAGGTTTAAGTAGTTCTAAGTCTAGGGGACTGATGACATCAGATGTTAAGTCCCATAGTGCTCAGAGCCATTTGAACTATTTTGAACCAAAACTGGTAACCCAAAATGTGGTAACACCTTTATGTGGTTATGTAAAATGTTTTTGGGAAATGGTGCGCAGTGTCAAACCACTTATTTCAGGATTGGTCTTAGAAAAATTAAGTTACAAAAGCTAACTCCTAAACTGCGTTGATTTCGGTCATATATTAAAATGTCAATTTTGTGTTTTACATGATGAATATCTTACAAATATACTTAATTGTACTTTGAATATTGGAGTAGTAAAGTAAACAAACAAATGTTACAAAAGGCCAAATTATACGTCTAGGAACTAAAAGTATCCTTAGCGTATTTCACATAAAATTTCTGGCGGTAGTAATAAAAGCGAGTGGATGAAAGAACCATTCTTTCATTTCTAAGATGTTTAACGAGAAGCTTTTTATTGATTTGTTTTAACAGTAACAATATATATATATATATATATATATCCAACAAACAGATTATCGAAGACTTGTCTGTACGTATTATTTATTGTCAAATAAGTATCTGTTCCTTGAACCAGCATGTCATAGAGTGATGTAATTTTGTAGGTGTCTTCAGTGTTCAAAATGTTCAAATGAGTGTGAAGTTCTAAGGGACCTGATTGCTGAGGTCATCTGTCCCTAGACTTACACACTACTTAAACTAACTTATGCTAAGAAGAACACACTCACCCATGCCGGAGGCAGGGCTCGAACCTCTGGCGGGAAGGCCGCGCTGTATGTGACATGGCTCCTCAAACCACGCTGCCACTCCGCGGCTATCTTCAGTGGTATATGTGGATATTGTTCGAAAATGGTTACCGAACATAGCAGTAAAGTAGTAATCAATGAAAACTTCATGACTAACGCTGAAGGTTCACTGCATGAAGAGTAAAAATGTTGTAAGAGACGAAAATTTTTTCTTTCTTTATTTTGTAGGGATTTTCAGTGAGGGACTGTTTCTAAAAGGTTTGAGATTATGCGTAAAGCATCTTGGAGGACGCTAAGTGCTCTCATCCTCAAATACTGAATGAATAAAGTCTCGGTAATTTGTGCACCGTCAGTTTCACTGCCTTAAGACATATACAGATTTTACCTCTCTTGCCTTATTGTGTTAAACATGTATTGTAATATTATACATTTAAGGAGTAGGCAGCAGTTTAATCTTTGAAATTTGGTCAGTAGATGTGACAAATGCTGAAAATCAAGAGATGGTGCCTCCAAGGAGCCATCTGATAGAAATCTGCAACTGCGACCGGATAACGAGGTGAGAGATTTTTAGCGATTTGCTGACATAGGTAGCTCTAGTTTTACTACCTGAAATCGGACAGCAGATGAATATGACAACAGAGCAGCCAAACTACATGTTTTATTTTGTTCTTTTTTGTTGCTGTATTCCATCTTTTCTCTTTGTCTGACTTGCTCTGATTTTTTTCTATTTATGTCACTATTGCACACGCTACCCTCTGTAATCCGATTTACACATTCTAGTATTTGTTGCCTCTGCTGTTCTCCCCTTCTACTGCCCATGCTATCACTAGTTTAATCCCTCTTCTGTGCTGTAATACATGTACCACTAACCTCACCTAATATATTAAATACTTCTTCTTTTTGTACTTCGTCTTTAACACTTTTCAGTAGGCCATCTTTCGGTTGCTTCTATCACCTTCTTTGCTTTCACTGTTCTGTTTCTATACGATACGGTGCTACAAATTTTCACTTTCAGTAACTTCATCCCCAAATAAATCAGCTATATTAGTAGTATCCGATAGTGAAAAAGGAAGGAAGATTAAATTTTAATATCCTGGCGACAGCGCAGTCATTAGAGATGGAGCACAAGCTCCTCTTACGAAAGGACGGGGAAGGAAACTGGCCTTGTCCTTTTCAAGGGACCAACCCGTCTTTAGTCTGGAGCGATTTAGGGAAATTACGAAAAACTTAAGGCTGGGTGGCCGGACGGAGGTCTGTGCCGTCGTCCTTCCGAGGAAGGAAGGAAGGAAGATAGGAAGGAAGCAAGATTATAATGTAACGTTCCAACGACATCGAGTTCATTAGAAACGGAGCTCAAACTCTGAACATTTCAAAGATTGGGAAGGAGATCGGCCGTGCGCTTGTAAAGGAACCATTCCGGCATTTGTCTGAAGCAGTTTAGGGAAATCAAGAAAATCTTAATCTGGATGGTCGGATTAGAACTGTCGTCCTCTAGGATAGGGGCCCAGTGTGCTAAGTACCGCGTCATCTCGCTTGAAATATGATTTTAAAACTCATCTATTAAAGCAAGCTTTCGTCGCCATTGTCGATCCGCTTCTGACATTTACGCAAATTATAAAATAGTAAAGATCAAAACAAAAGGTGTCGCAGTGGAAGTGAAACTTGAGAACTGAACCTTAAACCGAAAATTAAGTTACAAATTAGGCAATCCATGTTTGTAGAAGAAATGAGAATGATAGGAATTCAGTGTTAAAACTGTTCATAAAAGATATATGAAAACTGCCTGGCCTACAATGTTAGCAACAACACTACCGATGCATGTATTCCACTGTCAGATCTATCGGAACGATTTTAGCTTATAACTTTCGACTCTGACGTTTCCGGACCAGGGTCCCTTATCTCAGATTGATTCATTTACCACCGAGCGTGGTGGCATAGCGGCGAGCACACTGGACTCGCGTTCGGGGGGACGACGGTTCAAACCCTCGTCCGTCCATCCGGATTCTCCGCGTTCCTCCACCATATTTGGATCCCCAGTTTCGTGAAATAAGGATACATTTCCCCTTCTCCACCCTATCTGAAAGTTTGCCACTTGGTCACAGAATCACCCTATATAAGACAAAAAATGTACATACAGAAACATTTCAGTGATAAAAGACAAGCAAGTGTAAAGTCAAAAATAAAATACAAGCAGTAAATTATGTATTAATATGTGATTGTTCACTCCACTCTATAGCAGCTGGGGATACAGTTTCACTCTGACAGACTCGCTTGACCAGTGTGACAAATTGTGTGGCGATTAAGCAGTAAATCGTCACTTCTACCTATGACTGTTCGTATTTTGTTAGCAGTTTGCCAGACTTTACGCAGCAAATGAAAGCGGCTCCTTTTGATAGCTCTGTTAATGTGGCTGTTAATAGGTACTGGTACTGCGTTGCTCCAAACATATGCCCATTCACATTAGACGTTAAAATTGGCAGAGTGCAAATCACTAGTTAGCCTGACTGTTATGCTGTGGAACCTCACTCTTGCTGAGGTTGCAGTGACAATGTCTTCGTCGATGGGCAGGAGCCGGCCACTGCAGAGTTGCGGTTGACTTGTTCAGTCAGCTCTATAGCGTTATGCCAGGTTGCAATTGCAGTGTCATCTCCATATGCAAATGTTATGGACACTGTTTCCAGAATGTCATCTACATATAGGTGGGAGAGAGCTGGGGCCAGTACTGAGCCTAGAAGTGATCCATTATTCAGAAACTTTGACAAGCTTTTATTTTGTCCCAGAATTACTTGGAAGGATCAGCTATCAAGCATATTGTTCAGGAGCCTGGCCGGTGGTCTACATCGGATTAACGAAGAATTTACAGAGTAAACTTTCTTTCCAAAGAGTGTCATTGGTCGCAGTGAGGTCTGCAGATACGGTTGATGTTTTTGTCGTTTCTGAAAACCAACTTCAGTATGTGTTGTTAGGCTGAGTACCTGCGCGCACAGTTTCGGCCTGTCTAACTCCAGCATCTTCGCTTCCATCGGTATCAAGTTTTATATTAATACTTTGTAAGAGGAACTTAGGAGGGCTGCACCTGGAAATATATGGCGTCATCAATGTCGAATGTTGCAGTGATAGTGGGCAGATAATCGCCACAACCTCTAGGTACTCATAAGAACGTCCGTCATCGTTCATCAAATGCCATATGATATTAGGTCTCGTCTAGAAGAGCATTTCGACAAGACTTGTTCAGGCGAAACTTCACCAAAATACTAACTTTCTTTAGGCTGCATTTCTACAGTTTTCTTCAACAGCCTCACACATAATCAGGACGACACCGTGTACAGCCTAAAGTAAGAAGATTTTCTTTGCTTCTTGTAACTAGAGCACGCGTATTTGTGTAACAAATAGTGAATACACTGAAAAAGCGTTTAACGCTACACTCAGGTTTGCTTCTAGACAGAAGCTATGGTTTTGAAATACAATAAAGACGCGCTTCCATTATTATGATGACGTCATACAGAGTGACTTTCCGGTATGTACAGGAAACAAAATACTGGATACACAATGTTGAATGGAATTAAATGTTATCAAATGTTACTAAATATGTACCCCAACCGTAGTACCATATTGCTGATCTAGCGGCTTCCAGAGAAAAGAAATGTCGTAATTTATTTATTAAATGCTACAATCTTACTTTATAGGTTAAACACAATAAGTGAGCCATTGAAGCTGGGCCGGCCGCGGTGGTCTCGCGGTTCTAGGCGCGCAGTCCGGAACCGTGCGACTGCTACGGTCGCAGGTTCGAATCCTGCCTCGGGCATGGATGTGTGTGATGTCCTTAGGTTAGTTAGGTTTAAGTAGTTCTAAGTGCTAGGGGACTAATGACCACAGCAGTTGAGTCCCATAGTGCTCAGAGCCATTTGAGCCATTGAAGCTGGACACTTAATAGAGCTCTTCAGGCAGCGAAACTCACAGACAACATACTCGTATATCCAGTATTTGAGAATTAGAGCACATAATTTCAAACCTTCTAGACGCAGTTTCTAGCTGACAACCCGTACAAAATAATGAAAGGAAAAAGAAACCTTTATCGCTTACTATAGTTTTACTGTCCGTCCAGTAAAACTTCAGCATCAGGAGCAACGTTTTCATTTATTACTTCTTTGTTAGAACGTTCGGCAACCATTTTCCAGATAGTATCCACATATACCACTGAAGACACTTACAAAATTATATTATTGCACGAAATTCTGATTCAAGCATCCGATACTTCTTCCATAAAAACTAACATGTACGGAGAAACTTTTAATAATTCTCTTTGTGTCATACATAGTTGCTGTTAAAACAAGTCTCAAAAAAGCTTGAGGACAATCATTTACGAAGTATAGTTCTTTTTCATACCTGCTTTTATTATTACCGTCAGAAACTTTACATGAAATATGTTAAGGATATTTTTAGTTCCCAAACATACGATTTGACTTTTTAGAGTACTATTAGTTTATTTACTTATATTAAAAGTACAATTAAGTGACTTTGTATTTTTAACATACCCAACACGTAAATTACAAAGCTGATACTATGATATATGCACAAAAGTAACGCAGTTTAACGATTTTGCTTTTGTAACTTATTCTTTCTATGAAATGTCCAATATATACCGGTTGATGCTTTGCATTGTTTCCCAGATATGTTTTGCATGGCCACATAAAGGGATTATCACTTTTCGGTTTACCAGTTTTGTTTGATCTTTTTCATTGTGTTCTTTTATTCTGCTGGAAGATGTAGTTTTACTCTCTGCTGTTAAGTTCTTCTACAGACAAGCATCGGCCCTTTCTAATAACTTCGTGTATTGTGATGAGAGGAAAGCATAACTGATTTAAAGAAAAGGTTACTTTCTACCTTCATTTATCAAAAAGGTATTGGGAAAATAATTAGAGGAAAAGAAGTTTGCTGTATGAGCAAAGTTAACGGTTTATGCGAGCAACAATTAATATCTCTGGTTGCGATTACGAGCTAGAGGGCAATTTTCATTATAAATACTTGCTTTTACAGAATTCTCGTTTAACTTGTGGGAAACTAATGCATTCACAATTACGAAAGTGCGGTGTAATTCGAAAGACTCAAAAATAATAACAAATATGTGAAAACTAATTTTGATTTCGGTACAGCTTCTTTCGTAGAATGGATTGCATGTGTTTCATAGCGAATGAACGCAGGCTACAGAACTTTGCTTTACTGTGACAAATTCGTTTAAAGAGCTGAGTAATAGAAGACTATGCCATTATTAAGCTGTTCTCCTTACAACAACGAAGGGGAGGCGACAATTAGTCTATGCACAAATAACCGGAAACTAATGAAACCAGCACCATTAGGGACTTGCGTCTTTAGGCATAAAGGTTTACATGCTTAGGTCAAATATTTAACACAGTAACTACCTTGTGAGTTATGTAGGCGCTTGAAGCTGTCGTATACGCGAGAGTTCGAGTCTTAAATGAAAGGAGGCGGTGTCACTGGTTGTTGACCCAAATGTCACGAAACAAAACGGAAAGTTGATAGGAATTTTCGTCTGTCTACAGGCGACGTTTCTGTACACGTCGAAAAGTCATCTTTATTAGCAGACTGGGCAGAAGTCTTAAGTTGTTTAGATCACGGACAACAATGAAAAATTGTAACAATCGATTTCTCCTCAGAAGTAATGCCGCACACAAGGTTGAATCGACGGCCAGAGAAAGCCGCCACCAAGATACGAGCTGCCGTGGTGAGAAGTGGGATAGTGCAGCAGACGAGCGAGGGTATTGAACGGCGTCTGGGAGGAATGAAGATTAATGGCGGTCGGCTTTGCAGGCCCGACGTGTGACGAAGGCTGCCAGTGGCTGCAGCCGTCGCTGTCTGTTGTGGCGCAGACCAGTGCGCCGTGCCAACACTGCACATGGCGACGCGTCGGTTAATGGCGTGCCGCAACGGAGCCTGCTCCGAGAGACTGAAAAGTGTTTGTCTTTGACATAGCACACAATTAACAGGTCACTGAGGGTCGGTAACGAGCAGTCGACACTCTCAATTTAGCACATCAACTACTTAATTGCTATTATGTACACATCAAATAACATGACTGGTTCACTAGATTCCCTTACGTCCCACTAAGGTACACTAAAGAGCTCTCCTCATTCTTCACACTGCCCAGTGAGAACCTTCGTTTCGCCTTTTTATCGATCCTTTGTGGATTGATTTCTTTTGCTATGGAACGTTTGTTTCGGCATGTTACCACAAACACAATGGCGACATAATTGTGCTAATCTTTGCAAATTGTGCCCATAGAACATGCTGAACGCTTAACGCAGAGTGCCGCAGGTGAGAGACACAATATAAAAGACACAAACAAATCCGTTTCTGCTCTTGATTATGATTCGCCAAGCAATGATACCTTGATGAACGAACTTGCACTCCCTGGGTCAATGAACAGAGGAGGAGAGAGCTGAACTCATCAGCTCAAGCCACATGACGAAATTACATGCATAAATAATTCAGTTGAAAATTGACATTATAAAAATTTTATAAGAAATACGATTTGAAACATTAAGAGCCTGGCAAAAAAGTCTGTTGACGCCGACTGTAGAGGACGACGCTTCAAATCCCCGTTCGCCCATCCAGGTTTATGTTGTCTCTGGTTTTCCTAAATCACTGCAGGCAAATGCCGGGATGGTTCCTTTCAAAATGCCACTACCGATTTGCTTCTCCATCCTTTCGTAATCGGACCTTATGATGCGTCTCTAATGACCCCACTGTCGACAGGATGTTAAACTATAATCTGCCATCCTTCCTTCCTTCTGAAATTCATGTAAGTGTTCTAATTAATCGGCTATCGACCAGGCGAGCAAATCAAATTGCATGCATACAGAAGGTCTCTTCTGCAAGGTAACTTTAGAAGCATTTACGCTAGGAAGTTACGACGCCCTACACTGAGGAGACAAAAGTCACGGGTTACTTCCCAATATCGTATCGGACCTCATTTTGCGCAGTGTAGTGCAGAAACTCGATGTGGCAAGGATTCTGAAAGTCGTTTGGATACTGCAGAAATACTGAGCCGTGCTGCCTCTGCCTTGTTTTTGGTGGAAAGGGGGGGGGGGGGGTCATCAGTCTTCTGACTGGTTTGATGCGGCCCGCCAATATTTCCTCTCCTGTGGCAACCTCTTCATCTCAGTGTAGCACTTGCAACATACGTCCTCAACTATTTGCTGCATGTATTCTAATCTCTGTCTTCCTCCACAGTTTTTACCTTCTACAGCTCCCTCTAGTACCACGGAAGTAATTCCCTGATGACTAAACAACTGTCCTATCATCCTGTCGCTTCTTCTTGTCGGTGTTTTCCACATATTCTTTCCTCTCCGATTCTGCGCAGAACCTCCTCATTTCTTACCTTATCAGTCCACCTAATTGTCAACATTCGCCTGTAGCACCACTTCTCAAATGCTTCGATTCTCTTCTGTTCCGGTTTTCCCACAGTCCATGTTTCTCTACCATACAATGCTGTGCTCCTGACATACAATCTCCGAAACTTCTTCCTCAAATTAAGGCCTTTGTTTAATGCCAGTAGACTTCTCTTGGCCAGGAATACCCTTCTTGCCAGAGGTAGTCTGATTTTGATGTCCTCTTTGCTCCGACCGTCATTGGTTATTTTGCTGCATAGGTAGCAGAATTCCTTAACTTCATCTACCTCGTGACCATCAATCCTGATGTAAGTTTCTCGCTGTTCTCGTTTCCGCTGCTTCCATTACTTTCGTCTTTCTTCTAATTACTCTCAATCCATATTTTATACTCATTAGATTGTTCATTCCATTCACCATATCATGTAATTGTTCTTCATTTTCACTCAAGATAGCAATGTCATGAGCGAATCGTATCATTGATATCTTTTCACCTTGAATTTTAATTCCACTCCTGAACCTTTCTTCTAATTCCGTCATTGTTTTTTCGATGTACAGATTGAACAGTATGGGGGAAAAGCTACATGTTAGTCTTACACCCATGGTCGTCCACTTTTATTATTTCCTCTTGGCTTCGTACATATTGTATATTACGTGTCTCTCCCTATAGCTTACCCCTATTTTTCTCAGAATTTTGAACATCTTACACCATTTTACCTTATCGAAGACTTTTTCCAGGTCAACAAATCCTATGAACGTGTCTTTATTTTTCTTTAGTCTTGCTTCCATTATCAACCGCAACGTCAGAAATGCCTCTCTGGTGCATTTACCTTTCCTAGAGCCAGACTGGTCCTCATCTAGCACAATCTCAATTTTCTTTTCCATTCTTTTGTATATTATCCTTGTCAGCAACTGGGATGCATGAACTGTTAAGCTGATTGCCTGACAGTTCTCGCACTTGTCAGCTCTTGCACCCTTCGGAATTGTGAAGATGGTATTTTTCTGAAAGTCAAATAGTATGTCGTCCGACTAATACATCCCACACAGTAACGTGAACAGCAATTTTGTTGCCACTTGTACAAATGATTTTAGAAATTCTGATGGAATGTTATCTATCCTTTCTGCCTTATTTGATCTTAAGTCCTCCAAAGCTCTCTTACATTCTGATTCTGAGAGTGGATCCCTTTACTCTTCTAATTTGACTCCGGTTTCTTCTTTTATCACATCACAAAAATCGTCCCCCTTATAGAGGTCTTCATATACTCTTTCCACCTATCCGCTCTCTCCTCTGAATTTATCAATGGAGTTTCACCTTTGCTTTCAATTTCACCAAATTTTGTTTTGATTTTCCTTTATGCGGAGTCAGTCTTTCCGACAATCATTTCTTTCTCGATTTCTTCACATTTTTCATACAGCCGTTTCTTCTTAGCTTTCCCGTACTTCCTATTTATTTCCTTTCTCAGTGACTTGTATTTCCGTATTCCTGAATTTCCTTGAACATTTTTGTACTTCCTTCTTTGATCGATAAACTGAAGTATTTGTTTGTGACCCATGGTTTCTTCGCAATTACCCTGTTTGTACCCATGTTTTTCTTTCCAACTTCTGTGTTTGCCCTTTTTAGAGTTCGTTCACAAGGTGCGACATGGTTGCGAATAAAACGGTGACCTGAATATAGAATATGGTCACAAATTCTTTTGTGATCTGACTACCTGTGTCGGTCTATAATGACAATCTTCAGATCTGTTTTAAAAACACGTGCCATAGTGGCATCGTCAAATGTCAAACACAAAATCAGCACCAGCATCTTTAAATATATATAAATAAAAGCACATGCCAGATTCATCAAGGAAAGGAGGTTTGAGATATTCCTTATCGCTGTATCTATAGTCCTAGAGAACTTAAAGCGTTTTTCGTCGGACCTCAGTACTTCCGTGTCCCACTTCTTTGTGTATTGATTCTTGCTGACTAATCTCTTAAACTTGAGCCTACTCTTCATCACTACTACATTATGATCTGAGTCTATATCTGCTCCTGGGTACACCTTACATTCCAGTATCTGACTTCGGAATCTGTGTCTGACCATGATGTAATCTTACTGAAATCTTCCCGTACCATCCGGTCTTTTCCAAGTATACTTCCTCCTCTTGTATTTCTTGAACAGAGTGTTCACCATTACCGGCTGAAATTTATTACAGAAGTCAATTAGTCTTTTTCTCTCATTCCTTCCCCCAAACCGTCCATAACAGCGAAACTGTTGCCGGTGCAGGATTTCGTACTGGAACGAATCTCTCGATTATGTCCCAAAAATGTTGGATGGGCTTCACGTCGACAGGTCTACGCGGCAAAATCATTCGCTCGAGCTGTCCAGAATGTTCTTCAAACCAGTCGCGAACAACTGTGAGGCCATAAAAATATCATCGTTGTTTGGGAATATGAAATCCACGAATGGCTGAAAATTGTCTCCAAGTAGGGGAACATAACCATTTCCAGTCAATGATCGATTCCGTTGGACCATAGGACCCAATCCATTCCATGTAAACAGAAACCACACCATTATGGAGCCACCACCAGCTTGCACAGTGCCTTATGGACAACCTGAGTCCACGGCTTCGTGGGGTCTGCGCTACACTACCTTCAGCTCTTACTGAAATCGGTACTGATCTGACCAGGTCACGGTTTTCCAGTCGTCTAGGATCTACCCGATATGGCCACGAACCCAAGAAAGGCCCCACGGGCAATGTCTAGCTGTTAACAAAGACACACTCCTCGACCGTGTGCTGCCATAGCCTATTAACGCCCAATTTCGCCGCACTGACCTGACGGATACGTTCGTCCCCAGCCCCACATTCTTTTCTGCGGTTATTTCACACACTATTGGTTGTCCGTTGGCACTACGCGAACGCAGCTGCTCTCTCTCGTTATATGGAGGTCGTCGGCCACTGCGTTGCCCATGGCGAGAGATAATGTCTGAAATGTGATATTCTTTATACCGTGGATCTCGGAATATTGAATTCCCTAACGATTTCCGAAATGGAATGTCCCAAGCGGCTATCTCCAGCTAGCAGCGTTCAAAGTCTGTTAATTCCCGTCGTGCGGGTTTAACCGCGTCGGAAACCTTTTCACATGAATCAGCTGAGTACAAATAACAGCTCCGGCATTGCTGTTCCCTTTTATACATTGTGAAACGATACTGCCGCCATATGCAATGTGCACACAGATATCCCATGACTATGACACCTCCGTGTTACTGTTATACTTCATCGACTATGGACCAGGCGAGCAAATCAGACTGCAAGCTCATAGAAGGACTCTTATGCAAAGCAATTTAGATGCAAAATTTTAGTGTTTAGAGGAGATGAAACGGGACACGTTTTACGAAAAAAAAAAAAAAAAAAAAAAAAAAAAAAAAACACAATCGCACTTTTACCCTTCTATGAGTCGACGAAGGTTTTAGCGCTAGTGAGTTTCACATACGGTGTTCACATTTCCGTGTGGTGAATGCTGTTTTAGACGTATTGCTGAAAATGTCGTCCGTTTATTTTAATGCAAAGTTGGCATTTTCGTGTTAACGATCATGTAACAAGCTCAAAACAACCAGGCATTTCACGAATAACGGCTGCAGCCTCAGCTGAATGGATATCCAGCTCTACTGCAGTATCCGTCGGTGTCTCGTACACCAAACTCTTCATCTGCTCTCACATAAGAAATCCATAGGTCTGCAACATCTTTAAAACACTATTCATCAGACGGCAGTTTGAATAGCGTCTCTGAGCATCACTAGCGTCAAAAACTTCGAGGACTACTAGAGGGGAAAAGGTGCGCCCATAGTAATTTTGTCGAGTAACGTAAAGTGTCCCTTTTCATCTCATCTAAACACTAATATTTTGTATACATAGTTTTCTTACATCCTATACATATACGTCCCTCATGACCTCAAAACTGGTTGAAATTTTGCCGCTCATATTGATTTCCTCGCTGTACTCCAGGGTGCACTGATTTGATCATATTTGAAATAGAGGGTGAAACAGCTCAATTGTGAGTTGGGGCTGCTGAAATTTAAATTGGATTTTTCTCATCAGGTGGTGTTCTTTTTTGTCGAAGTATTTCATTTTTTATTTTTCCATTTTTTTTAATAATGTGCGTAAACACAGATAAAGGACGTGGCACTTTCAGGCTGCCTTTCAGGATACAACCACATCGCTACTGAAGTACTTTGGCAATAATCGTTAGAAACTAAAATCATAGTCGTATACGTTCTGAATGAATCAGTAACTTGTCTGTGGAGCAGAGACTGAAGTGCTTCAGGAGGACATACATCATAAAAACCCGAGGCACACTTCTTACGTGCTTCCTGGTACAGTAGACGGAGTAGTGGTTAGTAGCGCTTTATCTTCTTACTGTTTGGTCATGTTCCACGTATTATGTCGACGAAACCTTTTCGAAGGCCTTTTTTACTGCCTCAAAAAAGATAATTTCCGTTAAAAAAGGTGGTATTAGAAATCGGCAGCTATAAAGAATTTGTCGCTGGAAGGACAGTTTCAGGATATAGAAAAGTAAAATTGTTTCTGGTGTAATTAAAAGCAGTTGCGTCAACATTAAAATTGCAAAGGACAGAGAGAGAGAGGGAGAGAGAGAGACTGACTAGATGTAAAGAGTATCCTGAAGACCTCTACGACACCGAGGTATTCTCTGTTCTCGCGATAGAAGAAGTTATGGATGTCAGTTTGGAAGAAATTAGTAAATCCACATTAAAATTCAGAGCAAGATAAAGGCAAAAATGGGTAGTACATAATACGTACATGAACTAAGAAGGAAACATTAGGAGTGGAACACCAAGAGAAAGGTGCTTGAATCCATTGTGATGGAATTCTTCTGCTCTGCTGTTCAACACGAACATCGAAGAAGGAATGAAGGAAATAAAATGAAGGTGGGATTAAAATTCATTATAGAGTACATTTTAATGAAAACCAACTGAACAAGAATCATACACATCAAACAAATCAGTGTTGTAAGATGTTTCAGGGGCACATGTGGCCGTAATGTATGGGTATTAAAAATCCATAAACTGTTAAAATATTGGAAATTGAGGAGAACCAGCGGTTTATGAGAGTTTGAAAGGGAACGTTAGGCAACGTTGGTATCCAACAGGGAAAGGTGTACAGTAGAAGATGAATGTATAGCTTTGAGGAACGAAACAGGAAGGCAACAGAGGATTACATAACTTAAAAAAAGAAGCCTGGATATTACGGATCTTGTCGAAAGATCAGAACAAAAATTCCAGCAAATGAAGCCTACGAAAGTCAATACTGATGTCTAACACCAAGACTGACAGAAAGTATGAAATGGTTAAACAGGAATGGTTGGAGGAGAAATCCACGGTTTTAGAAGCACGCGTAACTAGAGAAAGATAGATGGTGCCTATAAGAAAATTAAGGCATCTTTGGAAAAAATAAAAACATCTGTAAATAAAAACATCAAGAGCTCAAACGACAAGCAGTTACATAATATAAAGAAGGGAAAGCTGGAACGTGGATGGAATAAATAGAGGGTCTGTATAAAAAAAGAACCTCGACGACAATATTATAGAAAGAGAAGGGGAAGTAGATGAAGATGAAGTAGGGTACGTGGCACTGCGGGAAGAATTTGACAGAGCACTGAAAGACCTAAACCGAAGCAAGACCGCTAGAGTAGACGATATTCCCTGAGAATTATTGAGATCTCTACGAGCCATCCAGGGGAAAAGTTATTTCAAAATGGTTCAAATGGCTCTGAGCACTATGGGACTCAACTGCTGTGGTCATCAGTCCCCTAGAACTTAGAACTACTTAAACCTAACTAACCTGAGGACATCACCACATCCATGCCCGAGGCAGGATTCGAGCCTGCGACCGTAGCAGTCGCACGGTTCCGGACTGCGCGCCTGAACCGCGAGACCACCGCGGCCGGCGAAAAGTTATTTATTCCACCTCGCGTGTAAGACAGGCAAAACACCCACAGATTTCAGGAAGAAGGTAATAATTCTAATTTCAAAAAAGGCAGGTTCTAACAGTTACCGAACCATAAGTTTAACAAACGATAGTTGCAAATTAGTAATACGAACTACTTTCTGAAGAATGGGAAAACTGGTTAAAGCCATCCCGGGTCAGATCATTTCGTGTTTCGGAGAAATGGAAGAACTTGTGAGGCAATATTGACCCTGCAGCTTATACCTAGAAGAGAGGATGAAAGACAAACCTATGCTTATACTCATAGTATTTTAGTCTGAGAGAAAGCTTTTGACAATATTGACTGGACTACACTATTCGGAATTTTGGAAGTAGCAGGGATAATATACAAAGGGCGAAAGCTTGTTTATAACTTGTACAGAAACAAGATTACAGTTATAAAAGTCAAAAGACATGAAAAGGAATCAGAAGTTTGAAAGGGATTGTGTAGCCTATCGCTGATGTTATTCAGTCTGCACAATGAGCAAGCTGTGAAGGAAACTAACAAGAAATTAAAAAAAAAAGTTTAGAAAGAAGAAATAAAAGACATTGAGGTTTGCCAATGACATTTTGATTCTATCGGAGACAGCGAAGGACTGCTAAGAACAGCAGATTGCCAATAGCAAGAAAAACATTTCTGAAAATGGGGAATTTGCTGAAAGCTAATATAAATTTAGCTACTAGGAAGTATTTTATGAAGAAATTTGTTTGGAGTGTAGCCATGTATGGAAGTGAAACATGGACGATAAGCAATTCAACCGAGAGGGGAACAGGAGTTTAAGAAATATACTGCTATAGTAGAATGTCGAAGATTAGTTGGGAAGATGGAATAACAAATGAAGAGGTACTGAATGTAACTGGGGAAAAAATCATGGTACAACTTAAGACCGATTGATAAGACACATCCTGTGGTTTCAAGGATTTGTCAATACGTAATAGAAGGAAGAGTGAAAGATAAAAATTGTAGTGGGAGACCAAGGCTTGCATACATAAAGAAACTTCAGTTCGATGTAGGTTGCAGTAGCTATGCAGAGTTGAAAAGGCTTTCACAGGATAGCCTCGCATGGAGAGCTGCATGAAACATGTTTTCAATCACATCAAAAACAATAACAGCTTCAGATCGGTTCATTGCAAGTCCTTCTCAATGTTCCGATGTACAGAATTTTTGTGATAATAATATTCTTGTCGTGGTGATCCTGTTTTCGATTTTTCCTTTCATCGTTATTCCTGTTTCGATGCGACTGTTACCGCGGCGTACTTGTACCTTGTTAAACTGTGAGGAAACTTCTAACTTCTCCGTGTTCAATAAGTTGCAGTTTTTTAGTAACAATTAGCATCAATACCTCGTCTTTAACGCCGTTGTATGTTTCAATAGTAATTCGAGTATTTATGTATGTACTTCAGCGTAATACCATGACTTTTCGCATAGTACGCCAATGTTAACATCTTATGTTTTACATCTTATTTCGTCTCTTGAGAATAAAATCTTCCCCATGAACCATGGACCTTGCCGTTGATGGGGAGGCTTGCGTGCCTCAGCGATACAGATAGCCGTACCGTAGGTGCAACCACATCGGAGGGGTATCTGTTGAGAGGCCAGACAAACGTGTGGTTCCTGAAGAGGGGCAGCAGCCTTTTCAGTAGTTGCAGGGGCAACAGTCTGGATGATTGACTGATCTGGCCCTGTAACACTAACCAAAACGGCCTTGCTGTTGTGGTACTGCGAACGGCGGAAAGCAAGGGGAAACTACAACCGTAATATTTTCCGAGGGCATGCAGCTTTACTGTATGATTAAATGATGATGGCATCCTCTTGGGTAAAATATTCCGTAGGTAAAATAGTCCCCCATTCGGATCTCTGGGCGGGGACTAGTTTAGAGGACGTCGTTATTAGGAGAAAGAAAACTGGCGTTCTACGGATCGGAGCGTGGAATGTCAGATCCCTTAATCGGGCAGGTAGGTTAGAAAATTTAAAAAGGGAAATGGATAGGTTAAAGTTAGATATAGTGGGAATTACTGAAGTTCGGTGGCAGGAGGAACAAGACTTGTGGTCAAGTGAATACAGGGTTATAAATACAAAATCAAATAGGGGTAATGCAGGAGTAGGTTTAAAAATGAATAAAAAAAAAGGAGTGCGGGTAAGCTACTACAAACAGCATAGTGAACGCATTATTGTGGCCAAGATAGACACAAATGGCTCTGAGCACTATGGGACTCAACATCTTAGGTCATAAGTCCCCTAGAACTTAGAACTACTTAAACCTAACTAACCTAAGGACAGCACACACACCCATGCCCGAGGCAGGATTCGAACCTGCGACCGTAGCAGTCCCGCGGTTCCGGACTGATAGACACAAAGCCCACGCCTACTACAGTAGTAAAAGTTTATATGCCAACTAGCTCTGCAGATGATGAAGAAACTGATGAGATAAAAGAAATTATTCAGGTAGTGAAGGGAGACGAAAATTTAATAGTCATGGGTGACTGGAATTCGACAGTAGGAAAAGGAAGAGAAGGCTCAAATGGGCTCTGAGCACTATGGGACTCAACTACTGAGGTCATAAGTCCCCTATAACTTAGAACTACTTAAACCTAACGAACCTAAGGACATCACACACATCCATGCCCGAGGCAGGATTCGAACCTGCGACCGCAGCAGTCGCGCGGCTCCGGACTGAGCGCCTAGAACCGCTAGACCACCGCGGCCGGCCAGGAAGAGAAGGAAACGTAGTAGGTGAATATGGATTGGGGCTAAGAAATGAAAGAGGAAGCCGCCTGGTAGAATTTTTCACAGAGCATAACTTACTCATAGCTAACACTTAGTTCAAGAATCATGAAAGAAGGTTGTTTACATGGAAGAACCCTGGAGACACTAGAAGATTTCAGATAGATTATATAAGGGTAAGACAGAGATTCAGGAACCAGATTTTAAATTGTAAGACATTTCCAAGGGCAGATGTGGACTCTGACCACAATCTATTGGTTATGAACTGTAGATTAAAACTAAAGAAACTGCAAAATGGTGGAAATTTAAGGAGATGGGACCTGGATAAACTAAAAGAACCAGAGGTTGTACAGAGTTTCAGGGAGAGCATAATGGAACAATTTTCATGAGTGGAGGAAAGAAATACAGTAGAAGAAAAATGGGTAGCTTTGAGGAATGAAATAGTGAAGGCAGCAGAGGATCAAGTAGGTAAAAAGACGAGCGCTAATAGAAAACCTTGGGTAACAGAAGAGATACTGAATTTAATTGATGAAAAAAGAAAATACAAAAATGCAACAAGTGAAGCAGGCAAAAACGAATACAAACGTCTCAAAAATGAGATCGACAGGAAGTGCAAAATGGCTAAGCAGGGATGGCTAGAGGCCAAATGTAAGGATGTAGAGGCTTATCTCACGAGGGGTTAGATAGATACTGCCTAAAGGATAATTAAGGAGACCTTTGGAGAAAGGAGAACCACTTGCATGAACCTATGTCGAAACAAGACCCCGGGAGTAGACAAAATTCCATTAGAACTACTGACAGCCTTGGGAGAGCCAGTCCTGACAAAACTCTACTATCTAGTGAGCAAGATGTATGAGACAGGCGAAATTCCCTCGGACTTCAAGAAGATTTTAATAATTCGAATTCCAAAGAAAGCAGGTGTTGACAGATGTGAAAATTACCGAACTATCAGTTTAATAAGTCGCAGCTGCAAAATACTAACCCGAATTCTTTACAGAAGAATGAAAAGATTGGCAGAAGCCGACCTCGCGGAAGATCAGTTTGGATTCCGTAGAAATGTTGGAACATGTGAGGCAATACAGATCCTGCGACTTACCTTAGCACAAAGATTAAGGATAGTCACACCTACGTTTGTAGACTTAGAGAAAGCTTTTGACAATGTTGACTGGAATACTCTCTTTCAAATTCTGAAGGTTGCAGGGGTAAAATACAGGGAGCGAAAGGCTATTTACAATTTGTACAGAAAGCAGATGGCAGTTATAAGAGTCGAGGGGCATGAAAGGGAAGCAGTGGTTGGGAAAGGAGTGAGACAGGGTTGTAGCCTCTCCCCGATGTTATTCAATCTGTATATTGAGCAAGCAGTAAAGGAAACAATAGAAAAATTCGGAGTAGGTATTAAAATTCATGGAGAAGAAGTAAAAGCTTTGAGGTTCGCCGATGACTTTGTAATTCTGTCCGAGACAGCAAAGGACTTGGAAGAGCAGTTGAACGGAATGGACAGTGTCTTGAAATGAGGGTATAAGATGAACATCAACACAAGCAAAACGAGGATAATGGAATGTAGTCGAATTAAGTCGTGTGATGCTGAGGGAATTAGATTAGGAAATGAGACACTTAAAGTAGTAAAGGAGTTTTGCTATTTGGGGAGCAAAATAACTGATGATGGTCGAAGTAGGGAGGATATAAAATGTAGACTGGCAATGGCAAGGAAAGCGTTTCTGAAGAAGAGAAATTTGTTAACATCGAGTATTGATTTAAGTGTCAGGAAGTGGTTTCTGAAAGTATTCGTAAGGAGTGTAGCCATGCACGGAAGTAAAATATGGACGATAAATAGTTTAGACAAGATGAGAATAGAAGCTTTCGAAATGTGGTGCTACAGAAGAATGCTGAAGATTAGATGGGTAGATCACATAACTAATGAGGAGGTATTGAATAGAATTGGGGAGAAGAGGAGTCTGTGGCAGAACTTGACTAGAAGAAGGGATCGGTTGGTAGGACATGTTCTGAGGCATCAAGGGATCACCAATTTAGTACTGGAGGGCAGCGTGGAGGGTAAAAATCGTAGAGGGAGACCAAGAGATCAATACACTAAGCAGATTCAGATGGATGTAGGCTGCAATAGGTACTGGGAGATGAAGAGGCTTGCACAGGATAGAATAGATTGGAGAGCTGCCTCAAACCAGTGTCAGGACTGAAGACCACAACAACAACAACGAGAATAAAATTTGTTGTTTCCGTTGGTTGGTTTGGGCGAGGGGACCAAACAGCGACCTCATCCCATCGGATAAGTGAAGGATGGGGAAGGAAGCCGGCAAAGCTCTTTCAAAGGAATCATCCCGGCATTTGCCTGAAGCGATTTAGGGAAATCACGGAAAACCTAAATCAGGACGGCCGGTAGCGGGTTTGAACAGTGGCCCTCCCTAATGCGAGACCGCTGCGCTACCTCACTCGGTAAATGAGTCAGTGGATAACGAGGCTTTCAGCAAATCGCTTATCTCACTTCTGTGGCTAACGTTTCACATAAATGATGTAGGTACTTTGTTTTGGGAATGTGTGCTTAAAGTGGATTATCACAGGCAACAGCATGAGTGCGTTAGTATCCTTTGCACTTATGCCATTATCTAAACGATCGTTCGACATGGTAACAATTTAACCGTTTCTAGTAGTATTCTATCAATGTTTTCTGCATTCAGTTTCTTTGTAATGAATCCTTGAGAGTTGTTTCCACGCTCTGAAACTGTTTGGCGTATTTAATCTATTTCAGTTCTAAGTTCATCACACTGGTTTTGAATACCGGTAGTCAGCTTAGCGAACCTGTCTTTGTTACAGCTACAACTGTTTGCAATTTCGTTCACTAATTTTATCACTTGATTTCTGTGATTTTTTAGTCTGTTTGGAAACAGATGTTTTAATTTCTTGAATCTAATTTATAAGCCTTTTAATCTTATCCTGATATTGAGGAGTTCGTTATACTTTTGAGCGAATTCCACAGCAAGTGCCTTTTCTGCATCACATTAGCATGCCACAGTTTCTGACGACATTCTTGAATTTTACTGTCTTCAGTTTTCTTATGGCTATTTTCAGTTTGATAACGGCTTTCCATAATTCTATGATGGTTCTCTTTAACTTCGTATAAAATTAAAAATGTCATATCGTCCCAAGTATCGTTCCTTATCAGATCCATAGAGACTGAAACTGGAGTTGTTGAGCTATGTTCGCGATTGTTGTGTTCTTCAAATTCGTGACCAATGCCAACTTAGAAATTAGTTAACTGTTATAAACTAACAGAAATATGGAGCCTCGTTTCGATCATTACTAGTCACCACAGTAATGCTCATGACAGACTCACGAACGTATCTTACAAATCTTTCATACGTTCCATGATGTCAAACAAAATCACTTCATAGTCTATTTACTATTCTTCTATAAGGAATATTACATCCACCTCTTCACGAAATATGGCTGTGAAGATAGCTGTTACACATACTGTATTGTTGAAGCCCCGTTGAGCAGCTCTACGTCCTGGAGCATAGTACAGTACCCAGTTGTAGCGTGGCCAGTGCCACTCCCTTTTCTACATTCTCCAAATAAAGTTAACATATAAATTCACGGTCAAAATTGCGCAGAGTAGATGTCATAGAAGCGTTCTCTTCACATACGGAGGCTTTGATTCAATGTCATTTCTTTAACCACTGGTTTTCAGTAGGCTATGTTGAAATTCGCTACGAAAGTCAGTTGAAATTATTTTAACATACGGCAACTTGAAAAAGAGAGGTTTAGAGTGAGGTGATATATACGTGCGTATGAAGCCATTCCCTCAAAAATATTCCTCTTCTTCATACCTCCTCTGTGTTACCACAGATGACGTCACTGATCTCATTTGAACTAAGAATTCAGTACACTCGAGGTGCCTATTTGCTTCCACCGTCCTGAGTGGAATGTGTAATCTAATAAATGTTCACCAACCTGCAGTCTTCTGCAGTTGTTGTCCCCTGCGCAGAAAACAGCACGTAAGTCGTGAATCCGTAATCTTGAGGCTGTAAAAAACTCTTAGCGAGGAACTGTTATTTTAGAAATGATTTTCCAGTCAGTTTTTTTATACGGGAGGCCACTCGTTTTTTATTGGCAGAACACGAGAAACCGCACAATTACATTCCTTTTTAAGTCACAAATGATTTATATTCTTCAACAAATTAATGAAATGCACATTTCTGTAATTAATATCACACTGTTCTCAACTATATGTCCAAAAAACCATACATTTCTAATAAAATCTTAACTAACACCAACCGTGAGCTATCCCTCACATTTACACACTAGACGCTGAAAATTAAGTCTTAACTGATGCCGCGGCGGACAACATGTCCGTCCTCAAGCACTGCCGAACCAGCTCTGATCTTACAGCAAAACAGCTTTGCCCGCTATCCAGGATAGGCGCGATACGAATTTGACCGATGTGCTTCGTCCGCATTTTCGTTGTTTATTATTCTGCTAGTTATTAATACTTGTGAAATAATGGAATGTGAGATGCTTGAAATATGACATGCAAGTAAATACACTCTTTAGCTTGTCTAATATTAATAGCAGAAAATTGTCATCTTGGAGTGCAACCCGCGGATGCAGCAGCCAATTGCGGGGAAGGACCACGATTTAGGGCGGCTTTTCTCACAATACCCGTACCTAACAAACCATCTGTCATCGGTACCTCACATCACATTACATCTTGCCACAGTTGCCTTCTCAACTGTTCTAATGAGAGCTTCTTGTACCTGAATATGATGGCTCCAAAGCCAGAAATATTACAAAGCTTGTCAACTCTAACTTGTTCTGAGCAGCATGTGACATAGAGCAAGACATTTAATTCGCATACTACGTTGTACGCTTGACCACTGTTAACTATCACTGTTTTACACTATCATCGTAAGTCAAAGTCCATTTAGCTTACTGTTATGATTTATGCTGGTTACTTGCACTCAGTATTCGTATGGTATACATGATACTTTTTTAGAAAATAACAGAAAAATGGTGGTAAGTAACCATTTTAATGTTTGGTTCTAAGCAGTGATGGTATACTTTCGAATACAGTACCCTTACAGTTAAGTACAGGACGTTTATTTATTTATTCATGTAGAAACCAGCACTAGACGTACTGAATGCATTGACGTAACGCTCCAGTTTCTTAAACAACAGTGTGATCGAAGATGGCACTGCTAGCTACTTGAAATTGAATACACCGTCTGAAGTTATAGAATTATCCAGTAACCCCCACCACCATAGTCTTTAAAGAACGCAACCCCTTTCCAGAAAGGTTAGTTTTTCACGCACCTCCTTGTTTATGGCGACATATCTCTTGAGCTATGCTATACAGTGACATAATGTAGCAGGTACATTCAATTGTATGTGTGGATATTGTGTACAAAATGTAATTAAATTTTCTCATTTTGAAAGAACTGAAGGGCAAGTGTTTAATTGTTAAAAACGGATCAAATACCAAGATCGGAAAACATATATATATATATATATATATATATATATATATATATATATATATATATATATATATATATATATATATATATATATATATATATATTAATTTAAGACAATCGGTTTCAACAGCTATTCTGTCATTTTCAGGCCTTAAAAGCTTTATGTTGTGAAACATGCTCATTTTACGCTGCCCTCAAATGTATTGCCAATAGAGTTAGTAGTTAACAAGTAATACACTACTGGCCATTAAAATTGCTACACTACGAATATGACGTGCTACAGACGCGAAATTTAACTGACAGGAAGAAGATGCTGTGATATACAAATGATGAGCTTTTCAGAGCATTCACACAAGGTTGGCGCCGGTGGCGACACCTACAACGTGCTGACGTGAGGAAAGTATCCAACCGATTTCTCATTCACAAACAGCAGTTGACCATCGTTGGCTGGTGAAACGTTTTTGTCATGCCTCGTGTAAGGAGGAGAAATGCGTACCATCACATTTCCGATTTTGATAAAGGTCGGATTGTAGCCTATCGCGATTGCGGTTTATCGTATCGCGACGGTGCTGCTCGTGTTGGTCGAGATCCAATGACTGTTAGCAGAATATGGAATCGGTGGGTTCAGGAGGGTAATACGGAACGCCGTGCTGGATCCCAACGGCCTCGTATCACTAGCAGTCGAGATGACAGGAATCTTATCCACATGGCTGTAACAGATCGTGCAGCCACGTCTCGATCCCTGAGTCTACAGGTGGGAACGTTTGCATGACAACAAACATCTGCACGAACAGTTCGACGACGTTTGCAGCAGCATGAACTATCAGCTCGGAGACCATGGCTGCGGTTACCCTTGACGCTGCGTCACAGACAGGAGCCGCTGCAATGGTGTACTCAGCGACGAACCTAGGTGCACGAATGGCAAAACGTATTTTTTTCGGATGAAACCAGGTTCTGTTTACAGCATCATGATGATCGCATCCGTGTTTGGCGACATCGCGGTGAACGCAAATTGGAAGCGGGTTTTCGTCATCGCCATCCTGACATGTCACCCGGCATGATGGTATGGGGTGCCATTGCTTACACGTCTCGGTCACTTCTTCTTCGTATTGACAGCACTTTGAACAGTGGACGTTACATTTCAGATGTGTTACGACCCGTGGCTCTACCCTTAATTCGATCCCTGCGAAACCCTACATTTCGCCAGCCTGGGTGACCGAGCGGTTCTAGGCACTTCAGTCGGGAACCACGCGACCGCTACGGTCGCAGGTTCGAATCCTGTGTGCGTTGTCCTTAGGTTAGTTAGGTTTAAGTAGTTCTCAGTTCTAGGGGACTGATGACCTCAGAAGTTAAGTCCCATAGCGCTCAGAGCCATTTGAACCATTTGAACCCTACATTTCAGCAGGATGATGCACGACCGCATGTTGCAGGGCCTGTACGGGCCTTTCTGGATGCAGAAAATGTTCGACTGCTGGCCTTGCCAGCACATTGTCCAGATTTCTCATCAACTGAAAACGTCTGGTCAATGGTGGCCGATCAACTGGCTCGTCACAATACGCCAGTAACTACTCTTGATGAACTGTGGTATCGAGTTGAAGCTGCATGGGCAGCTGTACCTGTACACGCCATCCAAGCTCTGTTTGACTCAATGCCCAGGAGTATCAAGGCCGTTATTACGGTTGGAGGTGGTTGTTCTGGATACTGATTTCTCAGGATCTATGCACCCAAATTGCGTGAAAATGTAATCACATGTCAGTTCTAGTATAATATATTTTTCCACTGAATACCCGTTTATCATCTGCATTTTTTCTTGGTGTAGCAATTTTAATGGCCAGTAGTGTATCTTAAAACGTCATCCCTGTTATTTAATTTTTACTGCATGAACAGCGAAAATGTATTAAGTGATAATCTTTCATTTTTTCGTTATTTTGTGGGGGGTGACAGCGAGAAAAGGTTCTAAACGGTTTTAAATTTTTTGTAACGTTTATTAGAAGTCGCTAGCTGTTCTCAGTCTCAACTACTGTGTGAATATAGTCTGGTAATTTCCGGGCTGTGAGTTATGCTGGCTCGAGAGATATACACAGTTTGTAACTGTAAAGCTTGTGTCACTTTCAAAGTTCGTTACACATCCCAAACAGTAGATTATCAGAGAATTTTAAATTTTTAATTTCTGTCAATAATTATATGGACTATGGAAAATCAGGTTTTGTTGCCCCTGGTAGCTCTTAGATCGGCACCTTGCAACTGGTAATGTGTACCGTTTTAGCCTTGACGAAGCGATGGAGCGACTCCCCTCTACTTAGGCCGTCAAGACTCACAAAAAAAAAAAACAAAAAAAAAACGCGTAAAGAAGTCAGCTCATACTTGGCTTCTCGCAGCCCATGACTGCGTGCCGCTATGTGGGTCAGCTGTTTGCAGCCACGAGGGCTACCCCGTGCGCCACCAACATCTGCGGATGCTCCTGCGTGCTCTCCGTCCGCAAAGTGGGAAATAATGTGAGCTCAAGTTTCGCAACTGGTTGCCTTGGGAGTCGCCATATTCATGAATATTTACTGGACGGCGCATTCATAACATCCGCCAAGGCGGCCACCCGGGAATACACAGCCGTCGTAACGTCAGACCGGGAGGAGAAATGCGGCGGCCTCTGGGTATCACTGGACGCGTAGCGGTGCGCGTCACATTGCGGTTAGTTGACTGCACGACAAAGGACGGCATTGCTTGTCTCCTTTAAGGGACAAGAGTGACTACGGTCAGAGTTATTTTTGAGACAACCAAAAGGTAAACCCACGTCTTCGAACAATAATGTCAGAATCACTGACTAAGAGTGCTGTGTGAACCAATATATTTTGTGCAGGTGGAGCTCCACAGATCGTAAATATTTAAAGAAAGACATATTTATGTAGCACCTGGAGCTTCTGACAAAATAAACTTCCACTGTCTACCAGTTTAGACATCACTGCGCAGTATAACATTACTACAGGAGTGTAAAACGAGGTAGCCTGATGTAATAATTTTACGTTTACTGATAATGATCGTTTAGTACACGCTGATAGCGAATAAATGTTTCTTTTACTAGCGGCTCTTGATGGTAAAGACGTTCTTCTGTTACTTATGGTTCACCCCGTCGAGCGTATGCTCCGATGGAAATAGAAATGCGGTGTGGCTAGGGCCTCTCGTCGGGTAGACCTTTCGCCTAATGCAACTCTTTCGATTTGACGCCACTTCGATGACTTGCGTGTCGATTGGGATGAAATGACGATGATAAGGACAACATATCACCCAGTCCCTGAGCGGAGAAAATCTCCGACTCAGCCGGGAATCGAACCCGGGCCTGTAGGTATGACATTCTGTCGCTCTGACCACTCAGCTACAGGAGCGGACAGATGCTCCGCTGTACTCAAGTTCTGTCAATTTTATTTTATCCTATTTAACCTCAGTCGTCAGCCATCCTAAGGCAGGGCAGGCATCATCCGTCTGTTTAAAGGTGCAGTCTTTGTTCCGTGTATTGTCGTATTCTATCACTTTATGTATCTATTCTCCTGGGTGGAAACTGGAGAACAGCCCAGCATTTGCCTAAACGAGCATAGGAAACTGCCTAATAACCACACTTAGGCTCACTTTTGCAACAGCCACGGTCGATAACCAGCCCCGCGGATTCTGTCCGGCCTTGGGTGACTACCCTGCCTCTTAAGCTGGCGCGCTGCGTGTTACGCTGCACGAGCAGGCCTTCCTGATAAAAACATTACTGGTCATTACAGTTGTAAGACCAAAAGCGAAAACAAATAACGACGTTTTGCTCGCTGCCTATACAGGGCGAATCACATGAAACTTCCACCACAAATACTGCGGAAATAGAGAAGTGCTATTGCTGTGAGATTTTCACAGAACGGGTTGGTAGTCAGGGACTCATATTGTTAACCTATAAAGACATTGCAATAACATCTAGAAAGTGTGTTTTTTGTGCAAACACACAGGTTTTTGAAGGGTACAATGCCTTTTCACATTAACTAACTGAATTAGTGAAAATTAGAATGTCAACGGTGTTTGTTGCATGATTCTAGTTCGAGTCGTTCAACACATATCGCGTTTTGAAAAGTTGCTAGCTTCGATGTTGCTATGCTTGCTTACAGTGTGCTCATGTATTCCTCGAGTGCACTGCGACCTGTTAGTGTGTGACCGTCCAAGCAGCAGATCGTGAGTGCAGAATGGCATTTACCCATTAAGGAAAAGCCGACATGCTCATGGAGAATGGAAAGTGCAGGGCGAAGTCATTTGGTTCTTGCACGGAGTATGTGGGAAGATAACCCAATAAACGTCAACCATCCCGCAAATTATGCGTCAACCTCTTCACCCAGTTACATGAAAGTGGCAGTGTAACACCGAGACAACGTAACAGAAGGAAAGAACTGACAACAGAAGAGGGGGAAATTAATGTTCTTGCTGCTGCACATAAGCTCTCGTGCAATCGTACGAGGAAGCGACATGAGTCAGGTAAGTGTCCTACGCATTCTCCATCTACAACTACGTATATACTCCGCTAGCCACCAAGCGGTGTGTGGCGGAGGGCACAATTCCCGCCAGAGTCATATTTCCCCCCCTCTGTTCCACTCGCGGATCGCGCGAGGGAAAAACGACTGTCTGAACGCCTCAGTACGAGCTCCAATTTCCCCTATCTTTTAATGGTGATCATTGCACGATTTGAAAGTTGGTGGTAATAATATATGCTTTACATCCTCGGTGAAGATCGTATTTCGGAATTTAGTGAGCATCTGCTGCTGTTTAGCGCGCCGTCTATTTCCACGTGTGTCCCACTTCAAACTCTCTATGAGATTTGTAACGCTCTCGCGATGGCTAAATGTACCAGTCACGAATCTTGCCGCTCTTCTTTGGACCTTCTCAATCTCCTGAATCAGACCCAACTGGTAAGGGTCCCATACAGACGAACAGTACTCTAAGACTGGACGAACTAACGTATTGTGAGCTATTTCCTTTGGTGAAGGACTGCATCGCTTCAGGATTCTACCAATAAACCGTAAAGTATTGTTTGCCTTACCCGTTACTTGCCTAATCTGATCATTCCATTTGAGATCATTTCGAATAGTTCAAAAAATGGTTCAAATGGCTCTGAGCACTATGGGACTTAACATCTCTGGTCATCAGTCACCTAGAACTTAGAACTAATTAAACCTAACTAACCTAAGGACATCACACACATCCATGCCCGAGGCAGGTTTCGAACCTGCGACCGTAGCGGTCGCGCGGTTCCAGACTAAAGCACCTAGAACTGCTCGGCCACCAGCGGCCGGCATTTCGAATAGTCACACCCAGATACTTGACGGATGTTACCGCTTCCAAAGACTCGGCATTTATTTTGTACTCGTACATTAGGGGATTTGCGTCTTGTTATATACAGTAGGTTACAATTACTAATACTGAGAGATAACTGCCAGTCGTTACACCTCGCATTAATATTCTGCAAATCCTCATTGATTTGTTCACAACTTTCGTGTGATACTACTTTCCTGTAGACTACAGCATCATCGGCAAACAGTCTAAGGCCGCTGTCAATACCATCAACCAGATCGTTTATGTAAATCGTAAAAAGCAGCGGACCTGTTATGCTGTCCTGGGGCACACTTGAAGTTACGCTTGTTTCTGTTGAAGTCGCCCCGTTCAGGACGACATACTGCTCCCTGTATGTTAGAAAACTTTCTATCCAACCGCATATGTCATCGGATAGACCGTAAGCGCTCACTTCTTGGAGCAAGTGACAGTGCGGAACTGAGTCGAACGCCTTTCGAAAATCAAGAAAAATAGCATGAACCTGGGAGCCGGTATCTAGAGCCTGTTGTATATCATGCACAAAGAGGGAAAGCTGTGTCTCGGATGATCGCTATTTCCTCAAACCGTGCTGGTTTCTGCAAATGAGCTTCTCAGAGTCTCCATCGACATACGTTCTAGTCGCATTACATCTCTCCATCAACATCTGCATGGAAACGATTGCGGGAATCGTTCTTGGTTGGTTTGTTTTTGGAGAGGACACCAAACAGCGAGGTCACAGGTCACATCGAATTAAGGAAAGATGGGGAAGGAATTCGATCGTCCCTTTGAAAGGTACCATCCAGGTATAGGCCTGAAGCTATTTAGGGAAATCACAGAAAACCTGCATCACGATGGCCGGACACAGATTTGAAGCGTCGTCGTCCCGAATGAAAGTCCAGTATGCCAACCACTGCACCATCTCGCTCGGTCGAGAATCGTGTTAATTGTGTTAAATTTTCCAAAATTTTGTTAATTTCATAAATGTTTAGTATCTTTTATCTATCCATCTGAAATGTAGGAATCTTGTTTATTTTGGAAAAATACTCCAAATTCATTATATGTCTGAATGTTATGATATGTCATAACCTCTTCTCTGTCTTCATAAATTCAATAGTTAATTCTAAGATTTTCGTTTCTTAATTACTTTTAAGTTTATAACTATTTAAAGCTTCAATACTGTTAATTCTTTTTAAAAATAAGAAATAAGTATCATATTCTGTACATGTACAATTTCGTATTGTGAACGTACGACCTGTCTTAGTAACAAGGTGGCAGGCCATTTGTAAATGGCAGAAAATAAATAAATTAAGGCCATTAAGACAGAATATTCCAGCTGTATCATGTATAGTGATGAAGCCACATTTACCAGTCATGGCCAGGTAAATCCCCGAAACATACACTACTGCTCTGTTGATAATCCCTGTTTATTTTGAGTGAAACGTCTGCGCCCATGGAGTGTAAAGATGTGGGACACTGAACCATCAGCTCATAGGCCCCTTTTTGGTAGACTGGACACCTAAACGCGCGCAAGTACCTCAGCTTCCTAACAGGCCATCTTCCACGAATGCTATAAGACGTTCCTCTGCAGACTAGGAGGAACATATGATACCAACGTGACGGCTGTCCAGCCCATAGTGCATGAAGTACTACAGCATGTCTTCACGAACTTTTTCCAAATCGTTGTATTGGACGCCGAGGACCTGTTCCTTGGCCGGTCCGTTACCCTCACTTCTCCCCTGTAGACTTTTGTCTGTGGAGAAAGCTGAAAGACGTTGACAACAAGGACATACCAACATAGTTTCAGTTTGTTAATGTCAGTAGACACTGTTCCATTTAAAAGGTGAGTATCTGCACAAACACTTTCTAGTTATTATTAAGGTGTCTTGATTGGCGGCATGTACGTTACTGAACATCCCTACGAGATAAAGTCGTTGCTTTTGTTATACAACGTGACTGTATCATCCACATAGCGGTAACAGTATTTTATGATCTAGTTCAATTCTCGATTTTGTTTAAAAATGATTTCTTCGATGAAATTCAGAAAGCTATCCACTAATATGCCAGATAAACACGAGCCCATGGCCAAACCACATGGCTGTTGATACATCTCGCCATTGAATCTGAAGTAATGATACAGCTCTAGAAGTTCTAAAAACTCTTCCAGAACCTCTACTGACAGTCGTTTATGTAAAGAATTTATACAGTAATTTTTCAACTAAAGAGTATATTGATACCATTACAGTGATTTTCTCATCACTGTAATGGTATCAATATAGTCTTTAGTTGAAAAATTACTGTATAAATTCTTTACATCTAGTGACATCTATTTGTACCTATCCGGGATGCTAATGTTTTCTGTTTTGGAAACCAATTCATACGTATTCTTTATCAAAAGTTATCTATTGCAAACGTAATCCTTAACCAATGTCTCGTTGACTTCATGGCATAGTTGTACGATGAGTACCCTATGCAATTAAACACTGGTCTCATCGGTCTATACAATTTATCTACCTTTGGCTGAGTCCTCAGATGCGGGGTTTGTGGTTTCATAACCTCAATGGTTTTAGCTGCTTTCTCATCAGATAAAAAGAAGCTATTTTTCAAACAGTTTCTAATTTGTTTTGCAAAATTCTTTGTGGAAGCCTGTCTGATTTTGACAATTCCATTCACTGCACAAAACTAATTTACTTTGGTTATATATTCACTTGCATGAAATGCTGCTTGAGTATTTCTTTTATCTGTCTTTAATATAATAGCATCATTACTTTTATCATTTATACCACGTACAAATGATTCTTCGTTAGTCATCCTATTTGTCTATTTTTACCTTTCTTGTTATTTTTGAACAGTGTAATTGCTTCAGCAAAATCACTGCCAAGAACTAGCTGTTTAGATCTATCAACTTTACGCGCATTGAATGCTGTCATAACATCTACATGTAGAGCTTTTATGTCATTGCTGTGTAGAGATCTATCTATTGAATATTTATAACCATTCTTCAAAAGTGTTCTCGCTAAAGTTAGCAAAGTTGTCACAGGATTTATGGGCACAAGATTTATGGGCACAAGATTTATCTTACAGTTTGCCTACCACGATTTTTCTGCTGGAATATACGAGATGTTTGCCAGTTACAACTGAGCAGCTGGAATGCAGAAATAATTATACAATAGGGTGACCTTATAAACAAAGCATTGTGCGTTGCTATCGCCAATTTATGGCCACTGGTTGTCTCTGTGAGGAGAAAAGTATCGGCCGAGCAAGTGTACCAGATGCAAGCGTGGAGAGAGCGAGGGAAAGTTTCCTACGCAGTCCAAAAATATCAACTGTCTCTGCAAACAGTGAACTTGCAATACCGCAGCAAACTGTGGATGATTTTGCTAGGGAGGTTACATTTCGAAACGTACCGTCCGCAGACCGTGCAACAATTAAAAAGATAGCGGCGAGAACCTTCAGTTTTCCACCACGATGCAGGAAACACAGTAAAATGAATATTTCACCTCACAGCTGATATTCAACGATGGAGCAACCTTCCGTTTATCCGGAAAGATTAACAGCCACAATGTGAGTGTGGAGCACGCGAACATCCTCATGAAATTGTTGCACACTTACTAATTAGCCAAAGGTCAACGTTTTCTATGTAGTGTTCTCATAGATGAAGCTTTACGAGCCCTATTTCTGCTGTGAGAAGACCGCGACGGGCACCTTTTGCCTTGAGATGTTGCTGATGCCGTCATTTCCACAACTGACTGCAGATTCTGAGAATTTCACCTTCCAAGAAGAAGGTGCATCCTCTCACTGGAGCATTGATGTTCGCCGCTATTTAAACGACAGACTTCCGCATCACTGGATTGGACGTAGTGGTGAAGATGATTGGGCTCCGTTCCCATGGCTACCCAAGTCGCTTGAGCTAACGACTTGTTATTTTTCCATTAGGGGTACATTAAAGACCATGCTTGCGTACCCCAACTGACACAAATACTGAAACAGTTCAGAGGACGCATTAGTGCTACTGTTATGACCACTGACAGGATTTCAGTACTACGTAAAGTATGGAACGTACTTTATTACCGCTTGGACTGTGTCGTGTGATCATACGGGCACTCACACAACATTCGTGGATTGCAATATGCAAACCTGCTGAGCTTGCCATTCTATACATGCATGAGTCATATTTCTACAAGTAATACGTTGAAAAATATAGAGTGCTGATAACGAACAAATCATTTGTAGTAACAATATGCAAACCTGCTGAGCTTGCCATTCTATACATGCATGAGTCATATTTCTACAAGTAATACGTTGAAAAATATAGAGTGCTGATAACGAACAAATCATTTGTAGTAACCAGTAGTTTCATAATTTGAGAAAATGTTAGTCTGCTGCAATGAATGGTAACTATTTATAAATACAGATCGTTGTGCACAGCACATCATAAACTGTGACTAACGAATTAACAAGTTACAAGAGGAATAAAGGAAGTTACAGAAATACTTGATTATAGCAGTCAGGTAATATATGTTACTGTCATACAGATTTTATTCATGGCTAATGAAGTGAAATTTTTGGGTAGTTTGATGAAGACTGGATCGACGGCCTTAGTGTAATTATTGAAAGGTCATTCCGCATACGATTGTTTAAAATATCAGTTTTGATCGCAATTTAGACATGGTCAGCCGGCCGGAGTAGCCGAGCGGTTCTAGGCGCTACAGTCTGGAACCGCGCGACCGCTACGGTCGCAGGTTCGAATCCTGCCTCGGGCATGGATGTGTGTGATGTCCTTAGGTTAGTTAGGTTTAAGTTGTTCTAAGTTCTAGGCGACTGATGACCTCAGAAGCTAAGTCCCATAGTGCTCAGAACCATTTGAACCATTTTTGACATGGTTATTGTCAAGAAATGTGGGATGCAGAAATCCGCTCTACAGCGCGATATGTAGTGAGACGGAGTAACTTTGGCCCTAGCAGTTTAAAACTAAATACATTTGGTGGTAATCGTATGAGCCTAAAACTGCTCGACACACCATGTGGGCACAGTCCGTGTAGCTAGTACAAAAACGGCTAACAACCAGCAGAGACCAGATCCCCTTATGTCTACAAATCAGCACGGTCTTAGAAAAGATCGATCCTGTGAAACGCAGATTTCTCTTTTCTCACATGGAAAACGGAAATGAGCGTTTGGCGTCATTGGCCGAGAGGCCCCGTGCGAGGCAGGTCCGGCCGCAGTGGTGCAGGTCTTACTACATTCGACGCCACATTGGGCGACCTGCGCACCGGATGGGGATGAAATGATGATGAAGACAACACAACACCCAGTCCCTGAGCGGAGAAAATACCCGACCCAGCGGGAATCGAACTTGGGCCTGTAGGACGGCAATTCGTCACGCTGAACACTCAGCTATCGGTGCAGACCTTTTCTCAAATGACATACCGCGATGTATGGATGAATGGCAACAGGCAGATTCCTTAATTCTAGATTTCGGAAAAACATTTGCGTGGCACCCCACTGCAGACTATTAACGAACCTGTAGCGTATGCAATAGGTTCCCAGATATGTGAGTGGTCGAAGACTTCTTAAGTATTAAAACCAAATATGTTGTCCTCGACGGCCAATGTTCGTCAGAGAAAAGGATATTTTTACAAGTGCCCCAAAGATGTGTGATAGGATCGTTATTATTTTCTGTTTACGTAAATGATCTGGCGAACAGGATGGGCAACAAACTACTGTTGTTAGCTGAAGATGCCGTGGTATTCTGGAAGGTGAGTGACTGTAACATGATACAAGATAACTTGGATGAAATTTCTACTTCATGTGATGAATGGCAGCTGGCTCTAAATGTAGAACAATGTAAGTAAATCAGATGAGTAGGAAAAACAAACCCGTCATGTTGGGATACAGCACTAGTAGTGTCCCGCTTGACAGAGTCACGCCTTTAAATTATCTAGGCGTACCATTGTATAGCGATATGAAGTGGAACGGGCACGTGGGGATTACGGTAGCGAAGGCGAATGGTCGACTTCGGTTTATTGGGAGAAATTTAGGAAAGTGTGATTCATCTGTAAAGGAGACCACATGTAGGACGTTGATGCGATCTCTTCTCGAGTACTGCTGGAGTGTTTGGAATCAGCACCCGGAGGCATCGAAGCAATTCGGAGGCGGGCTGCTAGATTTGTAACCGGCAGGTTCGAACAGTATTACAGAGATGTTTCGAGAGCTCAAATAGGAATCCCTGGAGATAAGGCGACATTCATACCAAGTAAAATTATTAAGAAAATTATTAAGAAAATTATTAAGAAAATTATTAAGAAAATGTAGAGAAATGGCATTTGAAGCTGACCATAGAAGGAGCCTTCTGCCACCAACATAAATTTCTCGTAGGGACCATGAAGGTAAGATTCGAAAAATCGGGACTCATACGGAGGCATATACACTCCTGGAAATGGAAAAAAGAACACATTGACACCGGTGTGTCAGACCCACCATACTTGCTCCGGACACTGCGAGAGGGCTGTACAAGCAATGATCACACGCACGGCACAGCGGACACACCAGGAACCGCGGTGTTGGCCGTCGAATGGCGCTAGCTGCGCAGCATTTGTGCACCGCCGCCGTCAGTGTCAGCCAGTTTGCCGTGGCATACGGAGCTCCATCGCAGTCTTTAACACTAGTAGCATGCCGCGACAGCGTGTACGTGAACCGTATGTGCAGTTGACGGACTTTGAGCGAGGGCGTATAGTGGGCATGCGGGAGGCCGGGTGGACGTGCCACCGAATTGCTGAACACGTGGGGCGTGAGGTCTCCACAGTACATCGATGTTGTCGCCAGTGGTCGGCGGAAGGTGCACGTGCCCGTCGACCTGGGACCGGACCTCAGCGACGCACGGATGCACGCCAAGACCGTAGGATCCTACGCAGTGCCGTAGGGGACCGCACCGCCACTTCCCAGCAAATTAGGGACACTGTTGCTCCTGGGGTATCGGCGAGGACCATTCGCAACCGTCTCCATGAAGCTGGGCTACGGTCCCGCACACCGTTAGGCCGTCTTCCGCTCACGCCCCAACATCGTGCAGCCCGCCTCCAGTGGTGTCGCGACAGGCGTGAATGGAGGGACGAATGGAGACGTGTCGTCTTCAGCGATGAGAGTCGCTTCTGCCTTGGTGCCAATGATGGTCGTATGCGTGTTTGGCGCCGTGCAGGTGAGCGCCACAATCAGGACTGCATACGACCGAGGCACACAGGGCCAACACCCGGCATCATGGTGTGGGGAGCGATCTCCTACACTGGCCGTACACCACTGGTGATCGTCGAGGGGACACTGAATAGTGCACGGTACATCCAAACCGTCATTGAACCCATCGTTCTACCATTCCTAGACCGGCAAGGGAACTTGCTGTTCCAACAGGACAATGCACGTCCGCATGTATCCCGTGCCACCCAACGTGCTCTAGAAGGTGTAAGTCACCTACCCTGGCCAGCAAGATCTCCGGATCTGTCCCCCATTGAGCATGTTTGGGACTGGATGAAGCGTCGTCTCACGCGGTCTGCACGTCCAGCACGAACGCTGGTCCAACTGAGGCGCCAGGTGGAAATGGCATGGCAAGCCGTTCCACAGGACTACATCCAGCATCTCTACGATCGTCTCCATGGGAGAATAGCAGCCTGCATTGCTGCGAAAGGTGGATATACACTGTACTAGTGGCGACATTGTGCATGCTCTGTTGCCTGTGTCTATGTGCCTGTGGTTCTGTCAGTGTGATCATGTGATGTATCTGACCCCAGGAATGTGTCAATAAAGTTTCCCCTTCCTGGGACAATGAATTCACGGTGTTCTTATTTCAATTTCCAGGAGTGTAGATAGTCGTTTTTCCACTCGCTCTGACTGCAAGTGGAACAGGAAAGGAACCGAGTAGTAGAGGTACAGGGTAACCCCTGCCACTCGCCATACGATGGCTTGGGCAGTATGTACGAAGATATAGACGTAGATCCACAATGTATACCAAAGTACAGCGTGGTGTACTCAGCTTTGTGTCTGGATTGCGCTTGTGCCGTACATCGTTATATATGGCGGATGTGGTTTCTGCTAACTTACAGCTCTTGTTGTACTAGCTTACATGGTGTGTTCTCACACGGTATGTGGGACAGCGGGTAGACGTGTATCGCCACGTGTATTTGTATTCCGACTGCTGGGTTCCATGTTACAGCATGTCACTACATAGTGTTGTAGGATGTGCTTTTAAACCTCAGAAAGCCTGACATTCACTGTCGGTGGATTGATACTCATATAATATTTGTGTACAAAGAAGACAACGAAATGTGTATACGACATGTAGAACAGAGTGTTCTACCTTCGATCACTTTTCAGGCATTCGCCATTACCCAGTCCTGTACAGAACTTTAATATATTTTCTTATTAGTTTTTTAATGATAGCATTCCCTTCCGCACTGAAATCCTTTTTCTGAAATTACATAAATCACTCTGGAGAAACAAAGTTTTTCCGAATGTGAAAAACTGTTCCAAGCTGCAAAATGTACGTACGTAGGAGTAAATATTGCACTCAAATTTAAAAGTGTCACAATCGATAAAATGTTGTCACTAATTTATTTGACAGCGTAACTGTCACATTATTACTGTACTGCAAACCAGTAACCAGTAAGAGAAATAAAATTAAGAAATATTATGGTCAAAAACCAAATACAAATTAAAAACATTTTGAAATAGAAGCTATTGGCAACTAACACAAATTTCCTTTTTCAAGGCAGGTAAAAATGGTTAGGATATTAAAAAAACTCAAATCATTTGCAAATATCAGGTGTCCCATCGCGGAAGACCTTCTTCCTTTCTAAGTTAAAGGATCGTGGTGGACGACTGACAAAGTATGCCTCAATGGCCCCCACGTTGTCTAACTAGCTTTGAAAATCAACAGAATTTTTCTCACTAATAAACTCTGAAACTGAAGAATTCATGCACTGAAATGTGTAGGAATAGAAATATTCACGGGTGCTGGAAAAAACACAACCTCTTGCCTCACAACAACAAAAAATATAAGAAATGGCGAAATTTCGTATGGTGGTCTCTAGTCAGAGTCCCAAAATCCCCTACTAGATACGTTTTGTGTGGGTCCTCGATGTCTAAATGGATTAACAACGAAACAGTCCTACAGAAAGGCGGTATATGTAAGAGGTCATATTTCTTACGATGACGTAGAAAGTCAAACCACAGCGCTCTTTAAATATCATAATTTTAGACGCTGACAAAACAGACGAAATATGAGCGGTTGAGAAGCGTGTTTCAGCCTTTCAAGTGTTGAGCCCCAGAACGAAGTAACTTTACTTCTTGAGCAAAACAGAATGGTATATAGTTTCGATACTCAACGCCTGCGGTTGCGACTGGAACAGTAACCTGTGGTACAAAAGGGAAGCGCCTCCTGCATTGAATCTGAGGGTGATTTGCAAAGTTTACAGTATACGAACGCCTGTGGACGCTGCTTGAACGCACGCCTCAGCGCAATCAGGTCCTCACCCCTGACTACGGAGGGCAGGTGTTCCTCCGCTAAGTCTGAAGAGGAGCTGGAGGGCGCCCTGAGCCGCCTCCTCTACTGCTTTGATCACCAACTTGAGGCCGCGCGCTCTGAGCCGCTGCCGGGGGAGGCGTCTGCCCTCCACCCTTCTGCAGTATTACGAGAGCTTCGAGTACCCACCGCCTGAGGGCGGAGTTTGTGCAGGGGGCTCTCACGGCAGGTGAGGGCTGAGCCCCTGCCGGCGTCGTTTCGTGGCCTGCTGCTCTGCCAACGCCTTCCAAAGCCGTCAGATTTATCCGTACAGGTACTAAAATGCATCAGTAAAAATATGATTGTCATCAGATTACTTTTGTTCGTGACTATTCTGTAGAAGTAAAAGTAACTTCACTTAGCAAAAATCAGTAGGCCGTTAGCGAAGAGAGGTCATAAAGGTCACTCTAAGGTTTCGCGATTCTTCATAGATAAGTTACAACAGATCTATAAATTCCAAAATAACAGAAAGTCCAGACTGTGCTCCTTCCTGCCTGAATTTTTTGAGTCTCGTTGGACAAAAAGAAAACACGTAAATAATCAGTGTCGTGTAGTACACTTTTTGCTAAGGTAAGCAGTTGGTGTTGAACAAAATGCCATTTTGAAATAAGAAATTACATGTTTGGCGACAGCATTGATCACTCGTTCGTAAGACTCAGACTGCCACAGGAGACCCAAGTTTGTTAGCGGTTCTTTAGAGCGTGTACTACATACATAAGTTACTTCTGTTTTATTCGTAGCTCTTAATTTTTCTTCATCTGAGGTATATATTTCAGAATAAAATTCAGTCGTCAGTCCACAGTTAGGACTAGTTTGTAAGAGTTTGGATTACATACGTAAGTTATATACGATTTTATCACAGTAGTTATTTTTCCAGGAACTGTGGTATATATTTCAAAATAAAATTCAGTGGTCAGCTGCAAAATCTGTTAACTAGGATTAAGCAACTGACCACTGAATGTTATTGACTCAACTTGGGCACTGAATCACTGAATGTAGAAATAATCAAAATAAATTCAAAGAACTTTACAATTTCACAGTATGCAGTCTGGAGCCTATTTCACAATATACTTTAAGAAATCACCAACACTTTTACGAGTATGACACATTTCTCCAGAAACAGACGAAACTATGCAGCTGTGAATTAACCAGAAAAAAAAGAAACCTAATTCACACCAGACTTATAACGATTGTAATGCAGTTTTAGGGTAACATTATATGTGCTGATAAAAATATTTAGAAGATACAAAAGTAACAGAAATTCCAAGTTAGTGAACCCATATTATGACTGCCACATAATTGTGTACAAAATTTCTTAGCAGATTCTTCCAAAGTTTCTTTTCAAATCGATGGCAATGTGAATTCTTGGACGTTTAGTTACTCCTTCACCCATAAACTGGCCATGAATAACTCTGTCCGATATTCTTTCAAACCCCCCACATTTGATTTCCCACATTTAGTTATATAAATTAATTGTATTAGACACTAGCCAGCGTCACAAAGTTTGGTCTGAAACAAATCAAATAAGGCATAAGCGAAAGGGGAAAATAAGTGCAAAAGTCTGTGGAACTAAATTTAAACTGACATCTTGCATCGTTATTTCAAGTCCAGCAGCAGCATTATAGCCTTCTTCGTCCCACTTACCTGTCTCTTCATGGTGAGTGAAACCAGTTCACTGTAACATTAGGTTTTCACCGAATGCAATGGAGAACTCGACTGCGTAACAGTACTGTAAGCAGTCGTTTCTTTACTTTTCGTTCTAGATCCCATTTTCCTTTTGTTGACTTCGAAAGAAAAGGAAGCTTGACTATTCGAAGTGAGAAAAAAAATAGATCACTGTTGGATGAATTCAGTCGATGAGCGAAACAGTGACTAGCATTTCGGTAGAAAATCAGTTTATCACTCCTGACTGCAGTCCATTCAAATGATCAGCCAACTGTAGTTCCGTCGTAGCTCCGACGATGTTAATGAATTTTAGAAGCCTTTCATGCGGTGTACTAACAGCTGTGACATTACGAAATACTGACGAGCCCTAAGGGATATTACTCACATCCGTTGCTTCATCCAGAATAACTGAGGCAAAATTTCTTATTTTATTTGTGGGTGTTTTAAAGGCTGAAGCAGTCGAGTCAGTCTGTATCAGATTTGAAATTCCTGTAAACATAGAAGAATGTACTAAATGTTATTAAGCTTAAGATTATGTCAATCACCCAGAAGATAAATGAGTTCAATATAATCGTGTTTATCGTCCTAAAAGCCTCTCGTTGACGTGCTAAAGTTGCATACGGAGACACCGTATGTAGGATTTCTAGATATGATGCATGATTCAGTTGTAGGTCTGCATAGCTATACTTTTCCTCTTGGAAACTGCGGACAACAAAATTGTGTAGAAGAAGAGTCCCACATAAGAATAGGGATATGGCAGCAAGAGAGGGGAAGAAAACCAATGTGCACTCCGTGTGCATACCGGGGGGGGGAGTCATTCCAGATGTGGAAGGGGTCCTCCCGGATGCCACGAAGGGTACAGGGTGCACCCATCTGCAGGTGGTCGCTCATGTCGGCACCAATGATGTGTGTCGCTATGGATCGGAGGAAATCCTCTCTGGCTTCCGGCGGCTATCTGATTTGGTGAAGAGCTCACCACCTGCAGCATCGTCGACAGGACTGACTGTGGACCTTTGGTACAGAGCCGAGTGGAGGGTCTGAATCAGAGGCTGAGACGGTTCTGCGACCGTGTGGGCTGCAGATTCCTCGACTTGCGCCATAGGGTGGTCGGGTTTCGGGTTCCGCTGGATAGGTCAGGAGTCCACTACACGCAGCAAGCGGCTACACGGGCAGCAGGGGTTGTGTGGCGTGGACTGGGCGGTTTTTTAGGTTAGATGGCCTCGGGCAAGTACAGAAAGGGCAACAGCCTCAAAGGGTGCGGGGCAAAGTCAGGACATGCGGGGACCAAGCATCAATCGGTATTGTAATTGTAAACTGTCGAAGCTGCGTTGGTAAAGTACCGGAACTTCAAGCGCTGATAGAAAGCACCGAAGCTGAAATTGTTATCGGTACAGAAAGCTGGCTGAAGCCAGAGATAAATTCTGCCGAAATTTTTACAAAGGCACAGACGGTGTTTAGAAATGATAGATTGCATGCAAGCGGTGGTGGCGTGTTTGTCGCGGTTAGTAGTAGTTTATCCTGTAGTGTAGTAGAAGTGGATAGTTCCTGTGAAATATTATGGGTGGAGGTTACACTCAAAAACCGAGCTAGGTTAATAATTGGCTCCTTTTACCGACCTCCCGACTCAGCAGCATTAGTTGCAGAACAACTGAGAGAAAATTTGGAATACATTGCACATACATTTTCTCAGCATATTACAGTCTTAGGCGGAGATTTCAATTTACCAGATATAGACTGGGACACTCAGATGTTTTGGACGGGTGGTAGGGACAGAGCATCGAGTGACATTATACTGAGTGCACTATCCGAAAATTACCTCGAGCAATTAAACAGAGAACCGTCTCGTGGAGATAACATCTTGGACCTACTGATAACAAACTGACCCGAACTTTTCGACTCTGTATGTGCAGAACAGGGAATCAGTGATCATAAGGCCGTTGCAGCATCCCTGAATATGGAAGTTAATAGGAATATAAAAAAAGGGAGGAAGGTTTATCTGTTTAGCAAGAGTAATAGAAGGCAGATTTCAGACTACCTAACAGATCAAAACGAAAATTTCTGTTTCGACACTAACAATGTTGAGTGTTTATGGAAAAAGTTTAAGGCAATTGTAAAATGCGTTTTAGACAGGTACGTGCCGAGTAAAACTGTGAGGGACGGGAAAAACCCACCGTGGTTCAACAACAAAGTTAGGAATCTACTGCGAAAGCAAAGAGAGCTTCACTCAAAGTTTAAACGCAGCCTAAACCTCTCAGACAAACAGAACCTAAACGATGTCAAAGTTAGCGTAAGGAGGGCTATGCGTGAAGCGTTCAGTGAATTCGAAAGTAAAATTCTATGTACCGACTTAACAGAAAATCCTAGGAAGTTCTGGTCTTACGTTAAATCAGTAAGTGGCTCGAAACAGCATATCCAGACACTCCAGGATGATGATGGCATTGAAACAGAGGATGACACACGTAAAGCTGAAATACTAAACACCTTTTTGCAAAGCTGTTTCACAGAGGAAGACCGCACTGCAGTTCCTTCTCTAAATCCTCGCACAAACGAAAAAATGGCTGACATCGAAATAAGTGTCCAAGGAATAGAAAAGCAACTGGAATCACTCAACAGAGGAAAGTCCACTGGACCTGACGGGATACCAATTCGTTTCTACACAGAGTACGCGAAAGAACTTGCCCCCCTTCTGACAGCCGTGTACCGCAAGTCTCTAGAGGAACGGAAGGTTCCAAATGATTGGAAAAGAGCACAGGTAGTCCCAGTCTTCAAGAAGGGTCGTCGAGCAGATGCGCAAAACTATAGACCTATATCTCTGACGTCGATCTGTTGTAGAATTTAAGAACATGTTTTTTGCTCGATTATCATGTCGTTTTTGGAAACCCAGAATCTACTCTGTAGGAATCAACATGGATTCCGGAAACAGCGATCGTGTGAGACCCAACTCGCTTTATTTGTTCATGAGACCCAGAAAATATTAGATACAGGCTCCCAGGTAGATGCTATTTTCCTTGACTTCCGGAAGGCGTTCGATACAGTTCCGCACCGTCGCCTGATAAACAAAGTAAGAGCCTACGGAATATCAGACCAGCTGTGTGGCTGGATTGAAGAGTTTTTAGCATACAGAACACAGCATGTTGTTATCAATGGAGAGACGTCTACAGACGTTAAAGTAACCTCTGGCGTGCCACAGGGGAGTCTTAGGGGACCATTGCTTTTCACAATATATGTAAATGACCTAGTAGATAGTGTCGGAAGTTCCATGCGGCTTTTCGCGGATGATGCTGTAGTATACAGAGAAGTTGCAGCATTAGAAAATTGTAGCGAAATGCTGGAAGATCTGCAGCGGATAGGCACTTGGTGCAGGGAGTGGCAACTGACCCTTAACATAGATAAATGTAATGTATTGCGAATACATAGAAAGAAGGATCCTTTATTGTATGATTATATGATAGCGGAACAAACACTGGTAGCAGTTACTTCTGTATAATATCTGGGAGTATGCGTGCGGAACGATTTGAAGTGGAATGATCATATAAAATTGCTTGTTGGTAAGGCGGGTACCAGGTTGAGATTCGTTGGGAGAGTGCTTAGAAAATGTAGTCCATCAACAAAGGAGGTGGCTTACAAGACACTCGTTCGACCTATACTTGAGTATTGCTCATCAGTGTGGGATCCGTACCAGATCGGGTTGACGGAGGAGATAGAGAAGATCCTAAGAAGAGCGGCGCGTTTCGTCAGAGGGTTATTTGGTAACCGTGATAGCGTTACGGAGATGTTTAATAAACTCAAGTGGCAGACTCTGGAAGAGAGGCGCTCTGCATCGCGGTGTAGCTTGCTCGCCAGGTTTCGAGAGGGTGCGTTTCTGAAGTATCGAATATATTGCTTCCCCCTACTTATACCTCCCGAGAAGATCACGAATGTAAAATTAGGGAGATTAGAGCGCGCACGGAGGCTTTCAGACAGTCGTTCTTCCCGCGAACCATACGCGACTGGAACAGGAAAGGGAGGTAATGACAGTGGCACGTAAAGTGCCCTCCGCCACACACCGTTGGGTGGCTTGCGGAGTATAAATGTAGATGTAGATGTAGATTGACACGGGAACCTATGTGCTTGGATTTCCATGACTTCGTCCTCAGCTGTACGACCGCAACGGCCTCGACCTTCACACCGACAGCAGCATTCCAGTGTGATGGTTATTATATACTGTTACGGCTATTTATAGCGTTGAGATAACATAAAGCTGCAATGTCGGAAAAAATTAGTACACCCTTGTGGAGGTTTCCAATTCATTCAAGATTTGTTGTTGCAACAGTGCATATGGAGTATAGGAAATGATTACATTTATAGATGAATACCGCAAGTGATTCCGAGGTACCATGTATCGACCCATACTGAAACATAGTGTGGCCTCCAAGGGCAGCAGTGCAAATGCTGACTCTGGCCGATCGTACAGATGGAGTGTACTGTGTGAGATACTTTATGCCATGCTCGCTCTACCTGTCAGTTGGTTGGTTGATTTGGGGGGAGGGCATCAAACAGTTAGGTAACTTAGTACTGTAAAAGTTGTTGGCTTCCGAGTCTCACGAGTCATTTCTCGTCCCATTATATCCCACATGTGCTCCTCTAGAGAAAAGTCTGGAGCCCAGGGAAGTTGCTGCACGTCTTGCGGAGCGCATTGACTTTCCTGATCGGATGCTTCTATAGACCACCTGGGTCAGGATCTGTAGTTGTCAGCGCTTCAGATAGAACTTGCAGAATATCATTGGTAATTTTCCTGATCATGCCGCTTTAATAGGGGGTGACTTCATCTTAACAGGTATAGATTGGGAGGTAATGCCATCAAAACTGGTGCCAGAGACAGTGATTCGTATGGCATTGCTCTAGATGTCCCGTCAGAAGATTACCTTGAGCAGATAGTTAGGGAACCAACTCGAGACGGTAACGTCTTAGACCTCCTGGCATCAAACAGACCTGAACTTACCGAATCAGTTAACGCAGAGGATGATAAGGCCGTGACAGCATCTATGACGACGGGTCCTACAGGGAATGTTAAGAAAGGTAGGAAGTATATTTGCTCAGCAATGGTAACAGGATACTAACTTCAGAATATCTGAGCAGTCAGCATCAAATATCCGGTGACGAGGACGAAGATGTGGAAAAGAAACGCAAAAACTTCAAAGGCATCGTTCAATTTGCCCTCGACAAATATGTTCCGAGTAAGATTTTAAGGGATGAGAAAGATCCACCATGGTTTAACAGCCATGTTTGAAAAGCGCTACGTAAACAAAGAGCACTTCATCTCAGATTGAAGAGAAGCAAAAACCTAGCTGACAAACAAAAAGTGAACGAAGCAAAAAATTTGGAAATTTCTGGTAAGGTCTTATGGGACCAAACTGCTCAGTTCATCGGTCCGTAAGCCTATACACACCTTAATATAACGTAAACTAACTTACGCTATGAACAACACAAACACCCATGCCCGAGGGAGGAGCCGCATGGACAGCGACAAGGCGGCCCAGACAGCGCGGCTACCCCGCGCAGCCCTGAACGAAGCGAAAATGAGCGTAAGGAGAGCAATGAGAGAAGCGTTCAATGATTTTGAAAGTAAGAAGTTATCAACCGACCTGAGTTAAAAACCCCTGAGAGATTTTGGTCGTGTGTAAAATCAGCCAGTGGGTCAAAATCATCTATTCCTTGCCGGCCGGAGTGGCCGAGCGGTTGTAGGCGCTTCAGTCTGGAACCGCGCGACCGCTACGGTCGCAGGTTCGTGTCCTGCCTTGGGCATGGACGTGTATGATGTCCTTAGGTTAGTTAGGTTTAAGTAGTTCTAAGTTCTAGGGGACTGATGACCTCAGCTGTTGTCCCATAGTGCTCAGAGCCATTTGAACCATCTATTCATTCTCTCAGCGACCACACGTCACCGAAACGGAAGATAACAGAGAGAAGGTCGAAATACTGAATTCGGTCTTCCGAAGCTGTTTCACCGCGGAAGATCGTAACAATATCCCTTCTTTCAACCGTCGTGCCAACGTCGAAATGGCAGATGTTGAGATAACCGATCGCGGAATTGAAAAGCAGCTACAATCGATTAGTAGTGGAAGGGAGTCAGGATCAGATCAGATACGAATAAGATTCTATAAAGATTACGCGAAAGAACTTGCTTCACTTCTAGCAGTAATTTATCGTAGATCGCTTGATCAACGAAAGGTACCTAAAGACTGGAAAAAAGCGCAGGTCATTCCCGTTTTTACGAAAGCCCGTAAGACAAATGCACACTATACACCTACATCGTTGACGTCAATCTGTTCTAGAATTATATAACATGCTTTATGACGGTTTTGGAGAATGAAAATCTGTCCTTTTCAAATCAACATGTATTTCGGAAACAGAGATCCTACGAAACTCTGCTCGCTCTGTTCCTCCATCATATCCACAGCGCAGTGGGCAAGGCGCTCAGGTTGACGCCGTGTTCCTTGATTTCAGTAATGCATCTGAAACTGCCGTTTGATGAAAAAAAATACGAGCTTACGGAGTATCTGAGCAGACTTGAGACTGGATTGAAGACTTTCTTGAAGACAGAACTCAACATGTCGCTCTTACCGGAACTAAATCGACGGGTGTAAAGGTAATATTCGGAGTACCACAGGGAAGTGTGATAGGACCGTCGCTGTTTACATACACTCCTGGAAATTGAAATAAGAACACCGTGAATTCATTGTCCCAGGAAGGGGAAACTTTATTGATACATTCCTGGGGTCAGATACATCACATGATCACACTGACAGAACCACAGGCACATAGACACAAGCAACAGAGCATGCACAATGTCGGCACTAGTACAGTGTATATCCACCTTTCGCAGCAATGCAGGCTGCTATTCTCCCATGGAGACGATCGTAGAGATGCTGGATGCAGTCCTGTGGAACGGCTTGCCATGCCATTTCCACCTGGCGCCTCAGTTGGACCAGCGTTCGTGCTGGACGTGCAGACCGCGTGAGACGACGCTTCATCCAGTCCCAAACATACTCAATGGGGGACAGATCCGGAGATCTTGCTGGCCAGGGTAGTTGACTTACACCTTCTAGAGCACGTTGGGTGGCACGGGATACATGCGGACGTGCATTGTCCTGTTGGAACAGCAAGTTCCCTTGCCGGTCTAGGAATGGTAGAACGATGGAACGATGGGTTCGATGACGGTTTGGATGTACCGTGCACTATTCAGTGTCCCCTCGGCGATCACCAGTGGTGTACGGCCAGTGTAGGAGATCGCTCCCCACACCATGATGCCGGGTGTTGGCCCTGTGTGCCTCGGTCGTATGCAGTCCTGATTGTGGCGCTCACCTGCACGGCGCCAAACACGCATACGACCATCATTGGCACCAAGGCAGAAGCGACTCTCATCGCTGAAGACGACACGTCTCCATTCGTCCCTCCATTCACGCCTGTCGCGACACCACTGGAGGCGGGCTGCACGATGTTGGGGCGTGAGCGGAAGACGGCCTAACGGTGTGCGGGACCGTAGCCCAGCTTCATGGAGACGGTTGCGAATGGTCCTCGCCGATACCCCAGGAGCAACAGTGTCCCTAATTTGCTGGGAAGTGGCGGTGCGGTCCCCTACGGCACTGCGTAGGATCCTACGGTCTTGGCGTGCATCCGTGCGTCGCTGCGGTCCGGTCCCAGTTCGACGGGCACGTGCACCTTCCGCCGACCACTGGCGACAACATCGATGTACTGTGGAGACCTCACGCCCCACGTGTTGAGCAATTCGGCGGTACGTCCACCCGGCCTCCCGCATGCCCACTATACGCCCTCGCTCAAAGTCCGTCAACTGCACATACGGTTCACGTCCACGCTGTCGCGGCATGCTACCAGTGTTAAAGACTGCGATGGAGCTCCGTATGCCACGGCAAACTGGCTGACACTGACGGCGGCGGTGCACAAATGCTGCGCAGCTAGCGCCATTCGACGGCCAACACCGCGGGTCCTGGTGTGTCCGCTGTGAGCGGAAGACGGCCTAACGGTGTGTGATCATTGCTTGTACAGCCCTCTCGCAGTGTCCGGAGCAAGTATGGTGGGTCTGACACACCGGTGTCAATGTGTTCTTTTTTCCATTTCCAGGAGTGTGCATATAAATGATCTAGTAGAAAGCGTCGGATGCTCTTTAAGGCTATTCGCAGATGTTGCAGTTGTCTATACCAAAGTAGCAACGCGAGAAGATAGTAAGAATTTGCAGAACGTCCTGCAGAGAATTGATGAACGGTGCAGGCTCTGGTAGTTGACCCTGAACGTAAATAAATGTAACATATTGATATTGCGCATGCACAGGAATAGAAATCCACTACTGTATAGCTAAACTATTGATGACAACCAGCTGGAGGCAGCGTCTGCCGTAAAATATCTAGGCGTAATTATCAAGAGCGACCTTAAGTGGAATGACCATATAAAAGAGAGTGTGGGAAAAGCAGACACCAGACTCTGATTAACCGGAAGGATCTTAAGGAAATGTAAGTCATCCACGAAAGAAGTATCTTATAAGGCGCTAGTTCACTCGATTACTGAGTGTTGTTCATCGCCGGCCGGAGTGGCCGTGCGGTTCTAGGCGCTACAGTCTGGAACCGAGCAACCGCTACGGTCGCAGGTTCGAATCCTGCCTCGGGCATGGATGTGTGTGATGTCCTTAGTTCTAGGCGACTGATGACCTCCGATGTTAAGTCCCATAGTGCTCAGAGCCATTTTTTTTGTTGTTCATCTATTTGGGATCCCTATCAGGTAGAAGTGACAGAGGAAATAGAGAAGATGCAACGAAGAGCGGCATTTTTTGTCACTGGATCATTTAGCTGGCAAGAGAGCGTTACGGAGATGCTAAACAAACTCGACTCTCAGACGTTACAAGAGAGACCTTGTGCATCACGTAGAGACTTACTATTAAAATTTCGGGACAGAACTTTTCAGGAGAAGTCGGGAAACATATTACTTCTCCCCACATACATCAGGCGTATTGACCACGAGGAGAAAATTAGAGAAATTAGAGCCAATACAGAGGCTTGCTGACAATCACTGCTCGCGAGTGGAACAGGGTTGGAGGGATCAGATATAGTGGTACCGAAAGTACCCTCCGCCACATACAATTAGGTAGCTTGTGGAGTATCATTGAGGTGTCGATGGAGAGCATGTGAAAGAGCGTTATCCTGTTGGAACAACATATCGCTTTCCTAATCATACAATGAAGGCTTTCACGACCGGATGGTACTGTTGTTGATAAGGGGGAGAGAAAGGCCCTCAGGGATTTAAATGCGGACGAAGGTATAGTTGTTCTCCCATCTGATAAAGGCAATGCCACTGTGTGATGAACAAAGAGGACTACAGAAGTAAGATTTTGGATCTATTAGTGATGGGACATTACAATAAACTTAGAAGTGTCCCGACGGCTGTTATTTTGAGGAAAACTAATACGTTGATAAAGTCTTCTACTTCCATTCCACAGAAGGACAAAAAAGTTTTGCTAAGGAGTGAAGCTAAGTGTCCCAGACTTTATATGGTTTACCTAAAGTTCACAAAATAAATCTCCCTCTGAGACCCATTGTTTGTGCGATTGATTCCCCTACTTATCAAATATCTAGGTATCTAGCTATTCTTCTACAACTATACATTGGAAAGACTGATCCTTATGTGAGGGATTCGCGTCATTTTTTTGAGAAAATTTGTCTAACCTTGGCTCCTGAAGACATTTTGGTCAGTTTTGATATTGTATCTCTGTTTACTATGATTCCGGTCAGTAAAGTTATGGTTTACATAACGGAAGTTTTCCCTGACGATTTGACCGCACTGTTTAGAGACTGTCTCACATCTAGTCAGTGTCAGTGGGATGAGGAGTTTTACGAGCAAGTGGATGGTGTTGACATGGGCAACCCGTTGAGCCCTGCGATTGCCAATTTTTACATGGAGAAATTTGGACAATTTGCGTTGAATAAAGCAAATAAGAAACCATGTTGTTGGTATCGTTATGTAGACGACACATTCGTGGGTTTGGCACACGGTAAAAAAGCCTTAGACGAATTTTTTGATTATCTTAATAGCATAAACCCTAAAATTCAGTTAACCATTGAAGTGGAAAAAGACCAGGCTATTTCGTTTCTCGACGTGTTAGTCATGAGACAGACTGATGGCAGTCTAAAACATAAAGTGTTTCGGAAGAGCACACATACTGATAGACACTTACATAAGCACTCCAATCATCACCCACAACAAAAAAGAGGTGTAATCAAAAGTTTAGTGGACAGGGCAAAACGTATTTGTACGCCGGAACATGTGGATACAGAACTGAATCATCTGAAACTGGCCTTCGAAAGGAATGGGTACTCAAACAAAGAAATTACTGGAGTTTTAAGACGTAATTACAGCGCGCCAAAGGACAAGGATGGTACACAACAATGGAAGAACACGGTGTCTTTACTTTTCATTAGTAAGGTTACAGATCGAATCGGCAAAATTTTGCTGAAACATAAAGTGAAACCGGTATTCAAACCTACCAGAAAAATAGGACAAGTACTTCGTTCTGTTAAAGATAGAGTCGCCGGCCACGGTGGTCTCGCGGTTTTGGGCGCGCAGTCCGGAACCGTGGGACTGCTACGGTCGCAGGTTCGAATCCTGCCTCGGGCATGGATGTGTGTGATGTCCTTAGGTTAGTTAGGTTTAAGTAGTTCTAAGTTCTAGGGGACTGATAACCACAGCAGTTGAGTCCCATAGTGCTCAGAGCCATTTGAACCATTTGTTAAAGATAGAAGGCCACCATTATCATCTAGCGGTGTGTATAAAATTCCGTGTACCTGTGGCAAGTTCTATATTGGTGCTACGAGAAGAAGTGTGAATACGAGGGTAAAGGAGCATAAAAGTCTTTGCCGACTGGGAAAAATAGATAAATCGGCCGTTGCGGAACATGCACTTCAGTCCGGTGACCATGTAGTTAAGTTTTCTGAAACTACAGTTTTAAGTGCTACCACGAACTATTATCCGACGACTTTATAGGGAGGCTATTGAAATTTATAAACATGAAGATAATTTTAATAGAAAAGAAGAGGCCTTGAAATTAAGCGAGATATGGACAGTGGCGTTACAGAATCGATGTGACTTTTATTTATGACGGACTATTATCGATAGTTACATGTTATCTTTGACTAGTTTTCTCTCTGCTACCATGTGCTACCACGCCCACTTTCGTCGGTATTTAGGCAGAACGTAGCATTGGACGAAACGTTAGGAATAGAAGTATTCCATGGACCACGTCCATACAACCCGGAAGAATTATCAACAACATATCGCTTTCCTGTTGCAAGAAAGGAAAAAGAACAGCTTCAACAACATTCTGCACATACTGAGCGCTGGTTAGCGTCCCCTCCACAAACACAAAAGGTTTATGAGGGTTTGAGCTTGTCGCACTACGAACTATAAGGTCTGGGATGGGGCCATTGTGTCTTGGACGAATGCACTCTAGGGGACTGCGCACACCAGGTCTATACTGTACGCGCGAACGACCACCACTGACGTGCAGGCGGAATCTGCTTTCACCGCTGAAGACCAAAGCACACCATTCTATCTCACGGCACCAGTCGAACCCTGCACGTCGATGCTGTGCGGCATGAATGAAAGACGGGGGTAGAAGTGTGCTTGCACGTAGTCATGGTGACTCATTTCATCTTCCCACTACCGACAGTTTCTAGAGCTGGCGTCCCACCAGGTTCGCGTACTGTGTAGTTATCGCTGTTCCGCGTGCGCTTCAAAACTGGCCGCTAGAAGGGCGTCGCAGAGGCCTTCGGAGAGCGCAGTGCAAGCAGTCTGTGTGTAGTCTTCAAGCAGTGCGGAGCTGGGGCCTGCGGCAGTGCCCGGAGCAACGGACAAGCGCTATGAATCAGCGCGACGTCTTTTCCGGGGCGACGTTCCTCTTCTTCGCAGGTCGGGGTAGAAGGCAAAAGCTTGGGTTCCCGTATGCTGATCGTATCTGGTGGTCCAGCTCCTAGTACTGATTACCCGCTCTGCAAACTATATGAGTTGTTTCGCATTTATACACTCCTGGAAATTGAAATAAGAACACCGTGAATTCATTGTCCCAGGAAGGGGAAACTTTATTGACACATTCCTGGGGTCAGATACATCACATGATCACACTGACAGAACCACAGGCATATAGACACAGGCAACAGAGCATGCACAATGTCGGCACTAGTACAGTGTATATCCACCTTTCGCAGCAATGCAGGCTGCTATTCTCCCATGGAGACGATCGTAGAGATGCTTGGTGTAGTCCTGTGGAACGGCTTGCCATGCCATTTCCACCTGGCGCCTCAGTTAGACCAGCGATCGTGCTGGACGTGCAGACCGCGTGAGACGACGCTTCATCCAGTCCCAAACATGCTCAATGGGGGACAGATCCGGAGATCTTGCTGGCCAGGGTAGTTGACTTACACCTTCTAGAGCACGTTGGGTGGCACGGGATACATGCGGGAGTGCATTGTCCTGTTGGAACAGCAAGTTCCCTTGCCGGTCTAGGAATGGTAGAACGATGGGTTCGATGACGGTTTGGATGTACCGTGCACTGTTCAGTGTCTCCTCGACGATCACCAGTGGTGTACGGCCAGTGTAGGAGATCGCTCCCCACACCATGATGCCGGGTGTTGGCCCTGTGTGCGTAGGTCGTATGCAGTCCTGATTGTGGCGCTCACCTGCACGGCGCCAAACACGCATACGACCATCATTGGCACCAAGGCAGAAGCGACTCTCATCGCTGAAGACGACACGTCTCCATTCGTCCCTCCATTCACGCCTGTCGCGACACCACTGGAGGCGGGCTGCACGATGTTGGGGCGTGAGCGGAAGACGGCCTAACGGTGTGCGGGACCGTAGCCCAGCTTCATGGAGACGGTTGCCAATGGTCCTCGCCGATACCCCAGGAGCAACAGTGTCCCTAATTTGCTGAGAAGTGGCGGTGCGGTCCCCTACGGCACTGCGTAGGATCCTACGGTCTTGGCGTGCATCCGTGCGTCACTGTGGTCCGGTCCCAGGTCGACGGGCACGTGCACCTTCTGCCGACCACTGGCGACAACATCGATGTACTGTGGAGACCTCACGCCCCACGTGTTGAGCAATTCGGCGGTACGTCCACCCGGCCTCCCGCATGCCCACTATACGCCCTCGCTCGAAGTCCGTCAACTGCACATACGGTTCTCGTCCACGCTGTCGCGGCATGCTACCAGTGTTAAAGACTGCGATGGAGCTCCGTATGCCACTGCAAACTGGCTGACACTGACGGCGGCGGTGCACAAATGCTGCGCAGCTAGCGCCATTCGACGGCCAACACCGCGGTTCCTGGTGTGTCCGGTTTGCCGTGCGTGTGATCATTGCTTGTACAGCCCTCTCGCAGTGTCTGGAGCAAGTATGGTGGGTCTGACACACCGGTGTCAATGTGTTCTTTTTTCCATTTCCAGGAGTGTATTCAATGAGTCGTATGCACACTTTTGCTATTTGACTGTATGTCATTCTAGGACTGATTTATTGCCCTGCCTGGTCAGTGTATTTTTTGAAGTGACTTATGTTAACCTGCTAGCCAGGGTTCTCTCTAAAAATTTGCCATGGTTAATTAGTCTTGCGATGATATGTTCACCTAATATGAATTTACTACTTTCGGCCCGGTCTCAAGCTGTAGGATTTATGCCCCAATTTGCGTTTTGGCGGGCACGCTTGCTCAAAATACGGCTGTTCTTTGTGGTGTATGAAATTTGATGCCTTCCATCATATCTGTTTGTTATGGCGATTTGTGTTACTATGTAATGTGTCCAGCTATCACGCAGAATTATATCAGGGGCGTATCATTGATCGAGCTTTCTTTTAAATGTTGCGTTTTGTTTTTAAATTGTTCTACGCGAGAGCACAAACTGTTTCTAAGTTTTAACATTTGTTTTCACTGTGTTTTAGAAGTTAGTGTACTCAGGCATTATTATTACCCAGACCTTTTTGTATGTTATGAACTCCTGCTACTGGTGAGGCCTTAGCGAGCTGTTATTTATATTCATTCCTGGAAAAATTTACAGCTCCGTTTGAGTAGTTCTCTTTTACACCTTACAATTTTAGAGAGCCTTATTTCCTAGATTGTATGACCTTATAGGAAAGGTTCTGTAAGTGCAATCATTGTTAAACAATAACTTTCACTTGTAGTGTTGTAGTGTGATTCAGTGAGACATTTATGTTCGGTGTTCATTGACAGCATCGGGGGAGTTGGCGGGAGAGCATACCGCGTCGGTGGCTTACTGGCGCATGCGCAGCTATTTGTTTTCAACCGCATGTCTTGACTGTATGTCCTCAATCTGAGCACCTTATGTTACGTGACTTGCACTGTAAATGAAATTTTGCTGTCGTTCAAGAGTCCTTTATATGATTAACTCGCTTCGGAAAGGAAATTTTCCCTTTAATGCTACTGTTCTGTTTAATACGTATTGCTACTTTGTTCTAAATTTTATTTTAAATTATTTGGTGTAAATCCTTTGGGTAAGCCGTAAGGACGAACTTTTATGTCTTGCTAAGTAGGTAATGTTTCACTTTTGGAGCTCTGCCAAATGTCTTGGTTTTCCAGAAATTTATCTAGAGCTCAGTTTTAATTATTTTACTGGTCTATTTAAATTGTTTAAATTCAATTTTTTTGCAGACCATTATTATTAAAGTGTTATCTTTTGGCAGCTTGTTTAATGTCGTTAAAATAGTGTTATTGTAATTCAGTAACTGTGTTATCCACCATTTTCAACGCTTTTCTGGTGTGTTAATTTAACTTGGGAAATTAATATTGAATTTTCCTATCCATTTTCTTAAAGTGGTCCTGTTGTCGAAAGGGTAAGTGATGCTAGTCAAAGGGGCCTAGCCCGCCCACGTCATTTTCTTGATCCTTATAACTCCCTCTCACAACGGTAGCAGAGCGAAGACTATTCATAAACGACAACTCAAAGACTGGTTGCTGAAGTGCTGCACGATGAAGAACGGCATCCATGTCATTGCACGTCAACTCAACACTATCAGAGAGAAAACCGCATTCGACGAGGGTAGTGGAAGATAAAGAACATTTTATAAATAACATGATATATACTGACGATTCTAGATTCACTCGCGATTTTCAACCTCCACGATACATAACATGTCACCCATAAATGTGGCTTTCAGTTACGCTCTGCCATAAACCTGTGAGCTAGAATCTGGGAGGATTGCTTTTGGGCCCTTTCCTATTGCCCGACAAGTTGAATGTGCCGCTGTATCGCAAGTTTCTTTGCAATAATTTGCTTGACGCATTAGAAGATGTTCCACATCATGTTCGGCGAGAGGTATAGTTATAGCATGATTGTGTACCACCACACTTTGGAATGAGTGTGCGTAACTGTTTAAATGTAACATTTCGAGGGAAATTGTCGTGGAGCTTCAGTGTTCTGGCCTCCACAGGCCTTAATCCACTAGATTTTTATTTATGGAGACACTTAAAGGAAGAAGTTGATAGTACTCCATCCATGGATGTTACATGACCTAATAACTCGCACGCCGCTTCCGCAATGATGAGTACAGATAAGTTGTGTAGGACGTAGCAAAGTATGATCCAATGAGTGGCGAAGTGTTTGCATAAGCAAGGTGGTCACTTTGAACATCTTCTCTGAAGTGAACTTCGCCCGAACGTGTACGTACCGGCTCTGTGAATATAAGGTTGGACGTCAAATGCACGGAATTGAATTATTGTACATAGCATGATGTCCAATCTGGTATAGGTTACCTATTGTGCTCTTTTTACCTCATTTGATTCAGATGATGTTACTGTATCCACTTTTATTTTTTATTGGTTTTATTTGTGTTACGGACGAAACGAAGTGGTCATTTGCGACTGTAAGAAGTTCATATTATGTCTTAATATTTAAATAAAAGTTGCAATAACAGAAAGAAATACACAAGATATCGCACTGTGGATGTGTATATTGGATAAAATCTGATGTTTTAACCGAAGCAAAAAAAAAAAAAGTTTGGTATGAACAGGACTGGAACATCTGTATACTTTTGGTTGACTAGGGGTGGACTGGTGGGGACTCAGGGGTCGAAAACCGAGGCCTGTACACAGTGTTCTCCACACCACCCTCGGTCCTGTGGAGCAGATGAAAGTGGGAGACACAGGAATCAACAGAAGTAGAAGGCTTTGATGTTTATTTATTTTCATATTTTGTTGTTTTAATTTTCACTGTTATTATGAAAGTATATGAAACATACGTCACCCACCTATAAAAAACATAAAGACTGGGTAAAGGAAAAGAAAAAGAACAAAGAAATAAAATCCGCACATTTACGCGCACTGTCCCATCCGAGGAGATCGGAGGTAGAATCGATCACAGGTGGCTTAAACTCAGACACCGCTGGAGGGGCGTGGGTGCCCTCAGCTCTAGGCACCCCCCAACTTAGTGGAGGTCCAACAAAGACCCGTCGAAGATAGTAGGCGATCAATGTCCGGTGACGTGGTGTACGCTCGAGCACTGCATGCGCTATTCATAAATAGGTTCAGAAGTCGAGGAGGGATTTAGGTCCCTCACGGAATAACTAACTGACCTCCTACCCGTTGACCACGTAATGTCATGATATTTGGCGGCGGGTGAAATGTTTGTCTTGTCTGTCCTCCGGGTACAGAAACATGTCTGGTGACACTCGGAGATAGCAGGCAATGATTTGCTTTACGAATCGCCAGACTGTCTTGCGAAGAGGCGCATGTCAGACGGTAATCATCAGCGTCGAGTTGCTGGAAAAGGAGACAAAGACAGGAATCCGACAAACCAATGTTGTTTTGTGGCACATTTCCTGTTGACCTTGTGATACCACATTGCCCGGACATCTGTAGGGAGGAAGTGCAGGTGGATGGTATTCCACAATATGGGCCACTAGATGGAGGTCTCCATCACATTTAGGGGAACACGGCGCAACAATAGGCTGTAAAAATTTTTAGTTCTGGCTGGACGGGTACCTGGGCACTGGGATGTGTGTAACTGTAGCAGACGAAAAAGGTCGGAATGTGAGACAAACGAGGCATTAAGTGGCCAACAGGCACCATTGGTAAGGTGGATGCAGGCTGGAGGACCTGAAGCAAGCTGCATGTTAGAGATGTGCTCCATCCAGTCCACTGTCTTCTCATGGTACTCATATACAAGACCGCAGCTCACATACAGACGTTGACGAGTCCGAGGCCGGCCACCATCCAGTGGATGCAGGGTAAGTGTCTCATAACATAGTTTAAGCATCGAACCAGCTGAAAGATAATAGCCAAGGGCCGCCTGAAGGTTGCGTCCAGTCGCAATCGGTAGAGAGAGAATCTGCGCGGTGTGGACCAATTTTGATGCCAAAAACGATTAAGAAACTCAACACTATGAAGTGTGTCCTGGCGGCTTAGGAGGTTCTGGCGGATGTAGTTACGGATGGCGTCTAACAGGTGACGGAAATTCGTTGCCGCTGTGTCTGTGACAGTGGGGATAAATGAAATGCCCAGATACCGGAATGTCTGCATGAGTAGCAGGGGTGGCACTTCACCTTCCTGGAGGTCTCGTCCAATGTGCATTGCAGATTTGGCGACATTCATAGGACTGCCAGTGACAACCCACAACTTGTAATCAGTTCGAGGACTGCTCGAATCTCAGAGCCGGAGCGGTTGAGAGAGAGGAGGTCATCAGCATATTATCGACCGAAAAGTGCATTGGCGAAGGGTGAGGCCAGAGAGCTTCGTCGTCAGGCCCCCCAAAGAGAGAGCAACAGCACAGAGGAGGGTAGAGAAGGGGCCCCTTTCCGAACTGAACGGCGGGTGGTTACCGGGCCTGCTGAATGGCCATTGACTTGGACACATGACCTAGTACTGCTGTCGCCAGAGGACGTCAATGCACAGAGGGGTGATGCCCATCCGGGCTATCACCGTAAACAAGAAATGGTGGCGCACTTTAGCGAAGGCGCTATCGAAATCTATAGCGATGACCGCTGCACGGAGTCTACAGGGCGCCACTACTGCAATTAAGTTGCGGCATCCCTCTGTGGCAGTCTATATGTTGACCTGTCCCACATACGTCGCTTGCTCTGGGTAGAGGACACGAATAAGTATTTTCTGGAGACACATCGCCAATAAGCGGGCGGAAAACTTGTAATTGGTGTTGAGTAGAATAAGCAGTCTACATTGCATGACCATTGAACCATGGGCTGGTTTGTGGACCAGAATGGTGATGGCCTCAACGAAGGCGGATGGGATTGCTTGGTCATTAGTTCTTGAAACATAATAGTCCACCACGTGGCCATGAGTCCCCAGAAGACTCACCAAAACTCAATTGGCAAGCCATCAATACTGGGCGATCTGTTGACTGCACCCTTATCGATTGCATTGTCGACTTCGTCTCTTGTGACCACCACTGTCAAAGTATCCGCCTCTGTGTGGGGGAGTTTTCGAGTGACGTAATGCAAAATGGTCTGATTCAGTACCGGCATCGTCGTCCATGTAAGTACGATGGTAATGTTCAACGAATGCGTGAACGATGTCATTCTGTTTGGTTACCTGCGGGCCATGAGGCTTGACAAGACTGTCGACAAGCTGGCGACGACGTCGTCGTTCTTCAGACCCTATGTGATGTTGTTGTTGTTGTGGTCTTCAGTCCTGAGACTGGTTTGATGCAGCTCTCCATGCTACTCTATCCTGTGCAAGCTTCTTCATCTCCCAGTACCTACTGCAACCTACATCCTTCTTAATCTGCTTGGTGTATTCGTCTCTTGGTCTCCCTCTACGATTTTTACTCTCCATGCTGCCCTCCAATACTAAATTGGTGATCCCTTGATACCTCAGAACATGTCCTACCAACCGATCCCTTCTTCTAGTCAAGTTATACCACAGACTCTTCTTCTCCCCAATTCTATTCAATGCCTCCTCATTAGTTATGTGATCTACCCATCTAATCTTCAGCATTCTTCTGTAGCACCACATTTCGAAAGCTTCTATTCTCTTCTTGTCGAAACTATTTATCGTCCATGTTTCACTTCCATACATGGCAACACTCAATACAAATACTTTCAGAAACGACTTCCTAAACTTAAATCAATACTCGATGTTAACAAATTTCTCTTCTTCAGAAACGCTTTCCTTCCCATTGCCAGTCTACATTTTATATCCTCTCTACTTCGACCATCATCAGTTATTTTGCTCCCCGAATAGCAAAACTCCTTTACTACTCATTTCCTAATATAATATCCTCAACATCACCCGACTTAATTCGACTACATTCCATTATCCTAGTTTTGCTTTTGGTGATGTTCATCTTATATCCTCCCTTCAAGACACTGTCCATTCCGTTCAACTGCTCTTCCAAGTCCTTTGCTGTCTCTGACAGAATTACAATGTCATCGGCGAACCTCAAAGTTTTTATTTTTTCTCCATGGATTTTAACACCTACTCCGAACTTTTCTTTTGTTTCCTTCACTGCCTGCTCAATATACAGATTGAATAACATCGGGGAGAGGCTACAACACTGTCTCACTCCCTTCCCAACCACTGCTTCCCTTTCATGCCCCTCAACTCTTATAACTGCCATTTGGTTTCTATACAAATTGTAAATAGCCTTTCGCTCCCTATATTTTACCCCTGCCACCTTCAGAATTTGAAAGAGAGTATTCCAGTCAACATTGTCAAAAGCTTTCTCTAACTCTACAGATGCTAGAAACGTAGGTTTGCCTTTCCTTAATCTAGCTTCGAAGATAAGCCGTAGGGTCAGTATTGCCTCACGTGTTCCAACATTTCTACGGAATCCAAACTGACCCTCCCCAAGGTCAGCTTCTACTAGTTTTTCCATTCGTGTGTAAAGAATACGCGTTAGTATTTTGCAGCCGTGACTTATTAAACTGATAGTTCGGTAATTTTCACATCTGTCAACACCTGTTTTCTTTGGGATTGGAGTTATTATATTCTTCTTGAAGTCTGAGGGTATTTCGCCTGTTTCATACATCTTGCTCACCAGATGGTAGAGTTTTGTCAGGACTGGGTCTCCCAAGGCCGTCAGTAGTTCCAATGGAATGTTGTCTACTCCCGGGGCCTTGTTTCGACTCAGGTCCTTCAGTGCTCTGTCGAACTCTTCACGCAGTATCATTTCTCCCATTTCATCTTCATCTACATCCATTTCCATAATATTGTCCTCAAGTACATCGCCCTTGTATAGACCCTCTGTATACTCCATCCACCTTTCTGCTTTCCCTTCTTTGCTTAAAACTGGGTTTCCATCTGAGCTTTTGATATTCATACAAGTGGTTCTCTTTTGTCCAAAGGTCTCTTTAATTTTCCTGTAGGCAGTATCTATTTTACCCCTAGTGAGATAATCCTCTACATCCTTACATTTATCCTCTAGCCATCCCTACTTGGCCATTTTGCACTACCTGTCGATGTCATTTTTGAGACGTTTGTATTCCTTTTTGCCACCTTCATTTACTGCGTTTTTATATTTTCTCCTTTCATCAATTAAATTCAATATTTCTTCTGTTACCCAAGGATTTCTACTAGCTCTCGTCTTTTTACCTACTTGATCCTCTGCTGCCTTCACTACTTCATCCCTGAGAGCTCCCCATTCTTCTTCTACTGTATTTATTTCCCCCATTCCTGCCATTTGTTCCCTTACGCTCTCCCTGAAACTCTGTACAACCTCTGGTTTAGTCAGTTTATCCAGGTCCCATCACCTTAAATTCCCACCATTTTGCAGTTTCTTCAGGATTAATCTACAGTTCATAACCAATAGATTGTGGCCAGAGTCCACATCTGCACCTGGAAATGTCTTACAATTTAAAACCTGGTTCCTAAATCTCTGTCTTACCATTATATAATCTATCTGATACCTTTTAGTATCTCCAGGTTTCTTCCATGTATACAACCTTCTTTCATGATTCTTGAACCAAGTGTTAGCTATGATTAAGTTATGCTCTGTGCAAAATTCTACCAGGCGGCTTCCTCTTTCATTTCTTACCCCCAATCCATGCACGGATGAAATTTACAAGTCCGCATGATCTTGCCGCCACATCCGTTTCACCACACCCTGTAATTTGCGGCGTGCCAGCGCAATTATCCGCGCCTTAGTTATTTGCCGTTCCAACTGGTTTTCTAGGATTGGCGGCTGACTACCCAAATCTCGGTGAATCACAAAGTTGAAGTCGACGGTGTTGCCATGGCAGTCGGCCAAGTTCTTACCGTATGCCGGCCGGTGTGACCGAGCGGTTCTAGGCGCTTCAGTCTGGAACCGCGCGATCGCTACGGTCGCAGGTTCGAATCGTGCCTCGCGCAAGGATGTGTGTGATGTCCTTAGGTTAGTTAGGTTTAAGTAGTTCTAAGTTCTAGGGGACTGATGACCTCACAAGTTAAGTCCCATAGTGCTCAGAGCCATTTGAACCTTCCCGTATCTCATCACTGTTTTCCGGATGGTTTGGCGCATTCCATCCACCACGTCAGTGTCGAGTGGTAGCTGGGAAGGCGTTGTTTGCAGGCTGGCCATATCTCGGTAACTTGCTGGCGACAAGTCAGGTCCTGCAACTATTTAGTTCCCATGAGCACGGCTGAGGACCGTGCAGGTGTAAGCACAGCGGTCGGAAAAGGCCAGTGGCCAGCATTCGGCGGCCCTTATCACAGATCCTGAATTCTGTGAGGCATATATCCTGTCCAGACGGCTTGCGCAATGACTGGTAAGAAAGGTATGGACAGAACAGTCGGCATGTTGGACTTACCAGGTATCGTGGAGCAGGAAGTCCCACACCATTATACACAGTTCCTGGCGTGTAGTGTAGAATTGATATTTTTGGGTGCAGAACACAAAATCGGCTCCTAGTAGGTAATGGTCATGTCGCCCTAAAACAGGGGGGGGGGGGGTGATGTCCTCAGAATAAAACTGGACCTGTTCATATCATTGGCCGGCGCCCGAAGGGGTGTAGACATTAATGACCCGATCTGATGAAAGGAAAGATACACCGTGACAGAAATCCCATCGCGGATGTAGATGGCCACTCGACGGCCCATAGGATAACACATTGGCTGTACAGCCACTGATATCTGGGAGATAGGTCACGTGAACTTCCTGCAGAAGGCTGAAATCAGTATCAGAAGCCCAGGCCATCTCCTGCATAAGGCGGATTTTCGCCCTGGAACAGATGTTAATGGCTTCTATCCGATGCGCCTGATGGCGGACTGCTGGAGGCTGGTGCACTCTGTCGTCAAGGGAAGAGCATGGGTGTCGCAGTAGAACGTCATCCCCGTCGCCCCCTGGAAGTTCCGGGAGCGTACGTTTGTGGAGCGGCGCAGCGTCACGTAACGCCCTGTGCTGTGTCCATTAAATAGTTCAGAGTCCTGAAGGCGCGTTGGAGGGACATGCTCAGGCTCACCGGTCGACGGTGACCTCGTCCTCGAGTTCCAACGTCTCCTCTTGGCCGGAAACGGTGCAGCGCCTTGAGATGTTTCGGAGAACACTGTTTCCTTATGCGGCCTTGCGTGTCCGACGACGGAAGGGAGTCGCTTCGCTCTGGCAAGAAGGCCGCCAAAGGGATGATGAGCGAGATGATCTCCGCCGTGTTACCGTGGGTCGGGTCAGCAGTCGGTCTCGTCGGCACCCTCGGAGCGCGTTCGTTATCGGCCAAGCCGTCGGGCAGTCCGAAGCGGCCTGCACTGGGTTGTGGTTAGGCTCATTTGAAGCGCCTGGGCGGCTTTGCGAGGCAGTATGAGAAGCAAGAGCAGTGCCATAGACCACTGGTTGCGAGGCGGGTATTCCTACAGGTGCTGGAAGTTGCGTAATAAGCGGTTGTGGGCTTTCGGATCTAAGGTGGCCTGCTTTGCCGCACCCGGAACAGATCCGAGGCTGGCAGTCACATATACTGGGTGTTTCAAAAATGACCGGTATATTTGAAACGGCACTAAAAACTAAACGAGCAGCGATAGAAATACACCGTTTGTTGCAATATGCTTGGGACAACAGTACATTTTCAGGCGGACAAACTTTCAAAATTACAGTAGTTACAATTTTCAACAACAGATGGCGCTGCAAGTGATGTGAAAGATATAGACGACAACGCTGTCTGTGGGTGCGCCATTCTGTACGTCGTCTTTCTGCTGTAAGCGTGTGCTGTTCACAACGTGCAAGTGTGCTGTAGACAACATGGTTTATTCCTTAGAACAGAGGATTTTTCTGGTGTTGGAATTCCACCGTCTAGTACACAGTGTTGTGCAACAAGACGAAGTTTTCAATGGAGGTTTAATGTAACCAAAGGACCGAAAAGCGATACAATAAAGGATCTGTTTGAAAAATTTCAACGGACTGGGAACGTGACGGATGAACGTGCTGGAAAAGTAGGGCGACCGCGTACGGCAACCACAGAGGGCAACGCGCAGCTAGTGCAGCAGGTGATCCAACAGCGGCCTCGGGTTTCCGTTCGCCGTGTTGCAGCTGCGGTCCAAATGACGCCAACGTCCACGTATCGTCTCATGCGCCAGAGTTTACACCTCTATCCATACAAAATTCAAACGCGGCAACCCCTCAGCGCCGCCACCATTGCTGCACGAGTGACATTCGCTAACGATATAGTGCACAGGATTGATGACGGCGATATGCATGTGGGCAGCATTTGGTTTACTGACGAAGCTTATTTTTAACTGGACGGCTTCGTCAATAAACAGAACTGGCGCATATGGGGAACCGAAAAGCCCCATGGTGCAGTCCCATCGTCCCTGCATCCTCAAAAAGTACTGGTCTGGGCCGCCATTTCTTCCAAAGGAATCATTGGCCCATTTTTCAGATCCGAAACGATTACTGCATCACGCTATCTGGACATTCTTCGTGAATTTGTGGCGGTACAAACTGCCTTAGACGACACTGCGAACACCTCGTGGTTTATGCAAGATGGTGCCCGGCCACATCGCACGGCCGACGTCTTTAATTTCCTAAATGAATATTTCGATGATCGTGTGATTGCTTTGGGCTATCCGAAACATACAGGAGGCGGCGTGGATTGGCCTCCCTATTCGCCAGACATGAACCCCTGTGACTTCTTTCTGTGGGGACACTTGAAAGACCAGGTGTACCGCCAGAATCCAGAAACAATTGAACAGCTGAAGCAGTACATCTCATCTGCATGTGAAGCCATTCCGCCAGACATGTTGTCAAAGGTTTCGGGTAATTTCATTCAGAGACTACGCCATATTATTGCTACGCATGGTGGATATGTGGAAAATATCGTACTATAGAGTTTCCCAGACCGCAGCGCCGTTGTTGACAATTGTAAATACTGTAATTTCGAAAGTTTGTCTGCCTGAACATGTACTGTTGTCCCGAGCATATTGCAACAAACGGTGTATTTCTATCGCTGCTTGGTTAGTTTGTATTGCCGTTTCAAATATACCGGTCATTTTTGAAACACCCTGTAATTATTGCACTCCATCGTCCGACCTGCAAGTAGGACGGGATGTGGCTTCAGAGACCAATGGTCGGACGCCATTTAGGATAGTATATGTCCGAGACTTTGTCCACTTCCCCGCAGTATGTCCGTGGACTGTGCCGTATAGTCGGAGAGCCGTGTCGATTTCCTCTGCAGGCAGTTAGAATGGCAATTAAAAAATGCGTGTCGTACACATACCTAACCCAGCGTGGTCGACGGTTAACGCCGTGACATTGCGATCTGCATCATAGAAGCGGAGCACTGGTAGTTCTCGCGTAGGATGCGTTCGTGCCCCGCGTCGTTAATGATGTTAACATACCGATAAATGTATTCCGATAATATCGGTCGCCGGATCTTCACTTCCTCTCGCAGTAAACGCTCCACCTCGAAAGCTTTGGGTCGGGCGTAATCGTTGCCGAAAGTAAATCGGAGTGCAGCCTTACGCAAACGGTTCGCCATGTATCGTAGACGCTAAGCCACCACGTAACCTACGGCCGTCAGATTGTGAACAAGACGAGCTCGGGCTCCACACATTGAAACACTGGCTTGTCCGCTCTGTTGCCCTTCGAAAGGCAGACTGTTACCCGTCCTAGGCCAGGCTGCATGCACTTACAGCATCTTTAACTCGCATTTCTATTAGACGTATTGGCGGGATTATGTTTGGCCAGATAAGCTTTTGTCTTGAATAGGAATGGCGACTGACATGCTGCCTGCCAAGTGTGGCGCTTTTTCTTCACCCTGTGTACTGAGCATTATTTCAGCTTACTTCCACTTAAGAAACGCAAACATTTAAAATAAAAAGAAAAGTTTCTGCACAGCAGCTCGTTGCCACAATCGTCTGATTACCGTTGTGTGTTCTTTACGTTGCGCCCAACGCACTCACATAAATGGCCCATCCTTTTCCGGATCCGCGTCTAAAGCGCTATGTTTTTTGTAAAGGCTTGGCGATTGGATCCCTCACTTCCCTCACTTTCATTTCCGACCTATCCCAGTAGGTGCCATAAATTTGTTCGAACTCTGGAATGAAGAGAAAGCTCGGTCCTCTTGTAAGTAACCAATCTTTCAATACAGTCTCATCAGGAAAACCAGCATGTTGTGTAAAGTTATAGTAATCACGCGAAGTGAGAGCTAATCTTACACCAGAAGGTATCAAGCCTATACAAACTATGCCTCCGAGACAAAGCGATATCTTGACTTCTTTAAATGATGATGTGTAACGAAGGATATTTCGAGTGTTAGGTCTACGTAGCTGCCGTACCATTGCAGCACTGTATGGACTCACAAATTCAAATGGCCGATCTGTCCTCACTGGTCATTATACCCTTTCTTCCGCTATATGTAAACGGCAAGTCAAATGTTGACAAACATTAAGTTTTGCGGCGGATTTGAAACGCATCCACCACTTTTGAATATGTTGCACTAGTCCTGTCGTTTCTGTGTACCTGCTAAACCCAGTGTTCCCAATAATACGAACTGTGTGTTCCGATCTTGTCGGCCACTGAACGTTTCCTCTCACTGCTTCCTTTACTAATATGTTAACCATTCGTCGAGTCCTTACGACATTCCCCATCAGTTTAACTCTTCTTTTTCTAATTGTTTTGCAATAAATATTTTCTTTTGTGGGTACTTATTATTTTATTCACAACCGGTGTCGCTGTGGCCGAGCGGTTCTAGGTGCTTCAGTCTGGAACCGCGCGACCGCTACGGTCCCAGGTTAGAATCCTGCATCGGGCAAGGATGTGTGTGATGTCCTTAGGTTAGTTAGGTTTAAGTCCCATAGTGCTCAGAGCCATTTGAACCATTTGAACGACCGGTGTGTTGCCCTTCCCTATCCTCCTTTCGCTATCAGGTAAAAATCCTCAGTGCCAACATAACTGCAGTTTCCTGCATAAGAAGCAACTACACGCAGTTTCACTATCATACCAACCCTCCCATGCCACGCCTTTCAAATCAATGGTTACACATCGCGCCCACAAGGCTGGTGAGTTTATATTTTCCCCAAGATGTGTTACCACTGGAAGGAATACAGATACTAGTAACTAATTAAAGTAATGCAAGTGACACATACGGGAAAAATCTGCGTACACTGGTCTGTATTACTAGATGCGAAATTGATTCTACGCTATTCATACCACCCAGTAGGGCTGTTGCGGCATTCTTTCGCGAAAGGAACTTCGTCCACCAGCATTACTCGCTCTTCAGTTTCCAGACAGACTACAGCTGCACAGCATTTCCCCTCTAGTTCTATTGTGTGATTACACTACAACGTCTCTGTGCTGATTCTTATGTAGTGGAGTTACTTTTGGTTTATTTACTGAGTATTTCTTTGCAGCTACAAAGTGAGTTTTTACGTCAAGTGCACTGGTGTGCGAAACTTAAAGAAGAAAGTAGCTTTCGCAAGATGTACCACTGCCAGCTCGGTGAGACTTGGACCATACATAGATAGAAATGCGTAACAGAAAGAAACATGCGATGAGACGAACAGATATGACACTCTTAATCAACGACAAATCCATAAAAATGAAATCAGAGCTGAATGCAACCACCGAAAACACGCATGTGTGGAATGAATATAGATGAATCGCGAATGTATCGTGTTGAATGGCTTGGAGGTCAGTACGCCCATGCAGTATTATGCCTCCCCACACCAGAACACCTGGACGTTGTTCAAATGGTTCAAATGGCTCTGAGCACTATGGGACTTATCTTCTAAGGTCATCAGTCCCCTAGAACTGATTTTAAAGGCACATCTTGTTTTTCCTATGTAGTAAGAAGAGCAGGTGTCGCAGAAAATCTTATAGACGCCAGAGTTTTCCAAAGAGGAACGAGTCGATTTTAAATTAGGAATAAATTTTTATTCAAACTATTATTCGTTGAAAAGGCAAAATTATAGTTTATTTATTATGAAGAAAGTGTTGAATATGATAGGAGATGGGCGCCAAGAAAGGAATAGAAAGAACACTTTTTTAGCTTGGATTCAATGATAGAGGTGCCGAGTGTAGTGACTCTTTTAACAGTTTTCTTTTTAAGGATAACATCCACTATTCCAGGTTCACATTCGTTATTAACTGCTATCGAATTGATAAAAATAATTTCTTCATCGAATTTTTCTTTTGAGAGTGGACTAGAAGTAGCTCTATGAATAGCAGAGTGAAAGAAAGCGTTTTTATAGGATTGTGGATGCATGGAACACGCAGGTACGATCTGATCAGTATATGATTACTTACTAAAAACATTGAATGAGATTTCATTTTCTTCTACTGTAAGCGTCAAGTCAAGACGGTTAAATTGATGGATATGTGTGAGCCGCCCATAGTGGCTTGCCTTGCATGTATACTGTTTTAAAAATGTTGTGACTAGAGCTTTATGGCTTGATATTTATTTTATACGTGACATGTACTGTTTCTTTCTTGTACTGTTAGTCAGTACTTGGACTTTTATAAAAAAGTTTCCCATAATTTTTGTACTTATGTTAGAGGCCAGTTTGAATGCTTTACTTCTGATGAAGGCACTCACAGTAGTGCCAAAACCACGTCAAAAGACTTAATTTTTGCGACCGAGGGCTGTTATTGTTTTAATTTTACTGATGAAAATGTTGTCTACGGGCCATGTTGTTGTGAAGAACACTGTCACAGTGCAACGTACCGCTCGCTGATCGGCACACTCTGTCTATTACCTCCGTTTCAACTGCCTTGTGTTGCGGGGATAGCCCCATTTGGCGCTGTAGTCCCTCTAATCTCACGCTATGTGACATTCAGATTTAGGTGCACTAAGGCAGACCTCGGGTAACACTCCTTCTACTTTCACTGATTTCCGACGACTTGTTAATATTTTATGTTACTTTCTCTATCTCGTTCTTTGGTTTTGCAGAGCAATGTAGCTTCCTATAGACAAAGGCTAGGAAGAGTTTAATTTGTGAGAGTGATAATGTCAGTGAACTATGTATCTTTGTTGCGAAAGCGATATGTCGATTGGCAAAATCAATTTGTTGGACAAAGCAAGCGAAAGCTGAAGGCCTCAAGAACAAAAAATACAGTGTTGCTTATGCAGCCTGCAGAAAGCGTCCCCCAGAGAAATCTGACTCTAAAGATTGGGGCCGCCTAAATTTTAGTCTTTACGGGTAAGAGAATATCAGAGAATGAGTTTTTGTCACAGAAGACTGTGTCGTAGTAGAGGAAAATTGCTGATGTGATTAGATGAAATAGAGGTAATATGAAGGAAGTAAAGGATTTATACGGAGTTGTAAACGCAAAGAAATTTAATCGACAATCAGAAGAGTAAATAAGAGGTAAACTGCTGTTAGCCAGACGACATGTTCGCAGGCGCAAATGAGAAATAGCACACAGGTGGATAGATAGGGTGAAGAGGCAGTTAACGCGGCATTAACGGAATAGAGAGGTCATACAAAATGCTGCATCATAAGGGGAGTGTGAGAACGCGTTATTCGTCGCATTACAGTTTTCAGCTACAGGATATGTGGAATAGTAGACAACTGACATACGCATTCTAAGATCATTCTGAGATTCGTTCAGCTTATTCTTCGTTTCCATATCAATTAATGGAGTATGTAGATTCGTCCAAATCTCATGTTTATCATGTTATCAAATTTGTGAAGGATGTCATCGGATAAACAAATATCCGCTTTACAAAAAGGCTGCATTTTGTCATAGACGTCAATAATCCGTTATACTATTTAATGAACAACACAGCGTAGGTCACATTTCGTAGTCTGTAATGAGACTCATCGGCTGACACCAGTGGTAGCAAAAGTATTTCAGTGTTGAAACAGAAAGTGGTCTAACTCAGTCGGAACTGGTAACGAAAATTCTAAAAGATATTTTATCAGGCGAATATCCGCAACTGAGGAACATATATATTAATTAAATAAAATTCCGCTTCTCTTGCTAGTAATTTCTTAATTATTGCGCTAATGCCTTTGAAGTAAATCTTTATTTTTAGGTGCCACCAAGTAGTTACAGAAACATGAATGTTTGACGGTCGGACTGAAACGTCCCCTTAGAAAAATTAGTGAATTACTTTGCTGGTAAACCCCTTACGTTATTTGATTTTCAAACAGCTGAGCAGAACTGAACGTACTCAGACATTTCGCTCTTTACCTATTCTGATCAACACTAAACTGGCACACAATATTTTTTAGCGCAACGCAATCTGACTTTCAATAATCCCTACAAAAGAATGGCCCTGACTAACATTAACCTATACCTTTTACAAATCACTTACCTCACAAAAACTTCGTTACTCGAACTACTGCAATACAGCGAGCGCCACTATTGCCAGCTAAATAAAAGATTCAAACTTCTGAAGGCACTAACTACTGTTCGGCATAGTTAGCAAATGAAAGATTTTGATAACGAACAAACAATGTATTTATTTTAATAGTGTTCAATAGTCATAATATATATAGCAGTTCATGACATCCATTCTTACAAATGTACTATTTCTGATGGACACGCGTCCAGATCATCCGCTCTCAAAAATCCGACATCTCACTTCCCCACATCCACCACTGCTGGCGGCTCACCTCCAACTGCGCAACGCTACGCGCTGTTAACAGCCAACAGCCCAACACTACAATAGCGAATATTACAACAATGCCACCCAGCCACAGACTGCACACAGCACAGCCAGTGATTTTCATACAGAGCACTACGTGGCGTTACCAACATAAACAGCTAAACAGCCTACTTACAGGACCAATCAGTGATGGGGAGTCACACCAACGCCAAACAAACGAGTGGGAGTGCGTAGGACCGGCACCACAGCACGATACTGAAGTGAGGTAGTGACTGGTGTGTTGAATATATTAATTAATTTTTTCCTTTGTCTTCTAAATTGGGACTCAGCAATACTGTGTCCACAAGGGAATAGACTGGAAATGTTAACGAAGGAGCGGGCTGTCTGTCAACTAGGGCCCTTTGGTATCTGTGTTTATTTCAGTTGTTAATACTAAATTTTGTAGGGGATACAAACTAACCTTGACACTAAGTTCTGCGGTTTCTGTTCCTTTATGTTTATATAACATTTGGGAAGGTGATAACTTCACGTTAACAATGCTCATTATATTTACATACATTTATATTAGTAAAGCGCTCATCACATGCCAGTTGTAGGCTGCATATCTAAGGGCTTCAAGGGGGAAAAACAAGTTCCATTTTTAGTATTTGATACAATTATTGGCCGTATTTAAACACTGAAAATGCTGTCATAATCTAGTCATTAAGTAGTATGGTCCCGGCGGAGGTTCGAGTCCTCCCTCGGGCATGGGTGTGTGTGTTTGTCCTTACGATAATTTAGGTTAAGTAGTGTGTAAGCTTAGGGACTGATGACCTTAGCAGTTAAGTCCCATAAGATTTAACACACATTTGAACATTTAAAGTAGTATGATATTACGTTTATGCATTAACACTGTAAGAAAAGTATTAAAGTTAGAAAATATCTGTACGTCTTGAGGCAGTGTAATTCACGGCGCGCAAATAATCCAGACTATTTTCCCCCTTTAATTGAGAATGGAAGCACAATGCAACTTTCAACACACTTTAGACATAATATCAAACCTCTTCGAAACGTTTTGTAACTGACACCAACCACAAAATAACAAAAAGGGAAAAAAATGATCGCTTACTACATTTTCGATATTCACGCAGTAAGGCTTCAGCATCAGGCATGATGATTTAATTCACTACTTCATACTACTAAATCTTTTAGCACCACATTTTGCAGACAGTATTCACATTTACTACTGCAGATTTTGTGTCTTCAGCAGTAAAGATCTTACATACTTAACATCATATATTAACATATGAATTCATTCGTAAAGTAATCAGACGTCTGAAGCTGTTTTATACAAGAGGGTTAACTTCTTAAAAAAAATCGAGGGTTTGGAGAGGGCGCGGACTGGTATTTGACATCTCTTTTAAAAGAGTAACGGTTATAAAAATTAATAAATAGAATGATTTTTTCCACCCTGTACGAACTATAGGTATTGATCGATGAGAGGATAAGGAGCAAAAATGGTATAATGAACTTATGTCCGGAAATGCTTGGTCCTCATGCTAGGGACCATTTATTCAATCATACGTAGTTGAAGACACTACGGTCTAATACTCGCTGCACCATGTAGCCACAGTTACAGTAGGTCTTGAAAATACTTTCCACGTGTCTGAGCGCATGCGTGTACGCGCCGTAGCATGTTCTGTCTCACAGATTCACATCCGCCAGGCTGCATCTGAACAGTGTCAAAGGCAGCATCACTACGCTGCTCCAGTGTCTCCACATCTGGGATGGGCTCTGCATAGACGGTAATTTTGAGATGGCCCCATAACCAGAAATCGTACTACTTGAGATCAGGCGAACGAACAGGCCCCTCGTCCGATCCATCGACCAGGGAAGACACGATAGAGATGCGTCCGGACGTTGAAGTCTATGTGGGACGGAGCACCATCATGCAGCAGCCACACAATCCTTCGAATCATCAATGATACTTCTTCCAGCAGAGGAGCAGAGTCACCAGCAAGAAACGCCGATAGTTCCGACATATTAGGTGACGTGGAAGGAAGACTGGTCCCAAAATATGGTCCCCAATTATTCCGCTCCACACATTCCGGCTCCACCGATGCTGATGATTCGCTGTCACCATACTGAAAGGTCTCTCTTGGATTCCTTTCATGTTAATTTCTTAAATCTGTTGCCATTTACGGCATAAATTCCTCTTCTAATTATACTGTGGTGTTTCTGACTATCTGGGAGGAGAGTGAGCAGTGAAACGTGTTACTTTTACACATAAACAAGAGCGATCTGTCACACTACAACACTTTAAAACACAGTTTATATGTAATTCATGTCACACAGTCTCTTACGGAACCTACATCCGCTTTCTTTTATATACTGTATATGATAAGATACTGTGATTCCCCTTCCCTTCTGTGTGAAAGAATGAATGAGCAAATGTATTTCAAAGTGCATGCTTGATGGTAGCAGACAAGCCTGTCTGCTAGAGAACAGTGGGACCAACGTCGGAACAGGTAGCTACGCTTTCTAAAAACAGAGAGTTTTCTATTCTTAGTATGGTCCTGTCCGTCCCTTGTCGTGTTGGTATAGGAAGCTGCCTCTCTGGTCACTTCCGTTTGTATTTGTGAGGCACCCCTCAGGTAGGAGCCCAGGTCAGGCTGTCTGCGGCGAGCGTCTGAAGTGGTAAGATCTCCGGCTAAGCGCGTGTCTGCTAAGTCCGTAGGACAATGGATTTCTTAAGTTCAGCCTAACTGAAAATTTAATCACCTTTATTTCAGGTTTAGCTCTAAAATATCTAATGTTATCTTAAATTGCAACGCAGTGTAATTCGAGTGTGAAGTTCAGAATATATTCCGGCAGTTGCTTTGTCACTACTTTGTGAGTAAAGTGGAACCACGTGTTGATCAGTAACTCTAACTAGCATCATCAATCTTCAATGCGAATGTGCGTGAGATTATAACGTCTCGCCTTGACAATATTTTTCAATATAGCAACTTTTCTTTATGTTCAACCCACGTGGGGTGTACTTTGTGAGACCAGTACCACGTGCTTATACAATTGTTCGATCTAATTTATTTTAATTATCAAAATTATTGTGGAGTTACACTCTTTGTGTAAACCAAGTTGACCACGTGAAGCATGTGATGTAATCATCAAAGTAGCCCTCAGCTATTCTTTTCGGGAAGATTTCACAGAGAGTTAGTATGAATTTAGTATACCAGTGTGTGGTAATTACATGACGGACAGGATTGCGCTATGAACGTAGCTTCTTTGGGTGAAAATTGAATCGGTTGGTTGTGGTTAGTTTCCTCTTGGATATGTTACAACGTTCTTCGTGTGTTATTTTATGAATGCAGCGTTGTATGTAGTCTCCCAATCTTGGCTCCCTATTTGATGTATTCCGTAAGATTACAAACTCACATTTTCACAGTCCTAAATAAGGCACCAGCTTAGTTATGAATCAAGTTTAATATGCTGAAATTTCAATGATCAATGTTAAAATAAATTTCCAAATACAAACTGATTTATTTCTTTTTATTTAAACTCTCTTTATATATATATATATATATATATATATATATATATATATATATATATATATATATATATATACCACCGGTTGACGTATGACGATTAAAATATTATAATTAATGTTAGTCTGGTTGAGAATTTGGTAAGCTAGACTGGATACCTGGTGAAACAGTTGCTCAGTAGTGCAAGGTTAACTTCCCCAGACAGCTCACAGCTTTAACCCGCTTTTATTGTCTATCAGCACCGCTTTCATAGAAAATTAAAGCAACAACGTTACAATACCATCGGGGCTCTACATACTATTCCACAGATGACTGTTATTAAAATTGAAGATATCACTCCGCATAAAGGTTGCTTCATCTGTGAGTAGAATGACACAAATTCCAGAGTCGTCGTTGCCGGGTGAAGAAACCAGTGACGTGGCTGCTCCCGGTGTAGGAAATCTGTCGCTAGTAAGCCCTGCACACGCATTAAATGATAAGGGCAGTAACAATTGTCATGGAGAATGTCCCACACGGTCGTCTGGTTTACCCTATACTGGCGGGCCAGCTGCCTGGTACTGACACCACTGTCACCTTCCACGTTGTTAAGCACATTTTCCTCCAAGTCTGGTGCCCCAACATTTCGGGTACGACCTTCATCATTTCCTGCTTCCTGAAACGATCCTTAGACAAACGGCAGAATACTGTTGCTGTGGTTGTTGTTGGCGGGGTATGTCCCCTGATACAACCTTGCTGCCCGCCCCTGTTGCCATTTGCCTTTGCATAAGTAAACACCATGTCAGCAAGCTCTCGATTAGAAGACAGAACGATTGTGTACAATGCTGTACCACATCCACTACAAGGTGAGTCAGGAAGAGAAGTTAATCGGACACGACATTATCAATTACTATCGTAGGAAAGGCGCTGAGACCTGACGTATGAGGAACAGTACCCCTCTCTAGGAGGAAATCATACATACTGTAAATGTGGTTGCAGGCTACATTGTTTATTAAACCATAGTCTCTGTAACAATGTATGATTCAATAAATGGTCTCTAACCTAGAAACCATGCAGTTCCGGACATAAGTTCATCACACCTTTTTTGTTACGTATGACGGACGGAGCAAGGAGGACATCAAAAGCAGACTCGCTATGGCAAAAAACGCATTTCTGGCCAAGAGAAGTCTACTAATATCAAATACCGGCCTTAATTTGAGGAAGAAATTTCTGAGGATGTACGTCTGGAGTACAGCATTGTATGGTAGTGAAACATGGGCTGTGGGAAAACCGGAACAGAAGAGAATCGAAGAATTTGAGATGTGGTGCTATAGACGAATGTTGAAAATTAGGTGAACTGATAAGGTAAGGAATGAGGAGGTTCTACGCAGAATCGGAGAGGAAAGGAATATGTGGAAAACACTGATAAGTAGAAGGGACGGGATGATAGGACATCTGGTAAGACATGAGGGAATGACTTCCATGGTACTAGAGGGAGCTGTAGAGGGTAAAAACTGTAGAGGAAGACAGAGATTGGAATACGTAAAGCAAATAATTGAGGACGTAGGTTGCAAGTGCTACTCTGAGATGAAGAGGTTTCCACAGGAAAGGAATTCGTGGCGGGCCGCATCAAACCAGTCAGTAGACTGATGACAAAAAAAAAAAAAAAGAAAAAAAGAAAAAAGGTCCTCTCATCGATCAATCCCTAGAGTTTGTGCACGGTTGAAAAAATCACCCCGTATATACAGGGTGTAAATTTTAAGTTGACAAACCAGAATAACTCGAAAAATAAGCTTCACACGAAAAAAATGTGTAGAATCCAAAGTTGATTATTTTCGAGAGGGACATCTGCTGGTGATAAATTCGCCCGCCACCCCGGTCACCTGGAGGTGGGGCGGAGGCAACTTTAAAATTTCATACGGGAACCCCCATTGTTATTGCAGAATCCGATTCTACGTAAAAAACTACGTACATTTTTGTCTTAAATATTTGTTTTGATTCTTGCTAGTTGGAGCTGTAATTCAAGAAAATCCATGTTCTCATTTTTGCGTGGAAAATTGTTACGGATAAATAAAAGGTACTTATTTACTTCGTAAATTTTGATTAACTAAAAGTAAAACTCTCCCTCTCTCCACATAGGGAGGGGTTTGAGAGAGAGGAATTAGACTTTTACAAATGCTGACCCAAGCATTAATTTTTTCCGCAGATTTGGATAAGTTTTGTTTGTTTCGTGGTCATAAGGCCACACAACTTTCAATTATCAAACAAATCATCTGTTTTAGCGAATCAAAATTTACGAAGTAAATAATTATTTTTTATTTATCCGAAACCACTTTCCAAGCAAAAATGACAACATTGATTTTCTTGAATTACAGCGCCAACTACCAAGAATCAAAAGAAATGTTAAAGTCAAAATGTACGTAGCTTTTTATGTAGAATCTGATTATGCAATAAAAAGTGGGGGTTCCCATTTGAAATTTTAAAGCTACCTCCCGCCCCACCCCTAGGGGTGGGGGTGGAGGGCTAATTTTAGCACCAGCAGATATCCCCCTCGATAATAATGAACTTTCGGTTCTACACATTTTTTCGTGTGAAGCTTATTTTTCGCGTTATTCTGTACTGTCAACTTAAAATTTACATCCTGTATAGCAGATTGGTTAATGATCATATTTACAATGAAATAATAAGTTCAGTCGAGGTTATTTGTATTAGTCATCTGGAAATGTTAAATGTGCGATGAGAAGCTCTTGGCCGTTTCCATGCTAAATTTTGAGTTCCAGGATTTGCAACGTTTCGGTAAAGATGTGATTGGAAACACTGTATGGATATATTCTGCAATGTGTTATGATCATTTGCAAATACTAAAAAGATTTACTTAAATGGCTTACCAAATGCAATCACGCTCGGCATTATTTCACTGCTATCACATCACAGAGAAAGAAAGAGAATCACAACTAATATGACGAAAACAGAAATTACGGTTCTAGCCGAAAAAAATTAAGTAATTTGGAATGGGAATCGTCGTGAAAAATAGCTAAATTGTAAGAATAATAAATACTATATTATGGCTTTTCAACAACGTTTCTACTACATTTGTATAGATTTCGAAATAAAACTTCGTTGTCTGTGTTTCAGTTGGGTATCGAAGAAAATTCTGGGCAATGTTAACAAGCCATAATCAATGATACGTGAATGTTTCTGATTTCGTTTGTATGCCAATAAAAAGTGAAGTAATTCCACAAATGTTGTGCTGCTATTCATGAACAGCATTCCAGGGGCTATTTTCCAACAGAATAACTCTCGTCCACATACCGCTGTTGTAAACCAACACGCTCTACGGAGTGTCGACATGTTGCCTTTGGCCTGCCCAATCACCAGATCTCTCCCCAATTGAGCAGATGTGGGACATCATCGGACGACAATTCCAGCGTCGTCCACAGACTGTGCCTATATTGCTCGACGAGGCGCAACGGGCACGGACCGCCATCCCGCAAACCGATACCCGACCCCTGTACAACACAATGAATGCATTTTTGCATGCTTGTATTCAGCATTCTGACGGTTACAGTGGCTGTTAATGCACTAGAATTTCAAATTTTGCTGTGCATTCACTGGCGCTTCCATTAACTTGTGGTTTTGCAATGTTAATCACTTACATGTTACCTAGACAAATGTATCCCCCAGATTTCATTACCTTATATCAGTTATTATTTTGATGCTGCGGTCTTTTCCGTCAGTACAGCCATGCCGGCCCGCATCTCGTGGTCGTGCGGTAGCGTTCTCGCTTCCCACGCCTGGGTTCCCGGGTTCGATTCCCGGCGGGGTCAGGGATTTTCTCTGCCTCGTGATGGCTGGGTGTTGTGTGATGTCCTTAGGTTAGTTAGGTTTAAGTAGTTCTAAGTTCTAGGGGACTGATGACCATAGATGTAAAGTCCCATAGTGCTCAGAGCCATTTGAACAGCCATGCCACGAACAGAACCTTAAGAGGGAGACCCAAACCCGACGGAGCGAGGTAATGAATATAAAACATCTCGTCAGTGATGTACATCCTGCACTCAGACCTCTCGATGACGACGTCTTCTGTCCTCCCCTCCAGAGGGCCGAAGAAAAAGTAACATTTTCCCATCTCTCTCGTCTCCGGACAGACTTGCACAAGTTACGTTTATTTCAGCCAATCGGGAACGTACTTCACACTACTCAAGCTTTTAATCTTGTTTTTAAATTAACTGAGAATTTGAAAGTAATGGATCTCATCATGTGACATGATGAATGAGAGACCCTCTTTGCCAGTATGTGATGAATATAATATTAATTTTTTTAAGTAAACAGCACATACGGAATTTAAGTGCCGGGCTGTGATTTGTCAATTTCGTATTCCAGCGGTTGTCAGGTTTTCGGGCGGGTAATGCAGCGCAGTACGCGGTGAGCTGATGTGACATTGCCCACAGCGAGCTGCCATCTTTACCTGTCGGTGTTCTGGTGCTGGCATTTCGCCGACACCCAAAAGTTTCCGTTGTGTCCCTACACCTACACTCAGAAAGGTGCGTTGTTTTTAATCGGTTTCAACGGACGACGGTATGAGTGTTACCATAGCACTTGCAACTTTTCCGTATAAAAATGGATACATAGTGAATATTGTGAACTGTAACTGTACTGAGCTGAAGTGGTTTCCTATTCCTAAAATTCGTGTGTGTGCGTTGTAATCCTGAAAAATGCACGTTGGGTTATGGCATTATTTGAATAAATGAGTCGCTAAAACTCCCTGAAACTGTAAAACTATATTTGAAATAACTCTTACCATAATAATCATAAAACCTAAAACTGTAAATTAAATAAGCTGTCCTTCGAAACTGTAGAAGGTAGCGCAGTGGACAGTGCTTCAGTATGTGGTCGCAGTTCATGACATGCAGTCCCAGAATACAAAACTAACTGATTAAAAATATTATATATAATATTACAAATCGAATTTTAAAGAACAAATAACCAAAAATCGTTCTATAAAACCTATGAATTTGCCAGCACAAAGTCACTAAAGAAAATTCTGATAGTTAGATAACACACACGCAAACGTAATACTGCACTGTAAAATGAGAATGTCTGCATAATAGCCGGCCGGAGTGGCCGTGCAGTTCTAGGCGCTACAGTCTGGAGCCGAGCGACCGGTATGGTCGCAGGTTCGAATCCTGCCTCGGGCATGGATGTGTGTGATGTCCTTAGCTTAGTTAGGTTTAATTAGTTCTAAGTTCTAGGCGACTGATAACCTCAGAAGTTAAATGGTTCAAATGGCTCTGAGCACTATGGGAATTAACTTCTAAGGTCATCAGTCCCCTAGAACTTAGAACTACTTGAACCTAACTAACCTAAGGACATCACACACATCCATGCCCGAGGCAGGATTCGAACCTGCGACCGTAGCGGTCGCATGGTTCCGAACTGCGCGCCTAGAACCGCGAGACCACCGCGGCCGGCTCAGAAGTTAAGTCGCATAGTGCTCAGGGCCATTTGAACCATCTGCATAATAAATGAAATCTGAAGTGATGTTTACTTAAACTGAACCTGATAATTCTGAAATGCAACACACGACAGTCAATGATTTAACTGTGTCCTGACTGTAATTTTAAACTGGCCCTAACAGATTTACTCGTTTACCTATGGCAATAGAAACCAGTAAAGAAAAATCCCACTAAAGCTATCTATCTTCCAAAAACATTTTTAATTACAGTTAGGCAAGTTATTCAGTAATAACAATACCTATAAATCTTCACACCTCTGAGTTTAATCTATACCAAATCATATTTTCCAAATCCAACATCCTCTGTATCTTTATCTCTAACGATCACGGCGCTTGTGCTCAGAATCGATGCGACGTAACATATCAACTACTGACGACTGCTGTTTGTACAGATACACGTATGACTCATCGAATGAAACTGCAGAGCACATAACGTCACAGCACATTCCTCGAGTACCAAAAATAAGCTGTAAACGGTACACGCCTACCATTACCCTGGCTTTGTCCCAAGTTAACTGTTGCATACGATCTGGGAATCCCTTGGCCAGGAAGCTGGCGTTCAGGAGAGCAACGAAACAGTCGAGGTCCTTGTCGATCTTCAAATCTTCTCAATTGGGCTGTACATCTCTCAAGTAGACCCGTGTTAGTAGCCTTACGTGGGAAATATTTCTTCGATAATTGTTAGAGCCACGAAGAAGCATGAAGCGTTTGTGGTTTACCACCCAACGGCCATTACAACAGCTTTTGCGAATGTATGTAGGATGATCTGCTTTCACAAAAGACGGGTATCTTTTTCACACTCACTGCGTAAGAGTGTTGTCTGGAAACGTATCAACACAACTATATGTTACAGAATAACAAATCCGAAAACTGTAATCCCAGTGGGCACTCAATAGATTTCGGGCAACTCATGATGGTTGCCAGAGCTTCATCCTCTTGGGGATTCAGTTGCCACTGAATCTGCAGAAATGCAAATGGCAGTCTGTATGCTCAACCGAGACAGAGATCTCCACTTCGACAATTCAAGGATACCTGTTACCGCACGTCTGGGATCTCAAAGAAATGATTGTCTCGAATTTGCGTGGTCTGGTATTCCAACACCTGCCATCCATCTACATGATAACTGCTTAACACATAAGCAATGTATAGATTTATACTCGACGTTTGCTCCACTTTTAACTTTGAATCGCGTAATTTTAGCAGATCAGCAAATAAATATTTTCCACTTTGGTAGGTGGAAATCAGTGACCGACTTGTCTTACAAATGTCTGTAAGGCCGATATATAGCAAGAAGTACCAGTAAGGGGTTAATCTTAAGTACCTCAAGAGTTTCAGAAGATGTGGAGAAACTACAAGCCATACAGAAAATAGACTGCAGTAGACAATTTGGTAATGACGAAGAGCAAATTGAAGTATAAGAGAATAGTCTGGAAAGACCAGTACGGAAGAAAGCAGGTCACTCAAGTACTAAAGGATTTCTCGAAGACTTCTTGAGTGATAGAATCCAGTCTGTTGTCCTCGACGGCGAGTGTTCATCGGAGACAGAGGTAACGTCAGGAACACCCCAGGGAAGTGTGATAGCACCGTTGCTATTATCTGTACAGGGTGTATCATAATTAATGGCTTAAGCGCATACAGTTGAAAGTACACGATACTGGAAGGTAAAAAGTCTCAGTAAACATAGGGTCGAAAATACATACCTTAAGAGCTACGAGCAATTTTTCATCTTCGATACTGTGGAACAAATGTCTCCTACTGTAAGTTCTTTGCTTTCCATATTTTGGGAACTGGCACCATGGACCAAAACAAGAAAAAGAAAATCCAGTAAACATGTGCTCTAAAGCGCATACCTTGAGAGCTATTCGCACTTGTTCATCTTCGGTACTTCGAAACACAGCTCTTCTAATGATCAAGTGCTCGTAACTTTGAAGGTATGCGTTTTAGAGCACATGTTAGCTGGACATTTTTTTCTTATTTTGGTCCCAAAATATGTAAAGCAAAGAACTTGCAGTAGAAGAGACTTGTTTCACTGTATCGAAGATGAAAAACTGATCGTAGCTCTTGAGGTATGTATTTTCGACCCTATGTTTACTGAGACTTTTTACCTTCTAGTATCGTGTACTTTCAACTGTACGCGTATTCGCCATTAATTATGATACACCCTGAATACATAAATGATCTGGCAGAAAGGGTGGGCAGCAATTTGCGGCAGTTCGCAGATTATGCTGTGGTGTACAGCACGGTCTCGAAGATTGTAGGTTGATGGAAGATGAAGTGGACAAAATTTCTAGTTGGTGTGATGAATGGCAGCGGGCTCTTAATGTAGAAAAATGTAATTTAATGCGGATGAGTAGGAAAAACAAACCTTTCATGTTCGGATACAGCGTTAGTAGTGTCCTGCTTGACACATGAGGATTTTGGTAGGGAAGGCGAATGGTCGACTTAGGTTTATAGGGAGATTCAAGGAAAGAATGGTTTTTTATGCAAAAGGGACCGCATATAGGACTGTTCAGTACTGCTCGAGTGTTTGGGATCCGCACCAGACCGGGTGAAAGAAGACATCCAAGCAGTTCGGAGGCGGGTTGTTAGAGTTTTTACTAGTGGGTTCGATCAGCATGCATGTGTTACGGGAGCTCTAGTGGAAACCCCAGGAGGGAAGAAGACATTCGTTTCGAAGAACACTACTGAAGAAGTTCAGAGAATCTTCATTTGAAGCTGACTGCAGAACGATCCTATTGCCGCCAACAAACGTTTCGCTTAGTGAGCACGAAGATAAGACACGAGAAATTAGGGTTCATACAGAGGCATATAGACAGTAATTTGTCCCTCGCTCTATCTGCGAGTGGAACAGGAAAGGAAACGATAAGTTGTGGCACCGTACGGTGGCTTGAGGAGTATGTGTGTGGCTGTGGACGTAGATGATGAGAAGCGTTTGAAGTTCACTAAAGATGTGGACACAGCGAGAAGGAATACCACAGGAGACAGTTGAGTTGAAGTGGAGTGGACATCTCTAAAAATAGCAGTTACAGATATCGGGGAGGCAAACACAGGTACAAGGGAGATAATGGTGAAGGAACTTGGGTCATAGGAGAATTACTGTAACTCATCTATGAAAGAAGGAAATACAAAAATGTTCATAAAGCACAAGAATACAGAAATAAAAAATCACTTAATATTTAAATAAATAACAAGTACGTGGAAGCCAAGGGGAAATGGTTGCAGGAATAATGTGAAGAAATCGGAAAAGAAGTTACCGTAGGAGGGGCTGATTCAGCATATAGAAAAGTCAAAACAACCATAGGTGAATTGAAAGGCAAGGGTAGCAACATCAAGAGTGTAGTGGGAGTCCTACTGTTTAACAAACAAGAGAGACCGGATAGGTGGAAAGAGCAGTGGTGGATTTAAAAATTTTGCGCCCCTATGCACACCATGTTATATGCGTCCCCCCCCCCCCCCCACCCCTCTCTCCACCCAAGAAAACGTGTTTTAAATAATAAGTATTACTCGATTACTTCACAATTGCCGTTTTGGGTGGGAGTGCTGTGAGCTGTTTCCGTACTCTGCTATTCGTTGTTCTGAAGGACGCGTCAGCGGTCTGCTCGCGCTCAATCAAAATGTATTATGGTTCCTCAACTGTACTTGGCGTACGGCAGCGGATAAAACAAACTTAAAACTGCATTGTGTTAACGCATTCATCTATCGAAAGACAACAGAAAAGAACACAAAGAAAATAACTTTTCTTTTATGGCCTAAAAAGTCAACAGAGAGTGTAGCAGACAACGGATTTTTGTTATACATTCAGTTTTAATATGTTCTTTTACACTAAACGATACAAAATGAAAATAAAATAGTTGTGTTAAGATCTAAAAATTGATGCGAACCTGTCATACATTAGAAATTAATACGCGCTTTTACAGAGATGCGTTCGAAATTATAATTAAACTGTCGTTTTACGATCTAATAACTTGAATGTGTAGCAGATAAAAAAAAACACGTTCGTATTAATACGTGAATCTATAGGAAAGCGTAAGAAATGAAACTGAATTAGAGATTTCGGTGCACGCACTAATAACTAAATACATACGAACAAGCACAGAATTGGATTTGCTATTACATAATTTTACAGGCTAGTGTGGAAAAATCAAATTTGTTTTGTAATCTAATAGTTAACGTGTAAAGAATTAGGGTCAGTGTAGCTACATGCTGCATAATAAGTGTACACAGTACCTTTAATCCATGTAAGGGCTGAACAGTTTTGTACTGCAGCTACTGCTCTCGCCATAGGTCTTTTTAACGGCATTAGCAAAGCTTTTACGTATTTATCGACGGAACTGAACTACGTTATTTATTAACACTTTTTCGTCTGAGCGTACTCTCCGACGACATATATTTCCGCGATAACTATACATTTCAGCAGACGCCAAGAATACGCATCAGTTGTAATATACTACAGTGTCAGTATGACTTGACTGTACAGCGCCGAGCGGCCTGGGTCATTCGGGTATTGTTTAGTATTGTCGGGCGCCTTCGGTCACGTCTGCACGTAAACAAGGTTTAGTTCCGCGTTCTGCCATCGGCAATTGTAAAATAAACAGGTAATACGTAGTTTGTAAATCCAATGAATGTTCTCTAAGTTATAACAAAAACCATATTATAATCTTAAATTTTTTAAACTAGTATCTTCATAGTTCAGACTGTTATCAGTTCGAAGTGAGGAATAGACGAGGCGTTCAATCTCTTCTCAGACAACGTAGAACGTAGGTACGATTTCAGTCTTTTAAGAACCGAAAATGAGCGTTCTGTTGAACAATTTGTATGTGCCACACATAGAAATATTCTAACAAAGGAACCTCTCCATCGCACCCCTCTCAGATTTAGTTATAAATTGGCATAGTGGATAGGCCTTGAAAAAGTGAACACAGATCAATCGAGATAACAGGAAGAAGTTGTGTGGAACTATGAAAAAAATAAGCAAAATATACAAACTGAGTAGTCCATGCGGAAGATATGCAACATCAAGGATATTGTGAGCTCAAGAGAGCCGTGGTCCCGTGGTTAGCGTGAGCAGCTACGGAACGAGAGGTCCGTGATTCAAGTCTTCCGTCGAGTGAAAAGTTTACTTTCTTTTCGCAAAGTTATGATCTGTCCGTTTGTTCATTGACGTCTCTGTTCAATGTAATAAGTTTAGTGCCTGTGTTTTGCGACCGCACCGCAAAACCGTGCGATTAGTAGACGAAAGGACGTGCCTCTCCAATGGGAACCGAAAACATTTGATCGCAAGGTCATAGGTCAACCGATTCCTCCTCAGGAAAACACGTCTGATATATTCTACACGATAATGGTGACATCATGTGCGTCACATGACAGGAATATGTTGTCGACCCACCTAACTTATACACTTGGCGAATGGATAAAAAGATTCTTCTACCTTGCCCGATTTAGGTTTTCTTGTGGACGTGATAATCACTCCCAAAAAAGTGATGAAAACATAAGTTTGTCACATAAACTGCAACAAATGAATGCAACAGTTTCACAGTCGCACAGTTTTCCCTGTGCTGTGTCAAAACATATGTTTTTAACGTTTTAAAATTTTTCCGTGTGTAGACCGTCAAATCCTGCATATGTCCAAGCAAATCTGAACATGTCCTGGAATTTTGGAGAGCGAAGTTGATTATGTGTGAGTGCCTAAACTTTGATAATTGTCTGAAAATAAGAAATTAAACTTTTCACTCGAGTTAAGACTTGAACCAAGGACCTCTAGTGCCGCAGCTGCTCACGCAAACAACGGGACCACGGCGCTTTTTTTTGTTTTTTTTTTTATCTCATTTTGTTCGCTTTTGTTCGTTCTATCTGCTCGGGGCAGACGTCGTAAGACATCCGTTCGTTGTTGATCGATTTTCTCAGTTTTTTTTATTACAGAAGGCAGCTAACCCTCTGACCGAACACGCTTTTTTTTTTTTTTTTTGTTAAAACTGATTATAGGATAGAGAAGCTACCTGATTACGCTTTTAAATCTTATTTTGTTCGTTTTCGTTCGTTGTATCTGATCTGGGCGGACGTAGAAAGACACCCGTTTCAGTTCGTTGTTGATCCACTAACTGAGTTTTTTTTTTATTGCAGAGGGCAGCTAGCCCTCTGACCGAACACGCTGAGCTACCGTGCCGGCAGAGCTCAAGTGGCCTTGATGTTGCATATGTTACACATAGACTACTCAGTTTGTATATTTTGCTTATTTTTTTTCATAGTTCCACACAACTTCTTCCTGTTTTCTCGATTGATCTGTGTTCAGTTTTTCAAGGCCTATCCACTGTGCCAACTTATAACTAAATCTGAGGGGGGTGCGATGAGGAGGTTCCCTTGTAAGAACAATGTCAACATTCGGAAACACGGACTGTAACCTCTCTTTTCGTAAAAATTTACTGATTTCGACTGATATATCACTAATCTCAGAAGATTTCAAAAGTTCCGCGAAATGTACCCATGCTCTAGTTAAGGAAGGCTCTAAATCTGTGTCATATGACGCTTGGAGTTTTGCTGCACGTTCAGCAATATCGTCTGGTGAACTGTTCTTAAGGTTACTGAAAACTGTGGAGGAGTCCAACAATGTTCTCTGGATTTCCTTCCTCCTCACTAATTCGGCGTACAAGATGTCGAGTACTGGGAGAAATGTTTCGATTCTAAATTTTTCCCTTCCAGTCAGGAAAACTTCTTCAGTCCGCTTCTTCGTCATCACGAAGTTTGCGTTTTCGTGATCTTTTATAGGTGCATTCATAGTTTATACCAGTCACAATCTCCATGGATCTATTTTCATAACAGTCCAACATGCCACGAATAGATGCAATAAATCCTACGAGTTGTTCATGTAATTCATGTACTATTTTAGTATCAATATTTACCGCTTGTAATTCCAGATTTACGCTATTAACTCTCTGGAGTATGTCCTTCCAAACTGTCATCATGAATACTAAAAATGGTTCAAATGGCTCTGAGCACTATGGGACTTAACTTCTGAGGTCATCAGTCCCCTAGAACTTAGAACTACTTAAACCTAACTAACCTAAGGACATCACACACATCCACGCCCGAGGCAGGATTCGAACGTGCGACCGTAGCGGTCGCGCGGTTCCAGACTGAATCGCCTAGAACCGCTCGGCCATAACGTCTGGCATCATGAATGCTGACAAACTGCCTATTGGCTTCTGTCTCGGGTTCTTCGGCCGACGTTCATCTAATGATTTTTCTGACGTTTCGCCAGCACGAGTGGCTGGCATTGTCAAAGCTTCACCCTCCACTGCCGGTGGTGAACTGGAGCCGAGCTCTTTACATAGGATGGGGCCCCTCCACGCCCACACCAACGTGGTGACCAAACCAAAAGTTGTACTGTCACCTCCGTATAACATGTTAGTTTTTGGATCAGGAGTCACAGGATGCGGGCTGTGATGTTATCCATGCGTCTGGGTAAGATTACTCATTAACATGGTCCATCAGGAGATAGAGAGTGGACGCAAGCGATCGAAGGGTAGCGGTTGTAAGGGCAGAGGAAAAAAGTGCCAAGGCAAGAGCCAAGGGAAAAAAAACCTCTGCGACAGTAGGACGGGTAGTAAGGGCAGTAGCGGCTTGCTATCTGCGACAGTGCATGCAAGGTGTGGTTATGTTAGTTCGAGGTATCGTGCATCGTTACCGTTGTCGTTGTTGGAGCTTGTTGCGGCGCTTGCTGCAGTTGCGGCGTCCCTGCAACAGTTCAAGGTCGTTGTAGATTAGTGGGCGATCGGTCATAGATCAGCTCACAGACGGTGTAGGGGTGTGTGTGTGGCTGGTTTGCGTGCTGTGTACAGTACGGTTTCACTGCGGTTGCCTGTTTTTCGGCTGGTCGAACATCTGGGGTTTCCAGTAATAACTGTGTTTGCAGGGGCTCACTGTCGTGTTAGCGTTCTATGGACCATAGATGTTTAGTTCCTAGCCAGTAATGTCTTTGGTCTGTTATGCTTCCATCTATGGTTGTGGTCGTAGTTACCCAGAGAAAGGATAAACGGGTTGCGCGAGTGTCTCGTGTTATTGTACAGTCGTGTGGAGAGTTTTTGGAATACCTGCAAGATAGTATCTAGCCGGTATTCCCGGTGAAGGTCCGCGATGCGTGTGTAGCGCGGAGCGTTGCTTATGATTTTCAGTACTTTGTTCTGTATGAGCTGCAGACGGCGCAGGCGAGTTGGCGCAGCGTATCCCCAGACAGGTGCTGCGTACGTCATCAGGGGTCTAATAAGTGTCATGTACATGGACCTAGACACCCTCCTGTTCAGTGTGCTTCGCCTGTTAGGCATAGGGTAGAGTTGTTTGAGCCTCGCGTTAGTTTTGTTGGTCACATGTTGAATGTGGTCCCCCAAGCGTAGTTTCCTGTCCAGCCAGACACCGAGGTATTTGACCTTCTCGCGGAAACGTATTGGGCGTGTGTATAGTGTTATTGGGTTGCAGTGCTGATGTTTGCGCAGTTGCTTCGGTCTTCTCGTGAACAGAACGGCCTCGCACTTGTCGACGTTTACTCTAACACGCCGTTTCAACAGCCAAGGCTCCGCCGTTCTGAGTCGGTAGTCGTAAGTTAATGTTAGACGGCTTCCAATCTTGCGCAAGGATGGCGGTGTCATCCGCGTAGATTGCTACCGTCGTGTTGTGTGTAGCTGGGAGGTCGTTAATGTAGAGGTTAAACAGTAAGGGCCCTAGGATACTTCCTTGGGGTACTCCTGCCTGTATACCAAGTCGTGTCGATTGTTTGCCCTGCACGTCGGTGTTGAAACTCCTGTCCGTGAGATATGAGTGTATGAGACGTACGAGCCCGTCGGGGAACCCTGCGTCGCTAAGTTTGCGTATTAGGCCGTTGTGCCATAGACGATCGAAAGCCTTTTCGATGTCCAGGAACACCGCCCCAGTTGCTTTGTTTGTGTTGTATCCGTGTGTTATGTATTCAACGACGCGGAGGAGTTGTTGTGTTGTTGAGTGGTGATTCCTGAAACCGAATTGATCCGGTCTCAGGGTGTCGTTTGTGATGCAGTGCCTGGTGAGTCGTTTTAATATTACCTTCTCAACGATCTTGCTGAGCGCGCTCAGCAGACTGATGTGTCGGTAATTTTGTGGGAGGGAGTGGTCTTTCCCCGGCTTCCTGAACATCAGTACCTTGGCCGTCTTCCAAAAGGCGGGGAAGTGTTGGTGCCTGAGTATGGCATTCGTAATGTGTGTTAGGTAGTCTACAGCTTTGTCTGTGAACTCCTGGAGGACACGGTTTTGAATGCCATCGAGACCAGGGGCCTTCCTAGCGGTGGTATGCATGATGGCCCATTTGACTTCTGCTGTACTAGCTTGTCGGATGATGTTGCGCGCTGGTTGGGCCAAGATGCGTGTGACCTCCTGGTCCGTAGCAAGTGTGAACGCTGGGTCTGAGGGATCCAGGTTCGGTGTGAACGACGCTGTGAGTGTGAGGGCCATCAGCTCCGCTTTTTCTTCCGCAGAATATGCTGGTCCGTCGGGCCCTTGTAACGTGGGGGTGTACAGTTTCTCCCTGGTGAAGTGTCGGGCTAGCTGCCACACGCCAGGTCGCGTGGTGTCCAGCCCTTCGAGTTTCTGGTCCACTGTTGTGTCTTAAACGTTTGTATTTTTTCCCGGATTATACCCTGGAGCCTGCTAATGTGCTGTTTGAAATGCTGGCGCCTGGTACGCTGCCAGTGTCTCCTGAGGCGGTTCCTCATTGAGATTTGGCCCAGGATTTCCTGGGGCAGGGCAGCACTGTGTTGTTGTGGCGTGCGGATTGGTATGGTGTCGGCTATTGCGTCCTGGACGGCGCCGGTGAGGGTTTCGACTGCCTCGTCAATTTGGGCTGTCTCGTTAATCGCGTGGGTGGGTGGGATGCGACTGTCAAGTGTTTCCTTGAACTGGGTGCAATTCGCGCGCCTGTAGTCTAACATCCTGCGTTGTTTCATGTGGTGCAGTATTTCTTCAATGTTCAGTATAACATGTTGGTGAGGGCAGATCGTTTTCAACGGTAACGTTGAGTGTCCTTGTTATGCCCTTGATGAGGGCCATGTCTAACACGTCTGGCCTGTGTCCCCTCCGGTAGGGAATGTGCGTCGGTTCGGTCGGTGCTAGTGTGATGTAGTTTCGTCCTAGTGCGTGTTCGTATAGTTTCTTGCCGTTGGAGTTTCGTATTCGTGAGTTCCAGTTCGGGTGTTTTGCGTTAAGATCTCCAGCGGCTATTACGCGCGGTGATATGTTGAGTATTGTGCTGATGTCGCGTGTTTTAATGCTTTTAGGGCTGTTGTATACTGACACCAGTGTAGTGTAGGCTCCGTTGAACATGACCCTGACGGCGGTTGCCTCTAGTTTTTCAAGTTCAGGGAGCACTATGTTTGTGTGTTCTATGTCTTTGTGTATGATGATGGCTGTTCCGCCGTGACCGGAGCCGTCCGGTCGGTCGGTACGATAGACGCAGTAGCCGGTGAAGTTTAGTTGGTTGCGTGGTTTGAGCTTAGTTTCGCTCAACAGTGCGGTAAGGATACCCTTACGCTCCATGAGCGCGGCGAATTCCGCCCTTTTGTTGTTGATCCCGTCTGCATTCCAGAACAGGATCTGTGTCAGTGTCTGATTGTTTGCGATGGGGGCGGGGTGTGGCGTGTTATCCATGTATGGGTGTAAACAGTGTGGTGAGCGCTGTTTGTATGGCGGCCCAGTACTGCCCAGGTTGGGCAGTCAAGAGCCGTGCGACGAGTGTGGTGACGGCCGCCGCGAACTTGTTAAAGATCTGAGCGGTCGTGTGATGGGGGAATATTGTTTCCAATAAACCCTCAAGTGTTGTGTTGGTGTTGTGTGTGTCGGCCTGTGGCTCGGTTGTGGTGTTGGCGGCCGCTGGTGCGGGTGTTGGCGTTATGTGTGGGCTGGCGCTTGTGTTGTTGTTATGTGGAACATTTTGAGGTGCCTGTGTGTCAGACGTGGTGGGGGATGGAGTAGTGTGAGTGCTGGTATTACTGGCTTGCTGACTGTGTGTCTGTGTGTCAGTGTTTTGTTGTCGCTGGGTACTTTGTTATGGTGCACGTTTGTTCCCGCTCCTTTTTCCGCGTGGTCGCCTACGCCTTCTCTGGGTTGTTGGTTCTGGGGTTCCTTGTGTGAGTCTGTCTTCCTGTGTGTCGCGTGTAGGTTCGCAGGCAGTGGCTCCAGGGGGTGGGGTTGTGTTGTTTTTGGGGGCTGGTGTTGGTACCGGTGTGGTTGTAGTGTTGTGTGTTGGCTGAGACGACTGTGTTGTTGTCGCAGCGGTTGTGTTAGGTGCGTGTGCTGGGCGCAGAGGTTGCGCGGCCTGCTCCGCTCCTCCAGGGCGTGTAGCCATGGCGAACAACCTCTGTTCCTGACAGGGTTTGGTGCGGGCCTTGGACGTGTTATGACGTTGGGTGGCTTCGACTGTTGATTTTTGCGCCTCTGCGCCTCTTTGGAGCCGAGCTCGCGGTCGCAGACTGTATGTACCTGGCGCGCCAAATTCCGAGGGCTTCTCCGCGGTCATTTCCGGTGCGGTTCTCCTCTTGCTACCTGCGACGGTCGTTCGCTGCAGTGCGGGAAGCCAGGATCCGTTTACCTTAACGCTTTCCTCTTTCTTTTTGAAACTGTTCACGTGTTTTTGTATTTCTACAGCTTCTCTGAACAAGCGCGTGTGATAGTGCTTCTCTACAGCCAGAACTTCCGTGTCGGCGAACTTTATTACGTGGTCGGTCTCATTCGGTGCGTGCTCTGCCACGGCAGATTTCTTCACCTGCCCCAACCTGCAATGCCGCTGATGCACTTTGATCCTGGTGTTAACTGATCGTCCAGTCATTCCGACATAAACTTTTCCCCATGTGCATGGTATACGGTATATTCCCGACATTGCAAGTGGGTCTCTTTTCTCCTTCGCCGATCTAAGACACTCTTTGATATTCCTTGTCGGTTTGAAAATCGTCTTTACGCCATGTTTGCGCAATATACGGCGGATTCTGTCCGTCACTCTGAGAATGTATGGCAGAAAGACCGTACCCGACATTTCTTTTTCTGGTTCCTTACTTCGCAGAGTGTTTGGCTCAGTTACACCTCTAATATAATTTGTGTAGTACCCATTGCTCCTCAGAACAGTTTCCAGGGGTTGCATTTCTCGTTTGAGGTGTTGCAGCTCACTTATTCGTCCTGCTCTCGTTACGAGCGTACTAATCATGCCTCTTTCCTGGCTCGGGTGGTGGTTTGACAGTTTGCGCAGGTATCGGTCCGAGTGTGTCGGTTTTCGATACTCGCTGTGTACCAGGTTTTCGCCGTCCCTTGTGACCAGCACATCTAGAAATGGCAGTTTCTTGTCCTTTTCCACTCCCATGGTAAATGTTATGTTGGCATGTTCAAGTATCTTAGGAAGTCACCGAGCTGTTCTTCACCGTGGCTCTACACCACGAAAGTATCATCGACGTACCTGTACCACACCTTAGGTTTGCAAGTCGCCGAGTTCAGTGCCTGTGCTTCGAATTGTTCCATGAAGAAGTTGGCCAACACTGCACTAAGAGGACTACCCATGGCGACGCCTTCCAGCTTTTCATAGAAGTCGCCATTCCACGTGAATATTGCGCAGACATGGCATAAAGACGATTTTCAAACCGACAAGGAAGATCAAAGAGTGACTTAGATCGGCGAAGGAGAAAGGAGACCCACTTGCAATGTCGGGAATATACCGTATACCATGCACATGGGGAAAAGTTTATGTCGGAATGACTGGACGATCAGTTAACACCAGGATCAAAGAGCATCAGCGGCATTGCAAGTTGGGGCAGGTGGAGAAATCGGCCGTGGCAGAGCACGCACCGAATGAGTCCGACCACGTAATACAGTTCGCCGAGACGGAAGTTCTGGCTGTAGAGAAGCACTATCACACGCGCTTGTTCAGAGAAGCTGTGGAAATACAAAAACACGCGAACTGTTTCAACAAGAAAGAGGATAGCCTTTAAGGTAAACGGATCCTGGCTTCCTGTACTGCAGCGAACGACCGTCGCAGGTAGCAAGAGGAGAACCGCACCGGAAATGACCGCGGAGAAGCCCTCGGACGTTGGCGCGCCAGGTACATATAGTCTGCGACCGCGAGCTCGGCTCTAGTTCACCACCGGCAGTGGAGCGTGAAGCTTTGACAATGCCAGCCACTCGTGCTGGCGAAACGTCAGGAAAATCATTAGGTGAACATCGGCCGAAGAACCCGAGACAGAAGCCAATAGGCAGTTTGTCAACAAGTGGCCACGAAAGCCTTAACAATTTTGTATCATGAATACTGTTTCCAGTCTACTGAATTGATCCAGTAAAGCTGAAGCCTCATTTCACACAAGTGGTTTTTCAAACTTATTATTTGAAATACAAGGTGTTACAAAAAGGTACGTCCAAACTTTCAGGAAACATTCCTCACACACAAAGAAAGAAAATATGTTATGTGGACATGTGTCCTGAAACGCTTACTTTCCATGTTAGAGCTCATTTTATTACTTCTCTTCAAATCACATTAATCATGGATTGGAAATACACAGCAACAGAACGTACCAGCGTGACTTCAAACACTTTGTTACAGGAAATGTTCAAAATGTCCTCCGTTAGCGAGGATACATGCATCCACCCTCCGTCGCATGGAATCCCTGATGCGCTGATGCAGCCCTGGAGAATGGCGTATTGTATCACAGGCGTCCACAATACGAGCACAAAGAGTGTCTACATTTGGTACCGGGGTTGCGTAAACAAGAGCTTTCAAATGCCTCCATAAATGAAAGTCAAGAAGGTTGAGGTCAGGAGAGCGTGGAGGCCATGGAAATGGTCCGCCTCTACCAACCCATCGGTCACCAAATCTGTTGTTGAGAAGCGTACGAACACTTCGACTGAAATGTGCAGGAGCTCCATCGTGCATGAACCACATGTTGTGTCGTACTTGTAAAGGCACATGTTCTAGCAGCACAGGTAGAGTATCTCGTATGAAATCATGGCGGTGAATCGAGGAAGTACAGTAGATACTGACGAAACTAAAATGAGCTCTAACATGGAAATTGTTTCCGGACACATGTCCACATAAAATCTTTTCTTTATTTGTGTGTGAGGAATTTTTCCTGAAAATTTGGCCGTACCTTTTTGTAACACCCTGTATGTGTGAGGGCATTGATAACGCCCTCCCAGTTTTCATATAGACTTACACAGGCTTCCTCTCTTGCTGACCAACGTGTTATTGATAAACTTTTTACCACTTTGCTTCCTGGTTTCATGAAAAAAAGTTTATCCCAGAGCTGCGTAGAAGCAGAGAAAAAATTATTGAAGTTTTGCACTACATTGAAAAAATGAACATGTTTCCCGACAACAGCTTGCAGCACTTGTGCCGACTAAATTCAAAGAATGTGCTGCACAAGACACATAACGCGCTTTCGGATTTCGTTCTTTAATGCGTGCCTGCAAACCAGTGTAGGTTCCTGACATAATGCTTCCGTTGTCATATACTGGCCTCTACAGTCAGTAATATAATGGAATTTGTAGACACGACTTTTCGTACGGCCTCGGCTAATTTGTCGGACTTGAGTCCCGGGATTGGTAAAAACAGAAGGAAAAGTTCAACAGGTTCACCACTCTCGTTTACATATCTTAATATGAAAGATAATTAATCAATATGTGAAATGTCCGCAGTAGAATCTACTATTATAGAGAAATATTAGGCCTGTTTTATTTCACTTATGATAATTCTTTGTATTCGTTCAGAAAGAAGCTATATTATTTCATCACAGATTATTGAAGAAAGATAACTTGTATGTCCCTGCCTTGGATTTCCATATCGTTCAATGCGCTCTGTAAGAAAAGGATCAGACTTGGCTATAAGTTCAAGAGACGTCATAAATTGACCATTATGTAATGAATGGAATCTTTCAACGTGTCCACGTAGGGGAAGTCCACGACTTATTAGCTTCTTCACTACTGCAAACACCCTCCTCAAGACACTGCGACAGTACATTTTTTCTGTCTCAACATATGACTCGAAATGGCTATCTATTGTTCTATGTCTCTTTTTTTTTGTAGAGTGATAGCTCAGAATTTTTATCTTCAGGTGAATTCTCATGATGAGATAAAATATTATGAATATTTTTCCACTGTGCAATACCTTTAGTTGCAATCGCGGCCTTACCTCCGAACAATTTACATGGTGCACAAAAACCAGCAGCGGTGCTACAGGAATATACTAGAAAATCACGCAAAGTTGATTCACCATGTAAAAGTTTACAGTAAAAAACCTTTCTGTTCAAATACGTGATTTTATCGCCTATTGATCTTCCTGAATTAGAAAAATCATCGTTACAATTTTGATTAATGCCATGTTGTAAGAGAATGTCGATTGTTGATTCATTGACACATCATTATGCAGGATCATCTCTAACGACGTTATTTCTTTTTGTAATGTCTGACTCGACCCTTACTTTTTCGTAAAACTCTAACTTTTATTTCGTCAATATTTACTTCTTTTACAACAGCTGCAGTGCCCGAAATATCATTCGTACTACTTGAACTCGAAGTCGAATCAGCAACATTTTTTGTGAAAAATTTTTAATCTTACACTTTTGCTTTTTTCACTGTTATTCATGTGAAGGCACTTCCAAAATTGTCTACCAACAGTCAAAACAAAAGAAAAAATGTAAAAGGAAAGAAAGAAAGGCTGTATCCATTTCCAATTGTACTATACCGCGACTGAGCGCAAAGCTTTTCACTTTAAACACGGCATACAAGCACAAACATTTTTCCTTTAAACACGAAGCGATGAACTGGCCAACTCGGATTACTCGACGTAACTGTACTATGAAAGAACGACAATGCAAAATAATTTAATTTCATTGTCGTCTGTTTCTCTGTTGTCGATGATCAGTAGAAGGACACCTTCTGGCTTGAATTCGTTTCGTAAAGAAAACGGGACAGTCCCTGTTTTGGCTTGTGTTTTCTGCGTCGCTGGAATTTTAGCTGGGGCGCAAATATGTTCTGAATATTCTTGACAATGTCTTTCTAATTTAAAAAGCAAATAATTTTTGCAATTTCTTGCAGTGAGGTGTGCTGTATCGACTCTTATCCCACTTATTCTTGTAACATTTTAACGGTTTATGGGGAGAGGGAAGACAGACTACAAAGTTTAAGTAGTCTTGTTGGCAGTTGATGTGGTGTGTTGTCATTTGTGTGAACACAGCCGTTATGTCTACACGCAAAGGCACCTTTTGTTCCAACATAAAGTAAAAATAACATTTTCTCGAAGAAAAAAAGCTTAGTTAAGAAGTTTAATATAAAATTTTCAATGCCACTTACTATTCGATTGCACAGAGTGGGAACTTTGAAATAGTGCAGGCTGCAGCACAATAAATGAGACAAACGAAAGTTGGTTTCTTCTTCTTTTTTCGCCAAAAACGTAACTAAGTTAATAAATAAATAAAATTTTTAAACTATTGTGAAGTGTATTTCACACATTATTAGATATTCTGCTTATGTTCTTTTCGTATATTTAAAAATGTAACACATGCCCAGTGTCAACATGTTTTGTTAAACTGGTGCCATTAAATCCAAGCTCAAATATTGAAGGCCACAGAGCTTTCACATTAATTACAGTAATAGAGGGTCGACTTGATACTTCCTCGTAATTTCTAGAAGAAAATTAACTAGAGTCGGGTTTTAGATACTGAGACGCACACATTTTACAGTATTTAAGAAACTGCTGATTAGTTTATCACAGCTTTTCAGGGGTCCCGATATTTTCATGGGGAAAGTATGGTAGGGTTAAGTAGAAGAGGACAACATTCTCCGAATAGTAACGTTTCAACCACTGTGTTGCAGATTGCCGTCCTAACAGCTTACTTCAAAATATTTTCAACAATCATGAAGATGATACCAGACAGAAACCCAATGTTAAATTTCCACTCAGTCACCAGGTAAACTATGTATATTCCCAAGCTTGTATTGTCGAATTTCGTTCTTAAGGCTAATTTAAACTAGGAAGTTGTTTAACAATATTAAATTTTTTGTAGTTTTTAAGCGCATTTATTTTAAAACGTAAAAGATTAAAATGGGTACAGAGCAAAAAATGCAGCCCCCCTTAAGTAGCTGCCCCTAGGCTCGCGTCTAGTGGGCCTATATGTATATCCGCCACTGGGAAAGAGTACATTGAAGGCCTATGTGAGAGCGAGGAATGCTGTGATGATGTGATAGAAGAAGAAATTGCAGCTGAGATGGAAAAGACAGGGGATCCATCATTAGCGTCAGAATTTAAAAGAGCTGTGCAAGATTTGAGATCAAGAAGGAGGAAGGGACAGTAACTTTAGACCGACACTTCACTGACTGCCTGGATACGTATGGAAAAGAAAAGGTGGAGTGAGCTAAATAGTTACGTACATTTCGAATTAGTGGTTTGTGACTATGACCCACTAAAATAGCCCATACATGTAATTTACATATTCAGCTAATACCTTTACACTGTCGGAGCTGGTTTGGTGAACTGTGCAAAATTATTTGTGACGCTGAACGTTAATTTTTGGCGCGGTTTATACCAAGAGTAGGAACGACATTGCATGGTACCTGGCGGAACGTAATCATGTATCCATACATCATTTACTCAGGGGACTGGACTCGCCACAGTAATAAATCACTCTAGGAGGCCAGTGTGTCGGACAGCCAGTCAGGTCATATTTCACCAGCGTGTCACTGCCGCCGCCGCCGCCGACACCGACAGCCAGCAACAGGCTACTGGCCTCCTCATGTTAACAGACCCTACAGTGCTCCAGAGTAGTAGTACGGTGCAGCAGGGGAACAAGTTTGCTTTGAGTGACCTGTGTAGAGCATTCCCTTATGTTGAATCTATACAAAAATTCCTACTATTCAATGCGAAAATTTTGTTTTGGTAACGCTTTTACCCAATTTAAATCCAAAACATGTACATCTGTATGACTACTATGTAATTCATTCTTAAGTGATTGGCACAGGGTTCATCTTCAGACTATTTCTGTACCATTCCACTCTCGGAAAGCCCGCTGGAAAAGCAAGCGCTTAAATCTTTCTGTGCCAGCCCAAATTTGTTTTGTTTTATGACGACAGTCATTAATCCCTGTAAAGTTGGGCGACAAAAAATATTTTCGCACTGGGAAAGCTGGTGTTTGAAATTTTGTGAAAAGATGTCGCCGCAACGAGAAACGCCTTAGTTTTGCATTGGGATCCCAAATTACCTATCATATCCGAGACTCTCCTTCCACTATTCCGCGATAGTACAAAACCAGTTTCCTTTTTTGAAACTTTTCGAAGTCCTCGTTAGTCGTATCTGGTAAGGATCTATACCAAGCACGAACCTTCAAAAGAGCGTGGACAACTGTAACATACGCACTGAAAGTATTCACTTTCCCCTCTGTGTATATAATATTCTGCCTAACCAACACCTTTATTCATTAGATATAACTAGCAAGTGATTGCGATATTCCTGGTTTGGTATCACCTTGCAATGCTGATATTACTAGCAGATCGTAAATTAAGTATGGCCGGCGATAGTGGCCGAGCGGTTCTAGGCGCTTCAGTATGGAACCACGCAACCGCTACGATCGCAGGTTCGAAACCTGCCTCGGGCATGGATGTGTGTGATGTCCTTAGGTGAGTTAGGTTTAAGTAGTTCTAAGTTGTAGGGGACTGATGACCTCAGATGTTAAGTCCCATAGTGCTCGCAGCCATTTGAACCATTTACTTAAGTCTATGACTTCACATCAGGGACATTTTGAAGCGAATCTGAAACTACTGTTGATTATGTATGATATAATGGGCAGTCACATCAAAACGAGACTGTTGAAAAATAGTAAGTTAACTGTTTATTATTTCCAAACTAATCCCCATAACAGTTAATAAGTTTATCCCGCTGTGAGTATAAAGGCTCCTTTGAAATAAAAGAAAAATTTTTGTTCACCACTACTACTAGGCTAATTACTGTTTAGCTCTACAGGACCATGATACAGAAATGTTTCCCACACCACATTGTATTGTCTTTCTATGTGTGTGAGTAGCTGTATGTTCACTGTTGTGGATAAATACTTACAGCGTACACAGGGCGATGTGTGAAACCCATAGCGATTACACGCTTCCGCTGTTGTGGAAGTCTGCTCCAGATGTTGCAGATACCGTGTTGAGCTGAAAGTGGTAACCAAAGTTGTTGTTGTTGTTGTGGTCTTCAGTCCTGAGACTGGTTTGATGCAGCTCTCCATGCTACTCTATCCTGTGCAAGCTTCTTCATCTCCTAGTACCTACTGCAACCTACATCCTTCTGAATCTGCTTAGTGTATTCATCTCTTGGTCTGCCCTCCAATGCTAAATTTGTGATCCCTTGATGCCTCAAAACATGTCCTACCAACCGATCCCTTCTTCTAGTCAAGTTGAGCCACAAACTTCTCTTCTCCCCAATCCTATTCAATAACTCCTCATTAGTTACGTGATCTACCCATCTAATCTTCAGCATTCTTCTGTAGCACCACATTTCGAAAGCTTCTATTCTCTTCTTGTCCAAACTGGTTATCGTCCATGTTTCACTTCCATACATGGCTACACTCCATACAAATACTTTCAGAAACGACTTCCTGACACTTAAATCTATACTCGATGTTAACAAATATCTCTTCTTCAGAAACGATTTCCTTGCCATTGCCAGTCTACATTTTATATCCTCTCTACTTCGACCATCATCAGTTATTTTACTCCCTAAATAGCAAAACTCCTTTACTACTTTAAGTGTCTCATTTCCTAATCTAATCCCCTCAGCATCACCCGATTTAATTTGACTACATTCCATTATCCTCGTTTTGCTTTTGTTGATGTTCATCTTATATCCTCCTTTCAAGACACTGTCCATTCCGTTCAACTGCTCTTCCAAGTCCTTTGCTGTCTCTGACAGAATTACAATGTCATCGGCGAACCTCAAAGTTTTTACTTCTTCTCCATGAATTTTAATACCTACTCCGAATTTTTCTTTTGTTTCCTTTACTGCTTGATCAATATACAGATTGAATAACATCGGGGAGAGGCTACAACCCTGTCTCACTCCTTTCCCAACCACTGCTTCCCTTTCATGCCCCTCGACTCTTATAACTGCCATCTGGTTTCTGTACAAATTGTAAATAGCCTTTCGCTCCCTGTATTTTATCCCTGCCACCTTCAGAATTTGAAAGAGAGTATTCCAGTTAACATTGTCAAAAGCTTTCTCTAAGTCTACAAATGCTAGAAACGTAGGTTTGCCTTTTCTTAATCTTTCTTCTAAGATAAGTCGTAAGGTTAGTATTGCCTCACGTGTTCCAACATTTCTGCGGAATCCAAACTGATCTTCCCCGAGGTCCGCTTCTACCAGTTTTTCCATTCGTCTGTAAAGAATTCGCGTTAGTATTTTGCAGCTGTGACTTATTAACCTGTTAGTTCGGTAATTTTCACATCTGTCAACACCTGATTTCTTTGGTATTGGAATTATTATATTCTTCTTGAAGTCTGTGGGTATTTCGCCTGTCTCATACATCTTGCTCACCAGAGTTTTGTCATGACTGGCTCTCCCAAGGCCATCAGTAGTTCTAATGGAATGTTGTCTACTCCCGGGGCCTTGTTTCGACTCAGGTCTTTCAGTGCTCTGTCAAACTCTTCACGCAGTATCTTATCTCCCATTTCATCTTCATCTACATCCTCTTCCATTTCCATAATACTGTCCTCAAGTACATCGCCCTTTTATAAACCCTCTATATACTCCTTCCACCTTTCTGCCTTCCCTTCTTTGCTTAGAACTGGGTTGCCATCTGAGCTCTTGATATTCATACAAGTGGTTCTCTTCTCTCCAAAGGTCTCTTTAATTTTCCTGTAGGCGGTATCTATCTTACCCCTAGTGAGACAAGCCTCTACATCCTTACATTTGTCCTCTAGCCATCCCTGCTTAGCCATTTTGCACTTTCTGTCGATCTCATTTTTGAGGTTTGTATTCCCTTTTGCCTGCTTCATTTACTGCATTTTTATATTTTCTCCTTTCATCAATTAAATTCAATATTTCTTCTGTTACCCAAGGATTTCTATTAGCCCTCGTCTTTTTACCTACTTGATCCTCTGCTGCCTTCACTACTTCATCCCTCAGAGCTACCCATTCTTCTTCTACTGTATTTCTTTCCCCCATTCCCGTCAATTGTTCCCTTATGCTCTCCCTGAAACTCTCTACAACCTCTGGTTCTTTCAGGTTATCCAGGTCCCATCTCCTTAAATTCCCACCTTTTTGCAGTTTCTTCAGTTTCAATCTGCAGTTCATAACCAATAGATTGTGGTCAGAATCCACATCTGCCCCTGAAAATGTCTTACAATTTAAAACCTAGTTCCTAAATCTCTGTCTTACCATTATATAATCTATCTGATACCTATTAGTATCTCCAGGATTCTTCCAGGTATACAACCTTCTTTTATGATTCTTGGACCATGTGTTAGCTATGATTAAGTTATGCTCTGTGCAAAATTCTACAAGGCGGCTTCCTCTTTCATTTCTTCCCCCCAATCCATATTCACCTACTATGTTTCCTTCTCTCCCTTTTCCTACTGACCAATTCCAGTCACCCATGACTATTAAATTTTCGTCTCCCTTCACTACCTGAATAATTTCTTTTATCTCGTCATACATTTCATCAATTTCTTCATCATCTGCAGAGCTAGTTGGCATATAAACTTGTACTACTGTAGTAGGGATGGGATTTGTGTCTATCTTGGCCACAATAATGCGTTCACTATGCTGTTTGTAGTAGCTAACCCGCACTCCTATTTTTTTATTCATTATTAAACCTACTGCTGCATTACCCCTATTTGATTGTGTATTTATCACCCTGTAATCACCTGACCAAAAGTCTTGTTCCTCCTGCCACCGAACTTCACTAATTCCCACTATATCTAACTTTAACCTATCCATTTCCCTTTTTAAATTTTCTAACCTACCTGCCCGATTAAGGGATCTGACATTCCACGCTCCGATCCGTAGAATGCCAGTTTTCTTTCTCCTGATAACGACGTCCTCTTGAGTAGTCCCCGCCCGGAGATCCGAATGGGGGACTATTTTACCTCCGGAATATTTTACCCAAGAGGACGCCATCATCATTTAATCATACAGTAAAGCTGCATGTCCTCGGGAAAAATTACGGCTGTAGTTTCCCCTTGCTTTCAGCCGTTCGCAGTACCAGCACAGCAAGGCCGTTTTGGTTGATGTCACAAGGCCAGATCAGTCAATCATCCAGACTGTTGCCCCTGCGACTACTGAAAAGGCTGCTGCCCCTCTTCAGGAACCACATGTTTGTCTGGCCTCTCAACAGACACCCCTCCGTTGTGGTTGCACCTACGGTACGGCCATCTGAATCGCTGAGGCACGCAAGCCTCACCACCAACGGCAAGGTCCATGGTTCATGGGGAGGTACGGAGAAATATTCTTCGGGGATCTGTTGCATAGCAATCAGATTGCTTTCAGTTTTGAGAAATATCCAGGTACTATTGTGGATTTGAAAGATCCATGAAGTGACTTCTTTTCCGAAGAAAACATCGAACTACACTCCTGGAAATTGAAATAAGAACACCGTGAATTCATTGTCCCAGGAAGGGGAAACTTTATTGACACATTCCTGGGGTCAGATACATCACATGATCACACTGACAGAACCACAGGCACATAGACACAGGCAACAGAGCATGCACAATGTCGGCACTAGTACAGTGTGTATCCACCTTTCGCAGCAATGCAGGCTGCTATTCTCTCATGGAGACGATCGTAGAGTTGCTGGATGTAGTCCTGTGGAACGGCTTGCCATGCCATTTCCACCTGGCGCCTCAGTTGGACCAGCGTTCGTGCTGGACGTGCAGACCGCGTGAGACGACGCTTCATCCAGTCCCAAACATGCTCAATGGGGGACAGATCCGGAGATCTTGCTGGCCAGGGTAGTTGACTTACACCTTCTAGAGCACGTTGGGTGGCACGGGATACATGCGGACGTGCATTGTCCTGTTGGAACAGCAAGTTCCCTTGCCGGTCTAGGAATGGTAGAACGATGGGTTCGATGACGGTTTGGATGTACCGTGCACTATTCAGTGTCCCCTCGACGATCACCAGTTGTGTACGGCCAGTGTAGGAGATCGCTCCCCACACCATGATGCCGGGTGTTGGCCTTGTGAGCCTCGGTCGTATGCAGTCCTGATTGTGGCGCTCACCTGCACGGCGCCAAACACGCATACGACCATCATTGGCACCAAGGCAGAAGCGACTCTCATCGCTGAAGACGACACGTCTCCATTCGTCCCTCCATTCACGCCTGTCGCGACACCACTGGAGGCGGGCTGCACGATGTCGGGGCGTGAGCGGAAGACGGCCTAACGGTGTGCGGGACCGTAGCCCAGCTTCATGGAGACGGTTGCGAATGGTCCTCGCCGATACCCCAGGAGCAACAGTGTCCCTAATTTGCTGGGAAGTGGCGGTGCGGTCCCCTACGGCACTGCGTAGGATCCTACGGTCTTGGCGTGCATCCGTGCGTCGCGGCGGTCCGGTCCCAGGTCGACGGGCACGTGCACCTTCCGCCGACCACTGGCGACAACATCGATGTACTGTGGAGACCTCACGCCCCACGTGTTGAGCAATTCGGCGGTACGTCCACCCGGCCTCCCGCATGCCCACTATACGCCCTCGCTCAAAGTCCGTCAACTGCACATACGGTTCACGTCCACGCTGTCGCGGCATGCTACCAGTGTTAAAGACTGCGATGGAGCTCCGTATGCCACGGCAAACTGGCTGACACTGACGGCGGCGGTGCACAAATGCTGCGCAGCTAGCGCCATTCGACGGCCAACACCGCGGTTCCTGGTGTGTCCGCTGTGCCGTGCGTGTGATCATTGCTTGTACAGCCCTCTCGCAGTGTCCGGAGCAAGTATGGTGGGTCTGACACACCGGTGTCAATGTGTTCTTTTTTCCATTTCCAGGAGTGTATTTCACCAGAACTGAACGCTCCCGTCGGAACTCTTCTCAAGCTGGTATTTATTATTAAATCACAATAGAAGTATACGCTGGATGTATAATAACACGTACCTTCTTGAAATGAACAATATTTTATTGTTCTGTTAACTGATTTCCTTACATATACACATATATTTTACAATGTGAATAAAAAACTCGCAATGGCGTCGAGTTTTACATCACAAGAATGGTTCTCCTCTCCTAAAATTTACTCTTAAGAAGAACAAAAGTTCTATCTCCTAAGAATAATTATGAGAGCGCTGACCGCCACAGAGTAATAAACAATATCTTTGTCTCTCTCTCTCTCCCTCTCTCTCTCGCGCACTGTCACAGCAAGTTACGTTGCATGATACATCATATTTGCCCCTCTTGTGGACGAACGTTTTTGGGCAAAAACAAACACGAGCGTTCACACAAAACTATATCGGTGATTGTTTATGACGCTGTATTAATGTCCACTAGACAATTAATGTCCACTATATTTCTTATGATATTTTGGTATTAGTGAACGACTATCTAAATGGAAATTATAGATTTGGGTGCATATACTGCTGACAAAGCCTGTGATACTTGAAAATTCCTGATGCAGCTTATATGCATAGCTTCTTACTTGCTTGCTTTTATTCATTTGTCGAGGATGGCATGAGATGTGATCAGAAACCTTTTTCATCATCACTCAAAGCTTCTGCCACTCGCCTTGGGATGTCTCAAACGGGTAATCTAGCCATTCGGCCAAGCCCCACAAAGGAAAACCAAGGAAAACCTCGGGGTAGATTTACCACCCTCGTATTTCGCATTTGCAAAGAAAATTAATTGAGTTGCAATGAAAAAAAAAATTACAATATGGATATTTTTTTTGAATGAATTTAAACACTGTTAACAAAAGAATTACAACACCGTTAATCTTCTGTGTCTTGAGGTGAACCGTCGACACGTTGGTACATGTCCATCTACGATTCCCTTCTATTTGTCATCTCCGGGTAACTGATTGAATTCAGTTCCCATTTCACCATATCCTCGTGGGTATTATGGTTTTCCGCCTATGGTTAACATGAAAATAAGAGTCAGTGTAAGTTCTGTGGAAAAGGTGTTTGATCTACGCTGAGCTGAAATAGAATCTAATCTGAAGTTCTTTCTCATTCTCTGTCGTGAATTTGAAATATTCGGAAGTCGTAAGGTGTTCTTCATTTCTATCAACAACCACAGAAGGCAATATACACTAATCCAACTGGTGATACCGTCTCAACTTATGCACGTCATCTTTCAGATGGAATTTAACACTTGTTGATGTTCTTGTAACTGAAAGTAATTCGCTCAGTTGGTAACTTCGCGAGCAACAATTGACCTAACATAATTTACATACACAGGTATGTTACAACAATACTACAATTATAAAGGCAATGTCCATCACAAAAGATTGAAACAAAGTAATAGGCGTTTTTTTTTGTTTTTTACTGAGAACGGGCTATCCCTTCCGAACAGCATGACTTCAGCTCAGCGAGTAAAAAAACAAATACAAACATACACTGACATTGTCAAATTGACATAAGAAAAAATATCTTGCCATAGACCAGATTCATTTGAGTCACTAACCCATCGTCATTATACATTGTGAAACCTGATTGAATTTACTATCAACTAAATAAAAACTTTTTTTAAAAGAAATCATTCATACTATTGTTAAATTCTCTGCATACTGAAAAGAAAACTTATGTATACAAATACTTAATGTCTGCATATCTCTCTTACATTATGCCTGAAAAGAAAAACTAACTACTAAATTGCAAAAAGAAAGAAACTATCCTAAGTATGATTCATAGGTTTAATGAAAATTGTCTAATCAATATTATTTGATGAGAATAGTATCTTCAATCTTCATAATCTTCAGTCATCATGAAATTCCTTTAACAAGTGATGAGGACACATTCCTTTCACCTTTCCATTTTTCACATCCCTCAAAACATAAGTTCCTGGATGGGGTATTTTGGTAATCAGAAATGGTCCTTGATACAATAATTGCCATTTTGTGTTCTTCCTCTGTATAAGTGAAGACTTAGGATGAGTTTTTACAAAAACATGGTCTTTCACTTTATATGTTTTTATTTTTCCAAGTCGATTGTCAAAATAAATTTTCCTTTTTCTTGCCTTGTCCATATATTGAGTAAGGATTCCCGTACTTTATTTTGTAGGCCTATTTTGTTAATAGCTACTTTAGGAATTGGTCGAATCCAGTCATTCTGTTCCTGTTTTCCAAACATCCGTTCGTATGGGGTGCATTCTGTCGTAGTATGTGGCATATTGTTTACAATTTCCTGAAAATCGTCAAGATAATCGATCCATTTGGGTTGCTGGTTGTGGCAATATGTTCTCATGAACCGGTTTAATTCACGAAAAATTCGTTCCACGGGATTCGACGAAGGGTGGTACACTGATGTTAGAATTTGTTTTATACCACAACTGGTTAATGTTTGCCTCCAACGAAATCCAGTGAACATTGACCCATTGTCAGAAAGAATAGCCTCTGGTTTGCATACCTTGACTATATAATCCTTGACCAGGTTCTTGGCTATGGATGCAGCAGTAGCTGATTGTAATGGATAAAGTTTGACATACTAAGTGAGTTTATCAAGAAAAGCTACAATATATTTTTATCCTCCCCTTGATGATGGTAGAGGACCACAGACGTCGACCGAAACCATTTACTTATGTCTATGAGTTCACATCCGGGACATTTTGAAGCGAATCTGAAACTATTGTTGATTATGTATGTATAAGGGGCAGTCACATCAAAACGACACTGTTGAAAAATAGTAAGTTAACTGTTTATTATTTCCAAACTAATCGCCATAACAGTTAATAGGTTTATTCCGCTGTGAGCCAGGAGGTCAGTGCCTTAATGGAAAAATATTTACAGTTCCCTACATTTTCTGCCTAACCAACACCTTTATTCATTAGATATAACTAGCAAGTGATTGCGATATTCCTGGTTTGGCATCACCTTGCAATGCTGATGTTACCAGCAGATTGTAAATTATTTGATTAATCACAGGCCGCTCCTTTACTTAAGTCTGGCCGGCCGTAGCGGCCGAGCGGTACTAGGCGCTTCAGTCTGGAACCACGCAGCCGCTACGGTCGCAGGTTCGAAACATGCCTCGGGCATTGATGTGAGTGATGTCCTTAGGTTAGTTAGGTTTAAGTAGTTCTAAGTTGTAGGGGACTGATGACCTCAGATGTTAAGTCCCATAGTGCTCACAGCCATTTGAACCATTCTATGACTTAACCATTCTATGACTTCACATCCAAGACATTGTGAAGCGAATCTGAAACTACTGTTGATTATGTATGATATAAGGGGCAGTCACATCAAAACGAGACTGTTGAAAAATAGTAAGTTAACTGTTTATTATTTCCAAACTAATCGCCATAACAGTTAATAAGTTTATCCCGCTGTGAGCCAGGAGTTTCAGTGCCTTAATGGAAAAATGTTTACAGTTCCCTACTGTACCATGACTGTACCCAGGCGTGCACCATTTCGTCCTAAGAGAATTGACGGCCACGAATATCTTTCTTCAGGGGTCAAAAAATGTGGATGTCGTCTGGGGAGAGATGGGGACTGCGTGGATGGTGTGTAAAGGCCTCCCAGTGAAACTTCTGCAACATAGTCGAAACACATCCTCCAGACAGCTCTCATCTCTCCTCATGTTATTTCCATATTTATGGAGGCATGCGGAGAGATATCTATTGCCTTCGATTTGCTTCAGGCGAAAAGGTACAAGTGTGAGTAAAGTCTCGTTTTCTGTAGACAACCGCCAACATTTACATATGAAGGCATTGTCCGTCTTGTCTCACAGTGGGATATAAAGTATTAACAGTCACGGCGATTAATTCCGAAATTTCTATTAATGTTGAAATGTAGCACCTGGGGTGAGAGAGGTCAGTATGGTTTAGTAGTGTTGGAGTGGCGGGTTGTGGAGACAGTGCTGCTGGTCGGGGGTGGGTAGGAAAACTCCGATGAAAGATATAACACCTTTTATTTAGTGCTGTGACGCCCCCAGGCACGCCACGCCCTCTTAATGCGCTTTGTCTACCGGCAATGCAGTTGAGGTCGGAAGTCCCAGTGGCGGGATGGCCATTTGACATCCGCGTCCTGCTTTGCTGACACTGTTTCCCCCACACAGCAGTACATGTCTCACATGGTACTACGGGTATGTGGCCCTGAGTGAGTAGTGCCAGTGACGCAAACGTCCACTGAATTCTAGTAGGCATCCACCTCTACTGTGTTGGAACCTCGCCCTGATGCAGATGGATGGCAGCAGTACAACTCTGGCTACGAACTTTTGCACTCCAGGGCAGGAGTTCGGTTGCTACCGTGGAACTGGGGGACAGCTCATCGATGGAGTTATTCAACGTCTACATCTACATCTACATCTACATACATACTCCGCAATCCACCATACGGTGCGTGGCGCAGGGTACCTCGTACCAGAACTAGCATCTTCTCTCCCTGTTCCACTCCCAAACAGAACGAGGGAAAAATTACTGCCTGTATGCTTCTGTACGAGCCTTAATCTCTCTTATCTTATCTTTGTGGTCTTTCCGCGAAATGTAAGTTGGCGGCAGTAAGACTGTACTGCAGTCAACCTCAAATTCTGGTTCCCTAAATTTCCTCAGTAACGATTCACGAAAAGAACGCCTCCTTTCCTCTAGAGACTCCCACCCGAGTTCCTGAAGCATTTCCGTAACACTCGCGTGATGATCAAACCTACCAGTAACAAATCTATCAGCCCGCCTCTGAATTACTTCTATGTCCTCCCTCAATCCGACCTGATAGGGATCCCAAACGCTAGAGCAGTACTCAAGAATACGTCGTATTAGTGTTCTATAAGCAGTCTCCTTTACAAATGAACCACATCTCCCCAAAAGTCTACCAATGAAACGAAAACGACTATCCGCCTTCCCCACAACTGCCATTACATGCTTGTCCCACTTCATATCGCTCTGCAATGTTACGCCCAAATATTTAATCGACGTGACTGTGTCAAGCGCTACACTACTAATGGAGTATTCAAACATTACTGGATTCTTTTTCCTATTCATCTGCATTAATTTACATTTACCTATATTTAGAGTTAGCTGCCATTCTTTACACCGATCACAAATCCTGTCCAAGTCATCTTGTATCCTCCTACATTTATTATTTTTTATTTAGCGAATGGCTATACATGCAACATTAATACATCAAGTGTTAGACATTAAAATCTTATAACAATCATAAATATAATTTATGTTTATATTGGCCAGTTAAAAAGTTATATCGAGGTTTGAGATCCATTCTAGCGCCGATGGGGATGCCTCCAGGAAGTCGGACCAGTGCCCTGCATATGCTCGCAAGGAGCATTCACCATGGATGTGTTGGATCGTCTGTCTAGGTGCACCGCAGTCGCATTCTGGTGACATCGCTCTTCCCCATTTGTGTAATGAATCCGCACACCTGCCATGTCCAGTACGTATTCGATTTAATGCGGACCATGTTTTCCTTGTTAGTTCCATTCCAGAGATGTTGCAGTTATAGCTCTCAAACCAGGTCTGTAGTTGGTCATTTGTCTTTTGGTTCCAATCTAGTCTCCATTGTTTCATGTGGTCATAGTTATTATTTTGAAGCTGCTCAACTGTGCGTATGGGTGGCTTCCTTGATTTCGATCGAGTGTGTCGCAGTTGTGAGAATTCTTCTGTAATTGGTAGTTCTGGTTTTGTCTCAATCTTTCTGAATTCGTGCAGTAGGGCCGCTTTTCTACGCAGCTCCGGGGGCAGGATATTACATAGCACCGGTAACCAGTACGTGGGCGTTGATTTAACAGTTCCAGAAATCAACCTCATTGTGTTATTTAACTGCCTGTCAATAAGTTTGGTGTGACAGCTATTAATCCAGACTGGAGCGCAGTACTCAGCCACAGAGAACACTAAGGCGATATATGAGGTGCGTAATGTTTTTGCGTTAGCTCCCCAAGTAGTACCGCTAAGTTTTTGGATGATGTTATTCCGTGTTCCAATTTTTGCAGTGGTGTTCTGCAGATGTTTTCGGTAAGAAAGAGTGCGATCCAATGTTATACCTAAGTACTTTGGAAACTTATTATGTTTGAGGTTGGTGTTTCCGAGTTTTATGTTAATAATTTCATTTGCCATTTTGTTATTAAGATGGAATGTAGATACTTCAGTTTTGTTAGGGTTTGGCTTGAGTCTCCATTTCTTGAAATAATTGTATAGTATTTCAACGTCATTATTAAGGACTTCCTCTGTATTGAAGAGATACTTGTCTCTGGTAGCCAGTGCTATGTCATCCGCATAGCAAAATTTTCTTGACTTTGTGTTTGGGAGATCTGCTATATAGAGGTTAAACAGAAGAGGGGCCAATACGGAGCCTTGCGGAAGCCCGTTGTTAATAAGTTTTGTTTTGCTTGTCTTTCCGTTTAGGGTGACCTAGAAGGTTCTGTTACTCAGCATATTATGTATTAAGGATGTTAGAATGGCAAGGAATCACTCTTAAGAGTTTGTAAATTATTCCATCTCTCCAAACAGTATCATATGCAGATGTTAAGTCTAGAAATACAGCACTTGTTTTCAATTTCTGTCGAAAGCCAGCCTCTATGTAGGATGTTAATGCCAGAACTTGGTCACAGCAACTACGGCCAGGTCTGAAGCCTGCCTGTTCTATAGGTAAGTTCTCCATAATAATGCCGCTAATTCGATTATGGACAAGTCGTTCGAGAAGTTTGTATGTACAGCTAAGAAGTGCTATTGGTCTGTAGCTTAGCGGTTGGTCTGCTGGTTTCCCTGGTTTCAGCAAAGCTATTATTCTTGCCGTTTTGAATTCTCTAGGGAGATGGTTTGTAGTCAAAATGTTCGAAAAGAAATTTGCCAGCCATTTGACTACGTTCTTTCCAGCGTAGGTTAGAAATTCTGGATGTATGTTGTCAAAACCTGGGGCTTTGCCCGGTTTCATATCCTTGAGGGCAGTAATGACATCATCCTCAGTGAATGGTCTGGAAAGCTCTGATATATTTGGAGTATTCTTTTTTAGTGTTCTGAGTTCGCGCTTAATCATCCTGGTATGTGGTTTGTCTCTCGGAGCTCTTGACATTTCGACAATGTTATTTGCAATTTTCTCTGGTGTTATGGTTGGATTTTTCTGGGCTGGTCTTGTCGTACCTCCGAGTTTACGTAACAAACTCCATGCCTTCCTACTTGATTGAGTGAAATTCATTCTTTCAGTTGCTTCAGTCCATCGTTGTCTTCTTGCGGAATCTAGATTGTGGAGGAGGTCATCAGCTATTTCTTGGTCACCACTACTAGTAAAATCCTCATATAGCTGATGCCATTTTGCATCCCATCCTGGGATGTATTCTTTTCGAAACCCCCTAGGGATGTGTTTTTTAGCTGTGGTAATTATAGCTTTCCTGAAACGATCGTAGCATTTAGGTAGTGACGGTATAAACCGGATGCATTTATCAAGGTCCGCTGAATACTTCTCCCAGTCAGCTTTTTGGAAATTCCATCTACGTCGAGGGAAGGACCGTATCAGGGGTATAGTGACACCGATGTCTAAAATAACAGGCCTATGCTGGCTGTGTGGGAAATCTGTGGCAACCCTTCTATGTTTAGGCACTGGTTTTCCTTCGTTATCGGTAGTTACAAAGCAGATTGTAGTCCCTGCGCCAGACGGCCGAGTGGAATGTGCCCCTCTCCTTGGCATCGAATATAAGATGTAGATTGTTCTCGTCGGCCCATTCCACCAGCGCTTCTCCATGTTCATTATTTTGGGTGTATCGCCACATTTCATGATGGCTATTAAAATCACCGGCATATATCGTTGGGTGTTCATGTACGGGTAGTACAATACTTGGCCAGATTTGGTTTGGTGGTTTGTAGACATTTATAAGTCTTATGTTGTCTACTTTTATATCAACAACATGGATGTTGTTTTCTGTGCTTGTGGACAGCAGGTGTGCATGTTCAGTATCGGATCGGGCATATGTGGCGGTGCCATAGGCGTGATGATATGTTGCGCCTATTTGTTGGAAGCCTCGAATACGTCCTCTTCTTTGTAAGTCTTCCTGCGAGTCGGTATGTGTTTCCTGAAGGAGTACCACATCGACGCTATTGTCCAATAGAAACTTTGAAAGATATTCAGATTTGGATCGACAAATTCCCTCAATATTTAGCTGGCAGATCCTCCTACAGCCACTCAACGACGACACCTTCCCGTACACCACAGCATCATCAGCAAACAGCCGCACATTGATATCCACCCTATCCAAAAGATCATTTATGTAGATATAAAACAACAGCGGACCTACCACACTTGCCTGGGGCACTCCAGATGATACCCTCACTTACGATGAACACTCACCATCGAGGACAACGTACTGGGTTCTATTACTTAAGAAGTCTTCGAGCCACTCACATACTTGGGAACCAATCCCATATGCTCGTAACTTAGGAGTCTGCGGTGGGGCACCGAGTCAAACGCTTTCCGGAAGTCAAGGAATATGGCATCCGTCTGATACCCTTCATCCATGGTTCTCAAGATATCATGTGAAAAAAGGGCGAGTTGCGTTTCGCAGGAGCGATGCTTTCTAAAGCCGTGCTGATGCATGTACAGCAACTTCTCTCTCTCAAGGAAATTCATTATATTCGAACTGAGAATATGTTCGAGAATCTTGCAACAAACCGATGATAAGGATATTGTTCTGTAATTTTGAGGATCCGTCCTTCTACCCTTCTTATATGCAGGCATCACCTGCGCTTTTTCCAGTCACTCGGGACTTTACGTTGGGCAAGAGATTCGCGATAAATGCAAGCTAAGTAAGGAGCCAATGCAGTAGAGTACTCTCTGTAAAACCGAATTGGAATCCCATCAGGACCTGGCGATTTGTTTATTTTCAACCCATTCAGCTGCTCTACAACCCCAGGGATGTCTACCACGATGTCCTCCATACAGGAATCTGTACGAGACTCAAACGGTGGTATGTTTGTCTTATCCTCCTGCGTCAGGTACGGACTTAGAACCGTGAATTGGTCTGGTGGAGACGGCTGCCCGTATCACCGTAGGCTGCTGGCTGGCCACCACGTGATGGAGACTTACGTGGATGCGATGTTGGAACGGGTGCTGCCAGACTGCGCGTAACAGAGGGTATTTATAGTGAGTAACAACACGCTTGTTGCGCCGATACATTGGTTCCAGGTCAACACATTTGCGTCCTAATGGTGTGGAATTGTTCCGCAGGCCAGTTGGCAGACGCGTGGCCTTTTTGGAATATCAATGCTGTAGCGTATCAGCGCCTCCATACCTGCCTGCTTGACTCACATATGGCTGCAGTGGAAATGCTTCTCACACAGAAAGGCCCGAAATTAGCGGTGGAGTTACATATCATTCCTATTTGGGAAGACCCTGGGTCTGAACCCGTGACCGGTCTGCAAGAGAAGACTTCACATATATAGATTATTAACAGTTTATCTCTTACATTAAGCAACATAGCTCAGAAGCCCCACATTCCCTCAGCAATTCTTAGCCCTTCGGCCCTTCTATTTATTCTTACACCACTAGATAAAACCTCTGTTCACGTTTGAGCTACTTCAGAAGCATTAATCCCTCTAAATACTAAACAATTATCCAATCGTCGTGGCCTTAGGGAGTCTTGTACTGCAACCAACAATGCTCATTTTAACATCAGTGTTCCTTGTCTTCCAAATCAAAATTAATTATATACTACATTGCAATTCTCTTAGTGCCATATTCCGTTTCTTCCACCCTCGTACCTTCCATTCTACGAACGGTTAGCCAATCCATCGGTATCTGACGTACTAGAGGATAGCTCTGGCGAGGAGCCCTCCGCCCAAGGTACAAGGCTGCTCAAAACAGGTTTTGAGCGTGTACTGCTGGTTCTCCGACATTGCTGCGCAAGTGGAAGCTGTTGCTCTGCTGAACCCGACGCTCTTACGTGTCTGTTAGATAGCTTATGGGCGGGATTAGGTTAGGATCCAACGTTTCATCCAGGTACAGCAGATGTCTCACTGGAAGGATCGCTAGTGGCTTCCCCGGCCAGTACAACTGTGGCTGCATCATTTCTGACATGGTTTCTCGTGTAACAGAGGCCGACAGGTGTCAGGTCTGCCCAGCTATGTCACAGTCCATCTAGTTAGTCACCATCCCACTTCCACGCAGTTTCAAACGCTTAGCTCACGCAATCCTACCTTGCTCGTAGCAGTTCGATATTACATCATCGGTAACGTTTACAGAATAAAATCAGTGCGGACTCCCTTGCTGGAAATAGGGTCACGGCTCCAGCAGATAACGTGGACAGTCCTGACCTTTTGCTTCACCTAAGTACTCTTGCATTTCGGAAGTGCCGGCACTGGTATGCATCGCCCGGATGGGAAGATGATAGCGTTCGAGTTCTGTTAGCGATGTCACCGCGTGATCTACTGCAATCAGCCGTACCTCCTTTATCTTCGACAGACTTCCCCAGACTTCCTCATTTTAACTGGTTTGCATGTGTGCTGTAACACAGGAATATGGCCTGCTCATTGATATTTGGAAAACAGATTGATATATACAGTCGTGCTACATCTGTCCTAATCTCAACCGCTGCTAGGTGGTAATACATATGGTATATTTGAATTGTCTGGTTCAGCTACTAGTTCTATTTCCAGCGGCCTCTCCTTCTGCACTATCCGCAGGCCTACAGAGAAAGAACTGATCCGGCATTAACAGAGCACGACTCAGCTGCCCTTGTGGTGCAAGTGTGACTGTATTCTACAACTCCGTTACCACTACCCAAACGTACCACAAGCTATCGACCAAAGACTGCAACAATCTTGCTAGTGCTATTCTCTTATCCAAAATAACCCCCGGCGTTTGTATAGCTTCCAGGTCCCGGTTCACAGTATGCACTGTTGTCTTTAGCAGGTTCGTTACCTCCCTTGCTAACATTGTTCAATACCACTTTTTAAAAACTGGTTAACTGTATAGTATGTCATTCCGTGGAGGCTTTATTCCTCCCTGCAAAACCACTCACTCTCTTAATGGTACCGTTAAGTTCCCGGGGTCAGGGGCATTTGCAGTCCCGTAAAACATTCTACCCCTGCACCTAACCAACCTTGATCATGTCGTTGTACAGTGCGTGGCACTATCAGTATCTACTGGACACGCTCTCGCAAGCCGACTGCGGTGGCCACGCGGTTCTAGGCGCTGCAGTCCGGAACCGCGCGACTGCTACGGTCGCAGGTTCGAATCCTGCCTCGGGCATGGATGTGTGTGATGTCCTTAGATTAGTTAGGTTTAAGTAGTTCTAAGTTCTAGGGGACTGATGACCTCAGATGTTACGTCCCATAGTGCTCAGCGCCATTTGAACCATTTTTTTGCCCTCGCAATTGTTCGTATGACGCGTAACTCCTCATTTGTTCTAGCGCGTCCTTTTCTGCTGTCTCCCGCCGTAACTCTATGAACACTTGTTCTGAGCCGTCTCACCTCATTATGCGTTTCCCAAGCCTGCAGGGCCAGCTTCAGTGTCCAACGCTGGTTTGTGAGTACTACATTCTCCTCCCTTGTGAAAAGTACTCCAGTTTACAATGGTAATATCCACAGTGCTCCTTTTCCACTCTAAGTGAAGAGGTGAAACACTACTAAGATAAAGACTCCCTCATCTTCCGCTTCAACCCACGGCAACTTGAGAACAGGGAACTCTCAGTAGTCCCCACTCCCCTCTCAAAAATTTGCCGTCTCGTAAAATACAAAAAGAAAACTTGAATCTAATATACCCAGCTTACATACAAATTAACTTAGAAGTATAACATTATATATAACATGAACAAAATCCTCTCTCGTATCCCCACCCTCAGCTGTTACGCTAGTCACTTATGTGTCTAAATAACACGACACTCAACTTAACTTTCAACATTATACAGTCTAACACATACGTAAACCACTTTCTTGGGCTTAATCTATACGTAATCTCCATCACAGGTCGTGCAAGGTTTCCTGCGCTTCCCATTCGTCATACAACCCATAACTTTAATGAATGACGACACATGCGTCAACGCATCTGGAGCACAAAGAAACGGATTTAGACGACCAACATGAGCAATAGTTGTAGGAGTCGGAAATTGAAGCTTGGCATTTACCTACCTGATATAGCCCCTGATATCGAGCTACAAATTTCTTAGTACTACCTTTCGAAACGCAAGGGATCATTAACATTTCCAAATGTCTGATTTTACAATGTGGTAATCTGCCCACGCGATTTCCCAATCGCCGGCCTTGGTGGCCGAGCGGTTCTAGGCGCTACAGTATGGAACCGCGCGACCGCTACGGTCGCAGGTTCGAATCCTGCCTCGGGCATTGATGTGTGTGATGTCCTTAGGTTAGTTAGGTTTAAGTAGTTCTAAGTTCTAGGGGACTGATGACCTCAGATGTTAAGTCCCATAGTGCTCAGAGCAATTTGAACCATTTGATTTCCCAGTCACTCTAGGCGTTCCAGGGTACTGGTGTTTGCTGCCTGAGACCGTTTCTGAATTTAAGTCACTGTTTTAGCAAATTCCTTGATGGACTGCCAACTCTTGGCCTCATTTTGTCGAACGGTGACGAAATGTCACCTCCGTAAATTGCTCCATAGGGTGATAGTCCTGTAGCACAATGGACTTTTCAATTGCATTCACTTACAACAAAAGATAAATACTCGTTTCTTCGATGCCTGGCGTGAGTTCACGTAATGATTCAACGTGTGATGTAGCCTCTTCGTCCTGCCATTAGCCTGAGGGTGCAGTGGACTTCTTAACTTCCTAACCTTTAACAAATTACACACCTGCTTTGACGATTTCCATATAACGTTTGGCCCCTGATCTGTAATCATAGTTCAAGACACTCCAGATCTGACCACCCACTTGCGACCTATGCTTGTGCTAACGTTGCTGCCTGTTGGTTAGGCATTACAACCGTTTACACCTATCTGGAAAAATGATCGATAATATTCATAACAAATCCATCCCCTGTTGAAGTCATTTTGAATGGCCTGAGTAAATGCATCCCAATTCTTTTAAATGGTTCTGTCCTTTGTGGTAACATTTGGAAAGGTGTTAAGTTATGGCTCATATCTGCCATTGTCCACAACTCCTCACATACCGACCCACATGTTCTTTCCCTGACTTTCACCATTAGTGTTCCACTACTTGCCTATTCCTTTTTCTAAAACCCTCATTTCCTGACAATACATAGTCATGTACTTCTTTCAACACTTCTTCTTCTAGTTCCGCTGCCACTACTATCCACGGCCCCAAGCTCACTGTCTTACGCAACAACCCGTCACACACAGTGAATTGTGTCTACATTCAGTATCAGCTTGTTGTGCTGCTTGCCATTGTGCAAGGTTGTGACCCACTGTCTGTATCAGTGCTACTTTTTGGATTAAACTATCTGCATTCATATATTTTTACCAGGAACATGTGACTTCATATTTGAACTCGTTTAACTCTGTTCAGTATACTAGAAGGTGTTTTGAGCTTCAACAGCCACTTAAGCCCTGCATGGTCAGTTACCACTTTAAATTTCTTCCCATACAGATAACATGGGATGTTCATAATTCCTTATATCACACTAAGCATCTCTTTTTGTATTGTGGAGTAGTTTTTCTCTGCTCTGTTCAACTGCCTGGAAGCATACACAACGGCTTGATCCGCTCCGTTTACTACCTGACTGTGATTACAGCCTACAGCTTGATTGAAAGCGTCAGTTGGCAAGATGATCTCTTTCTTGTAGTCGAGAAAAATTATTACTGGACTTGATGTCAAATCTGTAATTCCTCGAAAGTGTCTTGGCGACCCTCAAATTCGAACAATAATTTCTCCGAAAATTACTAGCAGATTAAAATCGTACTCCAGACCGAGACGAACTGGGAATCTTGTCCTTTTGCAAGCATTTACTTAGACTGAGCTACCCGAGCACAACTCACGGTCGGCCCTCACAGCTTTAATTCCTCCAGTTCCTAATCTCGTACCTTCCTAACCTCACAGAGGATCTACCAGTCCTGGAAGGAAGGATATTGCAGGGACGCGGCTTAGCCACACCGTTGGGGGTGTTTTAAGAATGAGATCTTCACTTTGCAGAGGAGTATGGCATAATATGAAACTTACTGGCAGATTAAAACTATGCGTCAGACCGAGACTCGAACTCAGGATCTTTGCCTTCCACGGGCAAGTGCTCTAGCGACTGAGCTGCCTTAAGCAGCTGTCCACGAAAGGCAAAATCCGATTTCGAGTCTTCATAGGGCACACAGTTTTAATATGCCAGCAAATTTCGTATCAGTGCACACGCCATTAAAGAGTGACAAACTCATTCTGGAATAATTTCTCCATTGCCAATTATCCATACCTTTACACACTGCCCTGGAGCCCACTGGCTGAGTCCACACCCACGTCATCCAGGACTACCACATCAGCTGCCAACATTCCTTTGGTGAGCTCTACTACATCGCTGCCAATATTGTCTAGATTCATGGGCACTAGGTTACTATCCAGTTCCTCCTATACGCATGCAACGCTTCTCCTTACAAAGCAGCATAATATGTTTAACACGTCATTTTATGCCCGTGGCTCTACCAAGTGCAAAGCATTGAAGGGCTATTCTGGTCCCACATTTACCCACACCAACTTCCTGGTGTCTTGCGGCTCAATAACATGTGAACTGTTCTTGGCTGAAGTTCAGGTGTATCATCCATTAAGACTCATGCAAGTTGCAAATGTACCTGACTGGCGAATGTCTTCCTAGCTGGAATGTTGCCCCTCTAAGTTCGGCTACATGTAATGTACAGTCAGTTTTGGCATGCTGCGTTGTCAGAAAATCTAATACTAAGATCATGGAGTAGCCTTGTGCACAACATCTACACATTGCTTTGAACGCCCCCTAAGATGAATATCTACCATTACTGAACACAAAGATTCCACATCACCACTTCAAACTCCACATAAATTATACCGTGGAAGGTTGAATCGCTTCCGTTCCACGGGATCCATATTTGTCACAGACACATGCACCCTGTGTCCAATAAAAACTTGTGATTTCCACCCCTCACTATTCTAGTATTCTACAGTTCACCTCTGCGTCCGTGGGGCGTACCCGGAGTTCCCTTTGCCTTTAAAATCTGCTTATTCATCCTCTCTTGCCGTGAAGTCGGAAGGTCGCAGTGGCACGATGGCCGTTTGACGTTTGCGATCAGCTTTGCTGACTGTTTACCCGATCGGCAGTGCATGCCTAAGTTAGTACGGTGTGGCCGTGAGTGAGCAGCGCCAGTGAGGCGATCGTCCTCTGAATTCCTACATGCATCCATTGATACCGCGTCAGAAGATCGCCTTGATGCGAATGAATGGCGACAGTGCTGCCCTGGCTGCGAACCGCTGCTCTCCGAGGCAGGAGTTCCGTTGTTGGCGTGGAGCTTGGGAACGAATCATCCGTCGTGTCGTTCTAAGGCCACAGGAGTGGACTTAGAACCGTGAACTGGTATGGTGGGGATGGCTGCCCAGACCGCCGTCAGCTGCTTAGTTGTCCATAATGTGATGGAGACTTGCGTGGAACCGATGTTGGTACGGGTGTTACCAGACCGTGCACAACTGCTCTAGAATCAGGGATTATATGTTGTGGTCAATAGCACCCTTTTTGTGTCGATACACTGGTTTCAGGCACCCACAGATCAACACCTTCGTGTCTCAATGGTGTGAAAATACTCTGCAGGCCAGATCGTAGCTGCATGGCCTTTCTGCAATGTTACCACGATTATGCAGCTCGACCCAGCCGCCTTGTGATGTAGAAACTGGCTCGCTAGCGAAATCACGTATCAGCGTCTGTGCTTTAACATGCTTGCCATCCATACAGCGCAATGGAAGCGCTTCTCAACCACTAACATCCAAAATTGGCGACGTTACAGAAATAATCAACAGTTTACTTACTTTTTCCATCTGACTTGCTTTCATTTGCCTGTCCCTCATGTAATGGACACCAAATTATTGTGCTAACAGAACGTCAAAATCTAAAATATAAAGTAAAAGTGTAGAAAAATATGTATCTTTCATTGTGATCTTGTGAAGCATCATCAAATTATACAATTATACAGAAAGCAATAGCCAGGTGGATTTAAACGCTAAATGCGTAAGATACCGTGAAAAAAATGGATGTGTTATGACTATAAAATCTTTACAATTCAGAACATTAAAAGTATTAGCAAGCTTTAACTCTCCTTCACCCGAACAGCTTTGAGAGGACTAACGGTAGGAAACATAGTGGGTGAATATGGATTGGGGGAGAGAAATGAAAGAGGAAGCCGTCTGGTAGAATTTTGCACAGAGCATAACTTAATCATAGCTAACACTTGGTTCAAGAATCATAAAAGAAGGTTGTATACATGGAAGAATCCTGGAGATACTAGAAGGTATCAGATAGATTATATAATGGTAAGACAGAGATTTAGGAACCAGGTTTTAAACTGTAATACGTTTCCAGGGACAGATGTGGACTCTGATCACAATCTATTGGTTATGAACTGTAGATTAAAACTGAAGAAACTGCAAAAAGGTGTGAATTTAAGGAGATGGAACCTGGATAAACTGACTAAACCAGAGGTTGTAGAGAGTTTCAGGGAGAGCATAAGGGAACAATTGACAGGAATGGGGGAAATAAATACAGTAGAAGAAGAATGGGTAGCTCTGAGGAATGAAGTAGTGAAGGCGGAAGAGGATCAACTAGGTAAAAAGACAAAGACTAGTAGAAATCCGTAGGTAACAGAAGAAACATTGAATTTAATTGATGAAAGGAGAAAATATAAAAACACAGTAAATGAAGGAGGCAAACAGGAATACAAACGTCTCAAAAATGAGATTGACAGGAAGTGCAAAATGGCTAGCAGGGATGGCTAAATGTAAGGATGTAGAGGCTTATCTCACTAGGGGTAAGATAGATACTGCCTACAGGAAACTTAAAGAGACCTTTGGAGAAAAGAGAGCCACTTCTATGAATATCTAGAGCTCAGATGCAAACTCAGTTCTAAGCAAAGAAGGGAAAGCAAAGGTGGAAGGAGTATATAGAGAGTCTATACAAGGGAGATGTACTTGAGGACAATATTATGGAAATTGAAGAGGATGTAGATGAAGATGAAATGGGAGACACGATACTGCGTACTGCGTGAAGAGTTTGACAGAGCACTGAAAGACCTAAGTCGAAACAAGGCCCCGGGAGTAGACAACATTCCATTGGAACTACTGACGTCCTTGGGAGAGCCAGTCCTGACAAAACTCAACCATCTGGTGAACAAGATGTATGAATCAGGTGAAATACCCTGACTTCAAGAAGAATATAATAATTCCAATCCCAAAGAAAGCAGGTGTTGACAGATGTGAAAATTACCGAACTATCAGTTTAATAAGTCACTGCTGCAAAATACTAACGCGAATTCTTTACAGACTAATGGAAAAACTGGTAGAAGGCGACCTCGGGGAATATCAGTTTGGATTCCGCAGGAATGTTGGAACACTTGAGGCAATACTGACCCTACGACTTATCTTAGAAAATAGTTTAAGGAAAGGCAAACCTACTTTTCTAGCATTTGTAGACTTAGAGAAAGCTTTCGAAAATGTTGACTGGAATACTCTCTTTAAATTCTAAAGATGGCAGGGATAAAATACAGGGAGTGAAGGGCTATTTACAATTTGTACAGAAACCAGATGGCAGTTATAGGAGTTGAGGGGCATGAAAGGGAGGCAGCGGTTGGGAAGGGAGTGAGACAGGGTTGTGACCTGTCCCCGATGTTATTCAATCTGTATATTGAGCAAGCAGTAAAGGAAACAAAAGAAAAATTCGGAGTAGGTATTAAAATCCATGGAGAAGAAATAAAAATGTTGAGGGTCGCCGATGACATTGTAACTCTGTTAGAAACAGGAAAGGACTTGGAAGAGCAATTGAACGGAATGGACAGTGTCTTGAAAGGAGGATATAAGATGAACATCAACAAAAGAAAAACGAGGATAATGGAATGTAGTCGAATTAAGTCGGGTGATGCGGAGGGAATTAGATTAGGAAATGAGACAGTTAAAGTAGTAAAGGAGTTTTGCTATTTGGGTAGCAAAATAACTGATGATGGTCGAAGTAGAGAGGATATAAAATGTAGACTGGCAATGGAAAGGAAAGCGTTTCTGAAGAATAGAAATTCGTTAACATCGAGTATAGATTTAAGTGTCAGGAAGTCGTTTCTGAAAGAATTTGTATGGAGTGTAACCATGCGTGGAAGTGAAACATGGACGATAAATAGTTTGGACAAGAAAAGGCTAGAAGCTTTTGAAATGTGGTGCTACAGAAGAATGCTGAAGATTAGATCGGTAGATCACGTAACTAATGAGGAAGTATTGAATAGAATTGGGGAGAAGAGGAGTTTGTGGCACAACTTGACAAGAAGAAGGGATCGGTTGGTAGGACATGTTCTGAGGCATCAAGGGATCACAAGTTTAGCATTGGAGGGCAGCGTGGAGGGTAAAAATCATAGAGGGAGACCAAGAGATGAATACACTAAGCAGATTCAGAAGGATGTAGGTTGCAATAGGTACTGGGAGATGAAGACGCTTGCACAGGATAGAGTAGCATGGAGAGCTGCATCAAACCAGTCTCAGGAGTGAAGACCACAACCGACGGCAGCGCCATCCTCACCGTGGACCGGTCTCAAGAGAATGCTTAGTAGCATTTAAATGATGCTGTAATACGAAATTATGGAGTATCTTGCAGTGACCATGTTTTCCGTGTTGCAGCACCAAAGATTTAATAATAGATACAAACCTGAACATTTGTCTCCTAAATATGGAAAGAATCTCTAAAAAGCGAATGTGAATATCTTTCACGTCTATGTTGTGAGAACAATGTGGACGTAATTCCTCCGCAGGAAATACACAGAAGAGATGACAAAGATCTCTAAAGCAGATGAATAATCCCCGGAAATAGGCTATTACGTACTCTTCACGTTGAACATTACGTGTAGGGAATATGGTTCAAATCGCTCTGAGCACAATGGGACTTAACATCGGACGTCATCAGTCCCCTAGAACTTAGAACTACTTAAACCTAACTAACCTAAGGATGACAAACTGCCTATTGGCTTCTGTCTCGGGTTCTTCGGCCGACGTTCATCTAATGATTTTTCTGACGTTTCGCCAGCACGAGTGGCTGGCATTGTCAAAGCTTCACCCTCCATTGCTGGTGGTGAACTGGAGCCGAGCTCGCGGGCGCAGGCTATATGTACCTGGCGCGCCAACGTCCGAGGGCTTCTCCGCGGTCATTTCCGGTGCGGTTCTCCTCTTGCTACCTGCGACGGTCGTTCGCTGCAGTACGGGAAGCCAGGATCCGTTGACCTTAAGGCTTTCCTCTTTCTTGTTCAAACTGTTCGCGTGTTTTTGTATTTCTACAGCTTCTCTGAACAAGCGCGTGTGATAGTGCTTCTCTACAGCCAGAACTTCCGTGTCGGCGAATTTTATTACATGGTCGGTCTCATTCAGTGCGTGCTCTGCCACGGCCGATTTCTCCACCTGCCCCAACCTGCAATGTCGCTTATGCTCTTTGATCCTGGTGTTAATGGATCGTCCAGTCATTCCGACATAAACTTTTCCGCATGTGCATGGTATGCGGTATATTCCCGACATTGCAAGTGGGTCTCTTTTCTCCTTCGCCGATCTAAGACACTCTTTGATCTTCCTTGTCGGTTTCAAAATCGTCTTTACGCCATGTTTGCGCAATATACGGCCGATTCTGTCCGTCACTCTGGGAATGTATGGCAGAAAGGCCGTACCCGACAATTCTTTTTCCGGTTCCTTACTTCGCCGAGGGTTGGGCTCTGTTACACTTCTAATATAATTTGTGGAGTAACCATTGCTCCTCAGGACAGTTTCCAGGTGTTGCATTTCTCGTTTGAGGTGTTGCGGCTCACATATTCGTCCTGCTCTCGTTACGAGCGTACTAATCATGCCTCTTTTCTGGCTCGGGTGGTGGTTTGACAGTTTGTGCAGGTATCGGTCCGTGTGAGTCGGTTTTCGATACACGCTGTGTCCCAGATCTTCGCCGTCCCTTGTGACCAGAACATCTAGAAATGGCAGTTTCTTGTCCTTTTCTACTTCCATGGTAAATGTTATGTTGGCATGGAGGCTGTTCAAGTGTCTTAGGAAGTCACTGAGCTGTTCTTCACCATGGCTCCACACCACGAAAGTATCATCGACGTACCTGTACCACACCTTAGGTTTGTAAGTCGCCGAGTCCAGTGCCTGTGCTTCGAATTGTTCCATGAAGAAGTTGGCCACCTCTGGACTGAGAGGACTACCCATGGCGACGCCTTCCAGCTGCTCGTAGAAATCGCCATTCCACGTGAAATAGCTCGTGGTGAGACATGCATGGAAGAGCTTTCTGATGTCTAGCGGAAAAATGGAACCGATGTGCTCCAGAGCGTCACTGAGTGGCACTTTCGTAAATAACGAAACAACATCAAAGCTGACCAGGATGTCGTTTGGTGCAAGTTTCAGTTTCTTCAGCTTCTCAATGAAATGTCCTGAGTCCTTAATGTATGTGTCGGTCTTCCCCACGTGTGGCTGGAGCAGAGAGACCAAGTGTTTTGCCAGTTTATATGTCGGTGATCCAGGAGCGCTAACGATCGGTCTCAGTGGAACGTTGTTCTTATGGATCTTGGGTAATCCATACAGCCGAGGTGGTAGGGCTTCTGTGTTGCGCAGGTTTCTCTGTATGTCCGCCGGCAGAGAAGACGCCTTGATTAATCGATTCGTATTCCGTGTGATACGTTGCGTCGGATCTGCGCTTAGTTTTCGGTACGTCGTCAGATCTAATAGGTCTCGGATCTTTTGCTCATAATCTTCGGTCTTCATTACGACGGTCGCATTCCCCTTATCGGCAGGCAGTACCAATATACTCTTGTCGGCGTTGAGATTCTTAATGGCTTGTACCTCTTCTTTCTTCAGGTTGCAAGCTGGTGGTTTTGCTCGGCGCAGTATCCTGGCTGTTTCCGTGCGTATTTCCTCTGCCCTTTCACAAGGAAGGGTACGACGCGGCTACTGCCAACACATTGATTTTCTGTAGTCAGTCAAGTATTTTTTTCCGATGCACCACTGCCAGTATACTGTATCCCTCGCACCCTCACATTGACGATTTAACACAAACTGCATCGCTCCTAAATACTAAAGGTTCCATGCCAACTTGTCCCTAAGCTAGTAATGCCGCAACAGTCAACGTATGTATCTTCACCTTCGGGTCAAGTATGTTTTTCCCGATGCAACCCTGCCAGTTTACTGCAACCCTTGTACCCTCACATTGAAGAATTAACACAGAAATAGCGTCGCTGTAAATACTAAACGATCCATGCCGACATCCGATATGCGAGAAACGTGGCTACAGTCACAGTTGCTAGTTTACTGTAAAACTCGCACCTTCACATTGACGATTTAACGCAGAAATTTAATCTCTATTAAATACTAAAAGATCCATACCGACTTCCCCCCAAGCGAGTAACGCGGCTACGGTCAACGTATGGACCTACTCCTGCGAGTCAAGTATCTTCTTTCCGATGCACCACTGCTAGTTTACTGTATCCCCCGTGCTCTCACATTGACGATTTAAAACCCAAATTACATTGCTATTAAATACTAAAGGATCCATGTCGGCTTCTCCCCAAACGAGTAATGTGGATATGGGGAACGTATGGATTTTCTCCTGGGAGTCCAGTAACACTTTTCATGTGCACCAATGCTAGTTTACTGTAACCCTCGCACCCTAACACTGGCGAATTAAAACAGAAATTGCGTCGCTACTAACTATTAAACGATCCATGCTGACTTCCCACAAGCGAGTGATGCAGCTACGGTCAACATATGGATCCTCTCCTGGGAGTCAAGTATCTTTTACCAAAGCACCACTGCCAGCTTAAGTATCCATACCTACTTCTCCACATGCGAGTAACGCCGCTATGGCCACTGTATCGATTTTCTCGTGGGAGTCAAGTAACTTTTTTCCGAAACAACACTGCCAGTTTACTGTAACCCTCGCACATTGACACTGATGATTAAACACTTAAATTGAGTCGCTATTAAATACCAAAGGATCCATGCCGACATTTCTGCAAGCGAGTAACATGGCTACGGTCAATCTTCTCCTGGGAGACAAGTACCTTTTTTCCGATGTTCCACTGCTAGTGTACTATAACCCTCGCAACCTCACAGTTACGATTTAACACAGGAGTTTTGTCGCTATTAAATACTAAAGGATTCATGCTGAGATCTCCCTAAGTGAGTAAGGTTGCTACGACCAACATACGGATCTTCTCCTTGGAGTCAAGCAACACTTTTCCGATGCACCACTGCATGTTTCCATCATCCCTTGCACACGTTTTTACGATTTAACACAGAAATATCGTCGCTATTGAATACTAAATGATCCATGCCGACTTCTTCAGAAGCGAGTAATGTGGCCACGATCAAAATACGGGTTTACTCCTGGGAGTCAAGTAACACTTTTGCGTTGCACCACTGCTAGTTTAGTGTAACCCTCACACTCTGACATTGACGAATTAATACAGAAATTGCGTCGCTATTAAATATTAAACTATACATGCCGACCTCTCCCAAACGAGTAACGCGGCGACGGTTAAGGTGTGGATCTTCTCCTGGCAGTCAAGTATCTTTTTTCCCATGTATCACGGAAAGTTTACTGTAACTATTGCACCGTCTCACTGATGAATTAACACAGAAATTTCATCGCTTTTAAATAATAAAGGCTTCATGAAAACTTCTCACCAAGCGACTACAGTGGCACCACTGCTAGTTTACAGTAATACTCGCACCCACACACTGACGGTGAAACACAGAAAATGCGTCGCTAATAATACCAAAGGATCCAAGGCCGATTTTTCCCCAAGCGAATAACACGGCTACGGTCAACGTATGTATCTTCTCCTGGGAGTTAAGTATCTTTTACCAAAGCACCACTGATAGTTTACTCTAACCCTCGCAACCTCACAACTACGATTTAACACAGGGGTTGTGTCGCTATTAAATAATAAAGCATCGATGCCGACTTCTCACCAATGTTGTAATGCCGCTCTAGTGAACGTATTGATGTCTCCATGGGAGTCAAGTATGTTTTTTCCGATGCACCACTGCCAGTTTTCTGTATCCCTTGCACCCACTTATTGATCAATTAACACAGAAATTGCGTCGCTATTAATTACTTAAGTATCCATGCCGAAATGTGCCCGTAGCTACGGTCAATGTATGGATCTTCTCCATGGAGTCAAGTATCTTTATTCCTATGCAACACTGCAAGTTTACTGTAACCCTCGTAACCACACAGATACGATTTAATACTACAGGATCCATGCCTATTTCTCCCCAAGTGAGTAACACGGCTATGGTCGATGTGTGGATCTACTTCTGGGAGGCTAGTATCTTTTTACCAACGCACCACAGCCAGTTTACTGTTTCCCTCGCACCCTCATATTGACGAATCAACACAGAAATTGCATCGCTATTAAATACTAAAGTATTCATACCAACACGTTGCCTAATCGATCCATGCTGACCTCACCCCAAGCGACTAAAGCGCCTCCGGTCAATGCGTGGATTATGACCTGGGAGTTTAATTTCTTTCTTCCGATGCACCACTGCCAGTTTACTGTATACCTGGCACACTCCAATTGACGAATTAACACAGAAATTGAATCGCTATTAAATACTAGAAGATCCATGGCGACATCTCCCCAAGCAAGTACCACAGCTACTGTGATTATATGGATCTTCTCCTGAGAGTCAAGTACCTTTATTGCGATGCGCAGTTGTGAGGTTACTATATCCCTTGCACCTTCACATTGACGAATTGACACAAAAATTGCGCCTCTATAACATATAAAAAGATTCATGCCGACTGATCCCCAAGCGAGTAACGGTACTACGGTCAATGTATGGACCTTTGCCTGGGGTCAAGTATCTTTTTTCCGGTACAACACTGCGAGTTTACTGTAACCCTGGCACCTCATATAACGATTTAACATAGGAGTTGCGTCGCTATTTAATACTAATCGATCGATGTTGACTTCACCCCAAGTGAGTAACGTGGCTACTGTCAATGTATGGATCTTCTCCTAGGAGTCATGTACCTTTTTCCCGATGCACCACTACTAGTTTACTCTAACCCACACAACCTCACAATTACAATTTTAAATACTAAAGTATCCACGTCGACTTCTCCCTAACTGAGTAACGTGGCTACGATGAACCTATGGATCTTCTCCTAAGGGTCAAGTACTATTTTTTCCAGTGTACCACTGCTATTTTAGTGTATCGCCTGCGCTCTCACGCTGAGGATTGAACACCGAAATTACATCGCTATTAAAAAATAAAGGAACCACGACGACTTCTCCCCAACCGAGTCACGAGACAAGTATCTTTTTTGTGAAGCTCCACTGCCACTATAATGTATACCTCGCACCCTCACATTGACGATTTAACAGGAATTGCGTTCCTATTAAAGGATCCATGCCGACTTCACCCCAAGCGCGTAACGCAGCTGCGTTCATTGTAAGTTTCGATCCTGGGGGTTAAATATCTCTTCTTGATGCACCACTGCTACTTTACTGTAACACGTGCACCCACACAATTATGATTTAACACAGGAATAGTGTCGATTTTAATACTAACTGATCCATGCCAACTTCTCCCCAAGTGAATAATGCGGCTATGGTCAACGTATGGATCTTCTCCTGAGAGGCAAGTATCTTCCTTTCGATGCACCACTGCTAGTTTACTGTCGCACTCGCTCCCTCATACTGACGATTAAACACAGAAATATCGTCGCTATTAATTACCAAATGACCCATGCCGACTTCTCACCAAGCGAGTAACGCGGCTACGGTCAACGTGTGAATATTCTCCGCGGAGTCACTGTAACACTGGCACCCTCACATTGACGATTAAACACAGATATATCGTTGCTATTAAATACTAAATGATCGATGCAACTTCTCCCCAAGACAGTATCGTTCGTATGGTGAAGCTATAGGTCTTCTTGCGGAAGTCAAGTATCTTGTTTCCGATGATCTATTGCCAGTTTACTGTATCCCACGCACCCTCTCGTTGACGAATTAACACAGAAATTGCATCACCTTTGAATACTGGAGGATCCATGCCTTCATTTCTCCAAGCGAGTAACACGGCTACGGTGAATGTATGGATCGTGTCCTGGGAGTCAAGTATCTCTTTTCCGAAGCACCACTGCATTTTACTCGCACCCTCACATTGATGTATTGACACATAAATTCTGTAACTCTTAAATACTTAAGAATTCATGCTTACTTCTCCCCATGCGAGTAATGAGGCTATGATCAACGCATGTATGTGTAACGTTCCCTGGCAAACTCACACACTAACAAACTGAAATTTATTTGTACCATATACGCCGCTCTCAGCAATCTGTATATAATGTAATTATTTAACGAAAAACATTATTGAATTTTGTGTAAAAGACATTTGTTATTATTTTAATATTTTTTGTAGTAATATTCTCTCTGTATTTAGGATGGTAATATTTCTATATTCATTAGGTAATTGCAAAATGTGTCAATATCTGCGATAACAGAGATGTGAAATTCAGCCAGAGGGAAATAATGTAGTGAAATTACAAAGAAATGTTAATAGTCAGCAATACTATAAAAGGACAATGCACTATGTATTCTTTGGTCTTCCTTGCTTAGAGCTGTAAGCGGTAGGAAGCTGTGTAGATGTATTTCGTGAATGTGTAGAATTCTTTTGTCTCTGTCTGGACGTAGCCGCCATTAGACGACGCGCTACGAATTAATGTGAGTTGAATTGTTGTTTGAGCTAAATATATCAGTATTTATCAAAAGTGTGAATTATTTATGTAAATTAGCTTGCCCACGTCATCTATAAAATTTCTTTAAGAATTTTTCAGCATTTTTTAGCGGTGTTGCTGGGCTGTGCCGCGACCAACAATCGCAGATCTGAAGAGGCGGCACATTTAAAAAAAATTATCAAACCCGTAAATCGGGAACAGATGCATAATAATCAATCGTGAATTAAGAAATTGTTCTTTCTTTACAGTGATCCTGTGGCTGATAAAATTTGAATTAATTATACGTTTGTGCATTCGTAGGCGGATAGTTAATGTTAGTTAACACTGAAATTTAAACAGTTTGGTTCTTTAAAATAACTCAAATGCATAGTGAAGTAGGTTTGATCAGTGATAAATGTCGGCTTGGCAATAATTATAACATTTTCTGCTGATAGAGATAATCTTGTGTTCTATGGCTATTGCCGGGATAAAATTCAGTAAAAATATTTAACAAAAAAACCCACTGCATCAGGAAAGTGTATGCCAAGGCCAAATGATCTAAAGGACTCAATTCTCAACTAAATATTATTATCCAGTTAATATGAGTGCACGTAATATTTTTCTTTAAATGTACGTAATTCTTAAGAAAGTAAAATTTTTATTACCACACGAAATTAAGAGAGTGGTTCTACAACAAAGTTCGCACGAAAGAAAATTAACTTAAAAGGCAAAAGATAAAATTTATTTTTCTTCTTTAACGAATTCGACATTACGGCGATTTCGTTAAATATGTTCCCCTGGAAGGCAGGTACCTTTTTTCCGATGCATGACTGCCTCTTTACTATATCCCTTGCAGAGTCTCACTGACTTTTTAACATCGAAATTATGTCGCTATTAAATAATAAAATCTGCATGCTAACTTATCCCAAGGGAGTAACGCAGCTACGGACAACGTACGGATCTTTTCCGGTGATTCTAGTATCTTTCTTTCGATGGAGGGTGCGAGGTATACAGGTTACTGGCAGTGGTGCATCGGAAAAAGGATACTTTACTTCCAATAGAAGATCCATAGCTTGAACGTAGCCGTGATCCTCGCTTGGGGAGAAGTCGGCATGAATCCTATAGTATTTAATAGCGATGCAATTTCTGTGTAGAATCGTCAATGTGAAGGTGCGAGGGTTACAGTAAACTGGCAGCAGTGCAGCGGAAAAGTGATACTTGACTCCCAGGAGAAGATTCATACGTTGACGGTAGCTGCTTTACTCGCTTGGAAAGAAGTCGGCATGGATCCTTTAGTATCTAAGAGCGAAGCAATTTCTATGTTAATTCGACTATAAGAGTGTGCCAGGGATACAGTAAACTGGCAGCGGTGCATCAGAAAAGGATAGTTGGACCGAGGAGAAGATACAAGCGTTGAACATAGCTGCGATATTCGCTTGGTGATCGCTTGGTGAGAAGTTGCCATGAATCCTTTAGCATTTAATAGCGACGCTATTTCTGTATTAATTCGTCAATGTGAGGGTCCAAGAGTTACAGTAAACTGGAAGTTGTGCATTGGAACAAAATACATAACTCCAAGGAGAAGATCCATACGTTGACTGTATCCTCGTTCTCACCCGGGGAGCAGTGGAAATGGATTCTTTAGTATTCATTAGCTACGCAATTTCTATGTTAAATCGTTAATTTGAGGTTTCGAGGGATTGGTGGATCGGAAAAATGATACTTGACTCCCAGGAGACAATCGATACAATGACCGTAGCCTCATTACTTGCTTGGGGAAAAATCGCATTGGCCCCTTTAATATTTAGTAGTGATGCAGTTTCTGTGTTCAGTCATCTGTGTGGGTAGGCGAGGAATACGGTAAACTTGCAGGGGTGCATCGGAAAGAGTGTTCTTGACTCTAAGGAGAAGATCCATACGCTGACCTTAGCCCCGTTAGTAACTTGGGAGAAGTCGGCATGGATCGTTAGGCATTTAATAGTGCGAAATTTCTGTGTCAATTGGTCAAGGTGAGGATGCGAGCGTCACAGTAATCTGTCACTTGTGCAACCGAAAATAATACATTACTAACAGGAGAATATCCATACTCAGTTATAGAGAAGTCAACATTGACCTTTTAGTATTCATTAGCGACGCAGTTTCTGTTGTTAATTGTTAATGGGAAGGAGCTTAAGATACAATAAACTGGCATTGGTGCATAGGAAAAATGATAGTTGACTCCCAGCACAAAATCTGTACATTTACCATTTACCATAGCAGCGTTGCATGCTTGGGAGGGGAGGGGGGGGGGGTTGGCATGGACGATTTAGTATTTAGTAGTGACACAATTTCTAAGTTCAATCCTAAATGTGAGGGTTCGAAGGATACAGTAAACTTGAAGGGGTGCAAAGGAAAGAAGGCACTTGCCTCTCAGGAGTAGATCCATATGCTGACCGTAGCCCCGTTACGCACTTGGGGGAAGTCGGCATGGACCCATTGGTATTTAATAGCTATGAAATATCTGTGTTAATTCGTCAATAAGACGGTGCGAGGGTTACAGTAAATTGGCAGTTTGTATCTGAATTTCACTGTCAAGAGAAGATCCATATAGTGACTCTAGCCTCGTAGTCATTTGGGGAGAAGTCGACATGGATCCTTTAGTATTCACTAGCGACGCAGTTTCTGTGTTAAATCGTTAATGTGAGGGTTACGAGTGACACAGTAAGTTGGCAGTGGTCCATCGGAAAAGAAACACATGACTTCCAGGAGAAGATACATTCGTCGATATTCTCAGTGTTACTATCTGGGGGGGGGGGGGGGGGGGGGGGGAATTCTGTATGGATCCTAAAGTAATTAATTGCGATGAAATTTCTGGGATAAATCGTCAATGTGGGGTGCGAGGTATAAAATAAACCGGAAGTTGTCAATCGGAAAAGAGACACATTAATTGCAGGATGAGATACATTCGTCAACTGTAGCAGCGACACTTGCTCTTGGAGAGAATGGCTCAGACAAATTCATATCAATTAACAAGGTGCGTGGGACACAGTAAACTAGCAGTTGGTCATACAATAAAGCTTGAGTGGTGCATCGGAAAAGTGATACCTTAATCCAGGAGTAGATACATTCGCCGACTGTAACACCGATACTCGCTCTTGGAGAGTTCGGCATAGCCCCTTTAATATTTACTGGCAATGCAATTTCTGGGTTAAATGGTCTGTGTTAGGGTCCGAGGGACACAGTAAACTAGCAGTTGCGCATGGGAATAGAGACACTTGACATCCAGCAGGAGATACATTCGTCGATATTCTCTGTGTTACTATCTTGGGGAAAATTCGCCATGTGCAATTCGTGGAATAAATGGTAAATGTGACAATGCCGGGTATACAAAATCCTGAAGTGGTGCATCGGAAAAGAAACACATGATTTCCAGTAGAAGATACATTCGTCGATATTCTCAGTGTTACTATCTGGGGGAGAAATCTGTATGAATCCTTTAATAATTAAGTATGATGAATTTTCTATGATAAATCGTCAATGTGAAGGTGCGAGGTATACAATAAACCTGAAGTGGTGCTTCGGAAAAGAGACACATTATTTCCAGGAGGAGATACATTCGTCGACTCGCTATTGGAGAGTTCGGCTTTGAGCCTTTAATATTTACTAGCGATGCAATTTCTTGGTTTAATCGTCAATGTCAGTGAGCGAGGGCCATATTAAACTGGTAGTTCGGCATCGGAATAGAGACACTTGACATGCAGGAGGATATACATTGGTCGATATTAGCAGTGTTACTGTCTTGGGGAAAATTCGCCATTGATCTTTTAGTAATTAATTGCAAGGCAATTTCTGGGATAAATCGTGACTGTGAGTGTGCGAGGTATACAATAAACCTGAAGTTGTTGCCACGGAAAAGAGACACATTAATTCCATTAGGAGATACATGCAACGACTGAATCAGCGATACTCGCTCTTGGAGAGTTCATTTTGGACCCTTTAATATCTACTCGTTCTCTGAGAATTCAGCTTAGACCCTTTAATATTTACTAGTGATGCCATTTCTGGGTTAAATCGTAAATGTCACTGTGCGAGGACCACTGTAAACTAGCATTTGGGCATCGGAATAGAGACACTTGACATCCAGGAGGAGATACATTTGTCGATATTTGCTGTGCTACTATCTTGGTGGAATTCACAATGGATCATTTACTAACTAATAGCGATGAAAATACTGGGATAAATCGTCAGTGTGAGGGATCGAGGTATACAATAAACCTTTAGTGGTGCATCGGAAAAGTGACACATTAATTCCAGGAGTAGAAGCATTCGCCGTCTGTTACAGCGATACTCGCTCTTGGGGACTTCGGCCTAAACCCTTTAATGTTTAGTAGCGATGCAATTTCTGTGTTAAATCGTCAGTGTCATTGTGCTAGGGACACAGCACATTAGCAGTTGGGCATCGGAACAGACATACTTGACATCCATTAGGAGATACATTCGTCTACATTAGAAGTGTTACTTTCTTGGGGAAAATTCGTCATGGATCTTTTAGTAATTAAATGCGATGCAGTTTCTTCGATAAATCGTCAGTGTGACGGTGCGAGGTATACAATAAAACTGAAGTGGTGCATCGCAAAAGAGACACATTAATTCCAGGAGGACCTACATTCGTCCACTGTAGCAGCGATACTCGCTAATGGATTGTTTGGCATAGACCCTTTGATATTTACTAGCAATGCAATTTCTGGGATCATTCGTCAATGTCTGGGTCCGAGGGACACAGTAAACTATCAGTTGTGCATGGGAATAGAGACACTTGACATCCAGGAGTAGATACATTCGTCAATATTCTTTGTGTTACTATCTTGGGGAAAATTCTCCATGGATCCTTTAGTAATTAATTGCGATGCAGTTTCTGGGATAAATCGTCAATGTGAGGGTGCGAGGTATACAATAATCCTCAAGTGGTCCATCGGAAAAGAAACACATGGCTTCCAGGAGAAGATACATTCGTCGATATTCTCCGTGCTACTATCTGGGGGAGAATTCGGTATGAATCCGTTAATAATTAATTGCGATGTAAATTCTATGATAAATCGTCAATGTGAGGATGCGACGTATACAATAATCCCGAAGTGGTGCTTCGGAAAAGAGACACATTAATTCCAGGAGGAGATACATTCGTCGACTGTAGCAGCGATACTCGCTCTTGGAGAGTTCGGTTTGACCCTGTAATATTTACTAGCAATGCAATTTCTGGGTTAAATCTTCAATGTCAGGGTGCGAGTCACTCAGTAAACTAGGAGTTGTGCATGGGATTAGAGACACTTGACATCCAGGACGAGATACATTCGTCGATATTGGCTTTGTTAGTATCTTGGGGAAAATTCGCCACGGATCCGTTAGTAATTAATTGCGATGCAATTTCTGGGATAAATCGTCAATATGAAGGTGCGAGGTATACAATAAACCTGAAGTGGTGCATTGGGAAAGAAACACATGACTTCCATGAGAAGATACATTCGTCGATATTCTATGTGTTAATAACTGGGTGTCAATTCGGTATGGATTCTGTAGTTATTAATTGTGATGGCCCCCCCTGTGGGTTCAGGGGTAAGAATAGGCTCGCGGTATTCCTGCCTGTCGTAAGAGGTGACTGAACGGGAAGAAATTTGATCCAAGATCATTTCCTTCCCTGGCCACTCCATAGGAGGAACGTATGGCTAAAGAAGGCAGTGCAGATTATACACTCCAGTACCTAGTGTGTACCCGAATTGATGGTGAATCATTTATGTCAACCAAGCTCCAGTTTTTTGTGGAGCATGTAAAGTTCGGGGAGGTGGAGGGCTTGTCCAAAATGCGGCCAGGGTCGGTCTTAATCAAATCAGCATTCTCTGCCGTCACGAGCCTTGCTCGATTGTACGAACCTGGGCGATGTTTCTGTAGTTATCACCCCACATAAAATTTTAAATATGGTCCAGGGCATTATTTTCCACAGAGATCTTCTATTACAGTCCGATGACGAGCTGCGCTCCAACTTAGAGCGACGAGGTGTCCATTTCGTCCGGCGCGTCCACCGTTGTCCGAGGCATCATCAAGTTGCCACCGGTGCCTTCATCTTGGCCTTCGAGGGTGACACATTACCTGAGAAAGTCAAGGTGATGGTCTACCATTGTGATGTCAAGCCCTATATCCCTCCCCCGATGCTGTGCTACAAGTGTTGTAAATTCGGCCATATGTCTTCTCGCTGTGCTTCGAGCCTCATATGTCGCGATTGTGGTCGACCATCTCATCCTGATACTCCATGTGCCCCGCCTCCCATCTGTGTCAACTGCGGGGAGCACCATCCCCCTTGCTTGCCTGACTGTGAGATTCTACAGAAGGAACGGAAAAAAATGGAATACAAGTCCGTCGATAGACTGACCTACACTGTGGATAAGCATAAGTTTGAACGACTACATCCAGTACGCATGACGTCCTCTTATGCCGCCACTGTTACTCCTGCTACAGTTCCCATAGCTGCACCACACACCGTCAGCTCTCAGAACCAGAGGACCACACCTGCCCCCTTGATGGTGGGAGGCACTTCACGCCCTGTTGCTCCTGCTCCATCTACTTCAGGAGCAACCCTCCCCCCCCCCTCCAACCATCGGGGACATCAGTTCCCAGCCGGAGAAGCGTAAGACTTCTTTGTCTTTCTTTGTCTCCTCTCGCCAGGAATGGGTCCCTTGGGGACCTCACTTCGCAAGTTCCGACCGGTTTAAAAGCGGACAACCGCAAGTGGCTCAAACAACCACCAGTCGCTGGCCGTAGGGCCTCACGGTCGTCGTCCGTCCCTGAGACTGACCCAGTGAAGCTCTACCAGTCTGGACCACCGAAGGCACAGCGAGAGAAGCTGAGAAAGAAAAAGGTTCCCAAGAATCCCGACATTGCAGTGGCACCCGTCCCACCGCTTACTACAAGCTCAGCGTCTGAGGACGGAGATTCTGGCGTCTGCTGGAGACCTGGATCTCGCCAGTCCCTCAGACGCCATGGATGTCACTCGCGCGGGTACTGAATCGGTGGCAGCGAGTGAACAAGCGGCGTAAACTGCCTCACCGGTCCCTTCACACCTTTCTCAGCCATGGGCAATATCATCCTCCAGTGGAACTGCAGCGGCTTCTTCCATCATCTAGCTGAGCTCTGACATCAGCCTTCACCCTTTCCTCCGTATTGCTCTACAGGAAACTTGATTTCCATCAATGCGAACCCCCACCCTCCGTGGATATCGGGGTTATTATAGGAACCAGGCCGCTTATGAAAGAGTATCTGGTGGAGTCTGCATCTATGTTGTCCACTCCCCTCACAGCGAATCTGTCCCTCTGCAAACACGTTTAGAGGCTTTCGCTGTTCGGGTGTGGACGCCACAGGCTGTTACAGTCTGCAGTCTTTATCTTCCACCGTATGGTGATGTCCATCAGCATGTCTGGCTGCGCTGATAGCGCAACTGCCGGCGCCTTTCCTGTTACTGGGTGACTTCAACGCCCATAACCCTCTGTGGGGTGGGTCAGTGGCAACAGGTCGAGGCGCCACCGTTGACAGTGTATTGACACAGTTAGACCTCTCGATTTTAAATAGTGGTGCCTTCACACATTTCAGTGTGGCACACGGCACGTACTCCGACATCGACCTTTCTATCTGCAGCCCTAGTCTCGTACCTTCTGTCCAATGGAGCGTGCATGACGACCTGTGTGGTAGTGACCACTTTCCGATCTTTCTGTCACTGCCACAGCGTCACTCTTCTGGGCGCCCTTGCCGATGGGCTATGAATAAGGCTGACTGGGACTTGTTTTCCTCCACTGCCGCTATTGAACCTGTTTCTCATGAAGCCATTGATACAGTGGTTCACTCAGTCACCACCAGCATCGTTACTGCCGCAGAATCTGCCATTCCCCGTTCTTCTGGGTCCCCTCGGCGTAGGACTGTGCCTTGGTGGTCGCCTGAGATCGCTGAAGCGATTAAAGATCGCCGGCGGGCGCTCCAGCGTCACAAGCGACATCCCTCCATAGAACATCTCATCGCCTTCAAATGGCTGCGTGCGCGGGCCCGCCGCCTTATCCACCAATGCAAGCAGGAGTGCTGGGAGCGGTATGTCTCCACCATTGGCCTCCATGTCACTCCATCGCACGTCTGGGCCAAGATTAGACGCCTCTATGGTTATCGGACCCCTGTCAGCGTCCTTCCGCTCTCACTCAATGGAGCAGTTTGTACTGACTCCGACGTAATTGCCAACCGCTTGGCAGAGCATTTTGCCCTGAGTTCCGCTTCTGCGAATTACCCTCTGGCCTTCCGCTCCATTAAAGATCGGATGGAATGTCGGAGCCTTTCATTTTGCACCCACCATGCTGAATCCTACAATGTTCAATTCAGTGAGTGGGAATTTCACAGTGCCCTAGCTGCTTGCCCTGCCACAGCTCCTGGGCCAGATCGCATCCACTGTCAGATGCTGAACCACCTTTCAGTGGACTGGCAGCGACGCCTCCTCGACCTTTACAACCGTCTCTGGGTCGAGGGTGAGTTTCCGTCGCAATGGCGGGAAAGCATTGTTATCCCCGTTTTGAAACCTGGCAAGAACCCTTTGGAGGTGGACAGCTACCGCCCCATTAGTCTCACCAACGTTCTTTGCAAGTTGCTTGAACGGATGGTGAGCCGGTGGTTGAGTTGGGTACTCGAGTCTCGGGGCCTTCTGGCTCCGTCTCAGGGTGGATTCCGTAAAGGCCGCTCTGCCGCCGACAATCTGGTCAGCTTGGAGTGAGCCATCCGTACGGCATTCGCCCGCCGTCAGCACCTGGTCGCTGTCTTTTTAGACACGCGGTAAGCGTACGATACGACATGGCGCCATCACATCCTCTCTACACTTCATGGTTGGGGTCTTCGGGGTCCACTGCCGATTTTCATCCGAATTTTTCTGTCGCATTGAACCTTCCGCGTGCAAGTTGTGGCCTCCCATAGTTCCTCCCGAGTTCAGGAGAACGGGGTGCCACAGGGATCTGTTTTAAGTGTCTGCCTGTTTTTAATAGCAATTAACGGGCTCGCTGCGGCAGTGGGAACGTCTGTCTCAGCGTCCTTGTATGCTGACGCGATCTGCCTTTACTATAGCTCTCATGGCATTGCAGCTGCTGAACGTCAGCTGCAGGGCGCTATCCGCAAGGCGCAGTCTTGGGCTGTAGCGCATGGCTTCCAGTTTTCGGCAGCCAAGACCTGCGTTATGCATTTCTGCAGGCGCCGCACTGTTCACCCGGAGCCGCGGCTTTACCTTGCCGGCGAACTTCTTGCTGTGGTGGAGACACATAGGTTTTTGGGAGTGGTTTTCGATGCCCGGTTGACTTGGCTGCCTCATTTTCGGCAGCTTAAACAGATGTGTTGGCGGCATCTAAATGCTCTGCGATGATTGAGCCATAGCAGCTGGGGCGCCGACCGATCTACCCCTTACAGCTCTACCAGGCGTTAATCCAGTCCCGTCTGTATTATGGGAGCCTGGCTTATGGTTCAGCATCCCCTTCTGCGTTGCGGGTGCTGGACCCAATCCTTCACAGTGGGATCCGACTTGCCACTGGTGCTTTCCGGACCAGCCCTGTGGACAGCATACTTGTGGAGGCAGGTGTCCCTCCACTGCGGTTACGGTGCCAACGTTTACGGGCCGCTTATGCTACGCACGTTTTTAGCTTGCCCGGGTATCCTAATTATCGTCTCCTGTTCCCGCCGCCGGTCTCCCAGATCGTCGGTCCCGGTCGGATTGTACGATCGCGGTCTGCGTCAGAGAGCTTCTCTCCGGGCTTGGGGTTTTCCCTCTTCCGACTCCTTTCCGGGCTCCTCTGCGTACACCCCCGTGGTGTGTGCCCCGCCTTTGCCTTCGGCTCGAATTGGCACAGGGCCCGAAGGACTCAGTCCCTCCGGAGGCCTTCCGCCACCGCTTTTGTTCCATCCTTGCCACGTAATAGGGCTCTGGCGTTGTTTACACTGACGGTTCGATGGTTGCTGGTCGTGTTGGTTATGCTCTAACTCAACGCTACCACTACGAACAACGTTCATTGCCGGCTGGCTGCAGCGTTTTCACTGCTGAGCTGCTCGCCATCTTTCGTGCCCTAGAGTATATCCGCTCCTGCTCAGGTGAGTCCTTCGTTGTCTGTAGCGACTCGCTGAGATATCGAGATATCGACCAGTGTTTCTCGTCTGGTGATGGCTATCCAGGAGTCCCTGCATACTCTTGCCCGTTGCGGCCGCTCTGTGGTCTTTGTGTGGACCCCAAGCCATGTTTGGATACCCGGCAATGAAAATGTTGACCGGCTGGCGAAAGAGGCCACCAGTAAACCATCTCTGGATATTGGCCTACCGGCGCCTGATTTGCGAGCGATTTTCCGACGCAAAATTTTCGAGCTTTGGGACACTGAATGGCGCAAACTGACCACGCTGAACAACTCCGTCCTATCAAGGAGACAACGACTGTGTGGCGGTCATCCTTGCGAGCCACTCGCAGGGACTCAGTAGTCCTTTGTCGGCTCCGCATTGGCCACACCCGTTTGAAACACAGCCATTTACTGCAGCATGAGGACCCGCCACTCTATCGATGCGGGTCGGCTTCGAGAGTGGCCCACATTTTGTTGGCCTGCCCACTTTTAACTGTGCTCAGGCAGACGTTTGCGCTGCCTGATACGCTTCCCGCCCTTTTAACAGATGACAATGCTATGGCAGGCTTAGTTTTACGTTTTATTCGGGCAGTAGGGTTTTTTCACTCAATCTGTTTGTCCTTTTGTGTTGATTCTGGTCTTTGGCCAACGATTTTAATATCAGTTTTTAGAGGTTTTTTTTCTTTCAGTGGTTGGCTTTTCCTTTTTTGTCTCTACGCTCGGACAACCACTGTCACACTCTGTGTGATTTTAATTCGTTTTGTCTGTTCTCTGTCTGAGTTACACTGTGTGTGTGTTTTTAAGTTTTGGAACAGGGGACACATGGATTCAGCAGTCTGTTCGCTTTAATCCTACAAATAAAACCAACCAAACAATTGTGATGTGGTTTCTGGGATTGATCGTCAATGTGAGGGTGCCAGGTATACAACAAACCTGAAGTGGTGCATCGGAAAAGAGACACATTAATTCCAGGAGGAGCTACATTCGTAGACTGTAGGAGCGATACTCGCTCTTGGAGAGTTCGGATTAGTCCCTTTAATTTTTACTAGCGATGTACGTTCTGCGTTAAATTGTCAATGTCAGGGTGCGAGGGACACAGTAGCCTAGCAGTTGGGCATCGGAATAGGTAGACTTGACATCCAGGAGGAGATACATTCGTCGATATTAGCAGGGTTACTATCTTGTGGAAAATTCACCAAGGATTCCTTTGGTAGTTAATTGCGATGCAATTTCTGAGATTAATACTCAATGTGAAGGTGCGAGGTATACAATAAACCTGAAGTGGTCCATCGGAAAAGAGACACATTAATTCCAGGAGGAGATATATTTGTGGACTGTAGCAGCGATACTCGGTCTTGGGAAGTTCGGTTTAGACCCTTTCATATATACTAGCGATGCAATTTCTGGGTTATATCGTCAATGTCATGGTGCGTGGGACACAGTAAACTAGCAGTTGGGCATCGGAATAGATAGACTTGACAACCAGGAGGAGATACATTCTTCGATATGAGCAGCGTTACTAACTTGGGGAAATTTCGCCATGGATCATATAGTAATTAATTGCGGTTCAATTTCTGGGATAAAACGTCAATGTGAGAATGCGAGGTATACAATAACCCTGAAGTGGTGCATCGGAAAAGAGACACATTAATTCCAGGAGGAGCTACATTAGTCATTTGCAGCAGCGATACTCGCTCTTGGCGGAAAACCAGGGCATCTCAGATATTCATAGGCGCTTGCAGAATGTCTACGGTGATCTGGCAGTGGACAAAAGCACGGTGAATCGTTGGGCAAAGCGTGTCTCATCATCGCCGCAAGGTCAAGCAAGACTGTCTGATCTCCCGCGTGCGGGCCGGCCGTGCACAGCTGTGACTCCTGCAATGGCGGAGCGTGCGAACACACTCGTTCGAGATGATCGACAGATCACCATCAAACAACTCAGTGCTCAACTTGACATCTCTGTTGGTAGTGCTGTCACAATTGTTCACCAGTTGGGATATTCAAAGGTTTGTTCCCGCTGGGTCCCTCGTTGTCTAACCGAACACCATAAAGAGCAAAGGAGAACCATCTTGTGGGGAACTGCTTGCTCGTCATGTGGCCGAGGGTGACAATTTCTTGTCAAAGATTGTTACAGGCGATGAAACATGGGTTCATCACTTCGAACCTGAAAGAAAACGGCAATCAATGGAGTGGCGCCACATCCACTCCCCTACCAAGAAAAAGTTTAAAGCCATACCCTCAGCTGGTAAAGTCATGGTTACAGTCTTCTGGGACGCTGAAGGGGTTATTCTGTTCGATGTCCTTCCCCATGGTCAAACGATCAACTCTGTATTGTGCTACTCTTCAGAAATTGAAGAAACGACTTCAGCGTGTTCGTAGGCACAAAAATCTGAACGAACTTCTCCTTCTTCATGACAACGCAAGACCTCACACAGGTCTTCGCACCCGAGAGGAGCTCACAAAACTTCAGTGGACTGTTCTTCCTCATGCACCCTACAGCCCTGATCTCGCACCCCGGATTTCCATATGTTTGGCCCAATGAAGGACGCAATCCGTGGGAGGCACTACGCGGATGATGAAGAAGTTATTGATGCAGTACGACGTTGGCTCCGACATCGACCAGTGGAATGGTACTGTGCAGGCATACAGGCCCTCATTTCAAGGTGGCGTAAGGCCGTAGCACTGAATGGAGATTACGTTGAAAAATAGTGTTGTGTAGCTAAAAGATTGGGGAATAACCTGGTGTATTTCAATGCTGAATAAAACAACCCCTGTTTCAGAAAAAAAATGTGTTGCATTACTTATTGAACTGCCCTCGTAATAAGGCTGAAGTAATGTATCGAAAGAGAGACAGAATAATTGCAGGAGGAGATAGATTCGTCGACTGTATCAGTGATACACTCTCTTGGAGAGTTCGGCTTAGTGGCTTTAATATTTACTACCGACGAAATTTATGGTTTAAAATGTCAATATCAGGGTGCGAGGGACACAGTAAAATCGCAGCTGGGCTTCGGAATATAGACATTTGACATCCAGGAGGAGATGCATTCGTCGATATTAGTAGTGTTACTATATTGGTGAAAATACGCCTTGGACCTTTTACTCAATAATTGCGATGCAATTTCTGTAATAAATCGACAGTATGAAGGTGCCAGGTATACTATAAGCCTGTAGTGGTGAATCGGAAAAGAGACACATAATCTGCAGGATGAGTTACATTCGTTGACGGTAGCAGCGTTACTCGCTCTTGGAGAGATTGGATTAGTCCCTTTAATATTTACTACCGACGAAATTTCTGGGTTAAAATGTCCAAAGCAGGGTGCGAGGGACACAGTAAACTCGCTGCTGAAAAGTCGAAATAGAGACACTTAACATCCAGGAGGAGATACATTCGTGGAATTTAGCAATCTTAATATCTTCGTGAAAATTGGGCATAAGTCTTTTAGTAAACAATGTCGATCCAATTTCTGTGATAAATCGTCAATGTGAGGGTGCCAGGTATATAATAAGCCTGAAGTGACGCATCGGTAAAGAGACACATTAATTGCAGGGTGGGGGTGGGGGGGGGATACATTTGTCGCCTGGAGATGCGGTACTCGCTCTTGGAGAGTTCAGTTTAATGCTTTTATCATTTGCTACCGAGGAAATTTATGGGTTAAAATGGTAATATCAGGGTGCGAGGGACAGGGTAATCTCGATGCTGGGCATCGGAATAGAGACACTTGACATCCTGGAGGAGATACATTCGTCGATATTAGCAGTGTTACCATCTTTGTGAAAATTCGCCATGGATCTTTTAGTAAATAATTGCGATGAAACATCTGTGATAAATCTTTAATGTGAGGGTGCCACGTATATAATAAGCCAGAAGTGGTGCATCTGCAAAGAGACATAGTCGGCCTCGGTGGTCTAGCGGTTCTGGCGCTGCAGTCCGGAACCGCGGGACTGCTACGGTCGCAGTTTCGAATCCTGCTTCGGGCATGGGTGTGTGTGATGTCCTTAGGTTAGTTAGGTTTAAGTAGTTCTAAGTTCTAGGGGACTTATGACCTAAGATGTTGAGTCCCATAGTGCTCAGAGCCATTTGAACCAAAGAGACATATTAATTGCAGGAGGAGATACATTCGTCGCCTTTAGATGCGCTACTGGCTCTTGGAATGTTAGGCATAGTTCCTTTAATATTTACTCCGGACGAAATTTCAGGGTTAGAATCTGAATATCAGGGTGCGAGGTCCAAAGTAAACTAGCTACTGGGCATCGGAATAGAGACACTTGTCATCCAGGAGGATATACTTTCGTCGATAATAGGAGTGTTCCTATCTTGGTAGATTTGAGGGTGCAAGGGACACAGTCAAGTCGCAGCTGGGTATTCGGAATAGAGTAACTTCAGTTTCAGGAGATACATTCTTCGATATTGGCATTATTACTATCTTGGTGAAAATTCGCCATGGATCTTTTAGTAAAAAATGCTATGCAATTTCTATGATAAAATCGTCAATGTGAGGGTGCCAAGTATATAATAAGCCTGAAGTGGTGGATCGGAAAAGAGACACATTAATTGCAGTAGGAGATATATTCGTCGCCTGTTGATGCCTTACTCGCTTTTGGAGAGATCGGCTTAGTCCCTTTAATATTTACTACCGACGAAATTTCTGGGTTAAAATCTGAATATGGGGGATGGGAGGGACACAGTAAATTCGCTGATGGGCATCGGAATAGAGACACTTGACATCCAGGAAGAGATACATTCGTCGATGTTAGCAGTGGTACTATCTTTGCGAAAATTCGCCATGGATCTTTTAGTAAATAATAGCAATGCAATTTCTGTGATAAATCGTCAATGTGAGCGTACCAGGCATATAACAAGCCTCAAGTGGTGCATGGGAAAAGAGACACATTAATTCCAGGATGAGGTACATTCGTCTCGTGTAGCAGCGGTACCCGCTCTTGGAGTGTTCAGCTTAGTCCCTTTAATATTTACTACTGACGAAGTTTCTGTGTTAAAATGTCAATATCAGGGTGCGAGGGACACAGTAAACTCGCTGCTGGGCAGCGGAATAGGGACAGTTGACATCCAGGAAGATATACTTTCGACGATATTGTCAGTGTTACTATCTTGGTGAAAATTCGCCATGGATCTTTCAGTAAATAATTACGATGCAATTTCTGTGATAAATTGTCAATGCGAGGGTGGTAGGTATATTATAAGCCTGATGTGGTGCATAGGAAAAAAGACACATTAATTGAAGGATGAGATACATTCGTCGCCTGTAGCACCGATACCCTCTCTTGGAGAGTCCGACTTTACCCCTTTAATATTTACTACCGACGAAATTTCTGTGTTAAAATGTCAATATGAGAGTGCGAGGGACACAGTAAAGTCGCAGGTGGGCATCGGAATAGAGTAACTTCACTTTCAGGTGGAGATACATTCTTCGTTATGGGCAGCATTTCGATCTTGGAGAAAAATCGCGGTGGATCTTTTAGTAAAATTGCGATGCAATTTCGCCCGCATCTCGTGGTCGTGCGGTAGCGTTCTCGCTTCCCATGCCCGGGTTCCTGGGTTCGATTCCCGGCGGGGTCAGGGATTTTCACTGCCTCGTGATGGCTGGGTGTCGTGTGCTGTCCTTAGGTTAGTTAGGTTTAAGTAGTTCTAAGTTCTAGGGGACTTATGACCACAGCAGTAGAGTCCCATAGTGCTGAGAGCCATGTTTTTGCGATGCAATTTCTATGATAAAATCGTCAATGTGTTGGTGCCAGGTAAATAATAAGCCTGAAGTGGTGCATCGGAAAAGAGACACATTAATTCCAGGAGGAGATACATTCGTCGCCTGTAGATGCGGTCCTGGCTCTTAGACAGTTCAGCTTAGTGGCATTAATAACTAATACCGACGAAATTTCTGGGTTAGAATCTGAATATCACGGTTCGAGTGACAGAGTAAACTTGCTGCTGGGCATCGGAATAGAGACACTTGTCATCCAGGAGGATATACTTTCGACGATATTAGCAGTGTTACTATCTTGGTAAAAATTCCCCATGGATCTTTTAGCAAATGATTGCGATGCAATTTCTGTAATAAATCGTCAATGTGCGGGTGTCAGGTATATAATGAGCCTGAAGTGGTGCATCGGAAAAGAGACACATTAATTCCAGGAGGAGATAAATTCCTCGCGTGTAGCAGCGATACCCGCTCTTGGAGAGTTCGGCTTAGTCCCTCTAAGATTTACTACCGACGAAATTTATGGGTTAAAATCTGAATACCAGGGTGCGAGGAACACAATAAACTCCCTCCTGGGGATCGGAATAGAGACACTTGACATCCAGGAGTGGATACTTTCGTCGATGTTAGCAGTGTTACTATCTTGGTAATAAATCTCCATGAATGTTTTAGTAAATAATGGCGATGCAATTTCTGTGATAAATCGCCAATGTGAAGTAGCCAGGTATGTAGTAAGCCTGAAGTGGTGCTTCGGAAAAGAGACACATTATTTGCAGGTGAAGATACATTCGTCGACTGTTGCAGCGATACCCGCTCTTGGAGAGTTCGACTTTATCCCTTTAATATTTACTACCGACGAAATTTCTGTGTTAAAATGTAAATATCAGGGTGCGAGGGACACATTAAAGTCGCAACTGGGCTTGGGAATAGAGTCTCTTGACATTCAGGAGGAGATACATTCTTCGATGTTGGCAGCATTAGTATCTTGGTGAAAAATCGCCATGGATCTTTTAATAAAAAATGAGATCCAATTTATATAATAAAATCGTCAATGTGAGGGTGCCAAGTATATAATAAGCCTGAAGTTGTGCATCGGAAACAGACAAATTAATTGCAGGAGGAGATACATTCGTCGCCTGCAGATGCGATAATTGCTCATGGAGAGTTCGGTCTAGTCCCTTTAATATATTCTATTGACCAAATTTCTGTGTTAGTATATGAATATCAGTGGGCGAGGGACACAGTAAACTCGCTGCTCGGCATCGGAATAGAGACACTTGACATCCAGGAGGAGATACATTTGTCGCTATTAGCAGTGTTACTATCTTGGTGCAAATTCGCCTTGGATCTTTCAATAAATAATTGCGGTGCAATTTCTGTAATAAATCGTCAATGTGTGGGTGCCCGGTATATAATAAGCCTGAACTGGTGCATCGAAAATCAAGACACATTATTCCAGGAGGAGATACAGTCTTCGCCTGTAGCAGCGATACCCGCTGTTGGAGAGTTAGGCTTTATCCCTTTAATATTTACTACCGACGAAATTTCTGTGTTAAAATGTAAATATCATGGTGGGAGGGACCAGTAAAGTCACAGCTGGGCATCGGAATAGAGTCACTTGACATTTAGGAGGAGATACATTATTCGATATTGACAACATTACTATCTTGGTGAAAAATCGCCATGGATCTTTTAGAAAAAAATTGCGATGCACTTTCTATGATAAATTCGTCAATGTGAGGGCGCCAGGTATATAATAAGCCTGAAGTGACGCATCGGAAAAGAGACACATTAATTGCAGGGGGGGGGGGATACATTTGTCGCCTGGATATGCGGTACTCGCTCTTGGAGAGTTCAGTTTAGTGCTTTTATCATTTGCTACCGAGGAAATTTATGGGTTAAAATGGTAATATCAGGGTGCGAGGGACACGGTAATCTCGATGCTGGGCATCGGAATAGAGACACTTGACATCCTGGAGGTGATACATTCGTCGATATTAGCAGTGTTACTATCTTTGTGAAAATTCGCCATGGATCTTTTAGTAAATAATTGCGATGAAACATCTGTGAAAAATCTTTAATGTGAGGGTGCCACGTATATAATAAGCCAGAAGTGGTGCATCTGCAAAGAGACATATTAATTGCATGAGGAGATACATTCGTCGCCTTTAGATGCGCTACTGGCTCTTGGAATGTTAGGCATAGTTCCTTTAATATTTACTCCGGACGAAATTTCAGGGTTAGAATCTGAATATCAGGGTGCGAGGTCCAAAGTAAACTAGCTGCTGGGCATCGGAATAGAGACACTTGTCATCCAGGAGGATATACTTTCGTCGATAATAGGAGTGTTCCTATCTTGGTAGATTTGAGGGTGCAAGGGACACAGTCAAGTCGCAGCTGGGCATCGGAATAGAGTAACTTCAGTTTCAGGAGATACATTCTTCGGTATTGGCAGCATTACTAACTTGGTGAAAAATCGCCATGGATCTTTTAGTAAAAAATGCTATGCAATTTCTATGATAAAATCGTCAATGTGAGGGTGCCAAGTATGTAATAAGCCTGAAGTGGTGGATCGGAAAAGAAACACATTAATTGCAGTAGAAGATATATTCGTCGCCTGTAGATGCCTTACTCGCTTTTGGAGAGATCGGCTTAGTCCCTTTAATATTTACTACCGACGAAATTTCTGGGTTAAAATCTGAATATGAGGATGGGAGGGACACAGTAAATTCGCTGATGGGCATCGGAATAGAGGCACTTGACATCCAGGAGAATATACTTTATGCGATATTAACAGTGTTACTAACATAGTAGTAATTCTCCATGGATCTTTTAGTAAATAATGGCGATGCATTTCAGTGATATTTCTTAAATGTGATGGTGCCAGGTAAATAATAAGCCTGAAGTGGTGCATCGGAAAAGAGACACATTAATTCCAGGAGGAGATACGTACATTCGTCGCCTGTAGCAGCGATACCCGCTCTTGGAGAGTTCGGCTTAGTCCCTCTAAGATTTACTACCGACGAAATTTCTGGGTTAAAATCTGAATACCAGGGTGCGAGGAACACAATAAACTCCCTCCTGGGGATCGGAATAGAGACACTTGACATCCAGGAGTGGATACTTCCGTCGATGTTAGCAGTGTTACTATCTTGGTAATAAATCTCCATGAATGTTTTAGTAAATAATGGCGATGCAATTTCTGTGATAAATCGCCAATGTGAAGTAGCCAGGTATGTAGTAAGCCTGAAGTGGTGCTTCGGAAAAGAGACACATTATTTGCAGGTGAAGATACATTCGTCGACTGTTGCAGCGATACCCGCTCTTGGAGAGTTCGACTTTATCCCTTTAATATTTACTACCGACGAAATTTCTGTGTTAAAATGTAAATATCAGGGTGCGAGGGACACATTAAAGTCGCAACTGGGCTTGGGAATAGAGTCACTTGACATTCAGGAGGAAATACATTCTTCGATGTTGGCAGCATTAGTATCTTAGTGAAAAATCACCATGGATCTTTTAATAAAAAATGAGATCCAATTTAGAAATTCTGATGGAATGTTATCTATCCCTTCTGCCTCATTTGACTGTAAGTCCTCTTTTAAGTTCCGATTCTAATACTGGATCCCCTATCTCTTCTAAATCGACTCCTGTTTTTCCTCTTCTATCACATCAGACAAATCTTCACCCAAATAGAGGCTTTCAATGTATTCTTTCCACCTATCTGCTCTCTCCTCTGCATTTAACAGTGGAATTCCCGTTGCACTCTTAATGTTACCACCGTTGCTTTTAATGTCACCAAAGTTTGTTTTGACTTTCCTGTATGCTGAGTCTGTCCTTCCGACAATCATATCTTTTTCGATGTCTTCACATTTTTCCTGCAGCCATTTCGTCTTAGCTTCCCTGCACTTCCTATTTATTTCATTCCTCAGCGACTTGTATTTCTGTATTCCTGATTTTCCCGGAACATGTTTGTACTTCCTCCTTTCATCAATCAACTGAAGTATTTCTCCTGTTACCCATGGTTTCTTCGCAGCTACCTTCTTTGTACCTATGTTTTCCTTCCCAACTTCTGTGATGGCCCATTTTAGAGATGTCCATTCCTCTTCAACTGTACTGCCTACTGCGCTATTCCTTATTGCTGTATCTATAGTGTTAGAGAACTTCAAACGTATCTCGTCATTCCTTAGTACTTCCGTATCCCACTTCTTTGCGTATTGATTCTTCCTGACTAATGTCTTGAACTTCAGCCTACTCTTCATCACTACTATATTGTGATCTGAGTCTATATCTGCTCCTGGGTACGCCTTACAATCCAGCATCTGATTTCGGAATCTCTGTCTGACCATGATGTTATCTAATTGAAATCTTCCCGTATCTCCCGGCCTTTTCCAAGTATACCTCCTCGTCTTGTGATTCTTGAACAGAGTATTCGCTATTACTAGCTGAAACTTGTTACAGAACTCAATTAGTCTTTCTCCTCTTTCATTCTTAGTCCCAAGCCCATATTCTCTTCTTCTACTCCTTCCCCTACAACTGGTTTCCAGTCGCCCATGACTATTAGATTTTCGTCCCCCTTTACATACTGCATTACCCTTTCAATATCCTCATACACTTTCTCTATCTGTTCATCTTCAGCTTGCCACGTCGGCATGTATACCTGAACTATCGTTGTCGGTGTTGGTCTGCTGTCGATTCTGATTAGAACAACCCGGTCACTGAACTGTTCACAGTAACACACCCTCTGCCCTACCTTCCTATTCATAACGAATCCTACACCTGTTATACCATTTTCTGCTGCTGTTGATATTACCCGATACTCATCTGACCAGAAATCCTTGTCTTCCTTCCACTTCACTTTACTGACCCCTACTATATCTAGATTGAGCGTTTGCAGTACCCTTTTCAGATTTTCTAGTTTCCCTACCACGTTCAAGCTTCTGACATTCCACGCCCAGACTCGTAGAACGTTATCCTTTCGTTGATTATTCAATCTTTTTCTCATGGTAACCTGCCCCTTGGCAGTCCCCTCCCGGAGATCCGAATGGGGGACTATTCCCGAATCTTTTGCCAATGGAGAGATCATCATGACACTTCTTCAATTACATGCCACATGTCCTGTGGATACACGTTACGTGTCTTTAATGCAGTGGTTTCCATTGCCTTTTGCATCCTCATGTCGTTGATCATTGCTGATTCTTCCGCCTTTAGGGGAAATTTCCCACCCCTAGGACAAGAGAGTGCCCTGAACCTCTATCCGCTCCTCCGCCCTCTTTGACAAGGCAGAATGAGGCTGAATTCTTATGCCGGAAGTCTTCGGCCGCCAATGCTGATTATTTATCAAAATTTAGGCAGTGGCGGGGATCGAACCCGGGACCGAAGACGTTTTGATTGTGAATCAAAGACGCTACCTCTAGACCACGGGTACAAACCCTGTCGCTATTAAATAATAAAATCTGCATGCTGACTTATCCCAAGGCAGTAACGCAACTACGGACAACGTACGGATCTTTTCCGGAGATTCTAGTATCTTTCTTTCAATGGAGGGTGCGAGGTATACAGGTTACTGGCAGTGGTGCATCGGAAAAAGGATACTTTACTTCCAATAGAAGATCCATAGCTTGAACGTAGCCGTGATCCTCGCTTGGGGAGAAGTCGGCATGAATCCTATAGTATTTAATAGCGATGCAATTTCTGTGTAGAATCGTCAATGTGAAGGTGCGAGGGTTACAGTAAACTGGCAGCAGTGCAGCGGAAAAATGATACTTGACTCCCAGGAGAAGATCCATACGTTGACGGTAGCTGCTTTACTCGCTTGGAAAGAAGTCGGCATGGATCCTTTAGTATCTAAGAGCGAAGCAATTTCTATGTTAATTCGACTATAAGAGTGTGCCAGCGATACAGTAAACTGGCAGCGGTGCATCAGAAAAGGATAGTTGAACCGAGGAGAAGATACAAGCGTTGATCATACCTGCGATATTCGCTTGGTGATCACTTGGTGAGAAGTTGGCATGAATCCTTTAGTATTTAATAGCGACGCTATTTCTGTATTAATTCGTCAATGTGAGGGTCCAAGAGTTACAGTAAACTGAAAGTTGTGCATCCGAAAAAAATACATAACTCCAAGGAGAAGATCCATACGTTGACTGTAACCTCGTTCTCACTCGGGGAGCAGTGGAAATGGATTCTTTAGTATTCATTAGCTACGCAATTTCGATGTTAAATCGTTAATTGGAGGTTTCGAGGGATACAGTAAACTAGCATTGGTGGATCGGAAAAATGATACTTGACTCCCAGGAGACAACCCATACAATGACCGTAGCCTCATTACTTGCTTGGGGAAATATCGGATTGGCCACTTTAATATCTAGTAGTGATGCAGTTTCTGTGTTCAGTCATCTATGTGGGTAGGCGAGGAATACGGTAAACTTGCAGGGGTGCATCAGAAAGAGTGTTCTTGATTCTAAGGAGAAGATCCATACGCTGACCTTAGCCCCGTTAGTAACTTGGGAGAAGTCGGCATGGATCGTTAGGCATTTAATAGCGCGAAATTTCTGTGTCACTTCGTCAACGTGAGGATGCGAGCGTTTCAGTAATGTCACTTGTGCAATCGAAAATAATACATTACTAATAGGAGAAGATCCATACTCATAGAGAAGTCAACAGTGACCTTTTGGTATTCATTAGCGATGCAGTTTCTGTTTTTAATTATTAATGTGAGGGAGCTTAAGATACAATAAACTGGCATTGGTGCATAGGAAAAATGATAGTTGACTCCCAGCAGAAAATCTGTACATTTACCATAAGAGCGTTGCATGTTTGGGGGGGGGGGGGTATACATGGACGATTTAGTATTTAGTAGTGACGCAGTTTCTAAGTTCAATCCTAAATGTGAGGGTTCGAAGATACAGTAAACTTGAAGGGATGCAAAGGAAAGAAGGTACTTGCCTCCCAGGAGTAGATCCATATGCTGACCGTAGCCCCGATACTCACTTGGGGGAAGTCGGCATGGACCCATTGGTATTTAATAGCTATGAAATATCTGTGTTAATCCGTCAATAAGACGGTGCAAGGGTTACAGTAAATTGGCAGTTTGTATCTGAATTTCACTGTCAAGAGAAGATCCATATAGTGACTCTAGCCTCGTAGTCACTTGGGGAGAAGTCGACATGGATCCTTTAGTATTCACTAGCGACGCAGTTTCTGTGTTAAATCGTTAATGTGAGGGTGCGAGGGACACAGTAAGTTGGCAGTGGTCCATCGGAAAAGAAACACATGACTTCCAGGAGAAGATACATTCGTCGATATTCTCAGTGTTACTATCTGGGGGAGAATTCTGTATGGATCCTATAGTAATTAATTGCGATGAAATTTCTGGGATAAATCGTCAATGTGGGGGTGCGAGGTATAAAATAAACCTGAAGTTGTGAATCGGAAAATAGTCACATTAATTCCAGGAGGAGCTATATTTGTAGACTGTACCAGCGATACTCACTTTTGGAGAATTTGGCTTAGACCCTTTAATATTTACTAGCGATGCAATTTCTGGATAAATAGTCAACGTGAGGGTGCGAGGGACACAGTGAACTAGCTGTTGGGCATCGGAATATAGACACTTGACATCCAGGAGGACTTACATTCAGTGACTGATTTGACATTACTCGCGTGGTGGGAAGTCGGCACGCATCTTGTAAGTAGGCTGTTTAGGTTTTTTTATTGGTAACGCCACCTCTGTATGAAAATCACTGGCTGTGCTGTGTGCAGTCTGTGGCTGCTTTGCATTGTTGTAATACTCGCCATTGTAGTGTTAGGCAGCTGGCTGTGAACAGCGCGTAGCGTTGCGCAGTTGGAGGTGAGCCGCCAGCAGTGGTGGATGTGGGGAGAGAGATGGCGGAGTTTTGTAATTTGTCATGAACTGCTATATATATTATGACTATTAAGGTAAATACAGTGTTTGTTCTCTATTAATATCTTTCATTTGCTAACTATCCCTATCAGTAGTTAGTGCCTTCCATAGTTTGCATCTTTTATTTAGCTGGCAGTAGTGGTGCTGCTGTATTGCAGTAGTTCGAGTAACCAAGATTTTTGTCAGGTAAGCGATTTGTGAAACGCATAGGTTAATGTTAGTCAGGGCCATTCTTTCGTAGGGATTTTTTGAAAGTCAGATTGCGTTGCGCTAAAAATATTGTGTGTCAGTTAAAGCACAGTCGTGTATAATTTTTAAAAGGGGACGTTTCATAATCTTAAGTATATTATAGCGATGCAATTTCTGGGTTAATTCGTTAATGTGAGGGTGCGTTTGACTCAGTAAGATGGCAGTGGGGCAGAATCTGGGGGAGAATTCAGTATGGATCCTATAGTAATAAACTGCGATGAAATTTCTGTGATAAGTCGTCAATGTGAAGGTGCGAGGAATACAATAAACCTTAAGTGGAGCATCGGAAAAGAGGCACTTTAATTCCAGTAGGAGATACATTCGTCGACTGTAGCATTGATACTCGCTTATGGAGATTTTTGCTTCGACCCTTTAATATTTACTACTAATATGTAATTTTTGGGTTAATCGTCAGTGCCAAGGTGCTAGGGACAAAGTGATGTATCAGTTGGGGTAAAAAAAAAAAAAAAAAAAAAAAAAAACCTCTTGACATCCAGGACAAGATACATTCATCGACTGTATCGACATGACTCGAATGGCGAAAAGTCCGCATGTATCATTAACATCTAATAGCGATGCAATTTCGTGGTTAATTCGTTAATGTAAGGATGCGTCGGACACAGCAAGATGGCAGTGGTGCATCGGAAAAGAAACACGTAACTTCCAGGAGAGAAGATACATTCGTCAATATTCTCAGTGTTACTATCTGGGGGATAATTCGCTTTGGATCCTATAGTAATTAATTGTGAGGAAACTTATGGGATGAATCGTCAACGTAAGCGTGCGAGATATACAATAAACCAGAAGTGGCGCATCGGAAAACAGTCATATTAATTCAAGGAAGAGCATACATTCATCGACTGTTGCAGCGATACTCGTTTTTGGAAAGTTCGGCTTAAACACGTTAATATTTACTAGCAATACAGTTTCTGGGTTAAATCGACAATGTGAGGGTGCGAGGTATACAACAAACCTGCAGTGGTGCATCGGAAAAGAGACAGTTTAATTCAAGGATTAGATACATTCGTCGTCTGTAGCAAGGATACTCGCTCTAGGAGAGTTCCTCTTAGACCATCTAATAATTACTAGCAATAGAATTTCTGGGTTAAATCCTCAATGTCACGGTGCAAGGAACATAGTAAAATAGCAGTTGGGCATCGGAACAGAAACACTTGACATCCAGGAGGAGATACATTCATCGATATTAGCAGTCTTATTACCTTTACGAAAATTCGCCATGGATCCTTTAGTAATTGATTGCGAAGCAATTTCTGGGATAAATCGTCAATGTGAAGGTACGAGGTATACAATAAACCTGAAGTGGTGCATCGGAAAGAGACACATGAATTCCAGGAGGAGATACATAAGTCGACTGTAGCAGCGATACTCGCTCTTGGGGAGTTGTTCCCAGACCCTTCAGTATTTACTATCGATGCAAGTTCTGGGCTAAATCGTCAATGTGAGTCTGCGAGGGACACAGTAAAGTACCAGGTTGGGCATTGGAATAGAGACGCTTGATATCCAGGAGGAGATACATTCGTCGAAATTAGGAGTGTTACTATCATGGGGAAAATTCGCCATGGATCCTATAGTAATTAATTGCGATGCAATTTCTGGGAGGAATCGTGAATGTGAGGGTGCGAGGTATACAATAAACCAGAAGTGGTGCATCGGAAAAGGGACACATTAATTCCAGGAGGAGATACATTCGTCGACTGTAGTAGTGATACTCGCTCTTGGAGAGATCGGCTTGGACCCTATAATATTTACTAGCGATGCAATTTCTGGATTAAATCGTCAATGTCATGGTGTGAGGGACACAGTAAACTAGCAGTTGTGCATCGTTATAGAGACACTTGACATCCAGGAAGAGATACATACGTCGAAGTTGGCAGTGTTACTGTCTTGGGGATGATTCGCCGTGGACCAATTAGTAATTAATAGCGATGCAATTTCTGGGATAAATCGTCAATGTGAGGATGCGAGGTATACAATAAACGTGAAGAGGTGCATCGGAAAAGAGACATAATAATTCCAGCAGGAGCTACATTCGAGTTGAGTTGGGTACTCGAGTCTCGGCGCCTTCTGGCTCCGTCTGAGGGTGGATTCCGTAAAGGCCGCTCTGCCGCCGACAATCTGGTCAGCTTGGAGTCAGCCAATCGTACGGCATTCGCCCGCCGTCAGCACCTGGTCGCTGTCTTTTTAGACATGTGGAAAGCGTACGATATGACATGGCGCCATCACATCCTCTCTACACTTCATGGTTGGGGTCTTCGTGGTCCACTGCCGATTTTCGTCCAAATTTTTCTGTCGCATCGAACCTTCCACGTGCAAGACGTGACCTCCCATAGTTCCTCTCGAGTTTAGGAGTACGGGGTGCCACAGGGATCTGTTTTAAGTGTCTGCCTGTTTTTAATAGCAATTAACGGGCTCGCTGCGGCAGTGGGAACGTCTGTCTCAGCGTCCTTGTATGCTGACGCGATCTACCTTTACTATAGCTCTATTGGCATTGCAGCTGCTGAACGTCAGCTGCAGGGCGCTATCCGCAAGGCGCAGTCTTGGGCTGTAGCGCATGGGTTTCAGTTTTCGGCAACCAAGACCTGCTTTATGCATATCTGCAGGCGCCGCACTGTTCACCCGGAGCCGCGGCTTCATCTTGCCGGCGAACATCTTGCTGTGGTGGAGTCACATAGGTTTTTGGGAGTGGTTTTTGATGCCCAGTTGACTTGGCTGCCTCATATTCGGCAGCTTAAAGAGGCGTGTTGGCGGCATCTAAATGCTCTGCGATGCTTGAGCCACACCAGCTGGGGCGCCGACCGATCTACCATCTTACAGCTCTACCAGGCGATAATCCAGTCCCGTCTGGATTATGGGAGCCTGGCTTATGGTTCAGCATCCCCTTCTGCGTTGCGGGTGCTGGACCCAATCCTTCACAGTGGGATCCGACTTGCCACTGGTGCTTTCCGGACCAGCCCTGTGGACAGCATACTTGTGGAGGCAGGTGTCCCTCCACTGCGGTTACGGTGCCAACGTTTACGGGCCGCTTATGCTACGCACGTTTTGAGCTTGCCCGGGCATCCTAATTATCGTCTCCTGTTCCCGCCGTCGGTCGTCCATCTCCCAGATCGTCGGCCCCGGTCGGGTTGTACGATCGCGGTCTGCGTCAGAGAGCTTCTCTCCGGGCTTGGGGTTTTCCCTCTTCCGACTCCTTTTCGGGCCCCTCTGCGTACACCCCCGTGGTGTGTGCTCCGGCTTTGCCTTCGGCTCGAATTGGCACAGGGCCCGAAGGACTCAGTCCCTCCGGAGGCCTTCCGCCACCGCTTTTGTTCCATCCTACCCACGTAATAGGGTCTGGCGTTGTTTCCACCGACGGTTCGATGGTTGCTGGTCGTGTTGGTTATGCTCTAACTCAACGCTACCACTACGAACAACGTTCATTGCCGGCTGGCTGCAGCGTTTTCACTGCTGAGCTGCTCGCCATCTTTCGTACCCTAGAGTATATCCGCTCCTGCACAGGTGAGTCCTTCGTTTTCTGTAGCGACTCCCTGAGCGGTTTACGAGCTATCATCCAGTGTTTCCCTCGTTCTCGTCTGGTGATGGCTATCCAGGAGTCCCTGTATACTCTTGCCCGTTGCGGCCGCTCTGTGGTCTTTGTGTGGACCCCAAGCCATGTTGGGATACCCGGCAATGAAAATGTTGACCGGCTGGCGAAAGAGGCCACCAGTAAACCATCTCTGGACATTGGCCTACCGGCGCCTGATTTGCGAGCGATTTTCCGACGCAAAATTTTCGAGCTTTGGGACACTGAATGGCGCAACCTGACCACGCTAAACAAACTCCGTCCTATCAAGGAGACGACGACTGTGTGGCGGTCATCCTTGCGAGCCACTCGCAGGGACTCAGTAGTCCTTTGTCGGCTCCGCATTGGCCACACCCGCTTGAAACACAGCCATTTACTGCAGCATGAGGACCCGCCACTCTGTCGATGCGGGTCGGCTTCGAGAGTGGCCCACATTTTGTTGGCCTGTCCACTTTTAACTGTGCTCAGGCAGACGTTTGCGCTGCCTGATACGCTTCCCGCCCTTTTAACAGATGACAATGCTATGGCAGGCTTAGTTTTACGTTTTATTCGGGCAGGGTTTTTTTTTTCACTCAATCTAAGTGTTTGTCCTTTTGTATTTATTCTGGTCTTTGGCCAACGATTTTAATATTAGTTTTTAGAGGTTTTTTTTCTTTCGGTGGTTGGCTTTTCCTTTTTTGTCTTTATGCTCGGACAACCACTGTCACACTCTGTGTGATTTTAATTCGTTTTGTCTGTTCTCTGTCTGAGTTACACTGTGTGTGTGTTTTTAAGTTTTGGAACAGGGGACAGATGAATTTAGCAGTCTGTTCGCTTTAATCGATCGATCGTCAATGTGAGGGTGCCAGGTATACAATAAACCTGAAGTGGTGCATCGGAAAAGAGACACATTAATTCCAGGAGGAGATACATTCGTAGACTGTAGGAGCGATACTCGCTCTTGGAGAGTTCGGATTAGACCCTTTAATATTTACTAGCGATGCATGTTCTGCGTTAAATAGTGAATGTCAGGGTGCGAGGGACACAGTAGCCTAGCAGTTGGGCATCGGAATAGGTAGACTTGACATCCAGGAGATAAATTCGTCGATATTAGCAGTGTTACTATCTTGTGGAAAATTCACCAAGGATTCCTTTAGTAGTTAATTGCGATGCAATTTCTGGGATTAATCGTCAATGTGAAGGTGCGAGGTACACAATAAACCTGAAGTGGTCCATCGGAAAAGAGACACATTAATTCCAGGAGGAGATACATTCGTGGACTGTAGTAGTGATACTCGCTCTTGGAGAGTTCGGCATAGACTGTTTAATATTTAGTAGTGGTGCAAGTTCTGTGTTAAATCGTCAATGTCCGGGTGCGAGGCACACAGTAAACCAGCAGTTGAGCATCGGAATAGAGACTCTTGACATCCAGGAGGAGATACATTCGTCGATATTAGCTGTGTTACTATCTTATGGAAAATTGGCCATGGGTCCTTTAGTAATAAATTGCGATGCAATTTCTGGCATAAATCGTGAATGTGGGGGGGGGGGGGGGGGCGAGGTATACAATAAACCTGAAGTGTTGTTGTTGTCTTCAGTCCTGAGACTGGTTTGATGCAGCTCTCCATGCTACTCTATCCTGTGCAAGCTTCTTCATCTCCCAGTACCAACTGCAACCTACATCCTTCTGAATCTGCTTAGTGTATGCATCTCTTGGTCTCCCCCTACGATTTTTACCCTCCACGCTGCCCTCCAGTACTAAATTGGTGATCCCTTGATGCCTCAGAACATGTCCTACCAACCGATCCCTTCTTCAGTTCAAGTTGTGCCACAGTCTCCTCTTCTCCCCAATCCTATTCAGTACCTCCTCATTAGTTATGTGATCTACCCATCTAATCTTCAGCATTCTTCTGTAGCACCACATTTCGAAAGCTTCTATTCTCTTCTTGTCCAAACTATTTATCGTCCATGTTTCACTTCCATACATGGCTACACTCCATACAAATACTTTCAGAAAATACTTCCTGACACTTAAATCTATACTCGTTGTTAACAAATTTCTCTTCTTCAGAAACGCTTTCCATGCCATTGCCAGTCTACATTTTATATCCTCCCTACTTCGACCATCATTAGTTATTTTGCTCCCCAAATAGCAAAACTCCTTTACTACTTTAAGTGTCTCATTTCCTAATATAATTCCTTCAGCATCACTCGACTTAATTCGAGTACATTCCATTATCCTCGTTTTGCTTTTGTTGATGTTCATCTTATATCCTCCCTTCAAGACACCATCCATTCCGTTCAACTGCTCTTCCAAGTCCTTTGCTGTCTCTGACAGAATTACAATGTCATCGGCGAACCTCAAAGTTTTTATTTCTTCTCCATGGATTATAATACCTACTCCGAATTTTTCTTTTGTTTCCTTTACTGCTTGCTCAATATACAGATTGAATAACATCGGGGAGAGGCTACAACCCTGTCTTACTCCCTTCCCAATCACTGCTTCCCTTTCATGTCCCTCGACTCTTATAACTGCCATCTGGTTTCTGTACAAATTGTAAATAGCCTTTCGCTCCCTGTATTTTACCCCTGCCACCTTTAGAATTTGGAAGAGAGTATTCCAGTCAACATTGTCAAAAGCTTTCTCTAAGTCTACAAATGCTAGAAACGTAGGTTTGCCTTTCCTTATTCTTTCTTCTAAGATAAGTCGTAAGGTCAGTATTGCCTCACGTGTTCCAGTATTTCTACGGAATCCAAACTGATCTTCCCCGAGGTCGGCTTCTACTAGTTTTTCCATTCGTCTGTAAAGAATTCGTGTTAGTATTTTGCAGCTGTGGCTTATTAAACTGATTGTTCGGTAATTTTCACATCTGTCAACACCTGCTTTCTTTGGGATTGGAATTATTATATTCTTCTTGAAGTCTGAGGGTATTTCGCCAATTTCATACATCTTGCTCACCAGATGGTAGAGTTTTGTCAGGACTGGCTCTCTCAAGGCCGTCAGTAGTTCCAATGGAATGTTGTCTACTCCGGGGGCCTTATTTCGACTCAGGTCTTTCAGTGCTCTGTCAAACTCTTCACGCAGTATCGTATCTCCCATTTCATCTTCATCTTCAGCCTCTTCCATTTCCATAATATTGTCCTCAAGTACATCGCCCTTGCATAGACCCTCTATATACTCCTTCCACCTTTCTGCTTTCCCTTCTTTGCTTAGAACTGGGTTTCCATCTGAGCTCTTGATGTTCATACAAGTGGTTGTCTTATCTCCAAAGGTCTCTTTAATTTTCCTGTAGGCAGTATCTATCTTACCCCTAGTGAGATAAGCCTCTACATCCTTACATTTGTCCTCTAGCAATCAATGCTTAGCCATTTTGCACTTCCTGTCGGTCTCATTTTTGAGACGTTTGTATTCCTTTTTGCCTGCTTCATTTACTGCATTTTTATATTTTCTCCTTTCATCAATTAAATTCAATATTTCTTCTGTTACCCAAGGATTTCTACTAGCCCTCATCTTTTTACCTATTTGATCCTCTGCTGCCTTCACTACTTCATCCCTCAAAGCTACCCATTCTTCTTCTACTGTATTTCTTTCCCCCATTCTTGTCCATTGTTCCCTTATGCTCTCCCTGAAACTCTGTACAACCTCTGGTTCTTTCAGTTTATCCAGGTCCCATCTCCTTAAATTCCCACCTTTTTGCAGTTTCTTCAGTTTTAATCTACCAATAGATTGTGGTCACAGTCCACATCTGTCCCTGGAAATGTCTTACAATATAAAACCTGGTTCCTAAATCTCTGTCTTACCATTATATAATCTGTGCAGGGAGGAGACCCCCAAGAGGGAACATTGCCGACAAAATTTTATTTAAATAAATTTTCAATTCATAATGTTCGGCCGTAGCCGGCTTGGGCATACTGTGGTGGAAGGTGCTGGCCGGAAGACCATGGTCGGCACATTCCTGCCACGTGCTCCTCGGTCAGACTCAAGTCCCACGGGTTGATTGCGCTGACGGGGGCACGCTACTAGCAAGGCACGTTGGCGGAATCAATCCTCCAATCAGACTAATCGTGTGATCACGTGGGGACGCGGCCGGGAGCGGCGAGGGCGGCTTGGAAACAGCTCCGCGCTCTCTTAGCTTCTGACCTCGGCCCCGAGTAGTCGCTCCTTTAGTCTCTGCTTCTCTGATGAGCAGACGGCAACCCCTCTTGGGGCTGCTCAGCCCTACGTAGGCACCACTGTACCATCATTACAAGAATAAACTGGGTCCATTCCACTCAATTAACTGTCATTTTACAACGCCCTCCGCTCCTGACGTCTATCCTGACGAACAAATGGTGTCAGAAGTGGGATGCGACCCACCTTACGGTTGTAAAATCAACTCATCAGTTATGTGTACTACAAAGGGGCCGAGGCTGAGCAATTAAGGGAAACTAGACCGAACGTGGCGAGGCTGCAGCGCGCCATGCGCGTGCCAGCCGGTCGCCTGCGTTGCAGAATCTGCGTGGCCGCGCACTAGCGCGCCACAAGCGTGACGCAGTTCGCCGCCGGACGCGAGCCGAGGAGGGTCCGCGATGCAGTCACGCTCGCCGACGCCGCCGCCGCCGCCGCTGTCCGTAGCTGCCACGGGTCACCGCCTGCGCCAGGGTCCGGGGTGCGGCCCTCGCGCCGCCCCGCCGTCGCAGCTGTCCATGCTGTCGCCCGCCGCCTGCTGCGCCCGCGCGTGATCAACGCGCCTGCCGCCGCTCGTCGACACCGCCGCCGTCCGTCGTCTGCACGCCACCAAATAATGTAAGTCGCTAGCGACGCTACGGTGGTGTAGATGCCCATACTATTGTAACATGCCGATCACCAGGCAGCAATCGGAGGCAGGAGCAGCCGGAGAGGATGAAGATCCCCTCTTGGCGCTGCAGTCACAGTTAAATCAATTAATTCTAACTAACGCGGAGCTTAAGCAACAGCTAGATGATCTTAAAATGGCTTCTCCGCAATCTAATGTTGCTAAGCAAGTGCTAGTGGAAGAACAGCCGAAGCAGGTGACTCCACCACTCACTAGTGCAGAATCACCTGTGGCAGTAGCCACCTCTACTTTGGTGCAGAGCTTCCCAGCAGTAGCGTTTATTCCGGCGTTCGCTGGAAAGCCGCACGAGGATATTCAAACGCTTGTGCAGAATATCCAGGACATCGGAAAGCTTTGCGGTTGGCCAGATGAATTTCTCTTAAACGTGATGAAAATGAAACTCACCGGCGAAGCGCGGAACTACGTGCAGTCGGTCGAGAGCTTGAAAAATGCCCCTACCTTCCAGTCCCTTGCAACAGGGTTGATTGAAAGGTATACAGACAAACGTGGTACTAGTTACTATCGCGATTTGCTTTCCACCCTTAAGCAAAAAACGGGTGAAGATTTAGAAGCATTCGCGGACAGGATTAGAAGCGTCGCATGTCACACGTACGCACTAAGTGCCAGTTCTGCTCGTAACGAGGTTCTGTTGGAAGAATCAGAATGTCGTGCGATAGACGTGTTTATTCGTGGCATAAACCCTCAAATAGGGGGCGAAATCAAGGTAGCTTCCCCCCGCACCTTACACGAAGCCGTGCGATTAGCACTTTTAAGAGAGGAGGCGAACCGATTTGTGGCCGTCTCCGCGCGGCAAAGCGAGCCCCGACGTGTCTTTTCGAACGATACTAAGTGTGGGCGCTGTAATAGACAAGGACATGTGGCAGAGCAATGTCGCGTGCCATATTGTCATCAGTGCAGGAACATGGGTCACCAAAGCGTGCATTGTCCAAATAGTAGGCCACAACCGCCTGCAAATTCCAGGCGAAATGCAAACCAACCACAGAATTCGGGAAACGGCCGCGGGGCAGGAAGTGCCACCCCTCCCGGCCCCCGTTAAAAATAGTGACCCCCCTAGTTGATAAGGGAATCACACAGGTGGCAAGCGTGGTTGTCGATGGTGTTAGAGGCCGCAAACCAATACGCGTGCTAATTGACACAGGCGCACAGATCAGCTTGGCATTTTTATCGAAGAGAGATAAAAGAACATTGCAACCGCCGCGGTACCATATCAGTGGTATTGGTCCCGGCATAGTGAAACCTGATGGCAGCTGTTGCGTTGAGTTCATGTTGGACTCCACAGAATATGCTTTTACGATGGAGGTTGTACGGAACAGGCGCACGGATTACGACATCATCTTGGGAAGTGACTTTCTGCGTCATTTCCAGGGGGTTATTGACTATAGGTTAAATACCGTCCAATTCGGCGACAACGTGCACCGTTTTGGACGTGACTGCACGTTGCGGGCGAGCGGAGCTGGGAAAAAAGGATCCGTTTCCCAAGTTTCGGAGTCTCCCGTAACGATGCTAAAAGCCGATAATCCCGTGGAGATACCAGAAGGCACAGGAAAGATGCTTTGGGTGCCTGTCGGGATGCGTGAATCCGAAGAGGTTAATTTCTTGGTAGATCCACTCTGCCAGAATGAAACTCTTGACCAGATGCAGGTCCACGTAAAACGTAGCCTGTGCAAAGCACAGCAAGTTCAGAAAGAAAATAGCGTACCAGTGTGTTTAGACAATTTTAGTCACAAGCAAGCTTTAATACCGCGTGGTACAGTATTAGCCAGCTTACAGGTTATCACAGAAGATGAGTTGTCAAAGAGAACCCCTTCTCTGAAAAAGAAAAAGGCTGCTGCCGCCTCTCAACACCTTTTGACAGTCACGTCACATCTCACAGATAAGTTTAAAGCTAAGCTTAGTCACCTTCCATTGCATGAACAAAAGCTAATAAATGAAGTATTGAATGAGTATTCGTGGTTGTTTGAAGACAGGAAATATTTACCAGCAACAGATCTAATCCAACATGAGATTCCAACCGGAAATGCTAGGCCAATAGCTCAAAAAGGGTACCGAATTCCCTACCATCTTCAGTCAGTGGTAGAGGAAACTATACAACAGCAACTAGAAGCAGGAATAATACAACCCTCTTCTAGTGCTTGGTCTAGCCCAATTGTAGTAGTTCCAAAGAAATCTATAGACGGAGAAAAATCCTATCGCCTCTGTGTAGACATGCGAGCAGTAAACAAAGTTACTACTCCAGATCATTATCCATTACCCCGGATCGATGAAACACTCGATCGTCTGGGCAATTGCCGGTACTTCACAACATTAGACATGCGCAGTGGGTATCATCAAATTCCAATTGCTCCCCAAGATCGAGCTAAGACAGCTTTTGTAGTTCCTGGCGGCTTATATGAATTCTTAAGGATGCCTTTCGGGCTTCGCAACGCGCCAGCAACCTTTCAGCGATTTGCAGATCTGCTATTACGTGGGTTGAAACCTACTATGTGCCTTGTGTATCTTGATGATATAATTATATTTTCAAAATCCATTGCTGAACATGCTGAACATCTACGCAGTGTACTGTTGCGCTTGCAAAATGCTAATTTAAGCTTAAAATTAGAAAAATGTTCTTTTGCTCAATCACAAGTGCAGTATTTAGGTCATGTCATCAGTTCCAGCGGAGTCAAACCAGATCCACGATTAACTGAAGCAGTAGACACTTTTCCTATTCCAACAAATTTAAAGGAATTACAATCCTTCCTTGGCCTTGCAAATTATTACCGCCGTTTTGTTAAAGATTATGCTACTATTACCAAACCACTTACTAAATTGTTGAAAAAGGATACTCCTTTTGTTTGGACGGATGAATGTTCGACCGCCTTTCAAACAGTGAAAACTATTTTAACTAGTTCACCTCTACTTGTTTACCCAGACTTCGCTGAACCTTTTATTTTATCTTGTGACGCATCTGATTTTGCTGTAGGATGTGTCCTAAGCCAAGTGCAAGATGGTGAGGAAAAGCCCGTTGGGTATGCCTCTCGTCAACTGAATAAAGCAGAAACTAATTACAGTACTACCGAAAAGGAATTGCTTGCCCTTCTTTTTGGAATTAATTATTTTAGATGTTACCTTTATGGTCGCAAGTTTACAGTTCTCACCGATCACTCTGCTCTGCAGTGGTTATTGAATCTTAAAGACCCTAGCAGCAAACTTACGCGCTGGGCCATGAAACTGTCAGAATATGATTTTGAAGTTCGGCACAAGCCTGGTCGGTTGCATCAAAATGCTGATGCGTTAAGTAGAAAAGTGCGTGTCATTGAATCAGATGAGGTATCAATTGAAGAGTTAAAAGAAGCACAGCAGGTGGACGTTCAGTGTCAAAGATACGCCACCTTGCCAGAATTTGAAGTAATAGACGACCTTTTGTATCGAAGAACTCCCCATGGAAATCCTTTGGTAATACCGGAATGCTTGCAGCAACGTATAATACGGCAATGCCATGATACCATCCAAGCATGTCACAGCGGAAAACGCGCTACGAACGCTCGAATTGCGACACGTTATTGGTGGCAATACCGACAACGTGACGTGGACAGGTATGTAAGATCTTGCCTGCCGTGTGCACAACGAGCACAAAATAGGCATCCGCGAGTGCCGTTGCAAACACTTCCTCAGGCATCTTCACCCTTCGAAATTCTTGCTTTAGATTTCCAAGGTCCTTTTCCACAGTCGCAACAAGGTAACAAATACATTTTGTCTGTTATTGATCACTTTTCACGTTATCTAATTTTAGTTCCCCTCCCCGACATGACAGCTGAAACTGTGGCAAGAGAGTTTGTAAATCGTGTGATACTACCTTTTGGAAGTCCTGATGCCATTTTAACGGATCAAGGAACCAATTTCATGTCTGCTTTATTTGTACAAGTTTGTAAATTGTTAAGAATCAAAAAATGGCGTACAACTCCCTTCCATCCTAAAGCCAACGGTCGCGTTGAACGCGTACATCGTACAATTTGTAAAATGTTATCCTATTATGTTGCAAAAACGCACGCTGATTGGGACAGATATGTACCGTATATTTCTTCTGCATACAACACCCGAATACATGAATCCACGGGGTATACCCCTTACGAAGCTGTGTTTGGACGGCCGATGAATTCGCCGTTCGAAATAGACAAACTACCTCAAGGTGTAGAAATAAAGGAAGTAAAAGGTTTAGCCCGCCGGCTAAAAGCGATCTGGTATAAGGTAAAGAGGAATAATATCAAAGCTACTAATAAACAGTTGCACAGGCAGAACAAAAATGCTGTTTTACCGACTTATCAGACAGGTGATTTGGTGTTACTACGAAACCCGGCAATCAAAAAGGGACGAACTAAAAAGTTCTCTCCCCGCTTTGAAGGCCCGTATCGGATTGTACGGTTGACCTCACCAGTCAATGCAGAACTGCAATTAACCGATCGTACGGTGATAGTGCACTTTGACCGCCTGCAACCTTACCACGGTAGGGCTGTGTCACCACAACAGGTCGCAGCCCCCGATCCGCCTGTGTCACCTCCACCTCAAGTGGAACAAAGACGAAAGAAAAAACGGAGGAGATTACCTCCACAGGGTTGTAGATACCCTTTGCGGAATCGACACCCTTATGGGTTGAGGTCGCGTGATTAATCACGCCTAATTAGAGTTTTATGTTATGTTTTATTGCAGATTAGTTTAAGTCATTTTCTCCAGGGACTTGGAAGCAAGAGGTGCCTGGCCACCACGGAGTTCCCAGCCATTCTCAATTGTCAATTTCCAGTCCTGTCATGTATTTTTGCTCATTTTTATATGTATGATTATGTTTTATGTTTTTCAAGCAATGCCACGCATTAGACGTCACGCAACTGACTTGCCTTAAATGCAACCATTACACTTGGTGTTGGCAGAACCGCGGCTGCTAACTCCGAATAATATTCTTCCTTGTCCTCTATTGCCATCTATTTGGCAAACCAGTACATGTGGAGTATTTTTACTCCGAGCTTTTCTTAATACTTGTTACGTTGACGTCTAGTGTATTGTACTATATGTCGTAGTTCTGTATTTGCTGCAGCTATTCGTAAGTAATCGGAACAGATAAAGCCAGGACTTGAAATGCATACGCCTCGTACGCTTTGTTTACGGGACCAGCTGTTGGCGGGGCAACACATCAGCTGTCGCCTCCCCTCCTCTCTTCAGCGCTGTCCCTTCTCCTCGCCAAGAACTGGCCAGCGGCCGTCATTCTTTCTCAGCCAGTAACAGCGCTCCGCGCGATGACGTATCTTATCACCACGTGCGCTGCCGCCTCCAGCGTCTCAACACGCGGCGCGTCCTAGTAGTTACAAAAACAAACCGCAAATTACTGCCCTATCCTCCATTTATGACAGACTACAATGCATTTACCATCATTTTATATAACTGTTGTTGTTGTGGTCTTCAGTCCTGAGACTGGTTTGATGCAGCTCTCCATGCTACTCTATCCTGTGCAAGCTTCTTCATCTCCCAGTACCTACTGCAACCTACATCCTTCTGAATCTGCTTAGTGTATTCATCTCTTGGTCTCCCTCTACGATTTTTACCCTCCACGCTGCCCTCCAATGCTAAATTTGTGATCCCTAATTGCCTCAAAACATGTCCTACCAACCGATCCCTATTGCAGATCATTCATAAAATCTAGAGTCTTACAAGAAATTGTCTATTGTATTTCCAAACAGATGACAGAGTAAGCGTTGGATTTGGTCACCTTGGTTGCGTCTTTCAGAACAGCAAAAACTGTTACTTACGGTCTTGGCCACCTTGTTTCTGACATGCGTCTACACCACAGTTGAAATATACCTATGTCACCTAGAAAGCCTCTACAAAAGCGAAAAACTTTATAATAAATAAATAAAGACAAATCTCAGCACATGATGACCAAATAATTTCTCTAATACCCCTACGATTTTAGCACGAAAATGGTTCAAATAGCTCTGAGCACTATAGGACTTAACTTCTGAGGTCATCAGTCCCCTATATAACTTAGAACTACTTAAACTTAACTAACCTGAGGACATCACACACATCCATGCCCGAGGCAGGATTCGAACCTGCGACCGTAGCGGTCGCGCGGTTCCAGACTGTAGCGCCTTGAACCGCTCGGCCACCCTGACCGGCGATTATAGCACAGAAAAAACTTTGCCATTAACAGAAAAAAGAAGTAAAATATACGCTTCCGGTCACATGCAATAGTCATTTGGACCCAGACGTAGTGGCAAAGGGGCGTTTACACGCGCAGAAATGTATGGCATCCCTTCCCCACCATTACCTGTCCTTTAGATCTCCTATTAACACATAGGTCTACTTTTCGTCATAGAACTCTAAATTAACTTTTCTGCCTTGATTGTAACCACTTTTAGCTTTTCCCTCATTCCCTTTTCCTTTCGGCGTTGAAGCCATAATCAATAGATATTAATATATTATGTGTAAGTAGGCTGTTTAGGTTTTTTTATATTTTGTAGCTCAAGCAACTGCACTTCATTGCAAGAATTGCTTATCGAGTTTCGTCGTATTTCGCACTGTCTGCATTACAACAACGCTATTTTCCCCATAACTGGTACTTTTCACTGTTGTTGTTGTGGTCTTCAGTCCTGAGACTGGTTTGATGCAGCTCTCCATGCTACTCTATCCTGTGCAAACTTCTTCATCTCCCAGTACCTACTGCAACCTACATCCTTCTGAATCTGCTTAGTGTATGCATCTCTTGGTCTCCCCCTACGATTTTTACCCTCCACGCTGCCCTCCAATACTAAATTGGTGATCCCTTGATGCCTCAGAACATGTCCTACCAACCGATCCCTTCTTCTGGTCAAGTTGTGCCACAAACTCCTCTTCTCCCCAATCCTATTCAGTACCTCCTCATTAGTTATGTGATCTACCCATCTAATCTTCAGCATTCTTCTGTAGCACCACATTTCGAAAGCTTCTATTCTCTTCTTGTCCAAACTATTTATCGTCCATGTTTCACTTCCATACATGGCTACACTCCATACAAATACTTTCAGAAAAGACTTCCTGACACTTAAATCTATACTCGATGTTAACAAATTTCTCTTCTTCAGAAACGCTTTCCTTGCCATTGCCAGTCTACATTTTATATCCTCTCTACTTCGACCATCATCAGTTATTTTGCTCCCCAAATAGCAAAACTCCTTTACTACTTTAAGTGTCTCATTTCCTAATCTAATACCTTCAACATCACCCGACTTAATTCGACTACATTCCATTATCCTCGTTTTGCTTTTGTTGATGTTCATCTTATACCCTCCTTTCAAGACACTGTCCATTCCGTTCAACTGCTCTTCCAAGTCCTTTGCTGTCTCTGACAGAATTACAATGTCATCGGCGAACCTCAAAGTTTTTATTTCTTCTCCATGGATTTTAATACCTACTCCGAATTTTTCTTTTGTTTCCTTTACTGCTTGCTCAATATACAGATTGAATAACATCGGGGAGAGGCTACAACCCTGTCTTACTCCCTTCCCAACCACTGCTTCCCTTTCATGCCCCTCGACTCTTATAACTGCCATCTGGTTTCTGTACAAATTGTAAATAGCCTTTCGCTCCCTGTATTTTACCCCTGCCACCTTTAGAATTTGAAAGAGAGTATTCCAGTCAACATTGTCAAAAGCTTTCTCTAAGTCTACAAATGCTAGAAACGTAGGTTTGCCTTTCCTTAATCTTTCTTCTAAGATAAGTCGTAAGGTCAGTATTGCCTCACGTGTTCCAGTATTTCTACGGAATCCAAACTGATCTTCCCCGAGGTCGGCTTCTACTAGTTTTTCCATTCGTCTGTAAAGAATTCGTGTTAGTATTTTGCAGCTGTGGCTTATTAAACTGATTGTCCGGTAATTCTCACATCTGTCAACACCTGCTTTCTTTGGAATTGGAATTATTATATTCTTCTTGAAGTCTGAGGGTATTTCGCCTGTTTCATACATCTTGCTTACCAGATGGTAGAGTTTCGTCAGGGCTGGCTCTCCCAAAGCCGTCAGTAGTTCCAATGGAATGTTGTCTACTCCGGGGGCCTTGTTTCGACTCAGGTCTTTCAGTGCTCTGTCAAATTCTTCACGCAGTATCGTATCTCCCATTTCATCTTCATCTACATCCTCTTCCATTTCCATAATATTGTCCTCAAGTACATCGCCCTTGTATAGACCCTCTATATACTCCTTCCACCTTTCTGCTTTCCCTTCTTTGCTTAGAACTGGGTTTCCATCTGAGCTCTTGATGTTCATACAAGTGGTTCTCTTATCTCCAAAGGTCTCTTTAATTTTCCTGTAGGCAGTATCTATCTTACCCCTAGTGAGATAAGCCTCTACATCCTTACATTTGTCCTCTAGCCATCCCTGCTTAGCCATTTTGCACTTCCTGTCGATCTCATTTTTGAGACGTTTGTATTCCTTTTTGCCTGCTTCATTTACTGCATTTTTATATTTTCTCCTTTCATCAATTAAATTCAATATTTCTTCTGTTACCCAAGGATTTCTACTAGCCCTCGTCTTTTTACCTACTTGATCCTCTGCTGCCTTCACTACTTCATCCCTCAAAGCTACCCATTCTTCTTCTACTGTATTTCTTTCCCCCATTCCCGTCAATTGTTCCCTTATGCTCTCCCTGAAACTCTGTACAACCTCTGGTTCTTTCAGTTTATCCAGGTCCCATCTCCTTAAATTCCCACCTTTTTGCAGTTTCTTCAGTTTTAATCTACAGGTCATAACCAATAGATTGTGGTCAGAGTCCACATCTGCCCCTGGAAATGTCTTACAATTTAAAACCTGGTTCCTAAATCTCTGTCTTACCATTATATAATCTATCTGATACCTTTTAGTATCTCCAGGGTTCTTCCATGTATACAACCTTCTATCATGATTCTTAAACCAAGTATTAGCTATGATTAAGTTGTGCTCTGTGCAAAATTCTACCAGGCGGCTTCCTCTTTCATTTCTTAGCCCCAATCCATATTCACCTACTACGTTTCCTTCTCTCCCTTTCCCTACACTCGAATTCCAGTCACCCATCACTATTAAATTTTCGTCTCCCTTCACTATCTGAATAATTTCTTTTATTTCATCATACATTTCTTCAATTTCTTCGTCATCTGCAGAGCTAGTTGGCATATAAACTTGTACTACTGTAGTAGGTGTGGGCTTCGTATCTATCTTGGCCACAATAATGCGTTCACTAAGCTGTTTGTAGTAGCTTACCCGCGTTCCTATTTTCCTATTCATTATTAAACCTACTCCTGCATTACCCCTATTTGACTTTGTGTTTATAACCCTGTAGTCACCTGACCAGAAGTCTTGTTCCTCCTTCCACCGAACTTCACTAATTCCCACTATATCTAACTTTAACCTATCCATTTCCCTTTTCAAATTTTCTAACCTACCTGCCCGATTAAGGGACCTGACATTCCACGCTCCGATCCGTAGAACGCCAGTTTTCTTTCTCCTGATAACGACATCCTCATGAGTAGTCCCCGCCCGGAGATCCGATTGGGGGACTATTTTACCTCCGGAATATTTTACCCAAGAGGACGCTATCATCATTTAATCATACAGTAAAGCTGCATGCCCTCGGGAAAAATTACGGCCGTAGTTTCCCCTTGCTTTCAGCCGTTATATATAACTAACAGCCTTTTAAAAAAAAACTCTTATTCTAGATAATTAGCAATTTCTAATTCATCGTTATTTCTTGTACACGCTAAGCGCGTGATATTTGTCACTGCAGTAGCGACCGGTCTCTCGCAGCTACACGCCGTCTCACATAACCGCTGACGTGCCGGTGCCTACTCCGCACCTACGCGTGCGCTGCGCGCTCGCCAACAGCTCCAAGCTGGTTTCTTTCATGCAGCCGGAAGACACGGCAAACAAAATTCATTCAAACATCCCAATAAATCTTAACATAAATATTAAATAGAAGTGATTCATTGTTTAAATTCTTTTCCTCGTTTTGTTTCACACTAGCTGGATAAATCACACGAAGTTCTTAACGATTTACATTATTCTGCATACCTTAGTCTGCCAATCCTATAAGTGAAGTTTCACTACTGCTTTGATTCATTGTATAAGCTACAAACTACAGCCCTAACCCTCTTACACATCGAACTATGAGGACATTTAACGTTATCTTCCTTGGACAAGGCCAGATATGGGCAAACCAATGCAATGCCACGGGTTTTTCACGCTACTGACGAGGCACAAACGACCAATCGTCCGGGCTGCCGTATATCGGTGGGCGATTGTTCCTTGGTTGCTACGCAGTTATTTTTGCCCTCCCCATTTATTTTACTCTACCGCCGTGGTCATTGTTCTATCCTGTTTTCCTTCTTCTGTCGATGAGGAGGCCCCTACAACATGTTAGGTACCCTCTTCCGACAGTACCGGTCTTTTAATCTTACCACCCATTTACACCGAGATATTGCTCTCCCTTGTTGCTGTCTTGCCCCAAAATATCGGCCGATGATCCATTTTGAGATACGTACTTTGCCTCTAATTAGCCGGTGATGTAAGCGCTACGGGAACTGTGCCTAGTTGTCCTTTCAGTTCAATTTGTTATCGTCAGTTTTAAAACTAACACACACGCAGCCTAGCAGCCAGCCCCAGGTGGCCAGTGTTAAATGTTAACGTTGAGCGTTCCGACTACTTACAGCATTATTATTATACATCATTGTGTTTTTATTTTCTTGTCAATATATGTCATTGTTTTTAGTTATGTCATTATTCTAGCGCTAGTGATTTATAGTTCATGATTTTCATTCTATGTAGTGTTATGTACTGCGCGCACAAAAAGTGACGCTATTTATGCATATATGCTATTCTAGCTTCAGAGCTATTTTTATTGCTTGAACAGTCGACATTTTCCTAGTACAGCAGCTAATGACGCCGCTGATACTTTTATTACATGTATCGCAGGAAACCCATGTGCCTACACTAATTCTTATTAAGTCAGACGGACGCCCTTAGGCCCGCTGAACCACGGTATCGCAGATAGCTCCAATGCACTGCCTACCCCTCAATTATTAGACAGGTTGCCTTAGTACTGTCCGCAGGTTGCCCCATTGCCCTGCAAATTATATAATCATCAATCCAAGTCTGCAGATTGCACTAATGCACTGCTGAACTTAATAGTGGAGTCACTCGCAGGTAGCTCATACGCACCGCGAACTTGTACTTACACGTCACCGAATCCTAGGCTCCTCGGTTGACCACAAAACAGTTCATTCATCAATTACCGTGAGACAATTTGCACTCACACTACGCCTTTGGCACTCAACCACAAATGAACTGAGCTCCAGACGCTCTTTGATTACATTTTATACAACGCCACTTTTCTTCTAGATGGCAATTCCATTGCAAAATGATCGGATTCTGCCAAAGATTCAGATACCGTTCCCCAGATGGCAGCCTTTTCCGTTGCTGAACGGATTAGTTGCTTTTCACCATCTGACAGTGCAAACTGCACTATTAAGAACAATGTTGTTATATACACACACTGTCGGATTCTACTGACGTAGTCCCTTATGCACTTCGTCAACCGACTAAAAAACAACATCCCCTGACGGATTTCGTATCCGATTCGGAAGTTTATGTTCGGGAAATATTCCCTTTATTTTATTTCTTTTCAATTATTACTACTTCAATGTCATGTTTTATTGTTATCAATTTATAGTTATGAGCAATGTTAGTACACTTTATGGTTATACGTTATTTTTGTGCCCTATTCGGTATTCCCTTTTAATTTTCATTGTTTCTGGACTGGAAGTATCTCTGATAGCACCTATTGGCCTTCAATTCGTATCCGCCATCAGCTACCATTAGTCACACATTTACACAACACTTCATACGCCCAGTAACAACTTACAACACACTCACACTGTTCATATCCACACTTCCTTGGTGTAACTTGTTGATGTTACCAGACCTCTATTGTCATATACTAAGTACATGAACAAGGCTTTTTTGGTTTATGCCCTCCGCTCTTCGGAAGGGGAAAGGGAAGTACGTACATATGTACGTCATGTTCAGTAGCAGTTTCTTTTAATCAATAACGTAGTCAATTTACCTGTTGAACACTTAAGTTGTTCTGTTAAAATGGAATCAAACGTCTTTGTGACATCAGCTATTCGTTTATTATTGCTTTGCAATAAACTGTTACTTTTAAGTTGCACTTACAATGTCTTAGTCTCGGACGCAGAGCCACTAGCGCTCTCAGACGCTGTTATCTGAGCCCAGCACTCTGCCGGCTCAGCGCTGATAAAGCTGCGCTGCGCCGCCTCCAATGCTTCACGCCCAGCCTCTGTATTCACGAGCAACAGACTCGCTCTCGCTAACATTCATTTCCGACGTCAGTACAGTTAATCTCTCTATTGACCACATCTGTAAGTAAAGATCCTATAATTATTGAGTTGACTTGAGTTGTCCTACCCTCATTCGGGTTTTCTACAGCTCAAAAACCACTCAATATTATTTCTGAATTTTATGAAGTGCTTCACCTGTCTCGCCGTGTCGAGCCTTAGCGGGGTGGGTGCCCCTGCGTAGTGGCCAATGCGTGGGAGGTGCCTAGGCTGTGCAGGTTCACACCGCGATCACAGGATTCCTTCTCATTTTATTAAAAAAAAAAAAAACTTTCTTCGTACAAAATCTCAAATTAATTAACGACACTTGGCCTTCGTCCCATAGCAGGTTGAAAAATTTTTCCAGCGAGTTACGCTTAGTCTGCGCTGCGTAGTACTGCCTCCGCGTTCAGCGTCTTTTTTGCTGACGCGTGATTGATCAGCGGATACTCAGTGTTGAATTACACCATTGTCTTGCCGCCTTGCTACCCCAACGGCTGCCAAACTGTTGGTTGCCTGCCGTGATTCTACTTCGTAGCCTTCTTCATCAGTAAGCGTGACTGAACGGGTCCATCGTCGCTACTTGCCAGGTAATTATTGCTACAACGTTGTACTCCCTCCCTCATCTCTGAATTACTCATCAAGTAAGACAGGAAATTTTTACTTCTAGGGTCACTATTACTTTCTCTCGCAGTCGACCGTTATCAACATTGGAAGCTGAAAGCAACCTCCGTTCAAATGGCTGTCAATTTATCATCCGCAATGGGCAGCATGTTAATCTCAATGGTTGTCGTCGTCGCCGTTAAGGCGCCTCCATTTCACGTCTACCCTTCCACATCTGGCGTGCTCTTTGGACGTCGTCACAATCTGGTGCATACTCCACATTATGCTATTGTGTTAGCTGATGTCAACTTAACATTGTTAGAAGAGGAAGACCGTGCTTTATATGATACAGCTCAGCAATTGTCAAAATATGAAACCTTCTTGACGCAGACGAAGGAACATGAGTTTCTCCGATCTTTTTGGGAAGTGACTAGAATTATTTCAACCCTTCGAAGTCAATTGAACAGTATTAAGGATGCAGTACCACTGCCTCGTTTCAAACGAGCCTGGTTGCCCGTTGGAGGTACATTATTAAAATCTGTCTTTGGGACTCCTGACGAAACAGACGCAAAACGCTGGGATTTGGACACACAGCAAGCGCTTTCGGAAACACAAGTTAATCACGAAGTGTTGGTACATCAACAGGTGCGCCTGACACATCTTGAGAATAACCTGTTAGCCACAACTAGACAAATACAAGTTGTAGCCGACAGATTAACACGACACTATGGTGCACTTGAACAATCCTTTAACCAAGAGTGGACTCATCTTCGCTCGGGATTACGTAATCTAACTATCACATTGGACATTATGAAGACCACGCAGATTCTTTTATTTAATATACACACAGCACAGTTACACGTACACATGTTACACTCGGCCATTCAACTCGGACTGCAAGGAAAGCTCAGTCCACATCTGTTACCCTCAGAGCCCTTCTTGCACATGCTACACAATGTGTCGTCGCAAATTTTGGCCCCTAAACAAATGCTTTATGCCGTGCGGGAAAGCAACCTCCCCTTTTACTATGCTGCGTTGGAGGTCCGACTTACCCGTAATTCTGACGGTATTCGGATGCGAATGAGGTTGCCAATCACGTGCGCAAATTGCGAATACGAGTGCTATCAAATATACACTTTTCCAGTCTCTTGGGCTACCCTTCATCACCATGTTGTTTGGCAGACTCAAGAATTTTTAATAGTTAGTCGGGATCGACAAACTCACGCCACTCTCTCTCGCGCTGAACTATCCAGTTGCTTCCATACAACACATTACTTATGCTCCACGCTAATTTTACACACTAACACTACTGAGTGCGAGATGTCACTGTTTTTAGCTGAAACTACTACACCTCCATGTCCTCGTGTTCTAGTCTCACTTCGTCAACCAATAATTCAGCCTGTTGGCAACAGTTTTCTGTTCGCTGTTCCACAGACTGTCACCGCCACCCTGGTGTGCCACCGTTCAATGTCAGAGACTGAATCGTACCGGATAACACTGAATAATAGTGGCCTAGTGTATAATAGTTCAAGATGTGACGTATACGCTGCTTCTATGAGGATATCAGCTCAATTGCACTCTACCTTTCATGTCACCATTCCCACATTTACCTTATACCTTCCTGAACTCTCTTTTGAACTCCATCACCATGAGAAGCTAAAGAATTTACCGGATACCAATGATTCAGATCTACTCCAATCGATCAATCATCTCCTTACCCAGGAACACAACCAAGTTGCTCTTGACCGAGTGGCCTCACATATTGCTGATTGGCACCAAACCAAGCGATTAACCACCGTTGTATTACCCAGCGCTGGTTCGGTAATAATCATTGTAATGATTCTGATTATAGTATCCTGGATACTCTGTAAAAGAGGGTTTTGCAAATGTTTCACTTCCTTCCGAGAAATAGTACCACCCCCACAACCTGAAGGTGAATATCACACCTGAAACTACCTGCCAACCTTGGTGCATGCGATCAGGCATGACCCCCCCTTAGAATTAAGTTGTAGTCTAGGTGTCAGGTCAATGAACTAATTTTGTAATGGATTTGTATTTCTATGTAAAGTCTATGGAATCACAATTTGTCGAGTTTTAACCCTCATGTAAGTCATTTTGTTTTCTCTTTAAATTTTTGTCATTTTGTAAAGTTCTCATTCACCCACTTGGGCAATTACCATTGTAATCCTAGATCTAAGAATTCAAAGTAATATTACGGGGAAAAACCCCCTTGTGACTGTTAGGCCTGGGAGCATTCTCTCACCCCCACGAGGGTGGAGTGTTTCAGTGTGCTGTGCTCCGGTGCCCCTCATCATCGCCTGGGTACCCACCACCACTGATACCGCCGACACACACTCACAGCATGGCGCCGCTCCACTGTCGTTGCACCAACTTCACAAGTTTGTTATTCAAGAACCTTCCTTCAGGCCCTTCAGGCCACTTTGTAACTTTTGCACATATTGATATCACTATGTTATGGGACCCTTCATAATGATCATATATTTTTTAAATGGAATAATCAATTAGAATAAGCTCATTCATTTTCATCCAGAGAGCCTTCTTCGGAAGGGGAAAGGATGTGCAGGGAGGAGACCCCCAAGAGGGATCATTGCCGACAAAATTTTATTTAAATAAATTTTCAATTCATAATGTTCGGCCGTAGCCGGCTTGGGCATACTGTGGTGGAAGGTGCTGGCCGGAAGACCATGGTCGGCACATTCCTGCCACGTGCTCCTCGGTCAGACTCAAGTCCCACGGGTTGATTGCGCTGACGGGGGCACGCTACTAGCAAGGCACGTTGGCGGAATCAATCCTCCAATCAGAGACTAATCGTGTGATCACGTGGGGACGCGGCCGGGAGCGGCGAGGGCGGCTTGGAAACAGCTCCGCGCTCTCTTAGCTTCTGACCTCGGCCCCGAGTAGTCGCTCCTTTAGTCTCTGCTTCTCTGATGAGCAGACGGCAACCCCTCTTGGGGCTGCTCAGCCCTACGTAGGCACCACTGTACCATCATTACAAGAATAAACTGGGTCCATTCCACTCAATTAACTGTCATTTTACAACGCCCTCCGCTCCTGACGTCTATCCTGACGAACAAATCTATCTGATACCTTTTAGTATCTCCAGGGTTCTTCCATGTATACAACCTTCTATCATGATTCTTAAACCAAGTGTTAGCTATGATTAAGTTGTGCTCTGTGCAAACTTCTACCAGGCGGCTTCCTCTTTCATTTCTTAGCCCCAATCCATATTCACCTACTACGTTTCCTTCTCTCCCTTTTCCTACACTCGAATTCCAGTCACCCATGACTATTAAATTTTCGTCTCCCTTCACTATCTGAATAATTTCCTTTATTTCATCATACATTTCTTCAAATTCTTCGTCATCTGCAGAGCTAGTTGGCATATAAACTTGTACTACTGTAGTAGGTGTGGGCTTCGTATCTATCTTGGCCACAATAATGCGTTCACTATGCTGTTTGTAGTAGCTTACCCGCATTCCTATTTTCCTATTCATTATTAAACCTACTCCTGCATTACCCCTATTTGACTTTGTGTTGATAACCCCGTAGTCACCTGACCAGAAGTCTTGTTCCTCCTGCCACCGAACTTCACTAATTCCCACTATATCTATCTTTAACCTATCCATTTCCCTTTTCAAATTTTCTAACCTACCTGCCCGATTAAGTGACCTGACATTCCACGCTCCGAACCGTAGAACGCCAGTTTTCTTTCTCCTGATAACGACATCCTCTTGAGTAGTCCCCGCCCGGAGATCCGAATGGGGGATTATTTTACCCAAGAGGACGCCATCATCATTTAATCATAAAGTAAAGCTGCATGCCCTCGGGAAAAATTACGGCCGTAGTTTCCCCTTGCTTTCAGCCGTTCGCAGTACCAGCACAGAAAGGCCGTTTTGGTTATTGTTACAAGGCCAGATCAGTCAATCATCCAGACTGTTGCCCTTGCAACTACTGATAAGGCTGCTGCCCCTCTTCAGGAACCACACGTTTGTCTGGCCTCTCAACAGATACCCCTCCGTTGTGGTTGTACCTACGGTACGGCTATCTGTATCGCTGAGGCACGCCAAGCCTCCCCACCAACGGCAAGGTCCATGGTTCATGGGGGGGGGGGGGGGAAACCTGAAGTGGTGGATCGGAAAAGAGACACATTAATTCCAGGAGGAGCTACAATCGTTGACTGTAGCAGCGTTACTCGCTCTTGGAGAGTTATTCTTAGACACTTTAAAATTTACGAGCGATGCAAGTTCTGGGTTAAATCGTCAATGTCAGTGAGCGAGAACACAGTAAACTAGCAGTTCGGCATCGGAACAAAGACACTTGACATCCAGGTGGACATACATTCGTCGATATTAGCACTGTTTCTATCTTGGGGAAAATTCGCCATGGGTCCTTTAGTAAAAAATTGTGATACAATTTTTGGGATAAATCTTTTATGTGAGGGTGTGAGGTATACAATAAACCTGAAGTGGTGCATGAGAAAAGAGACACATTAATTCCAGGAGGAGATACATTCCTCGACTGTAGCAGTGATACTCGCTCATGGAGAGTTCGGCTTACTTCCTGTAATACACTCCTGGAAATGGAAAAAAGAACACATTGACACCGGTGTGTCAGACCGACCATACTTGCTCCGGACACTGCGAGAGGGCTGTACAAGCAATGATCACACGCACGGCACAGCGGACACACCAGGAACCGCGGTGTTGGCCGTCGAATGGCGCTAGCTGCGCAGCATTTGTGCACCGCCGCCGTCAGTGTCAGCTAGTTTGCCGTGGCATACGGAGCTCCATCGCAGTCTTTAACACTGGTAGCATGCCGCGATAGCGTGGACGTGAACCGTATGTGCAGTTGACGGACTTTGAGCGAGGGCGTATAGTGGGCATGCGGGAGGCCGGGTGGACGTACCGCCGAATTGCTCAACACGTGGGGCGTGAGGTCTCCACAGTACATCGATGTTGTCGCCAGTGGTCGGCGGAAGGTGCACGTGCCCGTCGACCTGGGACCGGACCGCAGCGACGCATGGGTGCACGCCAAGACCGTAGGATCCTACGCAGTGCCGTAGGGGACCGCACTGCCACTTCCCAGCAAATTAGGGACACTGTTGCTCCTGGGGTATCGGCGAGGACCATTCGCAACCGTCTCCATGAAGCTGGGCTACGGTCCCGCACACCGTTAGGCCGTCTTCCGCTCACGCCCCAACATCGTGCAGCCCGCCTCCAGTGGTGTCGCGACAGGCGTGAATGGAGGGACGAATGGAGACGTGTCGTCTTCAGCGATGAGAGTCGCTTCTGCCTTGTTGCCAATGATGGTCGTATGCGTGTTTGGCGCCGTGCAGGTGAGCGCCACAATCAGGACTGCATACGACCGAGGCACACAGGGTCAATACCCGGCATCATGGTGTGGGGAGCGATCTCCTACACTGGCCGTACACCACTGGTGATCGTCGAGGGGACACTGAATAGTGCACGGTACATCCAAACCGTCATCGAACCCATCGTTCTACCATTCCTAGACCGGCAAGGGAACTTGCTGTTCCAACAGGACAATGCACGTCCGCATGTATCCCGTGCCACCCAACGTGCTCTAGAAGGTGTAAGTCAACTACCCTGGCCAGCAAGATCTCCGGATCTGTCCCCCATTGAGCATGTTTGGGACTGGATGAAGCGTCGTCTCACGCGGTCTGCACGTCCAGCACGAACGCTGGTCCAACTGAGGCGCCAGGTGGAAATGGCATGGCAAGCCGTTCCACAGGACTACATCCAGCATCTCTACGATCGTCTCCATGGGAGAATAGCAGCCTGCATTGCTGCGAAAGTTGGATATACACTGTACTAGTGCCGACATTGTGCATGCTCTGTTGCCTGTGTCTATGTGCCTGTGGTTCTGTCAGTGTGATCATGTGATGTATCTGACCCCAGGAATGTGTCAATAAAGTTTCCCCTTCCTGGGACAATGAATTCACGGTGTTCTTATTTCAATTTCGAGGAGAGTATATACTAGCGAGGCACTTTCTGGGTTAAATCGTCAATGTCATTTTGCGATGGACACAGTAAACTAGCAGTTGGGCATCGGAATAGAGACCCTTGACATCCAGGGGGAGAAACTAGCAGTGTTACTATCTTTGGGAAAATTCGCCTTGGATACTTTAGTAATTAATTGCGACCCAATTTCTGGGATAAATTGTCAATGTGAGGGTGCGAGGTATGCAATAAACCTGAAGTGGTGTATCGGGAAAGAAACACATGATTTCCAGGAGAAGATATATTCGTCGATATTCTCAATCTTACTATCTAGAGGAGAATTCGGTATGGATGCCTATAGTAATCATTTGCTACGAAATTTCTGGGATAAATCATTAATGTGAGAATACGGGGTATACAATAAACCTGATGTAGTGCATCGGAAAAGAAACAAATGACTTCCAGAAGAAGAATCATTCGTCGGTATTAGCTGTGTTAATATCTTGGGGAAGATTCGCCATGGGTCATTTAGTAAAAAATTGCGATACAATTTCTGGGATAAATCCTCAGTGTGGGGATGCAAGGTATACAATAAACCTGAAGTGGTGCATGAGAAAAGAGGAGATATATTTGTGGACTGTAGCAGTGATACTCGGTCTTGGGAAGTTCGGTTTAGACCCTTTCATATATACTAGCGATGCAATTTCTGGGTTATATCGTCAATGTCATGGTGCGTGGGACACAGTAAACTAGCAGTTGGGCATCGGAATAGAGACAGTTGATATCTAGAATTAGATACATAAGTCGATATTAGCAGCATTACTATCTTGGATTCGCCATGGATCGTTTACTATTTAATTGGGATGGAATTTCAGGTTTAAATTGTCAATGTGAGGGTGCGAGGTGTACAATGAACCTGATGTGGTGCATCGGAAAAGAAACACATGGTTTCTAGGAGAAGACACATTCGTCGATATTCTCAGTGTTACTATCTGGGGGGACAATTCGGAATGGATCCAACAGTAATTAATTGCAATGGAAATTCTAGGATAAATCGTCAATGTGAGGGTGCGAGCTATATAATAAAACTGTTGTGGAGCATCGGAAAAATGACACATTAATTCCAGGAGTAGATACAGTCGTCGTCAGCAGCAGCGATACTCGCCCATGTGTTGTTCTGCATAAACCTTTTAATATTTACTAGCGAAGCTCCTTTAGGGTTCAGTCGTTAATGTCGTTGTGCGAGGATACACAGAAATTTAGCAGTTGGCATCGGAATAGCGACACTTGACATCAAGGAGGAGATACATTCGTCGATATTAGCAGTGTTACTATCTTGGGAAAAATTTGCCATGGATCCTTTAGTAGTTAATTGCGGTTCAATTTCTGAGAGAAAACGTCAATGTGAGAATGCGAGGTATACAATAACCCTGAAGTAGTGCATCGGAAAAGAGACACATTAATTCCAGGAGGAGCTACATTAGTCATTTGCAGCAGCGATACTCGCTCTTGGGGAATTCGGATTAGACCCTTTAATATATACTAGGGATGCAATTTATGGGTTAAATCGACAATGTTAGGGTGCGAGGGACACACTAAAGTAGCAGTTCACCATCGTAATAGAGTCACTTTTAATCCAGGACGAGATATATTCGTCGAAATTTGCATTGTTACTATCTTGGAGAAAATTAGCCATAGATACCTTAGTAATTAATTGCGATGCAATTTCTGGCATAAATCGTCAATATGAGGGTTCGAGGTGTACAATAAACCTAAGTGGTGCATCGGAAAAAAGTCATTAATTCCAGGAGGAGATATATATGTCGACTGTAGCAGAGATACTCGCTCTTGGAAAGTTCGGCTTAGACCTTTTAATACTTACTAGTGATGCAATTTCTGGAATGAATCGTTAATGTCAGGGTGCGACGGACACAGTAAGGAAGCAGTTGGTCATCAGAATAGAGACACTTGACATCCAGGGGGAGATACATAAGTCGATACTAGCGGTGTTACTATCTTTGGGAAAATTCGCGTTGGATACTTTAGTATTCAATTGCGACCCAATTTCGGGGATAAATCTTCAATGTGAGGGTGCGAAGTATACAATAAAGCTGATATAGTGCATCGGAAAAGAAACAAATGACTTCCAGAAGAAGATACATTCGTCGATATTACCAGTATTACTATCTTGGGGAAGAATTCGGTATGGATTCTACAGTAATTATTTGCGATGCAATTTCTGGGTAAGTCGTCAATGTCAGGGAGCGAGGTATGTATAACACCTTATGTGGTGCATCGTACAATAGTTATATTATTTCCAGAAAGAGATACATTCGTCGACTGTAGCAGTGATACTCGCTCTTGGGCTGTTCGGCTTAGACACTTTAATATTTACTAGCAATGCAATTTCTGGGTTAAATCGTCAATGTCAATGTGCGAGGGACACAGTAAACTAGCCGTTGGGCATCGGAATAGATAGACTTGACATCCAGGAGGAGATACATTCTTCGATATTAGCAGTGTTACTAACTTGATGAAAATTCGAAATGGATCTTTTAGTGAATAATTGCGATGCAATTTCTGTGATAAATCGTCAATGTGAGGGTACCACTTATATAATAAAACTGAAGTGGTGCATCGGAAAAGAGACACATTAATTGCAGGAGAAGATACTTTCGTCGACTGTAGCAGCGATACTTACTCTTTGAGATTTCGGCTTTGTACCATTAATATTTACTACCGACGAAAATTCTAGGTTAAAATGTCAATATCAGAGTAAACTCGGTGCTGGGCATCGGAATAGAGACACTTGATATCCAGGAGGAGATACATCTGTCGATATTAGTAGTGTGACTATCTTTGTGAAAATTCGAAATGGATCTTTTAGTAAATAACTGCAATGCAATTCTGGGATAAAACGTCAATGTGAATGTGCCAGGTATATAATAAGCCTGGAGTGGTGCATCGGAAAAGAGACACATTAATTGCAGGAGGAGATACATTTGTCGATCCCAGCAGCGGTACTCGCTATTGGAGAGTTTGGCTTAGTCCCTTTAATATTTACTGCTGACGAAATTTCTTTGTTAAATTGTCAATATCAAGGTTCGAGGGGCACAGTACACTCGCAGATGGGTATCGGAATAAAGACACTTGACATCTAGGTGGAGATACATTCGTTTATATTAGCAATAGTACTATCTTGGTGAAATTTCGCGATAGATCTTATAGTAAATAATTGAGATGTAATTTCTGAGATAAATCGTCAAGGTGAGGGTGCCAGGTATATAATAAGCTTGAAGAGGTGCATCGGAAAAGAGACACATTAATTGCAGGCGGAGATAAATTCGTCGACTGTAGAAGCGGTACTCGCTCTTAGTGAGTTCGGATTAGGTCCTTTAATATTTACTAATGACGAAATTTCTGGGCTAAAATGTCAATACCAGGGTGCGAGGGACACAGTAAACTCGCTGCTGGGCATCGGAATAGAGATACTTGACACCCAGGAGGAGATACATTAGTCGATATTAGCGGTGATACTACCATGGTGAAAATTCGCCATGGATCTTTTAGTAATTAAATGCGATGCAATTTCTGTGATAAATCGTCAATGTGGGGGCACCAGGTATAAGATAAGCTTGAAGTGGTGCATCGGAAAAGGGACACGTTAATTGATGTAAGAGATAATATTCGTCGACTGTAGTAGCGGTACTCGCTCTTAGTGAGTTCGGCTTAGTCCCTTTAATATTTACTACCGACATAATTTCTGGGTTAAAGTGTCAGTATCAGTGTGCGAGGAAGAAAGGAAACTCGGAGCTAGGCATCGGTATAGAGACACTTGACATCCAGGAGGTGGTATATACATCGATATTAGTAGTAGTACTATCTTGGTTGAAATACGCCATGGACTCTTTTAGTAAATAATTGCGATGCAATGTCTGTGATAAATCGTCAATGTGTGGGTGCCAGGTATATAATAAGCCTGGAGTGGTGCATCGAAAGAGAGACACATTAATTGCAGTAAGAGATACATAGATAACTAATGACGGACGGAGCATGGAGAACATCAAAAGCAGACTCGCTATGGCAAAAAAGGCATTTCTGGCCAAGAGAAATCTACTAATATCAAATACCGGCCTTAATTTGAGGAAAAAAATTTCTGAGGATGTACGTCTGGAGTACAGCATTGTATGGTAGTGAAACATGGACTGTGGTTAAAACGGAACAGAAGAGAATCGAAGCATTTGAGATGTGGTGCTATAGACAAATGTTGAAAATTAGGTGGACTGATAAGGTAAGGAATGAGGAAATTCAACGCAGAATCGGAGAGGAAAGGAATATGTGGAAAACACTGATAAGGAGAAGCGACAGGATGATAGGACATCTGCTAAGACATGAGGGAATGACTTCCATGGTACTAGAGGGAGCTGTAGGGGGCAAAAACTGTAGAGGAAGACAGAGATTGGAATACGTTAGGCAAATAATTGAGGACGTAGGTTGCAAGTGCTACTCTGAGATGAAGAGGTTAGCACAGGAAAGGAATTCTTGGGGGGTCGTATCAAACCAGTCAGAAGACTGGTGACCAAAAAAACATAAGAGATAAAGTCGTCGACTGTAGCAGCTGTTGTCGCTCTTGGAGAAATCGGCTTAGTCCCTTTAATATTTACCACCGACGAAATTTCTGGGTTAAAATGTCAATATCAGGGTGCGAGGAACAAAGGAAACTCGCAGCTAGGCATCGGAATAGAGACAGTTCAGATCCAGGAGGAGATACATTTGTCGATATTAGTAGTGTGACTATCTTTATGAAAATTCGAAATGGATCTTTTAGTAAATAATTGCGATGCAATTTCGGTGATAAATCGTCAATGCGAGGGTGACAGGTATATATTAAGCCTGAAGTGGTGCATCGCAAAAGAAACACATTATTTGCAGGAGAAGATACATTCGTCGACTGTTACAGCGATACCCGCACTTGGAGAGTTCGGCTTTATCCCTTTTATATTTACTACGGACGAAATTTCTGTGTTAAAATGTGTAAACAGGGTGCGAGGGACACATTAAAGTCAAAGCTGGGCATGGGAATAGAGTCACTTGACATTCAGGAGGAGATACATTCTTCGATATTGGCAGCTCTACTATCTTGGTGAAAAATCAGAATGGATCTTTTAGTAAAAAATGCGAAGAAATTTCCATGATAAAATCGTCAATTTGACAGTGCCAAGTATATAATAAGCCTGACGTGGTGCATCGGAAAAGTGGCACATTAATTGCAGTACTCGATATATTCGCCGCCTATGGATGCCATACCAGCTCCTTGAGAGTTCGGCTTAGTCCCTTTAATATTTACTACCGACCAAAGTTCTGGGCTAAAATCTGAATATTAGGATGCGAGGAACACAGTAAATTCGCTGATGGGCACGGAATAGAGACGGTTGACATCCAGGAGGAGATACATTCGTCGATATTAGCAGTTTTACTTACTTGATGAAAATTCGACATGTATCTTTTAGTAAATGATAGCGATGCAATTTCTGTGACACATCATCAATGTGAGGATGCCAGTTATATAATAAGCCTGAAGTGGAGCATCGGAAAAAAGACACATTAATTGCAGGAGGAGTTACATTCGTCGACTGTAGCAGCGATACCCGCTCTTGGAGAATTCGGCTTAGTCCCTTTGATATTTACTACCGACGAAATATCTGGGTTAAAATGTAAATAACAGGGTGCGCGGGACACAGTAAATTCGCTGCTGGGCATCGGAATAGAGACACTTGACATCCACGAGGAGATACATTCATCGATATTAGGAGTGTTACCATCTTGGTGAAAATTTGCCATGGATCTTTCAGTAAATAATAGCAATGTCATTTCTGTTATAACTCGTCAATGTGAGGGTGCCAGATATATAATAAGCCTGAAGTGGTGCATGGGAAAGGAGAGACATAAATTCCAGGAGGAGATACATTCGTCGACTGTAGCAGCGATACTCGCTCTTGCAGAGTTCGGCTTAGTGCCTTATATGTTCACTACCGACGAAATTTCTGGGTTAAATTGTCAAAATCAGGGTGCGAGGGACATAGTAAACTAGCTGCTGGGCTTCGGAATAGAGTCACTTGTCATCCAGTAGGAGATACTTTCGTCGATATTAGCAGTGTTACTATCTTGGTGAAAATTCGCCATGGATCTTTTAGTAAATAATGGTGATGCAATTTCTGTGATAAATCGTCAATGTGAGGGTGCCAGATATTTAATAAGCCTGAAGTGGTGCATAGAAAAAGAGACACATTAATTGGAGGAGGAGATACATTTGTCGCCTGTAGCAGCGATACCCGCTCTTGGGGGAGTTCGGCTTAGTCCCCTTATTATTTACTACCGACAAAATTTCAGTGTTAAAATGTAAATATCAGGGAGCGAGGGACACATTAATTCCAGGAGGACATACATTCGTCGCGTGTTGCAGCGATACCCGGTGTTGGGGGAGTTCGGCTTAGACCCTTTAATATATACTACCGACGAAATTTCTGTGTTAAAATGTCAATATCAGGGTGCGAGAGACACAGTAAACTCGCTGCTCGGCATCGCAGTAGAGACACTTGACATGCAGGAGGAGATACAATCGTCGATATTAGCAGTGTTACTATCTTGCTAAAATTCGCCATGGATCTTGTAGTAAATGATTGCGACGCAATTTCTGTGATCAATCGTCAATGTGACGGTGCCAGGTATATAACGAGCCTGAAGTGGTGCATCGGAAAAGAGACACATTAATTCCAGGAGGAGATACATTCGTCGCGTGTTGCAGCGATACCCGCTCTTGGGGGAGTTCGGCTTAGTCCCTTTAATATTTGCTACCGACGAGATTTCTGTGTTAAAATGTAAATATCAGGGGACGAGGGACACAGTAAACTCGCTGGTCGGCATCGGACTAGAGACACTTGACATCCAGACGGAGATACAATCGTCGATATTAGCTGTGTTACGATCTTGTTAAAATTTGCCATGGATCTTGTAGTAAATGATTACGACGCAATTTCTGTGATCAATCGTCAATGTGACGGTGCCATTTATATAAGAAGCCTGAAGTGGTGCATCGGAAAAGAGACACATTAATTCCAGGAGGGGATACATTCGTCGCGTGTGGCAGCGATACCCGCTCTTGGGGGAGTTCGGCTTAGTCCCTTTAATATTTGCTACCGACGAGATTTCTGTGTTAAAATGTCAATATCAGGGTGCGAGGGACACAGTAAACTCGCTGGTCGGCATCGGACTAGAGACATTTGACATCCAGACGGAGATACAATCGTCGATATTAGCTGTGTTACTATCTTGTTAAAATTTGCCATGGATCATGTAGTAAATGATTGCGACGCAATTTCTGTGATCAATCGTCAATGTGACGGTGCCAGGTATATAACGAGCCTGAAGTGGTGCATCGGAAAAGAGACACATTAATTCCAGGAGGAGATACATTCGTCGCGTGTTGCAGCGATACCCGCTCTTGGGGTAGTTCGGCTTAGACCCTTTGATATTTGCTACCGACGAGATTTCTGTGTTAAAATGTCAATATCAGGGTGCCAGGGACACAGTAAACTCGCTGGTCGGCATCGGAGTAGAGACACTTGACATCCAGCGAAGATACTTTCGTTGCTATTAGCAGTGTTACTAGCTTGGTAAAAATTCGCCATGGATCTTTTAGTAAATAATTGCAACGCAATTTCTGTGATAAATCGTCAATGTGAGGGTGCCAGCTATACAACGAGCCTGAAGTGGTGCATCGGAAAAGAGACACATTAATTCCAGGAGGAGATACATTCGTCGTGTGTTGCAGCGATACCCGCTCTTGGGGGAGTTCGGCTTAGACCCTTTGATATTTGCTACCGACGAGATTTCTGTGTTAAAATGTCAATATCAGGGGACGAGGGACACAGTAAACTCGCTGGTCGGCATCGGACTAGAGACACTTGACATTCAGACGGAGATACATTCGTCGATATTAGCTGTGTTACTATCTTGATAAAATTTGCCATGGATCTTGTAGTAAATGATTGCGACGCAATTTCTGCGATCAATCGTCAATGTGACGGTGCCAGGTATATAACGAGCCTGAAGTGGTGCATCGGAAAAGAGACACATTCATTCCAGGAGGAGATACATTCGTCGCGTGTTGCAGCGATACCCGCTCTTGGGGGAGTTCGGCTTAGACCCTTTAATATATACTACCGACGAAATTTCTGTGTTAAAATGTCAATATCAGGGTGCGAGGGACACAGTAAACTCGCTGGTCGGCATCGGACTAGAGACACTTGACATCCAGACGGAGATACAATCGTCGATATTAGCAGTGTTACTATCCTGTTAAAATTTGCCATGGATCTTGTAGTAAATGATTGCGACGCAATTTCTGTGATCAATCGTGAATGTGACGGTGCCCGGTATATAACGATCCTGAAGTGGTGCATCGGAAAAGAGACACTTTAATTCAAGGAGGAGATACATTCGTCGCGTGTTGCAGCGATACCCGCTCTTGGGGGAGTTCGGCTTAGACCCTTTGATATTTGCTACCGACGAGAATTCTGTGTTAAAATGTCAATATCAGGGTGCGAGAGACACAGTAAACTCGCTGGTCGGCATCGGACTAGAGACATTTGACATCCAGACGGAGATACAATCGTCGATATTAGCTGTGTTACTATATTGATAAAATTTGCCATGGATCTTGTAGTAAATGCGACGCAATTTCTGTGATCAATCGTCAATGTGACGGTGCCAGGTATATAACGAGCCTGAAGTGGTGCAACGGAAAAGAGACACATTAATTCCAGGAGGAGATACATTCGTCGCGTGTGGCAGCGATACCCGCTCTTGGGGGAGTTCGGCTTAGTCCCTTTAATATTTGCTACTGACGAGATTTCTGTGTTAAAATGTCAATATCAGGGTGCGAGGGACACAGTAAACTCGTTGGTCGGCATCGGAGTAGAGACACCTGACGTCCAGCGAAGATACTTTCGTTGCTATTAACAGTGTTACTAGTTTGGTAAAAATTCGCCATGGATCTTTTAGTAAATAATTGCGACGCAATTTCTGTGATAAATCGTCAATGTGCGGGTGCCAGCTATACAACGAGCCTGAAGTGGTGCATCGGAAAAGAGACACATTAATTCCAGGTGGAGATACATTCGTCGCGTGTTGCAGCGATACCCGCTCTTGGGGGAGTTCGGCTTAGACCCTTTGATATTTGCTACCGACGAGATTTCTGTGTTAAAATGTCAATATCAGGGTGCGAGGGACACAGTAAACTCGCTGGTCGGCATCGGACTAGAGACACTTGACATCCAGACGGAGATACAATCGTCGATATTCGCTGTGTTACTATCTTGTTAAAATTTGCCATGGATCTTGTAGTAAATGATTGCGAAGCAATTTCTGTGATCAATCGTCAATGTGACGGTGCCAGGTATATAACGAGCCTGAAGTGGTGCATCGGAAAAGAGACACTTTAATTCCAGGAGGAGATACATTCGTCGCGTGTTGCAGCGATACCCGCTCTTGGGGGAGTTCGGCTTAGACCCTTTGATATTTGCTACCGACGAGATTTCTGTGTTAAAATGTCAATATCAGGGTGCGAGGGACACAGTAAACTCGCTGGTCGGCATCGGAGTAGAGACACTTGACATCCAACGAAGGTACTTTCGTTGCTATTAGCAGTGTTACTAGCTTGGTAAAAATTCGCCATGGATCTTTTAGTAAATAATTGCGACGCAATTTCTGTGATAAATCGTCAATGTGAGGGTGCCAGCTATACAACGAGCCTGAAGTGGTGCATCGGAAAAGAGACACATTAATTCCAGGAGGAGATACATTCGTCGCGTGTTGCAGCGATACCCGCTCTTGGGGGAGTTCGGCTTAGACCCTTTGATATTTGCTACCGACGAGATTTCTGTGTTAAAATGTCAATATCAGGGTGCGAGAGACACAGTAAACTCGCTGGTCGGCATCGGACTAGAGACATTTGACATCCAGACGGAGATACAATCGTCGATATTATCTGTGTTACTATCTTGATAAAATTTGCCATGGATCTTGTAGTAAATGCGACGCAATTTCTGTGATCAATCGTCAATGTGACGGTGCCAGGTATATAACGAGCCTGAAGTGGTGCATCGGAAAAGAGACACATTAATTCCAGGAGGAGATACATTCGTCGCGTGTGGCAGCGATACCCGCTCTTGGGGGAGTTCGGCTTTGTCCCTTTAATATTTGCTACCGACGAGATTTCTGTGTTAAAATGTCAATATCAGGGTGCGAGGGACACAGTAAACTCGCTGGTCGGCATCGGACTAGAGACACTTGACATCCAGGAGGAAAAACAATCGTCGATATTAACAGTGTTACAATCTTGCTAAAATTCGCCACGGATCTTGTAGTAAATGATTGCGACGCAATTTCTGTGATCAATAGTCAATGTGACGGTGCCAGGTATATAACGAGCCTGAAGTGGTGCATCGGAAAAGAGACACATTAATTCCAGGAGGAGATACATTCGTCGCGTGTTGCAGCGATACCCGCTCTTGGGGGAGTTCGGCTTAGACCCTTTGATATTTGCTACCGACGAGATTTCTGTGTTAAAATGTCAATATCAGGGTGCGAGGGACACAGTAAACTCGCTGGTCGGCATCGGACTAGAGACACTTGACATCCAGACGGAGATACAATCGTCGATATTAGCTGTGTTACTATCTTGTTAAAATTTGCCATGGATCTTGTAGTAAATGATTGCGACGCAATTTCTGTGATCAATCGTCAATGTGACGGTGCCAGGTATATAACGAGCCTGAAGTGGTGCATCGGAAAAGAGACACTTTAATTCCAGGAGGAGATACATTCGTCGCGTGTTCCAGCGATACCCGCTCTTGGGGGAGTTCGGCTTAGACCCTTTGATATTTGCTACCGACGAGATTTCTGTGTTAAAATGTCAATATCAGGGTGCGAGGGACACAGTAAACTCGCTGGTCGGCATCGGAGTAGAGACACTTGACATCTAGCGAAGATACTTTCGTTGCTATTAGCAGTGTTACTAGCTTGGTAAAAATTCGCCATGGATCTTTTATTATATAATTGCGACGCTATTTCTGTGATAAATCGTCAATGTGAGGGTGCCAGCTATACAACGAGCCTGAAGTGGTGCATCGGAAAAGAGACACATTAATTCCAGGAGGAGATACATTCGTCGTGTGTTGCAGCGATACCCGCTCTTGGGGGAGTTCGGCTTAGACCCTTTGATATTTGCTACCGACGATATTTCTGTGTTAAAATGTCAATATCAGGGTGCGAGGGACACAGTAAACTCGCTGGTCGGCATCGGACTAGAGACATTTGACATCCAGACGGAGATACAATCGTCGATATTACCTGTGTTACTATCTTGTTAAAATTTGCCATGGATCTTGTAGTAAATGATTGCGACGCAATTTCTGTGATCAATCGTCAATGTGACGGTGCCAGGTATATAACGAGCCTGAAGTGGTGCATCGGAAAAGAGACACATTAATTCCAGGAGGAGATACATTCGTCGCGTGTGGCAGCGATACCTTCTCTTGGGGGAGTTCGGCTTAGTCCCTTTAATATTTGCTACCGACGAGATTTCTGTGTTAAAATGTCAATATCAGGGTGCGAGGGACACAGTAAACTCGCTGGTCGGCATCGGACTAGAGACATTTGACATCCAGACGGAGATACAATCGTCGATATTACCTGTGTTACTATCTTGTTAAAATTCGCCATGGATCTTTTATTATATAATTGCGACGCTATTTCTGTGATAAATCGTCAATGTGAGGGTGCCAGCTATACAACGAGCCTGAAGTGGTGCATCGGAAAAGAGACACATTAATTCCAGGAGGAGATACATTCGTCGTGTGTTGCAGCGATACCCGCTCTTGGGGGAGTTCGGCTTAGACCCTTTGATATTTGCTACCGACGAGATTTCTGTGTTAAAATGTCAATATCAGGGTGCGAGAGACACAGTAAACTCGCTGGTCGGCATCGGACTAGAGACATTTGACATCCAGACGGAGATACAATCGTCGATATTATCTGTGTTACTATCTTGATAAAATTTGCCATGGATCTTGTAGTAAATGCGACGCAATTTCTGTGATCAATCGTCAATGTGACGGTGCCAGGTATATAACGAGCCTGAAGTGGTGCATCGGAAAAGAGACACATTCATTCCAGGAGGAGATACATTCGTCGCGTGTGGCAGCGATACCCGCTCTTGGGGGAGTTCGGCTTTGTCCCTTTAATATTTGCTACCGACGAGATTTCTGTGTTAAAATGTCAATATCAGGGTGCGAGGGACACAGTAAACTCGCTGGTCGGCATCGGACTAGAGACACTTGACATCCAGGAGGAAAAACAATCGTCGATATTAACAGTGTTACAATCTTGCTAAAATTCGCCACGGATCTTGTAGTAAATGATTGCGACGCAATTTCTGTGATCAATAGTCAATGTGACGGTGCCAGGTATATAACGAGCCTGAAGTGGTGCATCGGAAAAGAGACACATTAATTCCAGGAGGAGATACATTCGTCGCGTGTTGCAGCGATACCCGCTCTTGGGGGAGTTCGGCTTAGACCCTTTGATATTTGCTACCGACGAGATTTCTGTGTTAAAATGTCAATATCAGGGTGCGAGGGACACAGTAAACTCGCTGGTCGGCATCGGACTAGAGACACTTGACATCCAGACGGAGATACAATCGTCGATATTAGCTGTGTTACTATATTGATAAAATTTGCCATGGATCTTGTAGTAAATGCGACGCAATTTCTGTGATCAATCGTCAATGTGACGGTGCCAGGTATATAACGAGCCTGAAGTGGTGCAACGGAAAAGAGACACATTAATTCCAGGAGGAGATACATTCGTCGCGTGTGGCAGCGATACCCGCTCTTGGGGGAGTTCGGCTTAGTCCCTTTAATATTTGCTACTGACGAGATTTCTGTGTTAAAATGTCAATATCAGGGTGCGAGGGACACAGTAAACTCGTTGGTCGGCATCGGAGTAGAGACACCTGACGTCCAGCGAAGATACTTTCGTTGCTATTAACAGTGTTACTAGTTTGGTAAAAATTCGCCATGGATCTTTTAGTAAATAATTGCGACGCAATTTCTGTGATAAATCGTCAATGTGCGGGTGCCAGCTATACAACGAGCCTGAAGTGGTGCATCGGAAAAGAGACACATTAATTCCAGGTGGAGATACATTCGTCGCGTGTTGCAGCGATACCCGCTCTTGGGGGAGTTCGGCTTAGACCCTTTGATATTTGCTACCGACGAGATTTCTGTGTTAAAATGTCAATATCAGGGTGCGAGGGACACAGTAAACTCGCTGGTCGGCATCGGACTAGAGACACTTGACATCCAGACGGAGATACAATCGTCGATATTCGCTGTGTTACTATCTTGTTAAAATTTGCCATGGATCTTGTAGTAAATGATTGCGAAGCAATTTCTGTGATCAATCGTCAATGTGACGGTGCCAGGTATATAACGAGCCTGAAGTGGTGCATCGGAAAAGAGACACTTTAATTCCAGGAGGAGATACATTCGTCGCGTGTTGCAGCGATACCCGCTCTTGGGGGAGTTCGGCTTAGACCCTTTGATATTTGCTACCGACGAGATTTCTGTGTTAAAATGTCAATATCAGGGTGCGAGGGACACAGTAAACTCGCTGGTCGGCATCGGAGTAGAGACACTTGACATCCAACGAAGGTACTTTCGTTGCTATTAGCAGTGTTACTAGCTTGGTAAAAATTCGCCATGGATCTTTTAGTAAATAATTGCGACGCAATTTCTGTGATAAATCGTCAATGTGAGGGTGCCAGCTATACAACGAGCCTGAAGTGGTGCATCGGAAAAGAGACACATTAATTCCAGGAGGAGATACATTCGTCGCGTGTTGCAGCGATACCCGCTCTTGGGGGAGTTCGGCTTAGACCCTTTGATATTTGCTACCGACGAGATTTCTGTGTTAAAATGTCAATATCAGGGTGCGAGAGACACAGTAAACTCGCTGGTCGGCATCGGACTAGAGACATTTGACATCCAGACGGAGATACAATCGTCGATATTATCTGTGTTACTATCTTGATAAAATTTGCCATGGATCTTGTAGTAAATGCGACGCAATTTCTGTGATCAATCGTCAATGTGACGGTGCCAGGTATATAACGAGCCTGAAGTGGTGCATCGGAAAAGAGACACATTAATTCCAGGAGGAGATACATTCGTCGCGTGTGGCAGCGATACCCGCTCTTGGGGGAGTTCGGCTTTGTCCCTTTAATATTTGCTACCGACGAGATTTCTGTGTTAAAATGTCAATATCAGGGTGCGAGGGACACAGTAAACTCGCTGGTCGGCATCGGACTAGAGACACTTGACATCCAGGAGGAAAAACAATCGTCGATATTAACAGTGTTACAATCTTGCTAAAATTCGCCACGGATCTTGTAGTAAATGATTGCGACGCAATTTCTGTGATCAATAGTCAATGTGACGGTGCCAGGTATATAACGAGCCTGAAGTGGTGCATCGGAAAAGAGACACATTAATTCCAGGAGGAGATACATTCGTCGCGTGTTGCAGCGATACCCGCTCTTGGGGGAGTTCGGCTTAGACCCTTTGATATTTGCTACCGACGAGATTTCTGTGTTAAAATGTCAATATCAGGGTGCGAGGGACACAGTAAACTCGCTGGTCGGCATCGGACTAGAGACACTTGACATCCAGACGGAGATACAATCGTCGATATTAGCTGTGTTACTATCTTGTTAAAATTTGCCATGGATCTTGTAGTAAATGATTGCGACGCAATTTCTGTGATCAATCGTCAATGTGACGGTGCCAGGTATATAACGAGCCTGAAGTGGTGCATCGGAAAAGAGACACTTTAATTCCAGGAGGAGATACATTCGTCGCGTGTTCCAGCGATACCCGCTCTTGGGGGAGTTCGGCTTAGACCCTTTGATATTTGCTACCGACGAGATTTCTGTGTTAAAATGTCAATATCAGGGTGCGAGGGACACAGTAAACTCGCTGGTCGGCATCGGAGTAGAGACACTTGACATCTAGCGAAGATACTTTCGTTGCTATTAGCAGTGTTACTAGCTTGGTAAAAATTCGCCATGGATCTTTTATTATATAATTGCGACGCTATTTCTGTGATAAATCGTCAATGTGAGGGTGCCAGCTATACAACGAGCCTGAAGTGGTGCATCGGAAAAGAGACACATTAATTCCAGGAGGAGATACATTCGTCGTGTGTTGCAGCGATACCCGCTCTTGGGGGAGTTCGGCTTAGACCCTTTGATATTTGCTACCGACGATATTTCTGTGTTAAAATGTCAATATCAGGGTGCGAGGGACACAGTAAACTCGCTGGTCGGCATCGGACTAGAGACATTTGACATCCAGACGGAGATACAATCGTCGATATTACCTGTGTTACTATCTTGTTAAAATTTGCCATGGATCTTGTAGTAAATGATTGCGACGCAATTTCTGTGATCAATCGTCAATGTGACGGTGCCAGGTATATAACGAGCCTGAAGTGGTGCATCGGAAAAGAGACACATTAATTCCAGGAGGAGATACATTCGTCGCGTGTGGCAGCGATACCTTCTCTTGGGGGAGTTCGGCTTAGTCCCTTTAATATTTGCTACCGACGAGATTTCTGTGTTAAAATGTCAATATCAGGGTGCGAGGGACACAGTAAACTCGCTGGTCGGCATCGGACTAGAGACATTTGACATCCAGACGGAGATACAATCGTCGATATTACCTGTGTTACTATCTTGTTAAAATTCGCCATGGATCTTTTATTATATAATTGCGACGCTATTTCTGTGATAAATCGTCAATGTGAGGGTGCCAGCTATACAACGAGCCTGAAGTGGTGCATCGGAAAAGAGACACATTAATTCCAGGAGGAGATACATTCGTCGTGTGTTGCAGCGATACCCGCTCTTGGGGGAGTTCGGCTTAGACCCTTTGATATTTGCTACCGACGAGATTTCTGTGTTAAAATGTCAATATCAGGGTGCGAGAGACACAGTAAACTCGCTGGTCGGCATCGGACTAGAGACATTTGACATCCAGACGGAGATACAATCGTCGATATTATCTGTGTTACTATCTTGATAAAATTTGCCATGGATCTTGTAGTAAATGCGACGCAATTTCTGTGATCAATCGTCAATGTGACGGTGCCAGGTATATAACGAGCCTGAAGTGGTGCATCGGAAAAGAGACACATTCATTCCAGGAGGAGATACATTCGTCGCGTGTGGCAGCGATACCCGCTCTTGGGGGAGTTCGGCTTTGTCCCTTTAATATTTGCTACCGACGAGATTTCTGTGTTAAAATGTCAATATCAGGGTGCGAGGGACACAGTAAACTCGCTGGTCGGCATCGGACTAGAGACACTTGACATCCAGGAGGAAAAACAATCGTCGATATTAACAGTGTTACAATCTTGCTAAAATTCGCCACGGATCTTGTAGTAAATGATTGCGACGCAATTTCTGTGATCAATAGTCAATGTGACGGTGCCAGGTATATAACGAGCCTGAAGTGGTGCATCGGAAAAGAGACACATTAATTCCAGGAGGAGATACATTCGTCGCGTGTTGCAGCGATACCCGCTCTTGGGGGAGTTCGGCTTAGACCCTTTGATATTTGCTACCGACGAGATTTCTGTGTTAAAATGTCAATATCAGGGTGCGAGGGACACAGTAAACTCGCTGGTCGGCATCGGACTAGAGACACTTGACATCCAGACGGAGATACAATCGTCGATATTAGCTGTGTTACTATCTTGATAAAATTTGCCATGGATCTTGTAGTAAATGCGACGCAATTTCTGTGATCAATCGTCAATGTGACGGTGCCAGGTATATAACGAGCCTGAAGTGGTGCATCGGAAAAGAGACACATTAATTCCAGGAGGAGATACATTCGTCGCGTGTGGCAGCGATACCCGCTCTTGGGGGAGTTCGGCTTAGTCCCTTTAATATTTGCTACCGACGAGATTTCTGTGTTAAAATGTCAATACCAGGGTGCGAGGGACACAGTAAACTCGCTTGGTGTCAACGGAGTAGAGACACTTGACGTCCAGCGAAGATACTTTCGTTGCTATTAACAGTGTTACTAGCTTGTTAAAAATTCGCCATGGATCTTTTAGTAAATAATTGCGACGCAATTTCTGTGATAAATCGTCAATGTGCGGGTGCCAGCTATACAACGAGCCTGAAGCGGTGCATCGGAAAAGAGACACATTAATTCCAGGAGGAGATACATTCGTCGCGTGTTGCAGCGATACCCGCTCTTGGGGGAGTTCGGCTTAGACCCTTTGATATTTGCTACCGACGAGATTTCTGTGTTAAAATGTCAATATCAGGGTGCGAGGGACACAGTAAACTCGCTGGTCGGCATCGGACTAGAGACACTTGACATCCAGACGGAGATACAATCGTCGATATTAGCTGTGTTACTATCTTGATAAAATTTGCCATGGATCTTGTAGTAAATGATTGCGACGCAATTTCTGTGATCAATCGTCAATGTGACGGTGCCAGGTATATAACGAGCCTGAAGTGGTGCATCGGAAAAGAGACACATTAATTCCAGGAGGAGATACATTCGTCGCGTGTGGCAGCGATACCCGCTCTTGGGGGAGTTCGGCTTTGTCCCTTTAATATTTGCTACCGACGAGATTTCTGTGTTAAAATGTCAATATCAGGGTGCGAGGGACACAGTAAACTCGCTGGTCGGCATCGGACTAGAGACACTTGACATCCAGGAGGAAATACAATCGTCGATATTAACAGTGTTACAATCTTGCTAAAATTCGCCACGGATCTTGTAGTAAATGATTGCGACGCAATTTCTGTGATCAATAGTCAATGTGACGGTGCCAGGTATATAACGAGCCTGAAGTGGTGCATCGGAAAAGAGACACATTAATTCCAGGAGGAGATACATTCGTCGCGTGTTGCAGCGATACCCGCTCTTGGGGGAGTTCGGCTTAGACCCTTTGATATTTGCTACCGACGAGATTTCTGTGTTAAAATGTCAATATCAGGGTGCGAGGGACACAGTAAACTCGCTGGTCGGCATCGGACTAGAGACACTTGACATCCAGACGGAGATACAATCGTCGATATTAGCTGTGTTACTATCTTGTTAAAATTTGCCATGGATCTTGTAGTAAATGATTGCGACGCAATTTCTGTGATCAATCGTCAATGTGACGGTGCCAGGTATATAACGAGCCTGAAGTGGTGCATCGGAAAAGAGACACTTTAATTCCAGGAGGAGATACATTCGTCGCGTGTTGTAGCGATACCCGCTCTTGGGGGAGTTCGGCTTAGACCCTTTGATATTTGCTACCGACGAGATTTCTGTGTTAAAATGTCAATATCAGGGTGCGAGGGACACAGTAAACTCGCTGGTCGGCATCGGAGTAGAGACACTTGACATCTAGCGAAGATACTTTCGTTGCTATTAGCAGTGTTACTAGCTTGGTAAAAATTCGCCATGGATCTTTTAGTAAATAATTGCGACGCAATTTCTGTGATAAATCGTCAATGTGAGGGTGCCAGCTATACAACGAGCCTGAAGTGGTGCATCGGAAAAGCGACACATTAATTCCAGGAGGAGATACATTCGTGGCGTGTTGCAGCGATACCCGCTCTTGGGGGAGTTCGGCTTAGACCCTTTGATATTTGCTACCGACGAGATTTCTGTGTTAAAATGTCAATATCAGGGTGCGAGGGACACAGTAAACTCGCTGGTCGGCATCGGACTAGAGACATTTGACATCCAGACGGAGATACAATCGTCGATATTACCTGTGTTACTATCCTGTTAAAATTTGCCATGGATCCTGTAGTAAATGATTGCGACGCAATTTCTGTGATCAATCGTCAATGTGACGGTGCCAGGTATATAACGAGCCTGAAGTGGTGCATCGGAAAAGAGACACATTAATTCCAGGAGGAGATACATTCGTCGCGTGTGGCAGCGATACCTTCTCTTGTGTTAGTTCGGCTTAGTCCCTTTAATATTTGCTACCGACGAGATTTCTGTGTTAAAATGTAAATATCAGGGAACGAGGGACACAGTAAAGTCGCTGGTCGGCATCGGACTAGAGACACTTGACATCCAGACGGAGATACAATCGTCGATATTAGCTGTGTTACTATCTTGATAAAATTTGCCATGGATCTTGTAGTAAATGATTGCGACGCAATTTCTGTGATCAATCGTCAATGTGACGGTGCCCGGTATATAACGAGCCTGAAGTGGTGCATCGGAAAAGAGACACATTAATTCCAGGAGGAGATACATTCGTGGCGTGTTGCAGCGATACCCGCTCTTGGGGTAGTTCGGCTTAGACCCTTTAATATATTCTACCGACGAAATTTCTGTGTTAAAATGTCAATATCAGGATGCGAGGGACGCAGTAAACTCGCTGGTCGGCATCGGACTAGAGACACTTGACATCCAGACGGAGATACAATCGTCGATATTAGCTGTGTTACTATCTTGTTAAAGTTTGCCATGGATCTTGTAGCAAATGATTGCGACGCAATTTCTGTGATCAATCGTCAATGTGACGGAGCCAGGTATATAACGAGCCTGAAGTGGTGCATCGGAAAAGAGACACATTAATTCCAGGAGGAGATACATTCGTCGCGTGTTGCAGCGATACCCGCTCTTGGGGGAGTTCGGCTTAGTCCCTTTAATATTTGCTACCGACGAGATTTCTGTGTTAAAATGTCAATATCAGGGTGCGAGGGACACAGTAAACTCGCTGGTCGGCATCGGACTAGAGACACTTGACATCCAGGAGGAAATACAATCGTCGATATTAACAGTGTTACAATCTTGCTAAAATTCGCCACGGATCTTGTAGTAAATGATTGCGACGCAATTTCTGTGATCAATAGTCAATGTGACGGTGCCAGGTATATAACGAGCCTGTAGTGGTGCATCGGAAAAGAGACACATTAATTCCAGGAGGAGATACATTCGTCGCGTGTTGCAGCGATACCCGCTCTTGGGGGAGTTCGGCTTAGACCCTTTGATATTTGCTACCGACGAGATTTCTGTGTTAAAATGTCAATATCAGGGTGCGAGGGACACAGTAAACTCGCTGGTCGGCATCGGACTAGAGACATTTGACATCCAGACGGAGATACAATCGTCGATATTAGCTGTGTTACTATCTTGATAAAATTTGCCATGGATCTTGTAGTAAATGATTGCGACGCAATTTCTGTGATCAATCGTCAATGTGACGGTGCCAGGTATATTACGAGCCTGAAGTGGTGCATCGGAAAAGAGACACATTAATTCCAGGAGGAGATACATTCGTCGCGTGTGGCAGCGATACCCGCTCTTGGGGGAGTTCGGCTTAGTTCGTTTAATATTTGCTACCGTCGAGATTTCTGTGTTAAAATGTAAATATCAGGGGACGAGGGACACAGTAAACTTGCTGGTCGGCATCGGACTAGAGACACTTGTTATCCAGACGGAGATACAATCGTCGATATTAGCTGTGTTACTATCTTGATAAAATTTGCCATGGATCTTGTAGTAAATGATTGCGACGAAATTTCTGTGATCAATCGTCAATGTGACGGTGCCAGGTATATAACGAGCCTGAAGTGGTGCATCGGAAAAGAGACACATTAATTCCAGGAGGAGATACATTCGTCGCGTGTTGCAGCGATACCCGCTCTTGGGGGAGTTCGGCTTAGACCCTTTGATATTTTCTACCGACGAGATTTCTGTGTTAAAATGTCAATATCAGGGTGCGAGGGACACAGTAAACTCGCTGGTCGGCATCGGACTAGAGACATTTGACATCCAGACGGAGATACAATCGTCGATATTAGCTGTGTTACTATCTTGATAAAATTTGCCATGGATCTTGTAGTAAATGATTGCGACGCAATTTCTGTGATCAATCGTCAATGTGACGGTGCCAGGTATATAACGAGCCTGAAGTGGTGCATCGGAAAAGAGACACATTAATTCCAGGAGGAGATACATTCGTCGCGTGTGGCAGCGATAACCGCTCTTGGGGGAGTTCGGCTTAGACCCTTTGATATTTGCTACCGACGAGATTTCTGTGTTAAAATGTCAATATCAGGGTGCGAGGGACACAGTAAACTCGCTGGTCGGCATCGGACTAGAGACACTTGACATCCAGGAGGAAATACAATCGTCGACATTAACAGTGTTACAATCTTGCTAAAATTCGCCACGGATCTTGTAGTAAATGATTGCGACGCAATTTCTGTGATCAATCGTCAATGTGACGGTGCCAGGTATATAACGAGCCTGAAGTGGTGCATCGGAAAAGAGACACATTAATTCCAGGAGGAGATACATTCGTCGCGTGTTGCAGCGATACCCGCTCTTGGGGGAGTTCGGCTTAGACCCTTTAATATATTCTACCGACGAGATTTCTGTGTTAAAATGTAAATATCAGGGCACGAGGGACACAGTAAAATCACTGGTCGGCATCGGAGTAGAGACACTTGACATCCAGCGAAGATACTTTGGTTGCTATTAGCAGTGTTACTAGCTTGGAAAAAATTCGCCATGGATCTTTTAGTAAATAATTGAGACGCAATTTCTGTGATAAATCGTCAATGTGAGGGTGCCAGGTACATAATAAGCCTGAAGTGGTGCATCGGAAAAGAGACACATTAATTCCAGGAGGAGATACATTCGTCGCGTGTTGCAGCGATACCCGCTCTTGGGGTAGTTCGGCTTAGACCCTTTGATATTTGCTACCGACGAGATTTCTGTGTTAAAATGTCAATATCAGGGTGCGAGAGACACAGTAAACTCTCTGGTCGGCATCGGACTAGAGACACTTGACATCCAGACGGAGATACAATCGTCGATATTAGCTGTGTTACGATCTTGTTAAAATTTGCCATGGATCTTGTAGTAAATGATTGCGACGCAATTTCTGTGATCAATCGTCAATGTGACGGTCAGGTATATAAGAAGCCTGAAGTGGTGCATCAAAAAAGAGACACAATAATTCCAGGAGGAGATACATTCGTCGCGTGTTGCAGCGATACCCGCTCTTGGGGGAGTTCGGCTTAGTCCCTTTAGTATTTGCTACCGACGAAATTTCTGTGTTAAAATGTCAATATCAGGGTGCGAGAGACACAGTAAACTTGCTGGTCGGCATCGGACTAGAGACACTTGACATCCAGACGGAGATACAATCGTCGATATTAGCTGTGTTACGATCTTGTTAAAATTTGCCATGGATTTTGTAGTAAATGATTGCGACGCAATTTCTGTGATCAATCGTCAATGTGACGGTGCCAGGTATATAACGAGCCTGAAGTGGTGCATCAGAAAAGAGACACATTAATTCCAGGAGGAGATACATTCGTCGCGTGTTGCAGCGATACCAGCTCTTGGGGGAGTTCGGCTTAGTCCCTTTAATATTTGCTACCGACGAAATTTATGTGTTAAAATGTAAATATCAGGGGACGAGGGACACAGTAAACTCGCTGGTCGGCATCGGACTAGAGACACTTGACATCCAGCGAAGATACTTTCGTTGCTATTAGCAGTGTTACTAGCTTTGTAAAAATTCGCCATGGATCATTTAGTAAATAATTGCGACGCAATTTCTGTGATAAATCGTCAATGTGAGGGTGCCAGCTATACAACGAGCCTGAAGTGGTGCATCGGAAAAGAGACACATTAATTCCAGGAGGAGATACATTCGTCGCGTGTTGCAGCGATACCCGCTCTTGGGGGAGTTCTGCTTAGACCCTTTGATATTTGGTACCGACTAGATTTCTGTGTTAAAATGTGAATATCAGGGTGCGAGAGACACAGTAAACTCGCTGCTCGGCATCGCAGTAGAGACACTTGACATCCAGGAGGAGATACAATCGTCGATATTAGCTGTGTTACTATCTTGATAAAATTTGCCATGGATCTTGTAGTAAATGATTGCGACGCAATTTCTGTGATCAATCGTCAATGTGACGGTGCCAGGTTATTAAGAAGCCTGAAGTGGTGCATCAAAAAAGAGACACAATAATTCCAGGAGGAGATACATTCGTCGCGTGTTGCAGCGATACCCGCTCTTGGGGGAGTTCGGCTTAGTCCCTTTAATATATACTACCGACGAAGTTTCTGTGTTAAAATGTCAATATCAGGGTGCGACAGACACAGTAAACTCGCTGCTCGGCATCGCAGTAGAGACACTTGACATTCAGGAGGAGATACAATCATCGATATTAGCTGTGTTACTATCTTGTTAAAATTTGCCATGGATCTTGTAGTAAATGATTGCGACGCAATTTCTGTGATCAATCGTCAATGGGACGGTGCCAGGTATATAACGAGCCTGAAGTGGTGCATCGGAAAAGAGACACATTAATTCCAGGAGGAGATACATTCGTCGCGTGTTGCAGCGATACTCGCTCTTGGGGGAGTTCGGCATAGACCCTTTGATATTTACTACCAACGAAATTTCTATGTTAAAATGTCAATATCAGGGTGCGAGGGACACAGTAAACTCGCTGGTCGGCATCGGACTAGAGACATTTGACATCCAGACGGAGATACAATCGTCGATATTAGCAGTGTTACTGTCGTGCTAAAATTTGCCATGGATCTTGTAGTAAATGATTGCGACGCAATTTCTGTGATCAATCGTCAATGTGACGGTGCCAGGTATATAACGAGCCTGAAGTGGTGCATCAAAAAAGAGACACAATAATTCCAGTAGGAGATACATTCGTCGCGTGTTGCAGCGATACCCGCTCTTGGGAGAGTTCGGCTTAGTCCCTTTAATATTTGCTACCGACGAGATTTCTGTGTTAAAATGTAAATATCAGGGCACGAGGGACACAGTAAACTCGCTGGTCGGCATCGGACTGGGGACACTTGACATCCAGCGAAGATACTTTGGTTGCTATTAGCAGTGTTACTAGCTTGGTAAAAATTCGCCATGGATCTTTTAGTAAATAATTGCGACGCAATTTCTGTGATAAATCGTCAATGTGAGGGTGCCAGCTATACAACGAGCCTGAAGTGGTGCATCGGAAAAGAGACACATTAATTCCAGGAGGAGATACATTCGTCGCGTGTTGCAGCGATACCCGCTCTTGGGGGAGTTCGGCTTAGACCCTTTGATATTTGCTACCGACGAGATTTCTGTGTTAAAATGTCAATATCAGGGCGCGAGGGACACAGTAAACTCGCTGGTCGGCATCGGACTAGAGACATTTGACATCCAGACGGAGATACAATCGTTGATATTAGCAGTGTTACTATCTTGCTAAAATTTGCCATGGATCTTGTAGTAAATGATTGCGACGCAATTTCTGTGATCAATCGTCAATGTGACGGTGCCAGGTATATAACGAGCCTGAAGTGGTGCATCGGAAAAGAGACACATTAATTCCAGGAGGAGATACATTCGTCGCGTGTTGCAGCGATACCCGCTCTTGGGGGAGTTTGGCTTAGTCCCTTTAATATTTGCTACCGTCGAGATTTCTGTGTTAAAATGTAAATATCAGGGGGTGAGGGACACAGTAAACTTGCTGGTCGGCATCGGACTAGAGACACTTGACATCCAGACGGAGATACAATCGTCGATATTAGCTGTGTTACTATCTTGATAAAATTTGCCATGGATCTTGTAGTAAATGATTGCGACGCAATTTCTGTGATCAATCGTCCATGTGACGGTGCCAGGTATATAACGAGCCTGAAGTGGTGCATCGGAAAAGAGACACATTAATTCCAGGAGGAGATACATTCGTCGCGTGTTGCAGCGATACCCGCTCTTAGGGGAGTTCGGCTTAGACCCTTTGATATTTGCTACCGACGAGATTTCTGTGTTAAAATGTCAATATCAGGATGCGAGGGACACAGTAAACTCGCTGGTCGGCATCGGACTAGAGACATTTGACATCCAGACGGAGATACAATCGTCGATATTAGCTGTGTTACTATCTTGATAAAATTTGCCATGGATCTTGTAGTAAATGATTGCGACGCAATTTCTGTGATCAATCGTCAATGTGACGGTGCCAGGTATATAACGAGCCTGAAGTGGTGCATCGGAAAAGAGACACATTAATTCCAGGAGGAGATACATTCGTCGCGTGTTGTAGCGATACCCGCTCTTGGGGTAGTTCGGCTTAGACCCTTCGATATTTGCTACCGATGAGATTTATGTGTTAAAATGTCAATATCAGGGTGCGAGGGACACAGTAAACTCGCTGGTCGGCATCGGACTAGAGACACTTGACATGCAGACGGAGATAGAATCGTCGATATTAGCTGTGTTACGATCTTGTTAAAATTTGCCATGGATCTTGTAGTAAATGATTGCGACGCAATTTCTGTGATCAATCGTCAATGTGACGGAGCCAGGTATATAACGAGCCTGAAGTGGTGCATCGGAAAAGAGACATTAATTCCAGGAGGAGATACATTCGTCGCGTGTTGCATCGATACCCGCTCTTAGGGAGTTCGGCTTAGACCCTTTGATATTTGCTACCGACGTGATTTCTGTGTTAAAATGTCAATATCAGGGTGCGAGGGACACAGTAAACTCGCTGGTCGGCATCGGACTAGAGACATTTGACATCCAGACGGAGATACATTCGTCGATATTAGCAGTGTTACTGTCGTGCTTAAATTGCCATGGATCTTGTAGTAAATGATTGCGACGCAATTTCTGTGATCAATCGTCAATGTGACGCTGCCAGGTATATAAGAAGCCTGAAGTGGTGCATCAAAAAAGAGACACAATAATTCCAGTAGGAGATACATTCGTCGCGTGTTGCAGCGATACCCGCTCTTGGGGGAGTTGGGCTTAGTCCCTTTAATATTTGCTACCGACGAGATTTCTGTGTTAAAATGTAAATATCAGGGCACGAGGGACACAGTAAACTCGCTGGTCGGCATCGGACTAGAGACACTTGACATCCAGCGAAGATACTTTGGTTGCTATTAGCAGTGTTACTAGCTTGGTAAAAATTCGCCATGGATCTTTTAGTAAATAATTGCGACGCAATTTCTGTGATAAATCGTCAATGTGAGGGTGCCAGCTATACAACGAGCCTGAAGTGGTGCATCGGAAAAGAGACACATTAATTCCAGGAGGAGATACATTCGTCGCGTGTTGCAGCGATACCCGCTCTTGGGGGAGTTCGGCTTAGACCCTTTGATATTTGCTACCGACGAGATTTCTGTGTTAAAATGTCAATATCAGGGCGCGAGGGACACAGTAAACTCGCTGGTCGGCATCGGACTAGAGACATTTGACATCCAGACGGAGATACAATCGTTGATATTAGCAGTGTTACTATCTTGCTAAAATTTGCCATGGATCTTGTAGTAAATGATTGCGACGCAATTTCTGTGATCAATCGTCAATGTGACGGTGCCAGGTATATAACGAGCCTGAAGTGGTGCATCGGAAAAGAGACACATTAATTCCAGGAGGAGATACATTCGTCGCGTGTTGCAGCGATACTCGCTCTTGGGGGAGTTCGGCATAGACCCTTTGATATTTACTACCAACGAAATTTCTATGTTAAAATGTCAATATCAGGGTGCGAGGGACTAAGTAAACTCGCTGGTCGGCATCGGACTAGAGACATTTGACATCCAGACGGAGATACAATCGTCGATATTAGCAGTGTTACTGTCGTGCTAAAATTTGCCATGGATCTTGTAGTAAATGATTGCGACGCAATTTCTGTGATCAATCGTCAATGTGACGGTGCCAGGTATATAACGAGCCTGAAGTGGTGCATCAATAAAGAGACCCAATAATTCCAGTAGGAGATACATTCGTCGCGTGTTGCAGCGATACCCGCTCTTGGGGGAGTTGGGCTTAGTCCCTTTAATATTTGCTACCGACGAGATTTCTGTGTTAAAATGTAAATATCAGGGCACGAGGGACACAGTAAACTCGCTGGTCGGCATCGGACTAGAGACACTTGACATCCAGCGAAGATACTTTGGTTGCTATTAGCAGTGTTACTAGCTTGGTAAAAATTCGCCATGGATCTTTTAGTAGATAATTGCGACGCAATTTCTGTGATAAATCGTCAATGTGAGGGTGCCAGCTATACAACGAGCCTGAAGTGGTGCATCGGAAAAGAGACACATTAATTCCAGGAGGAGATACATTCGTCGCGTGTTGCAGCGATACCCGCTCTTGGGGGAGTTCGGCTTAGACCCTTTGATATTTGCTACCGACGAGATTTCTGTGTTAAAATGTCAATATCAGGGCGCGAGGGACACAGTAAACTCGCTGGTCGGCATCGGACTAGAGACATTTGACATCCAGACGGAGATACAATCGTTGATATTAGCAGTGTTACTATCTTGCTAAAATTTGCCATGGATCTTGTAGTAAATGATTGCGACGCAATTTCTGTGATCAATCGTCAATGTGACGGTGCCAGGTATATAACGAGCCTGAAGTGGTGCATCGGAAAAGAGACACATTAATTCCAGGAGGAGATACATTCGTCGCGTGTTGCAGCGATACCCGCTCTTGGGGGAGTTCGGCTTAGTCCCTTTAATATTTGCTACCGTCGAGATTTCTGTGTTAAAATGTAAATATCAGGTGGTGAGGGACACAGTAAACTTGCTGGTCGGCATCGGACTAGAGACACTCGACATCCAGACGGAGATACAATCGTCGATATTAGCTGTGTTACTATCTTGATAAAATTTGCCATGGATCTTGTAGTAAATGATTGCGACGCAATTTCTGTGATCAATCGTCCATGTGACGGTGCCAGGTATATAACGAGCCTGAAGTGGTGCATCGGAAAAGAGACACATTAATTCCAGGAGGAGATACATTCGTCGCGTGTTGCAGCGATACCCGCTCTTAGGGGAGTTCGGCTTAGACCCTTTGATATTTGCTACCGACGAGATTTCTGTGTTAAAATGTCAATATCAGGGTGCGAGGGACACAGTAAACTCGCTGGTCGGCATCGGACTAGAGACATTTGACATCCAGACGGAGATACAATCGTCGATATTAGCTGTGTTACTATCTTGATAAAATTTGCCATGGATCTTGTAGTAAATGATTGCGACGCAATTTCTGTGATCAATCGTCAATGTGACGGTGCCAGGTATATAACGAGCCTGAAGTGGTGCATCGGAAAAGAGACACATTAATTCCAGGAGGAGATACATTCGTCGCGTGTTGTAGCGATACCCGCTCTTGGGGTAGTTCGGCTTAGACCCTTCGATATTTGCTACCGATGAGATTTCTGTGTTAAAATGTCAATATCAGGGTGCGAGGGACACAGTAAACTCGCTGGTCTGCATCGGACTAGAGACACTTGACATGCAGACGGAGATACAATCGTCGATATTAGCTGTGTTACGATCTTGTTAAAATTTGCCATGGATCTTGTAGTAAATGATTGCGACGCAATTTCTGTGATCAATCGTCAATGTGACGGTGCCAGGGTATTAAGAAGCCTGAAGTGGTGCATCAAAAAAGAGACACAATAATTCCAGGAGGAGATACATTCGTCGCGTGTTGCAGCGATACCCGCACTTGGGGGAGTTCGGCTTAGTAACTTTAATATATACTACCGACGAAATTTCTGTAATAAAATGTCAATATCAGGGTGCGAGAGACACAGTAAACTCGCTGCTCGGCATCGCAGTAGAGACACTTGACATTCAGGAGGAGATACAATCATCGATATTAGCTGTGTTACTATCTTGTTAAAATTTGCCATGGATCTTGTAGTAAATGATTGCGACGCAATTTCTGTGATCAATCGTCAATGTGACGGTGCCAGGTATATAACGAGCCTGAAGTGGTGCATCGGAAAAGAGACACATTAATTCCAGTAGGAGATACATTCGTCGCGTGTTGCAGCGATACCCGCTCTTGGGGGATTCGGCATAGACCCTTTGATATTTACTACCAACGAAATTTCTATGTTAAAATGTTAATATCAGGGTGCGAGGGACACAGTAAACTCGCTGGTCGGCATCGGACTAGAGACATTTGACATCCAGACGGAGATACAATCGTCGATATTAGCAGTGTTACTGTCGTGCTTAAATTGCCATGGATCTTGTAGTAAATGATTGCGACGCAATTTCTGTGATCAATCGTCAATGTGACGGTGCCAGGTATATAAGAAGCCTGAAGTGGTGCATCAAAAAAGAGACACAATAATTCCAGTAGGAGATACATTCGTCGCGTGTTGCAGCGATACCCGCTCTTGGGGGAGTTGGGCTTAGTCCCTTTAATATTTGCTACCGACGAGATTTCTGTGTTAAAATGTAAATATCAGGGCACGAGGGACACAGTAAACTCGCTGGTCGGCATCGGACTAGAGACACTTGACATCCAGCGAAGATACTTTCGTTGCTATTAGCAGTGTTACTAGCTTGGTAAAAATTCGCGATGGATCTTTTAGTAAATAATTGCGACGCAATTTCTGTGATAAATCGTCAATGTGAGGGTGCCAGCTATACAACGAGCCTGAAGTGGTGCATCGGAAAAGAGACACATTAATTCCAGGAGGAGATACATTCGTCGCGTGTTGCAGCGATACCCGCTCTTGGGGGAGTTCGGCTTAGACCCTTTGATATTTGCTACCGACGAGATTTCTGTGTTAAAATGTCAATATCAGGGTGCGAGGGACACAGTAAACTCGCTGGTCGGCATCGGACTAGAGTCATTTGATATCCAGACGGAGATACAATCGTTGATATTAGCAGTGTTACTATCTTGCTAAAATTTGCCATGGATCTTGTAGTAAATGATTGCGACGCAATTTCTGTGATCAATCGTCAATGTGACGGTGCCAGGTATATAACGAGCCTGAAGTGGTGCATCGGAAAAGAGACACATTAATTCCAGGAGGAGATACATTCGTCGCGTGTTGCAGCGATACCCGCTCTTGGGGGAGTTCGGCTTAGACCCTTTGATATTTGCTACCGACGAGATTTCTGTGTTAAAATGTCAATATCAGGGTGCGAGGGACACAGTAAATTCGCTGGTCGGCATCGGACTAGAGACATTTGACATCCAGACGGAGATACAATCGTCGATATTAGCTGTGTTACTATCTTGACAAAATTTGCCATGGATCTTGTAGTAAATGATTGCGACGCAATTTCTGTGATCAATCGTCAATGTGACGGTGCCAGGTATATAACGAGCCTGAAGTGGTGCATCGGAAAAGAGACACATTAATTCCAGGAGGAGATACATTCGTCGCGTGTGGCAGCGATACCCGCTCTTGGGGGAGTTCGGCTTAGTCCCTTTAATATTTGCTACCGACGAGATTTCTGTGTTAAAATGTAAATATCAGGGGACGAGGGAGACAGTAAACTCGCTGGTCGGCATCGGACTAGAGACACTTGACATCCAGACGGAGATACAATCGTCGATATTAGCTGTGTTACTACCTTGTCAAAATTTGCCATGGATCTTGTAGTAAATGATTGCGACGCAATTTCTTTGATCAATCGTCAATGTGACGGTGCCAGGTATATAACGAGCCTGAATTGGTGCATCGGAAAAGAGACACATTAATTCCAGGAGGAGATACATTCGTCGCGTGATGCAGCGATACCCGCTCTTGGGGGAGTTCGGCTTAGACCCTTTGATATTTGCTGCCGACGAGATTTCTGTGTTAAAATGTCAATATCAGGGTGCGAGAGACACAGTAAACTCTCTGGTCGGCATCGGACTAGAGACACTTGACATCCAGACGGAGATACAATCGTCGATATTAGCTGTGTTACGATCTTGTTAAAATTTGCCATGGATCTTGTAGTAAATGATTGCGACGCAATTTCTGTGATCAATCGTCAATGTGACGGTCAGGTATATAAGAAGCCTGAAGTGGTGCATCAAAAAAGTGACACAATAATTCCAGGAAGAGATACATTCGTCGCGTGTTGCAGCGATACCCGCTCTTGGGGGAGTTCGGCTTAGTCCCTTTAATATATTCTACCGACGAAATTTCTGTGTTAAAATGTCAATATCAGGGTGCGAGAGACACAGTAGAACTTGCTGGTCGGCATCGGACTAGAGACACTTGACATCCAGACGGAGATACAATCGTCGATATTAGCTGTGTTACGATCTTGTTAAAATTTGCCATGGATCTTGTAGTAAATGATTGCAACGCAATTTCTGTGATCAGTCGTCAATGTGACGGTGCCAGGTATATAACGAGCCTTAAGTGGTGCATCGGAAAAGAGACACATTAATTCCAGGAGGAGATACATTCGTCGCGTGTTGCAGCGATACCCGCTATTGGGGTAGTTCGGCTTAGACCCTTCGATATTTGCTACCGATGAGATTTCTGTGTTAAAATGTCAATATCAGGGTGCGAGGGACACAGTAAACTCGCTGGTCGGCATCGGACTAGAGACACTTGACATCCAGACGGAGATACAATCGTCGATATTAGCTGTGTTACTATCTTGATAAAATTTGCCATGGATCTTGTAGTAAATGATTGCGACGCAATTTCTGTGATCAATCGTCAATGTGACGGTGCCAGGTTATTAAGAAGCCTGAAGTGGTGCATCAAAAAAGAGACACAATAATTCCAGGAGGAGATACATTCGTCGCGTGATGCAGCGATACCCGCTCTTGGGGGAGTTCGGCTTAGTCCCTTTAATATATACTACCGACGAAATTTCTGTAATAAAATGTCAATATCAGGGTGCGAGAGACACAGTAAACTCGCTGCTCGGCATCGCAGTAGAGACACTTGACATTCTGGAGGAGATACAATCATCGATATTAGCTGTGTTACTATCTTGTTAAAATTTGCCATGGATCTTGTAGTAAATGATTGCGACGCAATTTCTGTGATCAATCGTCAATGTGACGGTCAGGTATATAAGAAGCCTGAAGTGGTGCATCAAAAAAGTGACACAATAATTCCAGGAGGAGATACATTCGTCGCGTGTTGCAGCGATACCCGCTCTTGGGGGAGTTCGGCTTAGTCCCTTTAATATATACTACCGACGAAATTTCTGTGTTAAAATGTCAATATCAGGGTGCGAGAGACACAGTAGAACTTGCTGGTCGGCATCGGACTAAAGACACTTGACATCCAGACGGAGATACAATCGTCGATATTAGCTGTGTTACGATCTTGTTAAAATTTGCCATGGATCTTGTAGTAAATGATTGCGACGCAATTTCTGTGATCAATCGTCAATGTGACGGTGCCAGGTATATAACGAGCCTTAAGTGGTGCATCGGAAAAGAGACACATTAATTCCAGGAGGAGATACATTCGTCGCGTGTTGCAGCGATACCCGCTCTTTGGGGAGTTCGGCATAGACCCTTTGATATTTACTACCAACGAAATTTCTATGTTAAAATGTCAATATCAGGGTGCGAGGGACACAGTAAACTCGCTGGTCGGCATCGGACTAGAGACATTTGACATCCAGACGGAGATACAATCCTCGATATTAGCAGTGTTACTATCTTGATAAAATTTGCCATGGATCTTGTAGTAAATGATTGCGACGCAATTTCTGTGATCAATCGTCAATGTGACGGTGCCAGGTATATAAGAAGCCTGAAGTGGTGCATCAAAAAAGAGACACAATAATTCCAGTAGGAGATACATTCGTCGCGTGTTGCAGCGATACCCGCTCTTGAGGGAGTTGGGCTTAATCCCTTTAATATTTGCTACCGACGAGATTTCTGTGTTAAAATGTAAATATCAGGGCACGAGGGACACAGTAAACTCGCTGGTCGGCATCGGACTAGAGACACTTGACATCCAGCGAAGATACTTTCGTTGCTATTAGCAGTGTTACTAGCTTGGTAAAAATTCGCCATGGATCTTTTAGTAAATAATTGCGACGCAATTTCTGTGATAAATCGTCAATGTCGTCAATGTGAGGGTGCCAGCTTTACAACGAGCCTGAAGTGGTGCATCGGAAAAGAGACACATTAATTTCAGGAGGAGATACATTCGTCGCGTGTTGCAGCGATACCCGCTCTTGGGGGAGTTCGGCTTAGTCCCTTTAATATTTGCTACCGTCGAGATTTCTGTGTTAAAATGTAAATATCAGGGGACGAGGGACACAGTAAACTTGCTGGTCGGCATCGGACTAGAGACACTTGACATCCAGACGGAGATACAATCGTCGATATTAGCTGTGTTACTATCTTGATAAAATTTGCCATGGATCTTGTAGTAAATGATTGCGACGCAATTTCTGTGATCAATCGTCAATGTGACGGTGCCAGGTATATAACGAGCCTGAAGTGGTGCATCGGAAAAGAGACACATTAATTCCAGGAGGAGATACATTCGTCGCGTGTTGCAGCGATACCCGCTCTTGGGGGAGTTCGGCTTAGACCCTTTGATATTTGCTACCGACGAGATTTCTGTGTTAAAATGTCAATATCAGGGTGCGAGGGACACAGTAAATTCGCTGGTCGGCATCGGACTAGAGACATTTGACATCCAGACGGAGATACAATCGTCGATATTAGCTGTGTTACTATCTTGATAAAATTTGCCATGGATCTTGTAGTAAATGATTGCGACGCAATTTCTGTGATCAATCGTCAATGTGACGGTGCCAGGTATATAACGAGCCTGAAGTGGTGCATCGGAAAAGAGACACATTAATTCCAGGAGGAGATACATTCGTCGCGTGTGGCAGCGATACCCGCTCTTGGGGGAGTTCGGCTTAGTCCCTTTAATATTTGCTACCGACGAGATTTCTGTGTTAAAATGTAAATATCAGGGTGCGAGGGAGACAGTAAACTCGCTGGTCGGCATCGGACTAGAGACACTTGACATCCAGACGGAGATACAATTGTCGATATTAGCTGTGTTACTACCTTGTCAAAATTTGCCATGGATCTTGTAGTAAATGATTGCGACGCAATTTCTTTGATCAATCGTCAATGTGACGGTGCCAGGTATATAACGAGCCTGAATTGGTGCATCGGAAAAGAGACACATTAATTCCAGGAGGAGATACATTCGTCGCGTGTTGCAGCGATACCCGCTCTTGGGGGAGTTCGGCTTAGTCCCTTTAATATATACTACCGACGAAATTTCTGTGTTAAAATGTCAATATCAGGGTGCGAGAGACACAGTAGAACTTGCTGGTCGGCATCGGACTAGAGACACTTGACATCCAGACGGAGATACAATCGTCGATATTAGCTGTGTTACGATCTTGTTAAAATTTGCCATGGATCTTGTAGTAAATGATTGCGACGCAATTTCTGTGATCAATCGTCAATGTGACGGTGCCAGGTATATAACAAGCCTTAAGTGGTGCATCGGAAAAGAGACATATTAATTCCAGGAGGAGATACATTCGTCGCGTGTTGCAGCGATACCCGCTCTTGGGGGAGTTCGGCTTAGTCCCTTTAATATTTGCTACCGACGAGATTTCTTTGTTAAAATGTAAATATCAGGGCACGAGGAACACAGTAAACTCGCTGGTCGGCATCGGAGTAGAGACACTTGACATCCAGACGGAGATACTTTCGTTGCTATTAGCAGTGTTACTAGCTTGGAAAAAATTCGCTTTGGATCTTTTAGTAAATAATTGAGACGCAATTTCTGTGATAAATCGTCAATGTGTGGGTGCCAGGTATATAATAAGCCTGAAGTGGTGCATCGGAAAAGAGACAAATTAATTACAGGAGGAGATACATTCGTCGCGTGTTGCAGCGATACCCGCTCTTGGGGGAGTTCGGCTTAGACCCTTTGATATTTGCTACCGACGAGATTTCTGTGTTAAAATGTCAATATCAGGGTGCGAGAGACACAGTAAACTCGCTGGTCGGCATCGGACTAGAGACACTTGACATCCAGACGGAGATACAATCGTCGATATTAGCAGTGTTACTATCTTGATAAAATTTGCCATGGATCTTGTAGTAAATGATTGCGACGCAATTTCTGTGATCAATCGTCAATGTGACGGTGCCAGGGTATTAAGAAGCCTGAAGTGGTGCATCAAAAAAGAGACACAATAATTCCAGGAGGAGATACATTCGTCGCGTGTTGCAGCGATACCCGCACTTGGGGGAGTTCGGCTTAGTAACTTTAATATATACTACCAACGAAATTTCTGTAATAAAATGTCAATATCAGGGTGCGAGAGACACAGTAAACTCGCTGCTCGGCATCGCAGTAGAGACACTTGACATTCAGGAGGAGATACAATCATCGATATTAGCTGTGTTACTATCTTGTTAAAATTTGCCATGGATCTTGTAGTAAATGATTGCGACGCAATTTCTGTGATCAATCGTCAATGTGACGGTGCCAGGTATATAACGAGCCTGAAGTGGTGCATCGGAAAAGAGACACATTAATTCCAGTAGGAGATACATTCGTCGCGTGTTGCAGCGATACCCGCTCTTGGGGGATTCGGCATAGACCCTTTGATATTTACTACCAACGAAATTTCTATGTTAAAATGTTAATATCAGGGTGCGAGGGACACAGTAAACTCGCTGGTCGGCATCGGACTAGAGACATTTGACATCCAGACGGAGATACAATCGTCGATATTAGCAGTGTTACTGTCGTGCTTAAATTGCCATGGATCTTGTAGTAAATGATTGCGACGCAATTTCTGTGATCAATCGTCAATGTGACGGTGCCAGGTATATAAGAAGCCTGAAGTGGTGCATCAAAAAAGAGACACAATAATTCCAGTAGGAGATACATTCGTCGCGTGTTGCAGCGATACCCGCTCTTGGGGGAGTTGGGCTTAGTCCCTTTAATATTTGCTACCGACGAGATTTCTGTGTTAAAATGTAAATATCAGGGCACGAGGGACACAGTAAACTCGCTGGTCGGCATCGGACTAGAGACACTTGACATCCAGCGAAGATACTTTCGTTGCTATTAGCAGTGTTACTAGCTTGGTAAAAATTCGCGATGGATCTTTTAGTAAATAATTGCGACGCAATTTCTGTGATAAATCGTCAATGTGAGGGTGCCAGCTATATAACGAGCCTGAAGTGGTGCATCGGAAAAGAGACACATTAATTCCAGGAGGAGATACATTCGTCGCGTGTTGCAGCGATACCCGCTATTGGGGTAGTTCGGCTTAGACCCTTCGATATTTGCTACCGATGAGATTTCTGTGTTAAAATGTCAATATCAGGGTGCGAGGGACACAGTAAACTCGCTGGTCGGCATCGGACTAGAGACACTTGACATCCAGACGGAGATACAATCGTCGATATTAGCTGTGTTACTATCTTGATAAAATTTGCCATGGATCTTGTAGTAAATGATTGCGACGCAATTTCTGTGATCAATCGTCAATGTGACGGTGCCAGGTTATTAAGAAGCCTGAAGTGGTGCATCAAAAAAGAGACACAATAATTCCAGGAGGAGATACATTCGTCGCGTGATGCAGCGATACCCGCTCTTGGGGGAGTTCGGCTTAGTCCCTTTAATATATACTACCGACGAAATTTCTGTAATAAAATGTCAATATCAGGGTGCGAGAGACACAGTAAACTCGCTGCTCGGCATCGCAGTAGAGACACTTGACATTCAGGAGGAGATACAATCATCGATATTAGCTGTGTTACTATCTTGTTAAAATTTGCCATGGATCTTGTAGTAAATGATTGCGACGCAATTTCTGTGATCAATCGTCAATGTGACGGTCAGGTATATAAGAAGCCTGAAGTGGTGCATCAAAAAAGTGACACAATAATTCCAGGAGGAGATACATTCGTCGCGTGTTGCAGCGATACCCGCTCTTGGGGGAGTTCGGCTTAGTCCCTTTAATATATACTACCGACGAAATTTCTGTGTTAAAATGTCAATATCAGGGTGCGAGAGACACAGTAGAACTTGCTGGTCGGCATCGGACTAAAGACACTTGACATCCAGACGGAGATACAATCGTCGATATTAGCTGTGTTACGATCTTGTTAAAATTTGCCATGGATCTTGTAGTAAATGATTGCGACGCAATTTCTGTGATCAATCGTCAATGTGACGGTGCCAGGTATATAACGAGCCTTAAGTGGTGCATCGGAAAAGAGACACATTAATTCCAGGAGGAGATACATTCGTCGCGTGTTGCAGCGATACCCGCTCTTTGGGGAGTTCGGCATAGACCCTTTGATATTTACTACCAACGAAATTTCTATGTTAAAATGTCAATATCAGGGTGCGAGGGACACAGTAAACTCGCTGGTCGGCATCGGACTAGAGACATTTGACATCCAGACGGAGATACAATCCTCGATATTAGCAGTGTTACTATCTTGATAAAATTTGCCATGGATCTTGTAGTAAATGATTGCGACGCAATTTCTGTGATCAATCGTCAATGTGACGGTGCCAGGTATATAAGAAGCCTGAAGTGGTGCATCAAAAAAGAGACACAATAATTCCAGTAGGAGATACATTCGTCGCGTGTTGCAGCGATACCCGCTCTTGAGGGAGTTGGGCTTAATCCCTTTAATATTTGCTACCGACGAGATTTCTGTGTTAAAATGTAAATATCAGGGCACGAGGGACACAGTAAACTCGCTGGTCGGCATCGGACTAGAGACACTTGACATCCAGCGAAGATACTTTCGTTGGTATTAGCAGTGTTACTAGCTTGGTAAAAATTCGCCATGGATCTTTTAGTAAATAATTGCGACGCAATTTCTGTGATAAATCGTCAATGTGAGGGTGCCAGCTTTACAACGAGCCTGAAGTGGTGCATCGGAAAAGAGACACATTAATTTCAGGAGGAGATACATTCGTCGCGTGTTGCAGCGATACCCGCTCTTGGGGGAGTTCGGCTTAGTCCCTTTAATATTTGCTACCGTCGAGATTTCTGTGTTAAAATGTAAATATCAGGGGACGAGGGACACAGTAAACTTGCTGGTCGGCATCGGACTAGAGACACTTGACATCCAGACGGAGATACAATCGTCGATATTAGCTGTGTTACTATCTTGATAAAATTTGCCATGGATCTTGTAGTAAATGATTGCGACGCAATTTCTGTGATCAATCGTCAATGTGACGGTGCCAGGTATATAACGAGCCTGAAGTGGTGCATCGGAAAAGAGACACATTAATTCCAGGAGGAGATACATTCGTCGCGTGTTGCAGCGATACCCGCTCTTGGGGGAGTTCGGCTTAGACCCTTTGATATTTGCTACCGACGAGATTTCTGTGTTAAAATGTCAATATCAGGGTGCGAGGGACACAGTAAATTCGCTGGTCGGCATCGGACTAGAGACATTTGACATCCAGACGGAGATACAATCGTCGATATTAGCTGTGTTACTATCTTGATAAAATTTGCCATGGATCTTGTAGTAAATGATTGCGACGCAATTTCTGTGATCAATCGTCAATGTGACGGTGCCAGGTATATAACGAGCCTGAAGTGGTGCATCGGAAAAGAGACACATTAATTCCAGGAGGAGATACATTCGTCGCGTGTTGCAGCGATACCCGCTCTTGGGGGAGTTCGGCTTAGTCCCTTTAATATTTGCTACCGACGAGATTTCTGTGTTAAAATGTAAATATCAGGGTGCGAGGGAGACAGTAAACTCGCTGGTCGGCATCGGACTAGAGACACTTGACATCCAGACGGAGATACAATTGTCGATATTAGCTGTGTTACTACCTTGTCAAAATTTGCCATGGATCTTGTAGTAAATGATTGCGACGCAATTTCTTTGATCAATCGTCAATGTGACGGTGCCAGGTATATAACGAGCCTGAATTGGTGCATCGGAAAAGAGACACATTAATTCCAGGAGGAGATACATTCGTCGCGTGTTGCAGCGATACCCGCTCTTGGGGGAGTTCGGCTTAGTCCCTTTAATATATACTACCGACGAAATTTCTGTGTTAAAATGTCAATATCAGGGTGCGAGAGACACAGTAGAACTTGCTGGTCGGCATCGGACTAGAGACACTTGACATCCAGACGGAGATACAATCGTCGATATTAGCTGTGTTACGATCTTGTTAAAATTTGCCATGGATCTTGTAGTAAATGATTGCGACGCAATTTCTGTGATCAATCGTCAATGTGACGGTGCCAGGTATATAACAAGCCTTAAGTGGTGCATCGGAAAAGAGACATATTAATTCCAGGAGGAGATACATTCGTCGCGTGTTGCAGCGATACCCGCTCTTGGGGGAGTTCGGCTTAGTCCCTTTAATATTTGCTACCGACGAGATTTCTTTGTTAAAATGTAAATATCAGGGCACGAGGAACACAGTAAACTCGCTGGTCGGCATCGGAGTAGAGACACTTGACATCCAGACGGAGATACTTTCGTTGCTATTAGCAGTGTTACTAGCTTGGAAAAAATTCGCTTTGGATCTTTTAGTAAATAATTGAGACGCAATTTCTGTGATAAATCGTCAATGTGTGGGTGCCAGGTATATAATAAGCCTGAAGTGGTGCATCGGAAAAGAGACAAATTAATTACAGGAGGAGATACATTCGTCGCGTGTTGCAGCGATACCCGCTCTTGGGGGAGTTCGGCTTAGACCCTTTGATATTTGCTACCGACGAGATTTCTGTGTTAAAATGTCAATATCAGGGTGCGAGGGACACAGTAAACTCGCTGGTCTGCATCGGACTAGAGACACTTGACATGCAGACGGAGATACAATCGTCGATATTAGCTGTGTTACGATCTTGTTAAAATTTGCCATGGATCTTGTAGTAAATGATTGCGACGCAATTTCTGTGATCAATCGTCAATGTGACGGTGCCAGGGTATTAAGAAGCCTGAAGTGGTGCATCAAAAAAGAGACACAATAATTCCAGGAGGAGATACATTCGTCGCGTGTTGCAGCGATACCCGCACTTGGGGGAGTTCGGCTTAGTAACTTTAATATATACTACCGACGAAATTTCTGTAATAAAATGTCAATATCAGGGTGCGAGAGACACAGTAAACTCGCTGCTCGGCATCGCAGTAGAGACACTTGACATTCAGGAGGAGATACAATCATCGATATTAGCTGTGTTACTATCTTGTTAAAATTTGCCATGGATCTTGTAGTAAATGATTGCGACGCAATTTCTGTGATCAATCGTCAATGTGACGGTGCCAGGTATATAACGAGCCTGAAGTGGTGCATCGGAAAAGAGACACATTAATTCCAGTAGGAGATACATTCGTCGCGTGTTGCAGCGATACCCGCTCTTGGGGGATTCGGCTTAGACCCTTTGATATTTACTACCAACGAAATTTCTATGTTAAAATGTTAATATCAGGGTGCGAGGGACACAGTAAACTCGCTGGTCGGCATCGGACTAGAGACATTTGACATCCAGACGGAGATACAATCGTCGATATTAGCAGTGTTACTGTCGTGCTTAAATTGCCATGGATCTTGTAGTAAATGATTGCGACGCAATTTCTGTGATCAATCGTCAATGTGACGGTGCCAGGTATATAAGAAGCCTGAAGTGGTGCATCAAAAAAGAGACACAATAATTCCAGTAGGAGATACATTCGTCGCGTGTTGCAGCGATACCCGCTCTTGGGGGAGTTGGGCTTAGTCCCTTTAATATTTGCTACCGACGAGATTTCTGTGTTAAAATGTAAATATCAGGGCACGAGGGACACAGTAAACTCGCTGGTCGGCATCGGACTAGAGACACTTGACATCCAGCGAAGATACTTTCGTTGCTATTAGCAGTGTTACTAGCTTGGTAAAAATTCGCGATGGATCTTTTAGTAAATAATTGCGACGCAATTTCTGTGATAAATCGTCAATGTGAGGGTGCCAGCTATACAACGAGCCTGAAGTGGTGCATCGGAAAAGAGACACATTAATTCCAGGAGGAGATACATTCGTCGCGTGTTGCAGCGATACCCGCTCTTGGGGGAGTTCGGCTTAGACCCTTTGATATTTGCTACCGACGAGATTTCTGTGTTAAAATGTCAATATCAGGGTGCGAGGGACACAGTAAACTCGCTGGTCGGCATCGGACTAGAGTCATTTGATATCCAGACGGAGATACAATCGTTGATATTAGCAGTGTTACTATCTTGCTAAAATTTGCCATGGATCTTGTAGTAAATGATTGCGACGCAATTTCTGTGATCAATCGTCAATGTGACGGTGCCAGGTATATAACGAGCCTGAAGTGGTGCATCGGAAAAGAGACACATTAATTCCAGGAGGAGATACATTCGTCGCGTGTTGCAGCGATACCCGCTCTTGGGGGAGTTCGGCTTAGACCCTTTGATATTTGCTACCGACGAGATTTCTGTGTTAAAATGTCAATATCAGGGTGCGAGGGACACAGTAAATTCGCTGGTCGGCATCGGACTAGAGACATTTGACATCCAGACGGAGATACAATCGTCGATATTAGCTGTGTTACTATCTTGACAAAATTTGCCATGGATCTTGTAGTAAATGATTGCGACGCAATTTCTGTGATCAATCGTCAATGTGACGGTGCCAGGTATATAACGAGCCTGAAGTGGTGCATCGGAAAAGAGACACATTAATTCCAGGAGGAGATACATTCGTCGCGTGTGGCAGCGATACCCGCTCTTGGGGGAGTTCGGCTTAGTCCCTTTAATATTTGCTACCGACGAGATTTCTGTGTTAAAATGTAAATATCAGGGGACGAGGGAGACAGTAAACTCGCTGGTCGGCATCGGACTAGAGACACTTGACATCCAGACGGAGATACAATCGTCGATATTAGCTGTGTTACTACCTTGTCAAAATTTGCCATGGATCTTGTAGTAAATGATTGCGACGCAATTTCTTTGATCAATCGTCAATGTGACGGTGCCAGGTATATAACGAGCCTGAATTGGTGCATCGGAAAAGAGACACATTAATTCCAGGAGGAGATACATTCGTCGCGTGATGCAGCGATACCCGCTCTTGGGGGAGTTCGGCTTAGACCCTTTGATATTTGCTGCCGACGAGATTTCTGTGTTAAAATGTCAATATCAGGGTGCGAGAGACACAGTAAACTCTCTGGTCGGCATCGGACTAGAGACACTTGACATCCAGACGGAGATACAGTCGTCGATATTAGCTGTGTTACGATCTTGTTAAAATTTGCCATGGATCTTGTAGTAAATGATTGCGACGCAATTTCTGTGATCAATCGTCAATGTGACGGTCAGGTATATAAGAAGCCTGAAGTGGTGCATCAAAAAAGTGACACAATAATTCCAGGAAGAGATACATTCGTCGCGTGTTGCAGCGATACCCGCTCTTGGGGGAGTTCGGCTTAGTCCCTTTAATATATTCTACCGACGAAATTTCTGTGTTAAAATGTCAATATCAGGGTGCGAGAGACACAGTAGAACTTGCTGGTCGGCATCGGACTAGAGACACTTGACATCCAGACGGAGATACAATCGTCGATATTAGCTGTGTTACGATCTTGTTAAAATTTGCCATGGATCTTGTAGTAAATGATTGCAACGCAATTTCTGTGATCAATCGTCAATGTGACGGTGCCAGGTATATAACGAGCCTTAAGTGGTGCATCGGAAAAGAGACACATTAATTCCAGGAGGAGATACATTCGTCGCGTGTTGCAGCGATACCCGCTATTGGGGTAGTTCGGCTTAGACCCTTCGATATTTGCTACCGATGAGATTTCTGTGTTAAAATGTCAATATCAGGGTGCGAGGGACACAGTAAACTCGCTGGTCGGCATCGGACTAGAGACACTTGACATCCAGACGGAGATACAATCGTCGATATTAGCTGTGTTACTATCTTGATAAAATTTGCCATGGATCTTGTAGTAAATGATTGCGACGCAATTTCTGTGATCAATCGTCAATGTGACGGTGCCAGGTTATTAAGAAGCCTGAAGTGGTGCATCAAAAAAGAGACACAATAATTCCAGGAGGAGATACATTCGTCGCGTGATGCAGCGATACCCGCTCTTGGGGGAGTTCGGCTTAGTCCCTTTAATATATACTACCGACGAAATTTCTGTAATAAAATGTCAATATCAGGGTGCGAGAGACACAGTAAACTCGCTGCTCGGCATCGCAGTAGAGACACTTGACATTCAGGAGGAGATACAATCATCGATATTAGCTGTGTTACTATCTTGTTAAAATTTGCCATGGATCTTGTAGTAAATGATTGCGACGCAATTTCTGTGATCAATCGTCAATGTGACGGTCAGGTAGATAAGAAGCCTGAAGTGGTGCATCAAAAAAGTGACACAATAATTCCAGGAGGAGATACATTCGTCGCGTGTTGCAGCGATACCCGCTCTTGGGGGAGTTCGGCTTAGTCCCTTTAATATATACTACCGACGAAATTTCTGTGTTAAAATGTCAATATCAGGGTGCGAGAGACACAGTAGAACTTGCTGGTCGGCATCGGACTAAAGACACTTGACATCCAGACGGAGATACAATCGTCGATATTAGCTGTGTTACGATCTTGTTAAAATTTGCCATGGATCTTGTAGTAAATGATTGCGACGCAATTTCTGTGATCAATCGTCAATGTGACGGTGCCAGGTATATAACGAGCCTTAAGTGGTGCATCGGAAAAGAGACACATTAATTCCAGGAGGAGATACATTCGTCGCGTGTTGCAGCGATACCCGCTCTTTGGGGAGTTCGGCATAGACCCTTTGATATTTACTACCAACGAAATTTCTATGTTAAAATGTCAATATCAGGGTGCGAGGGACACAGTAAACTCGCTGGTCGGCATCGGACTAGAGACATTTGACATCCAGACGGAGATACAATCCTCGATATTAGCAGTGTTACTATCTTGATAAAATTTGCCATGGATCTTGTAGTAAATGATTGCGACGCAATTTCTGTGATCAATCGTCAATGTGACGGTGCCAGGTATATAAGAAGCCTGAAGTGGTGCATCAAAAAAGAGACACAATAATTCCAGTAGGAGATACATTCGTCGCGTGTTGCAGCGATACCCGCTCTTGAGGGAGTTGGGCTTAATCCCTTTAATATTTGCTACCGACGAGATTTCTGTGTTAAAATGTAAATATCAGGGCACGAGGGACACAGTAAACTCGCTGGTCGGCATCGGACTAGAGACACTTGACATCCAGCGAAGATACTTTCGTTGCTATTAGCAGTGTTACTAGCTTGGTAAAAATTCGCCATGGATCTTTTAGTAAATAATTGCGACGCAATTTCTGTGATAAATCGTCAATGTGAGGGTGCCAGCTTTACAACGAGCCTGAAGTGGTGCATCGGAAAAGAGACACATTAATTTCAGGAGGAGATACATTCGTCGCGTGTTGCAGCGATACCCGCTCTTGGGGGAGTTCGGCTTAGTCCCTTTAATATTTGCTACCGTCGAGATTTCTGTGTTAAAATGTAAATATCAGGGGACGAGGGACACAGTAAACTTGCTGGTCGGCATCGGACTAGAGACACTTGACATCCAGACGGAGATACAATCGTCGATATTAGCTGTGTTACTATCTTGATAAAATTTGCCATGGATCTTGTAGTAAATGATTGCGACGCAATTTCTGTGATCAATCGTCAATGTGACGGTGCCAGGTATATAACGAGCCTGAAGTGGTGCATCGGAAAAGAGACACATTAATTCCAGGAGGAGATACATTCGTCGCGTGTTGCAGCGATACCCGCTCTTGGGGGAGTTCGGCTTAGACCCTTTGATATTTGCTACCGACGAGATTTCTGTGTTAAAATGTCAATATCAGGGTGCGAGGGACACAGTAAATTCGCTGGTCGGCATCGGACTAGAGACATTTGACATCCAGACGGAGATACAATCGTCGATATTAGCTGTGTTACTATCTTGATAAAATTTGCCATGGATCTTGTAGTAAATGATTGCGACGCAATTTCTGTGATCAATCGTCAATGTGACGGTGCCAGGTATATAACGAGCCTGAAGTGGTGCATCGGAAAAGAGACACATTAATTCCAGGAGGAGATACATTCGTCGCGTGTGGCAGCGATACCCGCTCTTGGGGGAGTTCGGCTTAGTCCCTTTAATATTTGCTACCGACGAGATTTCTGTGTTAAAATGTAAATATCAGGGTGCGAGGGAGACAGTAAACTCGCTGGTCGGCATCGGACTAGAGACACTTGACATCCAGACGGAGATACAATTGTCGATATTAGCTGTGTTACTACCTTGTCAAAATTTGCCATGGATCTTGTAGTAAATGATTGCGACGCAATTTCTTTGATCAATCGTCAATGTGACGGTGCCAGGTATATAACGAGCCTGAATTGGTGCATCGGAAAAGAGACACATTAATTCCAGGAGGAGATACATTCGTCGCGTGTTGCAGCGATACCCGCTCTTGGGGGAGTTCGGCTTAGTCCCTTTAATATATACTACCGACGAAATTTCTGTGTTAAAATGTCAATATCAGGGTGCGAGAGACACAGTAGAACTTGCTGGTCGGCATCGGACTAGAGACACTTGACATCCAGACGGAGATACAATCGTCGATATTAGCTGTGTTACGATCTTGTTAAAATTTGCCATGGATCTTGTAGTAAATGATTGCGACGCAATTTCTGTGATCAATCGTCAATGTGACGGTGCCAGGTATATAACAAGCCTTAAGTGGTGCATCGGAAAAGAGACATATTAATTCCAGGAGGAGATACATTCGTCGCGTGTTGCAGCGATACCCGCTCTTGGGGGAGTTCGGCTTAGTCCCTTTAATATTTGCTACCGACGAGATTTCTTTGTTAAAATGTAAATATCAGGGCACGAGGAACACAGTAAACTCGCTGGTCGGCATCGGAGTAGAGACACTTGACATCCAGACGGAGATACTTTCGTTGCTATTAGCAGTGTTACTAGCTTGGAAAAAATTCGCTTTGGATCTTTTAGTAAATAATTGAGACGCAATTTCTGTGATAAATCGTCAATGTGTGGGTGCCAGGTATATAATAAGCCTGAAGTGGTGCATCGGAAAAGAGACAAATTAATTACAGGAGGAGATACATTCGTCGCGTGTTGCAGCGATACCCGCTCTTGGGGGAGTTCGGCTTAGACCCTTTGATATTTGCTACCGACGAGATTTCTGTGTTAAAATGTCAATATCAGGGTGCGAGAGACACAGTAAACTCGCTGGTCGGCATCGGACTAGAGACACTTGACATCCAGACGGAGATACAATCGTCGATATTAGCAGTGTTACTATCTTGATAAAATTTGCCATGGATCTTGTAGTAAATGATTGCGACGCAATTTCTGTGATCAATCGTCAATGTGACGGTGCCATTTATATAAGAAGCCTGAAGTGGTGCATCAAAAAAGAGACACAATAATTCCAGGAAGAGATACATTCGTCGCGTGTTGTTGCGATACCCGCTCTTGGGGTAGTTCGGCTTAGACCCTTTGATATTTGCTACCGACGAGATTTCATTGTTAAAATGTCAATATCAGGGTGCGAGGGACACAGTAAACTCGCTGGTCGGCATCGGACTAGAGACACTTGACATCCAGACGGAGATACAATCGTCGATATTAGCTTTGTTACGATCTTGTTAAAATTTGCCATGGATCTTGTAGTAAATGATTGCGACGCAATTTCTGTGATCAATCGTCAATGTGACGGTGCCAGGTATGTAACGAGCCTGAAGTGGTGCATCGGAAAAGAGACACATTAATTCCAGGAGGAGATACATTCGTCGCGTGTTGCAGCGATACCCGCTCTTGGGGGAGTTCGGCTTAGTCCCTTTAATATTTGCTACCGACGAGATTTCTGTGTTAAAATGTAAATATCAGGGCACGAGGGACACAGTAAACTCGCTGGTCGGCATCGGAGTAGAGACACTTGACATCCAGCGAAGATACTTTCGTTGCTATTAGCAGTGTTACTAGCTTGGAAAAAATTCGCCATGGATCTTTTAGTAAATAATTGAGACGCAATTTTTGTGATAAATCGTCAATGTGAGGGTGCCAGGTATATAATAAGCCTGAAGTGGTGCATCGGAAAAGAGACACATTAATTCCAGGAGGAGATACATTCGTCGCGTGTTGCAGCGATACCCGCTCTTGGGGGAGTTCGGCTTAGACCCTTTGATATTTGCTACCGACGAGATTTCTGTGTTAAAATGTCAATATCAGGGTGCGAAAGACACAGTAAACTCGCTGGTCGGCATCGGACTAGAGACACTTGACATCCAGACGGAGATACAATCGTCGATATTAGCTGTGTTACGATCTTGTTAAAATTTGCCATGGATCTTGTAGTAAATGATTGCGACGCAATTTCTGTGATCAATCGTCAATGTGACGGTGCCAGGTATATAAGAAGCCTGAAGTGGTGCATCAAAAAAGAGACACAATAATTCCAGGAGGAGATACATTCGTCGCGTGTTGCAGCGATACCCGCTCTTGGGGTAGTTCGGCTTAGACCCTTTGATATTTCCTACCGACGAGATTTCTGTGTTAAAATGTCAATATCAGGGTGCGAGGGACACAGTAAACTCGCTGGTCGGCATCGGACTAGAGACACTTGACATCCAGACGGAGATACAATCGTCGATATTAGCTGTGTTACGATCTTGTTAAAATTTGCCATGGATCTTGTAGTAAATGATTGCGACGCAATTTCTGTGATCAATCGTCAATGTGACGGTGCCAGGTATATAAGAAGCCTGAAGTGGTGCATCAAAAAAGAGACACAATAATTCCAGGAGGAGATACATTCGTCGCGTGTTGCAGCGATACCCGCTCTTGGGGGAGTTCGGCTTAGTCCCTTTAATATTTGCTACCGACGAGATTTCTGTGTTAAAATGTCAATATCAGGGTGCGAGGGACACAGTAAACTAGCTGGTCGGCATCGGACTAGAGACACTTGACATCCAGACGGAGATACAATCGTCGATATTAGCTGTTTTACTATCTTGATAAAATTTGCCATGGATCTTGTAGTAAATGATTGCGACGCAATTTCTGTGATCAATCGTCAATGTGACGGTGCCAGGTATATAACGAGCCTGAAGTGGTGCATCGGAAAAGAGACACATTAATTCCAGGAGGAGATACATTCGTCGCGTGTTGCAGCGATACCCGCTCTTGTTGGAGTTCGGCTTAGTCCCTTTAATATTTGCTACCGTCGAGATTTCTGTGTTAAAATGTAAATATCAGGGTGCGAGGGACACAGTAAACTTGCTGGTCGGCATCGGACTAGAGACACTTGACATCCAGACGCAGATACAATCGTCGATATTAGCTGTGTTACTATCTTGATAAAATTTGCCATGGATCTTGTAGTAAATGATTGCGACGCAATTTCTGTGATCAATCGTCAATGTGACGGTGCCAGGTATGTAACGAGCCTGAAGTGGTGCATCGGAAAAGAGACACATTAATTCCAGGAGGAGATACATTCGTCGCGTGTTGCAGCGATACCCGCTCTTGGGGGAGTTCGGCTTAGACCCTTTGATATTTGGTACCGACCAGATTTCTGTGTTAAAATGTCAATATCAGGGTGCGAGGGGCACAGTAAACTCGCTGGTCGGCATCGGACTAGAGACATTTGACATCCAGACGGAGATACAATCGTCGATATTAGCTGTGTTACTATCTTGATAAAATTTGCCATGGATCTTGTAGTAAATGATTGCGACGCAATTTCTGTGATCAATCGTCAATGTGACGGTGCCAGGTATATAACGAGCCTGAAGTGGTGCATCGGAAAAGAGACACATTAATTCCAGGAGGAGATACATTCGTCGCGGTTTGCAGCGATACCCGCTCTTGGGGGAGTTCGGCTTAGTCCCTTTAATATTTGCTACCGACGAGATTTCTGTGTTAAAATGTAAATATCAGGGGACGAGGGACACAGTAAACTCGCTGGTCGGCAACGGACTAGAGACACTTGACATCCAGACGGAGATACAATCGTCGATATTAGCTGTGTTACTACCTTGTTAAAATTTGCCATGGATCTTGTAGTAAATGATTGCGACGCAATTTCTTTGATCAATCGTCAATGTGACGGTGCCAGGTATATAACGAGCCTGAAGTGGTGCATCGGAAAAGAGACACATTTATTCCAGGAGGAGATACATTCGTCGCGTGTTGCAGCGATACCCGCTCTTGGGGGAGTTCGGCTTAGACCCTTTGATATTTGCTACCGACGAGATTTCTGTGTTAAAATGTCAATATCAGGGTGCGAGGGACACAGTAAACTCGCTATTCGGCATCGGACTAGAGACACTTGACATCCAGGAGGAAATACAATCGTCGATATTAACAGTGTTACAATCTTGCTAAAATTCGCCACGGATCTTGTAGTAAATGATTGCGACGCAATTTCTGTGATCAATCGTCAATGTGACGGTGCCAGGTATATAACGAGCCTGAAGTGGTGCATCGGAATAGAGACACATTAATTCCAGGAGGAGATACATTCGTCGCGTGTTGCAGCGATACCCGCTCTTGGGGGAGTTCGGCTTTGACCCTTTAATATACTCTACCGACGAGATTTCTGTGTTAAAATGTAAATATCAGGGCACGAGGGACACAGTAAACTCACTGGTCGGCATCGGAGTAGAGACACTTGACATCCAGCGAAGATACTTTCGTTGCTATTAGCAGTGTTACTAGCTTGGAAAAAATTCGCCATTGATCTTTTAGTAAATAATTGAGACGCAATTTCTATGATAAATCGTCAATGTGAGGGTGCCAGGTATATAATAAGCCTGAAGTGGTGCATCGGAAAAGAGACACATTAATTCCAGGAGGAGATACATTCGTCGCGTGTTGCAGCGATACCCGCTCTTGGGGGAGTTCGGCTTAGACCCTTTGATATTTGCTACCGACGAGATTTCTGTGTTGAAATGTCAATATCAGGGTGCGAGAGACACAGTAAACTCTCTGGTCGGCATCGGACTAGAGACACTTGACATCCAGACGGAGATACAATCGTCGATATTAGCTGTGTTACTATCTTGATAAAATTTGCCATGGATCTTGTAGTAAATGATTGCGACGCAATTTCTGTGATCAATCGTCAATGTGACGGTGCCAGGTATACAAGAAGCCTGAAGTGGTGCATCAAAAAAGAGACACAATAATTCCGCGAGGAGATACATTCGTCGCGTGTTGCAGCGATACCCGCTCTTGGGGGAGTTCGGCTTAGTCCCTTTAATATATACTACCGACGAAATTTCTGTGTTAAAATGTCAATATCAGGGTGCGAGAGACACAGTAAACTCGCTGCTCGGCATCGCAGTAGAGACACTTGACATTCAGGAGGAAATACAATCGTCGATATTAGCTGTGTTACTATCTTTATAAAATTTGCCATGGATCTTGTAGTAAATGATTGCGACGCAATTTCTGTGATCAATCGTCAATGTGACGGTGCCAGGTATATAAGAAGCCTGAAGTGGTGCATCAAAAAAGAGACACAATAATTCCAGGAGGAGATACATTCGTCGCGTGTTGCAGCGATACCCGCTCTTGGGGGAGTTCGGCTTAGTCCCTTTAATATTTGCTACCGACGAGATTTCTGTGTTAAAATGTCAATATCAGGGTGCGAGGGACACAGTAAACTAGCTGATCGGCATCGGACTAGAGACACTTGACATCCAGACGGAGATACAATCGTCGATATTAGCTGTTTTACTATCTTGATAAAATTTGCCATGGATCTTGTAGTAAATGATTGCGACGCAATTTCTGTGATCAATCGTCAATGTGACGGTGCCAGGTATATAACGAGCCTGAAGTGGTGCATCGGAAAAGAGACACATTAATTCCAGGAGGAGATACATTCGTCGCGTGTTGCAGCGATACCCGCTCTTGTTGGAGTTCGGCTTAGTCCCTTTAATATTTGCTACCGTCGAGATTTCTGTGTTAAAATGTAAATATCAGGGTGCGAGGGACACAGTAAACTTGCTGGTCGGCATCGGACTAGAGACACTTGACATCCAGACGGAGATACAATCGTCGATATTAGCTGTGTTACTATCTTGATAAAATTTGCCATGGATCTTGTAGTAAATGATTGCGACGCAATTTCTGTGATCAATCGTCAATGTGACGGTGCCAGGTATATAACGAGCCTGAAGTGGTGCATCGGAAAAGAGACACATTAATTCCAGGAGGAGATACATTCGTCGCGTGTTGCAGCGATACCCGCTCTTGGGGGAGTTCGGCTTAGACCCTTTGATATTTGCTACCGACGAGATTTCTGTGTTAAAATGTCAATATCAGGGTGCGAGGGACACAGTAAACTCGCTGGTCGGCATCGGACTAGAGACATTTGACATCCAGACGGAGATACAATCGTCGATATTAGCTGTGTTACTATCTTGATAAAATTTGCCATGGATCTTGTAGTAAATGATTGCGACGCAATTTCTGTGATCAATCGTCAATGTGACGGTGCCAGGTATATAAGAAGCCTGAAGTGGTGCATCAAAAAAGAGACACAATTATTCCAGGAGGAGATACATTCGTCGCGTGTTGAGCGATACCCGCTCTTGGGGGAGTTCGGCTTAGTCCCTTTAATATTTGCTACCGACGAGATTTCTGTGTTAAAATGTAAATATCAGGGCACGAGGGACACAGTAAACTCGCTGGTCGGCATCGGACTAGAGACACTTGACATCCAGCGAAGATACTTTCGTTGCTATTAGCAGTGTTACTAGCTTGGTAAAAATTCGCCATGGATCTTTTAGTAAATAATTGCGACGCAATTTCTGTGATAAATCGTCAATGTGAGGGTGCCAGCTATACAACGAGCCTGAAGTGGTGCATCGGAAAAGAGACACATTAATTCCAGGAGGAGTTACATTCGTCGCGTGTTGCAGCGATACCCGCTCTTGGGGGAGTACGGCTTAGTCCCTTTAATATTTGCTACCGACGAGATTTCTGTGTTAAAATGTAAATATCACGGCACGAGGGACACAGTAAACTCGCTGGTCGGCATCGGAGTAGAGACACTTGACATCCAGCGAAGATACTTTCGTTGCTATTAGCAGTGTTACTAGCTTGGAAAAAATTCGCCATGGATCTTTTAGTAAATAATTGAGACGCAATTTCTGTGATAAATCGTCAATGTGAGGGTGCCAGGTATGTAAGAAGCCTGAAGTGGTGCATCAAAAAAGAGACACAATAATTCCGCGAGGAGATACATTCGTCGCGTGTTGCAGCGATACCCGCTCTTGGGGGAGTTCGGCTTAGTCCCTTTAATATTTGCTACCGACGAGATTTCTGTGTTAAAATGTAAATATCAGGGGACGAGGGACACAGTCAACTCGCTGGTCGGCATCGGACTAGAGACACTTGACATCCAGACGGAGATACAGTCGTCGATATTAGCTGTGTTACTATCTTGATAAAATTTGCCATGGATCTTGTAGTAAATGATTGCGACGCAATTTCTGTGATCAATCGTCAATGTGACGGTGCCAGGTATATAAAGAGCCTGAAGTGGTGCATCGGAAAAGAGACACATTAATTCCAGGAGGAGATACATTCGTCGCGTGTTGCAGCGATACCCGCTCTTGGGGGAGTTCGGCTTAGTCCCTTTAATATTTGCTACCGACGAGATTTCTGTGTTAAAATGTAAATATCAGGGGACGAGGGACACAGTAAACTCGCTGGTCGGCATCGGACTAGATACACTTGACATCCAGACGGAGATACAGTCGTCGATATTAGCTGTGTTACTATCTTGATAAAATTTGCCATGGATCTTGTAGTAAATGATTGCGACGCAATTTCTGTGATCAATCGTCAATGTGACGGTGCCAGGTATATAACGAGCCTGAAGTGGTGCATCGGAAAAGAGACACATTAATTCCAGGAGGAGATACATTCGTCGCGTGTTGCAGCGATACCCGCTCTTGGGGGAGTTCGGCTTAGACCCTTTGATATTTGCTACCGACGAGATTTCTGTGTTAAAATGTCAATATCAGGGTGCGAGAGACACAGTAAACTCGCTGGTCGGCATCGGACTAGAGACACTTGACATCCAGACGGAGATACAATCGTCGATATTAGTAGTGTTACTATCTTGATAATATTTGCCATGGATCTTGTAGTAAATGATTGCGACGCAATTTCTGTGATCAATCGTCAATGTGAGGGTGCCAGGTATGTAAGAAGCCTGAAGTGGTGCATCAAAAAAGAGACACAATAATTCCGCGAGGAGATACATTCGTCGCGTGTTGCAGCGATACCCGCTCTTGGGGGAGTTCGGCTTAGTCCCTTTAATATTTGCTACCGACGAGATTTCTGTGTTAAAATGTAAATATCAGGGGACGAGGGACACAGTAAACTCGCTGGTCGGCATCGGACTAGAGACACTTGACATCCAGACGGAGATACAGTCGTCGATATTAGCTGTGTTACTATCTTGATAAAATTCGCCATGGATCTTTTAGTAAATAATTGAGACGCAATTTCTGTGATCAATCGTCAATGTGACGGTGCCAGGTATATAACGAGCCTGAAGTGGTGCATCGGAAAAGAGACACATTAATTCCAGGAGGAGATACATTCGTCGCGTGTTGCAGCGATACCCGCTCTTGGGGGAGTTCGGCTTAGTCCCTTTAATATTTGCTACCGACGAGATTTCTGTGTTAAAATGTAAATATCAGGGGACGAGGGACACAGTAAACTCGCTGGTCGGCATCGGACTAGAGACACTTGACATCCAGACGGAGATACAGTCATCGATATTAGCTGTGTTACTATCTTGATAAAATTTGCCATGGATCTTGTAGTAAATGATTGCGACGCAATTTCTGTGATCAATAGTCAATGTGACGGTGCCAGGTATATAACGAGCCTGAAGTGGTGCATCGGAAAAGAGACACATTAATTCCAGGAGGAGATACATTCGTCGCGTGTTGCAGCGATACCCGCTCTTGGGGGAGTTCGGCTTAGACCATTTGATATTTGCTACCGACGAGATTTCTGTGTTAAAATGTCAATATCAGGGTGCGAGAGACACAGTAAACTCGCTGGTCGGCATCGGACTAGAGACACTTGACATCCAGACGGAGATACAATCGTCGATATTAGTAGTGTTACTATCTTGATAATATTTGCCATGGATCTTTTAGTAAATAATTGAGACGCAATTTCTGTGATAAATCGTCAATGTGAGGGTGCCAGGTATGTAAGAAGCCTGAAGTGGTGCATCAAAAAAGAGACACAATAATTCCGCGAGGAGATACATTCGTCGCGTGTTGCAGCGATACCCGCTCTTGGGGGAGTTCGGCTTAGTCCCTTTAATATTTGCTACCGACGAGATTTCTGTGTTAAAATGTAAATATCAGGGCACGAGGGACACAGTAAACTCGCTGGTCGGCATCGGACTAGAGACACTTGACATCCAGACGGAGATACAGTCGTCGATATTAGCTGTGTTACTATCTTGATAAAATTCGCCATGGATCTTTTAGTAAATAATTGAGACGCAATTTCTGTGATCAATCGTCAATGTGACGGTGCCAGGTATATAACGAGCCTGAAGTGGTGCATCGGAAAAGAGACACATTAATTCCAGGAGGAGATACATTCGTCGCGTGTTGCAGCGATACCCGCTCTTGGGGGAGTTCGGCTTAGTCCCTTTAATATTTGCTACCGACGAGATTTCTGTGTTAAAATGTAAATATCAGGGGACGAGGGACACAGTAAACTCGCTGGTCGGCATCGGACTAGAGACACTTGACATCCAGACGGAGATACAGTCGTCGATATTAGCTGTGTTACTATCTTGATAAAATTTGCCATGGATCTTGTAGTAAATGATTGCGACGCAATTTCTGTGATCAATAGTCAATGTGACGGTGCCAGGTATATAACGAGCCTGAAGTGGTGCATCGGAAAAGAGACACATTAATTCCAGGAGGAGATACATTCGTCGCGTGTTGCAGCGATACCCGCTCTTGGGGGAGTTCGGCTTAGACCCTTTGATATTTGCTACCGACGAGATTTCTGTGTTAAAATGTCAATATCAGGGTGCGAGAGACACAGTAAACTCGCTGGTCGGCATCGGACTAGAGACACTTGACATCCAGACGGAGATACAATCGTCGATATTAGTAGTGTTACTATCTTGATAAAATTTGCCATGGATCTTGTAGTAAATGATTGCGACGCAATTTCTGTGATCAATCGTCAATGTGACGGTGCCAGGTATGTAAGAAGCCTGAAGTGGTGCATCAAAAAAGAGACACAATAATTCCAGGAGGAGATACATTCGTCGCGTGTTGCAGCGATACCCGCTCTTGGGGGAGTTCGGCTTAGTCCCTTTAATATTTGCTACCGACGAGATTTCTGTGTTAAAATGTAAATATCAGGGCACGAGGGACACAGTAAACTCGCTGGTCGGCATCGGACTAGAGACACTTGACATCCAGCGAAGATACTTTCGTTGCTATTAGCAGTGTTACTAGCTTGGTAAAAATTCGCCATGGATCTTTTAGTAAATAATTGCGACGCAATTTCTGTGATAAATCGTCAATGTGACGGTGCCAGGTATTTAAGAAGCCTGAAGTAGTGCATCAAAAAAGAGACACAATAATTCCAGGAGGAGATACATTCGTCGCGTGTTGCAGCGATACCCGCTCTTGGGGTAGTTCGGCTTAGACCCTTTGATATTTGCTACCGACGAGATTTCTGTGTTAAAATGTCAATATCAGGGTGCGAGAGACACAGTAAACTCGCTGCTCGGCATCGCAGTAGAGACACTTGACATCCAGGAGGAGATACAATCGTCGATATTAGCAGTGTTACTATCTTGCTAAAATTTGCCATGGATCTTGTAGTAAATGATTGCGACGCAATTTCTGTGATAAATCGTCAATGTGACGGTGCCAGGTATTTAAGAAGCCTGAAGTAGTGCATCAAAAAAGAGACACAATAATTCCAGGAGGAGATACATTCGTCGCGTGTTGCAGCGATACCCGCTCTTGGGGTAGTTCGGCTTAGACCCTTTGATATTTGCTACCGACGAGATTTCTGTGTTAAAATGTAAATATCAGGGCACGAGGGACACAGTAAACTCGCTGGTCGGCATCGGACTAGAGACACTTGACATCCAGCGAAGATACTTTCGTTGCTATTGGCAGTGTTACTAGCTTGGCAAAAATTCGCCATGGATCTTTTAGTAAATAATTGCGACGCAATTTCTGTGATAAATAGTCAATGTGAGGGTGCCAGCTATACAACGAGCCTGAAGTGGTGCATCGGAAAAGAGACACATTAATTCCAGGAGTAGATACATTCGTCGCGTGTTGCAGCGATACCCGCTCTTGGGGGAGTTCTGCTTAGACCCTTTGATATTTGGTACCGACTAGATTTCTGTGTTAAAATGTGAATATCAGGGTGCGAGAGACACAGTAAACTCGCTGCTCGGCATCGCAGTAGAGACACTTGACATCCAGGAGGAGATACAATCGTCGATATTAGCTGTGTTACTATCTTGATAAAATTTGCCATGGATCTTGTAGTAAATGATTGCGACGCAATTTCTGTGATCAATCGTCAATGTGACGGTGCCAGGTATATAACGAGCCTGAAGTGGAGCATCGGAAAAGAGACACATTAATTCCAGGAGGAGATACATTCGTCGCGTGTTGCAGCGATACCCGCTCTTGGGGGAGTTCTGCTTAGACCCTTTGATATTTGCTACCGACGAGATTTCTGTGTTAAAATGTCAATATCAGGGTGCGAGAGACACAGTAAACTCGCTGGTCGGCATCTGACTAGAGACACTTGACATCTAGACGGAGATACAATCGTCGATATTAGCTGTGTTACTATCTTGATAAAATTTGCCATGGATCTTGTAGTAAATGATTGCGACGCAATTTCTGTGATCAATCGTCAATGTGACGGTGCCAGGTATATAAGAAGCCTGAAGTGGTGCATCAAAAAAGAGACACAATAATTCCAGGAGGAGATACATTCGTCGCGTGTTGCAGCGATACCCGCTCTTGGGGGAGTTCGGCTTAGTCCCTTTAATATTTGCTACCGACGAGATTTCTGTGTTAAAATGTAAATATCAGGGCACGAGGGACACAGTAAACTCGCTGGTCGGCATCGGGGTAGAGACACTTGACATCCAGCGAAGATACTTTCGTTGCTATTAGCAGTGTTACTAGCTTGGAAAGAATTCGGCATGGATCTTTTAGTAAAGAATTGAGACGCAATTTCTGTGATAAATCGTCAATGTGAGGGTGCCAGGTATATAATAAGCCTGAAGTTGTGCATCGGAAAAGAGACACATTAATTCCAGGAGGAGATACATTCGTCGCGTGTTGCAGCGATACCCGCTCTTGGGGGAGTTCGGCTTAGACCCTTTGATATTTGCTACCGACGAGATTTCTGTGTTAAAATGTCAATATCAGGGTGCGAGAGACACAGTAAACTCGCTGGTCGGCATCGGACTAGAGACACTTGACATCCAGATGGAGATACAATCGTCGATATTAGCTGTGTTACTATCTTGATAAAATTTGCCATGGATCTTGTAGTAAATGATTGCGACGCAATTTCTGTGATCAATCGTCAATGTGACGGTGCCAGGTATATAACGAGCCTGAAGTGGTGCATCGGAAAAGAGACACATTAATTCGAGGAGGAGATACATTCGTCGCGTGTTGCAGCGAAACCCGCTCTTGGGGGAGTTCGGCTTGGACCCTTTGATATTTGCTACCGACGAGATTTCTGTGTTAAAATGTCAATATCAGGGTGCGAGGGACACAGTAAACTCGCTGGTCGGCATCGGACTAGAGACACTTGACATCCAGACGGAGATACAATCGTCGATATTAGCTGTGTTGCTATCTTGATAAAATTTGCCATGGATCTTGTAGTAAATGATTGCGACGCAATTTCTGTGATCAATCGTCAATGTGACGGTGCCAGGTATATAAGAAGCCTGAAGTGGTGCATCAAAAAAGAGACACAATAATTCCAGGAGGAGATACATTCGTCGCGTGTTGCAGCGATACCCGCTCTTGGGGGAGTTCGGCTTAGTCCCTTTAATATTTGCTACCGACGAGATTTCTGTGTTAAAATGTAAATATCAGGGCACGAGGGACACAGTAAACTCGCTGGTCGGCATCGGACTAGAGACACTTGACATCCAGCGAAGATACTTTCGTTGCTATTAGCAGTGTTACTAGCTTGGTAAAAATTCGCCATGGATCTTTTAGTAAATAATTGCGACGCAATTTCTGTGATAAATCGTCAATGTGACGGTGCCAGGTATTTAAGAAGCCTGAAGTAGTGCATCAAAAAAGAGACACAATAATTCCAGGAGGAGATACATTCGTCGCGTGTTGCAGCGATACCCGCTCTTGGGGTAGTTCGGCTTAGACCCTTTGATATTTGCTACCGACGAGATTTCTGTGTTAAAATGTCAATATCAGGGTGCGAGAGACACAGTAAACTCGCTGCTCGGCATCGCAGTAGAGACACTTGACATCCAGGAGGAGATACAATCGTCGATATTAGCAGTGTTACTATCTTGCTAAAATTTGCCATGGATCTTGTAGTAAATGATTGCGACGCAATTTCTGTGATCAATCGTCAATGTGACGGTGCCAGGTATATAACGAGCCTGAAGTGGTGCATCGGAAAAGAGATACATTAATTCCAGGAGGAGATACATTCGTCGCGTGTGGCAGCGATACCCGCTCTTGGGGGAGTTCGGCTTGGACCCTTTGATATCTGCTACCGACGAGATTTCTGTGTTAAAATGTCAATATCAGGGTGCGAGGGACACAGTAAACTCGCTGGTCGGCATCGGACTAGAGACACTTGACATCCAGACGGAGATACAATCGTCGATATTAGCTGTGTTACTATCTTGATAAAATTTGCCATGGATCTTGTAGTAAATGATTGCGACGCAATTTCTGTGATCAATCGTCAATGTGACGGTGCCAGGTATATAAGAAGCCTGAAGTGGTGCATCAAAAAAGAGACACAATAATTCCAGGAGGAGATACATTCGTCGCGTGTTGCAGCGATACCCGCTCTTGGGGGAGTTCGGCTTAGTCCCTTTAATATTTGCTACCGACGAGATTTCTGTGTTAAAATGTAAATATCAGGGCACGAGGGACACAGTAAACTCGCTGGTCGGCATCGGACTAGAGACACTTGACATCCAGCGAAGATACTTTCGTTGCTATTAGCAGTGTTACTAGCTTCGAAAAAATTCGCCATGGACCTTTTAGTAAATAATTGAGACGAAATTTCTGTGATAAATCGTCAATGTGACGGTGCCCGGTATATAACGAGCCTGAAGTGGTGCATCGGAAAAGAGACACATTAATTCCAGGAGGAGATACATTCGTCGCGTGTTGCAGCGATACCCGCTCTTGGGTTAGTTCGGCTTAGACCCTTTGATATTTGCTACCGACGAGATTTCTGTGTTAAAATGTCAATATCAGGGTGCGAGAGACACAGTAAACTCGCTGGTCGGCATCGGACTAGAGACACTTGACATCCAGCGAAGATACTTTCGTTGCTATTGGCAGTGTTACTAGCTTGGCAAAAATTCGCCATGGATCTTTTAGTAAATAATTGCGACGCAATTTCTGTGATAAATAGTCAATGTGAGGGTGCCAGCTATACAACGAGCCTGAAGTGGTGCATCGGAAAAGTGACACATTAATTCCAGGAGGAGATACATTCGTCGCGTGTTGCAGCGATACCCGCTCTTGGGGGAGTTCTGCTTAGACCCTTTGATATTTGCTACCGACGAGATTTCTGTGTTAAAATGTGAATATCAGGGTGCGAGAGACACAGTAAACTCGCTGCTCGGCATCGCAGTAGAGACACTTGACATCCAGGAGGAGATACAATCGTCGATATTAGCTGTGTTACTATCTTGATAAAATTTGCCATGGATCTTGTAGTAAATGATTGCGACGCAATTTCTGTGATCAATCGTCAATGTGACGGTGCCAGGTATATAACGAGCCTGAAGTGGAGCATCGGAAAAGAGACACATTAATTCCAGGAGGAGATACATTCGTCGCGTGTTGCAGCGATACCCGCTCTTGGGGGAGTTCTGCTTAGACCCTTTGATATTTGCTACCGACGAGATTTCTGTGTTAAGATGTCAATATCAGGGTGCGAGAGACACAGTAAACTCGCTGGTCGGCATCGGACTAGAGACACTTGACATCCAGACGGAGATACAATCGTCGATATTAGCTGTGTTACTATCTTGATAAAATTTGCCATGGATCTTGTAGTAAATGATTGCGACGCAATTTCTGTGATCAATCGTCAATGTGACGGTGCCAGGTATATAAGAAGCCTGAAGTGGTGCATCAAAAAAGAGACACAATAATTACAGGAGGAGATACATTCGTCGCGTGTTGCAGCGATACCCGCTCTTGGGGGAGTTCGGCTTAGTCCCTTTAATATTTGCTACCGACGAGATTTCTGTGTTAAAATGTAAATATCAGGGCACGAGGGACACAGTAAACTCGCTGGTCGGCATCGGAGTAGAGACACTTGACATCCAGCGAAGATACTTTCGTTGCTATTAGCAGTGTTACTAGCTTGGAAAGAATTCGCCATGGATCTTTTAGTAAATAATTGAGACGCAATTTCTGTGATAAATCGTCAATGTGACGGTGCCAGGTATATAATAAGCCTGAAGTTGTGCATCGGAAAAGAGACACATTAATTCCAGGAGGAGATACATTCGTCGCGTGTTGCAGCGATACCCGCTCTTGGGGGAGTTCGGCTTAGACCCTTTGATATTTGCTACCGACGAGATTTCTGTGTTAAAATGTCAATATCAGGGTGCGAGAGACACAGTAAACTCGCTGGTCGGCATCGGACTAGAGACACTTGACATCCAGATGGAGATACAATCGTCGATATTAGCTGTGTTACTATCTTGATAAAATTTGCCATGGATCTTGTAGTAAATGATTGCGACGCAATTTCTGTGATCAATCGTCAATGTGACGGTGCCAGGTATATAACGAGCCTGAAGTGGTGCATCGGAAAAGAGACACATTAATTCCAGGAGGAGATACATTCGTCGCGTGTTGCAGCGAAACCCGCTCTTGGGGGAGTTCGGCTTGGACCCTTTGATATTTGCTACCGACGAGATTTCTGTGTTAAAATGTCAATATCAGGGTGCGAGGGACACAGTAAACTCGCTGGTCGGCATCGGACTAGAGACACTTGACATCCAGACGGAGATACAATCGTTGATATTAGCTGTGTTGCTATCTTGATAAAATTTGCCATGGATCTTGTAGTAAATGATTGCGACGCAATTTCTGTGATCAATCGTCAATGTGACGGTGCCAGGTATATAAGAAGCCTGAAGTGGTGCATCAAAAAAGAGACACAATAATTCCAGGAGGAGATACATTCGTCGCGTGTTGCAGCGATACCCGCTCTTGCGGGAGTTCGGCTTAGTCCCTTTAATATTTGCTACCGACGAGATTTCTGTGTTAAAATGTAAATATCAGGGCACGAGGGACACAGTAAACTCGCTGGTCGGCATCGGACTAGAGACACTTGACATCCAGCGAAGATACTTTCGTTGCTATTAGCAGTGTTACTAGCTTGGTAAAAATTCGCCATGGATCTTTTAGTAAATAATTGCGACGCAATTTCTGTGATAAATCGTCAATGTGAGGGTCCAGCTATACAACGAGCCTGAAGTGGTGCATCGGAAAAGAGACACATTAATTCCAGGAGGAGATACATTCGTCGCGTGTTGCAGCGATACCCGCTCTTGGGGTAGTTCGGCTTAGACCCTTTGATATTTGCTACCGACGAGATTTCTGTGTTAAAATGTCAATATCAGGGTGCGAGGGACACAGTAAACTCGCTGGTAGGCATCGGACTAGAGACACTTGACATCCAGACGGAGATACGATCGTCATTATTAGCTGTGTTACGATCTTGTTAAAATTTGCCATGGATCTTGTGGTAAATGATTGCGACGCAATTTCTGTGATCAATCGTCAATGTGACGGTGCCAGGTATATAAGAAGCCTGAAGTGGTGCATCAAAAAAGAGACACAATAATTCCAGGAGGAGATACATTCGTCGCGTGTTGCAGCGATACCCGCTCTTGGGGGAGTCCGGCTTAGTCCCTTTAATATATACTACCGACGAAATTTCTGTGTTAAAATGTCAATATCAGGGTGCGAGAGACACAGTAAACTCGCTGGTCGGCATCGGACTAGAGACACTTGACATCCAGACGGAGATACAATCGTCGATATTAGCTGTGTTACTATCTTGATAAAATTTGCCATGGATCTTGTAGTAAATGATTGCGACGCAATTTCTGTGATCAATCGTCAATGTGACGGTGCCAGGTATATAAGAAGCCTGAAGTGGTGCATCAAAAAAGAGACACAGTAATTCCAGGAGGAGATACATTCGTCGCGTGTTGCAGCGATACCCGCTCTTGGGGGAGTTCGGCTTAGTCCCTTTAATATTTGCTACCGACGAGATTTCTGTGTTAAAATGTAAATATCAGGGGACGAGGGACACAGTAAACTCGCTGGTCGGCATCGGAGTAGAGACACTTGACATCCAGCGAAGATACTTTCGTTGCTATTAGCAGTGTTACTAGCTTCGAAAAAATTCGCCATGGACCTTTTAGTAAATAATTGAGACGCAATTTCTGTGATAAATCGTCAATGTGACGGTGCCCGGTATATAACGAGCCTGAAGTGGTGCATCGGAAAAGAGACACATTAATTCCAGGAGGAGATACATTCGTCGCGTGTTGCAGCGATACCCGCTCTTGGGGGAGTTCGGCTTAGACCCTTTGATATTTGCTACCGACGAGATTTCTGTGTTAAAATGTCAATATCAGGGTGCGAGAGACACAGTAAACTCGCTGGTCGGCATCGGACTAGAGACACTTGACATCCAGATGGAGATACAATCGTCGATATTAGCTGTGTTACTATCTTGATAAAATTTGCCATGGATCTTGTAGTAAATGATTGCGACGCAATTTCTGTGATCAATCGTCAATGTGACGGTGCCAGGTATATAAGAAGCCTGAAGTGGTGCATCAAAAAAGAGACACAATAATTCCAGGAGGAGATACATTCGTCACGTGTTGCAGCGATACCCGCTCTTGGGGGAGTTCGGCTTAGTCCCTTTAATATTTGCTACTGACGAGATTTCTGTGTTAAAATGTCAATATCAGGGTGCGAGGGACACAGTAAACTCGCTGGTCGGCATCGGAGTAGAGACACTTGACATCCAGCGAAGATACTTTCGTTGCTATTAGCAGTGTTACTAGCTTCGAAAAAATTCGCCATGGATCTTTTAGTAAATAATTGAGACGCAATTTCTGTGATAAATCGTCAATGTGAGGGTGCCAGGTATATAATAAGCCTGAAGTGGTGCATCGGAAAAGAGACACATTAATTCCAGGAGGAGATACATTCGTCGCGTGTTGCAGCGATACCCGCTCTTGGGGGAGTTCTGCTTAGACCCTTTGATATTTGCTACCGACGAGATTTCTGTGTTAAAATGTCAATATCAGGGTGCGAGAGACACAGTAAACTCGCTGGTCGGCATCGGACTAGAGACACTTGACATCCAGATGGAGATACAATCGTCGATATTAGCTGTGTTACTATCTTGATAAAATTTGCCATGGATCTTGTAGTAAATGATTGCGACGCAATTTCTGTGATCAATCGTCAATGTGACGGTGCCAGGTATATAACGAGCCTGAAGTGGTGCATCGGAAAAGAGACACATTAATTCCAGGAGGAGATACATTCGTCGCGTGTTGCAGCGATACCCGCTCTTGGGGGAGTTCGGCTTGGACCCTTTGATATTTGCTACCGACGAGATTTCTGTGTTAAAATGTCAATATCAGGGTGCGAGGGACACAGTAAACTCGCTGGTCGGCATCGGACTAGAGACACTTGACATCCAGACGGAGATACAATCGTCGATATTAGCTGTGTTACTATCTTGATAAAATTTGCCATGGATCTTGTAGTAAATGATTGCGACGCAATTTCTGTGATCAATCGTCAATGTGACGGTGCCAGGTATATAAGAAGCCTGAAGTGGTGCATCAAAAAAGAGACACAATAATTCCAGGAGGAGATACATTCGTCGCGTGTTGCAGCGATACCCGCTCTTGGGGGAGTTCGGCTTAGTCCCTTTAATATTTGCTACCGACGAGATTTCTGTGTTAAAATGTAAATATCAGGGCACGAGGGACACAGTAAACTCGCTGGTCGGCATCGGACTAGAGACACTTGACATCCAGCGAAGATACTTTCGTTGCTATTAGCAGTGTTACTAGCTTGGTAAAAATTCGCCATGGATCTTTTAGTAAATAATTGCGACGCAATTTCTGTGATAAATCGTCAATGTGAGGGTCCAGCTATACAACGAGCCTGAAGTGGTGCATCGGAAAAGAGACACATTAATTCCAGGAGGGGATACATTCGTCGCGTGTTGCAGCGATACCCGCTCTTGGGGGAGTTCGGCTTAGACCCTTTGATATTTCCTAACGACGAGATTTCTGTGTTAAAATGTCAATATCAGGGTGCGAGGGACACAGTAAACTCGCTGGTCGGCATCGGACTAGAGACACTTGACATCCAGACGGAGATACAATCGTCGATATAAGCTGTGTTACGATCTTGTTTAAATTTGCCATGGATCTTGTAGTAAATGATTGCGACGCAATTTCTGTGATCAATCGTCAATGTGACGGTGCCAGGTATATAAGAAGCCTGAAGTGGTGCATCAAAAAAGAGACACAATAATTCCAGGAGGAGATACATTCGTCGCGTGTTGCAGCGATACCCGCTCTTGGGGGAGTTCGGCTTAGTCCCTTTAATATTTGCTACCGACGAGATTTCTGTGTTAAAATGTAAATATCAGGGCACGAGGTACACAGTAAACTCGCTGGTCGGCATCGGAGTAGAGACACTTGACATCCAGCGAAGATACTTTCGTTGCTATTAGTAGTGTTACTAGCTTGGAAAAAATTCGCCATGGATCTTTTAGTAAATAATTGAGACGCAATTTCTGTGATCAATCGTCAATGTGAGGGCGCCAGGTATATAATAAGCCTGAAGTGGTGCATCGGAAAAGAGACACATTAATTCCAGGAGGAGATACATTCGTCGCGTGTTGCAGCGATACCCGCTCTTGGGGAGTTCGGCTTAGACCCTTTGATATTTGCTACCGACGAGATTTCTGTGTAAAAATGTCAATATCAGGATGCGAGAGACACAGTAAACTCGCTGGTCGGCATCGGACTAGAGACACTTGACATCCAGATGGAGATACAATCGTCGATATTAGCTGTGTTACTATCTTGATAAAATTTGCCATGGATCTTGTAGTAAATGATTGCGACGCAATTTCTGTGATAAATCGTCAATGTGAGGGTCCAGCTATACAACGAGCCTGCAGTGGTGCATCGGAAAAGAGACACATTAATTCCAGGAGGAGATACATTCGTCGCGTGTTGCAGCGATACCCGCTCTTTGGGTAGTTCGGCTTAGACCCTTTGTTATTTGCTACCGACGAGATTTCTGTGTTAAAATGTAAATATCAGGGGACGAGGGACACAGTAAACTCGCTGGTCGGCATCGGAGTAGAGACACTTGACATCCAGCGAAGATACTTTCGTTGCTATTAGCAGTGTTACTAGCTTGGAAAAAATTCGCCATGGATCTTTTAGTAAATAATTGAGACGCAATTTCTGTGATAAATCATCAATGTGAAGGCGCGAGGTATATAATAAGCCTGAAGTGGTGCATCGGAAAAGAGACACATTAATTCCAGGAGGAGATACATTCGTCGCGTGTTGCAGCGATACCCGCTCTTGGGGGAGTTCGGCTTGGACCCTTTGATATTTGCTACCGACGAGATTTCTGTGTTAAAATGTCAATATCAGGGTGCGAGGGACACAGTAAACTAGCTGGTCGGCATCGGACTAGAGACACTTGACATCCAGACGGAGATACAATCGTCGATATTAGCTGTGTTACTATCTTGATAAAATTTGCCATGGACCTTGTAGTAAATGATTGCGACGCAATTTCTGTGATCAATCGTCAATGTGACGGTGCCAGGTATATAACGAGCCTGAAGTGGTGCATCGGAAAAGAGACACATTAATTCCAGGAGGAGATACATTCGTCGCGTGTTGCAGCGATACCCGCTCTTGGGGGAGTTCGGCTTAGTCCCTTTAATATTTGCTACCGACGAGATTTCTGTGTTAAAATGTAAATATCAGGGGACGAGGGACACAGTAAACTCGCTGGTCGGCATCGGACTAGAGACACTTGACATCCAGCGAAGATACTTTCGTTGCTATTGGCAGTGTTACTAGCTTGGTAAAAATTCGCCATGGATCTCTTAGTAAATAATTGCGACGCAATTTCTGTGATAAATCGTCAATGTGAGGGTGCCAGCTATACAACGAGCCTGAAGTGGTGCATCGGAAAAGAGACACATTAATTCCAGGAGGAGATACATTCGTCGCGTGTTGCAGCGATACCCGCTCTTGGGGGAGTTCGGCTTAGACCCTTTGATATTTCCTAACGACGAGATTTCTGTGTTAAAATGTCAATATCAGGGTGCGAGGGACACAGTAAACTCGCTGGTCGGCATCGGACTAGAGACACTTGACATCCAGACGGAGATACGATCGTCGATATTAGCTGTGTTACGATCTTGTTAAAATTTGCCATGGATCTTGTGGTGAATAATTGCGACGCAATTTCTGTGATCAATCGTCAATGTGACGTTGCCAGGTATATAAGAAGCCTGAAGTGGTGCATCAAAAAAGAGACACAATAATTCCAGGAGGAGATACATTCGTCGCGTGTTGCAGCGATACCCGCTCTTGGGGGAGTTCGGCTTGTTGTTGTTGTTGTGGTCTTCAGTCCTGAGACTGATTTGATGCAGCTCTCCATGCTACTCTATCCTGTGCAAGCTTCTTCATCTCCCAGTACCTACTGCAACCTACATCCTCCTGAATCTGCTTAGTGTATTGATCTCTTGGTCTCCCTCTATGATTTTTACCCTCCACGCTGCCCTCCAATGCTAAATTTGTGATCCGTTGATGCCTCAAAACATGTCCTACCAACCGATCCCTTCTTCTAGTCAAGTTGTGCCACAAACTTCTCTTCTCCCCAATCCTATTCAATACCTCCTCATTAGTTACGTGATCTACCCACCTTATCTTCAGCATTCTTCTGTAGCACCACATTTCGAAAGCTTCTATTCTCTTCTTGTCCAAACTGGTTATCGTCCATGTTTCACTTCCATACATGGCTACACTCCATACAAATACTTTCAGAAACGACTTCCTGACACTTAAATCTATACTCGATGTTAACAAATTTCTCTTCTTCAGAAACGATTTCCTTGCCATTGCCAGTCTACATTTTATATCCTCTCTACTTCGACCATCATCAGTTATTTTACTCCCTAAATAGCAAAACTCCTTTACTACTTTAAGTGTCTCATTTCCTAATCTAATCCCCTCAGCATCACCCGATTTAATTTGACTACATTCCATTATCCTCGTTTTGCTTTTGTTGATGTTCATCTTATATCCTCCTATCAAGATACTGTCCATTCCGTACAACTGCTCTTCCAAGTCCTTTGCTGTCTCTGACAGAATTACAATGTCATCGGCGAACCTCAAAGTTTTTACTTCTTCTCCATGAATTTTAATACCTACTCCGAATTTTTCTTTTGTTTCCTTTACTGCTTGCTCAATATACAGATTGAATAACATCGGGGAGAGGCTACAACCCTGTCTCACTCCTTTCCCAACCACTGCTTCCCTTTCATGCCCCTCGACTCTTATAACTGCCATCTGGTTTCTGTACAAATTGTAAATAGCCTTTCGCTCCCTGTATTTTACCCCTGCCACCTTCAGAATTTGGAAGAGAGTATTCCAGTTAACGTTGTCAAAAGCTTCCTCCAAGTCTACAAACGCTAGAAACGTAGGTTTGCCTTTTCTTAATCTTTCTTCTAAGATAAGTCGTAAGGTTAGTATTGCCTCACGTGTTCCGACATTTCTACGGAATCCAAACTGATCTTCCCCGAGGTCCGCTTCTACCAGTTTTTCCATTCGTCTGTAAAGAATTCGTGTTAGTATTTTGCAGCTGTGACTTATTAAACTGATAGTTCGGTAATTTTCACATCTGTCAACACCTGCTTTCTTTGGTATTGGAATTATTATATTCTTCTTGAAGTCTGTGGGTATTTCGCCTGTCTCATACATCTTGCTCACCAGATGGTAGAGTTTTGTCATGACTGGCTCTCCCAAGGCCATCAGTAGTTCTAATGGAATGTTGTCTACTCCCGGGGCCTTGTTTTGACTCAGGTCTTTCAGTGCTCTGTCAAACTCTTCACGCAGTATCTTATCTCCCATTTCATCTTCATCTACATCCTCTTCCATTTCCATTATACTGTCCTCAAGTACATCGCCCTTGTATAAACCCTCTATATACTCCTTCCACCTTTCTGCCTTCCCTTCTTTGCTTAGAACTGGGTTGCCATCTGAGCTCTTGATATTCATACAAGTGGTTCTCTTCTCTCCAAAGGTCTCTTTAATTTTCCTGTAGGCAGTATCTATCTTACCCCTAGTGAGACAAACCTCTACATCCTTACATTTGTCCTCTAGCCATCCCTGCTTAGCCATTTTGCACTTTCTGTCGATCTCATTTTTGAGACGTTTGTATTCCCTTTCGCCTGCTTCATTTACTGCATTTTTATATTTTCTCCTTTCATCAATTAAATTCAATATTTCTTCTGTTACCGAAGGATTTCTATTAGCCCTCGTCTTTTTACCTACTTGATCCTCTGCTGCCTTCACTACTTCATCCCTCAGAGCTGCCCATTCTTCTTCTACTGTATTTCTTTCCCCCATTCCTGTCAATTGTTCCCTTATGCTCTCCCTGAAACTCTCTACAACCTCTGGTTCTTTCAGTTTATCCAGGTCCCATCTCCTTAAATTCCCACCTTTTTGCAGTTTCTTCAGTTTCAATCTGCAGTTCATAACCAAGAGATTGTGGTCAGAGCCCACATCTGCCCCTGGAAATGTCTTACAATTTAAAACCTGGTTCCTAAATCTCTGTCTTACCATTATATAATCTATCTGATACCTATTAGTATCTCCAGGATTTTTCCAGGTATACAACCTTCTTTTATGATTCTTGAACCAAGTGTTAGCTATGATTAAGTTATGCTCTGTGCAAAATTCTACAAGGCGGCTTCCTCTTTCATTTCTTCCCCCCAATCCATATTCACCTACTATGTTTCCTTCTCTCCCTTTTCCTACTGACGAATTCCAGTCACCCATGACTATTAAATTTTCGTCTCCCTTCACTACCTGAATAATTTCTTTTATCTCGTCATACATTTCATCAATTTCTTCATCATCTGCAGAGCTAGTTGGCATATAAACTTGTACTACTGTAGTAGGCATGGGCTTTGTGTCTATCTTGGCCACAATAATGCGTTCACTATGCTGTTTGTAGTAGCTACCCCGCACTCCAATTTTTTTATTCATTATTAAACCTACTCCTGCATTACCCCTATTTGATTTTGTATTTATAACCCTGTAATCATCTGACCAAAAGTCTTGTTCCTCCTGCCACCGAACTTCACTAATTCCCACTATATCTAACTTTAACCTATCCATTTCCCTTTTTAAATTTTCTAACCTACCTACCCGATTAAGGGATCTGACATTCCACGCTCCGATCCGTAGAATGCCAGTTTTCTTTCTCCTGATAACGACATCCTCTTGAGTAGTCCCCGCCCGGAGATCCGAATGGGGGACTATTTTACCTCCGGAATATTTTACCCAAGAGGACGCCATCATCATTTAATCATACAGTAAAGCTGCATGTCGGCTTAGTCCCTTTAATATATACTAACGACGAAATTTCTGTGTTAAAATGTAAATATCAGGGGACGAGGGACACAGTAAACTCGCTGGTCGGCATCGGACTAGAGACACTTGACATCCAGCGAAGATACTTTCGTTGCTATTGGCAGTGTTACTAGCTTGGTAAAAATTCGCCATGGATCTTTTAGTAAATAATTGCGACGCAATTTCTGTGATAAATCGTCAATGTGAGGGTGCCAGCTATACAACGAGCCTGAAGTGGTGCATCGGAAAAGAGACACATTAATTCCAGGAGGAGATACATTCGTCGCGTGTTGCAGCGATACCCGCTCTTGGGGTAGTTCGGCTTAGACCCTTTGATATTTGCTACCGACGAGATTTCTGTGTTAAAATGTCAATATCAGGGTGCGAGGGACACAGTAAACTCGCTGGTCGGCATCGGAGTAGAGACACTTGACATCCAGACGGAGATACGATCGTCGATATTAGCTGTGTTACGATCTTGTTAAAATTTGCCATGGATCTTGTGGAAAATAATTGCGACGCAATTTCTGTGATCAATCGTCAATGTGACGGTGCCAGGTATATAAGAAGCCTGAAGTGGTGCATCAAAAAAGAGACACAATAATTCCAGGAGGAGATACATTCGTCGCGTGTTGCAGCGATACCCGCTCTTGGGGGAGTTCGGCTTAGTCCCTTTAATATATACTACCGACGAAATTTCTGTGTTAAAATGTCAATATCAGGGTGCGAGAGACACAGTAAACTCGCTGGTCGGCATCGGACTAGAGACACTTGACATCCAGACGGAGATACAATCGTCGATATTAGCTGCGTTACTATCTTGTTAAAATTTGCCATTTATCTTGTAGTAAATGATTGCGACGCAATTTCTGTGATCAATCGTCAATGTGACGGTGCCAGGTATATAAAAAGCCTGAAGTGGTGCATCAAAAATGAGACACAATAATTCCAGGAGGAGATACATTCGTCGCGTGTTGCAGCGATACCCGCTCTTGGGGGAGTTCGGCTTAGCCCCTTTAATATTTGCTACCGACGAGATTTCTGTGTTAAAATGTCAATATCATGGTGCGAGGGACACAGTAAACTCGCTGGTCGGCATCGGACTAGAGACACTTGACATCCAGACGGAGATACAATCGTCGATATTAGCTGTGTTACTATCTTGATAAAATTTGCCATGGATCTTGTAGTAAATGATTGCGACGCAATTTCTGTGATCAATCGTCAATGTGACGGTGCCAGGTATATAACGAGCCTGAAGTGGTGCATCGGAAAAGAGACATATTAATTCGAGGAGGAGATACATTCGTCGCGTATTGCAGCGATACCCGCTCTTGGGGGAGTTCGGCTTGGACCCTTTGATATTTGTTACCGACGAGATTTCTGTGTTAAAATGTAAATATCAGGGCACGAGGGACACAGTAAACTCGCTGGTCAGCATCGGACTAGAGACACTTGACATCCAGCGAAGATACTTTCGTTGCTATTAGCAGTGTTACGAGCTTGGAAAAAAATCGCCATGGATCTTTTAGTAAATAATTGAGACGTAATTTCTGTGATAAATCGTCAATGTGAGAGTGCCAGGTATGTAATAAGCCTAAAGTGGTGCATTGGAAAAGAGACACAATAATTCCAGGAGGAGATACATTCGTCGTGTGTTGCAGCGATACCCGCTCTTGGGGGAGTTCGGCTTAGACCCTTTGATATTTACTACCAACGAAATTTCTCTGTTAAAATGTAAATATCAGGGTGCGAGGGACACAGTAAACTCGCTGGTCGGCATCGGACTAGAGACACTTGACATCCAGACGGAAATACAATCGTCGATATTAGCTGTGTTACTGTCTTGATAAAATTTGCCATGGATCTTGTAGTAAATGATTGCGACGCAATTTCTGTGATCAATCGTCAATGTGACGGTGCCAGGTATATAACGAGCCTGAAGTGGTGCATCGGAAAAGAGACACATTAATTCCAGGAGGAGATACATTCGTCCCGTGTTGCTGCGATACCCGCTCGTGGGGGGAGTTCGGCTTAGTCCCGTTAATATTTGCTACCGACGAGATTTCTGTGTTAAAATGTAAATATCATGGGACGAGGGACACAGTAAACTCGCTGCTCGGCATCGGACTAGAGACACTTGACATCCAGACGGAGATACAATCGTCGATATTAGCTGTGTTACGATCTTGTTAAAATTTGCCATGGATCTTGTAGTAAATGATTGCGACGCAATTTCTGTGATCAATCGTCAATGTGACGGTGCCAGGTATATTAGAAGTCTGAAGTGGTGCATCAAAAAAGAGACACAATAATTCCAGGAGGAGATACATTCGTCGCGTGTTGCAGCGATAACCGCTATTGGGGGAGTTCGGCTTAGACCCTTTGATATTTACTACCAACGAAATTTCTGTGTTAAAATGTAAATATCAGGGTGCGAGGGACACAGTAAACTCGCTGGTCGGCATCGGACTAGAGACACTTGACATCCAGACGGAGATACAATCGTCGATATTAGCTGTGTTACTATCTTGCTAAAATTTGCCATGGATCTTGTAGTAAATGATTGCGACGCAATTTCTGTGATAAATCGTCAATGTGACGGTGCCAGGTATATAACGAACCTGAAGTGGTGCATCGGAAAAGAGACATATTAATTCGAGGAGGAGATACATTCGTCGCGTGTTGCAGCGATACCCGCTCTTGGGGGAGTTCAGCTTTGTCCCTTTAATATATACTACCGACGAAATTTCTGTGTTAAAATGTCAATATCAGGGTGCGAGAGACACAGTAAACTCGCTGGTCGGCATCGGACTAGAGACACTTGACATCCAGACGGAGATACAATCGTCGATATTAGCTGTGTTACTATCTTGATAAAATTTGCCATGGATCTTGTAGTAAATGATTGCGACGCAATTTCTGTGATCAATCGTCAATGTGACGGTGCCAGGTATATAACGAGCCTGAAGTGGTGCATCAGAAAAGAGACACATTAATTCCAGGAGGAGATACATTCGTCGCGTGTTGCAGCGATACCAGCTCTTGGGGGAGTTCGGCTTAGTCCCTTTAATATTTGCTACCGACGAAATTTATGTGTTAAAATGTAAATATCAGGGGACGAGGGACACAGTAAACTCGCTGGTCGGCATCGGACTAGAGACACTTGACATCCAGCGAAGATACTTTCGTTGCTATTAGCAGTGTTACTAGCTTTGTAAAAATTCGCCATGGATCATTTAGTAAATAATTGCGACGCAATTTCTGTGATAAATCGTCAATGTGAGGGTGCCAGCTATACAACGAGCCTGAAGTGGTGCATCGGAAAAGAGACACATTAATTCCAGGAGGAGATACATTCGTCGCGTGTTGCAGCGATACCCGCTCTTGGGGGAGTTCTGCTTAGACCCTTTGATATTTGGTACCGACTAGATTTCTGTGTTAAAATGTGAATATCAGGGTGCGAGAGACACAGTAAACTCGCTGCTCGGCATCGCAGTAGAGACACTTGACATCCAGGAGGAGATACAATCGTCGATATTAGCTGTGTTACTATCTTGATAAAATTTGCCATGGATCTTGTAGTAAATGATTGCGACGCAATTTCTGTGATCAATCGTCAATGTGACGGTGCCAGGTATATAACGAGCCTGAAGTGGAGCATCGGAAAAGAGACACATTAATTCCAGGAGGAGATACATTCGTCGCGTGTTGCAGCGATACCCGCTCTTGGGGGAGTTCTGCTTAGACCCTTTGATATTTGCTACCGACGAGATTTCTGTGTTAAAATGTCAATATCAGGGAGCGAGAGACACAGTAAACTCGGTGGTCGGCATCGGACTAGAGACACTTGACATCCAGACTGAGATACAATCGTCGATATCAACTGTGTTACTATCTTGATAAAATTTGCCATGGATCTTGTAGTAAAGGATTGCGACGCAATTTCTGTGATCAATCGTCAATGTGACGGTGCCAGGTATACAACGAGCCTGAAGTGGTGCATCGGAAAAGAGACACATTAATTCCAGGAGGAGATACATTCGTCGCGTGTTGCAGCGATACCCGCTCTTGGGGGAGTTCTGCTTAGACCCTTTGATATTTGCTACCGACGAGATTTCTGTGTTAAAATGTCAATATCAGGGTGCGAGAGACACAGTAAACTCGCTGCTCGGCATCGCAGTAGAGACACTTGACATCCAGGAGGAGTTACAATCGTCGATATTAGCAGTGTTACTATCGTGCTAAAATTTGCCATGGATCTTGTAGTAAATGATTGCGACGCAATTTCTGTGATCAATCGTCAATGTGACGGTGCCAGGTATATAACGAGCCTGAAGTGGTGCATCGGAAAAGAGATACATTAATTCCAGGAGGAGATACATTCGTCGCGTGTTGCAGCGATACCCTCTCGTGGGGGAGTTCAGCTTAGTCCCTTTAATATATACTACCGACGAAATTTCTGTGTTAAAATGTCAATATCAGAGTGCGAGAGACACAGTAAACTCGCTGCTCGGCATCGCAGTAGAGACACTTGACATCCAGGAGGAGATACAATCGTCGATATTAGCTGTGTTACTATCTTGCTAAAATTTGCCATGGATCTTGTAGTAAATGATTGCGACGCAATTTCTGTGATCAATCGTCAATGTGACGGTGCCAGGTATAAAACGAGCCTGAAGTGGTGCATCAAAAAAGAGACACAATAATTCCAGCAGGAGATACATTCGTCGTGTGTTGCAGCGATACCCGCTCTTGGGGGAGTTCGGCATAGACCCTTTGATATTTACTACCAACGAAATTTCTGTGCTAAAATGTCAATATCAGGGTGCGAGGGACACTGTATACTCGCTGGTCGGCATCGGACTAGAGACACTTGACATCCAGACGGAGATATAATCGTCGATATTAGCTGTGTTACTATCTTGATAAAATTTGCCATGGATCTTGTAGTAAATGATTGCGACGCAATTTCTGTGATCAATCGTCAATGTGACGGTGCCAGGTATATAACGAGCCTGAAGTGGTGCATCGGAAAAGAGACACAATAATTCCAGGAGGAGATACATTCGTCGTGTGTTGCAGCTATACCCGCTCTTGGGGGAGTTCGGCATAGACCCTTTGATATTTACTACCAACGAAATTTCTGTGTTAAAATGTCAATACCAGGGTGCGAGAGACACAGTAAACTCGCTGCTCGGCATCGCAGTAGAGACACTTGACATCCAGGAGGAGATACAATCGTCGATATTAGCAGTGTTACTGTCGTGCTAAAATTTGCCATGGATCTTGTAGTAAATGATTGCGACGCAATTTCTGTGATCAATCGTCAATGTGACGGTGCCAGGTATATAACGAGCCTGAAGTGGTGCATCGGAAAAAGAGACACATTAATTCCAGGAGGAGATACATTCGTCGCGTGTTGCAGCGATACCCGCCCTTGGGGGAGTTCGGCTTAGACCCTTTGATATTTGCTACCGACGAGATTTCTGTGTTAAAATGTCAATATCAGGGTGCGAGGGACACAGTAAACTCGCTGCTCGGCATCGCAGTAGAGACACTTGACATCCAGGAGGAGATATAATCGTCGATATTAACAGTGTTACTATCGTGCAAAAATTTGCCATGGATTTTGTAGCAAATGATTGCGACGCAATTTCTGTGATAAATCGTCAATGTGACGGGGCCAGGTATGTAAGAAGCCTGAAGTGGTGCATCGGAAAAGATACACAATAATTCCAGGAGGAGATACATTCGTAGTGTGTTGCAGCTATACCCGCTCTTGGGGGAGTTCGGATTAGTCCCTTTAATATTTGCTACCGACGAGACTTCTGTGTTAAAATGTCAATATCAGGGGACGAGGGACACAGTAAACTCGCTGATCGGCATTGGACTAGAGACACTTGACATCCAGACGGGTATCGCTGCAACACATGACGAATGTATCTCCTCCTGAAATTAATGTGTCTCTTTTCCGATGCACCACTTCAGGCTCGTTATATACCTGGCACCGTCGATATTAGCTGTGTTACTGTCTTGTTAGAATTTGCCATGGATCTTGTAGTAAATGATTGCGACGCAATTTCTGTGATCAATCGTCAATGTGACGGTGCCAGGTATATAACGAGCCTGAAGTGGTGCATCGGAAAAGAGACACATTAATTCCAGGAGGAGATACATTCGTCGCGTGTTGCAGCGATACCCGCTCTTGGGGGAGTTCGGCTTAGACCCTTTTGATATTTGCTACCGACGAGATTTCTGTGTTAAAATGTCAATATCAGGGTGCGAGGGACACAGTAAACTCGCTGGTCGTCATCGGACTAGAGACATTTGACATCCAGACGGAGATACAATCGTCGATATTAGCAGTGTTACTATCTTGCTAAAATTTGCCATGGATCTTGTAGTAAATGATTGCGACGCAATTTCTGTGATCAATCGTCAATGTGACGGTGCCAGGTATATAACGAGCCTGAAGTGGTGCATCGGAAAAGAGACACATTAATTCCAGGAGGAGATACATTCGTCGCGTGTTGCAGCGATACCCGCTCTTGGGGGAGTTTGGCTTAGACCCTTTGATATTAGCTACCGACGAGATTTCTGTGTTAAAATGTCAATATCAGGGTGCGAGAGACACAGTAAACTCGCTGGTCGGCATCGGACTAGTGACATTTGACATCCAGACTGAGATACAATCGTCGATATTAGCAGTGTTACTATCTTGATAAAGTTTGCCATGGATCTTGTAGTAAATGATTGCGACGCAATTTCTGTGATCAATCGTCAATGTGACGGTGCCAGGTATGTAAGAAGCCTGAAGTGGTGCATCAAAAAAGAGACACAATAATTCCAGGAGGAGATACATTCGTCGTGTGTTGCAGCTATACCCGCTCTTGGGGGAGTTCGGATTGGTCCCTTTAATATTTGCTACCGACGAGATTTCTGTGTTAAAATGTAAATATCAGGGGACGCGGGACACAGTTACCTGGCTGGTCGGCATCGGACTAGAGACACTTGACATCCAGACGGAGATACAATCGTCGATATTAGCTGTGTTACTATCTTGTTTAAATTTGCCATGGATCTTGTAGTAAATGATTGCGACGCAATTTCTGTGATCAATCGTCAATGTGACGGTGCCAGGTATATAACGAGCCTGAAGTGGTGCATCGGAAAAGAGACACATTAATTCCAGGAGGAGATACATTCGTCGCGTGTTGTAGCGATACCCGCTCTTGGGGGAGTTCGGCTTAGACCCTTTGATATTTGCTACCGACGAGATTTCTGTGTTAAAATGTCAATATCAGGGTGCGAGGGACACAGTAAACTCGCTGGTCGGCATCGGACTAGAGACATTTGACATCCAGACGGAGATACAATCGTCGATATTAGCAGTGTTACCATCTTGCTAAAATTTGCCATGGATCTTGTAGTAAATGATTGCACCGCAATTTCTGTGATCAATCGTCAATGTGACGGAGCCAGGTATTTAAGAAGCCTGAAGTGGTGCATCAAAAAAGAGACACAATAATTCCAGGAGTAGATACATTCGTCGCGTGTTGCAGCGATACCCGCTCTTGTGGGAGTTCGGCATAGACCCTTTGATATTTACTACCAACGAAATTTCTGTGTTAAAATGTCAATATCAGGGTGCGAGGGACACAGTAAACTCGCTGGTCGGCATCGGACTAGAGACATTTGACATCCAGACGGAGATACAATCGTCGATATTAGCAGTGTTACTATATTGCTAAAATTTGCCATGGATCTTGTAGTAAATGATTGCGACGCAATTTCTGTGATCAATCGTCAATGTGACGATGCCAGGTATATAACGAGCCAGAAGTGGTGCATCGGAAAAGAGACACATTAATTCCAGGAGGAGATACATTCGTCGCGTGTTGCAGCCATACCCGCTTGTGGGGGAGTTCAGCTTAGTCCCTTTAATATATACTACCGACGAAATTTCTGTGTTAAAATGTCAATATCAGGGTGTGAGAGACACAGTAAACTCGATGCTCGGCATCGCAGTAGAGACACTTGACATCCAGGAGGAGATACAATCGACGATATTAGCTGTGTTACTATCTTGCTAAAATTTACCATGGATCTTGTAGTAAATGATTGCGACGCAATTTCTGTGATCAATCGTCAATGTGACGGTGCCAGGTATTTAAGAAGCCTGAAGTGGTGCATCAAAAAAGAGACACAATAATTCCAGGAGGACATTCATTCGTCGTGTGTTGCAGCGATACCCGCTCTTGTGGGAGTTCGGCATAGACCCTTTGATATTTACTACCAACGAAATTTCTGTGTTAAAATGTCAATATCAGGAGACGAGGGACACAGTAAACTCGCTGGTCGGCATCGGACTAGAGACACTTGACATCCAGACGGAGATACAATCGTCGATATTAGCAGTGTTACTATCTTGATAAAATTTGCCATGGATCTTGTAGTAAATGATTGCGACGCAATTTCTGTGATCAGTCGTCAATGTGACGGTGCCAGGTATATAACGAGCCTGAAGTGGTGCATCGGAAAAGAGAAACATTAATTCCAGGAGGAGATACATTCGTCGCGTGTTGCAGCGATACCCGCTCTTGGGGGAGTTCGGATTAGTCCCTTTAATATATACTACCGACGAAATTTCTGTGTTAAAATGTCAATATCAGGGTGTGAGAGACACAGTAAACTCGATGCTCGGCATCGCAGTAGAGACACTTGACATCCAGGAGGAGATACAATCGACGATATTAGCTGTGTTACTATCTTGCTAAAATTTGCCATGGATCTTGTAGTAAATGATTGCGACGCAATTTCTGTGATCAATCGTCAATGTGACGGTGCCAGGTATTTAAGAAGCCTGAAGTGGTGCATCAAAAAAGAGACACAATAATTCCAGGAGGAGATACATTCGTCGCGTGTTGCAGCGATACCCGCTCTTGTGGGAGTTCGGCATAGACCCTTTGATATTTACTACCAACGAAATTTCTGTGTTAAAATGTCAATATCAGGGTGCGAGGGACACAGTAAACTCGCTGGTCGGCATCGGACTAGAGACACTTGACATCCAGACGGAGATACAATCGTCGATATTAGCAGTGTTACTATCTTGCTAAAATTTGCCATGGATCTTGTAGTAAATGATTGCGACGCAATTTCTGTGATCAATCGTCAATGTGACGGTGCCAGGTATATAACGAGCCTGAAGTGGTGCATCGGAAAAGAGACACATTAATTCCAGGAGGAGATACATTCGTCGCGTGTTGCAGCGATACCCGCTCGTTGGGGAGTTCAGCTTAGTCCCTTTAATATATACTACCGACGAAATTTCTGTGTTAAAATGTCAATATCAGGGTGTGAGAGACACAGTAAACTCGATGCTCGGCATCGCAGTAGAGACACTTGACATCCAGGAGGAGATACAATCGAAGATATTAGCTGTGTTACTATCTTGCTAAAATTTGCCATGGATCTTGTAGTAAATGATTGCGACGCAATTTCTGTGATCAATCGTCAATGTGACGGTGCCAGGTATTTAAGAAGCCTGAAGTAGTGCATCAAAAAAGAGACACAATAATTCCAGGAGGAGACACATTCGTCGCATGTTGCAGCGATACCCGCTCTTGTGGGAGTTCTGCTTAGACCCTTTGATATTTGCTACCGACGAGATTTCTGTGTTAAAATGTCAATATCAGGGTGCGAGAGACACAGTAAACTCGCTGCTCGGCATCGCAGTAGAGACACTTGACTTCCAGGAGGAGATACAATCGTCGATATTAGCAGTGTTACTATCTTGCTAAAATTTGCCATGGATCTTGTAGTAAATGATTGCGACGCAATTTGTGTGATCAATCGTCAATGTGACGGTGCCAGGTATATAACGAGCCTGAAGTGGTGCATCAAAAAAGAGACACAATAATTCCAGGAGGAGATACATTCGTCGTGTGTTGCAGCGATACCCTTTCTTGGGGGAGTTCGGCATATACCCTTTGATATTTACTACCAACGAAATTTCTGTGTTAAAATGTCAATATCAGGGTGCGAGGGACACAGTAAACTGGCTGGTCGGCATCGGACTAGAGACACTTGACATCCAGACGGAGATACAATCGTCGATATTAGCTGTGTTACTATCTTGATAAAAATTGCCATGGATCTTGTAGTAAATGGTTGCGACGCAATTTCTGTGATCAATCGTCAATGTGACGGTGCCACGTATATAACGAGCCTGAAGTGATGCATCGGAAAAGAGACGCATTAATTCCAGGAGGAGATACATTCGTCGCGTGTTGCAGCGATACCCGCTCTTGGGGGAGTTCGGCATAGACCCTTAGATATTTACTACCAACGAAATTTCTATGTTAAAATGTCAATATCAGGGTGCGAGGGACACAGTAAACTCGCTGGTCGGCATCGGACTAGAGACATTTGACATCCAGACGGAGATACAATCGTCGATATTAGCAGTGTTACTGTCGTGCTAAAATTTGCCATGGATCTTGTAGTAAATGATTGCGACGCAATTTCTGTGATCAGTCGTCAATGTGACGGTGCCAGGTATGTAAGAAGCCTGAAGTGGTGCATCAAAAAAGAGACACAATAATTCCAGGAGGAGATACATTCGTCGTGTGTTGCAGCTATACCCGCTCTTGGGGGAGTTCGGATTGGTCCCTTTAATATTTGCTACCGACGAGATTTCTGTGTTAAAATGTCAATATCAGGGTGCGAGAGACACAGTAAACACGCTGCTCGGCATCACAGTAGAGACACTTGACATCCAGGAGGAGATACAATCGTCGATATTAGCAGTGTTACTATCGTGCTAAAATTTGCCATGGATCTTGTAGTAAATGATTGCGACGCAATTTCTGTGATCAATCGTCAATGTGACGGTGCCAGGTATGTAAGAATCCTGAAGTGGTCCATCAAAAAAGAGACACAATAATTCCACGAGGAGATACATTCGTCGTGTGTTGCAGCTATACCCGCTCTTGGGGGAGTTCGGAATAGTCCCTTTAATATTTGCTACCGACGAGATTCCTGTGTTAAAATGTAAATATCAGGGGACGAGGGACACAGTAAACTCGCTGGTCGGAATCGGGCTAGAGACACTTGACATCCAGACGGAGATACAATCGTCGATATTAACTGTGTTACTATCTTGTTAAAATTTGCAATGGATCTTGTAATAAATGATTGCGACGCAATTTCTGTGATCAATCGTCAATGTGACGGTGCCAGGTATATAACGAGCCTGAAGTGGTGCATCGGAAAAGAGACACATTAATTCCAGGAGGAGATACATTCGTCGCGTGTTGCAGCGATACCCGCTCTTGGGGGAGTTCGGCATAGACCCTTTGATATTTACTACCAACGAAATTTCTGTGTTAAAATGTCAATATCAGGGTGCGAGGGACACAGTAAACTCGCTGCTCGGCATCGCAGTAGAGACACTTGACATCCAGGAGGAGATACAATCGTCGATATTAACAGTGTTACTATCTTGCTAAAATTTGCCATGGATCTTGTAGTAAATGATTGCGACGCAATTTCTGTGATCAATCGTCAATATGACGGTGCCAGGTATATAAGAAGCCTGAAGTGGTGCATCAAAAAAGAGACACAATAATTCCAGGAGGAGATACATTCGTCGCGTGTTGCAGCGATACCCGCTCTTGTGGGAGTTCGTTATAGACCCTTTGATATTTACTACCAACGAAATTTCTGTGTTAAAATGTCAATATCAGGGTGCGAGGGACACAGTAAACTCGCTGGTCGGCATCGGACTAGAGACACTTGACATCCAGACGGAGATACAATCGTCGATATTAGCAGTGTTACTATCTTGATAAAATTTGCCATGGATCTTGTAGTAAATGATTGCGACGCAATTTCTGTGATCAATCGTCAATGTGACGGTGCCACGTATATAACGAGCCTGAAGTGATGCATCGGAAAAGAGACGCATTAATTCCAGGAGGAGATACATTCGTCGCGTGTTGCAGCGATACCCGCTCTTGGGGGAGTTCGGCATAGACCCTTTGATATTTACTACCAACGAAATTTCTATGTTAAAATGTCAATATCAGGGTGCGAGGGACACAGTAAACTCGCTGGTCGGCATCGGACTAGAGACATTTGACATCCAGACGGAGATACAATCGTCGATATTAGCAGTGTTACTGTCGTGCTAAAATTTGCCATGGATCTTGTAGTAAATGATTGCGACGCAATTTCTGTGATCAATCGTCAATGTGACGGTGCCAGGTATGTAAGAAGCCTGAAGTGGTGCATCAAAAAAGAGACACAATAATTCCAGGAGGAGATACATTCGTCGTGTGTTGCAGCTATACCCGCTCTTGGGGGAGTTCGGATTGGTCCCTTTAATATTTGCTACCGACGAGATTTCTGTGTTAAAATGTCAATATCAGGGTGCGAGAGACACAGTAAACACGCTGCTCGGCATCGCAGTAGAGACACTTGACATCCAGGAGGAGATACAATCGTCGATATTAGCAGTGTTACTATCGTGCTAAAATTTGCCATGGATCTTGTAGTAAATGATTGCGACGCAATTTCTGTGATCAATCGTCAATGTGACGGTGCCAGGTATGTAAGAATCCTGAAGTGGTCCATCAAAAAAGAGACACAATAATTCCACGAGGAGATACATTCGTCGTGTGTTGCAGCTATACCCGCTCTTGGGGGAGTTCGGATTAGTCCCTTTAATATTTGCTACCGACGAGATTCCTGTGTTAAAATGTAAATATCAGGGGACGAGGGACACAGTAAACTCGCTGGTCGGAATCGGGCTAGAGACACTTGACATCCAGACGGAGATACAATCGTCGATATTAACTGTGTTACTATCTTGTTAAAATTTGCAATGGATCTTGTAATAAATGATTGCGACGCAATTTCTGTGATCAATCGTCAATGTGACGGTGCCAGGTATATAACGAGCCTGAAGTGGTGCATCGGAAAAGAGACACATTAATTCCAGGAGGAGATACATTCGTCGCGTGTTGCAGCGATACCCGCTCTTGGGGGAGTTCGGCATAGACCCTTTGATATTTACTGCCAACGAAATTTCTGTGTTAAAATGTCAATATCAGGGTGCGAGGGACACAGTAAACTCGCTGCTCGGCATCGCAGTAGAGACACTTGACATCCAGGAGGAGATACAATCGTCGATATTAACAGTGTTACTATCTTGCTAAAATTTGCCATGGATCTTGTAGTAAATGATTGCGACGCAATTTCTGTGATCAATCGTCAATATGACGGTGCCAGGTATATAAGAAGCCTGAAGTGGTGCATCAAAAAAGAGACACAATAATTCCAGGAGGAGATACATTCGTCGCGTGTTGCAGCGATACCCGCTCTTGTGGGAGTTCGTTATAGACCATTTGATATTTACTACCAACGAAATTTCTGTGTTAAAATGTCAATATCAGGGTGCGAGGGACACAGTAAACTCGCTGGTCGGCATCGGACTAGAGACACTTGACATCCAGAGGGAGATACAATCGTCGATATTAGCAGTGTTACTATCTTGATAAAATTTGCCATGGATCTTGTAGTAAATGATTGCGACGCAATTTCTGTGATCAATCGTCAATGTGACGGTGCCAGGTATATAACGAGCCTGAAGTGGTGCATCGGAAAAGAGACACATTAATTCCAGGAGGAGATACATTCGTCGCGTGTTGCAGCGATACCAGCTCTTGGGGGAGTTCTGCTTAGACCCTTTGATATTTGCTACCGACGAGATTTCTGTGTTACAATGTCAATATCAGGGAGCGAGAGACACAGTAAACTCGCTGTTCGGCATCGCAGTAGAGACACTTGACATCCAGGAGGAAATACAATCGTCGATATTAGCAGTGTTACTATCTTGCTAAAATTCGCCATGGATCTTGCAGTAAATGATTGCGACGCAATTTCTGTGATCAATCGTCAATGTGACGGTGCTAGGTATATAACGAGCCTGAAGTGGTGCATCAAAAAAGAGACACAATAATTCCAGGAGGAGATACATTCGTCGTGTGTTGCAGCGATACCCGCTCTTGGGGGAGTTCGGCATATACCCTTTGATATTTACTACCAACGAAATTTCTGTGTTAAAATGTCAATATCAGGGTGCGAGGGACACAGTAAACTCGCTGGTCGGCATCGGACTAGAGACATTTGACATCCAGACTGAGATACAATTGTCGATATTAGTTGTGTTACTGTCTTGATAAAATTTGCCATGGTTCTTGTAGTAAATGATTGCGACGCAATTTCTGTGATCAATCGTCAATGTGACGGTGCCAGGTATATAACGAGCCTGAAGTGGTGCATCAAAAAAGAGACACAATAATTCCAGGAGGAGATACATTCGTCGCGTGTTGCAGCGATACCCGCTCTTGTGGGAGTTCGGCATAGACCCTTTGATATTTACTACCAACGAAATTTCTGTGTTAAAATGTCAATATCAGGGTGCGAGGGACACAGTAAACTCGCTGGTCGGCATCGGACTAGAGACACTTGACATCCAGACGGAGATACAATCGTCGATATTAGCAGTGTTACTATCCTGCTAAAATTTGCCATGGATCTTGTAGTAAATGATTGCGACGCAATTTCTGTGATCAATCGTCAATGTGACGGTGCCAGGTATATAACGAGCCTGAAGTGGTGCATCGGAAAAGAGACACATTAATTCCAGGAGGAGATACATTCGTCGCGTGTTGCAGCGATACCCGCTCGTTGGGGAGTTCAGCTTAGTCCCTTTAATATATACTACCGACGAAATTTCTGTGTTAAAATGTCAATATCAGGGTGTGAGAGACACAGTAAACTCGATGCTCGGCATCGCAGTAGAGACACTTGACATCCAGGAGGAGATACAATCGACGATATTAGCTGTGTTACTATCTTGCTAAAATTTGCCATGGATCTTGTAGTAAATGATTGCGACGCAATTTCTGTGATCAATCGTCAATGTGACGGTGCCAGGTATTTAAGAAGCCTGAAGTAGTGCATCAAAAAAGAGACACAATAATTCCAGGAGGAGATACATTCGTCGCATGTTGCAGCGATACCCGCTCTTGTGGGAGTTCTGCTTAGACCCTTTGATATTTGCTACCGACGAGATTTCTGTGTTAAAATGTCAATATCAGGGTGCGAGAGACACAGTAAACTCGCTGCTCGGCATCGCAGTAGAGACACTTGACATCCAGGAGGAGATACAATCGTCGATATTAGCAGTGTTACTATCTTGCTAAAATTTGCCATGGATCTTGTAGTAAATGATTGCGACGCAATTTGTGTGATCAATCGTCAATGTGACGGTGCCAGGTATATAACGAGCCTGAAGTGGTGCATCAAAAAAGAGACACAATAATTCCAGGAGGAGATACATTCGTCGTGTGTTGCAGCGATACCCTTTCTTGGGGGAGTTCGGCATATACCCTTTGATATTTACTACCAACGAAATTTCTGTGTTAAAATGTCAATATCAGGGTGCGAGGGACACAGTAAACTGGCTGGTCGGCATCGGACTAGAGACACTTGACATCCAGACGGAGATACAATCGTCGATATTAGCTGTGTTACTATCTTGATAAAAATTGCCATGGATCTTGTAGTAAATGGTTGCGACGCAATTTCTGTGATCAATCGTCAATGTGACGGTGCCACGTATATAACGAGCCTGAAGTGATGCATCGGAAAAGAGACGCATTAATTCCAGGAGGAGATACATTCGTCGCGTGTTGCAGCGATACCCGCTCTTGGGGGAGTTCGGCATAGACCCTTTGATATTTACTACCAACGAAATTTCTATGTTAAAATGTCAATATCAGGGTGCGAGGGACACAGTAAACTCGCTGGTCGGCATCGGACTAGAGACATTTGACATCCAGACGGAGATACAATCGTCGATATTAGCAGTGTTACTGTCGTGCTAAAATTTGCCATGGATCTTGTAGTAAATGATTGCGACGCAATTTGTGTGATCAATCGTCAATGTGACGGTGCCAGGTATGTATGAAGCCTGAAGTGGTGCATCAAAAAAGAGACACAATAATTCCAGGAGGAGATACATTCGTCGTGTGTTGCAGCTATACCCGCTCTTGGGGGAGTTCGGATTGGTCCCTTTAATATTTGCTACCGACGAGATTTCTGTGTTAAAATGTCAATATCAGGGTGCGAGAGACACAGTAAACACGCTGCTCGGCATCGTAGTAGAGACACTTGACATCCAGGAGGAGATACAATCGTCGATATGAGCAGTGTTACTATCGTGCTAAAATTTGCCATGGATCTTGTAGTAAATGATTGCGACGCAATTTCTGTGATCAATCGTCAATGTGACGGTGCCAGGTATGTAAGAATCCTGAAGTGGTCCATCAAAAAAGAGACACAATAATTCCACGAGGAGATACATTCGTCGTGTGTTGCAGCTATACCCGCTCTTGGGGGAGTTCGGATTAGTCCCTTTAATATTTGCTACCGACGAGATTCCTGTGTTAAAATGTAAATATCAGGGGACGAGGGACACAGTAAACTCGCTGGTCGGAATCGGACTAGAGACACTTGACATCCAGACGGAGACACAATCGTCGATATTAACTGTGTTACTATCTTGTTAAAATTTGCAATGGATCTTGTAGTAAATGATTGCGACGCAATTTCTGTGATCAATCGTCAATGTGACGGTGCCAGGTATATAACGAGCCTGAAGTGGTGCATCGGAAAAGAGACACATTAATTCCAGGAGGAGATACATTCGTCGCGTGTTGCAGCGATACCCGCTCTTGGGGGAGTTCGGCATAGACCCTTTGATATTTACTACCAACGAAATATCTGTGTTAAAATGTCAATATCAGGGTGCGAGGGACACAGTAAACTCGCTGCTCGGCATCGCAGTAGAGACACTTGACATCCAGGAGGAGATACAATCGTCGATATTAACAGTGTCACTATCTTGCTAAAATTTGCCATGGATCTTGTAGTAAATGATTGCGACGCAATTTCTGTGATCAATCGTCAATGTGACGGTGCCAGGTATGTAAGAAGCCTGAAGTGGTGCATCAAAAAAGAGACACAATAATTCCAGGAGGAGATACATTCGTCGTGTGTTGCAGCGATACCCGCTCTTGGGGGAGTTCGGATTAGTACCTTTAATATTTGCTACCGACGAGATTTCTGTGTTAAAATGTAAATATCAGGGGACGAGGGACACAGTAAACTCGCTGGTCGGCATCGGACTAGAGACACTTGACATCCAGACGGAGATACAATCGTCGATATTAGCTGTGTTACTATCTTGTTAAAATTTGCCATGGATCTTGTAGTAAATGATTGCGACGCAATTTCTGTGATCAATCGTCAATGTGACGGTGCCAGGTATATAACGAGCCTGAAGTGGTGCATCGGAAAAGAGACACAATAATTCCAGAAGGAGATACATTCGTCGTGTGTTGCAGCGATACCCGCTCTTGGGGGAGTTCGGCATAGACCCTTTGATATTTACTACCAACGAAATTTCTGTGTTAAAATGTCAATATCAGGGTGCGAGAGACACAGTAAACTCGCTGCTCGGCATCGCAGTAGAGACACTTGACATCCAGGAGGAGATACAATCGTCGATATTAGCAGTGTTACTGTCGTGCTAAAATTTGCCATGGATCTTGTAGTAAATGATTGCGACGCAATTTGTGTGATCAATCGTCAATGTGACGGTGCCAGGTATATAACGAGCCTGAAGTGGTGCATCGGAAAAGAGACACATTAATTCCAGGAGGAGATACATTCGTCGCGTATTGCAGCGATACCCGCTCTTGGGGGAGTTCAGCTTAGTCCCTTTAATATATACTACCGACGAAATTTCTGTGTTAAAATGTCAATATCAGGGGACGAGGGACACAGTAAACTCGCTGGTCGGCATCGGACTAGAGATACTTGACATCCAGACGGAGATACAATCGTCGATATTAGCAGTGTTACTATCTTGATAAAATTTGCCATGGATCTTGTAGTAAATGATTGCGACGCAATTTCTGTGATCAATCGTCAATGTGACGGTGCCAGGTATATAACGAGCCTGAAGTGGTGCATCGGAAAAGAGACACAATAATTCCAGGAGGAGATACATTCGTCGTGTGTTGCAGCGATACCCGCTCTTGGGGGAGTTCGGCATAGACCCTTTGATATTTACTACCAACGAAATTTCTGTGTTATAATGTCAATATCAGGGTGCGAGAGACACAGTAAACTCGCTGCTCGGCATCGCAGTAGAGACACTTGACATCCAGGAGGAGATACAATCGTCGATATTAGCAGTGTTACTGTCGTGCTAAAATTTGCCATGGATCTTGTAGTAAATGATTGCGACGCAATTTGTGTGATCAATCGTCAATGTGACGGTGCCAGGTATATAACGAGCCTGAAGTGGTGCATCAAAAAAGAGACACAATAATTCCAGGAGGAGATACATTCGTCGCGTGTTGCAGCGATACCCGCTCGTGGGGGAGTTCAGCTTAGTCCCTTTAATATATACTACCGACGAAATTTCTGTGTTAAAATGTCAATATCAGAGTGCGAGAGACACAGTAAACTCGCTGCTCGGCATCGCAGTAGAGACACTTGACATCCAGGAGGAGATACAATCGTCGATATTAGCTGTGTTACTAACTTGATAAAATTTGCCATGGATCTTGTAGTAAATGATTGCGACGCAATTTCTGTGATCAATCGTCAATGTGACGGTGCCAGGTATATAACGAGCCTGAAGTGGTGCATCGGAAAAGAGACACATTAATTCCAGGAGGAGATACATTCGTCGCGTGTTGCAGCGATACCCGCTCTTGGGGGAGTTCAGCTCAGTCCCTTTAATATATACTACCGACGAAATTTCTGTGTTAAAATGTCAATATGAGGGTGCGAGAGACACAGTAAACTCGCTGCTCGGCATCGCAGTAGAGACACTTGACATCCAGGAGGAGATACAATCGTCGATATTAGCAGTGTTACTATCGTGCTAAAAATTGCCATGGATCTTGTAGTAAATGATTGCGACGCAATTTCTGTGATCAATCGTCAATGTGACGGTGCCAGGTATATAACGAGCCTGAAGTGGTGCATCGGAAAAGAGACACATTAATTCCAGGAGGAGATACATACGTCGCGTGTTGCAGCGATACCCGCTCTTGGGGGAGTTCGGATTAGTACCTTTAATATTTGCTACCGACGAGATTTCTGTGTTAAAATGTAAATATCAGGGGACGCGGGACACAGTAAACTCGCTGGTCGGCATCGGACTAGAGACACTTGACTTCCAGACGGAGATACAATCGTCGATATTAGCTGTGTTACTATCTTGTTAAAATTTGCCATGGATCTTGTAGTAAATGATTGCGACGCAATTTCTGTGATCAATCGTCAATGTGACGGTGCCAGGTATATAACGAGCCTGAAGTGGTGCATCGGAAAAGAGACACAATAATTCCAGGAGGAGATACATTCGTCGTGTGTTGCAGCGATACCCGCTCTTGGGGGAGTTCGGCATAGACCCTTTGATATTTACTACCAACGAAATTTCTGTGTTAAAATGTCAATATCAGGGTGCGAGAGACACAGTAAACTCGCTGCTCGGCATCGCAGTAGAGACACTTAACATCCAGGAGGAGATACAATCGTCGATATTAGCAGTGTTACTATCGTGCTAAAATTTGCCATGGATCTTGTAGTAAATGATTGCGACGCAATTTCTGTGATAAATCGTCAATGTGACGGTGCCAGGTATGTAAGAAGCCTGAAGTGGTGCATCAAAAAAGAGACACAATAATTCCAGGAGGAGATACATTCGTCGTGTGTTGCAGCGATACCCGCTCTTGGGGGAGTTCGGCATATACCCTTTGATATTTACTACCAACGAAATTTCTGTGTTAAAATGTCAATATCAGGGTGTGAGAGACACAGTAAACTCGATGCTCGGCATCGCAGTAGAGACACTTGACATCCAGGAGGAGATACAATCGACGATATTAGCTGTGTTACTATCTTGCTAAAATTTGCCATGGATCTTGTAGTAAATGATTGCGACGCAATTTCTGTGATCAATCGTCAATATGACGGTGCCAGGTATATAAGAAGCCTGAAGTGGTGCATCAAAAAAGAGACACAATAATTCCAGGAGGAGATACATTCGTCGCGTGTTGCAGCGATACCCGCTCTTGTGGGAGTTCGTTATAGACCCTTTGATATTTACTACCAACGAAGACTCTGTGTTAAAATGTCAATATCAGGGTGCGAGGGACACAGTAAACTCGCTGGTCGGCATCGGACTAGAGACACTTGACATCCAGAGGGAGATACAATCGTCGATATTAGCAGTGTTACTATCTTGATAAAATTTGCCATGGATCTTGTAGTAAATGATTGCGACGCAATTTCTGTGATCAATCGTCAATGTGACGGTGCCAGGTATATAACGAGCCTGAAGTGGTGCATCGGAAAAGAGACACAATAATTCCAGGAGGAGATACATTCGTCGCGTGTTGCAGCGATACCCGCTCTTGGGGGAGTTCTGCTTAGACCCTTTGATATTTGTTACCGACGAGATTTCTGTGTTAAAATGTCAATATCAGGGAGCGAGAGACACAGTAAACTCGCTGCTCGGCATCGCAGTAGAGACACTTGACATCCAGGAGGAGATACAATCGTCGATATTAGCAGTGTTACTATCTTGCTAAAATTTGCCATGGATCTTGTAGTAAATGATTGCGACGCAATTTCTGTGATCAATCGTCAATGTGACGGTGCCAGGTATATAACGAGCCTGAAGTGGTGCATCAAAAAAGAGACACAATAATTCCAGGAGGAGATACATTCGTCGTGTGTTGCAGCGATACCCGCTCTTGGGGGAGTTCGGCATATACCCTTTGATATTTACTACCAACGAAATTTCTGTGTTAAAATGACAATATCAGGGTGCGAGGGACACAGTAAACTCGCTGGTCGGCATCGGACTAGAGACATTTGACATCCAGACTGAGATACAATTGTCGATATTAGTTGTGTTACTGTCTTGATAAAATTTGCCATGGATCTTGTAGTAAATGATTGCGACGCAATTTCTGTGATCAATCGTCAATGTGACGGTGCCAGGTATATAACGAGCCTGAAGTGGTGCATCGGAAAAGAGACACATTAATTCCAGGAGGAGATACATTCGTCGCGTGTGGCAGCGATACCCGCTCTTGGGGGAGTTCAGCTCAGTCCCTTTAATATATACTACCGACGAAATTTCTGTGTTAAAATGTCAATATCAGGGTGCGAGAGACACAGTAAACTCGCTGCTCGGCATCGCAGTAGAGACACTTGACATCCAGGAGGAGATACAATCGTCGATATTAGCAGTGTTACTATCGTGCTAAAATTTGCCATGGATCTTGTAGTAAATGATTGCGACGCAATTTCTGTGATCAATCGTCAATGTGACGGTGCCAGGTATGTAAGAAGCCTGAAGTGGTGCATCAAAAAAGAGACACAATAATTCCAGGAGGAGATACATTCGTCGTGTGTTGCAGCGATACCCGCTCTTGGGGGAGTTCGGCATAGACCCTTTGATATTTACTACCAACGAAATTTCTGTGTTAAAATGTCAATATCAGGGTGCGAGAGACACAGTAAACTCGCTGCTCGGCATCGCAGTAGAGACACTTGACATCCAGGAGGAGATACAATCGTCGATATTAGCAGTGTTACTGTCGTGCTAAAATTTGCCATGGATCTTGTAGTAAATGATTGCGACGCAATTTGTGTGATCAATCGTCAATGTGACGGTGCCAGGTATATAACGAGCCTGAAGTGGTGCATCGGAAAAGAGACACATTAATTCCAGGAGGAGATACATTCGTCGCGTATTGCAGCGATACCCGCTCTTGGGGGAGTTCAGCTTAGTCCCTTTAATATATACTACCGACGAAATTTCTATGTTAAAATGTCAATATCAGGGGACGAGGGACACAGTAAACTCGCTGGTCGGCATCGGACTAGAGATACTTGACATCCAGACGGAGATACAATCGTCGATATTAGCAGTGTTACTATCTTGATAAAATTTGCCATGGATCTTGTAGTAAATGATTGCGACGCAATTTCTGTGATCAATCGTCAATGTGACGGTGCCAGGTATATAACGAGCCTGAAGTGGTGCATCGGAAAAGAGACACAATAATTCCAGGAGGAGATACATTCGTCGTGTGTTGCAGCGATACCCGCTCTTGGGGGAGTTCGGCATAGACCCTTTGATATTTACTACCAACGAAATTTCTGTGTTATAATGTCAATATCAGGGTGCGAGAGACACAGTAAACTCGCTGCTCGGCATCGCAGTAGAGACACTTGACATCCAGGAGGAGATACAATCGTCGATATTAGCAGTGTTACTGTCGTGCTAAAATTTGCCATGGATCTTGTAGTAAATGATTGCGACGCAATTTGTGTGATCAATCGTCAATGTGACGGTGCCAGGTATATAACGAGCCTGAAGTGGTGCATCGGAAAAGAGATACATTAATTCCACGAGGAGATACATTCGTCGCGTGTTGCAGCGATACCCGCTCGTGGGGGAGTTCAGCTTAGTCCCTTTAATATATACTACCGACGAAATTTCTGTGTTAAAATGTCAATATCAGAGTGCGAGAGACACAGTAAACTCGCTGCTCGGCATCGCAGTAGAGACACTTGACATCCAGGAGGAGATACAATCGTCGATATTAGCTGTGTTACTATCTTGATAAAATTTGCCATGGATCTTGTAGTAAATGATTGCGACGCAATTTCTGTGATCAATCGTCAATGTGACGGTGCCAGGTATATAACGAGCCTGAAGTGGTGCATCGGAAAAGAGACACATTAATTCCAGGAGGAGATACATTCGTCGCGTGTTGCAGCGATACCCGCTCTTGGGGGAGTTCAGCTCAGTCCCTTTAATATATACTACCTACGAAATTTCTGTGTTATAATGTCAATATCAGGGTGCGAGAGACACAGTAAACTCGCTGCTCGGCATCGCAGTAGAGACACTTGACATCCAGGAGGAGATACAATCGTCGATATTAGCAGTGTTACTATCGTGCTAGAATTTGCCATGGATCTTGTAGTAAATGATTGCGACGCAATTTCTGTGATCAATCGTCAATGTGACGGTGCCAGGTATGTAAGAAGCCTGAAGTGGTGCATCAAAAAAGAGACACAATAATTCCAGGAGGAGATACATTCGTCGTGTGTTGCAGCTATACCCGCTCTTGGGGGAGTTCGGATTAGTCCCTTTAATATTTGCTATCGACGAGATTTCTGTGTTAAAATGTCAATATCAGGGGACGAGGGACACAGTAAACTCGCTGGTCGGCATCGGACTAGAGACACTTGACATCCAGACGGAGATACAATCGTCGATATTAGCTGTGTTACTATCTTGTTAAAATTTGCCATGGATCTTGTAGTAAATGATTGCGACGCAATTTCTGTGATCAATCGTCAATGTGACGGTGCCAGGTATATAACGAGCCTGAAGTGGTGCATCGGAAAAGAGACACATTAATTCCAGGAGGAGATACATTCGTCGCGTGTTGCAGCGATACCCGCTCTTGGGGGAGTTCGGCATAGACCCTTTGATATTTACTACCAACGAAGACTCTGTGTTAAAATGTCAATATCAGGGTGCGAGGGACACAGTAAACTCGCTGCTCGGCATCGCAGTAGAGACACTTGACATCCAGACGGAGATACAATCGTCGATATTAGCAGTGTTACTATCGTGCTAAAATTTGCCATGGATCTTGTAGTAAATGATTGCGACGCAATTTCTGTGATCAGTCGTCAATGTGACGGTGCCAGGTATGTAAGAAGCCTGAAGTGGTGCATCAAAAGAGAGACACAATAATTCCAGGAGGAGATACATTCGTCGTGTGTTGCAGCTATACCCGCTCTTGGGGGAGTTCGAATTAGCCCCTTAAATAATTGCTACCGACGAGATTTCTGTGTTAAAATGTAAATATCAGGGGACGAGGGACACAGTAAACTCGCTGGTCGGCATCGGACTAGAGACACTTGACATCCAGACGGAGATACAATCGTCGATATTAGCTGTGTTACTATCTTGTTAAAATTTGCCTTGGATCTTGTAGTAAATAATTACGACGCAATTTCTGTGATCAATCGTCAATGTGACGGTGCCAGGTATATAACGAGCCTGAAGTGGTGCATCGGAAAAGAGACACAATATTTCCAGGAGGAGGTACATTCGTCGTGTGTTGCAGCTATACCCGCTCTTGGGGGAGTTCGGATTAGTCCCTTTAATATTTGCTACCGACGAGATTTCTGTGTTAAAATGTAAATATCAGGGGACGCGGGACACAGTAAACTCGCTGGTCGGCATCGGACTAGAGACACTTGACATCCAGACGGAGATACAATCGTCGATATTAGCTGTGTTACTATCTTGTTAAAATTTGCCATGGATCTTGTAGTAAATGATTGCGACGCAATTTCTGTGATCAATCGTCAATGTGACGGTGCCAGGTATATAACGAGCCTGAAGTGGTGCATCGGAAAAGAGACACAATAATTCCAGGAGGAGATACATTCGTCGTGTGTTGCAGCGATACCCGCTCTTGGGGGAGTTCGGCATAGACCCTTTGATATTTACTACCAACGAAATTTCTGTGTTAAAATGTCAATATCAGGGTGCGAGAGACACAGTAAACTCGCTGCTCGGCATCGCAGTAGAGACACTTGACATCCAGGAGGAGATACAATCGTCGATATTAGCAGTGTTACTATCGTGCTAAAATTTGCCATGGATCTTGTAGTAAATGATTGCGACGCAATTTCTGTGATAAATCGTCAATGTGACGGTGCCAGGTATGTAAGAAGCCTGAAGTGGTGCATCAAAAAAGAGACACAATAATTCCAGGAGGAGATACATTCGTCGTGTGTTGCAGCGATACCCGCTCTTGGGGGAGTTCGGCATATACCCTTTGATATTTACTACCAACGAAATTTCTGTGTTAAAATGTCAATATCAGGGTGTGAGAGACACAGTAAACTCGATGCTCGGCATCGCAGTAGAGACACTTGACATCCAGGAGGAGATACAATCGACGATATTAGCTGTGTTACTATCTTGCTAAAATTTGCCATGGATCTTGTAGTAAATGATTGCGACGCAATTTCTGTGATCAATCGTCAAAGTGACGGTGCCAGGTATTTAAGAAGCCTGAAGTGGTGCATCAAAAAAGAGACACAATAATTCCAGGAGGAGATACATTCGTCGCGTGTTGCAGCGATACCCGCTCTTGTGGGAGTTCGGCATAGACCCTTTGATATTTACTACCAACGAAATTTCTGTGTTAAAATGGCAATATCAGGGTGCGAGGGACACAGTAAACTCGCTGGTCGGCATCGGACTAGAGACACTTGACATCCAGACGGAGATACAATCGTCGATATTAGCAGTGTTACTATCTTGCTAAAATTTGCCATGGATCTTGTAGTAAATGATTGCGACGCAATTTCTGTGATCAATCGTCAATGTGACGGTGCCAGGTATATAACGAGCCTGAAGTGGTGCATCGGAAAAGAGACACATTAATTCCAGGAAGAGATACATTCGTCGCGTGTTGCAACGATACCCGCTCGTTGGGGAGTTCAGGTTAGTCCCTTTAATATATACTACCGACGAAATTTCTGTGTTAAAATGTCAATATCAGGGTGTGAGAGACACAGTAAACTCGCTGCTCGGCATCACAGTAGAGACACTTGACATCCAGGAGGAGATACAATCGTCGATATTAGCAGTGTTACTATCTTGCTAAAATTTGCCATGGATCTTGTAGTAAATGATTGCGACGCAATTTCTGTGATCAATCGTCAATGTGACGGTGCCAGGTATATAACGAGCCTGAAGTGGTGCATCAAAAAAGAGACACAATAATTCCAGGAGGAGATACATTCGTCGTGTGTTGCAGCGATACCCTTTCTTGGGGGAGTTCGGCATATACCCTTTGATATTTACTACCAACGAAATTTCTGTATTAAAATGTCAATATCAGGGTGCGAGTGACACAGTAAACTGGCTGGTCGGCATCGGACTAGAGACACTTGACATCCAGACGGAGATACAATCGTCGATATTAGCTGTGTTACTATCTTGATAAAAATTGCCATGGATCTTGTAGTAAATGATTGCGACGCAATTTCTGTGATCAATCGTCAATGTGACGGTGCCAGGTATATAACGAGCCTGAAGTGGTGCATCGGAAAAGAGACACATTAATTCCAGGAGGAGATACATTCGTCGCGTGTTGCAGCGATACCCGCTCTTGGGGGAGTTCAGCTCAGTCCCTTTAATATATACTACCTACGAAATTTCTGTGTTAAAATGTCAATATCAGGGTGCGAGAGACACAGTAAACTCGATGCTCGGCATCGCAGTAGAGACACTTGACATCCAGGAGGAGATACAATCGTCGATATTAGCAGTGTTACTATCGTGCTAGAATTTGCCATGGATCTTGTAGTAAATGATTGCGACGCAATTTCTGTGATCAATCGTCAATGTGACGGTGCCAGGTATGTAAGAAGCCTGAAGTGGTGCATCAAAAAAGAGACACAATAATTCCAGGAGGAGATACATTCGTCGTGTGTTGCAGCTATACCCGCTCTTGGGGGAGTTCGGATTAGTCCCTTTAATATTTGCTACCGACGAGATTTCTGTGTTAAAATGTCAATATCAGGGGACGAGGGACACAGTAAACTCGCTGGTCGGCATCGGACTAGAGACACTTGACATCCAGACGGAGATACAATCGTCGATATTAGCTGTGTTACTATCTTGTTAAAATTTGCCATGGATCTTGTAGTAAATGATTGCGACGCAATTTCTGTGATCAATCGTCAATGTGACGGTGCCAGGTATATAACGAGCCTGAAGTGGTGCATCGGAAAAGAGACACATTAATTCCAGGAGGAGATACATTCGTCGCGTGTTGCAGCGATACCCGCTCTTGGGGGAGTTCGGCATAGACCCTTTGATATTTACTACCAACGAAGACTCTGTGTTAAAATGTCAATATCAGGGTGCGAGGGACACAGTAAACTCGCTGCTCGGCATCGCAGTAGAGACACTTGACATCCAGACGGAGATACAATCGTCGATATTAGCAGTGTTACTATCGTGCTAAAATTTGCCATGGATCTTGTAGTAAATGATTGCGACGCAATTTCTGTGATCAGTCGTCAATGTGACGGTGCCAGGTATGTAAGAAGCCTGAAGTGGTGCATCAAAAGAGAGACACAATAATTCCAGGAGGAGATACATTCGTCGTGTGTTGCAGCTATACCCGCTCTTGGGGGAGTTCGAATTAGCCCCTTAAATAATTGCTACCGACGAGATTTCTGTGTTAAAATGTAAATATCAGGGGACGAGGGACACAGTAAACTCGCTGGTCGGCATCGGACTAGAGACACTTGACATCCAGACGGAGATACAATCGTCGATATTAGCTGTGTTACTATCTTGTTAAAATTTGCCATGGATCTTGTAGTAAATAATTACGACGCAATTTCTGTGATCAATCGTCAATGTGACGGTGCCAGGTATTTAAGAAGCCTGAAGTAGTGCATCAAAAAAGAGACACAATAATTCCAGGAGGAGATACATTCGTCGCATGTTGCAGCGATACCCGCTCTTGTGGGAGTTCTGCTTAGACCCTTTGATATTTGCTACCGACGAGATTTCTGTGTTAAAATGTCAATATCAGGGTGCGAGAGACACAGTAAACTCGCTGCTCGGCATCGCAGTAGAGACACTTGACATCCAGGAGGAGATACAATCGTCGATATTAGCAGTGTAACTGTCGTGCTAGAATTTGCCATGGATCTTGTAGTAAATGATTGCGACGCAATTTCTGTGATCAATCGTCAATGTGACGGTGCCAGGTATGTAAGAAGCCTGAAGTGGTGCATCAAAAAAGAGACACAATAATTCCAGGAGGAGATACATTCGTCGTGTGTTGCAGCTATACCCGCTCTTGGGGGAGTTCGGATTAGTCCCTTTAATATTTGCTATCGACGAGATTTCTGTGTTAAAATGTCAATATCAGGGGACGAGGGACACAGTAAACTCGCTGGTCGGCATCGGACTAGAGACACTTGACATCCAGACGGAGATACAATCGTCGATATTAGCTGTGTTACTATCTTGTTAAAATTTGCCATGGATCTTGTAGTAAATGATTGCGACGCAATTTCTGTGATCAATCGTCAATGTGACGGTGCCAGGTATATAACGAGCCTGAAGTGGTGCATCGGAAAAGAGACACATTAATTCCAGGAGGAGATACATTCGTCGCGTGTTGCAGCGATACCCGCTCTTGGGGGAGTTCGGCATAGACCCTTTGATATTTACTACCAACGAAGACTCTGTGTTAAAATGTCAATATCAGGGTGCGAGGGACACAGTAAACTCGCTGCTCGGCATCGCAGTAGAGACACTTGACATCCAGACGGAGATACAATCGTCGATATTAGCAGTGTTACTATCGTGCTAAAATTTGCCATGGATCTTGTAGTAAATGATTGCGACGCAATTTCTGTGATCAGTCGTCAATGTGACGGTGCCAGGTATGTAAGAAGCCTGAAGTGGTGCATCAAAAGAGAGACACAATAATTCCAGGAGGAGATACATTCGTCGTGTGTTGCAGCTATACCCGCTCTTGGGGGAGTTCGAATTAGCCCCTTAAATAATTGCTACCGACGAGATTTCTGTGTTAAAATGTAAATATCAGGGGACGAGGGACACAGTAAACTCGCTGGTCGGCATCGGACTAGAGACACTTGACATCCAGACGGAGATACAATCGTCGATATTAGCTGTGTTACTATCTTGTTAAAATTTGCCATGGATCTTGTAGTAAATAATTACGACGCAATTTCTGTGATCAATCGTCAATGTGACGGTGCCAGGTATTTAAGAAGCCTGAAGTAGTGCATCAAAAAAGAGACACAATAATTCCAGGAGGAGATACATTCGTCGCATGTTGCAGCGATACCCGCTCTTGTGGGAGTTCTGCTTAGACCCTTTGATATTTGCTACCGACGAGATTTCTGTGTTAAAATGTCAATATCAGGGTGCGAGAGACACAGTAAACTCGCTGCTCGGCATCGCAGTAGAGACACTTGACATCCAGGAGGAGATACAATCGTCGATATTAGCAGTGTAACTGTCGTGCTAGAATTTGCCATGGATCTTGTAGTAAATGATTGCGACGCAATTTCTGTGATCAATCGTCAATGTGACGGTGCCAGGTATGTAAGAAGCCTGAAGTGGTGCATCAAAAAAGAGACACAATAATTCCAGGAGGAGATACATTCGTCGTGTGTTGCAGCTATACCCGCTCTTGGGGGAGTTCGGATTAGTCCCTTTAATATTTGCTATCGACGAGATTTCTGTGTTAAAATGTCAATATCAGGGGACGAGGGACACAGTAAACTCGCTGGTCGGCATCGGACTAGAGACACTTGACATCCAGACGGAGATACAATCGTCGATATTAGCTGTGTTACTATCTTGTTAAAATTTGCCATGGATCTTGTAGTAAATGATTGCGACGCAATTTCTGTGATCAATCGTCAATGTGACGGTGCCAGGTATATAACGAGCCTGAAGTGGTGCATCGGAAAAGAGACACAATAATTCCAGGAGGAGATACATTCGTCGTGTGTTGCAGCGATACCCGCTCTTGGGGGAGTTCGGCATAGACCCTTTGATATTTACTACCAACGAAATTTCTGTGTTAAAATGTCAATATCAGGGTGCGAGAGACACAGTAAACTCGCTGCTCGGCATCGCAGTAGAGACACTTGACATCCAGGAGGAGATACAATCGTCGATATTAGCAGTGTTACTATCGTGCTAAAATTTGCCATGGATCTTGTAGTAAATGATTGCGACGCAATTTCTGTGATAAATCGTCAATGTGACGGTGCCAGGTATGTAAGAAGCCTGAAGTGGTGCATCAAAAAAGAGACACAATAATTCCAGGAGGAGATACATTCGTCGTGTGTTGCAGCGATACCCGCTCTTGGGGGAGTTCGGCATATACCCTTTGATATTTACTACCAACGAAATTTCTGTGTTAAAATGTCAATATCAGGGTGTGAGAGACACAGTAAACTCGATGCTCGGCATCGCAGTAGAGACACTTGACATCCAGGAGGAGATACAATCGACGATATTAGCTGTGTTACTATCTTGCTAAAATTTGCCATGGATCTTGTAGTAAATGATTGCGACGCAATTTCTGTGATCAATCGTCAAAGTGACGGTGCCAGGTATTTAAGAAGCCTGAAGTGGTGCATCAAAAAAGAGACACAATAATTCCAGGAGGAGATACATTCGTCGCGTGTTGCAGCGATACCCGCTCTTGTGGGAGTTCGGCATAGACCCTTTGATATTTACTACCAACGAAATTTCTGTGTTAAAATGGCAATATCAGGGTGCGAGGGACACAGTAAACTCGCTGGTCGGCATCTGACTAGAGACACTTGACATCCAGACGGAGATACAATCGTCGATATTAGCAGTGTTACTATCTTGCTAAAATTTGCCATGGATCTTGTAGTAAATGATTGCGACGCAATTTCTGTGATCAATCGTCAATGTGACGGTGCCAGGTATATAACGAGCCTGAAGTGGTGCATCGGAAAAGAGACACATTAATTCCAGGAAGAGATACATTCGTCGCGTGTTGCAACGATACCCGCTCGTTGGGGAGTTCAGGTTAGTCCCTTTAATATATACTACCGACGAAATTTCTGTGTTAAAATGTCAATATCAGGGTGTGAGAGACACAGTAAACTCGCTGCTCGGCATCACAGTAGAGACACTTGACATCCAGGAGGAGATACAATCGTCGATATTAGCAGTGTTACTATCTTGCTAAAATTTGCCATGGATCTTGTAGTAAATGATTGCGACGCAATTTCTGTGATCAATCGTCAATGTGACGGTGCCAGGTATATAACGAGCCTGAAGTGGTGCATCAAAAAAGAGACACAATAATTCCAGGAGGAGATACATTCGTCGTGTGTTGCAGCGATACCCTTTCTTGGGGGAGTTCGGCATATACCCTTTGATATTTACTACCAACGAAATTTCTGTATTAAAATGTCAATATCAGGGTGCGAGTGACACAGTAAACTGGCTGGTCGGCATCGGACTAGAGACACTTGACATCCAGACGGAGATACAATCGTCGATATTAGCTGTGTTACTATCTTGATAAAAATTGCCATGGATCTTGTAGTAAATGATTGCGACGCAATTTCTGTGATCAATCGTCAATGTGACGGTGCCAGGTATATAACGAGCCTGAAGTGGTGCATCGGAAAAGAGACACATTAATTCCAGGAGGAGATACATTCGTCGCGTGTTGCAGCGATACCCGCTCTTGGGGGAGTTCAGCTCAGTCCCTTTAATATATACTACCTACGAAATTTCTGTGTTAAAATGTCAATATCAGGGTGCGAGAGACACAGTAAACTCGATGCTCGGCATCGCAGTAGAGACACTTGACATCCAGGAGGAGATACAATCGTCGATATTAGCAGTGTTACTATCGTGCTAGAATTTGCCATGGATCTTGTAGTAAATGATTGCGACGCAATTTCTGTGATCAATCGTCAATGTGACGGTGCCAGGTATGTAAGAAGCCTGAAGTGGTGCATCAAAAAAGAGACACAATAATTCCAGGAGGAGATACATTCGTCGTGTGTTGCAGCTATACCCGCTCTTGGGGGAGTTCGGATTAGTCCCTTTAATATTTGCTACCGACGAGATTTCTGTGTTAAAATGTCAATATCAGGGGACGAGGGACACAGTAAACTCGCTGGTCGGCATCGGACTAGAGACACTTGACATCCAGACGGAGATACAATCGTCGATATTAGCTGTGTTACTATCTTGTTAAAATTTGCCATGGATCTTGTAGTAAATGATTGCGACGCAATTTCTGTGATCAATCGTCAATGTGACGGTGCCAGGTATATAACGAGCCTGAAGTGGTGCATCGGAAAAGAGACACATTAATTCCAGGAGGAGATACATTCGTCGCGTGTTGCAGCGATACCCGCTCTTGGGGGAGTTCGGCATAGACCCTTTGATATTTACTACCAACGAAGACTCTGTGTTAAAATGTCAATATCAGGGTGCGAGGGACACAGTAAACTCGCTGCTCGGCATCGCAGTAGAGACACTTGACATCCAGACGGAGATACAATCGTCGATATTAGCAGTGTTACTATCGTGCTAAAATTTGCCATGGATCTTGTAGTAAATGATTGCGACGCAATTTCTGTGATCAGTCGTCAATGTGACGGTGCCAGGTATGTAAGAAGCCTGAAGTGGTGCATCAAAAGAGAGACACAATAATTCCAGGAGGAGATACATTCGTCGTGTGTTGCAGCTATACCCGCTCTTGGGGGAGTTCGAATTAGCCCCTTAAATAATTGCTACCGACGAGATTTCTGTGTTAAAATGTAAATATCAGGGGACGAGGGACACAGTAAACTCGCTGGTCGGCATCGGACTAGAGACACTTGACATCCAGACGGAGATACAATCGTCGATATTAGCTGTGTTACTATCTTGTTAAAATTTGCCATGGATCTTGTAGTAAATAATTACGACGCAATTTCTGTGATCAATCGTCAATGTGACGGTGCCAGGTATTTAAGAAGCCTGAAGTAGTGCATCAAAAAAGAGACACAATAATTCCAGGAGGAGATACATTCGTCGCATGTTGCAGCGATACCCGCTCTTGTGGGAGTTCTGCTTAGACCCTTTGATATTTGCTACCGACGAGATTTCTGTGTTAAAATGTCAATATCAGGGTGCGAGAGACACAGTAAACTCGCTGCTCGGCATCGCAGTAGAGACACTTGACATCCAGGAGGAGATACAATCGTCGATATTAGCAGTGTAACTGTCGTGCTAAAATTTGCCATGGATCTTGTAGTAAATGATTGCGACGCAATTTCTGTGATCAATCGTCAATGTGACGGTGCCAGGTATATAACGAGCCTGAAGTGGTGCATCGGAAAAGAGACACAATAATTCCAGGAGGAGATACATACGTCGCGTGTTGCAGCGATACCCGCTCTTGGGGGAGTTCGGATTAGTCCCTTTAATATTTGCTACCGACGAGATTTCTGTGTTAAAATGTCAATATCAGGGGACGCGGGACACAGTAAACTCGCTGGTCGGCATCGGACTAGAGACATTTGACATCCAGACGGAGATACAATCGTCGATATTAGCTTTGTTACTATCTTGTTAAAATTTGCCATGGATCTTGTAGTAAATGATTGCGACGCAATTTCTGTGATCAATCGTCAATGTGACGGTGCCAGGTATTTAAGAAGCCTGAAGTAGTGCATCAAAAAAGAGACACAATAATTCCAGGAGGAGATACATTCGTCGCATGTTGCAGCGATACCCGCTCTTGTGGGAGTTCTGCTTAGACCCTTTGATATTTGCTACCGACGAGATTTCTGTGTTAAAATGTCAATATCAGGGTGCGAGAGACACAGTAAACTCGCTGCTCGGCATCGCAGTAGAGACACTTGACATCCAGGAGGAGATACAATCGTCGATATTAGCAGTGTTACTATCTTGCTAAAATTTGCCATGGATCTTGTAGTAAATGATTGCGACGCAATTTCTGTGATCAATCGTCAATGTGACGGTGCCAGGTATATAACGAGCCTGAAGTGGTGCATCAAAAAAGAGACACAATAATTCCAGGAGGAGATACATTCGTCGTGTGTTGCAGCGATACCCTTTCTTGGGGGAGTTCGGCATATACCCTTTGATATTTACTACCAACGAAATTTCTGTATTAAAATGTCAATATCAGGGTGCGAGTGACACAGTAAACTGGCTGGTCGGCATCGGACTAGAGACACTTGACATCCAGACGGAGATACAATCGTCGATATTAGCTGTGTTACTATCTTGATAAAAATTGCCATGGATCTTGTAGTAAATGGTTGCGACGCAATTTCTGTGATCAATCGTCAATGTGACGGTGCCACGTATATAACGAGCCTGAAGTGATGCATCGGAAAAGAGACGCATTAATTCCAGGAGGAGATACATTCGTCGCGTGTTGCAGCGATACCCGCTCTTGGGGGAGTTCGGCATAGACCCTTTGATATTTACTACCAACGAAATTTCTATGTTAAAATGTCAATATCAGGGTGCGATGGACACAGTAAACTCGCTGGTCGGCATCGGACTAGAGACATTTGACATCCAGACGGAGATACAATCGTCGATATTAGCAGTGTTACTGTCGTGCTAAAATTTGCCATGGATCTTGTAGTAAATGATTGCGACGCAATTTCTGTGATCAATCGTCAATGTGACGGTGCCAGGTATGTAAGAAGCCTGAAGTGGTGCATCAAAAAAGAGACACAATAATTCCAGGAGGAGATACATTCGTCGTGTGTTGCAGCTATACCCGCTCTTGGGGGAGTTCGGATTAGTCCCTTTAATATTTGCTACCGACGAGATTTCTGTGTTAAAATGTCAATATCAGGGGACGAGGGACACAGTAAACTCGCTGGTCGGCATCGGACTAGAGACACTTGACATCCAGACGGAGATACAATCGTCGATATTAGCTGTGTTACTATCTTGTTAAAATTTGCCATGGATCTTGTAGTAAATGATTGCGACGCAATTTCTGTGATCAATCGTCAATGTGACGGTGCCAGGTATATAACGAGCCTGAAGTGGTGCATCGGAAAAGAGACACATTAATTCCAGGAGGAGATACATTCGTCGCGTGTTGCAGCGATACCCGCTCTTGGGGGAGTTCGGCATAGACCCTTTGATATTTACTACCAACGAAGACTCTGTGTTAAAATGTCAATATCAGGGTGCGAGGGACACAGTAAACTCGCTGCTCGGCATCGCAGTAGAGACACTTGACATCCAGACGGAGATACAATCGTCGATATTAGCAGTGTTACTATCGTGCTAAAATTTGCCATGGATCTTGTAGTAAATGATTGCGACGCAATTTCTGTGATCAGTCGTCAATGTGACGGTGCCAGGTATGTAAGAAGCCTGAAGTGGTGCATCAAAAGAGAGACACAATAATTCCAGGAGGAGATACATTCGTCGTGTGTTGCAGCTATACCCGCTCTTGGGGGAGTTCGAATTAGCCCCTTAAATAATTGCTACCGACGAGATTTCTGTGTTAAAATGTAAATATCAGGGGACGAGGGACACAGTAAACTCGCTGGTCGGCATCGGACTAGAGACACTTGACATCCAGACGGAGATACAATCGTCGATATTAGCTGTGTTACTATCTTGTTAAAATTTGCCATGGATCTTGTAGTAAATAATTACGACGCAATTTCTGTGATCAATCGTCAATGTGACGGTGCCAGGTATTTAAGAAGCCTGAAGTAGTGCATCAAAAAAGAGACACAATAATTCCAGGAGGAGATACATTCGTCGCATGTTGCAGCGATACCCGCTCTTGTGGGAGTTCTGCTTAGACCCTTTGATATTTGCTACCGACGAGATTTCTGTGTTAAAATGTCAATATCAGGGTGCGAGAGACACAGTAAACTCGCTGCTCGGCATCGCAGTAGAGACACTTGACATCCAGGAGGAGATACAATCGTCGATATTAGCAGTGTAACTGTCGTGCTAAAATTTGCCATGGATCTTGTAGTAAATGATTGCGACGCAATTTCTGTGATCAATCGTCAATGTGACGGTGCCAGGTATATAACGAGCCTGAAGTGGTGCATCGGAAAAGAGACACAATAATTCCAGGAGGAGATACATACGTCGCGTGTTGCAGCGATACCCGCTCTTGGGGGAGTTCGGATTAGTCCCTTTAATATTTGCTACCGACGAGATTTCTGTGTTAAAATGTCAATATCAGGGGACGCGGGACACAGTAAACTCGCTGGTCGGCATCGGACTAGAGACATTTGACATCCAGACGGAGATACAATCGTCGATATTAGCTTTGTTACTATCTTGTTAAAATTTGCCATGGATCTTGTAGTAAATGATTGCGACGCAATTTCTGTGATCAATCGTCAATGTGACGGTGCCAGGTATTTAAGAAGCCTGAAGTAGTGCATCAAAAAAGAGACACAATAATTCCAGGAGGAGATACATTCGTCGCATGTTGCAGCGATACCCGCTCTTGTGGGAGTTCTGCTTAGACCCTTTGATATTTGCTACCGACGAGATTTCTGTGTTAAAATGTCAATATCAGGGTGCGAGAGACACAGTAAACTCGCTGCTCGGCATCGCAGTAGAGACACTTGACATCCAGGAGGAGATACAATCGTCGATATTAGCAGTGTTACTATCTTGCTAAAATTTGCCATGGATCTTGTAGTAAATGATTGCGACGCAATTTCTGTGATCAATCGTCAATGTGACGGTGCCAGGTATATAACGAGCCTGAAGTGGTGCATCAAAAAAGAGACACAATAATTCCAGGAGGAGATACATTCGTCGTGTGTTGCAGCGATACCCTTTCTTGGGGGAGTTCGGCATATACCCTTTGATATTTACTACCAACGAAATTTCTGTATTAAAATGTCAATATCAGGGTGCGAGTGACACAGTAAACTGGCTGGTCGGCATCGGACTAGAGACACTTGACATCCAGACGGAGATACAATCGTCGATATTAGCTGTGTTACTATCTTGATAAAAATTGCCATGGATCTTGTAGTAAATGGTTGCGACGCAATTTCTGTGATCAATCGTCAATGTGACGGTGCCACGTATATAACGAGCCTGAAGTGATGCATCGGAAAAGAGACGCATTAATTCCAGGAGGAGATACATTCGTCGCGTGTTGCAGCGATACCCGCTCTTGGGGGAGTTCGGCATAGACCCTTTGATATTTACTACCAACGAAATTTCTATGTTAAAATGTCAATATCAGGGTGCGATGGACACAGTAAACTCGCTGGTCGGCATCGGACTAGAGACATTTGACATCCAGACGGAGATACAATCGTCGATATTAGCAGTGTTACTGTCGTGCTAAAATTTGCCATGGATCTTGTAGTAAATGATTGCGACGCAATTTCTGTGATCAATCGTCAATGTGACGGTGCCAGGTATGTAAGAATCCTGAAGTGGTCCATCAAAAAAGAGACACAATAATTCCACGAGGAGATACATTCGTCGTGTGTTGCAGCTATACCCGCTCTTGGGGGAGTTCGGATTAGTCCCTTTAATATTTGCTACCGACGAGATTCCTGTGTTAAAATGTAAATATCAGGGGACGAGGGACACAGTAAACTCGCTGGTCGGCATCGCAGTAGAGACACTTGACATCCAGGAGGAGATACAATCGTCGATATTAACAGTGTTACTATCTTGCTAAAATTTGCCATGGATCTTGTAGTAAATGATTGCGACGCAATTTCTGTGATCAATCGTCAATATGACGGTGCCAGGTATATAAGAAGCCTGAAGTGGTGCATCAAAAAAGAGACACAATAATTCCAGGAGGAGATACATTCGTCGCGTGTTGCAGCGATACCCGCTCTTGTGGGAGTTCGGCATAGACCCTTTGATATTTACTACCAACGAAATTTCTGTGTTAAAATGTCAATATCAGGGTGCGAGGGACACAGTAAACTCGCTGGTCGGCATCGGACTAGAGACACTTGACATCCAGAGGGAGATACAATCGTCGATATTAGGAGTGTTACTATCTTGATAAAATTTGCCATGGATCTTGTAGTAAATGATTGCGACGCAATTTCTGTGATCAATCGTCAATGTGACGGTGCCAGGTATATAACGAGCCTGAAGTGGTGCATCGGAAAAGAGACACATTAATTCCAGGAGGAGATACATTCGTCGCGTGTTGCAGCGATACCCGCTCTTGGGGGAGTTCTGCTTAGACCCTTTGATATTTGCTACCGACGAGATTTGTGTGTTAAAATGTCAATATCAGGGAGCGAGAGACACAGTAAACTCGCTGTTCGGCATCGCAGTAGAGACACTTGACATCCAGGAGGAGATACAATCGTCGATATTAGCAGTGTTACTATCTTGCTAAAATTTGCCATGGATCTTGCAGTAAATGATTGCGACGCAATTTCTGTGATCAATCGTCAATGTGACGGTGCCAGGTATATAACGAGCCTGAAGTGGTGCATCAAAAAAGAGACACAATAATTCCAGGAGGAGATACATTCGTCGTGTGTTGCAGCGATACCCGCTCTTGGGGGAGTTCGGCATATACCCTTTGATATTTACTACCAACGAAATTTCTGTGTTAAAATGTCAATATCAGGGTGCGAGGGACACAGTAAACTCGCTGGTCGGCATCGGACTAGAGACATTTGACATCCAGACTGAGATACAATTGTCGATATTAGTTGTGTTACTGTCTTGATAAAATTTGCCATGGATCTTGTAGTAAATGATTGCGACGCAATTTCTGTGATCAATCGTCAATGTGACGGTGCCAGGTATTTAAAAAGCCTGAAGTGGTGCATCAAAAAAGAGACACAATAATTCCAGGAGGAGATACATTCGTCGTGTGTTGCAGCGATACCCGCTCTTGTGGGAGTTCGGCATAGACCCTTTGATATTTACTACCAACGATATTTCTGTGTTAAAATGTCAATATCAGGGTGCGAGGGACACAGTAAACTCGCTGGTCGGCATCGGACTAGAGACACTTGACATCCAGACGGAGATACAATCGTCGATATTAGCAGTGTTACTATCTTGATAAAATTTGCCATGGATCTTGTAGTAAATGATTGCGACGCAATTTCTGTGATCAATCGTCAATGTGACGGTGCCAGGTATATAACGAGCCTGAAGTGGTGCATCGGAAAAGAGACACATTAATTCCAGGAGGAGATACATTCGTCGCGTGTTGCAGCGATACCCGCTCTTGGGGGAGTTCGGATTAGTCCCTTTAATATATACTACCGACGAAATTTCTGTGTTAAAATGTCAATATCAGGGTGTGAGAGACACAGTAAACTCGATGCTCAGCATCGCAGTAGAGACACTTGACATCCAGGAGGAGATACAATCGATGATATTAGCTGTGTTACTATCTTGCTAAAATTTGCCATGGATCTTGTAGTAAATGATTGCGACGCAATTTCTGTGATCAATCGTCAATGTGACGGTGCCAGGTATTTAAGAAGCCTGAAGTGGTGCATCAAAAAAGGGACACAATAATTCCAGGAGGAGATACATTCGTCGCGTGTTGCAGCGATACCCGCTCTTGTGGGAGTTCGGCATAGACCCTTTGATATTTACTACCAACGAAATTTCTGTGTTAAAATGTCAATATCAGGGTGCGAGGGACACAGTAAACTCGCTGGTCGGCATCGGACTAGAGACACTTGACATCCAGACGGAGATACAATCGTCGATATTAGCAGTGTTACTATCCTGCTAAAATTTGCCATGGATCTTGTAGTAAATGATTGCGACGCAATTTCTGTGATCAATCGTCAATGTGACGGTGCCAGGTATGTAAGATGCCTGAAGTGGTGCATCAAAAAAGAGACACAATAATTCCAGGAGGAGATACATTCGTCGTGTGTTGCAGCGATACCCGCTCTTGGGGGAGTTCGGCATATACCCTTTGATATTTACTACCAACGAAATTTCTGTGTTAAAATGTCAATATCAGGGTGCGAGAGACACAGTAAACTCGCTGCTCGGCATCGCAGTAGAGACACTTGACATCCAGACGGAGATACAATCGTCGATATTAGCTGTGTTACTATCTTGATAAAAATTGCCATGGATCTTGTAGTAAATGGTTGCGACGCAATTTCTGTGATCAATCGTCAATGTGACGGTGCCACGTATATAACGAGCCTGAAGTGATGCATCGGAAAAGAGACGCATTAATTCCAGGAGGAGATACATTCGTCGCGTGTTGCAGCGATACCCGCTCTTGGGGGAGTTCGGCATAGACCCTTTGATATTTACTACCAACGAAATTTCTATGTTAAAATGTCAATATCAGGGTGCGAGGGACACAGTAAACTCGCTGGTCGGCATCGGACTAGAGACATTTGACATCCAGACGGAGATACAATCGTCGATATTAGCAGTGTTACTGTCGTGCTAAAATTTGCCATGGATCTTGTAGTAAATGATTGCGACGCAATTTCTGTGATCAATCGTCAATGTGACGGTGCCAGGTATGTAAGAAGCCTGAAGTGGTGCATCAAAAAAGAGACACAATAATTCCAGGAGGAGATACATTCGTCGTGTGTTGCAGCTATACCCGCTCTTGGGGGAGTTCGGATTGGTCCCTTTAATATTTGCTACCGACGAGATTTCTGTGTTAAAATGTCAATATCAGGGTGCGAGAGACACAGTAAACACGCTGCTCGGCATCGCAGTAGAGACACTTGACATCCAGGAGGAGATACAATCGTCGATATGAGCAGTGTTACTATCGTGCTAAAATTTGCCATGGATCTTGTAGTAAATGATTGCGACGCAATTTCTGTGATCAATCGTCAATGTGACGGTGCCAGGTATGTAAGAATCCTGAAGTGGTCCATCAAAAAAGAGACACAATAATTCCACGAGGAGATACATTCGTCGTGTGTTGCAGCTATACCCGCTCTTGGGGGAGTTCGGATTAGTCCCTTTAATATTTGCTACCGACGAGATTCCTGTGTTAAAATGTAAATATCAGGGGACGAGGGACACAGTAAACTCGCTGGTCGGAATCGGACTAGAGACACTTGACATCCAGACGGAGACACAATCGTCGATATTAACTGTGTTACTATCTTGTTAAAATTTGCAATGGATCTTGTAGTAAATGATTGCGACGCAATTTCTGTGATCAATCGTCAATGTGACGGTGCCAGGTATATAACGAGCCTGAAGTGGTGCATCGGAAAAGAGACACATTAATTCCAGGAGGAGATACATTCGTCGCGTGTTGCAGCGATACCCGCTCTTGGGGGAGTTCGGCATAGACCCTTTGATATTTACTACCAACGAAATTTCTGTGTTAAAATGTCAATATCAGGGTGCGAGGGACACAGTAAACTCGCTGCTCGGCATCGCAGTAGAGACACTTGACATCCAGGAGGAGATACAATCGTCGATATTAACAGTGTTACTATCTTGCTAAAATTTGCCATGGATCTTGTAGTAAATGATTGCGACGCAATTTCTGTGATCAATCGTCAATATGACGGTGCCAGGTATATAAGAAGCCTGAAGTGGTGCATCAAAAAAGAGACACAATAATTCCAGGAGGAGATACATTCGTCGCGTGTTGCAGCGATACCCGCTCTTGTGGGAGTTCGTTATAGACCCTTTGATATTTACTACCAACGAAATTTCTGTGTTAAAATGTCAATATCAGGGTGCGAGGGACACAGTAAACTCGCTGGTCGGCATCGGACTAGAGACACTTGACATCCAGAGGGAGATACAATCGTCGATATTAGCAGTGTTACTATCTTGATAAAATTTGCCATGGATCTTGTAGTAAATGATTGCGACGCAATTTCTGTGATCAATCGTCAATGTGACGGTGCCAGGTATATAACGAGCCTGAAGTGGTGCATCGGAAAAGAGACACATTAATTCCAGGAGGAGATACATTCGTCGCGTGTTGCAGCGATACCCGCTCTTGGGGGAGTTCTGCTTAGACCCTTTGATATTTGTTACCGACGAGATTTCTGTGTTAAAATGTCAATATCAGGGAGCGAGAGACACAGTAAACTCGCTGCTCGGCATCGCAGTAGAGACACTTGACATCCAGGAGGAGATACAATCGTCGATATTAGCAGTGTTACTATCTTGCTAAAATTTGCCATGGATCTTGTAGTAAATGATTGCGACGCAATTTCTGTGATCAATCGTCAAAGTGACGGTGCCAGGTATATAACGAGCCTGAAGTGGTGCATCAAAAAAGAGACACAATAATTCCAGGAGGAGATACATTCGTCGTGTGTTGCAGCGATACCCGCTCTTGGGGGAGTTCGGCATATACCCTTTGATATTTACTACCAACGAAATTTCTGTGTTAAAATGACAATATCAGGGTGCGAGGGACACAGTAAACTCGCTGGTCGGCATCGGACTAGAGACATTTGACATCCAGACTGAGATACAATTGTCGATATTAGTTGTGTTACTGTCTTGATAAAATTTGCCATGGATCTTGTAGTAAATGATTGCGACGCAATTTCTGTGATCAATCGTCAATGTGACGGTGCCAGGTATATAACGAGCCTGAAGTGGTGCATCGGAAAAGAGACACAATAATTCCAGAAGGAGATACATTCGTCGTGTGTTGCAGCGATACCCGCTCTTGGGGGAGTTCGGCATAGACCCTTTGATATTTACTACCAACGAAATTTCTGTGTTAAAATGTCAATATCAGGGTGCGAGAGACACAGTAAACTCGCTGCTCGGCATCGCAGTAGAGACACTTGACATCCAGGAGGAGATACAATCGTCGATATTAGCAGTGTTACTGTCGTGCTAAAATTTGCCATGGATCTTGTAGTAAATGATTGCGACGCAATTTGTGTGATCAATCGTCAATGTGACGGTGCCAGGTATATAACGAGCCTGAAGTGGTGCATCGGAAAAGAGACACATTAATTCCAGGAGGAGATACATTCGTCGCGTATTGCAGCGATACCCGCTCTTGGGGGAGTTCAGCTTAGTCCCTTTAATATATACTACCGACGAAATTTCTGTGTTAAGATGTCAATATCAGGGGACGAGGGACACAGTAAACTCGCTGGTCGGCATCGGACTAGAGATACTTGACATCCAGACGGAGATACAATCGTCGATATTAGCAGTGTTACTATCTTGATAAAATTTGCCATGGATCTTGTAGTAAATGATTGCGACGCAATTTCTGTGATCAATCGTCAATGTGACGGTGCCAGGTATATAACGAGCCTGAAGTGGTGCATCGGAAAAGAGACACAATAATTCCAGGAGGAGATACATTCGTCGTGTGTTGCAGCGATACCCGCTCTTGGGGGAGTTCGGCATAGACCCTTTGATATTTACTACCAACGAAATTTCTGTGTTATAATGTCAATATCAGGGTGCGAGAGACACAGTAAACTCGCTGCTCGGCATCGCAGTAGAGACACTTGACATCCAGGAGGAGATACAATCGTCGATATTAGCAGTGTTACTGTCGTGCTAAAATTTGCCATGGATCTTGTAGTAAATGATTGCGACGCAATTTGTGTGATCAATCGTCAATGTGACGGTGCCAGGTATATAACGAGCCTGAAGTGGTGCATCGGAAAAGAGATACATTAATTCCAGGAGGAGATACATTCGTCGCGTGTTGCAGCGATACCCGCTCGTGGGGGAGTTCAGCTTAGTCCCTTTAATATATACTACCGACGAAATTTCTGTGTTAAAATGTCAATATCAGAGTGCGAGAGACACAGTAAACTCGCTGCTCGGCATCGCAGTAGAGACACTTGACATCCAGGAGGAGATACAATCGTCGATATTAGCTGTGTTACTATCTTGATAAAATTTGCCATGGATCTTGTAGTAAATGATTGCGACGCAATTTCTGTGATCAATCGTCAATGTGACGGTGCCAGGTATATAACGAGCCTGAAGTGGTGCATCGGAAAAGAGACACATTAATTCCAGGAGGAGATACATTCGTCGCGTGTTGCAGCGATACCCGCTCTTGGGGGAGTTCAGCTCAGTCCCTTTAATATATACTACCTACGAAATTTCTGTGTTAAAATGTCAATATCAGGGTGCGAGAGACACAGTAAACTCGCTGCTCGGCATCGCAGTAGAGACACTTGACATCCAGGAGGAGATACAATCGTCGATATTAGCAGTGTTACTATCGTGCTAAAATTTGCCATGGATCTTGTAGTAAATGATTGCGACGCAATTTCTGTGATCAATCGTCAATGTGACGGTGCCAGGTATGTAAGAAGCCTGAAGTGGTGCATCAAAAAAGAGACACAATAATTCCAGGAGGAGATACATTCGTCGTGTGTTGCAGCTATACCCGCTCTTGGGGGAGTTCGGATTAGTCCCTTTAATATTTGCTACCGACGAGATTTCTGTGTTAAAATGTCAATATCAGGGGACGAGGGACACAGTAAACTCGCTGGTCGGCATCGGACTAGAGACACTTGACATCCAGACGGAGATACAATCGTCGATATTAGCTGTGTTACTATCTTGTTAAAATTTGCCATGGATCTTGTAGTAAATGATTGCGACGCAATTTCTGTGATCAATCGTCAATGTGACGGTGCCAGGTATATAACGAGCCTGAAGTGGTGCATCGGAAAAGAGACACATTAATTCCAGGAGGAGATACATTCGTCGCGTGTTGCAGCGATACCCGCTCTTGGGGGAGTTCGGCATAGACCCTTTGATATTTACTACCAACGAAGACTCTGTGTTAAAATGTCAATATGAGGGTGCGAGGGACACAGTAAACTCGCTGCTCGGCATCGCAGTAGAGACACTTGACATCCTGACGGAGATACAATCGTCGATATTAGCAGTGTAACTGTCGTGCTAAAATTTGCCATGGATCTTGTAGTAAATGATTGCGACGCAATTTCTGTGATCAATCGTCAATGTGACGGTGCCAGGTATATAACGAGCCTGAAGTGGTGCATCGGAAAAGAGACACATTAATTCCAGGAGGAGATACATACGTCGCGTGTTGCAGCGATACCCGCTCTTGGGGGAGTTCGGATTAGTCCCTTTAATATTTGCTACCGACGAGATTTCTGTGTTAAAATGTCAATATCAGGGGACGAGGGACACAGTAAACTCGCTGGTCGGCATCGGACTAGAGACACTTGACATCCAGACGGAGATACAATCGTCGATATTAGCTGTGTTACTATCTTGTTAAAATTTGCCATGGATCTTGTAGTAAATGATTGCGACGCAATTTCTGTGATCAATCGTCAATGTGACGGTGCCAGGTATATAACGAGCCTGAAGTGGGTCATCGGAAAAGAGACACAATAATTCCAGGAGGAGATACATTCGTCGTGTGTTGCAGCGATACCCGCTCTTGGGGGAGTTCGGCATAGACCCTTTGATATTTACTACCAACGAAATTTCTGTGTTAAAATGTCAATATCAGGGTGCGAGAGACACAGTAAACTCGCTGCTCGGCATCGCAGTAGAGACACTTGACATCCAGGAGGAGATACAATCGTCGATATTAGCAGTGTTACTATCGTGCTAAAATTTGCCATGGATCTTGTAGTAAATGATTGCGACGCAATTTCTGTGATAAATCGTCAATGTGACGGTGCCAGGTATGTAAGAAGCCTGAAGTGGTGCATCAAAAAAGAGACACAATAACTCCAGGAGGAGATACATTCGTCGTGTGTTGCAGCGATACCCGCTCTTGGGGGAGTTCGGCATATACCCTTTGATATTTACTACCAACGAAATTTCTGTGTTAAAATGTCAATATCAGGGTGCGAGGGACACAGTAAACTCGCTGGTCGGCATCGGACTAGAGACACTTGACATCCAGACTGAGATACAATCGTCGATATTAGCTGTGTTACTATCTTGATAAAATTTGCCATGGATCTTGCAGTAAATGATTGCGACGCAATTTCTGTGATCAATCGTCAATGTGACGGTGCCAGGTATATAACGAGCCTGAAGTGGTGCATTGGAAAAGAGACACATTAATTCCAGGAGGAGATACATTCGTCGCGTGTTGCAGCGATACCCGCTCTTGGGGGAGTTCAGCTCAGTCCCTTTAATATATACTACCGACGAAATTTCTGTGTTAAAATGTCAATATCAGGGTGCGAGAGACACAGTAAACTCGCTGCTCGGCATCGCAGTAGAGACACTTGACATCCAGGAGGAGATACAATCGTCGATATTAGCAGTGTTACTATCGTGCTAAAATTTGCCATGGATCTTGTAGTAAATGATTGCGACGCAATTTCTGTGATCAATCGTCAATGTGACGGTGCCAGGTATGTAAGAAGCCTGAAGTGGTGCATCAAAAAAGAGACACAATAATTCCAGGAGGAGATACATTCGTCGTGTGTTGCAGCTATACCCGCTCTTGGGGGAGTTCGGATTAGTCCCTTTAATATTTGCTACCGACGAGATTTCTGTGTTAAAATGTCAATATCAGGGGACGAGGGACACAGTAAACTCGCTGGTCGGCATCGGACTAGAGACACTTGACATCCAGACGGAGATACAATCGTCGATATTAGCTGTGTTACTATCATGTTAAAATTTGCCATGGATCTTGTAGTAAATGATTGCGACGCAATTTCTGTGATCAATCGTCAATGTGACGGTGCCAGGTATATAACGAGCCTGAAGTGGTGCATCGGAAAAGAGACACATTAATTCCAGGAGGAGATACATTCGTCGCGTGTTGCAGCGATACCCGCTCGTGGGGGAGTTCAGCTCAGTCCCTTTAATATATACTACCTACGAAATTTCTGTGTTAAAATGTCAATATCAGGGTGCGAGAGACACAGTAAACTCGCTGCTCGGCATCGCAGTAGAGACACTTGACATCCAGGAGGAGATACAATCGTCGATATTAGCAGTGTTACTATCGTGCTAAAATTTGCCATGGATCTTGTAGTAAATGATTGCGACGCAATTTCTGTGATCAATCGTCAATGTGACGGTGCCAGGTATGTAAGAAGCCTGAAGTGGTGCATCAAAAAAGAGACACAATAATTCCAGGAGGAGATACATTCGTCGTGTGTTGCAGCTATACCCGCTCTTGGGGGAGTTCGGATTAGTCCCTTTAATATTTGCTACCGACGAGATTTCTGTGTTAAAATGTCAATATCAGGGGACGAGGGACACAGTAAACTCGCTGGTCGGCATCGGACTAGAGACACTTGACATCCAGACGGAGATACAATCGTCGATATTAGCTGTGTTACTATCTTGTTAAAATTTGCCATGGATCTTGTAGTAAATGATTGCGACGCAATTTCTGTGATCAATCGTCAATGTGACGGTGCCAGGTATATAACGAGCCTGAAGTGGTGCATCGGAAAAGAGACACATTAATTCCAGGAGGAGATACATTCGTCGCGTGTTGCAGCGATACCCGCTCTTGGGGGAGTTCGGCATAGACCCTTTGATATTTACTACCAACGAAGACTCTGTGTTAAAATGTCAATATCAGGGTGCGAGGGACACAGTAAACTCGCTGCTCGGCATCGCAGTAGAGACACTTGACATCCAGACGGAGATACAATCGTCGATATTAGCAGTGTTACTATCGTGCTAAAATTTGCCATGGATCTTGTAGTAAATGATTGCGACGCAATTTCTGTGATCAATCGTCAATGTGACGGTGCCAGGTATGTAAGAAGCCTGAAGTGGTGCATCAAAAGAGAGACACAATAATTCCAGGAGGAGATACATTCGTCGTGTGTTGCAGCTATACCCGCTCTTGTGGGAGTTCGAATTAGCCCCTTAAATAGTTGCTACCGACGAGATTTCTGTGTTAAAATGTGAATATCAGGGGACGAGGGACACAGTAAACTCGCTGCTCGGCATCGCAGTAGAGACACTTGACATCCAGACGGAGATACAATCGTCGATATTAGCTGTGTTACTATCTTGTTAAAATTTGCCATGGATCTTGTAGTAAATGATTGCGACGCAATTTCTGTGATCAATCGTCAATGTGACGGTGCCAGGTATATAACGAGCCTGAAGTGGTGCATCGGAAAAGAGACACAATAATTCCAGGAGGAGATACATTCGTCGTGTGTTGCAGCGATACCCGCTCTTGGGGGAGTTCGGCATAGACCCTTTGATATTTACTACCAACGAAATTTCTGTGTTAAAATGTCAATATCAGGGTGCGAGAGACACAGTAAACTCGCTGCTCGGCATCGCAGTAGAGACACTTGACATCCAGGAGGAGATACAATCGTCGATATTAGCAGTGTTACTATCTTGTTAAAATTTGCCATGGATCTTGTAGTAAATGATTGCGACGAAATTTGTGTGATCAATCGTCAATGTGACGGTGCCAGGTATATAACGAGCCTGAAGTGGTGCATCGGAAAAGAGACACATTAATTCCAGGAGGAGATAGATTCGTCGCGTGTTGCAGCGATACCCGCTCTTGGGGGAGTTCAGCTTAGTCCCTTTAATATATACTACCGACGAAATTTCTGTGTTAAAATGTCAATATCAGGGTGCGTGAGACACAGTAAACTCGCTGCTCGGCATCGCAGTAGAGACACTTGACATCCAGGAGGAGATACAATCGTCGATATTAGCAGTGTTACTATCGTGCTAAAATTTGCCATGGATCTTGTAGTAAATGATTGCGACGCAATTTCTGTGATAAATCGTCAATGTGACGGTGCCAGGTATGTAAGAAGCCTGAAGTGGTGCATCAAAAAAGAGACACAATAATTCCAGGAGGAGATACATTCGTCGTGTGTTGCAGCGATACCCGCTCTAGGGGGAGTTCGGCATATACCCTTTGATATTTACTACCAACGAAATTTCTGTGTTAAAATGTCAATATCAGGGTGCGAGGGACACAGTAAACTCGCTGGTCGGCATCGGACTAGAGACACTTGACATCCAGACTGAGATACAATCGTCGATATTAGCTGTGTTACTATCTTGATAAAATTTGCCATGGATCTTGCAGTAAATGATTGCGACGCAATTTCTGTGATCAATCGTCAATGTGACGGTGCCAGGTATATAACGAGCCTGAAGTGGTGCATCGGAAAAGAGACACATTAATTCCAGGAGGAGATACATTCGTCGCGTGTTGCAGCGATATCCGCTCTTGGGGGAGTTCAGCTTAGTCCCTTTAATATATACTACCGACGAAATTTCTGTGTTAAAATGTCAATATCAGGGTGCGAGGGACACAGTAAACTCGCTGCTCGGCATCGCAGTAGAGACACTTGACATCCAGGAGGAGATACAATCGTCGATATTAGCAGTGTTACTATCGTGCTAAAATTTGCCATGGATCTTGTAGTAAATGATTGCGACGCAATTTCTGTGATCAATCGTCAATGTGACGGTGCCAGGTATGTAAGAAGCCTGAAGTGGTGCATCAAAAAAGAGACACAATAATTCCAGGAGGAGATACATTCGTCGTGTGTTGCAGCGATACCCGCTCTTGGGGGAGTTCGGCATAGACCCTTTGATATTTACTACCAACGAAATTTCTGTGTTAAAATGTCAATATCAGGGTGCGAGAGACACAGTAAACTCGCTGGTCGGCATCGGACTAGAGACACTTGACGTCCAGACTGAGATACAATCGTCGATATTAGCTGTGTTACTATCTTGATAAAATTTGCCATGGATCTTGCAGTAAATGATTGCGACGCAATTTCTGTGATCAATCGTCAATGTGACGGTGCCAGGTATATAACGAGCCTGAAGTGGTGCATCGGAAAAGAGACACATTAATTCCAGGAGGAGATACATTCGTCGCGTGTTGCAGCGATACCCGCTCTTGGGGGAGTTCAGCTTAGTCCCTTTAATATATACCACCGACGAAATTTCTGTGTTAAAATGTCAATATCAGGGTGCGAGAGACACAGTAAACTCGCTGCTCGGCATCGCAGTAGAGACACTTGACATCCAGGAGGAGATACAATCGTCGATATTAGCAGTGTTACTATCGTGCTAAAATTTGCCATGGATCTTGTAGTAAATGATTGCGACGCAATTTCTGTGATAAATCGTCAATGTGACGGTGCCAGGTATGTAAGAAGCCTGAAGTGGTGCATCAAAAAAGAGACACAATAATTCCAGGAGGAGATACATTCGTCGTGTGTTGCAGCGATACCCGCTCTTGGGGGAGTTCGGCATATACCCTTTGATATTTACTACCAACGAAATTTCTGTGTTAAAATGTCAATATCAGGGTGCGAGGGACACAGTAAACTCGCTGGTCGGCATCGGACTAGAGACACTTGACATCCAGACTGAGATACAATCGTCGATATTAGCTGTGTTACTATCTCGATAAAATTTGCCATGGATCTTGCAGTAAATGATTGCGACGCAATTTCTGTGATCAATCGTCAATGTGACGGTGCCAGGTATATAACGAGCCTGAAGTGGTGCATTGGAAAAGAGACACATTAATTCCAGGAGGAGATACATTCGTCGCGTGTTGCAGCGATACCCGCTCTTGGGGGAGTTCAGCTCAGTCCCTTTAATATATACTACCGACGAAATTTCTGTGTTAAAATGTCAATATCAGGGTGCGAGAGACACAGTAAACTCGCTGCTCGGCATCGCAGTAGAGACACTTGACATCCAGGAGGAGATACAATCGTCGATATTAGCAGTGTTACTATCGTGCTAAAATTTGCCATGGATCTTGTAGTAAATGATTGCGACGCAATTTCTGTGATCAATCGTCAATGTGACTGTGCCAGGTATGTAAGAAGCCTGAAGTGGTGCATCAAAAAAGAGACACAATAATTCCAGGAGGAGATACATTCGTCGTGTGTTGCAGCTATACCCGCTCTTGGGGGAGTTCGGATTAGTCCCTTTAATATTTGCTACCGACGAGATTTCTGTGTTAAAATGTCAATATCAGGAGACGAGGGACACAGTAAACTCGCTGGTCGGCATCGGACTAGAGACACTTGACATCCAGACGGAGATACAGTCGTCGATATTAGCTGTGTTACTATCATGTTAAAATTTGCCATGGATCTTGTAGTAAATGATTGCGACGCAATTTCTGTGATCAATCGTCAATGTGACGGTGCCAGGTATATAACGAGCCTGAAGTGGTGCATCGGAAAAGAGACACATTAATTCCAGGAGGAGATACATTCGTCGCGTGTTGCAGCGATACCCGCTCTTGGGGGAGTTCAGCTTAGTCCCTTTAATATATACTACCGACGAAATTACTGTGTTAAAATGTCAATATCAGGGTGCGAGAGACACAGTAAACTCGCTGCTCGGCATCGCAGTAGAGACACTTGACATCCAGGAGGAGATACAATCGTCGATATTAGCAGTGTTACTATCGTGCTAAAATTTGCCATGGATCTTGTAGTAAATGATTGCGACGCAATTTCTGTGATAAATCGTCAATGTGACGGTGCCAGGTATGTAAGAAGCCTGAAGTGGTGCATCAAAAAAGAGACACAATAATTCCAGGAGGAGATACATTCGTCGTGTGTTGCAGCGATACACGCTCTTGGGGGAGTTCGGCATATACCCTTTGATAATTAATACCAACGAAATTTCTGTGTTAAAATGTCAATATCAGGGTGCGAGGGACACAGTAAACTCGCTGGTCGGCATCGGACTAGAGACACTTGACATCAAGACTGAGATACAATCGTCGATATTAGCTGTGTTACTATCTTGATAAAATTTGCCATGGATCTTGCAGTAAATGATTGCGACGCAATTTCTGTGATCAATCGTCAATGTGACGGTGCCAGGTATATAACGAGCCTGAAGTGGTGCATCGGAAAAGAGACACATTAATTCCAGGAGGAGATACATTCGTCGCGTGTTGCAGCGATACCCGCTCTTGGGGGAGTTCAGCTTAGTCCCTTTAATATATACCACCGACGAAATTTCTGTGTTAAAATGTCAATATCAGGGTGCGAGAGACACAGTAAACTCGCTGCTCGGCATCGCAGTAGAGACACTTGACATCCAGGAGGAGATACAATCGTCGATATTAGCAGTGTTACTATCGTGCTAAAATTTGCCATGGATCTTGTAGTAAATGATTGCGACGCAATTTCTGTGATAAATCGTCAATGTGACGGTGCCAGGTATGTAAGAAGCCTGAAGTGGTGCATCAAAAAAGAGACACAATAATTCCAGGAGGAGATACATTCGTCGTGTGTTGCAGCGATACCCGCTCTTGGGGGAGTTCGGCATATACCCTTTGATATTTACTACCAACGAAATTTCTGTGTTAAAATGTCAATATCAGGGTGCGAGGGACACAGTAAACTCGCTGGTCGGCATCGGACTAGAGACACTTGACATCCAGACTGAGATACAATCGTCGATATTAGCTGTGTTACTATCTCGATAAAATTTGCCATGGATCTTGCAGTAAATGATTGCGACGCAATTTCTGTGATCAATCGTCAATGTGACGGTGCCAGGTATATAACGAGCCTGAAGTGGTGCATTGGAAAAGAGACACATTAATTCCAGGAGGAGATACATTCGTCGCGTGTTGCAGCGATACCCGCTCTTGGGGGAGTTCAGCTCAGTCCCTTTAATATATACTACCGACGAAATTTCTGTGTTAAAATGTCAATATCAGGGTGCGAGAGACACAGTAAACTCGCTGCTCGGCATCGCAGTAGAGACACTTGACATCCAGGAGGAGATACAATCTTCGATATTAGCAGTGTTACTATCGTGCTAAAATTTGCCATGGATCTTGTAGTAAATGATTGCGACGCAATTTCTGTGATCAATCGTCAATGTGACGGTGCCAGGTATGTAAGAAGCCTGAAGTGGTGCATCAAAAAAGAGACACAATAATTCCAGGAGGAGATACATTCGTCGTGTGTTGCAGCGATACCCGCTCTTGGGGGAGTTCGGCATAGACCCTTTGATATTTACTACCAACGAAATTTCTGTGTTAAAATGTCAATATCAGGGTGCGAGAGACACAGTAAACTCGCTGGTCGGCATCGGACTAGAGACACTTGACGTCCAGACTGAGATACAATCGTCGATATTAGCTGTGTTACTATCTTGATAAAATTTGCCATGGATCTTGCAGTAAATGATTGCGACGCAATTTCTGTGATCAATCGTCAATGTGACGGTGCCAGGTATATAACGAGCCTGAAGTGGTGCATCGGAAAAGAGACACATTAATTCCAGGAGGAGATACATTCGTCGCGTGTTGCAGCGATACCCGCTCTTGGGGGAGTTCAGCTCAGTCCCTTTAATATATACTACCGACGAAATTTCTGTGTTAAAATGTCAATATCAGGGTGCGAGAGACACAGTAAACTCGCTGCTCGGCATCGCAGTAGAGACTCTTGACATCCAGGAGGAGATACAATCGTCGATATTAGCAGTGTTACTATCGTGCTAAAATTTGCCATGGATCTTGTAGTAAAAGATTCCGACGCAATTTCTGTGATCAATCGTCAATGTGACGGTGCCAGGTATATAACGAGCCTGAAGTGGTGCATCAAAAAAGAGACACAATAATTCCAGGAGGAGATACATTCGTCGCGTGTTGCAGCGATACCCGCTCTTGGGGGAGTTCGGCATAGACCCTTTGATATTTACTACCAACGAAATTTCTGTGTTAAAATGTCAATATCAGGGTGCGAGGGACACAGTAAACTCGCTGGTCGGCATCGGACTAGAGACACTTGACATCCAGACTGAGATACAATCGTCGATATTAGCTGTGTTACTATCTCGATAAAATTTGCCATGGATCTTGCAGTAAATGATTGCGACGCAATTTCTGTGATCAATCGTCAATGTGACGGTGCCAGGTATATAACGAGCCTGAAGTGGTGCATTGGAAAAGAGACACATTAATTCCAGGAGGAGATACATTCGTCGCGTGTTGCAGCGATACCCGCTCTTGGGGGAGTTCAGCTCAGTCCCTTTAATATATACTACCGACGAAATTTCTGTGTTAAAATGTCAATATCTGGGTGCGAGAGACACAGTAAACTCGCTGCTCGGCATCGCAGTAGAGACACTTGACATCCAGGAGGAGATACAATCGTCGATATTAGCAGTGTTACTATCGTGCTAAAATTTGCCATGGATCTTGTAGTAAATGATTGCGACGCAATTTCTGTGATCAATCGTCAATGTGACTGTGCCAGGTATGTAAGAAGCCTGAAGTGGTGCATCAAAAAAGAGACACAATAATTCCAGGAGGAGATACATTCGTCGTGTGTTGCAGCTATACCCGCTCTTGGGGGAGTTCGGATTAGTCCCTTTAATATTTGCTACCGACGAGATTTCTGTGTTAAAATGTCAATATCAGGAGACGAGGGACACAGTAAACTCGCTGGTCGGCATCGGACTAGAGACACTTGACATCCAGACGGAGATACAGTCGTCGATATTAGCTGTGTTACTATCATGTTAAAATTTGCCATGGATCTTGTAGTAAATGATTGCGACGCAATTTCTGTGATCAATCGTCAATGTGACGGTGCCAGGTATATAACGAGCCTGAAGTGGTGCATCGGAAAAGAGACACATTAATTCCAGGAGGAGATACATTCGTCGCGTGTTGCAGCGATACCCGCTCTTGGGGGAGTTCAGCTTAGTCCCTTTAATATATACTACCGACGAAATTACTGTGTTAAAATGTCAATATCAGGGTGCGAGAGACACAGTAAACTCGCTGCTCGGCATCGCAGTAGAGACACTTGACATCCAGGAGGAGATACAATCGTCGATATTAGCAGTGTTACTATCGTGCTAAAATTTGCCATGGATCTTGTAGTAAATGATTGCGACGCAATTTCTGTGATAAATCGTCAATGTGACGGTGCCAGGTATGTAAGAAGCCTGAAGTGGTGCATCAAAAAAGAGACACAATAATTCCAGGAGGAGATACATTCGTCGTGTGTTGCAGCGATACACGCTCTTGGGGGAGTTCGGCATATACCCTTTGATAATTAATACCAACGAAATTTCTGTGTTAAAATGTCAATATCAGGGTGCGAGGGACACAGTAAACTCGCTGGTCGGCATCGGACTAGAGACACTTGACATCAAGACTGAGATACAATCGTCGATATTAGCTGTGTTACTATCTTGATAAAATTTGCCATGGATCTTGCAGTAAATGATTGCGACGCAATTTCTGTGATCAATCGTCAATGTGACGGTGCCAGGTATATAACGAGCCTGAAGTGGTGCATCGGAAAAGAGACACATTAATTCCAGGAGGAGATACATTCGTCGCGTGTTGCAGCGATACCCGCTCTTGGGGGAGTTCAGCTTAGTCCCTTTAATATATACCACCGACGAAATTTCTGTGTTAAAATGTCAATATCAGGGTGCGAGAGACACAGTAAACTCGCTGCTCGGCATCGCAGTAGAGACACTTGACATCCAGGAGGAGATACAATCGTCGATATTAGCAGTGTTACTATCGTGCTAAAATTTGCCATGGATCTTGTAGTAAATGATTGCGACGCAATTTCTGTGATAAATCGTCAATGTGACGGTGCCAGGTATGTAAGAAGCCTGAAGTGGTGCATCAAAAAAGAGACACAATAATTCCAGGAGGAGATACATTCGTCGTGTGTTGCAGCGATACCCGCTCTTGGGGGAGTTCGGCATATACCCTTTGATATTTACTACCAACGAAATTTCTGTGTTAAAATGTCAATATCAGGGTGCGAGGGACACAGTAAACTCGCTGGTCGGCATCGGACTAGAGACACTTGACATCCAGACTGAGATACAATCGTCGATATTAGCTGTGTTACTATCTCGATAAAATTTGCCATGGATCTTGCAGTAAATGATTGCGACGCAATTTCTGTGATCAATCGTCAATGTGACGGTGCCAGGTATATAACGAGCCTGAAGTGGTGCATTGGAAAAGAGACACATTAATTCCAGGAGGAGATACATTCGTCGCGTGTTGCAGCGATACCCGCTCTTGGGGGAGTTCAGCTCAGTCCCTTTAATATATACTACCGACGAAATTTCTGTGTTAAAATGTCAATATCAGGGTGCGAGAGACACAGTAAACTCGCTGCTCGGCATCGCAGTAGAGACACTTGACATCCAGGAGGAGATACAATCGTCGATATTAGCAGTGTTACTATCGTGCTAAAATTTGCCATGGATCTTGTAGTAAATGATTGCGACGCAATTTCTGTGATCAATCGTCAATGTGACTGTGCCAGGTATGTAAGAAGCCTGAAGTGGTGCATCAAAAAAGAGACACAATAATTCCAGGAGGAGATACATTCGTCGTGTGTTGCAGCTATACCCGCTCTTGGGGGAGTTCGGATTAGTCCCTTTAATATTTGCTACCGACGAGATTTCTGTGTTAAAATGTCAATATCAGGAGACGAGGGACACAGTAAACTCGCTGGTCGGCATCGGACTAGAGACACTTGACATCCAGACGGAGATACAGTCGTCGATATTAGCTGTGTTACTATCATGTTAAAATTTGCCATGGATCTTGTAGTAAATGATTGCGACGCAATTTCTGTGATCAATCGTCAATGTGACGGTGCCAGGTATATAACGAGCCTGAAGTGGTGCATCGGAAAAGAGACACATTAATTCCAGGAGGAGATACATTCGTCGCGTGTTGCAGCGATACCCGCTCGTGGGGGAGTTCAGCTCAGTCCCTTTAATATATACTACCGACGAAATTTCTGTGTTAAAATGTCAATATCAGGGTGCGAGAGACACAGTAAACTCGCTGCTCGGCATCGCAGTAGAGACACTTGACATCCAGGAGGAGATACAATCGTCGATATTAGCAGTGTTACTATCGTGCTAAAAATTGCCATGGATCTTGTAGTAAATGATTGCGACGCAATTTCTGTGATCAATCGTCAATGTGACGGTGCCAGGTATATAACGAGCCTGAAGTAGTGCATCGGAGAAGAGACACATTAATTCCAGGAGGAGATACATTCGTCGCGTGTTGCAGCGATACCCGCTCTTGGGGGAGTTCAGCTTAGTCCCTTTAATATATACTACCGACGAAATTTCTGTGTTAAAATGTCAATATCAGGGTGCGAGAGACACAGTAAACTCGCTGCTCGGCATCGCAGTAGAGACACTTGACATCCAGGAGGAGATACAATCGTCGATATTAGCAGTGTTACTATCGTGCTAAAATTTGCCATGGATCTTGTAGTAAATGATTGCGACGCAATTTCTGTGATCAATCGTCAATGTGACGGTGCCAGGTATGTAAGAAGCCTGAAGTGGTGCATCAAAAAAGAGACACAATAATTCCAGGAGGAGATACATTCGTCGTGTGTTGCAGCTATACCCGCTCTTGGGGGAGTTCGGATTAGTCCCTTTAATATTTGCTACCGACGAGATTTCTGTGTTAAAATGTCAATATCAGGAGACGAGGGACACAGTAAACTCGCTGGTCGGCATCGGACTAGAGACACTTGACATCCAGACGGAGATACAGTCGTCGATATTAGCTGTGTTACTATCATGTTAAAATTTGCCATGGATCTTGTAGTAAATGATTGCGACGCAATTTCTGTGATCAATCGTCAATGTGACGGTGCCAGGTATATAACGAGCCTGAAGTGGTGCATCGGAAAAGAGACACATTAATTCCAGGAGGAGATACATTCGTCGCGTGTTGCAGCGATACCCGCTCTTGGGGGAGTTCAGCTTAGTCCCTTTAATATATACTACCGACGAAATTACTGTGTTAAAATGTCAATATCAGGGTGCGAGAGACACAGTAAACTCGCTGCTCGGCATCGCAGTAGAGACACTTGACATCCAGGAGGAGATACAATCGTCGATATTAGCAGTGTTACTATCGTGCTAAAATTTGCCATGGATCTTGTAGTAAATGATTGCGACGCAATTTCTGTGATCAATCGTCAATGTGACGGTGCCAGGTATGTAAGAAGCCTGAAGTGGTGCATCAAAAAAGAGACACAATAATTCCAGGAGGAGATACATTCGTCGTGTGTTGCAGCGATACACGCTCTTGGGGGAGTTCGGCATATACCCTTTGATATTTACTACCAACGAAATTTCTGTGTTAAAATGTCAATATCAGGGTGCGAGGGACACAGTAAACTCGCTGGTCGGCATCGGACTAGAGACACTTGACATCAAGACTGAGATACAATCGTCGATATTAGCTGTGTTACTATCTTGATAAAATTTGCCATGGATCTTGCAGTAAATGATTGCGACGCAATTTCTGTGATCAATCGTCAATGTGACGGTGCCAGGTATATAACGAGCCTGAAGTGGTGCATCGGAAAAGAGACACATTAATTCCAGGAGGAGATACATTCGTCGCGTGTTGCAGCGATACCCGCTCTTGGGGGAGTTCAGCTTAGTCCCTTTAATATATACTACCGACGAAATTTCTGTGTTAAAATGTCAATATCAGGGTGCGAGAGACACAGTAAACTCGCTGCTCGGCATCGCAGTAGAGACACTTGACATCCAGGAGGAGATACAATCGTCGATATTAGCAGTGTTACTATCGTGCTAAAATTTGCCATGGATCTTGTAGTAAATGATTGCGACGCAATTTCTGTGATAAATCGTCAATGTGACGGTGCCAGGTATGTAAGAAGCCTGAAGTGGTGCATCAAAAAAGAGACACAATAATTCCAGGAGGAGATACATTCGTCGTGTGTTGCAGCGATACCCGCTCTTGGGGGAGTTCGGCATATACCCTTTGATATTTACTACCAACGAAATTTCTGTGTTAAAATGTCAATATCAGGGTGCGAGGGACACAGTAAACTCGCTGGTCGGCATCGGACTAGAGACACTTGACATCCAGACTGAGATACAATCGTCGATATTAGCTGTGTTACTATCTTGATAAAATTTGCCATGGATCTTGCAGTAAATGATTGCGACGCAATTTCTGTGATCAATCGTCAATGTGACGGTGCCAGGTATATAACGAGCCTGAAGTGGTGCATCGGAAAAGAGACACATTAATTCCAGGAGGAGATACATTCGTCGCGTGTTGCAGCGATACCCGCTCGTGGGGGAGTTCAGCTCAGTCCCTTTAATATATACTACCGACGAAATTTCTGTGTTAAAATGTCAATATCAGGGTGCGAGAGACACAGTAAACTCGCTGCTCGGCATCGCAGTAGAGACACTTGACATCCAGGAGGAGATACAATCGTCGATATTAGCAGTGTTACTATCGTGCTAAAATTTGCCATGGATCTTGTAGTAAATGATTGCGACGCAATTTCTGTGATCAATCGTCAATGTGACGGAGCCAGGTATGTAAGAAGCCTGAAGTGGTGCATCAAAAAAGAGACACAATAATTCCAGGAGGAGATACATTCGTCGTGTGTTGCAGCTATACCCGCTCTTGGGGGAGTTCGGATTAGTCCCTTTAATATTTGCTACCGACGAGATTTCTGTGTTAAAATGTCAATATCAGGAGACGAGGGACACAGTAAACTCGCTGGTCGGCATCGGACTAGAGACACTTGACATCCAGACGGAGATACAATCGTCGATATTAGCTGTGTTACTACCTTGTTAAAATTTGCCATGGATCTTGTAGTAAATGATTGCGACACAATTTCTGTGATCAATCGTCAATGTGACGGTGCCAGGTATATAACGAGCCTGAAGTGGTGCATCGGAAAAGAGACACATTAATTCCAGGAGGAGATACATTCGTCGCGTGTTGCAGCGATACCCGCTCTTGGGGGAGTTCGGCATAGACCCTTTGATATTTACTACCAACGAAATTTCTGTGTTAAAATGTCAATATCAGGGTGCGAGGGACACAGTAAACTCGCTGCTCGGCATCGCAGTAGAGACACTTGACATCCAGGAGGAGATACAATCGTCGATATTAGCAGTGTTACTATCGTGCTAAAATTTGCCATGGATCTTGTAGTAAATGATTGCGACGCAATTTCTGTGATCAATCGTCAATGTGACGGTGCCAGGTATGTAAGAAGCCTGAAGTTGTGCATCAAAAAAGAGACACAATAATTCCAGGAGGAGATACATTCGTCGTGTGTTGCAGCTATACCCGCTCTTGGGGGAGTTCGGATTAGTCCCTTTAATATTTGCTACCGACGAGATTTCTGTGTTAAAATGTCAATATCAGGGTGCGAGAGGCACAGTAAACTCGCTGCTCGGCATCGCAGTAGAGACACTTGACATCCAGACGGAGATACAATCGTCGATATTAGCTGTGTTACTATCTTGTTAAAATTAGCCATGGATCTTGTAGTAAATGATTGCGACGCAATTTCTGTGATCAATCGTCAATGTGACGGTGCCAGGTATATAACGAGCCTGAAGTGGTGCATCGGAAAAGAGACACATTAATTCCAGGAGGAGATACATTCGTCGCGTGTTGCAGCGATACCCGCTCTTGGGGGAGTTCAGCTTAGTCCCTTTAATATATACTACCGACGAAATTTCTGTGTTAAAATGTCAATATCAGGGTGCGAGAGGCACAGTAAACTCGCTGCTCGGCATCGCAGTAGAGACACTTGACATCCAGGAGGAGATACAATCGTCGATATTAGCAGTGTTACTATCGTGCTAAAATTTGCCATGGATCTTGTAGTAAATGATTGCGACGCAATTTCTGTGAGAAATCGTCAATGTGACGGTGCCAGGTATGTAAGAAGCCTGAAGTGGTGCATCAAAAAAGAGACACAATAATTCCAGGAGGAGATACATTCGTCGTGTGTTGCAGCGATACCCGCTCTTGGGGGAGTTCGGCATAGACCCTTTGATATTTACTACCAACGAAATTTCTGTGTTAAAATGTCAATATCAGGGTGCGAGAGACACAGTGAACTCGCTGCTCGGCATCGCAGTAGAGACACTTGACATCCAGGAGGAGATACAATCGTCGATATTAGCAGTGTTACTATCGTGCTTAAATTTGCCATGGATCTTGTAGTAAATGATTGCGACGCAATTTCTGTGATAAATCGTCAATGTGACGGTGCCAGGTATGTAAGAAGCCTGAAGTAGTGCATCAGAAAAGAGACACAATAATTCCAGGAGGAGATACATTCGTCGTGTGTTGCAGCGATACCCGCTCTTGGGGGAGTTCGGCATAGACCCTTTGATATTTACTACCAACGAAATTTCTGTGTTAAAATGTCAATATCAGGGTGCGAGGGACACAGTAAACTCGCTGGTCGGCATCGGACTAGAGACACTTGACATCCAGACTGAGATACAATCGTCGATATTAGCTGTGTTACTATCTTGATAAAATTTGCCATGGATCTTGCAGTAAATGATTGCGACGCAATTTCTGTGATCAATCGTCAATGTGACGGTGCCAGGTATATAACGAGCCTGAAGTGGTGCATCGGAAAAGAGACACATTAATTCCAGGAGGAGATACATTCGTCGCGTGTTGCAGCGATACCCGCTCTTGGGGGAGTTCAGCTCAGTCCCTTTAATATATACTACCGACGAAATTTCTGTGTTAAAATGTCAATATCAGGGTGCGAGAGACACAGTAAACTCGCTGCTCGGCATCGCAGTAGAGACACTTGACATCCAGGAGGAGATACAATCGTCGATATTAGCAGTGTTACTATCGTGCTAAAATTTGCCATGGATCTTGTAGTAAATGATTGCGACGCAATTTCTGTGATCAATCGTCAATGTGACGGTGCCAGGTATGTAAGAAGCCTGAAGTGGTGCATCAAAAAAGAGACACAATAATTACAGGAGGAGATACATTCGTCGTGTGTTGCAGCTATACCCGCTCTTGGGGGAGTTCGGATTAGTCCCTTTAATATTTGCTACCGACCAGATTTCTGTGTTAAAATGTCAATATCAGGAGACGAGGGACACAGTAAACTCGCTGGTCGGCATCGGACTAGAGACACTTGACATCCAGACGGAGATACAATCGTCGATATTAGCTGTGTTACTATCTTGTTAAAATTTGCCATGGATCTTGTAGTAAATGATTGCGACGCAATTTCTGTGATCAATCGTCAATGTGACGGTGCCAGGTATATAACGAGCCTGAAGTGGTGCATCGGAAAAGAGACACATTAATTCCAGGAGGAGATACATTCGTCGCGTGTTGCAGCGATACCCGCTCTTGGGGGAGTTCGGCATAGACCCTTTGATATTTACTACCAACGAAATTTCTGTGTTAAAATGTCAATATCAGGGTGCGAGGGACACAGTAAACTCGCTGCTCGGCATCGCAGTAGAGACACTTGACATCCAGGAGGAGATACAATCGTCGATATTAGCAGTGTTACTATCGTGCTAAAATCTGCCATGGATCTTGTAGTAAATGATTGCGACGCAATTTCTGTGATCAATCGTCAATGTGACGGTGCCAGGTATGTAAGAAGCCTGAAGTGGTGCATCAAAAAAGAGACACAATAATTCCAGGAGGAGATACATTCGTCGTGTGTAGCAGCTATACCCGCTCTTGGGGGAGTTCGGATTAGTCCCTTTAATATTTGCTACCGACGAGATTTGTGTGTTAAAATGTAAATATCAGGGGACGAGGGACACAGTAAACTCGCTGGTCGGCATCGGACTAGAGACACTTGACATCCAGACGGAGATACAATCGTCGATATTAGCTGTGTTACTATCTTGCTAAAATTCGCCATGGATCTTGTAGTAAATGATTGCGACGCAATTTCTGTGATCAATCGTCAATGTGACGGTGCCAGGTATATAACGAGCCTGAAGTGGTGCATCGGAAAAGAGACACATTAATTCCAGGAGCAGATACATTCGTCGCGTGTTGCAGCGATACCCGCTCTTGGGGGAGTTCAGCTCAGTCCCTTTAATATATACTACCGACGAAATTTCTGTGTTAAAATGTCAATATCAGGGTGCGAGAGACACAGTAAACTCGCTGCTCGGCATCGCAGTAGAGACACTTGACATCCAGGAGGAGATACAATCGTCGATATTAGCAGTGTTACTATCGTGCTAAAATTTGCCATGGATCTTGTAGTAAATGATTGCGACGCAATTTCTGTGATCAATCGTCAATGTGACGGTGCCAGGTATGTAAGAAGCCTGAAGTGGTGCATCAAAAAAGAGACACAATAATTCCAGGAGGAGATACATTCGTCGTGTGTTGCAGCTATACCCGCTCTTGGGGGAGTTCGGATTAGTCCCTTTAATATTTGCTACCGACGAGATTTCTGTGTTAAAATGTAAATATCAGGGGACGAGGGACACAGTAAACTCGCTGGTCGGCATCGGACTAGAGACACTTGACATCCAGACGGAGATACAATCGTCGATATTAGCTGTGTTACTATCTTGTTAAAATTTGCCATGGATCTTGTAGTAAATGATTGCGACGCAATTTCTGTGATCAATCGTCAATGTGACGGTGCCAGGTATATAACGAGCCTGAAGTGGCGCATCGGAAAAGAGACACATTAATTCCAGGAGGAGATACATTCGTCGCGTGTTGCAGCGATACCCGCTCTTGGGGGAGTTCAGCTTAGTCCCTTTAATATATACTACCGACGAAATTTCTGTGTTAAAATGTCAATATCAGGGTGCGAGAGACACAGTAATCTCGCTGCTCGGCATCGCAGTAGAGACACTTGACATCCAGGAGGAGATACAATCGTCGATATTAGCAGTGTTACTATCGTGCTAAAATTTGCCATGGATCTTGTAGTAAATGATTGCGACGCAATTTCTGTGATCAATCGTCAATGTGACGGAGCCAGGTATGTAAGAAGCCTGAAGTGGTGCATCAAAAAAGAGACACAATAATTCCAGGAGGAGATACATTCGTCGTGTGTTGCAGCTATACCCGCTCTTAGGGGAGTTCGGATTAGTCCCTTTAATATTTGCTACCGACGAGATTTCTGTGTTAAAATGTCAATATCAGGGGACGAGGGACACAGTAAACTCGCTGGTCGGCATCGGACTAGAGACACTTGACATCCAGACGGAGATACAATCGTCGATATTAGCTGTGTTACTATCTTGTTAAAATTTGCCATGGATCTTGTAGTAAATGATTGCGACGCAATTTCTGTGATCAGTCGTCAATGTGACGGTGCCAGGTATATAACGAGCCTGAAGTGGTGCATCAAAAAAGAGACACAATAATTCCAGGAGGAGATACATTCGTCGGGTGTTGCAGCGATACCCGCTCTTGGGGGAGTTCGGCATATACCCTTTGATATTTACTACCAACGAAATTTCTGTGTTAAAATGTCAATATCAGGGTGCGAGGGACGCAGTAAACTCGCTGGTCGGCATCGGACTAGAGACACTTGACATCCAGACTGAGATACAATCGTCGATATTAGCTGTGTTACTATCTAGCTAAAATTTGCCATGGATCTTGTAGTAAATGATTGCGACGCAATTTCTGTGATCAATCGTCAATGTGACGGTGCCAGGTATATAACGAGCCTGAAGTGGTGCTTCAAAAAAGAGACACAATAATTCCAGGAGGAGATACATTCGTCGCGTGTTGCAGCGATACCCGCTCTTGGGGGAGTTCGGCATAGACCCTTTGATATTTACTACCAACGAAATTTCTGTGTTAAAATGTCAATATCAGGGTGCGAGGGACACAGTAAACTCGCTGGTCGGCAACGGACTAGAGACACTTGACATCCAGGAGGAGATACAATCGACGATATTAGCTGTGTTACTATCTTGCTAAAATTTGCCATGGATCTTGTAGTAAATGATTGCGACGCAATTTCTGTGATCAATCGTCAATGTGACGGTGCCAGGTATATAACGAGCCTGAAGTGGTGCATCAAAAAAGAGACACAATAATTCCAGGAGGAGATACATTCGTCGCGTGTTGCAGCGATACCTGCTCTTGGGGGAGTTCGGCATAGACCCTTTGATATTTACTACTAACGAAATTTCTGTGTTAAAATGTCAATATCAGGGTGCGAGGGACACAGTAAACTCGCTGCTCGGCATCGCAGTAGAGACACTTGACATCCAGGAGGAGATACAATCGTCGATATTAGCAGTGTTACTATCGTGCTAAAATTTGCCATGGATCTTGTAGTAAATGATTGCGACGCAATTTCTGTGATCAATCGTCAATGTGACGGTGCCAGGTATGTAAGAAGCCTGAAGTGGTGCATCAAAAAAGAGACACAATAATTCCAGGAGGAGATACATTCGTCGTGTGTAGCAGCTATACCCGCTCTTGGGGGAGTTCGGATTAGTCCCTTTAATATTTGCTACCGACGAGATTAGTGTGTTAAAATGTAAATATCAGGGGACGAGGGACACAGTAAACTCGCTGGTCGGCATCGGACTAGAGACACTTGACATCCAGACGGAGATACAATCGTCGATATTAGCTGTGTTACTATCTTGCTAAAATTCGCCATGGATCTTGTAGTAAATGATTGCGACGCAATTTCTGTGATCAATCGTCAATGTGACGGTGCCAGGTATATAACGAGCCTGAAGTGGTGCATCGGAAAAGAGACACATTAATTCCAGGAGCAGATACATTCGTCGCGTGTTGCAGCGATACCCGCTCTTGGGGGAGTTCAGCTCAGTCCCTTTAATATATACTACCGACGAAATTTCTGTGTTAAAATGTCAATATCAGGGTGCGAGAGACACAGTAAACTCGCTGCTCGGCATCGCAGTAGAGACACTTGACATCCAGGAGGAGATACAATTGTCGATATTAGCAGTGTTACTATCGTGCTAAAATTTGCCATGGATCTTGTAGTAAATGATTGCGACGCAATTTCTGTGATCAATCGTCAATGTGACGGTGCCAGGTATGTAAGAAGCCTGAAGTGGTGCATCAAAAAAGAGACACAATAATTCCAGGAGGAGATACATTCGTCGTGTGTTGCAGCTATACCCGCTCTTGGGGGAGTTCGGATTAGTCCCTTTAATATTTGCTACCGACGAGATTTCTGTGTTAAAATGTAAATATCAGGGGACGAGGGACACAGTAAACTCACTGGTCGGCATCGGACTAGAGACACTTGACATCCAGACGGAGATACAATCGTCGATATTAGCTGTGTTACTATCTTGTTAAAATTTGCCATGGATCTTGTAGTAAATGATTGCGACGCAATTTCTGTGATCAATCGTCAATGTGACGGTGCCAGGTATATAACGAGCCTGAAGTGGTGCATCAAAAAAGAGACACAATAATTCCAGGAGGAGATACATTCGTCGGGTGTTGCAGCGATACCCGCTCTTGGGGGAGTTCGGCATATACCCTTTGATATTTACTACCAACGAAATTTCTGTGTTAAAATGTCAATATCAGGGTGCGAGGGACACAGTAAACTCGCTGGTCGGCATCGGACTAGAGACACTTGACATCCAGACTGAGATACAATCGTCGATATTAGCTGTGTTACTATCTAGCTAAAATTTGCCATGGATCTTGTAGTAAATGATTGCGACGCAATTTCTGTGATCAATCGTCAATGTGACGGTGCCAGGTATATAACGAGCCTGAAGTGGTGCTTCAAAAAAGAGACACAATAATTCCAGGAGGAGATACATTCGTCGCGTGTTGCAGCGATACCCGCTATTGGGGGAGTTCGGCATAGACCCTTTGATATTTACTACCAACGAAATTTCTGTGTTAAAATGTCAATATCAGGGTGCGAGGGACACAGTAAACTCGCTGGTCGGCATCGGACTAGAGACACTTGACATCCAGACGGAGATACAATCGTCGATATTAGCTGTGTTACTATCTTGATAAAATTTGCCATGGATCTTGTAGTAAATGATTGCGACGCAATTTCTGTGATCAATCGTCAATGTGACGGTGCCAGGTATATAACGAGCCTGAAGTGGTGCATCGGAAAAGAGACACATTAATTCCAGGAGGAGATACATTCGTCGCGTGTTGCAGCGATACCCGCTCTTGGGGGAGTTCAGCTTAGTCCCTTTAATATATACTACCGACGAAATTTCTGTGTTAAAATGTCAATATCAGGGTGCGAGAGACACAGTAAACTCGCTGCTCGGCATCGCAGTAGAGACACTTGACATCCAGGAGGAGATACAATCGTCGATATTAGCAGTGTTACTATCGTGCTAAAATTTGCCATGGATCTTGTAGTAAATGATTGCGACGCAATTTCTGTGATCAATCGTCAATGTGACGGAGCCAGGTATGTAAGAAGCCTGAAGTGGTGCATCAAAAAAGAGACACAATAATTACAGGAGGAGATACATTCGTCGTGTGTTGCAGCTATACCCGCTCTTGGGGGAGTTCGGATTAGTCCCTTTAATATTTGCTACCGACGAGATTTGTGTGTTAAAATGTAAATATCAGGGGACGAGGGACACAGTAAACTCGCTGGTCGGCATCGGACTAGAGACACTTGACATCCAGACGGAGATACAATCGTCGATATTAGCTGTGTTACTATCTTGTTAAAATTTGCCATGGATCTTGTAGTAAATGATTGCGACGCAATTTCTGTGATCAATCGTCAATGTGACGGTGCCAGGTATATAACGAGCCTGAAGTGGTGCATCGGAAAAGAGACACATTAATTCCAGGAGGAGATACATTCGTCGCGTGTTGCAGCGATACCCGCTCTTGGGGGAGTTCGGCATAGACCCTTTGATATTTACTACCAACGAAATTTCTGTGTTAAAATGTCAATATCAGGGTGCGAGGGACACAGTAAACTCGCTGCTCGGCATCGCAGTAGAGACACTTGACATCCAGGAGGAGATACAATCGTCGATATTAGCAGTGTTACTATCGTGCTAAAATTTGCCATGGATCTTGTAGTAAATGATTGCGACGCAATTTCTGTGATCAATCGTCAATGTGACGGTGCCAGGTATGTAAGAAGCCTGAAGTGGTGCATCAAAAAAGAGACACAATAATTCCAGGAGGAGATACATTCGTCGTGTGTTGCAGCTATACCCGCTCTTGGGGGAGTTCGGATTAGTCCCTTTAATATTTGCTACCGACGAGATTTCTGTGTTAAAATGTAAATATCAGAGGACGAGGGACACAGTAAACTCGCTGTTTGGCATCGGAATAGAGACGTTTGACATCCAGACGGAGATACAATCGTCGATATTAGCAGTGTTACTATCTTGCTAAAATTTGCCATGGATCTTGTAGTAAATGATTGCGACGCAATTTCTGTGATCAATCGTCAATGTGACGGTGCCAGGTATGTAAGAAGCCTGAAGTGGTGCATCAAAAAAGAGACACAATAATTCCAGGAGGAGATACATTCGTCGTGTGTTGCAGCTATACCCGCTCTTGGGGGAGTTCGGCATAGACCCTTTGATATTTACTACCAACGAAATTTCTGTGTTAAAATGTCAATATCAGGGTGCGAGGGACACAGTAAACTCGCTGGTCGGCATCGGACTAGAGACACTTGACATCCAGACGGAGATACAATCGTCGATATTAGCTGTGTTACTATCTTGATAAAATTTGCCATGGATCTTGTAGTAAATGATTGCGACGCAATTTCTGTGATCAATCGTCAATGTGACGGTGCCAGGTATATAACGAGCCTGAAGTGGTGCATCGGAAAAGAGACACATTAATTCCAGGAGGAGATACATTCGTCGCGTGTTGCAGCGATACCCGCTCTTGGGGGAGTTCGGCATAGACCCTTTGATATTTACTACCAACGAAATTTCTGTGTTAAAATGTCAATATCAGGGTGCGAGGGACACAGTAAACTCGCTGCTCGGCATCGCAGTAGAGACACTTGACATCCAGGAGGAGATACAATCGTCGATATTAGCTGTGTTACTATCGTGCTAAAATTTGCCATGGATCTTGTAGTAAATGATTGCGACGCAATTTCTGTGATCAATCGTCAATGTGACGGTGCCAGGTATGTAAGAAGCCTGAAGTGGTGCATCAAAAAAGAGACACAATAATTCCAGGAGGAGATACATTCGTCGTGTGTTGCAGCTATACCCGCTCTTGGGGGAGTTCGGATTAGTCCCTTTAATATTTGCTACCGACGAGATTTCTGTGTTAAAATGTAAATATCAGGGGACGAGGGACACAGTAAACTCGCTGGTCGGCATCGGACTAGAGACACTTGACATCCAGACGGAGATACAATCGTCGATATTAGCGGTGTTACTATCTTGTTAAAATTTGCCATGGATCTTGTAGTAAATGATTGCGACGCAATTTCTGTGATCAATCGTCAATGTGACGGTGCCAGGTATATAACGAGCCTGAAGTGGTGCATCGGAAAAGAGACACATTAATTCCAGGAGGAGATACATTCGTCGCGTGTTGCAGCGATACCCGCTCTTGGGGGAGTTCAGCTTAGTCCCTTAAATATATACTACCGACGAAATTTCTGTGTTAAAATGTCAATATCAGGGTGCGAGAGACACAGTAAACTCGCTGCTCGGCATCGCAGTAGAGACACTTGACATCCAGGAGGAGATACAATCGTCGATATTAGCAGTGTTACTATCGTGCTAAAATTTGCCATGGATCTTGTAGTAAATGATTGCGACGCAATTTCTGTGATCAATCGTCAATGTGACGGTGCCAGGTATGTAAGAAGCCTGAAGTGGTGCATCAAAAAAGAGACACAATAATTACAGGAGGAGATACATTCGTCGTGTGTTGCAGCTATACCCGCTCTTGGGGGAGTTCGGATTAGTCCCTTTAATATTTGCTACCGACGAGATTTGTGTGTTAAAATGTAAATATCAGGGGACGAGGGAAACAGTAAACTCGCTGGTCGGCATCGGACTAGAGACACTTGACATCCAGACGGACATACAATCGTCGATATTAGCTGTGTTACTATCTTGTTAAAATTTGCCATGGATCTTGTAGTAAATGATTGCGACGCAATTTCTGTGATCAATCGTCAATGTGACGGTGCCAGGTATATAACGAGCCTGAAGTGGTGCATCGGAAAAGAGACACAATAATTCCAGGAGGAGATACATTCGTCGCGTGTTGCAGCGATACCCGCTCGTGGGGGAATTCAGCTTAGTCCCTTTAATATATACTACCGACGAAATTTCTGTGTTAAAATGTCAATATCAGGGTGCGAGAGACACAGTAAACTCGCTGCTCGGCATCGCCGTAGAGACACTTGACATCCAGGAGGAGATACAATCGACGATATTGGCTGTGTTACTATCTTGCTAAAATTTGCCATGGATCTTGTAGTAAATGATTGCGACGCAATTTCTGTGATCAATCGTCAATGTGACGGTGCCAGGTATATAACGAGCTTGAAGTGGTGCATCGGAAAAGAGACACATTAATTCCAGGAGGAGATACATTCGTCGCGTGTTGCAGCGATACCCGCTCTTGGGGGAGTTCAGCTTAGTCCCTTTAATATATACTACCGACGAAATTTCTGTGTTAAAATGTCAATATCAGGGTGCGAGAGACACAGTAAACTCGCTGCACGGCATCGCAGTAGAGACACTTGACATCCAGGAGGAGATACAATCGTCGATATTAGCAGTGTTACTATCGTGCTAAAATTTGCCATGGATCTTGTAGTAAATGATTGCGACGCAATTTCTGTGATCAATCGTCAATGTGACGGTGCCAGGTATGTATGAAGCCTGAAGTGGTGCATCAAAAAAGAGACACAATAATTCCAGGAGGACATACATTCGTCGTGTGTTGCAGCTATACCCGCTCTTGGGGGAGTTCGGATTAGTCCCTTTAATATTTGCTACCGACGAGATTTCTGTGTTAAAATGTAAATATCAGGGGACGAGGGACACAGTAAACTCGCTGGTCGGCATCGGACTAGAGACACTTGACATCCAGACGGAGATACAATCGTCGATATTAGCTGTGTTACTATCTTGTTAAAATTAGCCATGGATCTTGTAGTAAATGATTGCGACGCAATTTCTGTGATCAATCGTCAATGTGACGGTGCCAGGTATATAACGAGCCTGAAGTGGTGCATCGGAAAAGAGACACATTAATTCCAGGAGGAGATACATTCGTCGCGTGTTGCAGCGATACCCGCTCTTGGGGGAGTTCGGCATAGACCCTTTGATATTTACTACCAACGAAATTTCTGTGTTAAAATGTCAATATCAGGGTGCGAGGGACACAGTAAACTCGCTGCTCGGCATCGCAGTAGAGACACTTGACATCCAGGAGGAGATACAATCGTCGATATTAGCTGTGTTACTACCGTGCTAAAATTTGCCATGGATCTTGTAGTAAATGATTGCGACGCAATTTCTGTGATCAATCGTCAATGTGACGGTGCCAGGTATGTAAGAAGCCTGAAGTGGTGCATCAAAAAAGAGACACAATAATTCCAGGAGGAGATACATTCGTCGTGTGTTGCAGCTATACCCGCTCTTGGGGGAGTTCGGATTAGTCCCTTTAATATTTGCTACCGACGAGATTTTTGTGTTAAAATGTAAATATCAGGGGACGAGGGACACAGTAAACTCGCTGGTCGGCATCGGACTAGAGACACTTGACATCCAGACGGAGATACAATCGTCGATATTAGCGGTGTTACTATCTTGTTAAAATTTGCCATGGATCTTGTAGTAAATGATTGCGACGCAATTTCTGTGATCAATCGTCAATGTGACGGTGCCAGGTATATAACGAGCCTGAAGTGGTGCATCGGAAAAGAGACACATTAATTCCAGGAGGAGATACATTCGTCGCGTGTTGCAGCGATACCCGCTCTTGGGGGAGTTCAGCTTAGTCCCTTAAATATATACTACCGACGAAATTTCTGTGTTAAAATGTCAATATCAGGGTGCGAGAGACACAGTAAACTCGCTGCTCGGCATCGCAGTAGAGACACTTGACATCCAGGAGGAGATACAATCGTCGATATTAGCAGTGTTACTATCGTGCTAAAATTTGCCATGGATCTTGTAGTAAATGATTGCGACGCAATTTCTGTGATCAATCGTCAATGTGACGGTGCCAGGTATGTAAGAAGCCTGAAGTGGTGCATCAAAAAAGAGACACAATAATTCCAGGAGGAGATACATTCGTCGTGTGTTGCAGCTATACCCGCTCTTGGGGGAGTTCGGATTAGTCCCTTTAATATTTGCTACCGACGAGATTTCTGTGTTAAAATGTAAATATCAGGGGACGAGGGACACAGTAAACTCGCTGGTCGGCATCGGACTAGAGACACTTGACATCCAGACGGACATACAATCGTCGATATTAGCTGTGTTACTATCTTGTTAAAATTTGCCATGGATCTTGTAGTAAATGATTGCGACGCAATTTCTGTGATCAATCGTCAATATGACGGTGCCAGGTATATAACGAGCCTGAAGTGGTGCATCGGAAAAGAGACACATTAATTCCAGGAGGAGATACATTCGTCGCGTGTTGCAGCGATACCCGCTCTTGGGGGAGTTCGGCATAGACCCTTTGATATTTACTACCAACGAAATTTCTGTGTTAAAATGTCAATATCAGGGTGCGAGGGACACAGTAAACTCGCTGCTCGGCATCGCAGTAGAGACACTTGACATCCAGGAGGAGATACAATCGTCGATATTAGCAGTGTTACTATCGTGCTAAAATTTGCCATGGATCTTGTAGTAAATGATTGCGACTCAATTTCTGTGATCAATCGTCAATGTGACGGTGCCAGGTACGTAAGAAGCCTGAAGTGGTGCATCAAAAAAGAGACACAATAATTACAGGAGGAGATACATTCGTCGTGTGTTGCAGCTATACCCGCTCTTGGGGGAGTTCGGATTAGTCCCTTTAATATTTGCTACCGACGAGATTTCTGTGTTAAAATGTAAATATCAGGGGACGAGGGACACAGTAAACTCGCTGGTCGGCATCGGACTAGAGACACTTGACATCCAGACGGAGATACAATCGTCGATATTAGCGGTGTTACTATCTTGTTAAAATTTGCCATGGATCTTGTAGTAAATGATTGCGACGCAATTTCTGTGATCAATCGTCAATGTGACGGTGCCAGGTATATAACGAGCCTGAAGTGGTGCATCGGAAAAGAGACACATTAATTCCAGGAGGAGATACATTCGTCGCGTGTTGCAGCGATACCCGCTCGTGGGGGAATTCAGCTTAGTCCCTTTAATATATACTACCGACGAAATTTCTGTGTTAAAATGTCAATATCAGGGTGCGAGAGACACAGTAAACTCGCTGCTCGGCATCGCCGTAGAGACACTTGACATCCAGGAGGAGATACAATCGACGATATTAGCTGTGTTACTATCTTGCTAAAATTTGCCATGGATCTTGTAGTAAATGATTGCGACGCAATTTCTGTGATCAATCGTCAATGTGACGGTGCCAGGTATATAACGAGCCTGAAGTGGTGCATCGGAAAAGAGACACATTAATTCCAGGAGGAGATACATTCGTCGCGTGTTGCAGCGATACCCTCTCTTGGGGGAGTTCGGCATAGACCCTTTGATATTTACTACCGACGAAATTTCTGTGTTAAAATGTCAATATCAGGGTGCGGGAGACACAGTAAACTCGCTGCTCGGCATCGCAGTAGAGACACTTGACATCCAGGAGGAGATACAATCGTCGATATTAGCAGTGTTACTATCGTGCTAAAATTTGCCATGGATCTTGTAGTAAATGATTGCGACGCAATTTCTGTGATCAATCGTCAATGTGACGGTGCCAGGTATGTAAGAAGCCTGAAGTGGTGCATCAAAAAAGAGACACAATAATTACAGGAGGAGATACATTCGTCGTGTGTTGCAGCTATACCCGCTCTTGGGGGAGTTCGGATTAGTCCCTTTAATATTTGCTACCGACGAGATTTGTGTGTTAAAATGTAAATATCAGGGGACGAGGGACACAGTAAACTCGCTGCTTGGCATCGCAGTAGAGACACTTGACATCCAGACGGAGATACAATCGTCGATATTAGCTGTGTTACTATCTTGTTAAAATTTGCCATGGATCTTGTAGTAAATGATTGCGACGCAATTTCTGTGATCAATCGTCAATGTGACGGTGCCAGGTATATAACGAGCCTGAAGTGGTGCATCGGAAAAGAGACACAATAATTCCAGGAGGAGATACATTCGTCGCGTGTTGCAGCGATACCCGCTCGTGGGGGAATTCAGCTTAGTCCCTTTAATATATACTACCGACGAAATTTCTGTGTTAAAATGTCAATATCAGGGTGCGAGAGACACAGTAAACTCGCTGCTCGGCATCGCCGTAGAGACACTTGACATCCAGGAGGAGATACAATCGACGATATTGGCTGTGTTACTATCTTGCTAAAATTTGCCATGGATCTTGTAGTAAATGATTGCGACGCAATTTCTGTGATCAATCGTCAATGTGACGGTGCCAGGTATATAACGAGCCTGAAGTGGTGCATCGGAAAAGAGACACATTAATTCCAGGAGGAGATACATTCGTCGCGTGTTGCAGCGATACCCGCTCTTGGGGGAGTTCAGCTTAGTCCCTTTAATATATACTACCGACGAAATTTCTGTGTTAAAATGTCAATATCAGGGTGCGAGAGACACAGTAAACTCGCTGCACGGCATCGCAGTAGAGACACTTGACATCCAGAAGGAGATACAATCGTCGATATTAGCAGTGTTACTATCATGCTAAAATTTGCCATGGATCTTGTAGTAAATGATTGCGACGCAATTTCTGTGATCAATCGTCAATGTGACGGTGCCAGGTATGTAAGAAGCCTGAAGTGGTGCATCAAAAAAGAGACACAATAATTCCAGGAGGAGATACATTCGTCGTGTGTTGCAGCTATACCCGCTCTTGGGGGAGTTCGGATTAGTCCCTTTAATATTTGCTACCGACGAGATTTCTGTGTTAAAATGTAAATATCAGGGGACGAGGGACACAGTAAACTCGCTGGTCGGCATCGGACTAGAGACACTTGACATCCAGACGGAGATACAATCGTCGATATTAGCTGTGTTACTGTCTTGTTAAAATTTGCCATGGATCTTGTAGTAAATGATTGCGACGCAATTTCTGTGATCAATCGTCAATGTGACGGTGCCAGGTATATAACGAGCCTGAAGTGGTGCATCGGAAAAGAGACACATTAATTCCAGGAGGAGATACATTCGTCGCGTGTTGCAGCGATACCCGCTCTTGGGGGAGTTCGGCATAGACCCTTTGATATTTACTACCAACGAAATTTCTGTGTTAAAATGTCAATATCAGGGTGCGAGGGACACAGTAAACTCGCTGCTCGGCATCGCAGTAGAGACACTTGACATCCAGGAGGAGATACAATCGTCGATATTAGCAGTGTTACTATCGTGCTAAAATTTGCCATGGATCTTGTAGTAAATGATTGCGACGCAATTTCTGTGATCAATCGTCAATGTGACGGTGCCAGGTATGTAAGAAGCCTGAAGTGGTGCATCAAAAAAGAGACACAATAATTACAGGAGGAGATACATTCGTCGTGTGTTGCAGCTATACCCGCTCTTGGGGGAGTTCGGATTAGTCCCTTTAATATATGCTACCGACGAGATTTCTGTGTTAAAATGTAAATATCAGGGGACGAGGGACACAGTAAACTCGCTGCTCGGCATCGCAGTAGAGACACTTGACATCCAGACGGAGATACAATCGTCGATATTAGCTGTGTTACTATCTTGTTAAAATTTGCCATGGATCTTGTAGTAAATGATTGTGACGCAATTTCTGTGATCAATCGTCAATGTGACGGTGCCAGGTATATAACGAGCCTGAAGTGGTGCATCGGAAAAGAGACACAATAATTCCAGGAGGAGATACATTCATCGTGTGTTGCAGCGATACCCGCTCTTGGGGGAGTTCGGCATAGACCCTTTGATATTTACTACCAACGAAATTTCTGTGTTAAAATGTCAATATCAGGGTGCGAGGGACACAGTAAACTCGCTGCTCGGCATCGCAGTAGAGACACTTGACATCCAGGAGGAGATACAATCGTCGATATTAGCAGTGTTACTATCGTGCTAAAATTTGCCATGGATCTTGTAGTAAATGATTGCGACGCAATTTCTGTGATCAATCGTCAATGTGACGGTGCCAGGTATGTAAGATGCCTGAAGTGGTGCATCAAAAAAGAGACACAATAATTCCAGGAGGAGATACATTCGTCGTGTGTTGCAGCTATACCCGCTCTTGGGGGAGTTCGGATTAGTCCCTTTAATATTTGCTACCGACGAGATTTCTGTGTTAAAATGTAAATATCAGGGTACGAGGGACACAGTAAACTCGCTGGTCGGCATCGGACTAGAGACACTTGACATCCAGACGGAGATACAATCGTCGATATTAGCTGTGTTACTATCTTGTTAAAATTTGCCATGGATCTTGTAGTAAAGGATTGCGACGCAATTTCTGTGATCAATCGTCAATGTGACGGTGCCAGGTATATAACGAGCCTGAAGTGGTGCATCGGAAAAGAGACACAATAATTCCAGGAGGAGATACATTCGTCGTGTGTTGCAGCGATACCCGCTCTTGGGGGAGTTCGGCATAGACCCTTTGATATTTACTACCAACGAAATTTCTGTGTTAAAATGTCAATATCAGGGTGCGAGAGACACAGTAAACTCGCTGCTCGGCATCGCAGTAGAGACACTTGACATCCAGGAGGAGATACAATCGTCGATATTAGCAGTGTTACTGTCGTGCTAAAATTTGCCATGGATCTTGTAGTAAATGATTACGACGCAATTTCTGTGATCAATCGTCAATGTGACGGTGCCAGGTATATAACGAGCCTGAAGTGGTGCATCGGAAAAGAGACACATTAATTCCAGGAGGAGATACATTCGTCGCGTGTTGCAGCGATACCCGCTCTTGGGGGAGTTCAGCTCAGTCCCTTTAATATATACTACCGACGAAATTTCTGTGTTAAAATGTCAATATCAGGGTGCGAGAGACACAGTAAACTCGCTGCTCGGCATCGCAGTAGAGACACTTGACATCCAGGAGGAGATACAATCGTCTATATTAGCAGTGTTACTATCGTGCTAAAATTTGCCATGGATCTTGTAGTAAATGATTGCGACGCAATTTCTGTGATCAATCGTCAATGTGACGGTGCCAGGTATGTAAGAAGCCTGAAGTGGTGCATCAAAAAAGAGACACAATAATTACAGGAGGAGATACATTCGTTGCGTGTTGCAGCGATACCTGCTCTTGGGGGAGTTCGGATTAGTCCCTTTAATATTTGCTACCGACGAGATTTCTGTGTTAAAATGTAAATATCAGGGGACGAGGGACACAGTAAACTCGCTGGTCGGCATCGGACTAGAGACACTTGACATCCAGACGGAGATACAATCGTCGATATTAGCTGTGTTACTATATTGTTAAAATTTGCCATGGATCTTGTAGAAATTATGATTGCGACGCAATTTCTGTGATCAATCGTCAATGTGACGGTGCCAGGTATATAACGAGCCTGAAGTGGTGCATCGGAAAAGAGACACAATAATTCCAGGAGGAGATACATTCGTCGCGTGTTGCAGCGATACCCGCTCTTGGGGGAGTTCGGCATAGACCCTTTGATATTTACTACCAACGAAATTTCTGTGTTAAAATGTCAATATCAGAGTGCGAGGGACACAGTAAACTCGCTGCTCGGCAGCGCAGTAGAGACACTTGACATCCAGGAGGAGATACAATCGTCGATATTAGCAGTGTTACTATCGTGCTAAAATTTGCCATGGATCTTGTAGTAAATGATTTCGACGCAATTTCTGTGATCAATCGTCAATGTGACGGTGCCAGGTATGTAAGAAGCCTGAAGTGGTGCATCAAAAAAGAGACACAATAATTCCAGGAGGAGATACATTCGTCGGGTGTTGCAGCTATACCCGCTCTTGGGGGAGTTCGGATTAGTCCCTTTAATATTTGCTACCGACGAGATTTCTGTGTTAAAATGTAAATATCAGGGGACGAGGGACACAGTAAACTCGCTGGTCGGCATCGGACTAGAGACACTTGACATCCAGACGGAGATACAATCGTCGATATTAGCTGTGTTACTATCTTGCTAAAATTTGCCATGGATCTTGTAGTAAATGATTGCGACGCAATTTCTGTGATCAATCGTCAATGTGACGGTGCCAGGTATATAACGAGCCTGAAGTGGTGCATTAAAAAAGAGACACAATAATTCCAGGAGGAGATACATTCGTTGCGTGTTGCAGCGATACCCGCTCTTGGGGGAGTTCGGCATAGACCCTTTGATATTTACTACCAACGAAATTTTGTGTTAAAATGTCAATATCAGGGTGCGAGGGACACAGTAAACTCGCTGCTCGGCATCGCAGTAGAGACACTTGACATCCAGACGGAGATACAATCGTCGATATTAGCTGTGTTACTATCTTGATAAAATTTGCCATGGATCTTGTAGTAAATGATTGCGACGCAATTTCTGTGATCAATCGTCAATGTGACGGTGCCAGGTATATAACGAGCCTGAAGTAGTGCATCGGAGAAGAGACACATTAATTCCAGGAGGAGATACATTCGTCGCGTGTTGCAGCGATACCCGCTCTTGGGGGAGTTCAGCTTAGTCCCTTTAATATATACTACCGACGAAATTTCTGTGTTAAAATGTCAATATCAGGGTGCGAGAGACACAGTAAACTCGCTGCTCGGCATCGCAGTAGAGACACTTGACATCCAGGAGGAGATACAATCGTCGATATTAGCAGTGTTACTATCGTGCTAAAATTTGCCATGGATCTTGTAGTAAATGATTGCGACGCAATTTCTGTGATCAATCGTCAATGTGACGGTGCCAGGTATGTAAGAAGCCTGAAGTGGTGCATCAAAAAAGAGACACAATAATTCCAGGAGGAGATACATTCGTCGTGTGTTGCAGCTATACCCGCTCTTGGGGGAGTTCGGATTAGTCCCTTTAATATTTGCTACCGACGAGATTTCTGTGTTAAAATGTCAATATCAGTGTGCGAGGGACACAGTAAACTCGCTGGTCGGCATCGGACTAGAGACGTTTGACATCCAGACGGAGATACAATCGTCGATATTAGCAGTGTTACTATCTTGCTAAAATTTGCCATGGATCTTGTAGTAAATGATTGCGACGCAATTTCTGTGATCAATCGTCAATGTGACGGTGCCAGGTATGTAAGATGCCTGAAGTGGTGCATCAAAAAAGAGACACAATAATTCCAGGAGGAGATACATTCGTCGTGTGTTGCAGCTATACCCGCTCTTGGGGGAGTTCGGCATAGACCCTTTGATATTTACTACCAACGAAATTTCTGTGTTAAAATGTCAATATCAGGGTGCGAGGGACACAGTAAACTCGCTGGTCGGCATCGGACTAGAGACACTTGTCATCCAGACTGAGATACAATCGTCGATATTAGCTGTGTTACTATCTTGATAAAATTTGCCATGGATCTTGTAGTAAATGATTGCGACGCAATTTCTGTGATCAATCGTCAATGTGACGGTGCCAGGTATATAACGAGCCTGAAGTGGTGCATCGGAAAAGAGACACATTAATTCCAGGAGGAGATACATTCGTCGCGTGTTGCAGCGATACCCGCTCTTGGGGGAGTTCAGCTCAGTCCCTTTAATATATACTACCGACGAAATTTCTGTGTTAAAATGTCAATATCAGGGTGCGAGAGACACAGTAAACTCGCTGCTCGGCATCGCAGTAGAGACACTTGACATCCAGGAGGAGATACAATCGTCGATATTAGCAGTGTTACTATCGTGCTAAAATTTGCCATGGATCTTGTAGTAAAAGATTCCGACGCAATTTCTGTGATCAATCGTCAATGTGACGGTGCCAGGTATATAACGAGCCTGAAGTGGTGCATCAAAAAAGAGACACAATAATTCCAGGAGGAGATACATTCGTCGCGTGTTGCAGCGATACCCGCTCTTGGGGGAGTTCGGCATAGACCCTTTGATATTTACTACCAACGAAATTTCTGTGTTAAAATGTCAATATCAGGGTGCGAGGGACACAGTAAACTCGCTGGTCGGCATCGGACTAGAGACACTTGACATCCAGACGGAGATACAATCGTCGATATTAGCTGTGTTACTATCTTGATAAAATTTGCCATGGATCTTGTAGTAAATGATTGCGACGCAATTTCTGTGATCAATCGTCAATGTGACGGTGCCATGTATATAACGAGCCTGAAGTGGTGCATCGGAAAAGAGACACATTAATTCCAGGAGGAGATACATTCGTCGCGTGTTGCAGCGATACCCGCTCTTGGGGGAGTTCGGCATAGACCCTTTGATATTTACTACCAACGAAATTTCTGTGTTAAAATGTCAATATCAGGGTGCGAGGGACACAGTAAACTCGCTGCTCGGCATCGCAGTAGAGACACTTGACATCCAGGAGGAGATACAATCGTCGATATTAGCAGTGTTACTATCGTGCTAAAATTTGCCATGGATCTTGTAGTAAATGATTGCGACGCAATTTCTGTGATCAATCGTCAATGTGACGGTGCCAGGTATGTAAGAAGCCTGAAGTGGTGCATCAAAAAAGAGACACAATAATTCCAGGAGGAGATACATTCGTCGTGTGTTGCAGCTATACCCGCTCTTGGGGGAGTTCGGATTAGTCCCTTTAATATTTGCTACCGACGAGATTTCTGTGTTAAAATGTAAATATCAGGGGACGAGGGACACAGTAAACTCGCTGGTCGGCATCGGACTAGAGACGTTTGACATCCAGACGTAGATACAATCGTCGATATTAGCAGTGTTACTATCTTGCTAAAATTTGCCATGGATCTTGTAGTAAATGATTGCGACGCAATTCTGTGATCAATCGTCAATGTGACGGTGCCAGGTATATAACGAGCCTGAAGTGGTGCATCGGAAAAGAGACACAATAATTCCAGGAGGAGATACATTCGTCGTGTGTTGCAGCGATACCCGCTCTTGGGGGAGTTCGGCATAGACCCTTTGATATTTACTACCAACGAAATTTCTGTGTTAAAATGTCAATATCAGGGTGCGAGAGACACAGTAAACTCGCTGCTCGGCATCGCAGTAGAGACACTTGACATCCAGACGGAGATACAATCGTCGATATTAGCCATGGATCTTGTAGTAAATGATTGCGACGCAATTTCTGTGATCAATCGTCAATGTGACGGTGCCAGGTATGTAAGAAGCCTGAAGTGGTGCATCAAAAAAGAGACACAATAATTCCAGGAGGAGATACATTCGTCGTGTGTTGCAGCTATACCCGCTCTTGGGGGAGTTCGGATTAGTCCCTTTAAAATTTGCTACCGACGAGATTTCTGTGTTAAAATGTAAATATCAGGGGACGAGGGACACAATAAACTCGCTGGTCGGCATCGGACTAGAGACACTTGACATCCAGACGGAGATACAATCGTCGATATTAGCAGTGTTACTATCTTGCTAAAATTTGCCATGGATCTTGTAGTAAATGATTGCGACGCAATTTCTGTGATCAATCGTCAATGTGACGGTGCCAGGTATGTAAGAAGCCTGAAGTGGTGCATCAAAAAAGAGACACAATAATTCCAGGTGGAGATACATTCGTCGTGTGTTGCAGCTATACCCGCTCTTGGGGGAGTTCGGATTAGTCCCTTTAATATTTGCTACAGACGAGATTTCTGTGTTAAAATGTCAATATCAGGGTGCGAGGGACACAGTAAACTCGCTGGTCGGCATCGGACTAGAGACACTTGACATCCAGACGGAGATACAATCGTCGATATTAGCTGTGTTACTATCTTGATAAAATTTGCCATGGATCTTGTAGTAAATGATTGCGACGCAATTTCTGTGATCAATCGTCAATGTGACGGTGCCAGGTATATAACGAGCCTGAAGTGGTGCATCGGAAAAGAGACACATTAATTCCAGGAGGAGATACATTCGTCGCGTGTTGCAGCGATACCCGCTCTTGGGGGAGTTCAGCTTAGTCCCTTCAATATATACTACCGACGAAATTTCTGTGTTAAAATGTCAATATCAGGGTGCGAGAGACACAGTAAACTCGCTGCTCGGCATCGCAGTAGAGACACTTGACATCCAGGAGGAGATACAATCGTCGATATTAGCAGTGTTACTATCTTGCTAAAATTTTCCATGGATCTTGTAGTAAATGATTGCGACGCAATTTCTGTGATCAATCGTCAATCTGAGGGTGCCAGCTATACAACGAGCCTGAAGTGGTGCATCGGAAAAGAGACACATTAATTCCAGGAGGAGACACATTCGTCGCGTGTTGCAGCTATACCCGCTCTGTGGGGAGTTCGGCTTAGTCCCTTAAATATTTACTAACGACGTAATTTCTGTGTTAAAATGTAAATATCAGTTTGCGAGGGACACAGTAAACTCGCTGCTGGGCAGCGGAATAAAGACAGTTGACATCCAGGAAGAAATACTTTCGACGATATTAGTGAAAATTAGCCATCGATCTTTCAGTAAATAATGGCGATGCAATTTGGGTTATAAGTCGTCAATGTGAGGGTGCCAGGTATATAATAAGCCTGAAGTGGTGCATTTGAAAAGGGACACATTAATTGCTGTAGGAGATATAGTCGTCGCCTGTAGATGCCATTCACGCTCTTGGAGAGTTCGGCTTAGTCACATTAATATTTACCACCGAGGAAATTTATGGGTCAAACTCTGAATATCAGGGTGCGAGGGACACAGTAAACTCGCTGATGGGCGTCGGAATAGAGACACTTTACATCCAGGAGGAGACACATTCGTAGATGTTAACAATGTAACTAACTTGGTGAAAATTCGCCATGGATCATTTTGTAAATAATCGCGATGCAATTTCTCTCATAAATCTTTAATGTGAGGGTGCCAGGTATATGATAAGACTGTAGTGGTGCATCGGAAAAGAAACCCATGACTTCCAAGAGAAGATCAGTCGTCGATGTTCTTAGTGTTACTATATGGGGATGTAGTCGGTATTGATCCTATAGCAATTAATTGCGATGCAATTTCCGGGATAAATCGTCAACTTGAGGGTGCGCGGTATACGATAAGAATGAGGTGGTACATCGGAAAAGAGACACGGTAAATGCAGGAGGAGATACATCCGACGACTGTAGCAGCGATACTCGCTCTTCGAGAGTTCGGCTTAGACCCTTTAATATTTACTACCGACGCAATTTCTGGGTTAAAATGTCATTGTGACGGTGCGAGGGGCACAGTAAACTCGCAGCTGGGCATCGGAATAGAGACATATGACATCGAGGAGGAGATACGTTCTTCGATATTAGCAGTGTTACTATCTTGGCGAAAATTCGCCATGGAACTTTCAGTAATAATTGCAATTCAATTCCAGTGACAAATCGTCAATGTGAGGGAGCGAGGTATATAATAAGCCAGTAGTGGTGCTGCGGTAGGGAAACACATGACTTCCAGGAGAAGATACATTCGTCGATGTTCTCAGTGTTACTATGTGGGGAAAAATTCGGTATAGATCCTATAGCAATTGATTGCGATGCAATTTCCCGGATACATAGTCAATTTGAGGGTGCAAGGTATCCAATAAATGTGAAGTGGTGAATCGCAAAAGAGACACATTAATTAGAGGACGACATACATCCGACGACTGTAGCAGCGATGCTCGGTCTAGGTGAGTTCGGCGTAGTCCCTTAAATATTTACAACCGAATCAATTTATGGGTTAAAATGACAATGACAGGGAGCGAGGGACACAGTAAACTCGCAGCTGGTCATCGGAATAGAGTATCTTGATATCCAGGAGGGGATACATTCGTCGATGTTCTCAGTGTTACTATTTGGGGAAGAATTCGGTATAGATCCCATAGCAATTAATTGCGATGAAATTTCTGGGATAAATCGTCTATTTGAGGGTGCAAGGTATCCAAAAAAAGTCATGTCATTCATCGCAAAAGAGACAAAATAAGTCCGGGAGGATATACATCCGACGACTGTAGCAGCGATACTCGCTCTTGGAGAGTTCTGCTTAGTGCCTTTAATATTTACTACCGACGAAATTTATGGGGTAAAATGTCAATATCAGGGTGCGAGGGACACAGTAAACTCACAGCTGAACATCGTAATAGAGACACTTTACATCCTGCAGAAGATTCACTCGTCGGCATTAGCATAGTTACTGTCTTGGTGAAAATTCGCCATGGATCTTTTAGTAAATAATTGCGATGCAATTTCTGGGATCAGTCGTCAATGTGAGGGTGCCAGGTATATAATAAGCCTTTAATGCTGCATCGGGAAAGAAACGCATGACTTCCAGGACAAGATGCATCTGTCGATATTCTCAGTGTTACTATGTGGGGTAGAAGTCGGTATGCTTCCTATAGCAATTAATTGTGATCTAATTTCTGGGATAAATCGTGAATTTGAGGGTGCGCGGTATACAATAAGCCAGAAATGTTGCATCGGAAAAGAGACACATTAATTCCAGGAGGAGAAACATTCGACGACCGTAGCTGCGATACTCGCTCAAGGAGAGTTCGGCTTATTCCATTTAATATTTACTACTGACGCAATTTCTGGGTTAAAATGTCAATGTCAGGGTGCAAGGGACACAGTAAACTAGAAGCTAGACATCGGGAGAGAGACACTTGACATCCAGGAGGAGATACATTCGTCGATATTAGGAGTGTTACTATGTTGGTGAAAATTCGCCATTGATCTTTTAGTACATAATTGCGATGGAAATTCTAGGACAAATCGTCAATGTGAGGGTGCCAGGGATATAATAAGCCTGTAGTGCTGCGTCGGAAAAGAAACACATGACTTCCAGGAGAAGATACATTCGTCGACGGTCTCAGTGTTACTATTTGGGGAAGAACTCGATATAGATTCTATAGCAATTAATTGCTATGCAATTTCTTTAAAAAATCGCCAATGTGATGGTGGAAGGTATCCAATAAACGTGATGTGGTTCATCACAAAAGAGACACATTAATTCCAGGAGGAGATACGTCCGACGACTGTAGCAGCGATACTCGCTCTTAAAGAATTCGGCTTAGTCAACTTAACATATACTACTGACGCAATTTCTGAGTTAAAATGTGAACTTCAGGGTTCGAGGGACACAGTAAACTAGAAGTTGGGCATCGGAATAGAGACACAGTACATCCAGGAGGAGATACATACGTCGATATTAGCAGTGTTACTATTTTGGTGAAAATTCGCTTTGGATCCTTTAGTAAGTAATTGCAATGCAATTTCTGGGATAAATCGTCAATGTGAGGGTGCCAGGTATATAATAAGCCTGAAGTGGTGCATCGGAAAATAGAGACATTAATTGCAGGAGGAGATACATTCGTCGAATGAAGCAGTGATACTCGCTGTTGGACAGTTCGGCTTAGTACCTTTAATATTTCCCACCGACGAAGTTTCAGTTATAAAATGTCAATATCAGGGTACCAGGGACACAGTAAACCTGCAGTTGGGCGTCGGAATAGAGACACTTGACATCCAGGAGGAGATACATTCGTCGATATTAGCAGCCATACTCGCTTTTGGAGAGTTCGGCTTAGTCCCTTTAATATTCACCACCGACGAAATTTCTGGGTTAAAATGTCAATATCAGGGTGCGAGGGACTCAGTAACCTCGCAGTTGGGAATCGGAATAGAGGCAGTTGACATCCAGAGGGAGATACATTCGTCGCAATTAGCAGGGTTACTAACTTGGTGAAATTTCGCCATGGATTTTTTAATAAATAATTGCGATGCAATTTCTGGGAAAAATCGTCATTTTTTTGGTGTAAGGTATTTAATAAACGTGAAGTGGGCCATCATAAAAGAGGCACTTTAATCCTAGTGTGAGATACATTCGATGACTGTAGACCCCATACTCGCTCTTGGAGAGTTCGGCTTAGTCCGTTTAATATTTACCATCAACGTTATTTCTGGGTTAAATGTCAATATCAGACTGCGGGGGACACAGTAACCTCGCAGTTGGGAATCGGAATAGAGACACTTGACATCCAGGAGGAGATACATTCGTCGATATTATCAGTGTTACTATCTTGCTGAAATTCGGCATGGATATTATAGTAAATAATTGCAATGCAATTTCTGGGATAAATCGTCAATGTGAGTGTTCCAGCTATACAATAGGACTGTAGTGTTATATCGGAAAAGAGATACATTAATTCAGGAGTAGATACATTCGACGACTGCAGCAGCGATACTCGCTCTTGGAGAGTTCGGCTTAGTCCCTTTAATATGTTACACCGACGAAATTTCTGGATTGATATGTCAATATCAGGGTCCGACTGACACAGTAAACTCGCCGTTGGGCATTGAAATAGACACTTGGCATCCAGGAGGAGAAACATTCGTCGATTTTGGCAGTGTTACTATCTTGGGGAAAATTCGCCATGGATCTTATAGTGAATAATTGCGATGCAATTTCTGGGATAAATCGTCAATGTGAGGGTGTGTGTTATAGAATAAACCTGAAGTCTTGCATCGGAAATGAAACATATTACTGTCAGGAGAGGATACATTCGTCGATATTTTACTACCTGGGGGACATTCCAGTATGGATCATATAGCAATTAATTGCGATTTAACTTCTAGGAAAAATCGTCAAAGTGAGGGTGCGCGGTATGTTATAAACCTGTAATGGCGCATCGGAAAAGAGACACATTCACTCCAGCAGGAGATACAGGCGTCGACTGTAGCAGCGATACTCGCTCTTGGAGGGTTCGGGTCAGACCCTTTAATATTTGCAAGCGTTGCATTTTCTGGGTGAAACCGTAAATCTCAGAGTGCAAGGGATACAGTAAAATAGCAGTTAGACATCGCAATAGAGACACTTGACATCCAGGAGCAGATACATTCGTTGATAATAGCTGTGTTACTCTCTTGGGGATAATTCGTCATGGATCCTTTAGGTATTAATTGCGATGCAATATCTGGAATATATCGTCAATGTGAGGGAGCGAGGTATACAATAAACCTGAAGAGTTGCATCGGAAAAGAAACACATAACTTCCAGTAGAAGATCCTTTAATGTTCCTTTAATGTTTACTAGCGATACAATTTCTGGGTTAATTCGTCAATGTGAGGGTGCGAGGGACACAGTAAACTAGCAGTTTGGCATCGTAATAGAGACACTTGACTTCCAGGAGAGGATACATTCGTCGATATTCGCAATGTTACTATCGTTTGGAATTTTCGCCATGGATCCTTTAGTAAGTAACTGCGATGGAATTTGTGGAATAAATCGTCAATATGAAGGTGCGAGGTATCCAATAAACGTGAAGTGGTGCATCGGGAAAGAGACAAATTTATAGCAGTAGGAGCTACATTCGTCGACTGTAGCAGCGGTACTCGCTTTTGGAGAGTTGGGCTTAGACCCTTTAATATTTACTGGCGATGCAATTTATGGGTTAAACTGTCAATGTGAATGTGCGAGGGACACAGTAAACTAGCAGTTGGGCATCGGAAAAGAGTCACTTGATTTCAAAGAGAAGATACATTCGTCGAGTTTTGCCATGTTACTCGTCTGGGGGGAAGTCTGCATGTGTCTTTAGTATATAATAGCAACGCAATTTCTGGGTTATATCGTCAATGTGTGGGTGTGAGGGGCGCAGTAAAATATCAATAGATAATTGTGAAGGCGACACTTGACTCCCAGGTGACGATACATTTGTCGTTTGTACCCGGGTTACTCGCTTGGGGAGAAGTCGGCATAGATCCTTTAATGTTTAATAGCTATGCAATTTTTGTGTTTAATCCTCAATATATGTGTGCTTTTAGCACAGTAAACTAACAGCTGTGCATCGGAGAAGAGACACTTGACTTCAAGGAGAAGATACATTCGTTGACTTTTGCCACGTTACTCGCTTGGTGAGTAGTCGGCATGCGTGTTTAGTGTGTAATAGACACATTAAATCCAGGAGGAGCTACATTCATCGACTCTGGCAGCGATACTCGCTTTTGGAGAGTTCGGCGTAGACCCTTTAATATTTACTAGCGATGCAATTTATGGGCTAAATCGTCAATCTAAGGGTGCGAACGACACAGTAAACTAGCAGTTGGGCATCGTAAAAGAGACACTTGATTTCAAGGAGAAGATAAATTCATCGTGTTTTGCCACGTTACTCGCTTGGGGAGAAGTCGTCATGCGTCTTTTGTATCTAATAGCGATGCCATTTCTGGGTTAAACAGTAATGTGTGTGTGCGAGTGTTGCAGTAATATGGCAATTTCTATGTTTAATCGTCAATATATGGGTGCCATAGAGACAGTAAACTAGCAGCTGCGCATCGGAAAAGGGACACATTACTTCCAGGAGACGATTCAATCGTCGATTGTAGCAGTTTTACTAACTTGGGAAGATGTCTGCGTGGACTCTATAGTATTTCATAGCGTTTCAATTTCTGGTTCAAACAGTCAATGTCAGTGAGTGAGCGACACAGTAAACGGATAGTGCTGCTTCTGTATTGAGATACTTAACTTCCAGGAGAAGATACAATCGTCGATTGTAGCGGTTTTACTAACTTGGGGAGATGTCGGCGTGGGTTCTTTAGTATTGCATAGGGATACCATTTCTGGATTAAATCGTCAATGTCAGTGCGTGAGCGACAGAGTAAACAAACAGTGATGTATCGGAAAAAAGAGACATGACTTCCAGGAGAAGATACATTCGTCCATATTAGCAGTGTTACTATCTTGGGGAGAAGTCGGCATTGATCCTTTACTAATATATTGCGATGCAATGTCTGGGATATATCGTCTATTTGAGGGTGCGAGGTATACAATGAATCTGAAGTGGTGTATCGGAAAAGAGACACATTAAAACCAGAAGGAGATACAGTCGTCGACTGTAGTAGCGTTACTCACTTTTAGAGTTTGGCTTAGATGCATTAGTATTTACTAGCGATGCAATTTCTGGGTTAAATCGTCAGGATGCGAGGGACACAGTAAACTAACAGTTGGGCATCGGAAAAGAGATACTTGATTTCACGGAGAAGATACATCCGTCGAGTTTTGTCACGTTACTCGCTTGGGAAGAAGTCACCATGTGTCTTTAGTGGAATGCAGTAAAATGCAATGGATCATTGGAAAAGAGGCACTTGACTCCGAGGAGGAGATACATTTGTCGTTTGTAGCCGTTTTAGTCGCTTGGGGAGAAGTCGGCTTAGGTCCTTTAATATTTAATAGCGATGCCATTTCTGTGTTTAATCGTCAATATATGGGTGCCATAGACACAGTAAACTAGCAGCTGTGCATCGGAAAAGAGACACTTGACTTTAAGGAGAATATACATTCGTCGACTTTTGCCACGTTACTCTCTTGGGGCTTAGTCTACATGCGTCTTTAGTATCTAATAGCGATGCAATTTCTGGGTTAAATCTTCAATGTGAGGGTACGAGGGATACAGTATGCTAGCAGTGGTGTGTCGGAAAAATGATACTTGATTCCCAGGAAAAGATCCATACGTTGAACGCAGCAACATTTCTTCGGTATGGAGAATTTGGAATGGATCCTTTAGTATGTTATAGCGACGCATTTGCAATGTTATTTCGTAAATGTGAGGCTTCGAAGGGTACGGTATACTGACAGTGGCCGGAAAAAAGTACCTGACTCTCTGGACTATACAATGACCATAGCTGCGTTCTTCGCTTGGGGAGAAGTAGCACGGATTCTTTAATATTGAATAACGATGAAATTACTGAGTTAAATCGTCAATGTGAGGGAGCGAGGAATACAGTAAGCTGGTAGTGGTGCATCAGGAGAAAGAATACACGAGTCACAGGAGTTGATCCGTACACTGAGTGTGCATAACTCTCTTGGGGGAGGTCACCTTGGATCCTTTAGTATTTAATAGGGACGGAATTTCGGTTTTAAATCGTCAATGTGAGGGTGTGGCGGATACAGTAAACTAGCAGTGGTGCATCTGAATAGAGATAGTAGACTCGCAGGGAAGATCCGTACGTTGGCTGTAGCCGCGTTACTCGCGTGTGGATATGTTGGCATGCATCCTTTAGTTTTTAACTGCGATGCAATTTCTGCGTTAAATCGTCAATGTGAGGATGAGAGGGATACAGTAAAGTAGCAGTGGGGCATCGGACAAACGATACTTGCCTTTTAGGAGAAGATCCATTCGTTGACTGTAACATCATTCTCGCTTGGAAAGATGTCGGTATATATCATTTAGTATTTAATAGCAATGCAAATTCTGTGTTAAACCGTCAATGTGATGTTGCGAGGGGTATTGTAAACTGGCAGTTTTGCAATTGGAAAAAAACAATAAAAAATGTTTGACCTTTGCGATGTAATGTACTCTTTCGCACATCGATGGCGGTTCTGCAACATAAATTGACCACCTACCTCGATACTGCTGCAGAGCTTCACACGTAACTCCTGACTTCAGCTACTTAAGAGACCTGAGAAAAGCCAAGTGCTGAAAAAACTGTGATTTCATAACTAGACGTCGGAGTCCGCTATAAGTACAAAAACTGAAAATAGTCTTGTGAACTCTAAAAAATAAATCGGAAATGTGTTTCTGTTCAAATTTCTTAGTTCAAATGTCCTTTTAAACTTGCACTATGATATTTTTATTGCTATTAAGCAATATCAAACACCCACATGTGTTCAAATCATTAAAGTTCCTACTCACAGTCCTCGTCACACTCAAACAGCCAGAACTTTTCCTATCCAATTCTGAAATCATTTACGAGAGTAACATAAAGTGCTGTTAACTTTTGCATTCGGCGTTCAGTGGTTGTCTTTAAATAAAGATATTACTCGCCATAAATACTCAGTAAAAGAAAATTACTTAGTACCGCGACGCTTTTAGTTCAAAGTTTACAAAGCGATTTTCTCCAGAACAAAATATCTTTCGACTCTTAAATTTTCACAAATAGTTAATGGTAAACACCAGTTACCCTTATCACTGTACCGAAACGCGGAAGTCACAATATCACTTCATTTTACACATAGTGTGTTCGGACACTTTTAGAGTGGCCGGCTCCTTCGAAAGCTAGTCCACCACTTCCCTCTTCTTTCTCTGCCTCTACAAGCCACTCTATCTGATGTGTTAGGTGGCAAACCGTCTCACTTCTTATTGGTTGTACATAAATACGGCTAATCAGAGGTGATTTTGAGGGCTCGGCTCGCGCCAAAATCTAGCAAGAACCAACCACTGCTCTCAGCTCATAGACGTCATTAAAATAAGCAACTCAAAACTCTCTTGTTAAACAAATAAAATGAAATAAACTTTGAGCTGTACCTTACGTCTGGAATGTAACTATATAGTCGCTAACGTTCTTGCTGTCTCTTACACATTCAAACATGCTTGGACATCCGTCATCCACTAGTAGGGGAACCACTGGTGGATTCGGTCCCACGATACAAATCTGGAACACTTGCATGTTCGTACAGAGAACAATAAATTAAAAATTTAATATTGGCGAATGTTCCACATACACTCACACAAGTACTCTCTTTCACACTCACCCTAACACAAAACGTAAATATCTACTTGAAATTCTTAAACTTATTACTACAGCAAAATTACGAAAGGTTTTCTAAAATGAGAAGTTTCCAAATTTCAGTCTAAACACTGAAGGTGTTATCATATCTTTTCAAATAGAGTTGGTGAACTGTTGATATATGTATACATTGATTTAGTTCTCTAAGTGTCGGATAATTACGTTTTTTACTGACTTTTGTTTGTAACTTCCATATTGTGACAGTTATTGACTTCAGGTTTTGACAGATTGTTCCTTCGCACAACAGAAGGTTTTGTGCCTAATATGAAGTTCATCAGGCTATTTATAGATCAGTTATTAATTTTTATAGTTCCAGAGAACGTAACTACTCTGTAATCGCCTCTCCGCTACTTTCTCACGCTACAGTCACGCCATATGGTCATGACGCACGTCTGCTGGACACAGCTCGCCTGTTGCATATCATATAAGATTCTGACTGCTTACACTGGAGCCCGCATGCATTCACACAAGAAAGCTTTAATAGACAATCTGGCGATCGCGCCCTAGCTGTGACGCCTCACTCTCTTGAGAGGAACCGTACGCTGATTGTAGCTGAGTTACTCACTTGGGGGGAAGATAGCATGGGTCTTTTAGTATTTAGTAGGCACGCAATTTCTGTGTTAAGTAGACAATGTGAGGGTGTGAGGAATAAAGTAACTTAGCAGTGGTGCGAAGGAAAAGAGATACTTGAGTCACAAGTGAAGGTCCATAGGTTGAGCGTATCCTCAGTACTCACTCAGAGAGTAGTCATCATGGATCCTTTAGTATTTAATAGAGACGCCATTTCTTTGCTGATTCGTCAGTGTGATGGTGCAAGCGATACAGTATATCCTCAGTGGTGCATCGATAAAAATATACTTGACTCCCAAGACAAGCTCATTCCGTTGACCGTAGCCACATTACTCGTTTAGCAGAAGTTTCCATTGATCCTATAGTAGTTAATAGCGAATAAATTCCTGTGTTAAACCTTCAATGTGATGGTGCAAGGGATACAGTATACTACCAGGAAAAGATACTTGATTCCCAGTGGTATATCGATACATTGACAGTAGCCACATTACTCGATTGGGGAGAAGTCGGCGCAGATGCTTTAGTATTTAACATCGCCGCATTTGCCGTGTCAAGTCGTCAGTATGAGGTTACGAATGATACAGTAAACTAGCAGTGGTGCAATAGAAAAATGATACCTGACTCCCTGTAGCCGCGTTTCTCTCTTGGGGACAAGTCGGCATGGATCGCTTAGTATTTAATAGCGACGCTATTTCTGTGTTCGTTCGTCAATGTGATGGTGTGACGGTTACAGTAAACTGGCAGTGGTTCAGCGAAAAAAAGATGTTTGACTCTGGAGGTAAGGTCGATACATTGATTGTAGAATCATTAATCTTATGGCGAGTAGTCGTCATGGATAATTTAGTATTGTTGTGTACATAGTTCCGCGTAGCCAGCGCGTACACAACTTTTCCATTAGAGCGCACCCCACTAAGCACAAAAGCGCAGGCGCAGCGCTCGTCTGTCTCTGCACTACGAGATGGCGCTGCCATAGAGACGGACCAAATTCTGCTTCCGCCGATCCGCGTATTAATATGTAACGCAGCCAATGAGATTGCTGCTAACGAGAACCTTTTCTCCTCACGGATCACACTCGCGCCGTGATACATGAATACGCGAGGTATTATAACGAGTGTACAGACCTCCGATTAGTCAGTCTGCATTTGTCTGAACCTGTCTGTACCAGTCTGCATTAGTCTGTACCAGTTTGTACGAGTTCTACATTTGTCTGTACGAGTCTATAGTCAAGTTTCAGTCTGCGCCTAATAAGATTACCGTATTCCTGTACATAGCCATGAAGATAAATGTATAGACACTTTTGTCAAGTATCAGAGATATATGTGAGAATAAGATTAACGTACCAATACCAAAGGAACTTTAGATTGTCAATTGTAAATAGCATCCAGAACCAAGTTAAGTAATTCTTATGCTTGTTATTATTTTAATAAATGTGTGTGAAAATTAATCAAGTTCTGTTTAAAGTTGGTTACCGTCAATCTGCTACTCTAAGCGTGCCAGTGGCATTTCTATCGTCTGACCTAACGGCAGAAGATAAACACTCCACGATAAGACCACGAGACATATTGCTGACACTCGCCTACTTCGTTAGAGCGACAAGTCAAATATTCTGATGGGTGTGTACTGAAAGTCTTACAGTACGCACACTACAAGTATTTAATAGAGACGCAGTTTCTGTGTTAATTCATCAATGTGAGGGTGCGAGGGGTACAGTAAACTGGCAGTGGTGCATCGGAAAAAAGGAACTTAACTCCAAATAGAAGGCCATTACATTGACCTTAGCCACGTTATTCTTTTGGGGAGAAGTCGGCATGGATACTATAGTATTTATTAGGGATGCTATTACTGTGTTAAACCGTCAATGTGAGGGTGCGAGAGATACTGTAAACTGGGCGTGGCGCATAGCAGAAATGATGCACGAATCCCTGGACAAGGTACCTACTTTGATCTTAGACGCGATACTCGCTTGGGGAGAAGTCGGCATGAATTATTTAGTATTTAATAGCGACGCAGTTTCTGTCTTAAATCGTCAATGTGAGGGTGCGAGAGATACAGTAAACTAGCAGTGATACAACAGAAAAAAATACTTGACTCCCAGGAGAAGATCCATAAGCTGACCGCAGCCGCGTTACTTGGATGGGGAGAAATCGGCATGGGTCCTTTAGTATCTAATAGCGACGGAATTGCTGTGTTAATTTTTCAATGTTAGGGTGCGAGGAATACAGTAAATGGGCAGTGGTGCATCGGAAAAATGTTACTTGACTACTAGGAGAAGATCCATACGTTGTCCGGAGCCGCATTACTCGGTTGGGGAGAAGATGGAATGGATCCTTTAGTATTTAGTAGTGAAGGAATAGCTGTGTTCATTCGATAATGTGAGGCTATCGGGGTACAGTATACTGACTGTGGTGCATCGGAAAAAAGACACTTGATTTCCAGAAGAAGATAAATTCGTTGACTGTAGCCACGTTATTCGGGTAGGGAGGAATCTGCATGCATCCTTTAGTTACTTTAGTACTTAATAGCGACGGAATTTCTGTGTTAGTTTTTCGATCTGAGGGTGATAGGAATGCAGTAAAGGGGCAGTGGTGCATCGGAGTAAGTTACTTGACTACCAAAAGAAGATCCTTATGTTGACTGTAGCCTCTTTACTCGCTTGGGGAGAAGTAGGAGTGGATCTTTTAATATTGAATGGCGAAGATATTTCTGAGTTAAATCGTCAGTGTGTGGGATCTAATGTTACAGTAACCTGGCAGTGGTGCATCGGGACAAAGATACTTTTATCCCAAGAGAAGGTCATTATGTGGATCGTATTCTCATTGCTCGCTTGGGGAGTAGTCGTCATGGATACCTTAGTGTGCATTAGAGATGCAATTTCTATATTAATTAGTCAATGTGATGGTGCGAGGGTCACTGTAAACTGTCAGTGGTGCATTAGAAAAAAGATACTTGTCTCTCAAGAGAAGTTCATTTCGTTGACAATAGCCCCATTACCTACTTGGTCAGAAGTCGGCATGAGTCCTCTAGTATTCAATAGCGACGAAATTTCTGTTTTATATCGTCAATGCGAGGCTTACAGTAAACTGGGAGGGGTTCGTCGGAAAAATGATAAATGAATCTCATGAGAGGATAGATACATTGATCATAGACGCGTTACTCGCTTGGGGAGAAGTCGGAATGGATCCTTTAGTATGTAATAGCGACACCATTTGTGTGTTAAAATGTTTATGTGAAGGTGCGTGGGTTACAGTAAACAGGCAGTAGTGCATCGGAAAAAATACACTTGTCACCCAGTAGCAGATCCATATGTTAGCCGTAGCTACATTACTTGCTTGGGGGGAAGTTGTCTTGGATCCTTTATTATTTAATAGCGACGTAATTTCTGTGTTAAATCTTCAATGTGATGGTGCAAGGGGTACAGTAAACTAGCAGTGGTGCATTGGAAAAAAATATAGTTGACTCCCGGTAGTTGTTCGATACATTGACCATAGGGTCGTGCACAGTAATATGCAAGTACACATTAATGGTACAAGGATTTCAATGGTACACCACTGAAAACAAACTTTCGACTAATACTCAGTTGTTCAGTACTTTACTGATTATTGTTGAGTTGAGGCTGCGGATGCGCAGTCAGCTTTGTCAGCAACAGCGCCCCCCAGTCTTCACGGCGTCGGAAGTCGTCGCGCTCGAGAGTCGGCGGCCTCCGCGAAGTCAAAGTCGGCGCGAAGTTGTGGGTCGGTCCGCACTGCGTCCTGCAACGTCGACTCGAAGTTCTGCGTCGATATATGGTGGCGCAAATGTAGCGCCTACGCCTTTCTTGCTTTGATGTCCAATATTACTAAACTCAGTGTCCGTACGTCCTATTCGGGCCCCGCATTTTTGGGCGCCACTTTTATATAACGTCGCAGTCTGGCTAACAAGCGGTAAAGCTGTATATATTGACGTTATATAAAAAATCTATTTAGGCTGCGCCGAAATCCTACGACGAAATATCTAAGGATATGGAGAATTCAAGTCGTTTTTGCTGCATTCCGAATGATAGTGTAAAGGATCGTCGTCAAGCCCTACGGGAATTCTCTGTTAGAAGTCGACATCGTGACAATAGTCCAGAGAAAAGAAGGCGTCACGAATAGAAAACGGTAGGAATCGATAGTGATGATCGATGTTTGCCTGAATCTGAGTCGTTCACTCAGGAAACGCCTTTGTCATCTATTAAAATTGAAAACAGCATATTTAAAAGTAGGCAGTTCCCGATATTCTCGTTGGAGAAGAACACAAATCATCCCAAAATATTCATCAATAGTTTTAAGAGAATATTTCCAAAGGTGTGGACCGAGTTTGATAAAATTCAGTTCGTAGTTTCAAAAATTGTAATTGAGGCATCGTTCTGGGCGAGGTAAGTTAGTGAAACATGTAGGCCATGTCACGAATTTGAAAAATTATTCCTGGCGAAGTACTGGTCCGCGAGCAAGCAAGAGCGTTTAAGGACAGGGGCTTACAATCCCGAGTCTTATAATCCAAAGGAGGGAATTTAACGGTCTTACTTTGAAAAGTGCATTAATAAAACTCGGTATGGGACCGAACCTATAACGCATCGCGAAGTTATTCAGATCCTTAAAACCAGGCTACAGATTAACATTCGTGAAATGCTTGTTCATGCACCCAATGACGTTTTTGAACAATTTCTGTCCACAATTGATTCAACAGACATCATACAGCAAGATTTCCGTCAGTTAAATGGTAGAGATGTACATTACGAGAACGGTAATGGTAATAATAATAATAATAATAATAATAATAATAATAATAATTGAAAAATACATCCTACTGGCTGAGGAAGTCAAAGACATGTGACATCAGGATAAAGTTGACATCATACCAATTATAGTATCAACTACAGGAGTCATGCCACACAATATCCACCAGTAAATCAATGCAATACAGCTACATCCAAACGTATATATTCAACTACAGAAATCTGTAATTATTGATACATGTTCAGTTACCCGAAAGCTCCTAAATGCGATGTAACATATACCGTAGAGTTAAAAGGAAGTCACGCTTGATCAAGGTCCGCGTCATTTTCCATTTTTAACCAGATATAACGTCTGAGAAAGGAAAGAAATAATAATAATCATTCTCCGCATAACAACAACAATCGTTGGAAATCGGATAGCAGAGATTTACAACGCAGACCGAATTTTAATAATCAAAATTTCCATAACCAAAATTACAACAGTCAGAACAATAGAATTGCTTACAGTCAATGACCGGCTTCACCGGATGTGAATAACGCACATTTTGGCGAGGCTAATCTGCAGAGTGGGACGGGAAAATTCAATGGCACTGGACAATATACACTACTGGCCATTAAAATTGCTACACCAAGAAGAAATGCAGATGGTAAACTGGTATTCATTGGACAAATATATTATACTAGAACTGACATGCGATTTCACTTCCATGCAATTTGGGTGCATAGATCCTGAGAAATCAGTACCCATAACAACCACTTCTGGCCGTAATAACGGCCTTGATACTCCAGGGCATTGAGTCAAACGGAGCTTGGATGACGTGTACAGGTACAGCTGCTCATGCAGCTTCAACACGATACCACAGTTCTTCAAGATTAGTGACTGGCGTGTTGTGACGAGCCAGTTGCTCGGCCACTATTGACCAGACGTTTTCAGTTGGTGAGAGATCTGGAGAATGTGCTTTCGAGGGCAGCAGTCGAACATTTTCTGTACAGGACCTGCAACATACGGTCTTGTATTATCCTGCTGAAATGTAGCGTTTCGCAGGAATCGATTGAAGGGTAGAGCCGAAATGTAACGTCCACTGTTCAAAGTGTCGTCAATGCGAACAAGAGGTGACCGAGACGTGCAACCAATGGCACGCCATACCATCAGGCCGGGTGATAGGCCAGTATGGCGGTGACGAATACACGCTTCCAATGTGCGTTCACCGTGATGTCGCCAAACACGGATGAGACCATCATGATGCTGTATACAGAACCTGGATTCATCCGAAAAAATGACGTTTAGCCATTCGTGCACCCAGGTTCGTCGTTGAGTACACCATCGAGGGCGCTCCTGTCTGTAATGCAGCGTCAAGAGTAACCGCAGCCATGGTCTCCGATCTGATAGTCCCTGCTGCTGCAAACGTCGTCGAACTGTTCGTGCAGATGGTTGCCGTCCTGCAAACGTCCCCATCTGTTGACTCAGGGATCGAGACGTGGCTGCACGATCCGTTACAGCCATGCGGATGATGCCTGTCATCTCGACTGCTAGTGATACGAGGCCGTTGGGATCCAGTACGGCGTTCCGTATTACCATCCTGAACCCACCGATTCCATATTCTGCTAACAGTCATTGGATTTGGACCAACGCGAGCAGCAATGTCGCGATGCGATAAACCGCAATCGTGATAGGCTACAATCCGACCTTTATCAGAGTCGGAAATGTGATGGTACGCATGTCTCTTCCTTACACGAGGCATAACAACAACGTTTCACCAGGCAACGCCAGTTAACTGCTGTTTGTGTATGAGAAATCAGTTGGAAACTTTCCTCTTTTCAGCACGTTGTAGGTGTCGCAACCGGCGCAAACCTTTGTATGACTGCTCTGAAAAGCTAATCATTTGCGTATCTCAGCATCTTCTTCCTGTCGGTTAAATTTCGCGTCTGTAGTACGTCATCTTCGTGGTGTAGCAATTTTAATGGCCAGTAGTGTACTAATTTAGAACAGAATAATTCGGAAAGTCGAGATCAGGCATATCAGTGGGTCTCAACAAATGCTCATTGGAACAACGAAATGAACAAAACCAATATACCGAGCTTTCCGCTTCAGAATACTTCTGCGGAAATTCCGTTAGGAAATGGTGCAGTTGGTGTTCGGAATACAATGTACAACCGAGAGAGTCAAAACGTCCATTTGGTGGAGATAGTCGAGGAGCCACAGCATGAACCAGAGAACTCAACAAACTAGGAACAGCCAGTCCTAGACTTCCGGGGGTGGCTGGTAGGCTTAATGGAGGTCCACGTATTCAATCTGTGGTCTTGTTAAGGTATAATTCTGGAGTGGACATCAGAGATGAATTAATGAGTGAGATAACATGGCACCAACCCCAATCCAAGGAATACGTGCAAGCAATAATAGCTGGAGGGATGAATGATATACCGGTACATGTCCCTATAGACACAGGAGCTACACGTGATGTCGTTTGATCTATTTCAATGTATTTATAGAATATTAAGAGTAACTACCTTTCCGGTAACGTGGTGTACTATGTCCGGAGCCTTTGACACAGGTATTAAAACCATTAAAGCTCAAGTGCAGAGCGGAATTAAGGAGAAACTAAAGTGCACCTACCTGGTAGTTAAAAATTTATCCATACCATGCATTTGGGGATGGTATTATTTGGTCGAAGCCCGGGCAGTCAACGACTTACAGAAAGGGTTATCTATTTTAAATACAGTCAAAGGGATCGTTAAATTGTCTTTGTTGAGGGAAACAAGGATTCTCAACAAATACTGTCGGAATCTGCCGTTGTTATGTAATTATAATAATGTAATTTCAATCACTGCCTGTAGTCGATTACAACTCAGATATCGAGCATGTTATCGAGGACAAAATAACCGAGTCTGAATATTTGTCAGTTGTACAGAGGCAGGAACTGTCGAAATTACTATTTGAGTACGCATCAGTTTTTACTAACAATCCTGGTGTCATTAAAGGGTTTAAGTATAAGATGCGTGTGCGGCCTAACGAAACATTTTGCAAAACAACGTACTCGATACCCTGGTCTAAACGTGAATCCGTTGGACTAGAAATTCAGAGAATGTTGGAATGGAAAATAATAGAACCATCCAACTCCGAGTATAGCAGTCCACTTCTAGCAGTTGCAAAGGCTAACGGTGATATAAGACTTGTGTTTGACGCCCGAAACATCAATAAAATTTTAATACCTATTCGGACGAGACCAGAGAACTTAGACGAACTACTACAGCGATTCTTTGGCGTAAAATATTTGACCTCCATTGACCTCCGTAGTTCCTATTAGCAGGTGGAGCTAGAATAAGAGTCTCGGAAATACACGGGTTTCATTTTCATGTGAAGAAGTTTTCAATCTCATCTGAAATCATCTGCCATGAAAAGGTTCAACAAAAACCGGGAATTAAAATATGAAGGTCCTTTCAGAATAGTGAAAATACCTAATCCTGGAAGTTATGTTCTATCTACTCATAATGTATAGTCACCAAGACTTGAAGCGCTTTTGGCAGTAGATTTAAGTTTATTGAAGGAAAGAAATATATATGATTTTAAGTTGGTTTACTGTTCTACAAACAGAACTGAAAATTAGTATGCAAGTAATTTATCTATGGACTTGTTCGTCAGAAGAAGAGTTTCAGTGATATTAGCAATTAAGATAACCTCTGCTGATAACACTTGAAGAAAATATTAAGACTTCAATGATAGACTAAGAAACTATACTCTGAACATTATTATAAGCTGTTGCTGTACATATTTAGTGGAGAATACATGTACTCAGCAGCCTTAGGAAAGAAGAAAAGCAAGAGACTCAAGCTCAATCATGAAATAACTTCATGATTTGTGCAACAAGACATTTCATGATAGATGGTAGTTGCACTTTCTTTATTTTATGTTTTGATACAGAATTAAAATAATTTGCTTATGAATGAGAAAAGGTTTAGAATCATAGTTGAGTGCTGCAACAGTGATGATATTTTTTATTATTTAAAGTGGATTTTGATTTTAACATTTATTATTAAGATAAGTATTTGTGAGTTGCATTTTATTTAGAATAAGAATGATAAAAACGTTTTTGCCGTTCTTGGAGCTGAAATGACACTACGTTTTGTACAGGATGTTGATATAGAGCTTTCAGTTATGTGTGCAAGTTCAGAATCTTTCAGAGTATTATGAAACTGTTGTTGTTGCACCTACGGTACGGCTATCTGTGTCGATGAGGCACGTAAGCCTCCCCACCAACAGCAAGGTCCATGGTTCATGGGGGCCGGGTATCTGTTGAGAGGCCAGACAAACGTGTGGTTCCTGAAGAGGAGCAGCAGCCATTTCAGTAGTTGCATGGGGCAACAGTCTGGATGATTGACAGATCTGGCTTTGTAACACTAACCAAAACGGTCTTTCTGTGTTGGTACTGCGAACGGCTGAATGTAAGGGGAGACTACAGCCGTAATTTTTCCCGATACCATGCAGCTTTACAGTATGGTTAAATGTTGATGGCGTCCTCTCGGGTAAAATATTCCGGAGGTAAAAGAGTCCCCCATTCGGATCTCCGGGCGGGGACTACTCAGGAGGAGATTGTCATCAGGAGAAGGAAAACTGTTGCTCTACGGATCGAAGCGTGGAATGTAAGATCCCTTAATCAGGCAGGTAGGTTAGAAAACTTAAAAAGGGAAATGGATAGGTTAAAGATAGATATTGTGGGAATTAGTGAGACTTCGAGCTGCCTGTCTACCTACCGCTGCTCATCTTTAAGAAAACGCCATCAACGGGATGACTTAACTGACCGGTCGTCGCAGATGACTAACCTTCTCCCAAAGATGTCGTCATCAGAGTAAACGTTGGGTAGCACAACTTTAAACTCAGCAGTCGTTATACGAAGAAAATGTCGTCATCATGTACGAAACTGATTAGAAGAAAGACAGATCCGATGACAATTCCTCCAGATCAAGAACGATACAGTCAATATGCAAATACTTCACATTGAAGCAATCATCGATATAACCAACAGCAAAAGAAGAAATAGACGCAGCTGGTTGACTGAGAAAACAAATTCTAACACAATCGTTCACGGAAGAAGAGGAATCAGAGCTGCAGTCAACAACAATGCTCGATGCTTCTACGTCAGGCCGTCAATGACACAAGATGGGCGCGTCAAAGACTAACAGATATCGGCTACATTACCAATTAGGTAGCAACGAACAAGGCACCTCAACTTCAACCGCTCGCCAATATAGAGGCGGCAGATTGATCAAAGACGCCCAATCCTGCTACTAGCCTATTCAAGAAGTACCAGATTACACGTCGCCTGGGGTTCCAGTTGCCTTGTCATCCGAGAGGCAGCAGAGGTAGCGGATGATCAGTGATCCCAGCCTGCACAGTCTGGTCCAAGTCTCTTGCGAGCGAAACGACACTATGGGGAGACGAGCGATGTATGCACTTCGTCGTCCCAGACGTACTGTCTGCACACTCTCCGAGCGTCGCATCAGAAAAACAAAAACAAAAAAAAATAAAGATTGTACATATTTCGTAATATTATTGTTATGCTGTGATTGATGTAGCGATGAAATTTATAGACATGGCACTGAAAATAGGCCATTCTCAAATTATTTAATCATAAATGGAAATATTTAAGACTTGATTATTTAGTGAGCACTTTCTTAGGCTCGAAATACTTTAATATTGGAATAATTAAGACGTGAAATTTTTAAACAGGTACATTTCTTGGGCCTTCATAGTATTAGTCACGAAATACTTAAATTATTACTTCTAAAGATGTGAAATCTTAGACGGGCAATATTGTTAGGCCAATAGTTTAAAATTATTGACAAATACCATTGTATTATAATGAAGTTTGTACTACGCAATAAGTAAGTACCAATTACAGTCCGACAACCATCGCACTCCACTGTAGAAGCAAAGAGGATTGCGCTGAGTACCGTCCGGGGGCGGATGTAACGCCGCTTCCTTTGGACGAAAAATGAGGAATATAAAAATAGTACCACAAAGCCCAAAAGCCCCAAAAATCAAGTTCCAAGTTTCATAAATAACAAAAAGAAAAAAAAATCAATGTCCCTTTTGGAATAATGTTGCTTGAATAGTAGCACGTAGATAGAAAAGAAATCCAGTACTAAGTAGCAGAGTGTTTTGAAAAAGAAAGAAATAAAAAAGGTAGAATCCCATTAGTTTCAAAATAAAATCATAATAGATCGAAATGTACCGTAATTAGAAATCACGGAGTAGGACGAACGATCTCAAAAAATACTCCTTATGAGTGCTCTTTGAGAATCGTGCGTAATACCTAAGAAAGAGCCACCCATTGTTATTGTGTAACGAGAGTTTTCCGGAGCAAGTCGTAACCCAGCGTGTGCTGTATACGTGGGCGCGACGAGATTGTTTTTTGAACGGTAAGGATTTGCGACTACTACGACGCACTGAACTTGTAAGAAGTAAATCAGGAACTTCAAATAGGAAAATGGCTCTGAGCACTATGGGACTCAACTGCTGAGGTTATTAGTCCCCTAGAACTTAGAACTAGTTAAACCTAACTAACCTAAGGACAGCACAAACACCCATGCCCGAGGCAGGATTCGAACCTGCGACCGTAGCGGTCTTGCGGTTCCAGACTGCAGCGCCTTTAACCGCGCGGCCACTTCGGCCGGCACTTCAAATAGGATATCACATAGAATCCAGATAGAGAAAGTTTCGAAATTGTCTTAAATTGAATATTTTCAATAAAAGACTGGACAATACCAAAAGATAGAAACTGTTAATGATGGACCGATATAGAGACTAAACTTTGAAGCCGAAGTGTGAGAATAGAATTAACTTTCATAAAATTAGTTAATGGACTCTGGAACATGCATAAGATCATGGACTGAAGTATACGTCCTTAATTCCACCCAGATAGGTAAAGCTACTTCCTTACGGTAATGTTAGGATGTGAAAATAGTGCAATAAACCAGCATTCAGTGATATTACTGCGTTAATGACTTCTTTCAATCCACTCAATATTGTGTACTCAGTAAATAATTATCTGTGTGACCACATTGATTGTCCAAGGAACGCGGCGTGTATAAGTACTCTTTGCCGCATTAACAAATTATCGCTCTGTTACGAACTATTAGGCTCTAGTAAACCGAAAAACTTTAGTGGAGATATTGCTGTTGTGTAGGTACAGAAGCTATGATTAATACCGGAATAGGAACTGATATATCCCTGCGTGTAGCTGTGTTTAAATACGACGGGGAGCACGAATTGCTTGACCTGATCGAGACAAATAATACGCATTCGGTGGGACTTTAGCGCAGCCCAAAGAGATTTTTTATGTAACGTCAATATATACAGCTCTACCGCTAGTTAGCCAGACTGCGACGTTATAGCTTCCAGTTTAGTACTTGTTTGATCTTACGACCGCATTTGATACTGCAAGGCGCCATGGATTGCTATTTAAAATTCCAGGAACCATAGCATGCAAATGCTAGTTTACCTAATGGATAGTACTACCAGCAAAAGGTGATTTCAAATATTCCTTAGAAATAAACGCGTAGCAGATGGCGAAGGCTGAAGAATGGGCTATAACTGGGTTTTATGCTACGACCAACTCTTTTTAATCTTTATTCTGGTGATATCTCATACACTAATGGTAAAATCATCCATTTATCTGACGACCTAGCAATAGCTTACCAAGTGAGAAATCTGGAAGAGTATGAAAGAGCTTTGATCACACATTTAAACACGAAAGGTGATTACTTCAGGATCTAGAGATTTAAACCAAACCCATCTAAAACGGCGGTAAGTGATTACCAACTTCATAACCGTGAGACAAATTGCAAATTAAACGTTTTATTTGAGAATGCGCCTCTGGGACGTACCTAAACCCAAAATACTTGGGGGTTATTTTGGACCAGGACCTTACTTTTAGGAACCACTTAAAAACACAGTAAAAAAAGTGAACACCAGAACTGATGACGTTAGACACCTGGCTAGGTCAGGACTTGGAGCAAATGCAAATACTCTTCGTAGTGCTACAATGGCTTTGGTTTACTCTACGGCAGAGTACAGTGCATATGCATGCAAAGTTGATGTAAAGATAAATTGTGAAATGAGAAGAATTAGTGGCTCCACTAAATCAACACAACTTCCATGGGTGCCTGTATTACGTAATATTCCACCACCGTTAGTTATACGAGAAGCAGCAGGTGTAAGAGAGTTCTAAATGTGTACTACTTATCAAAACTCACTTCTGTGTAACCAGCTACAGAATATACCTCACAGCAGACTTACGGTAAATCGAGGAAACCATCCATAACAAAGCAAGTTGTGTATTTTACGAGTATACACACATCAAAAACAGGTTTGCTTTACCTCGGTTCCGAGAGTTCCGCAACCTGTACAGAAGAATCATTTCCATCCTTTTTATTGCTCATGACAGCCACACATTGCATGTTGTGCCACCATACAGCGAGACCTTCAGAGATGGTGGTCCAGATTGCTGTACACACCGGTACCCCTAACAGCCAGTAGCACGTAGCATTGATGCGTACCTGTATTCGTCGAGGCATACTATCCACAAGTTCATCAAGGCACTCTTGGTCCTGATTGTCCCACTTCAATTCCAGGTGGATCCCTCAGAGTGGTTGGTGGGTCACGTCGTCCATAAACAGCCCTTTTCAATCCATCCCAGGCATGATCAATAGGGTTCATGTCTGGAGAAGATGCTGGGCACTCTAGTCGAGCGATGTCGTTATCCTGAAAGAAATCATCCACAAGATGTCCACGATGGGGACGCGTATTGTCGTCCATGAAGACGAATGTCTCGCCAATATTCTGCCGATATGGTTACACTATCGGTCGGAGGATGGCATTCACTTTTCGTACAGCCGTTGCGGCGCCGTCCATAACACCCAGTGGCGTACGTCGGCCCCACATAATGCCACCCCAAAACATCAGGGAACCTCCACCTCGCTGCACTCGTTGGACAGTGAGTCTAAGGCGTTCACTCTGACCGGGTTACCTCCAAACACGTGTCTGACGATTGTCTGGTTGAAGGCATATGTGACACTCATCGGTGAAGAGAACGTGATGCCAATCCTGAGCGGTCCATTAGGCATGTTGTTGGGCCCATCTCTAAAGCACTGCATACTGTCGTGGTTGCAAAGATGGACCTCGCCGTGGACGTCGGGAGTGAAGTTGTGCATCATGCAGCCTATTACGCACCGTTTGAGCCGTAAAACGGTGTCCTGTGGCTGCACAGAAACCATTATTCAACATGGTAGCGCTCGTGTCAGGGTTCCTCCAAGCCATAATCCGTAGGTAGCGGTCATTCACTGCAGTAGTAGCCCTTGGGCGCCCTGAGTGAGGCAAGTCACCGACAGTTCCTGTCTCTCTGTATCTCCTCCATGTCGGGACGACATCGCTTTGGTTCACTCCGAGATACCTAACACTTCCCTTGTTGAGAGCCCTTCCTGGCACAAAGTAACAATGCGAATGTCATCAAACCGCTCCACTGACCGTCTAGACGTGATTGAACTACAGACGAGCCGTCTATCTCCTTCTTGGTGGAATGACTTAAACTGATCGGCTGTCGGACCCCCTCAGTCTAATAGGCGCTGTTCATCCATGGTTGTTCACATCTTTGGGCGTGTTTAGTGACATTTCTGAACAGTTAAAGGGACTGTGTCTGTGATACAATACCCACAGTCAATGTCTATCTTCATGAGTTCTGGGAACCGGGTTGACGCAAAACTTTTTTTGATGTGTTTATAATAGGTGTGACGACTGGACAGAGGTATGGCAGAAGTTTCCTCCAGCAAATTCTTTTCTCACTGCTGATCATACAAAAAGTATGAATGGATTTGATCTTCCCATGAAACTAAGGACAGCTCTAGATCAGGCTATGGAAGATGTGGTGCCTGTTTGTATGATTAGGAGTTTAAGGAAGCCACGACGTGCGGCTGTGGGGTCACTCTCCAAACTACACAGTACCTGATTGAAGAGTGTGTATTACGAAAAGTTCCTGGTTGGCCCATTGAACTGAGTTTTGTGATCCGTGGAACTGCTTAAGGGACATAGACATTCAGTTATAAAATTTTCGAATGTTTGTTTATTATTATGTTAACTTCTATACTATGTGATTTTATGTACATTTAACAATATTTATAAGGATGTAAAATGACCATGTAAACCACACGAATATCAATAATAAACAAAGTATCTTCAAAGGAAGTTGTCAATAATAGGGCGGCATACGTCCAAGAAACTATTGTTTCTTTGTGTCCATGTTTTCACACAACGTAAATTTGTGTGAACGAAAAACAAAACGAAGATTTGTTAATGATGACAGGACATTTTTTTAAGGACGTGGCAGCGGTTGTCATCAGTCGTCCTGCGAACGTCTCCATCTGCGAGCAACTTAACGCCTTATGTCCCCAACAATTTAATGGATGTATTCCAACCTCTTTTTCTTACCTACCACGGTTTCCTCTACTACCACGGGGATTTTTACTTGATGCCTTAACACACGTCCTATTATGCTGTCCCTTCTTCTAGTCTGCGTTCTTTTGTTACAGTTTTTTTCCTTCAATTCCTAAGTACGATACTCGCAGACTTCTTTTCTAGGGGAATGCTCCCTTTCCCAGTGCTGGTTTGATGTTAGATTTGTCGCTAGTCATATTTCGCCTCCTCGATACACGGTTTAATCCATTCAGCAGATGCTGTACTTCATTCTCAACTTGCAGAAATTCTAATCATTGATATTTTCGCAATGAATTATAACCACAGTCCTGAATCTTTCTTTTATATCCTTAGTGGCTTCTTTTGTCTACAGGCTGAACAGCAGAAGAGAAAGATTGCATCCCCGTTTTTCACGATTTTTATCTCTGCACTTCTCCCTTAGCTATGAACTGTGAACCAGGACTGCTTTTCTGGTGCCTCTACTATTTGTAAAATCTGTCTTCTCTTTTATATTTCACTGCTCGACATATTATTGTGATAAACAACTTGGATAAAATTTAATGATTTGTCAAACTGATTCTGCTTTAGTTCTCGCATCCATCTCCATTCTCTCTATTCTCAATTTTGTTATCTATTGCATTCAAGATTCTCCGATCCCCTGTCTTCAAGATCTCTGTCAGTGGTTCTGGACACTCTATGTCTTAGTAATCGACACCCAATTTTGTTTCTATCCTATCGGCATACAGTTCCTACTCCTCGTACCGCGAATCGCTTATGTACTCCAAATCTGATACCACTTTTCAGTTTCTCCAGAAGTGCTGAATCTGACCTTCCGATGACCACTTCATCTGAGATTTCTTCACATTTTTCTGACAGACGTGTTACTTCAAGTTTCCTGCACTGCCCCCTGCAATTCCCACTTCACTTTACTTTATATTGCTGGATTCATTTCTAACCCTTTCTGTTTCTCTCTGTCACCGATGAGCTGAGGTATTTTCCTGGTAGCCACAGTTTCTTCAGCACTACCATTTTTTGCATCTACGTTTACTGAGCACCAGCGTTTATACCACAATCTGACAATGTGTGTCAGCTGCTGGATCCAAAATAGTATCCTAATGCCAGAAGCTGACACTGGATGTGTAACCGACTGCTATTACCTCGACCACGGTGACTGTCATTACCCACAATGCGTGCTACTGTTAGGAGGCAGTGATGATCAGCTGACATGATGGCTGCCATTGTTCCAACCACGGTGAGTAACTTACCCAGGACATATGGTGGACACTATTGGAGTGACGATCGTCAGTTGACTGTCATTACCACAGCCATGGTGATACCATTACCCTGAAAGCATGGTTTTACTGCAGAATAAAAAAAGTCCCAACAGTGGATATCAGTAACTGGATTTGTATATATTACATATTCTAAGATAAGAGGTTGACACTGTATGTGCTCAACTTGACATTGAGTTTGTTACTAGATCTTAAATTATGTTGTAAGCTCAGAAGATGACAGTTTATGTGCCATAATCTGATTTAAAAAAAACCGAAAACTGTCTGTATTATTTATCAAAATCGAGCCCCAAGGAAATTATAACACTTTGAATGTGCATGTGCAGATGTGGAGAATTCTCGATATCTGTGAGGAAGTGGATGTGTATTTATGTTAAATTTGTGAAATATGACAAGCTAAGTGCAGATTTCAGCCAATATAATTATGACGTCACTTGTGGTAATGCCTCAAAAATTAAGGACAATTCCTGACTCACTGGAGAGCGTCTGACTAAGCATATGTACGCAACACCACTTACACAACGCACATGCAGCCCTACCAGCTCATACCTAACGTTCCCTCCCCCCCCCCCCCCCCCCCATGAACCATGGACCTTGCCGTTGGTGGGGAGGCTTGCGTGCCTCAGCGATACAGATGGCCGTACAGTAGGTGCAACCACAACGGAGGGGTATCTGTTGAGAGACCAGACAAACGTGTGGTTCCTGAAGAGGAGCAGCAGCCTTTTCAGTAGTTGCAGGGGCAACAGTCAGGATGATTGACTGATCTGGCCTTGTAACATTAACCAAAACGGCCTTGCTGTGCTGGTACTGCGAACGGTTGAAAGCAAGGGGAAACTACAGCAGTAATTTTTCCCGAGGAAATGCAGCTTTACTGTATGATTAAATGATGATGGCGTCCTCTTGGGTAAAATATTCCGGAAGTAAAATAGTCCCCCATTCGGATCTCCGGGCGGGGACTACTCAAGAGGACGTCGTTATCAGGAGAAAGAAAACTGGCGTTCTACGGATCGGAGTGTGGAATGTCAAATCCCTTAATCGGGCAGCTAGGTTAGAAAATTTAAAAAGGGAAATGGATAGGTTAAAGTTAGATATAGTGGGAATTAGTGAAGTTCGGTGGCAGGAGGAACAAGACTTTTGGTCAGGTGATTACAGGGTTATACATACAAGATCAAATAGGGGTAATGCAGGAGTAGATTTAATAATGAACAAAAAAATAGGAGTGCGGGTTAGCTACTACAAACAGCATAGTGAGCGCATTATTGTGGCCAAGATAGACACAAAGCCCATGCCTACTACAGTAGTACAAGTTTATATGCCAACTAGCTCTGCAGATGATGAAGAAATTGATGAAATGTATGACGAGATAAAATAAATTTTTCAGGTAGTGAAGGGAGACGAAAATTTAATAGTCATGGGTGACTGGAATTCGTCAGTAGGAAAAGGGAGTGAAGGAAACATAGTAGGTGAATATGGATTGGGGGGAAGAAATGAAAGAGGAAGCTGCCTTGTAGAATTTTGCACAGAGCATGACTTAATCATAGCTAACACTTGGTTCAAGAATCATAAAAGAAGGTTGTATACCTGGAAGAATCCTGGAGATACTAAAAGGTATCAGATAGATTATATAATGGTAAGACAGAGATTTAGGAACCAGGTTTTAAATTGTAAGTCATTTCCAGGGGCAGATGTGGATTCTGACCACAATCTATTGGTTATGAACTGCAGATTGAAACTGAAGAAACTGCAAAACAGTGGGAATTTAAGGAGATGGGACCTGGATAAACTGAAAGAACCAGAGGTTGTAGAGAGTTTCAGGGAGAGCATAAGGGAACAATTGACAGGAATGGGGGAAAGAAATACAGTAGAAGAAGAATGGGTAGCTCTGAGGAATGAAGTAGTGAAGGCAGCAGGGGATCGAGTAGGTAAAAAGACGAGGGCTAATAGAAATCCTTGGGTAACAGAAGAAATATTGAATTTAATTGATGAAAGGAGAAAATATAAAAATGCAGTAAATGAAGCAGGCAAGAAGGAATACAAACGTCTCAAAAATGAGATCGACAGGAAGTGCAAAATGGCTAAGCAGGGATGCCTAGAGGACAAATGTAAGGATGTAGAGGCTTGTCTCACTAGGGGTAAGATAGATACTGCCTACAGGAAAATTAAAGAGACCTTTGGAGAGAAGAAAACCACTTGTATGAATATCAAGAAATCGGATGGATACCCAGTTCTAAGCAAAGAAGGGAAGGCAGAAAGGTGGAAGGAGTATATAGAGGGTTTATACAAGGGCGATGTGCTTGAGGACAATATTATGGAAATGGAAGAGGATGTAGATTAAGACGAAATGGGAGATAAGATACTGCGTGAAGAGTTTGACAGAGCACTGAAAGACCTGAGTCGAAACAAGGCCCCGGGAGTAGACAACATTCCATTAGAACTACTGATGGCCTTGGGAGAGCCAGTCATGACAAAACTCTACCATCTGGTGAGCAAGATGTATGAGACAAGCGAAATACCCTCAGACTTCAAGAAGAATATAATAATTCCGATCCCAAAGAAAGCAGGTGTTGACAGATGTGAAAATTACCGAACTATCAGTTTAATAAGTCACAGCTGCAATATACTAACGCGAATTCTTTACAGACGAATGGAAAAACTGGTAGAAGCGGACCTCGGGTCAGTTTGGATTCCGCAGAAATGTTGGAACACGTGAGGCAATACTAACCTTACGACTTATCTTAGAAGAAAGATTAAGAAAAGGCAAACCCACGTTTCTAGCATTTGTAGACTTAGAGAAAGCTTTTGACAATGTTAACTGGAATACTCTCTTTCAAATTCTGAAGGTGTCAGGGGTAAAATACAGGGAGCGAAAGGCTATTTACAATTTGTACAGAAACCAGATGGCAGTTATAAGAGTCGAGGGACATGAAAGGAAAGCAGTGTATGGGAAGGGAGTGAGACAGAGGCTTATCCCTTATGTTATTCAATCTGTATATTGAGCAAGCAGTAAAGGAAACAAAAGAAAAATTCGGAGTAGGTATTAAAATTCATGGAGAAGAAGTAAAAACTTTGAGGTTCGCCGATGACATTGTTATTCTTTCAGAGACAGCAAAGGACTTGGAAGAGCAGTTGAACGGAATGGACAGTGTCTTGAAAGGAGGATATAAGATGTACATCAACAAAAGCAAAACGAGGATAATGGAATGTAGTCAAATTAAATCGGGTGATGCTGAGGGAATTAGATTAGGAAATGAGACACTTAAAGTAGTAAAGGAGTTTTGCTATTTAGGGAGTAAAATAACTGACGATGGTCGAAGTAGAGAGGATATATAATGTAGACTGGCAATGGCAAGGAAGTCGTTTCTGAAGAAGAGAAATTTGTTAACGTAGAGTATAGATTTAAGTGTCAGGAAGTCGTTTCTGAAAGTATGTGTAAGGAGTGTAGCCATGTATGGAAGTGAAACATGGACGATAACTAGTTTGGACAAGAAGAGAATAGAAGCTTTCGAAATGTGGTGCTACAGAAGAATGTTGAAGATAAGGTGGGTAGTTCACGTAACTAATGAGGAGGTATGAATAGGATTGGGGAGAAGAGAAGTTTGTGGCACAACTTGACTAGAAGAAGGGGTCGGTTGGTAGGACATGTTTTGAGACATCAAGGGATTACAAATTTGGCATTGGAGGGCAGTGTGGAGGGTAAAAATCGTAGAGGGAGACCAAGAGATGGATACACTAAGCAGATTCAGAAGGATGTAGGTTGCAATAGGTACTGGGAGAAGAAGAATCTTGCACAGGATAGAGCAGCATGGAGAGCTGCATCAAACCAGTCTCAGGACTGAAGACCACAACAACAACAACTCATCCCCCCTCACCCTCCCGGCTTCCCTTTGGCTCCAACCACGAGAATTTGGTGACGAAGCTCTGCTGCCATTTTGCTATGACCGTATGTACTATTGAGACAAATGGTTCAAATGGCTCTGAGCACTATGGGACTCAAATTCTGAGGTCATTAGTCCCCTAGAACTTAGAACTAGTTAAACCTAACTTACCTAAGGACATCACATACATCCATGCCCGAGGCAGGATTCGAACCTGCGACCGTAGCGGTCTCGCGGCTCCAGACTGCAGCGCCTAGAACCGCACGGCCACTTCGGCCTGCCGTACTATTGAGACACTCAAGGAACTGAACGAAGGCGAGGTCTACAGTTTGTGGGGGGTTAAAGGAACTATATTCGAATCAATCAAACTTATTTCTAATAATTATTTATTCAGCTACCAGAAGTAATTGTGACCTCTCATTTATATGCCGAAACTTCAACATGTACCTAGCATGTAAGAAAGCAGAAACCTGAGAGTGGTGAGTGAGCAGGATAGTGTGACATCCTGAGAGAGGGGGATACCTAGGAATAGATTAAAACGCCATACATATCATTCTCTTAAAGTGCGTGAAGCCATGATTAGAATAATTGTTGAGCTCACAGAGACATTTATGCCGTCATTCTCCAAACTCTGCTATGTACTTCACAGTGGTTTGCATGGTATGCATGTGAATGCAGATACACGCAGGGAGTATACACTGATTCGGGAAAATCTGGACGGTTATAGTACTTTGACATGGAGACTGTTTAAGTGGCCTAATGACTCACATGGAGGCCGAGATGACGGAATGTAATGGTCATTTTGTTAAGGATACACATAATCTCAATATTTATACAAAGACGGCAGAATCCATTGAACTTCGTCTACATTACCTTCATTACCACGGAAAAAGCTTGACACTGTCTAGATGTACGTTATGTACTTCTAAATGAGAAAGGTTCCTGGCTAAAAATAGCTCCCACTATACGTACAGAGGCAGAATGTTATGAATAAACAGCAACTGGGGTGTGGAGACGTTTGCTAAGCATGTAACCAGCACAGTGCCTCTGTAAATAGAGATAGAGACTTGAAAAGTATCAGTTCATTTACATCCATGTTAACTTGACGTGTATGCTGCCTAACTCGCAGGGTGCTGAAAATATTTCGATGTTAGATTTGAGAGTCGGCCCAGTGGGGGAGCTTTGCGCTGAGGCGGGCAGCTGGGAGTTCCACTGCCAGGACGGTGGGGTCAGTGACAAATCGGGGATTTACCGTGGGCACTTGGCGGGTCTTACCCTAATAGCCGCAAAAGAGGTGCCGGCAACTCGGCCGCTCTAAAGTGCGTGAGTCTGGACACTGGCAAGAATGAAGGGCTTACAAAAGGTGGACATTCTTAAATACGTTTATGATGTGTAATGATCCAAGGGGAAATGATAGAGCAAACCCAAGTATCTCAAAATAATCAGCACAGTGCGACACATCTAATAAAATGTCAACCACAATTTTATCAATAAAAACTTAGAAGTTAGGGATTACAGCAAAACTAACAACATTCCTACGAACGTATCAAATATTAAATATTAAACGATGAACAAGGTGTTAGATAACATCGAAGCTTCTATCGCTACATGCAAAATCACACTACGTTATTCTGTTCCTGACTATTGAGTAGTTTTAAGTATTTTATTATGTAAACATATGGAACGAGAAGAGTCCTCCACAGTCACACAACAAAAAGAAGAACTGTTTCATTCATCCTAATGTAACTTTTGTTGCATTATTATAAGCATGCATGACCGCGCGAAGTGGCCGCGTGGTCTGGGGCGCCATATCACGGATTGCGTGACCCGCCGGAGGTTCGATTTCTCCCTTGGGCATGGGTGTGTGTGTATTGTTCTTAGCATAAGTTAGTTGAAGTAGTTTGTAAGTCTAGCGACCGAAGACCTCAGCAGTTAGATCCCTTAGGAATTCACACACATTGTAAGCATGCATGTGCTGGAGTCATGTGTGTTTATTTAAGTAGAAGCATTGATTTGAAGAAGATTTGGTTTACTATCGTTGGAAACACTAGAAAGTAAGCTTTTATTTAAAATATATGCCTAGCTTGTAGCATTTTTGTATAAAAATGGTGATCCACTTTGTGCATTTTATGACACTGTAACAAAATCATGCTGTTCGTGGGGGGCATCACAAATCCTCATTGGTGGGAGCGATTGATCGTTGGGGAATATTGAGAAGTGGATGTGGTCATGGGCGTAAGGGAGAAGCGAGAGGTGGACTTCTGTATGGGTCTACTTCGATGTTGATATGTAGGAGGACATAATACTCGGAAATATACTTCATGTGATAGGAAGCTTTTGTAAGCCTTATATTCTGTGGCACTGGAGGTGCTGTCTTTTAATTAGCAAAATCCAGCTACAAGTGAGACTTGTAACTATCGAACCAGCAATGAACTTTTAAAGTTTTCTGTTCTCTACTACCTTTCACATACGTTTCAAGCAGTTTCAACTACTGTTCAATATTTATTATTCCGTAACTTTAAGTATATTTTGTTGGACCACCAATTCTGACTTACATTGCTTTATTTCTCAAATGATCATCAGACTTGTGGAACTTCGAATTCTTGGTACCACCTACACTAATCTGCAAATATTATACACTCCTGGAAATGGAAAAAAGAACACATTGACACCGGTGTGTCAGACCCACCATACTTGCTCCGGACACTGCGAGAGGGCTGTACAAGCAATGATCACACGCACGGCACAGCGGACACACCAGGAATCGCGGTGTTGGCCGTCGAATGGCGCTAGCTGCGCAGCATTTGTGCACCGCCGCCGTCAGTGTCAGCCAGTTTGCCGTGGCATACGGAGCTCCATCGCAGTCTTTAACACTGGTAGCATGCCGCGACAGCGTGGACGTGAACCGTATGTGCAGTTGACGGACTTTGAGCGAGGGCGTATAGTGGGCATGCGGGAGGCCGGGTGGACGTACCGCCGAATTGCTCAACACGTGGGACGTGAGGTCTCCACAGTACATCGATGTTGTCGCCAGTGGTCGGCGGAAGGTGCACGTGCCCGTCGACCTGGGACCGGACCGCAGCGACGCACGGATGCACGCCAAGACCGTAGGATCCTACGCAGTGCCGTAGGGGACCGCACCGCCACTTCCCAGCAAATTAGGGACACTGTTGCTCCTGGGGTATCGGCGAGGACCATTCGCAACCGTCTCCATGAAGCTGGGCTACGGTCCCGCACACCGTTAGGCCGTCTTCCGCTCACGCCCCAACATCGTGCAGCCCGCCTCCAGTGGTGTCGCGACAGGCGTGAATGGAGGGACGAATGGAGACGTGTCGTCTTCAGCGATGAGAGTCGCTTCTGCCTTGGTGCCAATGATGGTCGTATGCGTGTTTGGCGCCGTGCAGGTGAGCGCCACAATCAGGACTGCATACGACCGAGGCACACAGGGCCAACACCCGGCATCATGGTGTGGGGAGCAATCTCCTACACTGGCCGTACACCACTGGTGATCGTCGAGGGGACACTGAATAGTGCACGGTACATCCAAACCGTCATCGAACCCATCGTTCTACCATTCCTAGACCGGCAAAGGAACTTGCTGTTCCAACAGGACAATGCACGTCCGCATGTATCCCGTGCCACCCAACGTGCTCTAGAAGGTGTAAGTCAACTACCCTGGCCAGCAAGATCTCCGGATCCGTCCCCCATTGAGCATGTTTGGGACTGGATGAAGCGTCGTCTCACGCGGTCTGCACGTCCAGCACGAACGCTGGTCCAACTGAGGCGCCAGGTGGAAATGGCATGGCAAGCCGTTCCACAGGACTACATCCAGCATCTCTACGATCGTCTCCATGGGAGAATAGCAGCCTGCATTGCTGCGAAAGGTGGATATACACTGTACTAGTGCCGACATTGTGCATGCTCTGTTGCCTGTGTCTATGTGCCTGTGGTTCTGTCAGTGTGATCATGTGATGTATCTGACCCCAGGAATGTGTCAATAAAGTTTCCCCTTCCTGGGACAATGAATTCACGGTGTTCTTATTTCAATTTCCAGGAGTGTATTTCCCAATTTTATCACTTCTAACCGTTGTTCATGTGTGCTGTTTATTATTATTAACTAATATTCATGAATTGCCTGTGCTTGATTTATTAGATAGGTAGATCACAATTTACTATAGATTATTTAGCTGTGTTATTTGTTGGGCGTGAAGCACACTGCATGCCTCGAGCCTGCATCAGCGGGCCACATTTTCAATTAGAGGCATTCACAGACCAATACCGATACTTATTTCTAATTCACTCTGCTCAGTGTGTAGGAAGGGTATGAAATCCGATTTCGGAAGTGGGGTTCCTTTTGTCTGACATGTCGATTTAAATTCAATCCTTTTGCATTCGCAACTGAAATTCTGTGATCTAGGTCCTGAAAGCATTGTAGGCAGTTTTACGTGGGGTATTAGAATTTTGAACAGTTTCTTACGTACGAAAGTGTAGTAGAAGTTAGGAGTAGGGAAAAGGAGATGTGGAAGAATCGCAAGAAGTTAGGAGAAGGCATGAAAAAGATGTTTTGTGCTCGACACTTCGGAAGCCGCCAACAGGGACTCAGTTAGCATAACAGACTACAGCAGTGCCTACATGTCGCGAGGACATGACAGCAGCTCTGAGAACTTCATCCTTGGCTCCGGCAGCGACTTCAACGGAGGCAGAACCCGAGCTTCCTCGTCAGCAGCTCAGCAGAGGCAGACATCTTGGCAGAAAAGTTAAGCGTGGGTGAGTAATGATACACAACATTCACCTCTCATAAGCGGAGCAGAAGATATTAGCGTTGCAGACTAAAGCTCCGAATGAAAATCTATACCAAGGCCATGATTCGAGCCGGGGCCTCCTGCTCGAATCCAGGCCTTACTACAAATTTTCATTAGTCGCTTCAATCTCCATACATACATCATAAATGTTTGAGGCTTGAAAAGGTCCCTGGAACCACATACTTAAGTTTGAAATGTTATACAACTGGATAAGCCAAACTCAGAATAGGGAGACAGTTTTTCCGAAGATCATATTGAATTATTTTTAAGAGCCATTGGAAGTGTTAAATCAGAAATTCAAAAAGTTAAAAACGATATTGAGGGATACTTGAGGTCAAATTGAAAGATATTGGACTAAAATTTGGAAAAATTTCAAATGATTTTGGGCTTGTCAACATAAGATAGACTGAGTTCCAAACTCTTTAGAATAAAAAATGGTAAAGATGCAAGACAAGTTATGTAGTCATGTGAGAGACTGTATACAGAGGCAAGGTACCCTTGAGACAGAGACCAGTCAAGCTGGCTGTAGGGAAAAGGAGCAGAGTATATTGCGGATGGACGATGCAAGGGACCACAGGGTTACAGACTGGAAAACCACAACAGGAGGTCGGAAAACTAAGATTATCGAGATCTCAACCCTGGAAGGAGCGAAACAGACTGAGAAAGGACGCAGTATACACTATATGAAATAGAATTACGGAGAAAGAGATGCAGAGTGATGGAAACTGGAAACAGATGAAAGATTATAATGTAATAGATGACTATGAAATGGGGTAGGAAAGTTTATTTTAATCTGCAGAAGAAGTTGTTAACGAGGGTAAAAGATCTGGTGGGAAATTCGATTCGGGTCCGGAACATTCAGCAAATTCAAACTAGGTGCAGATGAAGTGTAGAGTGAACTCAGTTGACGTGCGATTTAGTAGCAGCTATTCTTGTGATGTTAATTTAAATGATGAATGTTGTATGTTCAGTGAATGCTGGTAAAAATTATGAAAAATTATATATTTTATCGATGGATGGAGGTGACGTTTCTGGAGAAGATATATCAGCGAAAGTGAGTAATTTTTTATGGAAGCGTTTGACTATGATGTTGTGGGCGATAAAGTTCAAGGATACTGCTGCTGGGTTAGATATTTCCAAAGACGGTATCAGTGTATTCATTTCTACAGAGGGAGGTGAGCTGACGGTTTTTGATGAGGGGAACACTTCCATGCAGGTCAGGAAAACACAGTGAGAAACTTTGGGAAAGCTATCGGCTTAAATTCAGATGTTAATATTGAATATTATGTTACAGAGGAACTTGATTATGGTATTAATGCCTGGAGATCATATGGAAAGATATTAAAAACGTCGTTTCCTCACTTGTGGGCAGGAGAGGAATTTAAAGAGGCAACAGAACATGAAGGGGGAAAAGAGGAAATGGGTGCAGCCGAAGCATATGATGATTTATTTGACAGAGATGACGGGATTGAATGTGTACATATAGTTAATATATGTGGTGCTCATGTGAAAGAAAAGTATGATACAGACGTGATTCGTGTGGAAAGTCATGCGTTGATAAAAGAGGTAACTCCGAAATTGATGAAAATTGAAAATACAGAGAATTCCGATGAATACAATAAAGACAATGATATTTGTGTGGATGAAGAGAAGTTAACAAATGATGTTTGTCAAGGCAGCAGAGCTGTAGCTCCATCAGCTGGAGTTGATAACTGGGCTATGTCGACGGAAGAAAGTGAACTTTTGGCCTAGAAAGACGGAGAAGTTAATTAAAATGATGAAGACGCTACTGGAATTGATGTGACGGAGGAAAGTATTCACTGCTTTATTTCTGTTTAGGTTAGTGAACCGCAGGCTCTCGACGATGACGTAGATTGCAGGTCGAAAGATCTGGATGAATAAACTGTAGTGGACTGGAGGTTACGCAGCTTATACATGTCAACGTCTATGTGGTAGTCTGAAAAGTGTGAGATAGCTATGGAGCTTGAGAAGACGAGGAATGAACTAGGTAAAATAGAGGTATTTAAAGAGTTATTGGAGGAAAAAGATTTATCAGTAGTTAACATGTGTACTATGGAAACGGAAAAGAGGGGAAGGGACATCGAAAACGTTTTGTTAAGGGAACAATACATGAAAGACGGATAAATTAATTACCTGTAGCATTTATGTATAAAGACATGTTTATGAAGAAAAAAAGTATGCTTTTCTCGAGTGTAAAAGCGTTGTTCCAGCGAAAGTAAAATATTTTGTGTGTGAAACTACGAATCACGTGATGGACGAGGGAAGATGCCTCGAATTGGAGGAGACCAAAAAGAGCAAAAAGGTGAGGTTGAAAAGGTACTCACACTGGAGAGAGGAACTTTTGGAAGGTTACGGTGACGGAGCTGTACATCGTGAAAGAATGTCTGTGTATGCAAGAGTATAAGTGCATTTCATGTAGAATTTAGTAAAATTTGAGTGGGATATTTGTTTTCTAATAATGTGAGAACTGAATGTTACTGTGAGGTTTGGAAAATTAATGAGAAAGCACTCTATTAGGTGCATGGGGGTACGGAAATGATGATGGAAAAAAATTAGATTTAAAACGATCCATAGGTTATCTTTTACGTAAAAAGGCAAATTTCAATGTTGTGTGGAGATACAATATCAGCAGAGAGTCTATTGGGACAACTTTATTTAATAATGTACTATTTCGGAAAAGTTTTAATTTGTTAACGTGTAGAAATGATTCATTTAGTGGGGAAATATTAATCTAGTTGTACAGCTAAGAATAATTTCAGATTTGTGTAAAGAAGCCTACCGGCTGATATCAGAAGTACAGTGGGGAGGATACTGGACAGATATATCTGAGTTTCAGTTTTCGATTTAAGCAGATTTCATTAGTGACTAGAAAAATTTGTTGGTTACTGTATTCGACGGATCTTTTGATACGAATTCATGTTTTCTTGTGGAAACGTGTAAGGAGTTTTACGACTTTCGCTCTAAACAGAGGGTATTTTGTCGAAGCTCTAAGTCAGTTTGCACTGCTATTTTGTCTTGTATATATGTCAGTTCCACTGGGGAGGCCTTTCAGACCCTGATCTGCGAGGACTCGTTAGTGTGTAGTTTACTGGGAGCCAAAACTTGATCATATTTCGAGAGACTTTATATTTTCAGTGCTGGCGATGACTGCAAATTAACACATGTATGACCTCAGTACTCTACAAATTAGAAGCATGCAGATCCACATGTGATAACATCCTGAATAGTTGCGTAATAAAAGTTAAATAGCGTTTCGAACATTATTACAGAGAAGAAGTTGGTTTTTATAATCTAGGCAAAGTTGTATTTTAAACGACAGCTGCACAACAGACTCTAATTTTACGGAGAGGTTAGGCTACGTTTCGATAAATTCAAATTGTTGCTGCCAATTTTGACGTTTAGTTAATATCAGTTTTTCACTAACTTTATATTTAATAATCTTTAGGTATGTCAGATGAGTTGATGCTATCTCGTACTCCACTACAAGTTGTTTCGAGCCACTGGTGCGATACCAGTGACGAGTGTACTTAGTTTTAAATAAGACAATATTAGGTCCAGTTGAATGTATCTCTCTAGCCACCTACAAGTCACATTATAGGGAGGTGCATAACTTGACATGTAAGCTGAATAAATCAGAGGCTGACGAAAATGTTCCGAAGTTAGAACTGAGTGTTGCCTCGAATAGAGGAGCTTTGGGCCATGGTTGGCGGCTGGGGTTTCCACTGGCAGCGGCAGACAGTCAGCCACAAAGGGAGGATTAATGCGAGCACTCAGCGGGTTTTACCCTAATAGCCGCAGAAGAGATGCCGGCAGCTCTGCCACTCTGAACTGAATACATCTGCACGCTGACAAGAATTTAAGACTTACAAAAGATGGACATTCTTAAATACGTTTACAATCTGCAAGGCTTCAAGAAAAAATGCAAGTACATCAAAATAATCAACACAATACATCTAGTAAAACATTAACCACAATTTAATTAATAAAACCTTTATCTTATAAATTACAACAAAACTAATAATATTTCTACAAACATTTTAAATATTAAATAATAAACAATGTAACCAGGTTGTTGGATAATAGCATAACACTACAGCTACTATCATAAAAAGCAAAATCACAACACATTCTTCAGTTCCTGCGTACTGAGTTGTTTTAAGTATTTTGACATGCAAATGAGCCGAACGAAAACAGTCCTCCACATTCACACAAAAAAATGAAGCAGTACAGCGATTTTTGTGTTTATTATTTCATTTATTCTAATTTTTGGTTTATTACAGGCGCATGTGTGCTGTATTAATATGTATTTATTTAAGTCGAAGCTTTGATTTCAAGAATATTGTGTTTAGTGTCGTTGAAAACATCAACAATTTCGTTTTAATTTGAAATATTTTAATTTGAAGTATATAAAGTGTAGGCCATACCACGAGGTCAAACGTGCACAAGCCTGATAATTTATTCAAAAATAAAGCATTTATGCAGAGATGATGATCCTACAAAATATATTCAAACGATGATATGGAGTGATAAATATTAAGCAGCAATTAAAATTGTATAAAGCATAGCATGAAAGGTAGTAGATTCGCCAGTAAACAACTCGTTGATAGTTGGAAGTTACAAGTCCCATTAGAAGCTCAATTTCATTAAGTATAAAACTGCATCTTCAGAGCCCCAGAACACAAGTCTTACAAAACTTTTTTCCGATGGCCTGTACCAAAGCTTCCTTCTTGCTTCTCCCTTCCGCCTAAGAGTACTTCCGATGAACTACCACTCCTGGGAAAGAGGATATGAGATACCCCTACCAAAGTCAAGATTTGTCAAAAATTTATAAAATGCACAAAGTAGACCACTATTTTAAAGCTTATCACTATTTTAAAGCTTTAGATAAACTTCCTACAAACTAAAGGGGGCTTTGGTACTGGCCATCGGAGGACGACAGTAGTCAAGTTTTACTTTCATCTCACGCTGTAGAAGGACATGGCAGTCGGAAATGTACTTCATGTGATAGGGAAGTTTTGTAAGACTTCTGTTTTGGGGCTCTGAAGATGCAGTTTTATACTTAATAAAGTTCAGCTTCTAATGGGACTTGTAGCATCCAACTATCAATGAATTGTTAAGTTACTGGCGACTCTACTACCTTTCATGCTACATTTTATATAATTTTAATTGCTGTTTAATATTTATCACTCTCTAACATTGTTTAAATATATTTTATAGCACCACCATCTCTGCATAACATTCCTCTATTTTTGAATAAATTATCAGGCTTGTGCAAGTTCGGACTCATAGTATGGCCTATACAAATTTGCAAATACGGTATTTCCTACTTTTATAGTTTCTGATCATTGGTTATAACTGCAGTTTATTATTATTAACTAATTCGCATAACTTGCCTGCGCTTAATTTATTAGAACATTAAATCACACTTCACTACAGATTTAAAATTCCTAAATGCCGTCGTAGCACTTTCTATCCTGCGCAACAGTACCTGACGGTATAAGGTGGAATACGACATCCTGAAACCATGTGGTATAAAGTACAGAGCCTGGGGCGCAATCAGTAACATGTAAAAAAACCAGATGGAGTCTGTAATAGTATAAATTCTCTCTCCTGTTGAAAGTAATGAAGACTTACAAGACGAACTGTACCTTCTATAGAATACAAGAAAGTCATGGAAATTAGCGTAAAAGAGAAACGGACTGCAGTTAGCGTCCAAACTGGGAAGGAGTCTGTAACACAAGTGAGTGAATTATCTTTTCTCTGAAGAATATTTACGTGGGCAGCCAACTCACAATGAGAAAACGGGAGAAGTGGAAGATGCGTTGTAGTGTTACGTGACAGAACATATGGGAAGATGAAATATGCAAAAAAGGCCAAAGTGAAGAGGTATTACAAGAAATATACATGAAATAAAGTCTACAGAGCACAATTACCTGTGGAAAGTAGCAGTTTGAAGGATATGCGCTATCTTTCCCGAAAATAATGAAGTTAGTGAGAAGCTATGAGTGGTATAATTTTATGGGGATATATGAAAGCTAGAAGAAACAAAAGCTTCATGGAAGATGTTGATTGTAGTCAGTATCTAGAAATGCAGAAAATGGCTTACGATAGAACGGTACTAAAATATTACGTCAGTTGTGTTTTTTATTTATAGTGGGGTGAAAAATTTACAGCTTTTCAAGAGAACCAGTATTTTAAACCTTGTACCTCTATTTCATTTATTTCGGCTGTAGTATTTAAAGGTCATGTTTTAGGTTCCCAAGGAGATAACATTTGAATTGTTAACTTTCCTTCCTTCAGCCTCTATTTCCATTTAACGTCAGTCGTCATCAGAAAGAATGTAGGGAAAAATCTGTTCCCTGCATACGAATTATTGTAACTCATCAGTTGCGCAGTGCTCAGGTCATTCAGATGTTCAGAAATCACTTTGACATACCTGATGTACTGCATGTCTCACGTCTCGTGTTATCATTACGATCACATAATATTTTAAGCTGTCTTTACGTAGGATGCAGGGACTGTTAGGGCTTTTAAGCTTATTGAATGGCTTCCTTAGACAAACATTAATATGACCGGAAACCATTGATCTGGATACCTTTGATAAAGCCAGTGGCAACATTTTAATCGTACTTAAATGGTACTGCGAAGACATAAAATTTTAATAGCTTCACTATAAATAACATTAACTATAGTACACCATATGAAAACGAAGTTTTTTCAAGAAGTTCCTTTTTATTACTCACTTTCTTAATGTTCATTTGACGAAAGATCTTTCATTCAAAAATGCAACATTTGAGATAATTCGTTCTTTCTTGCTGGGGCTATGAGACGATGAGAGATACGCTTTGTGGGAACAAATTGTTACACTGTTTTTACGTACTGTGAGAAGTTTACATTAACTATCGTGTTTATGTTGCGCATAATTCTGTTAAACGTGCCTCCCAACGTGCCATATTACAGGTCATTTGAAAGACGTAACAGAAAACTTTGTCTTCAATATCTGCAAAATAAACTAAGTACTCTCTGCTGCCCATGAGGCGTGAGTTAATTCCCATCATATTAAACTGTTAATCCTTTAATCCTCTTTCATTTCTTAAGCCTTCTTTCATTTCTGCTCTTCTCAGAGCCTCGTAATCTCTCAGTTCAAATAACTTTGTCAACAAAGAGGAAATTAAAGCAATGGAAATGTCATGTCTGAATCTGAATCCTCTTTGTCGTCGAGGAAGCTCATGATTTATTTACATTTATGGATGCAAATGATTCACGTTCAGCTCATCAGTACATTAATGGGTTTCTAGGTACATGAAATAAAAATGTAAAATGTACTGTAAAACAGATATCCTTAATATATAAACATAAGTAAATTGTCTTCATATAGGTGTATGTAGAAGATGTTAGAATTCAGACAACCTCAGTTATAACATAACCATGTCGGAAAAAAGGGACCTATATTTGAGAACCCTTGGAGTACACAAAAAGTTTCAGAGTGGAACTTCTGTGAACATTCCCTACGCTACGACCAAACTGTATAGTTCCAAAACCTTTCGTGACTGTCTCACAGAAATTGTCAACAAACTCCAGTGGGAAACCTTAAAACGGAGATTTTGTACATAATCAAATGACTGACTTTTAAGTTTTTCTTGCTCGGTTGGTTATATTAATGAAGGAGAAATCGTTGAAGCGAATTCTCCTACCGATCTTAACAAGGAGGCAGGAAAGCTTGCGACTCTGGCTGGATAAACGTGGTACGTATTTTAAGTCGAATTGCACAATTTTGCACTAAGCTCTCCTAAACTTATTTAAAGCCAACGACAGACTGAGAAATTTAATAATTGTTTAAATAAATGTGTGACATGAATTCATTGAATGAAATGTAATCAAAAATTCACTTATATACACTGGTTATTCACTATTACAACAGAAATGAATCAGTGATGCCCACAATAAGTTTACAAATATGGAAGAAAACTGCTTTACTTATTCCAGAATAGAAATGGCGCGCAGTAAAGTTGAAATAACGGAACACGTGCAGAAACGCTGACCTAAATTCACTATAGGTGCGTAAACACAAGTCCCGATGTGCACTTACACGGTAGACACAAACGAAATGAAATGCTGCTAAGTAAATAAAAGTCCTACAGCTGCATAAAAAAATTGAATAAAAGTTCAACTTTCAAAATTTTCGGCAATATTCCAACTTCTAACGACTATAAATTTGCCAAACAGTCGTGCAAAGTTAGATACCGAAACTCAAGCAAGATTTTTCTATCACCGAATGCGTTTGTAAATTTAGCGAAGTCCGAGACACACGAAACTATTAGGTTGGTGCATAAGTTTTGTTGTGTTTTTGTTTGGCATGTCGTTATTCCGATTGCAATGGGTGTACTTATCGATTGTCATTTTTTATGTATAGTTCACTGTTGTTATTTGAGTTTACATACTGTCATTTTGTCGCTTGGACATAGCGAGTGGAGCAGTGGATGCTAGAAAATGGAGTACCCAGTGGAGAAATCGGCACATTTCCGACAAATTCTTCTGTTTGTGCTCAGTAAGGGCGTGACAGTAGCGAAGGCAGCCAGAATCATTTGCTCAGTGTGTGGGGATAGTGGCATTGGACAGAGCATGGCTAGAAAATGGTTTTTTCGTTTTGAGGAGGGACGTTTCGACGTCAGTGATCCTCCTCGTTCAGGAAGATGTTCGAGGTTTGATGAAGGTCGTTTAAACCCATAAATCTACAGTACTCCACATCATTATACTCTAAAACTGTCAAATGTGATGAGCTATGAACATTCCAGCATCGTATGACATTTGCATACAATTGGGAAGGTTAAAAAATCGGTTATAGAGCTACTGCATGCTCTAAGCTTATACAGCTACCGCATGTTCTAAGCCAAAATCAGAAAAATCAAAGGGTGGCCAAAGGTGCATCTCCGCTTCCTCGTCATCAATTCGCCAATGAACAACACCGACGATTCCTATCTTATATCCTCACTGGTGACGAGAAACGGTGTGTTTATGCTAAAATAAGGACGAGAAAGGAATGGTTGACTACAAACAAAGCAGCAACTCGCTGTACAAAGATGGGCGTGCTGACATAAAAGATAATGTTATACATCTGGTGGAACCATGACGTTGTGGATTGCTTCCCCGAGGTGCAACCATCATCGCTGACAATTATTGTCAACAGCTGAGACTTTTGCAGACGCAGACCAGCAAGATGCGTGAACTAATGGTAGTCCCCGAAACACGAGGCCGCATTGAACTAGACTGATAAATAAGACTATAAAATGGTTCAAATGGCTCTGAGCACTATGGGACTGTGGTCATCAGTCCCCTAGAACTTAGAACTACTTAAACCTAACTAACCTAAGGACATCACACACATCGATGCCCGAAGCAGGACTCGAACCTGCGACCGTAGCGGTCGCGCGGTTCCGGACTGAGCGCCTAGAAGCGCTAGACCACCGCGGGCGGCAAATAACACTATACAAGAGTCGCGCTGGGGAGTCATTTCACACCCATCCTATCACTTGAACTTGCGCCCTCAGATTTTCACTTTTTCTGTTCTCTATCGAACTACCTTCATGGAACTTCCTTTCCGGATGAAAATGCGCTGCGAACATGGCTCGAGGAGTTCTTCGTCTCATAACCGTGTGATTCCCACAGTCGCGGAATCGAAAAGTCATCCAAGAGCTGTAAACAATGAAGGAGAATATATTGTTGATGACTGAAATCTCTGTTAAGTGTATCTGTTGTGTTTATTAGATTTACGGATAAACGCTGTGGTCCAACCGATATTTCTGTTCATTGAAACTGCGTGACCTTTCAACGAACATCAGTTACGTGTGTTATCGACTGTTTACCGCTGATTACTCCTACAACCTTCACGAAACATTGTTTGCTCCTTATTCAGGGATAAAACGTGGTACTATCAGGTGGCAGATTCATGCGTCGTATGATAACGGTAGTGGTGTTGTCTGAATGCTGTGATAGGATTCTGTCTAGGTAATACACCAGATTATGAGGCAAGATGATGGAAAATGGCCAGACGGCATAATTATGCTAGCAGCCGTTAAACAACGGCTAAACGTAACTTTAGGACGTGTGTGTTGGCCGCTCTATGTCACATGTAGTGAGACCGATTTGTCAATATACACCATTGATTGCACATATCCTCACTATTTGCTCCCAGACACCAACTAATCATCCGGTATTTCTCTAGAAAGCTGCACTGAGATACACTGTTGAGTAAGAACAAAAACGCTACACAGATGTTAAGCTGCCCAGGAAATCAGTTTACGACAGTATTCTAGACACAGTGATTGTTCTTTCACCACAACAATTTCCTACACTGGAGGCAGCGTATTCGGAGATGAGTTGTGAGCAGTTTACCGCCCTGTTTTGGAGGGTGAGGTGGACGTCCCGTGCCTGGGACGTGCAGAAGCGACTGCACTGTATTCTGGGTGGCGAACTTCGGCACCCGACTGCTTAAGAATGTGTTAATACACTCATCTAACTATGGTCTGATGTATATTCACTATGACGTTACTATGCTCGATATACTTTTCTGAGTATCTTCTTACGAAATCGCATCACCACAACCTACACCACACTGCACACATATTGTGATTTCGAGACATATATGTCAAGTCACCCCCCATGAACCATGGACCTTGCCGTCGGTGGGGAGGCTTGCGTGCCTCAGCGATACAGATAGCCGTACCGTAGGTGCAACAACAACGGAGGGGTATCTGTTGAGAGGCCAGACAAACATGTGGTTCCTGAAGAGGGGCAGCAGCCTTTTCAGTAGTTGCAGGGGCAACAGTCTGGATGATTGACTGATCTGGCCTTGTAACATTATCCAAAACGGCCTTGCTGTGCTGGTACTGCGAACGTCTGAAAGCAAGGGGAAACTACAGCCGTAATTTTTCCCGAGGACATGCAGCTTTACTGTATGATTAAATGATGATGGTGTCCTCTTGGGTAAAATATTCCGGAGGTAAAATAGTCCCCCATTCGGATCTCCGGGCAGGGACTACTCAAGGGGACGTCATTATCAGGAGAAAGAAAACTGGCGTTCTACGGATCGGAGCGTGGAATGTCAGATCCCTTAATCGGGCAGGTAGGTTAGAAAATTTAAAAAGGGAAATGGATAGGTTAAAGTTAGATACAGTGGGAATTAGTGAAGTTCGGTGGCAGGAGGAACAAGACTTTAGGTCAGGTGAATACAGCGTTATAAATACAAAATCAAATAGGGGTAATGCAGGAGTAGGTTTCATAATGGATAAAAAAATTGGAGTGCGGGTTACCTACTACAAGCAGCATAGTGAACGCATTATTGTGGCCAAGATAGACACAAAGCCCATGCCTACTACAGTAGTACAAGTTTATATGCCAACTAGCTCTGCAGATGATGAGGAAATTGAAGAAATGTATGACGAGATAAAAGAAATTATTCAGGTGGTGAAGGGAGACGAAAATTTAATAGTCATGGGTGACAGGAATTCGTCAGTAGGAAAAGGGAGAGAAGGAAACATAGTAGGTGAATATTGATTGGGGGGAAGAAATGGAAGAGGAAGCCGCCTTGTAGAATTTTGCTCAGAGCATAACTTAATCATAGCTAACACTTGGTTCAAGAATCATAAAAGAAGGTTGTATACCTGGAAGAATCCTGGAGATACTAAGAGGTATCAGATAGATTATATAATTGTAAGACAGAGATTTAGGAACCAGGTTTTAAATTGTAAGACATTTCCAGGGCAGATGTGGAATCTGACCACAATCTATTGGTTATGAACTGCAGATTGAAACTGAAGAAACTGCAAAAAGGTGGGAATTTAAGGAGATGGGACCTGGAGAAACTGAAAGAACCAGAGGTTGTAGAGAGTTTCAGGGAGACCATAAGGGAACAATTGACAGGAATGGGGGAAAGAAATACAGTGGAAAAAGAATGGGCAGCTCTGAGGGATGAAGTAGTGAAGGCAGCAGACGATCAAGTAGGTAAAAAGGCGAGGGCTAATAGAAATCCTTGGGTAACAGAAGAAATATTGAATTTAATTGATGAAAGGAGAAAATATAAAAATGCAGTGAATGAAGCAGGCAAACAGGAATACAAACGTCTCAAAAATGAGATCCACAGGAAGTGCAAAATGGCTAAGCAGGGATGGCTAGAGGACAAATGTAAGGATATAGAGGCTTGTCTCACTAGGGGTAAGATAGATACTGCCTACAGGAAAATTAAAGAGACCTTTGGAGAGAAGAAAACCACTTGTATGAATATCAAGAGCTCAGTTGGCAACCCAGTTCTAAGCAAAGAAGGGAAGGCAGAAAGGTGGAAGGAGTATAAAGAGGGTTTAACAAGGGCGATGTACTTGAGGACAATATTATGGAAATGGAAGAGGATGTAGACGATGACGAAATGGGAGATAAGATACTGCGTGATGAGTTTGACAGAGCACTGAAAGACCTGAGTCGAAACAAGGCCCCGGGAGTAGACAACATTCCATTAGAACTACTGATGGCCTTGGGAGAGCCAGTCATGACAAAACTCTACCATCTGGTGAGCAAGATGTATGAGACAGGCGAAATACCCTCAGACTTCAAGAAGAATATAATAATCCCAATCCCAAAGAAAGCAGGTGTTGACAAATGTGAAAATTACCGAACTATCAGTTTAATAAGTCACAGCTGCAAAATACAGACGAATGGAAAAATTGGTAGAAGCGGACCTCGGCGAATATCAGTTTGGATTCCGTAGAAATGTTGGAACACGTGAGGCAATATTAACCTTACGACTTATCTTAGAAGAAAGATTAAGAAAAGGCAAACCTACGTTTCTAGCATTTGTAGACTTAGAGAAAGCTTTTGACAATGTTAACTGGAATACTCGCTTTCAAATTCTGAAGGTGGCAGGGGTAAAATACAGGGAGCGAAAGGCTATTTACAATTTGTACAGAAACCAGATGGCAGTTATAAGAGTCGAGGGGCATGAAAGGGAAGCAGTGGTTGGGAAAGGAGTGAGACAGGGCTTTAGCCTCTCCCCGATGTTATTCAATCTGTATATTGAACAAGCAGTAAAGGAAACAAAAGAAAAATTCGGAGTAGGTATTAAAATTCATGGAGAAGAAGTAAAAACTTTGAGGTTTGCCGATGACATTGTAATTCTGTCAGAGACAGCAAAGGACTTGGAAGACCAGTTGAACGGAATGGACAGTGTCTTGAAAGAAGGATATAAGATGAACATCAACAAAAGCAAAACGAGGATAATGGAATGTAGTCAAATTAAATCGGGTGATGCTGAGGGAATTAGATTAGGAAATGAGATACTTAAGGTAGTAAAGGAGTTTTGCTATTTAGGGAGTACAATAACTGATGATGGTCGAAGTAGAGAGGATATAAAATGTAGACTGGCAATGGCAAGGAAATCGTTTCTGAAGAAGAGAAATTTGTTAACATCGGGTATAGATTTAAGTGTCAGGAAGTCGTTTCTGAAAGTACACTCCTGTAAATTGAAATAAGAACACCGTGAATTCACTGTCCCAGGAAGGGGAAACTTTATTGACACATTCCTGGGGTCAGATACATCACATGATCACACTGACAGAACCACAGGCACATAGACACAGGCAACAGAGCATGCACAATGTCGGCAATAGTACAGTGTATATCCACCTTTCGCGGCAATGCAGGCTGCTATTCTCCCATGGAGACGATCGTAGAGATGCTGGATGTAGTCCTGTGGAACGGCTTGCCATGCCATTTCCACCTGGCGCCTCAGTTGGACCAGCGTTCGTGCTGGACGTGCAGACCGCGTGAGACGACGCTTCATCCAGTCCCAAACATGCTCAATGGCGGACAGATCCGGAGATCTTGCTGGCCAGGGTAGTTGACTTACACCTTCTAGAGCACGTTGGGTGGCACGGGATACATGCGGACGTGCATTGTCCTTGCCGGTCTAGGAATGGTAGAACGATGGGTTCGATGACGGTTTGGATGTACCGTGCACTATTCAGTGTCCCCTCGACGATCACCAGTGGTGTACGGCCAGTGTAGGAGATCGCTCCCCACACCATGATGCCGGGTGTTGGCCCTGTGTGCCTCGGTCGTATGCAGTCCTGATTGTGGCGCTCACCTGCACGGCGCCAAACACGCATACGACCATCATTGGCACCAAGGCAGAAGCGACTCTCATCGCTGAAGACGACACGTCTCTATTCGTCCCTCCATTCACGCCTGTCGCGACACCACTGGAGGCGGGCTGCACGATGTGGGGGCGTGAGCGGAAGACGGCGTAACGGTGTGCGGGACCGTAGCCCAGCTTCATGGAGACGGTTGCGAATGGTCCTCGCCGATACCCCAGGAGCAACAGTGTCCCTAATTTGCTGGGAAGTGGCGGTGCGGTCCCCTACGGCACTGCGTAGGATCCTACGGTCTTGGTGTGCATCCGTGCGTCGCTGCGGTCCGGTCCCAGGTCGACGGGCACGTGCACCTTCCGCCGACCACTGGCGACAACATCGATGTACTGTGGAGACCTCACGCCCCACGTGTTGAGCAATTCGGCGGTACGTCCAGCCGGCCTCCCGCATGCCCACTATACGCCCTCGCTCAAAGTCCGTCAACTGCACATACGGTTCACGTCCACGCTGTCGCGGCATGCTACCAGTGTTAAAGACTGCGATGGAGCTCCGTATGCCACGGCAAACTGGCTGACACTGACGGCGACGGTGCACAAATGCTGCGCAGCTAGCGCCATTCGACGGCCAACACCGCGGTTCCTGGTGTGTCCGCTGTGCCGTGCGTGTGATCATTGCTTGTGCAGCCCTCTCGTAGTGTCCGGAGCAAGTATGGTGGGTCTGACACACCGGTGTCAATGTGTTCTTTTTTCCATTTCCAGGAGTATATATATATATATCCCCTGAGAAAAACTCATTAGATTGTTGAAGCTAGATTCGAAGATATCTTCAGCACAGAGAGGTTTGAGTTCATTGGTAGGATGTTTATGTAATAGAAGATAAACTGGGAAATTGGGTATCAGATTTGGTAGATTAGCTCTCGAACAAGACTGAAAGAATAGATCTATCTTTGGAATTTCTAACATCGTTGGAGAACTGACAAGAAACAATTACCTACTCAAGTCATTTTGTAGAATGTATGACACTATAGAGACCCATATAGGCTATCATACACAATCTCGGACATATTTCGGGCAAATAAATGCGAGAATTTTCGTTCAGTGAGCTGGACCGCACATGCATACATGTTGCAGACCAGACTGAGATGTGAAAAAATAGAGGGCAAATAAAGGATCAGTACCGTTAAAGGAAAAGTGAAGGCACCACACACGCCATTTTAGCGTTAAGCTTCACAAGTAAACAAGACGTAGCAAAAAACCGGACGTTTTATACAATTTGTCGTAAAAGAAAGAGGGTTCCATAACGTAACTAGTGGGTCAGAGCCAGTATGAGCTGACTGTTCCATCGCCCACCACTCTCACGCAACAGCATGTGATATATTCAAGTTCAGGATATAAGATGATACCTGTCAAGTCAAGATAAGCCTCTTCCCTCTTATGCTGCCCACAGCTGCAGGCCAATTGTGACATAAAAATGGTAGGAAAAAGAAGAGAAGTTCACGCATTCATTGTAGGCGTACAGGAATCAAAATGGAGGTCACCACCCCCATCCTCACTTCCCACTATCCTAGGGCAGAAGGGTACTTAGAAATGCAAGAGAACAAATTCCCTCCCTCCCACTTTCCTCTTTACTCCAACTCTGTGAGCCTCATCGTTCGAGGCCATACACCATAGTGAAAGGAGTATCATTATGAAGCGCCGTCAGGGATCAGGAACAACCTCGAGAAAGAATGAAAAGAAAAGGTAGACTGCTATATTCGAATCTAAGTAAAAGCCCATCCATATCTCCCATTATTATTATTATGTACATGTACATGATTACTCTGCAATTCACAGTTAAGTGTCTAGCAGAGGATTCATTGAACCACTTTAAGCTACTTCTCCACCGTTCCACTCTTGAACAGCGTGCGGGAAAAACGAACACTTAACTCTTTCCGGGTGAGCTCTGATACCTCTTCATTTATTATGTTGATCATTTCTTCCTATGTAGGTGGGCGTTAATAAAATATTTTCACACTCTGAGGAGAAAGCTGATGATTGAAATTTCATGAGAAGGCCCTGCCACAACAAAAAAAAACCTTTGTTTTAATGAGTGCCACCCCATTTCGTGTATCATATCTGTGGAACTCTCTCCCTTATATTGCTATAATACAAAACGAGCTGCCCTTCTTTGAACTTTTTCAATATCCTCCGTCAATCCTACCTCATGCGGATCCCACGCCACACAGCAATTCTCAATAGGAGGGTGGACAAGCGTAGTGTAAGCAGTCTCTTTAGTATACCTGTTTCAGTTTCTTTGATTTCTGCTAATAAATTGCAGTCTTTCGTTTGCTTTCCCCACAACATTATTTGTGTCATCGTTCCAATGTAAAGAATTCGTAATTGTAGTCCCAATGTATTTAGTTGAGTTTACAGCCTTTAGATTCGTGTGAATTATGGTCTAAAACAATCAAATTAATGGTTTAGTCAGATTCTCAAGTATAACCTATACCGATACTATTTGGCATTAACTACCTACTTCCATTTCACTACAAGGTGAACTACTTCTGACAGCAATATATACTCCACCACCAACTGTATTTAATCGATCCTTTCTGAACACTGTTGGGTAGTTTGAAAAAAAATTCGGCTGAACTTATTTCCGGCTTTAGCCAACTTTCTGTGCCTGTAGCTATTTGAGCTTCAGTGCTTTCTATTAGGGCTTGGAGATCCGGTTCTTTCCCAGCACAGCTATGACAGTTTACAACTACAATACCGATTGTTTCTACGACTACCTTACTGCATTTTACCTGCCCCATTTGAGACGCACGCACTTTCTGGGGTTTCCGGAGACCCTCTAACCCAAAAAGCCGCCCAGTTCCATCCACACAGCCCCCGCTCCCCGTGTTGTGGACTCCTGGCCTATTAAGCGGAACCTGGAAACCCACCACCTCATAGCGCAAGTGTAGGAATCTGCAGCCTACACAGTCACAGAACTGCTTGAGCCTCTGATTCAGACCCTCCACCCGGCTCTGTACCAAAAGACCACAGTCGGTTTTATCGACGATACTGCAGATGGTGAGCTACTCCTTAACCTCGCAAGCAAGACGCCTCTGTATACGGCAATCACAGTTTCTATCCATTACTGAAGTCGCGCCTGTTTGAAGCTCGTAAAAATGTGTGACGAACGAATAGTGTACTCGCCTTATTAGCAGCAGGAACTCGAGTTGCTCTCTCACTGACAGTCTATCCGACACTCTTAGAAACTATAACCAAGTGGTATAAGTGCCACTTATTGACTGGTTTGTTACAAGGCGCTGCTTCTGTTAGAAACCTGAAGGATATCCACATCAGATGGCATCTTAGCCGCTATAAGAATTTCGCTTATAAAAAAATGCTATAACTATGTGAGAACAGTTTTGTCACATAACAAAATGAAGAAGTGACTCAAACAGAGAATCAGGAATGTCTCCAAACCTTTTACATAACGTCATACTTTACAATAAACAAAATTTTTTATTCTGTGATTCCAAAGCAACTCGACAATACCAGTTGCACCATGTATCTTATGATGGAGGGGGTAATCTAAAAAAGGACCGTTGATTGAGTGGAAATCAGACGTGGATTGTGAGACTGAATGAGGTAGCCAGTCGTACAGGTGTGCATGCAACTGATACATCATCTTGCACACTGGGCCAGGAACGTAACACACGTCATACGCAAAGACAAGTTAAGGTCAGAAGGAAAAAGTAGGTCAGCGGCAATAGTGACTCCAGTACAGAATTTCTGAGTGTGGAAGCGGAATTTCTTGAGGAAAGACATGACACATGAATGGCTGATCTCCACAACACATATTTAAATGTATGTCATACTAATGGTTTGAAACCATCTTCAAAGGTTATGACAAGGAAAGAACTCAAAATTTGCTCGAATAACAAATTCCAGGAATAGTATTTTCAGCCCCCACACGAAGAAATTAATATAAAAAGGTTTGTGTTATGTGTACCAAATAAGGAGTGTTGTGAATGTTGAGGAAGACATTATTGAATAAGATTATAAAGTGATTCTTGCAGCTGCCAAAGTGATACGAAAATCAGCATTGAATACCAACAGCTGGAATTTTATTGAAATTTTGAAAGTAGATTCAGATCAAACACCGAAACAGCTTTTGGTTATTTTAAAGCGTGTCTTACTGCAAAAGGTTCCATAACTACAGAGAAAAAAAGAATTAATGAAATTGATTTCCGTGCGTGTCGTTTATTTCAGACACTAATCTGCGAATGTTTATCAAACAGACAGGTCACAAGATTGTCAGATAAAAATAAACACACTCAAGTTTACGCTGGCCAATGTATTAGTTGACTAGAAGATCAAACCTTCTGCATGTCGTACATAGCACTGGAATTTCAATTCGTTATGCACGTGTTTGGTACATAGTGAACAAGATAGCCAAGACTTTTAATTTTTAAGATTAAAGCAAGTTTATCTGCCACCAGATGTGATTCATTTCGCGGTGTATCTTCCAAGAAGATACATCGGTTGGGAGGAACACACTTCATTGTACAGTCATAGTAGCTTACCAGAAAAGTGAAGAAGATGACGTGCAGAAACCTCTTTACTGCGTCCTGATGAGGAAAAAGTCACTGTTCCAGAAAGCATATATACCCTGATACCGCGTCCTGTTTCCAAGAGCAGTAAACCAAAGAGCCCTAGTGAATTCGCAGTTGCCGTCTTCATAAAAACAGCAGTGTCTCAGAGAAGCGGCAGTCAGAGACGTAGCATGGATGACAGAAGGAAATGCTTGTCTCATTTCGGTAATGATGAAGTATCAGAACAAGTTTTATTAACATGGTCTGCACATAATTCAATGATGTATGGCATCAAACAAAAATACGTGTATCTGTCTTGCGGTGTCTTCCAGTTACACCAACTGTGACTTCTGTTCAATATTCATGATTGAAATACCTGGAAAAGATTCACGAAAAGGTTGTAAATGCAGCCAGAAAGTTAGTAGTTACTGCAGATCTTGCGCCGTGCCGTCCTCTGAAGCATTTAAAAATGCATTTTTCCAACGAAAATTGGATGATCCTCCCACATATCGTAATGGCAGCACTTAGAGATATAGGAAAGTATATTGATTCATCTGCATCACTGACGTATGGATTGAAAGGGGTATGGTCTTTTCATTCTTCTCTTAAATGAGTTCTAAGAGCTAAATCCTACATTTAAAGAAACTATTGAAGTACTCCAAGGGAAGATGGTAGATGCACGGTAGAGTAAAAACTCAGAAGTCATTCGAATAGCAAATAAAGATATGGCAGAAGATATAAAAGAACTTAACCGGCAGATACAACTGACAGACTTTTTCTATGAAAAAATTAAAGAAGATGCTATCGTAAAGATAATTTTGACGCACATGGTGATAGTGCTTACTCTTCTTTCGTTTACTAGAGGAGTGCATAGCGGCAACTGGGAACTACTGCTGGGTTCAGTGACTGTTATTTTGCGTTGGACCTTCGCCACGACAGCGCACTACGTGCGTGGCACATAGCTGGAATGTAAAAGTTGCGCGTAGTCGATTATGAATCGTAGCTACAACTTAAAAATGACTGTGCTCCAAACAAAAGTGATGTCCCATTCTGTTTCTTAGGAGGAGATGAAGTACTTGAAGAAGAAGGCAGAGAAGTGCAAGTCTGCTGTGGGATCGTAGGAATCACACAAAATGCACAAGCTGTAAATAATTTTTTTCTTGACAGGTTCCTGAACTGTGGGAGATTTCTTCTGGTGGTAAAGAGCCAGTGAAGGTTTCAATTCACCACAAAGTATCCCAGACATCAGCAAATCGTTACAAAAGGAACGTTTTGACTGTTTTTAACTTTTTTAAATTACATCAATCTATTTGACTACACAAGAAATGACTTCAGTACTGTGACAATGACTATTGCTCCACCTGAAGCGCAACGTGACTTTTCTGTAACTCCAGAATTAGGCCCACATAAACATTAGAACTTCTACGTGAACGAATTATTGATGGTATTGTTAATATCTGGGAACTTCTCCCACAAAACATATTAAAGCTTTCTGGAACAATGGGCTAGAAATTAAAACTGAAAATAAAACTAGGTGTATTGGAGACATGTCCAGAAAATCAACTAATCCTTCATCGAAAGTATGGACTACCTGCAGTTCCACTTCCTATGTTCGCAGCTGATGGGACTTCTACATGGGCCAGTTAAACGTAAACTGATGCACCAGGTAAACTTGTATCGATGATCAGTCGCAGTTGCTGATGGAATGACAGAGGTCCACAATCTGACCGTAGGAAAGGAGATGAGAACAACTTCTGATTTGACAAATCAGTTCTGCAAAACTATTTTTTTTAAAATATGGCGAGTTTTGTGAGGTACACGTTATCTTTGACACGTACGAACATAATTTTCTGAAATACGCAACAAAGGATCGAAGACAACAAGGTAGTAGGAAAAATATTGTAGCATCCTATTGGAATCTGGCTCTTGGTACCAATCGACGTGTTGAAGCTCTAGTAATAGCACAAGAAGAAGATGATTCAAAAATAATATGAAATGCACTCTTCGCAAATTTCAATGGAGCACAAACTTTAAAGATACTGTCTCCTGATACTTGGACCCCAGCGCTGGCGACGAATTCCGACCCTCAGCTTCCAGAGGATACCTGGTTTGTTGTCACAGGAGCTAAAACACGTGAAATTTTTGTTCGTATAGTACATCAAGCGTTAGGTCAGAATCGAGTCGATGGTTTCATTGGATTGCGTTCTCTCTCCAGGACTGATGCCACCAGATCATTTTATGTTAAAATGAAAACAATTGTCTTTAATACACTGATGAGACAGCTTTTGACGCTTTGTCATCCATTGGAAAAGATGATTTTAATGAAGAAACGTTCCGAGTTGTGGAAGCTTTTATATTCTCTATATACTGAAAAATCCAGAAGGTAACATTCCTGAGAGGACTGTGCAGGTCGTTTCTCATTAAAAAGCAAGTCGATGGATCATGCATGCCTCCGCCACAAGACACTCTGCGTCAGGCCGTAAAAAGAGTACAGCTTCAAGCCGTAAGGTGGTGTAAAGCACATACTGCGAATCCTGAACTACCGACCCTGACTGACTCAAGTTGGACTGTTATTGAGAAAGGGCAATACGTGCCAATAATGTGTGATATTGCTTGTGAACCTCAAGAACTCTGTGGTCAAAATGGTCCATCAAAATATGTTCCACCATGCAACTGTGCTCTAAATAAATTTTCTTGCACTGACAGATATTCCTGTTCTACTGGTTCACAAAAATACATTTATGTGAATGAAGAATATGAACATTAGAAATATCCAATGAAATACACTTTTTTGATGATGCTGATGTTAATGATGATGCTGTTGAACTTCAGACATGGTTATGAGATAGGTAGCTCTAAGCGGACTGGAATGTGTCACTAGGATAATGTGAAGAATAATAAACGCTCTTGCAACAAGGAGGAACAGAGCACCGTCGCAGTTCGACTAAGAGAAGCCTTTGTTATGTCACTTCTATTCTCTCGAGAACCAATCCATCCGTCTTTCGAGCTGCTGTCGGTCGGATGAACAGCGTAAAAGCCCTGTAACGTGAAGGAACGAAAGTCAAGAAATGCTTGTGCGTTTCCTTTGTCCACCTTATAACAATTTCTTGTTTTTTCTTAGTTCGTTCCGAATGTGATGTCTTAGTGTAGTGTATATTAAAATATTAAGAACAATTAATGGTATGAATATTGAAGTAACAAGGAGAACTTCGGATTCTTGAAGTTCCCCGATGACTATAATAAAAAAAAAACACTGACTGGAGTATTTATTCCATGGTAATTAATACACTTTCTAAAATAATAATGAATATGTATGAATATAATAATATTAATTGTTTCTATAGAGTGAAATATAAAATTTTGTATCCGCTCTTTTCCTTACAACTATTTTAAAAACAAAAATTTATCTTCATTTCATGCTCCTTTACGCTTAAATAATTTACCTATTTGACACAAATAAATAGTACAGAAATGATTATTTTGTCAAATGAAATGGTTATCTTTGGAAAGCCCTTTCTTCGAAATTTTAGCCAAAACGGCTTCATTTACATAAAAGGTGCTAATCAAGTAATATGTAGAACTTACTTAAATATCTCTTTTTTAAGGAAAGAACTTTATAATCGAACGATTAGGTGCGAAGTTATGAGGACTTAAAGGGAGCGATGACTCATTATTTTTCACCACCTCCTCCCCCTCCCCGTCCGCCCCCTCCCAGTCATGAGTCTCGCATGTCCAACATTACTTTTCTCATTACCTACCTTATAAGGAACAAAATGATACTAGCCAACAATGCTCTACCATTGATATTCACGCGGGATACCCCTAGAAAACCATTTCATATCTCCTTACTCTTATGCAACTACTGACATTTTCACGCTGAGTCTTCGGAGGTGGGTTCTACAACGCATAGAGCTTGTTAAAAAAAATAATAATATGATTCACACCAGGATTGTATCAGCAGCACTAAATATTCAATTCGGTAGTACAAACCACGCCATTTGAATAGTTTGTTGTACCTGTTCTTAAGCCGTCCTGAAACACCTGAATTCCTACACTAGCACCATCACTCCACGCTCCACATTGTCACTAATATAAGTTAAAGAAAACCCATGCTTCGTGAGACATATTAAAAGTTCAGTGTATAGCGTTGCTTCATCTATTTTTTTGAAGTTTGATATACGAGAAGAAGATATTTACATTACCATCACTAATTTATGACCTTTAATCAAATGAAAAAACGAAACTCCGTCATGAGGACATATGTGGGGCGTGGCGTCAGCACGCCTCTTCCCGGCCTTTGTCGATGTTTAGACTATGAAGCCGCTGTCTCTCAATTAAGTAGCTCAACAGCTGGTATCAGTTGGCTGAGCGCACATCGATCGAGTCTTTCCACAAAGGAAAAAATTCTTGACAGTGCTGGCAACCGATGTTGGGTTCTACGTGTGGCAGCCTTCTACAATGACCACTTCCTTTTTAAGGAAGAACATGTATGAAGCGTATTCCGCGCTTTTCACGTGGACCCACATAAAAACATTACAAAAGGGCCATAAAGGGCAGAAAATTGTAACAAAATGATCAGATAGATACTCCCGCAAATAAATGAAAATAAATCATTTACAACATTGTGCGAATTAAAAGAACATCCAAATCCCCAACTCTCGAACAAGGGAGGGCCAGCCGGCTTCTCAGAATCCGCAGTCCGTAAGGGTGGACTCGTGTATCCAATCAAAACTAACTATGCAGTAAAGCTTCTCAGACCTGATAAACTCCAAAAGAAATTGGCATAATGTGTTCCATGTTTTGTTCAGCGCTGTATCTTCTCTCGTTATTCGTGTAAGTACATCCAATAGTGCAGCACGTTCATTACATTGTCGTCAAATATGCAGCTGACAACCATCCCTGCGTTTCAGTCGACCACACTGGTTTTTTGTCGGGGGAAAGTATCTCACAGTCGGGCAGACAATTACCATCGGTGTGATCTCTGTGAAAGTAGTACAGCTAAGATACGATGTGTAAGACTCCGCACTTCCATTGCCTTCCCACGCACTAAACGGTATTTATCTGTGTCCATTTGCTTCCAACGTGTGCAGACTGGTGGATCAACCATGTTTATTAAGTGTAGTCTAGCCCGAGTCATATACTTTTGATTGACTAGTAGATACCATGAGGATCGAGCCGCCGAGCTGAAGTACTGTTTGTGCACAAAACGCCAGAGGGTGGGTAATGCCGTGCCATCGCGTTCTTTTCGTGATACCGCATTAAGAGGAGATAAATATCTCGCACCGTTAGGTTTCTGGGCGACGGCAGGACATGGCGAACGTAGCTGTAGTGTACAAGGAAAGTTGCGATGCGAGCAAATACCGTCTAAATGTTTTCGACAGAAAAAGACGGCACATCAGTGCGTGGCATTAGTTCGTCAGTTAGTGCCGATGTTATTGTTTGCCTCCGACGATGCCACATTCCGAACATCGCCCTTATGAACAGAGCTGAAACTTTAAGGTGGACATTCGTAACGCCAGACCAGCGTCCAGCGTGCCGACAGTGGAGGCGGCAGAACGAATCTGGAGTATCACACCATGGCTGACAAAATATCAGTAGGCCGCCAGCAGGCGATTCGCAGTTCCCGTCGGCAGCGGAAATATCTGCGCAGTATGTGGCAACAGCGACGCACGGTATAGGTTGACATATTGCAGTCCTGACAAAACTCTACCATCTGGTGAGCAAGGTTTATGAGACAGTCGAAATTCCCTCAGACTTCAAGAAGAATATAATAATTCCAATCCAAAAGAAAGCAGGTGTCGACAGATGTGAAAATTACCGAACTATCAGTTTAATAAGCCACGGCTGCAAAATACCAACACGAATTCTTTACAGACGAATGGAGAAACTGGTAGAAGCCGACCTCGGGGAAGATCAGTTTGGATTACGTAGTTGTGTTGGAGCACGTGAGGCAATACTGACCCTACGACTTATCTTAGAAGAAAGATTAAGGAAAGGCAAACCTACGTTTCTAGCATTTGTAGACTTAGAAAAAGCGTTTGACAATGTTAACTGAACTACTCTCTTTCAAAGTCTGAAGGTGGTAGGGGTAAAATACAGGGAGCGGAACGCTATTTACAAATTGTACAGAAAGCAGATGGCAGTTATAAGAGTCGAGGGACATGAAATTGAAAATGGTTCAAATGGCTCTGAGCACTATGGGACTTAACATCTATGGTCATCAGTCCACTAGAACATAGAACTACTTAAACCTAACTAACCTAAGGACAGCACACAACACCCAGTCATCACGAGGCAGAGAAAATCCCTGACCCCGCCGGGAGTCGAACCCGGGAACCCGGGCGTGGGAAGCGAGAACGCTACCGCACGACCACGAGCTGCGGACCATGAAATTGAAGCTGTGGTTGGGAAGGGAGTGAGACAGGGTTGTAGCCTTTCCCCGATGCTATTCAATCTGTATATTGAGCGAGCAGTAAAGGAAACAAAAGAAAAGTTCGAAGTAGGCATTAAAATCCATGGAGAAGAAATAAAAACTTTGAGGTTCACCGATGACGTTGTAATTCTGTCAGAGACAGCAAAGGACTTGGAAAGAGCTGTTGAACGGAATGGACAGTGTCTTGAAAGGAGGACATAAGATGAACATCAACAAAAGCAAAACGAGGATAATGGAATGTACTCGAATTAAGTCGAGTGATGCTGAGGGAATTATATTAGGAAATGAGACACTTAAAGTAGTAAAGGACTTTTGCTATTTGGGGAGCAAAATAACTGATGTTGGTCGACGTAGAGAGGATATAAAATGTAGACTGGCAATGGCAAGGAAAGCGTTTCTGAAGAAGATAAATTTGTTAACATCAAGTATACATTTAAGTGTCAGGAAGTCGTTTCTGAAAGTATTTGTCTGGAGTGTAGCCATATATGGTGGTGAAACATGGACGATAAGTAGTTTAGACAAGAAGAGAATAGAAGCTTTCAAAATGTGGTGGTACAGAAGAATGCTGAAAATTAGATGGGTAGGTCACGTAACTAATGAAGAGGTATTGAATAGAATAGGGGAGAAGAGCAGTTTGTGGCATAACTTGACAAGACGAAGGGACCGGTTGGTAGGGCATGTTCTGAGGCATCAAGGGATCACAAATTTAGCATTGGAGGGCAGCGTGGAGGGTAAAAATCGTAGAGGGAGGCCAAGAGATGAATACCCTAAGCAGATTCAAAAGGATGTAGGCTGCAGTAGGTACTGGGAGATGAAAAAGCTTGCACAGGATAGAGTAGCATGGTGTGCTGCTTCAAACCAGTCTCAGGACTGAAGACCACAACAACAACAACAACTGCATTCATTGTATCAGGTCCAGGAATTACCTCACATCTGAACGCTGGAGCAGGTGCCTATAACTCGCTTTCGCCGTCCTTTGTAGATCACGAGTGGATGGAATTCCAGGCTCCTCAATGTTTCTATCGCATGTAAGTGTTCGAGGTCTCTACCCAGTTCGCCATATTCAGAACACTGTACGCTGCGACAGCACGCTACAACTGTGGTGTCACAGCCAGACACCACACGTGCTAGGTGGTAGCTTAAATCGGCCGCGGTCCTGTAGTACATGTCGGACCCGCGTGTCGCCACTGTGTGATCGCAAACCTAGCGCCACCACAAGGCAGGTCTCGAGAGACTGACTCGAACTCATCCCAGTTGTAAGGACGACAGAGCTAGCGACTAGACGTACGAAGCCTTTCTCTCTCATTAGCCGAGAGACAGAATAGCCTACAGCTAAGTTAATGGCTACGAACTAGCAAGGCGCCATTAGCCTTACAGTGATTGTAATTAGAGTCTCACTTGTGTTCACCATAGAGATGTACAAGAAGACATTAAAGATAAGTATATGAGAAGCTCCGTTCTTTTCTTCATAGCATTAATTACGTATCCTGTTCCAAAACTTCACGCCCGTCTGCATTAGTCTCGCGTGCCCTTTCTAGCCACCTCTATTTCCAAGGTGTTGGCCCAGCTGCCGACACATCACATGGCGACGAGGATGGGATGCTCGTTGGTTGGTTGTGGTCGATGCTTTCAGTCATTTTCCTTTTGTTGTCCGGATGTCTTCCACGACGTCTTCTGCCACAATCCAAGCCTTGTCTGCTATCTTTTGCATTGAAGGTCTTCCACAGACTATTGTTTCCGACAAAGGCCCACAATTCCTGTCCGCAGAATTTCAGTCATTCTGCAAGGCCAATGGTATTCAACATCTGACGTCCGCGCCGTTTTCGCCTCAGTCAAAGGGTGCCGCAGAACGATTGGTCCGGACTTTCAAGTCACAGATGTTGAAATTGAAAGAGTCGCATTCTCGGGAGGATGCATTATTGCTCTTTTTGTCCTCGTATCGCTCTCAGCCCCGCGATGGTCGCTAGCCGGCTGAGTTGCTCCATGGTCGTTCTCATCGAACTTGATGTCTTTGCTGCATCCGCCGCATCAGGTTCCTGTGCAGCGGCAGACACCTGCTTTTGCTCCTGGCGACATTGTCTTCTATCGCACCTATCGCGGTTCACGGCGTTGGCTCGCAGGGCGCATTCTTCGCTGCCTCGGCCGCGCGATGTATTTGGTTTTGGGGGCCTCTGGTGAGGTGCGTCGGCATCTCAATCAGCTGCGCCTCTGTCGTCGCCCGGGTTCTGCCGCTCCCCGTCTGCTTTCAGTGACGGAGCCGTCCGGTCAGCGCCCTGGGGACCCATCTACTGGCTCGCCTCATCCCCAGGTGTTACCGACGCTGCCTTCCATTTGGCCACATGGCGTCGCGCCGCCGCTGCAGCCGCCGCAGCCGCCGCAGCCGCCTCCGGCGCCGCCCGCAGTGGACGCTTCGCTGCAGCCGCCACGCGCCTCCCTGGGTCACGCGCCGCCGATCGCTTCCTGTGACCAGCTGTCCTCCGCCATGGAACTCTTGCCCGCTCCGGACCAGATATCGTCATCGCGCGTCGGATTCTCCGATCACATGGAGGTCGACCCTTCGGCCCCTCCTGTCTCTTTACGGGCGCATACACCGCATGTTGACGTGCACCCTGGACTAGGTTTTCAGGCGTTTCCTAGCTCCCCTCGGACCGAATGGTCGGGTGCGGGTGGCACAGCCTCGCCTGTTGTTAGGCTCCCCACCTCATCGCATACGTCAACATGGGGTCCTCCCCACGGCGGGCGGAAGCCTTATCTCACGACCGTTCGCCGATTTGCGGGGGAGGAATGTGGTGTCACAGCCAGACACCACACGTGCTAGGTGGTAGCTTAAATCGGCCGCGGTCCTGTAGTACATGTCGGACCCACGTGTCGCCACTGTGTGATCGCAAACCTAGCGCCACCACAAGGCAGGTCTCGAGAGACTGACTCGAACTCATCCCAGTTGTACAGACGACAGAGCTAGCGACTAGACGTACGAAGCTTTTCTCTCTCATTAGCCGAGAGACAGAATAGCCTACAGCTAAGTTAATGGCTACGAACTAGCAAGGCGCCATTAGCCTTACAGTGATTGTAATTAGAGTCTCACTTGTGTTCACCATAGAGATGTACAAGAAGACATTAAAGATAAGTATATGAGAAGCTCCGTTCTTTTCTTCATAGCATTAATTACGTATCCTGTTCCAAAACTTCACGCCCGTCTGCATTAGTCTCGCGTGCCCTTTCTAGCCACCTCTATTTCCAAGGTGTTGGCCCAGCTGCCGACACATCACATGGCGACGAGGATGGGATGCTCGTTGGTTGGTTGTGGTCGATGCTTTCAGTCATTTTCCTTTTGTTGTCCGGATGTCTTCCATGACGTCTTCTGCCACAATCCAAGCCTTGTCTGCTATCTTTTGCATTGAAGGTCTTCCGCAGACTATTGTTTCCGATAAAGGCCCACAATTCCTGTCCGCAGAATTTCAGTCATTCTGCAAGGCCAATGGTATTCAACATCTGACGTCCGCGCCGTTTTCGCCTCAGTCAAAGGGTGCCGCAGAACGATTGGTCCGGACTTTCAAGTCACAGATGTTGAAATTGAAAGAGTCGCATTCTCGGGAGGACGCATTATTGCTCTTTTTGTCCTCGTATCGCTCTCAGCCCCACGATGGTCGCTAGCCGGCTGAGTTGCTCCATGGTCGTTCTCATCGAACCTTGATGTCTTTGCTGCATCCGCCGCATCAGGTTCCTGTGCAGCGGCAGACACCTGCTTTTGCTCCTGGCGACGTTGTCTTCTATCGCACCTATCGCGGTTCACGGCGTTGGCTCGCAGGGCGCATTCTTCGCTGCCTCGGCCGTGCGATGTATTTGGTTTTGGGGGCCTCTGGTGAGGTGCGTCGGCATCTCAATCAGCTGCGCCTCTGTCGTCGCCCGGGTTCTGCCGCTCCCCGTCTGCTTTCAGTGACGGAGCCGTCCGGTCAGCGCCCTGGGGACCCATCTACTGGCTCGCCTCATCCCCAGGTGTTAACCGACGCTGCCTTCCATTTGGCCTCATGGCGTCGCGCCGCCGCTGCAGCCGCCGCAGCCGCCACAGCCGCCTCCGGCGCCGCCCGCAGTGGACGCTTCGCTGCAGCCGCCACGCGCCTCCCTGGGTCACGCGCCGCCGATCGCTTCCTGTGACCAGCTGTCCTCCGCCATGGAACTCTTGCCCGCTCCGGACCAGATATCGTCATCGCGCGTCGGATTCTCCGATCACATGGAGGTCGACCCTTCGGCCCCTCCTGTCTCTTTACGGGCGCATACACCGCATGTTGACGTGCACCCTGGACTAGGTTTTCAGGCGTTTCCTAGCTCCCCTCGGACCGAATGGTCGGGTGCGGGTGGCACAGCCTCGCCTGTTGTTAGGCTCCCCACCTCATCGCATACGTCAACATGGGGTCCTCCCCACGGCGGGCGGAAGCCTTATCTCACGACCGTTCGCCGATTTGCGGGGGAGGAATGTGGTGTCACAGCCAGACACCACACGTGCTAGGTGGTAGCTTAAATCGGCCGCGGTCCTGTAGTACATGTCGGACCCGCGTGTCGCCACTGTGTGATCGCAAACCTAGCGCCACCACAAGGCAGGTCTCGAGAGACTGACTCGAACTCATCCTAGTTGTACAGACGACAGAGCTAGCGACTAGACGTACGAAGCCTTTCTCTCTCATTAGCCGAGAGACAGAATAGCCTACAGCTAAGTTAATGGCTACGAACTAGCAAGGCGCCATTAGCCTTACAGTGATTGTAATTAGAGTCTCACTTGTGTTCACCATAGAGATGTACAAGAAGACATTAAAGATAAGTATATGAGAAGCTCCATTCTTTTCTTCATAGCATTAATTACGTATCCTGTTCCAGTACTTCACGCCCGTCTGCGTTAGTCTCGCGTGCCTTTTCTAGCCACCTCTATTTCCAAGGTGTTGGCCCAGCTGCAGACACATCAACAACTGCGTGATACAACTGAGGGACATTGGCAACTCCTCTGGCGGCTGCACGAGGAACAGAAGGCAGTCTGCTTACGCTCGGCAGATGGGGGTGTCACCCTTCAACTCCACGCCACTGAACTTCCAACGCAGTCTGTTCATGAGCGGTTCAAGCGATACCACGAAGAGGATGGCGGGCAGCCATGTCTTACCAACTCAGTCTATATACTACCCGCATCGCCGCCGTTCACTGTCACTCTGGAGACCGCAACCAGTAGTAACCGAATGACGATCTGAATAAAAACGGTTGGGAACGCCATGGGCGCGTCATCGATGTTAGGAAGTCGTGATCAATCCGATCAAAAGCTTGATCAGAGTCGACAAAGACCAGAGTCGCTCCAAAAGTCGACAGGCAGAGCCCATTGTATCACGACTCTATAGTCAGTGAGCGCCGACTGTGACTTCCTTCGTATTAAACACACTGTGATCTGGGGAAATGTTATGTGACAACGTCGTCTTGAGCTGCGTCGCCATCAGTGGGGCAAACATCTTATGATCATAATTAAGCATGACCAACGGTCGGTACTGATTCACACCGTAACCTCAAGCCTTTTTTCCACGTCGGGAGTAGGTAACCCTCAACGAAGACCAGAGCAGGATGCATGGGCTAATTGTACATCGTTAGCCATCGGGGCATCATGAGGTCAAGCCCTATAAAATTCCAGGCGTTAGCCTTCTGGTCTGAGTGATTTGTTTGCTGCCCCTTTTTGTGGGTGCCACCCAGTACCACATTTTCAGTGTCAGGAGCACTTCCTCATACATCGGCTTCAGTCTCGCCTGTATAGGTCGCAAGATTTCCTCTCTAGCAGGAGATCTGCCCTGGCACCAGTGAACAGCTGGCTAAATCTGTCCAAAAGTGCTGAATCTGTGTCACTTTGTGATGCCAGATGCCGACCTTCCGCGGTAAAGAGTCCGCCAATCAACGTTTGACGAAGTTATATATTCTGTCGTGGTTGTAACTGCTCAAGTAGTAGAACAGTGTCATACACGGCTGCATTAATGTCCTCTAAATGAAGTCTTTCCACAGTAAAAAAAAAGAAGAAAAGGTAACAAAATACGTATAAAATAAAAAAATAAGCCGTTCACGATAAACCGAGCTCTGCATCGGCTGTAGAATGCGGAAATCTTTTATATTCACGAAGAATTTAAGTTCGAATAAAGAGATATAACAGATTTTTAGTGACATCTTATTCTGGGATGTGGAACGTTGAGAGAAATTTGTGCCCGCCAACACATGCGGCGGAATATTTCAAGACAGGAGTAATAAAATTAACAACGCCTCGTATTTGGATACTTTTGATCAGATAATACATGTTATTATCGCTGTCCAGTATCATTTCTGTAACTGGGAGTAGCATGCTGAGTCGAAGAACCGATCTGACTTCTGTTACTGAAAAATAATCATTAACTACGGTAGTAATCCGAATCTCAGTTAGTTTTGTTAACTTCATTAAATAGCAACCAGTCAGGCACGAAAGCCATATAAGACCAGATTAATCTATATGTGGATAAAAACACACGACACTCGTTTAAGTTAGTACATGTGCCGAGTGAGTGAATGTACAGTTACTACCTAAGCGCATCTACAAGTTTTCGTCATACAGCTACGAACAAACTTCAGGCACGTAACGGCCTTGTCAGACGAAATACCTCAAGCTAGAAGGACACTTATTACTCTATGGAAGCATTTCGTTCCCACTGTCTACGTCTTGCAGTTCCTTTTCTTTACCCTATTCTTTCATAGCAGCCAATCTCTTCTTAAATGTTGCTCAGCACCTGAAGAACTGTCGTTTGCGGTGGCACATTTCTGTTGTTGAAAGTACATATTTTACAATACTTATCCACAAATATTTTGACTACGTTTTAGCTTATGAGTACAGATTGCAACGTTTGTAGATATTCTGTCGAATCATAATTATCCGGACACCACTATGCAGTATGCAGCTGACAACTAAATTTCACGAGAGGTGGACAAGCAAGTATGAAAGGAGAGTATTATGTTGTCAGCACAGAGACTGTAACAGCAGAATTTGTCGGTCAGAGTGCCAGAAGCCGGTGTGCTGTGAACATGACCACTTGCTCGTCAAGTGATCCATAGGTATGCAGATCAGATGCTGAATCTACCACCCCAGATCATATAACATGATGATTTAGCCCTACGAAGCTATTAGTCTACTTAAAAAGTCAACTGCCGCGCATGTCGGAGATCGTTACTTACTAGGTTCCTAATCTCGTCAGGGGCCTCGTAAAAATTGCTCAGGACATGTAAGAGAATTTGAGAATGTGGGGATGCGTCGAACTGCCGCCTCTGATAGCCGTTCCTGGATGTGATGAGATTGCGAATCGCGGATCCCATCATCCTTCTCGTTAAGTTCAAAGTCAAATATTGTAGAAAGCATTCTTGATTGGAAACCGGTTGCTAACGAATAATAATCTGAAAACGCGATGGTGACTGTTTTCATTTGATTCAAAATGAAACTTCGAAAACTTTGCAGAGGTCCGAAGCGAAGTAAAGCACGTACGAGTGCGCAGTCCAGAATGCCCTGACCAAGTAGTAGCTCGAATCGGAATAGCCGCACGAATCCGAATACCTCTCAGTTTTTGGCAGCCTTCCTTCAGACCCCGGAAAGGCATCTCACACAATCTTTTACAGCCAGCTCCCACAATGTATCCGCCACTGCAAGATGTGTCCCGCGCGGGATTATCCGAGCGGTCTCAGGCGCTGTAGTCATGGACTGTGCGGCTGGTCCCGGCGGAGGTTCGAGTCCTCTGTCGGACATGGATGTGTCTGTTTGTCCTTAGGATAATTTAGGTTAAGTAGTGTGTAAGCTTAGTGACTGATGACCTTAGCAGTTAAGTCCCATAAGATTTCACACACATCTGAAGAAGGCGAGATGTGTATAAGGAAATGGGAAACGAGTGTCACACCTGTCTGTCGGAAATTCTGGAAACTTCCCACGAGGAGATAAAAGTTTGGAAGTTTTGCAGACGCACGGGTGGCTTTTTGCTTGAGGAAGTATGTCTGGCGACCACGCACAGCAGGATGACGGCAAGTAGTCCGCCTGAGTACTCCACCCAAAGTGTACCAGCAAGACAGATTTCTCTCTTTGCCACCCTTCCTCTCCCACCAGTGGTTTCCTGTTCTGTTACAGAGCACACGAGTCTTCCGCTGCGCCGCTCACTATTTATGGAGGTTGAGCCGGAAGGATAATCTCTGAAAAGCTTTCGTAGTAGTGGCCTTCTGAGTGAGCGGCAATTCTTCCGAAGCGTCTGAAATGTCCTGCTGTTTTCACCCGAGCGAAAAGGACTAATCCTGTTTCAGACTAGACGCATTTAATGGGGAAAAACTACTGCAAGAATGAAATGTTAGGTTAGGTACAGAGTGGTGGTTAACCCACGTTGCTACAAGCTACCCCGAAACCCTCATATAATCAGCGCGCAATACAACTGAGAAATTGAAAAGCAAAAGCTGAATCGGAAAGTAAGTCATCAATGCAATTTGGATAAAGTGTGAGGAGAAAGGTCTGAAACAGGCCGTCACCTCACAAGAGATCTCAGTGACTTCGAACGTTGACAGTTACAGGCTGTCACCTGAGTAACAAATCTATCAGGTATTTCAGACCTTCTAAAGATTCTCACTTCAGTTGGCTGTTGGTGATGTGGTGAAGTGGAAACGCGACGGACCAATGACAGATAAACAAAATCCAGGCAGAACTCTTGTAGTCTGGGACAGCGTCCTTCGAGCGTTACAGAGGGTGGTTGTAACAAATCGTATAAAATCAGCAGAGCCGATCTCTAGTGATTTCCAAAACGCTACTACAAGCCTAGCTAGCATACTGACAGGGCGTTGGGTACAATGGTGCAGCAGCTCCTCGTAAGCCAACATTTCTGTTGGTCTTGAGGTGATAACAAGAACCACGCCAGTGGACACTAGATGACTGGAAGTGAATGATTTGGAGTGGTGAATCACGGTATACCCCGTGACAATGCGATGTGAGAATCTGGGTGTGACGAGAACTTGCAGAACGTTGTCTGTCATCACGTGTAGTACCAACTGTAAAGCACACAGAAGGCGGTGTTAAAGGATATGGGTGCGTTTTTATTGTTTATGATGTGCTACCCTAAGTTCGTTTCAGTAAACGCTCAATGTGGAATGATATTTTAAAGTATTGTGCGCCACGAACAGTGGAGAAACACTTTCTAGAGAAAAACTATTTGTATCAGCATGAAAATGGAGCGTATCATAAAGCAGCGTCTTTGAGGTAATGACTTGTGAGCAATACCATTTCTGAAATATACTGGTCTGGTCAGAGTATCGACCTGAACGCAACGGAACACACTGGGATGAGTTAAAACACGGATTTCACTCCATAGCCCAGCATCAAACATCACTGCCTTCTCTTCTTTCCGCTCTTGAGGAAGAATGGGCTGCTATTTCTCCGAGAACACTCACACACCATACCGAAAGTGTCCCCAGCAGATTTCAAGTTGTCATGTAGGTGAAGGGGTGACACACCTAGCGGAGCCCCCCATACCATTCTGTCCTGTTGCAGGCGATGACGTATGTGGAGTGATACAGATGATAGGTTACAAAACTCTCTTTTCCCGGTGTTGCATATAATTAGGTCAGAATCATAATTTTTATGCTCATATGTCTCCGTTAAGCTACACAAATAAGTCGTCGGTGCACCCTGAGAAAGTACTATTTTGAGGATGGAAGAAAATAACTTAGCAGACTTACACGTATAAAATATTCTCAGCATTACTCTCACATCATATTACAATAAAAACTCAAGCTTTCGAAGATAACCTACAGCGTGTTCTTGAGACACAAATGATAGTCCTTATGCTGCCAGAGGTACTGTCGATGTCAGCTATTCTACTGGCGCCCGTCCGACTTAAACAATTCAGCGAATTTCTCTGTAGTCTCTCAATACAGACAATCTACCTGCTTTCACACACTACAAAGATAACAAACATTACCAGTAAAAGTTAATGTTGCATGTACGGAGTTTTATTTGTGCAACAATAACGAACATTTTATATAAGATTCCTTCACAATACAATTTGTTCTCATAAGATGTTTACGTAGTTTAAAGTTAGACGGATTCCATACATTATTATTCTTTATTCGTTTCTCTTGGTCTGTCATCTTGCCACAAAGCCAAACTTAGACAGCAATTATCACAAGAAGATACCCACCTTTTATGGCCAATGTGAGACGAGATTTTTGTTTCATTAACTATAATTTTCTGCTTATTCATGTCACTCTGCTTATTGGCGAATAAGAGACTCTTACGCCATCTGTTGTTGTATACAAAACTGTAGGCTATGCTGTCCTCAGCAACGTGTGTATGTAGTTGTGACAAACTGTAATGGACGCTGTGAATAAATGTGTCAGCTGAAGTTACTATGTGGAATTCCTTTAAATACTAATGAATAGCAACACTGCTTATCAAACTCTGTTGTTATTGTGCAATTAGTATCTTCATCTTTTCATAAGTAACTAATTTGTAAGGGCAGTATCTTACTATATACAAAATGCTTTTCGTGGGTTCAGTATAAGTTCTGCACCCAAGTAGAGAGCGAGAGATACGAAAAGTGGACAGATGCAGTGTTTCATCGGCATTATGTTAATAGGATGTTAAGTGCGTAACCATTTACGGCCCATACGCCGTGTTTACGAAATCATCTCAGCTGAAAAATGCAATTCCTTGCATTTAATAGAAAATTAGTCGGGGATTACTTTTAAGTAACAGCACCTATTCAATTGCTTCTTTTTTTACGTTTTGTGTAAGTTCCACAAGCTACAAATATAAGCTGTGATCTGTGATCGCATTTCGCCTGAAACACATAAACATAACCATGTGTGACTTAGGCGCCATAGTTGTCTCAGAATTACTAACATCAAGTAGTAAATAAATAAATAATCTGCTCAGTATATTTACTCTAACATCACAAGATGGTTCAAATGGCTCTGAGCACTATGAGACTCAACAGCTTAGGTCATAAGTCCCCTAGAACTTAGAACTACTTAAACCTAACTAACCTAAGGACATCACACACACCCATGCCCGAGGCAGGATTCGAACCTGCGACCGTAGCAGTCCCGCGATTCCGGACTGCAGCGCCAGAACCGCTAGACCACCGCGGCCGGCTAACATCACAAGAATCGATAGTTTTTGTCTTTCAATAATGAAAATTACTTTAACCATCACTATCGTTATTATCTAGTTAATATTTCACTTGGAACTTGCAATAAATATTTAAATATTGCGTACAATGGATACAGTCGCTCAAGCATTCTATTCAAAACCGTACCAAAATATTTGCTTTTCTGCATCTAAAGCTTTAAGATTTGAGTTTTGCGTAGTTTTAACTTCCTGTACATGAAAAACACTGAAAAACTCTCGTTAACTGTTAACTGCACCAGTACAAGGAGCTGCTGGAAAAGGAGTCCTGAAAAGAACTGGTCTGCCTCACCGAATGCTGGTCACTGCAGTAACGCTTGTCTGCAACATCGAAATTTTGAATGTGTGATTTACTTGCCTTTTCATCAGTGCAGATGGTTAATGCTGGAACTCATGTTGTTCCACTATTCGTAGCAATGAAGCAGAGCTCATGAATGACAGACGCTATCTTGTGTTGCTTTCCTTGTCGCTGATTGGAAACTTGTATGTAAACATGGCTTATTAGTCTGTTTGGTAAAATATAAAGCAAAACCTTACGTAAAACAGTGTAACGCATTTTGTAGTTCGACGTGGCTCCACTTTAAAGATCAGAGGGCACCAGGTGTCCCAATTATTCATGTTATAGGTTACGTGATACTCTGCCTTAAAATGCGGAACATCGTAAGTGAGCATGATAAACAAGGTAAGCAGTGTCTTACCTCATCATTACAGCAAGCGGTCTTGTGGCTCAGAAACCGACGGAGAAGACACAGCAGTTTGATCAAAGATGACAGGTGGAAGATGTGGAGTGCAAGGAGAAATCGCACAATTAAATATCCGTAAGAGATATCTCAAATTCAGCAGGCGTATGAAAAGAGGAGGACAAAACAAATAACTAATCAAATGTATTTGAGTACAGGATCTGAGAGAGGAAGAAACGACAGGACCACTGAAACTGAGGAGGACAGGACCACAAAAGTTGAAGATAAACGACAGGAAGACTTTTCAGGTCATCATTCAGCGAAATCATTGCAAAATTAACAGTAGCAGAGAGTGCAAAATTGCTACTGCCTAAAGCTAGAAAGCTTGAAGAAACAATGACAGGTGCTGAATTAGTTGTGCAGCAGATATTAGACAGCGGGTGATTCTGGCATTAAAATTTTCGTATCGAACTGCTTCACGACAGCTTTAGCTGCAAAAGAAATACAAGGTTCAAACGGTACAGAAATTGTTCTGAGGGGCAAGTGGAACAGCAACGTGATTAATAATACTATGTAAACCATCGACAACTAGCATTAAAAGTAAATGTTTCTGGAAAAGATCTAGGATCACACAAGTTTATTTTCCAATAACTGCTTGCATCGATGAAGAAACTGCAAAAATGTATCACGAAACAGAACTGCTTAGAATGACTAAGAATAATCACAACGTAATAACAATAAAAGATTTCATAACTTTCCAAGGATACACAAAAGTCTAGATTTGATTCGTAAATCAGTGTTCGGGAACAAAACTGTGCTTTCTGTAGTCTAGCACCACTGTGTTTTGGTATACTTTATCCCATTTGGTTCTGTAAATGATATGACAACTGACAGGATTCTTCCATTTCTCAAATCTGAAATCTTTGCCAGGAAATAACTTATCCCCTCAAATAATAATCCGAAATGCATTCAAATGAGATTTGCTGAACGTCACCCCAGGGAAATCAGATACCGGAAACTCCGCCAGAGCTTTTCTCGAAGTATATATGAACGAGTTCGGCAGGTCGTGGTCACAAGCGATCGCCTGCAGCCGTTAACCCGCCCTGGTTCCCAATGAGTCCTTGTTTGCAAACCCAATGAGATGGGCAGGGGACTGGTGTTTGCCCCAGGCAGCGGCGGGAAATGGACTGCCTGCCATCTGTCTCGACAGAGCAGACAGGAAATCGAAGACCTTCTCTTGTCGGACCTCGTGCAAATTCTGAAGGCGTCATGACGTGACTAAAACCCGAGGAAATTTCCAAAGTTAATTTATCAATAAAATAATTGTTGTTTTAAAACTTTCTCCAGCTACGAAAGACTTAGGTACTAAGTTCACGATTCTTTGCGGGGTGTCTCGACGTTAAATTTGGTAGTTCCTAATAAGGAAGGAAAAATTTGTGGTAAGTTCCTATGGGACCAAACTGCAGAAGTCATCAGTCCCTAGGCTTACAAACTACTTAGTCTAACTTATACTAACTTACTCTAAGGACAACACACACACCCATACCCGAGGGAGAATCGAACCTCCGACGGTGTCAGCCGCGAGAACCGTGACAAGAGGCCCCTAGACCACGTGGCTACCCCGCGCGGCTAGCTTGTAAGATTTTCATATATTCTCTAATGCTAGAAAAAAGGAAAAAATCGTAGTCTTGATCTTCAGGCAGATTTTCGTTGTTGACATATTCAGAATAAACCTGGCGGATTTTCCGTTCCTCCAAGGAAGTCCAATCCGACGGAGTCTCGTGGCTTTAATTTTGAAGATGATACCTATCCCCCAACAAAAGACATTGACTTCCTTGTATGCAAGATTATTTCACTGTAATGTGACTTTTATCTTGGTTCCTCCATGCAGCTATCTCAAAATTTTCTCTTCAAAAACTTTAAATTTAGCTTCTTATTATTTTGCTAATGTCAAATGGAATATGGTCTATGGTGTTCTCCTTATAGATTATCCGCAAATGTCGAATCATTTGTACCGTATTTAAATGCTCTGATGTGTTAATTATATATTGTGTCGAATGTCCTGCCAGTCATTCCACTGTATATCTTCTTATAATCTCTGCAAATGAGCTGATAAATACCACATTGTTGGTATCTGTCTGGTTATGATTTCAGTTTTGGGGTGTGCTTTTGTATGGAATTCTTTGGTTTGTAAGCAATTTTATGCCTTATTTTTTGAATATGTTACCTATTTTATGAGTGAATTTGTTGTGGTAGGTAATTGGGCATTGTATGTCATTTTGTACGAGTTAGTGTGATTTGGTTAGTTTTTTCATTATTTGTCTCTTTATTTTTTTGTTTAGTTTGCCTACCATTGTTTCTTTGTGTCCATTTTTAATTCTGTTTGTTTTATAATGGCTAACTGTTTCCGGTAATTAGAAGTGTTTAGACGGGCCCCGTTCAACCTGTTTAACATGTACCTCATTGCTGCTTGTTTGTGATTTTGTGCGTAGTTTGAAGTTGCATTTATGATAATGTCACTTGTTGTGGGTTTTCTGTACATGTCAAAAGTGTATTTATTATTGTATTTTCTTATGGTTCTATCTAAAAAGTTGAGTCTGTTTTCTTGTTCTTCTATTGTGAACTTAATGTTTTTGTGTACAATATTTATATGTTTGTCTAGTTGCTGTGTTCTGTTTTTAGGTTCATGTACCCTGCGTATTATGTCACCGATGTATCTGTACCAATAGACGACGTTGTAGCTTTTCTTTGTTATTATGTCTTCAAATATTAATTCCTTTATGTGATTCATGAAAATGTTGGCAAACGTTACCGAAATAGGTGAACGCATGGGTAAAGCTTCTTCTTATATGAAGTATTCTTGATTGAATTCAAAGTAATGTTGTTGTGTTATAAATAACAAATCTAATGAATAATAAAGCCAAACGCGTCTGGTGAAAAAATCACCAATTTTTGTACTTGCAACGACAGAGCAAAAATACCATCAAGAATTATAAAGCAACTACGCACACTACGGCCACACAAATGAAAAAGGAAATGGTTATGCTTGGCTACTTGAAGACCATTTGCAGTCTTTCGTGGACCTCACGTTCCGATGTAATTTTTATGGATGCCAATGCACCATGTAAAATTAAAATCTTCTGGGTTGTTGGGGCGCGTCATACGGGCTCACCCATATGCCAGTTGTATCTGACATTTTTATGAAGTATTTTGAGCAACAGGCATTAAGTAGTGCTCCTTTGAAGTCTTCTTGTTGACCCCGCTATGTGGACGACACATTTGTTCTATTGCCACACAGGGAAGAAGAACTTCATGTGTTCCACAATTTCTTAAATGGAATTCACCCCAAAATCAAATTTACCTTGGAGGTTGAGAGTGAGGTCGGTCTCCCGTTCATCGATGTGTTGGCAACACCCTAGGTCACACAGTGTATAGAAAACCGACTAAAACTAACAGGTATTTAGGTGCCTCTTCGCATCACCACCCAGCCCGGAAGCAAGCAGCGCTCAACGCTGTCTTTACGTGCGTTCCGTATCAGCGATGACGACAACTTCGGATCGGAATTGGAATTTTTAAAGAAGTCATTGAATGCAAATGGCTGTTATAGTTGTTCAATCAACAGCGCTATCATGCGAAATATTAATCACGCTAAAAGGAATGACGAGGAACCGACTTCTCTCTCCGTTAGGTTACGGTTCGTTTATGGGGCCACTGACCGCATAAGCAGAATTCTGAAGAAAAATGGCTGCGAGATATCTTTCTTTAGACAAAACAAAACAAAACACTTTTCCCAACGAAAAACGGATGCACCTGATTGCCTCCACAATGCAGGTGTCTATCAAGTGATATGTGGCTGCGGAAAAGTGTATATAGGCGAAACGGGAAGAACTGTTAAAGAACCTATAAAGAAACACGAACAGCACACGTGGATAAAACAAAGTCTAAAATCTGCAGTATCTGAACATCTTGAAAACTGTGACTCATTGATTTTATTAACGTACGTGTGCTGACTAGGGAAATAAACATTTATAGAAGAAAGGTCCGAGAACCGTTGAAATTTCCAAGAATGCACGTAATTTCAAGAGAGAGAGGCCGGCTGTAGGCTTCCGGCGTCGTGGCTGGCCGCCATCAAGGAACGCTATTGGCCTCTGCACTCACTTGGCGAGACTGTGGTGCTCTCGCCATGGCCGCGGTAACTCCCGGAGGCCGTCCGTTAAGGTTGACGTCGCCTTCTACGTGTTCTGTGGTAACATTTCCAGCTACTTCAAGCTGACGAGCCATTTCGTCATGGGCAACACAAAATAAATTCTGCGATAATTGGTCGACGTGTCGCGTAAAGCAGCACCAACAAGAAGCAAGAACGCTCCCCAAGTACCAGCAGAAAGCCTGAACCTATAGAAAGCAGTACAACGAATTTTATTTGTCGCGTTCAGTAGAACCCCATATTTGGAGGGCTTTGTGTTATACCTTACACTCCATAAAACCATGCTGTAAGCCCCAGCACATTCAACGTCTGGAGAACGAGTACGATTTGCTATAATAAAACGACGGGAAATGGTGCACATGGCTCTGACCACTAAGGGACTTAACATCTGAGGTCATCAGTCCCCTAGAACTTATAACTACTTAAATCTAACCAACCTAAGGATATCACACACACCCATGCCCGAGGCAGGATTCGAACCAGCGACCATAGCGGTCGCACGGTTCCATATTGAGTGGTGTATGTTCTTTCGGACATGTGTGAAAGAACACACTAGGCATTCATATAACCGATTCGCCTCGATTGGCAGTGAAATCACGTCATTCAGTCAGTGTGGATGGGCAACTACGCTCGGCTTCCTGCAAGTATCTCAAATTATCAAGCATGGAAGACGTGGGCAGGGACTGTGGATACGTGGCGCTAGCTGGGAGTGTGGGTCGGCCAAGAGGCGTACCGAGATGGTCCACGGGATTGGGATGAACACCGTGACCGGATGCTGCAGTGGTCAACGCAACTGCAGGGGATCACGTGTTCGAATCCTAGTCTGGCACATGTTTTCACTAATCGCCGCTAACTCTGCCTGAAGCCCCCACGCAGCTGACGTCATTAGTTCCTCCCCTTTCCTTTTCTGTCTCCCTCTGCCTCCCTTCCCAATTACATAAAATCTTCGGATGCGGTATTGTCGCGTTTCGCGTGTTATGAGAATAACCCATTTTAAGGCAACTGCGCCTTGTAGATCTATCTGAAACGTGAAATTCTTGTTAGGATTTGTTACAATTAAATGTGCATTACTAACATCCCGGTGATTAAAGGCTGTAGAAGACTTCTATATAAAATAAATGTCACTCGTTACGAAGTTATATAAGCAGCATTATCACGTGGGTCGCTTCAAGAAATATTAAAAAGATGTTAATAATAGTTTTGTGATCAGTTAAGAAAAACCGAAGAAATAAATTTCTTTTAGGCACAGGGTCTGGTATCGCTTCACAGAGGGGGTGGGAGGGGGGAGGCGGGACGTCTGCTACGACCGATTTTCCTCGCGCTTGGTAAGTCTGTACGCTACAGCAGCTTGTAGCTGTACTTTCAGTCTCATTGAGGCTTTGAGAAAAAAGAAACTGATGTCGGAACCTATTAAGAGTCGATATGTTGAAATTTACGTTTGACAGAAATTTCTAAGAACCGATCTCTTTTGATATGGAAACGATTCTAGAAGAAGTAGTTAGAAAATACTACTGGTATCCATATATCAACTGCATCCAGCGTCGTATTTGTTAAATTGAAAACGGCTGATGTATGTGATAGGGTGGTCGATTCCTGTGTGGGAACATAAATGTTGAAGCATAATGATGGTAACATTTGTGACGTGAAAGTCACCCATGCCGGTATCGGTATTAGAACAGACAGAAATTTTGAATTGATTTCTGAAGTGCTGTGTATGGCGAAGTCATAAGTAATAATGTGAAGCGGTGGTCCATTTCCCACAGGTTCCAAGTTTGGAACGGTGCCCGTCTACTAAAGGCCGATCTGCAGATGCACATCCCATCCTACATAAATATGGGCGGTTAATACCGAGACAGAGATCCGCTTGCAGCAGGCCACATGCGCTCCCACTGTTTACACAGCGGTGTTGCCAAGTTGCCTGCCAGGCAAGGCCGCACGGCCTGCAGCTGTCACTACTGTGCCCCTGACGCAAGCGGCTGCTGGTAATGCACTGAGACCCAGTTCTGTAGTCACCAGAACGACTGTCAATACAAATGTTTGCAGAGCTGTGTTACCAAGTTGCATGCCAGGTGAGGCCGCACAACCTGCAGCTGTCCCTACTCTGCCCCTGACGCAAGCGGCTGCTGGTAATGCACTGAGACCCAGTTCTGTAGTCACCAGAATGACTGCCAATACAAATGTTTGCAGAGCTGTGTTGCCAAGTTGTGCCAGGTGAGGCCACACGGCCTGCAGCTGTCACTACTCTGCCCCTGACACAAGTGGCTGCTGGTAATGCACTGAGACCCAGTTCTGTAGTCACCAGAACGACAGCCAATACAAATGTTTGCAGAGCTGTGTTGCCAAGTTGCCTGCCAGGTGAGGCCGCATGGCCAGCAGCTGTCACCACTCTGCCCCTGATGCAAGCGGCTCTGGTAATGCACTGAGACCCAGTTCTGTAGTCACCAGAACGACAGTCAATACAAATGTTTGCAGAGCTGTGTTGCCAAGTTGCCTGCCAGGTGAGGCCGCATGGCCAGCAGCTGTCACCACTCTGCCCCTGATGCAAGCAGCTCTGGTAATGCACTGAGACCCAGTTCTGTAGTCACCAGAACGACTGTCAATACAAATGTTTGCAGAGCTGTGTTGCCAAGTTGCATGCCAGGTGAGGCCGCACGGCCAGCAGCTGTCACCACTCTGCCCCTGACGCAAGTGGCTGCTGGTAATGCACTGAGACCCAGTTCTGTAGTCACCAGAACGACTGCCAATGCAAATGTTTACACAGCGGTGTTGCCAAGTTGCCTGCCAGGCGAGGCCGCACGGCCTGCAGCTGTCACTGCTCTGACCCTGACGCAAGCGGCTGCTGGTAATGCACTGAGACCCAGTTCTGTAGTCACCAGAACGACTGTCAATACAAATGTTTGCAGAGCTGTGTTGCCAAGTTGCCTGCCAGGTGAGGCCACACGGCCTGCAGCTGTCACTACTCTGCCCCTGACACAAGTGGCTGCTGGTAATGCACTGAGACCCAGTTCTGTAGTCACCAGAACGACAGCCAATACAAATGTTTCAGAGCTGTGTTGCCAAGTTGCCTGCCAGGTGAGGCCGCATGGCCAGCAGCTGTCACCACTCTGCCCCTGATGCAAGCGGCTCTGGTAATGCACTGAGACCCAGTTCTGTAGTCACCAGAACGACAGTCAATACAAATGTTTGCAGAGCTGTGTTGCCAAGTTGCCTGCCAGGTGAGGCCGCATGGCCAGCAGCTGTCACCACTCTGCCCCTGATGCAAGCAGCTCTGGTAATGCACTGAGACCCAGTTCTGTAGTCACCAGAACGACTGTCAATACAAATGTTTGCAGAGCTGTGTTGCCAAGTTGCATGCCAGGTGAGGCCGCACGGCCAGCAGCTGTCACCACTCTGCCCCTGACGCAAGTGGCTGCTGGTAATGCACTGAGACCCAGTTCTGTAGTCACCAGAACGACTGCCAATACAAATGTTTACACAGCGGTGTTGCCAAGTTGCCTGCCAGGCGAGGCCGCACGGCCTGCAGCTGTCACTGCTCTGACCCTGACGCAAGCAGCTCTGGTAATGCACTGAGACCCACTTCTGTAGTCACCGGAACGGCTGTCAATGCAAATCTCACAGGTATTGTACGCACACCAGAAAATGCAGGTACAGGAACGACCGCTAATGAAAATACCATGGACACAAATACATCCATGGGAATAAATGCACGAATACCAGAAACTGCAGCCGGCCGGTGTGGCCGAGCGGTTCTAGGCGTTTCAGTCTGGAACCGAGCAACTGCTACGGTAGCAGGTTCGGAACCTGCCTTGGGCATGAATGTGTGTGATGTCCGTGGGTTAGTTAGATTTAAGTAGTTCTAATTTCTAGGGGACTGATGACCTCAGATGTTAAATCCCATAGTACTCAGAGCCATTTTGAACTAGCGCCTCATTGCATGAACAAAGTGGTCATTCCACAACAGGCCGATACCCAGGCACTGCCTGAGTGCAAGCTATTTTTCAGCTGTACCTGAGACAGCTGACGTTGGATGTACCCAGCACGGCAAACTATATCGATGACATTGTCGTATCTGGAAAATGCTCAGAGGTTGTCGACCAGCTTTGATTCACATTTTGCTGTTTCCTAACAAGCCAGTCTCATGTGTAACATAGACAGGTGCTGTTTTTTGTCCCTCAGCTGGAATATTGTGGCCAAATTCCCAGTGGTTCAGGATTATGGCCTGCACCAGAACATGTTCAAGCTGTCCAGCAGCTTCAAGTCCCAAACAACGTTAAGTGACTACGATCTGTGTTCAGACAACTTAATTATTATACTACGTTCATCCCGCATACCGCAGAAATAGCGGACCACTCCACGAGGCAGAAATGTGAAGTGGAATTGGATTCCCACCTGCGACGAAGTCTACCTAGATCTCACCGAAGCCCTGCTCCGTCCGACGTGCGTTTTATCCTATGAGCCATCAAGACCTGTAACTGTAGCACTTGAATCTTCGCTTTATGGCTTAACTGCAGTGTTATTTCATGAAGTGGGCGGTGTGGAACGTCCTGTCGCGTTTATATCCAAGACTCTGGCACAGTTGCAACGCAAATGAAGGCAAATCGAATGGGAGGCTCTGGCTATTGTGTTCTCACTCAAGAAATTCCCTGATAATGTGTATTTTTCACGTTATTGTCTGTCAAAAAACCCCTTCTGCCGTTATCCAAGGCAGACTGCAATGTTCCGACGAAATCGGTGCGTCGCCTACAGAGATGAACATTGATTTTGCCTTGCTACTCATGTGACACCAGATACTGGTCAGAAACTCAACATCCCAAAGCTGACATTGGTACAGGACACACATTTCGATTCAGAAACATGGATCTGTTGCCACATGGACACTGAAGCGAAAGAAGCTAGAGTCACCCATCCCATGGATGCAGACATAATTGCCATCACTCCTTGGAGTACTCAGTGATCACGAAACTACAAACGTTGTCCAATGGATGGGAAACAGTTGGTTCATCCGTAAGACCATGCATTCTCGCACATTTGCCACGTGATCTCCACCCTCAATACAAGGAGAAAATGGTCGCAACCGCATAGTGATACCATCCAGCTTGTGACACTGCATCTTGCTCTCTGACACAAAGTCCAATGGGGAGCTGTGCTAACGAAGAGACTGGTCTGTAATCATGTGTATTGGCAAGGGATCGATGTAGATATTGCCACCATTGTGGCGACATGAAAAACTTGCCAAAACAACAGGCAGCACCCACTCACAGAAAATTTCAGTGGCAGCATGGATCAGCAACCTGATCGTTAATCGACTTTGGCTTTGTAGACCTCTTCCTCGGGTATTCTTGTCTTATCGTGGTCGACGCAGGAACCAGATTCCCTGTATTTCTCGGATGTCTATAACGTTCTCGACACAAACTGTCCAACCAGGTGCGCCCACGGAAAACAGTGGAGGGTTAGAGAGTACTGAGCGAGAAGGACGGAACGGCAGGGTGTTGGGGTCCCGATGGTCCGAATTGTGCATTAATGATTTTGGCGCTCTGATGCTGAAGCCGAGACGACGGGAATTCAACGCTGCTGTGGAACGATAAGCCGTGGGTTCTGCAATTGTGTGGACGCAATTCACGGCGATCTGTGGCGGAGGTCGTTTGTGGGTGTTTTGCCACGGCAGATAAACAATACAGAGTGGGCCCAACCTGAACACTCTGTGCTGTAGCATGTTCGCCCACAGTAAGGATGTCATGATACTGGAGAAGAAAGCAGTAGAATACAGTACGTGTATTAACCTTTAGTGACTTCTGCGGTGTTAGTTTACTTAACAGTGTGGGGATTGAGCACTAACTGTCACTTTTCAACGGAATTTACGATTGTGTGAAAGTGTGGCCAATGCCGGATGGGCGTTGCCATAAAGTTATTACATTTCTTATTTGTGAGCATAATTGTCTATTATCAGGATTGCTCACTGGACAGATTTGAAATTGTCAGTTCGGCGCTGTAGTTCAGCGGGTTATAAATATTGCAATTTGACAAATATGGTAACTGTGAGTTTTGGATATGTTTTTGTATCTGCGTGTTAAATGGAAGTGAATTTTGAAGTTTGTAAGGCACCTTTCTACCAATACAATTCTGTAAGTTTTTATTTGGAAGTGATGTTGTTTGCTACTGTTATTGGTTGAGAATTTGTTACCCGATTAATCAAAGGAACAGTTATTTAACCAGCCTTCCTAAGAAGTGTTTTAAGACTTGTCTTTCAGTGAACTATTTTTAATAAATTACGTCAATCAATGATGTCGTGTAAGCAGTTATTAAAGGCACCCATCTACACTAGCAATCAATCATGATCAGTTGGGAACGGGCATTGATGTAACATTAGGGGACTAGAGGCTACTTGTTAAGTTGTGGCAACGCTAATTCTGTTGTTTGTTGTTCTTGCTGAAGTGTCTAGTAGCCCCTAAATTAAATACTAATTCCGCACAACCGCTGCAAGGACATTGACATCAGCACACTGCGTCACCAGTTCCAAATATGGCCATCTTACAGACACCGGTGCTGCCTTCACCACTGCCGGCACTTGGCCTCTGCACTGCAGACGACCTGTAGCTCGGCACGAGCCGCTGACCTTCATTATTTAGGTCTACTCCTGAGTGGACATTAACGTTGACTAACATCATTGTGGCCTTCGGCCTAGTTGCCCTTTTATAAAAACAGTGCTACCAAACCAACTGCTGATCACGAGCTGTTACAAACTTGAAGTAATTAACGTTTCTCCAAATCAAGAGTATTTTGGTTTATATGCTTCTCAATAAAAATGTTACGCAGTGTTTACTTGTTCTGTGTTCCCATTGCGTCTCAACTAGAGCAAGATTTAGAATTTAGACCACGTATTGATAAAAAGAAAATGAGTTAAAAATAACGATATTTAACAAACAAATTCGGTATTCTACCAAATACACTGAAGAGCCAAAGAATTTGGTACACCTGCCCAATATCGTAAAGGGCCCCTGCGAGTACGCGGAAGTGCCGCAACGACGTAGCACGTACTCGACTAATGTCTCAAGTAGTGCTGGAGGCAACTGAGATCATGAAACCCGCAGAGCTGTCCATAAATCCGTAATGACGGGTGGGAGGAGGTCTCTTCTAAACAGCACGCTGCAAGGCATCCCAGAAATGCTCAATAATGCTCATGCCTGGGGTGTCTGGTGGCCAGCTACAATGTTTAACCTCAGGAGAATATTCCTGGAGCTACTCTGTAGCAATTATGGACGTGTGGGGTGTCGCATTGTCCTGCTGGAATGCACAATGGATATGAATGTAAGCAGGTGATCGGACAGAATGCTTACGTATCTGTCACCTTTCAGAGTGTATCTAGGCGTGTCAGGGATCCCATATCACTCAAAATGCACATGCCCACACCTTTAGCGAACCTCCATCAGCTTGAACAGCCCCTACGGACATTAGGGTCCATGGATTCGTAAAGTTGTCTCCACATCCGTACACGTCCACCCACTCGAAACAATTTGAAACGAGACTCGTCCGAGTAGGCAACATGTTTCCAGTCATCAACAGTCCAGTGCCGTTGTTGACAGGTTTAGGTGAGGCCTAAGGCTTTGTGTCGTGTACTTATCAAGGGTACACGAGTGGTCCTTCGGGTCCTAAAGCCCATATCGATAATGTTTCGTTGAATGGTTCGCACGCTGACACTTGTTGATGGCCCAGCATTGAAATGTGCAGCAATTTGCGGAAGGATTACTCTTCTGTCACGCTGAACGGGTCTCTTCAATCGTCGTTGGTTCCGCTTTTGCACGATCTTTTTCCGGCTGCAGCGATGTCAGAGATTTCAGGTTTTCCGGATCCCTTATTTTCACGGTAGACTTGTGAAATGGCAGTACTGGAAAAACAGCACTTCATCGCTACCTCGGAGGTGCTGTGTCAAATGGCTCTGAGCACTGTGGGACTTAACATCTGTGGTCATCAGTCCCCTAGAACTTAGAAATACTTAAACCTAACTAACCTAAGGACATCACACACATCCATGCCGGAGGCATGATTCGAACCTGCGACCGTAGTAGCCGCGCGGTTCCGGACTGCGCGCCTAGAACCGCTAGACCACCGCGGGCGGCGAGGTGCTGTGTCCCATCGCCCGTGTGGCGACTATAATACCACGTTCAAAATCACTTAAATCGTGACGTCCGGAACCACGCGGCTACTACGGTCGCAGGTTCGAATCCTGTTTCGGGCATGGATGTGTGTGATGTCGTTAGGTTATTTAGGTTTAAGTAGTTCTAAGTCTAGGGGACTGCTGACCTCAGATGTTAAGTCCCATAGAGCTTAGAGCCGTTTGAACCATTTAAATCTTGACAACTGGACATTGTGGCCGGCCGCGGTGGTCTCGCGGTTCTAGGCGCGCAGTCCGGAACCGCGCGACTGCTACGGTCGCAGGTTCGAATCCTGCCTCGGGCATGGATGTGTGTGACGTCCTTAGGTTAGTTAGGTTTAACTAGTTCTAAGTTCTAGGGGACTGATGACCTAAGATGTTAAGTCCCATAGTGATCAGAGCCATTTGAACTGGACATTGTAGCAGGAGTAACAAATCTAGCAACCGCGCCAGACACTTGTTGCCTTATACAGGCGTTGCCGACTGTAGCGCCGTTTGTGCCTGTTTACACATCCCTGTATTTGAATAAGCATGCCTATACCAGTTTCTTTGACGCTTCAGTGTATATCTGACATGTTCTGAAGAAAATAACCCACAAATATGTATTTTGTAATATTGCAGTCTATGTATTCGTTTAAATTCAAAGATATGAAAATAAATACAAAAAGTACTGCGTTTCTGGCGGTACATTCGTAAGGAACTTCTGGTTACCAGCACGTGGTTTAGACGAAAACACAACGCTTACACTAGCAGATCAGCTTAAGTTTTACGAATCCAAAAGAGTGTGATTAAAGTTATTTAATATTAGCCTCTTCCTGTTCGCGTTGTGTTTTAATAAATATTTATGTGGTAATAATCATTTGCTTTTCGGAATGCATGAAATACTACATCTACCTAATTGCCTTGACCTAAAGCCTGAAGTATAGACATCACTGATAGTTATTGTTAGGATAGAGATAATTATCATATTACAATAATGATGACTTACGCTCGAACTCGGATGTGCTCGCCAAGCGTAAACTCTTGGGGACTGATTCCTGCGTAACGGGAAAACCGTAGGGGATCTCTAGGGAAGAAGACGAGCGACGCATGAAAGGAGTGCGGCGCCGGCAACCGTGGCGTTTAACGCAATTAGAGGGGCGGCGGCAGAGCGCGCCGTCGCGCCGCCTCACCTTGTAACTCCTGCTGCTGGCTCACCCAATACACGACATCCTCGGCGACGGAGCGTCTCGCTGCTTTGAGTCGCCGGCAGCTGGCGACGCTCATGTGAATTATATCTGGCAGCTGCCGCCCTAGGGGCGTGGAACACGAGCTGGCATTCACTGCACGCACTTACAAGTTATCAGTGTCCACTGGGTACAAGCAGTAAAGCAGCTGCCTCTTCTCGCTGCCTGTCAGAATATCCTACTTCCATAGGTCCATCGATCCCTAGTGAAGAGATCCTTGAAGGTGTGAAACATAAATATAACGCAATTACTGGACAAGAGATACGCCAGAGTCCCTGCAACAGGTCCTAAGTGGAAAGAGAGTGGAATAACTCAGAAATTTGAAAAAGTTTTATTTAAATACCAAACTGGTTATGAACATGTACATTTATGCAGAGTGTTGCAAAAACAGTATCACACTGCGCTAAAGAAGGTAGTCCTGATGCCATGAAATGAACCACTGGTTTGAAGAAAAGGCATATTACTTATGACAAGAAGGAGTCATGGGTAGTATCCCAATTTCCTATAAGTAGTCTCTGCAGCACGTTCTTGAACGTGTGGTTCTGGGCGCTACAGTCTGGAGCCGAGCGACCGCTACGGTCGCAGGTTCGAATCCTGCCTCGAGTATGGATCTGTGTGATGTGTTTAGGTTAGTTAGGTTTAATGAGTTCTAAGTTCTAGGCGGCTGATGACCTCAGAAGTTAAGTCGCATAGTGCTCAGAGCCATTTGAACCATTTAGAACGTTCTTGAATGATTCAGGATTGGGTTCACGGAGTCTACATGAATAATTGAGATAGGACTGTTCAGAACGGTGTGCGGCATGTGTTGTAATAGAGGAGTAGGCAGAAGTAGTGTACTACAGTACCGTTAAAACACTGATGTGCAAAACGTAAGGCTGAAAATAACTTTCGCTGTCACTGCCAAGTAACATAACTCGATGAAACTTGGATCTCACATAGAAAGAACTCCTACAGAGTGATACGTAAGGTAACTAAAGAAATAAGCTATAAGACGAATAGAAATGACACCTTCATTGAATTACAATAATTGAATTCAAGTCACTGCGTTTTATGATAACCTACTGGAAATTATAAAAGGCAGTACGCGGTTTTAATAAGGTGTGTGATTACCATATTAGCTACGAGGTCGGTAAGAGGATTTCGTGACACAGTGTTCCATTCCTCTACCAGCGTGGTTGACGACTCCTAGATGGTCGTTGGTGAATGTGGACGTCTCCTCAACACTAGCCACAAGTGCTCTATGGGGTACAAGTCGGGGGAACTGGCAGACCAATCCATTGGCCGAATAGCCTCTGTTACATAAGCTCCTCCAGCTGCACTGTTGGATGCGCATTGTAGGAACAGAAAAAATCGGCCGGTTGAAACGGATACCGGTGTTTTAGTTCTGTTTTTGTTTGGTCACGGTTAAATCAGGTGCTTTTTATTTATTACTGATAACCGATGACGGAAGAAAGTCAATTAGCCATATCAGCAATGCTAAAATTTTTAATTTGTAAATAAACCTTTTTTTTAAAAAAAGGAGTAATTTTTACTCCTAAAATTTGTTTTCATTTGAAATACTGCTTCATTTAGCGAGGGTTATTCGGAAAGTAAGAAACTATCGATCGCGAAATGGAAACCAGAGTCAAAATCAGATGACATTTTGCACAGGTGTGACGGGCAGTGTCTCTAGTATGCCCGTCGATTGCCTTACGTCGCTCTTATTAGTTCTGAGCATACAGGGAGCACATAAAGATACCTAGAACAACAGCGTCTCCCGCCAAGTACGACGACCTGGTGAGAAATTTCGCCTGAAGCTATGCAGCCAACATTACATAACTGTCATCCGTTTTCTTCTTCAAGACAATTTACAGCTGCATTCTGCAGGGGCAATGAAGATGCTCCTGCTTCGTTTTCAATTGGAAATGTTTGATTACCCACAATACAGCCCGTAGTTGTCTCCCTCTGAGTTTCATCTCTGCTCACATGAACTGCTGGCTATGAAGACAACATTTTGGTACAGAGAACGAGATGTAGGCCAGCGTAGAGAATTGGTGGAAAGCACTGGCTGCGCTCTATAACGAGAGCCTCTTTATTGGAAAGTTGTTACAACGCTACGACATACGTCTAAGTCGGATCGGCCGCTATGGAGGTAAGTATCTGGAAGTTGTAGCGAACTGTTGCAAATAAAACAGTTTTCATTCACACTGTGGTTTCCATTTCGCGACCTACCGCTCCTTCCTTTCTGAATAACCCTCGTATAAAATGAGAAAAGTGATATATTCTATTTTAACAACAGTGTCAACAGAAACGAGGAACAAACAGTGCTGAAACAGCATTGCTGCGACACTAATGTCCCTGTTCCACTGTGTCGCGATTTAGGGCCCTTTTACTCCGGGGACTGCGAGGTGGCTACAGTGGGCTGCAGCGGCTTCCGTTACACGGGGTCAAATGAGAGGGTTCAGACGAGCGGGTGCTTATGCACTCTACAACTGGCACGCGGGTTGTAAAGCGAATCGCCTGCTGGTCGCGTTACACAGTGTCAAGTACGTGCATGCAGACGAAAGCAAGCGAGCCGAAAGGCGACCCACGGTGTCCATCACCTGTCTGTGTTTCCAGCTGCGTATTCTTGTGGCGCCGAAAAGTGGGAGTAATTGGTGACTGTGTATGATGTCGAACAATTTATACATCAAACTCAGGCAAGAGCGGCAATTTGGGAGTCCTGAAAAGCCGATTATTCCAATAAAAACAAGAAAGCTGAGGCATGGACGGAAGTGCGCAGGGTTTACAACGCCATCCCTGACACGCTGCCCCACGAAGAACAGAAACTGGTAGCTAGGAATTTCATTTGCATAGCTTACAAAATTTTTAAACTGATTTGAGATACACCTTGAATACTACAATTTCATTTCTTCTGCACTGATTTATTTGTGGTTTTATAAATGAAAACGGACCAACATCTTGTGTGTTTTTATTTACACTTCGTGTTTTTGTTTACAATGCGTAAAATATTTTGCCAAGAAGCCATGGAACAAGCAGGCAATTAAATTAGTTTGATGCTTTCTTTCGTCGTCTCTTTGTAGAATACTTTCATATCACTGTTAGTTTCGCAACAGCTATAGTAGTGCTATGTATAACCGTCACATTAAATTTTTTATTGTATAATGAACACTTCTTTCAACGAGATGAAGCTTCAGTTCGTTCTAGTTAATTTAAAAAAACCGTATTGGTAGTTAAATTTGGTGCCTTTATTTCTGTAAATTGTCAGTGACAAAATTTCAAGGCAGCTAAACCAGAAAATGTTAAAGATGAATTATCCACACTCTATTGATGAACTTACTATTACTAATTTCTAGTCTGCTGTGCTCGAGGCAGTAATTCAGTAGCACATAAGGTACTCCTCAAAGTTTAGTACTGCCACGTACGTGTCCCAGCGCCACTGTTGAAATATTCAGCAAACTTGTTCCTTACGCGCGTTTCAGTGCTTGGTGCTTGACGTTCTGTCCGTAGTCATTTCACTGTTGAAATCGTAGAAACCTTCCGACAGTAGTGTATTTTTCAACTGATAACCATCACGAAAACAAATACAACTCAGGCGTTCACATCGAGCAAAACGTCGAGACGTCGGTAGAAAATCCGCCATTTTTGGACATTATTCCCAAAGTACACTCAATAAATCGTTGGGCTCTAGTCAACTGATAACTGAACACTGTCTTTTTCAGCAGTGATGCTCTACGTGCACTTACGTATAATTATTTTAGCTGTGCCTGCCCTAATTTTAAAATTACCGATCTGAATTTTTAGCGGAAACATCGTCATAGTTCAACAAAGCAAGAAATTTTGCGACTTTCCTAGCAACTAAAAGGGACTTAGTTGTTGCCGGCACTTCAGTAACACTGCCATAAATACGCTTCGTTTATGCAAAAGCAATGCTTAGCTGTTGATCCACACCAACTGTTTCACATATTTCAATATCACTGTGACATTCATTGGGTAATATACTGTAACTCTGTTGTGAAGCAACATGCTAAAGTTACCGCCGTATCTCATAGTCACAAATTTTAACACTGAAGATTGGAATATGCTACTACGTAACGCACTATTGTGTTTAGTTACTTTTATCGTCTGCAGAATCATTATAGACATGAAATTTCAGATCACAGCCCTCCACGTTTGACACTCTACGGACATGACGCATTATTTTGCTGGACAAGAGAGTCTCTCTTCTCAGGAATACGTAAATCTGTCAACAGCTGTGATGGAAATAGTCTCAAGCAGAGTCGTTGCTGGATGTTTTGCTGTCCTAGGCGAAAGTTGGAAAATGACGCCCTTTCTTTTTTTACTACCACCGGCCTCCCCGATATCCCTCTCTCCCTCCGCCACCACCAACATCAAACGTTGCAACAGTGCAACAATGCAGACGTCCTCATTTTCTGAAAACAGTTCTCAGTTGTCTTTTTCCGGTCGCAGTTCCTTTAGAACTGACGGAGGACGAGAAATATCGCCAATTTGTTTTTCTTTTCTTTGTCTTCGAGTTCTGAAATTTCCTAAAACAATAATATTTAAATAGGAAGAATTATTTTTCAGTAGATAGAGACAACCTGTTTACTTTAGTCAAAGTAAGTAAATACTTATTATGTAACTGTTTCGTATGCTTTTGAAAACAATATGGCGTTTTAATTTTTCCTCTTTTTCATTTTCTCTCGTCATGTGCTCAAGCTTTTCATTGTTTGATTTGAAATTAATCTTTTCCGCCCTATGCCACCCCTTACAATTTTTCGACCTAGGCGCCCGCCTTTTCTTGCCTTGTGGTAGGAACGAATCTGCCCTTCCGCACATGGTTCGCTTCCTTCCCTGACAGGTGTCTATCTCAGCTACAAACCATATCTCGTACATAGCAAAAAGGGACACGTCCATTTTTTTTACTCAAGCGTACATATGAGAAAAATGGAACAGCTTAAAATTTCCATGGGAACAGTTACCAATGTTTAAGTTTGCAGATGACAGAAGCCTCCTCGGAAACAGCTAGCAAAGCTCTTCACTGCTAAATGAATTGCCAAGGATAGCTAGCATTTTGTATTACAGAATAATACCAAAAATGGAATGACACATTAGAACAACTGATAAAATTCTTAATCGAGGTAGCAACATTAAAGTACGAGAAAAAGATAGGGAAGACGCAAGCGGTGGACTGAGGATACCATGTCAAGTTTATATTTATAAGGATGAGATGTCTTATGTGCACATAAAAGGATGGTATGCATATGTCGAGATAACAGGAGAGAGCTGCGCGACTTTGAAATATAATAATGCAAAGGAATGCTAAAAACGAAGAGGCATGATGAAGATGTTGTTGTTGTTGTTGTGGTCTTCAGTCCTGAGACTGGTTTGATGCAGCTCTCCATGCTACTCTATCCTGTGCAAGCTTCTTCATCTCCCAGTACCTACTGCAACCTACATCCTTCAGAATCTGCTTAGTGTATTCATCTCTTGGTCTCCCCCTACGATTTTTACCCTCCACGCTGCCCTCCAATACTAAATTGGTGATCCCTTGATGCCTCAGAACATGTCCTACCAACCGATCCCTTCTTCTGGTCAAGTTGTGCCACAAACTTCTCTTCTCCCCAATCCTATTCAATACTTCCTCATTAGTTATGTGATCTACCCATCTAATCTTCAGCATTCTTCTGTAGCACCAGATTTCGAAAGCTTCCATTCTCTTCTTGTCCAAACTATTTACCGTCCATGTTTCACTTCCATACATGGCTACACTCCATACAAATACTTTCAGAAATGACTTCCTGACACTTAAATCTATACTCGATGTTAACAAATTTCTCTTCTTCAGAAACGCTTTCCTTGCCGTTGCCAGTCTACATTTTATATCCTTTCTACTTCGACCATCATCAGTTATTTTGCTCCCCAAATAGCAAAACTCCTTTACTAATTTAAGTGTCTCATTTCCTAATCTAATTCCCTCAGCATCACCCGACTGAATTCGACTACATTCCATTATCCTCGTTTTGCTTTTGTTGATGTTCATCTTATATCTTCCCTTCAAGACACCATCCATTCCGTTCAATTGCTCTTCCAAGTCCTTTGCTGTCTCTGACAGAATTACAGTGTCATCGGCAAACCTCAAAGTTTTTATTTCTTCTCCATGGATTTTAATACCTACGCCGAATTTTTCTTTTGTTTCCTTTACTGCTTGCTCAATATACAGATTGAATAACATCGGGGAGAGGCTACAACCCTGTCTTACTCCCTTCCCAACCACTGCTTCCCTTTCATGTCCCTCGACTCTTATAACTGCCATCTGGTTTCTGTACAAATTGTAAATAGCCTTTCGCTCCCTGTATTTTACCCCTGCCACCTTTAGAATTTGAAAGAGAGTATTCCAGTCAACATTGTCAAATGCTTTCTCTGAAGATATCAGAAAGGAAAAGCGTGGACTGACATCTGTTACGCTTCGTATATAAAAGCAGGCACTGATTATTGATGGGTGTTCTGAGCAATCGAGACACAGCTAACGAGGTGTTAGTGCGACAAGACTGAGATGTCTTGGTTGTAGATTTTGTAGTGGACGATATTTAGAACCCTCGGGAGAATACACAGAAGCGACAAGACGATAGTGAAAGGACATACGGAGGAATACCAGTCAGTCTTAAACATTAAATCAATAGAAAATAAATACATACTTTTTCGTAACGTAAGAAGTCTTTGTGGTTACAGCTACTGTCATGTATTACCGTCAGCCATGTTTCCGACTTGCCCTGAGGCCCTCGAGCAGTTACCACCGTTCTGAGGTTGTCACGCCGTGCCTCTACGACGCTCATAAATTAATCCGTTTGCTCCGAGCACGCTTCCTGCCACAGAAATTGCCAGTGATGTAACGAAATTTACGTCACTGTGGCAGCGGGAACCACGTGGAATGCAATTACGATGTAACTGGCGCGAGCGACGCAGTGGCGCTGTTCAGTTGTCGCCCCAAGCGGTGTGAAGGGTCTGCGCATGCGCCCACTAGACCTCCTCTTCCTCCTCCTCTCTTGATGATATGCGTCACCAGTTACTATTAAACCGGCGTACATCCTAGGATGCTTGGAGCGCACCCTCATCCTCCCTTACAAGCATGACGGAATTGCTGACTTCGATTTTTGGCAGCTCATTTTCAAGTAGAAACAGATCTTCTTCGACGGAGCAAGACTTTACCAACATGGTGGCCGAGAGCATCTTCTTCACCAATTACTCATATACGACCTCCCCAAACCTTTCTGTCCATCACAATCTACAGCTTTATACATCGGAATATAACCCATACGTATGCTAATATCGTCTCCCCATGACATGGTGCTTCCCTTAATAGTACAGAAATTCTGTCCTCTCTTTTTCTAAGTGAATATTTAACCATTCTTCATTTCACTTTCATCAAACTGTAACAGGCTCAGTTCTTGCCTCTTCTCCTTTTTCTTTCCTACCCGTGATCATTTCTTCCGTGATGACTGAAACTTGGGTGAAATACGCGAAACTAGCATGTTAAGTCACTAATGGCTACTTTTGACCAATTTACCCTAAGAAACGAGTGATTTAGTGATAGTAATAGAAACAACGTAAGTAAACGATATTAGAAGCTAATGTCATGTAATGAATAATGGCGCACTCACAAAGAGAAATAGCATTCTGTTCAGAGGAAACACTCTATTTTCTCACATGATGATGAGTGCAATAGTGAAACACCAAAACACTTCTCTAATAGAGGCCAATGGCTTTGCTCCAGTGACAACACCCGTTCCCGTAGTTAAACGCTATCAGGCTTGGCAAGCGCTTTGATGGATGACAGTCCGGGTATGCTTAGCGCTGGTGGCAAGCGGTGTGCACTAAGCCCCTGTGAGACCAGATGAGGAGTTACATGACCGAGAAGCAGAGGCTCCCGCCTCGGAAAGTGACAACGGACGGGAGAGCAGTGTGCTGACCACATACCCCTCCATATTATCATCCAATGATCACTATTGGTGGAGGATGACACGGTGGTCGGACGGTATTGTTAGGTCGTCTGAGGCCTGTTCAGAAAGAGAGTCAAAGTCTCTAATAGAGTTGTATCGAGATGCTTATCCAATTGTAACCATTGGAATCCTGATGCTAGAATGAAGCATGATCTCAAACGCCGCACTTGGTTCGTACGGTGTGGTTGGGTGATGTTAAAAATATTCCGATCACAAAAGTACGTGTCCTTGTCTGTATTGAACTGAAAATGTCTCCTCAGAGGAAGTTGAGGTGATGTAGATCCGTGTGCATAATGGTAACATTAAGTTACCCAACTGCATTGGTGTTTTCGTAATTGTGGGACTGCTGGTCAGCATTCTTTCCATTCTTTCTTTTTATAACATCAACAACTGAAACACAATGTTACACTCAGCAGTCCTTACAATCACTTACACTAAACTGTCACACATACGACATCACAGGTGCACATGAAGCCATCATACACAGACGAACCAGAATATTGTGGTAGCTGCAAACCATGAAACTGAATTCCCCACACTGTGTGCACCTGGCGCTGTGAGGAATTCATATGTGTGCTAGATGTGACATCAGAGTCCAGTGTGCAGCTCACATCGCTAAACTTAAACATGGGGCTCCTCAGTAGACGATCCTTGTACATTTCCATGGTGTCGACTGCAGTGGGCATTGGATCATCGAGACTGGATGGAAACGTGTCACCTGCTTGGAGGAATCTTTTTCTAAATGTACCAAATCGATGGCGGTGCACATATACGCCACCATCCAGGAGAAGGACTGCTCCAAACCTTCACTGTGCTGTGGACGCCGCCTGTAAGGGCAGCACTATACTCCGGAGAATTTTCACCTAGACTCCCATGGGACCTATGGTAGTAACCACACCACGAAAGCAGTTGATTACCTGTAAATTATTGTGGACCTCTTGTAACCCTTCTACACTCATATTTATGGTGTGTGACGGAGGGTACTTCTGGTGCCACCATCTGCTTCCCCATTCACTGCTCGATATGCGAATGGCGCGTGAGAAGATAGATTTTCGGGAAATCGTAGTACCTCTAATTTCTTGGATTTTCTTGATGCGGTAATTTCACGAGACACATTTTGGAGAAAATAATATGTTTCCGAGTCTTATAGGAAAGAACTGTCTTCCATCTTTCAGCAGTCGCGATGCACAAGGCTTCACTTGTAGCTCGTGTCACTGGAAATTGTTGAGCTTAATTCTGTCGCGGCGACCGAACGATCGCGTTACGAAACGTTTCGTTGTACCTTCTTTTCTATATCTTCCTGCTAAGAGTCGTATCCTGATGAGTAATACAGAAGAATTGGTCGAACAAGTGTTTTGTAGGGTGCTGTTTCTGAGGATGTATTACGTATCCTTAAGATTCTTCCTCGTCACACGAACACTGACCAGATGCGGGAGAGCGGTGTGCTGACCACGTTCCCCTCCACATATGCAACTAGTGACACCTGTTGGTTAAGTATGACATGGTGGTCGGTCGTCACCTTTGGGCCTTCAAGGCTCGTTCGGACAGAGTAATATTCTGCATATGAATGCCAGCTTGCCTTCTGTTTATGCTACTGTTTGTTCTATGTGGTCATTCGATTTTAGGTCAGTCGGAATACTTACTCCTAGACGTTTTATGGCACCTGCTGTTCCCAATGGTGTTTCACCTACTGTGTAATTTACAGAAGTGAATTTCTTCGCCTATTAATGCACAGTATGTTACATTAGTTTAGCTACATGGCCAACTGTCGGTTGCTGCACCATCCTCCACTCGTCTTCCTGCAGATCTTTGGTACCTTCTTATAAACAGCTTCACCACCTGCAAACAGATTTATGGAGCATCTGGTGCTATCCACTACCTGATTTATATGTAGACTGACGGGAAAATTCTAAACACCAGAAAAGGAAGGAAATTTCGGGAATACATTTGTCTAGGTAATAAATGTAAATGATTAGCATTGAAAGATCATACGTTTATTTAAGTGCGAGATAAGCCATTGTAAATGTGAAATGCTGATATATTAAGAGGTGGTGTAGCCACCAGAATGTTGAATGCTAGCTTGCAAACGTGTGCAAGTACCGGATGTCAGTTTGTGGGACGGAGTTGCATGCCCGTTGCACTTGGTCGATCAATGGTTAATGCTGGTTGTGGATGACGCTGGAGTTGTCGGATCATGTTCCGCATGTGCTCGATTGGAGACATATCTGGTGACAGAGCAGGCAAAGGCAACATGTCGACTCTCCGCAGAGCTTGTAGGATTACGACAGCCGTATGTGGGTGAGAATTATCGTGCTAGATAACGCCTCTGGATTGCTGTTCATGAATGGCAGCACAATGATCTGATGGCAGGGTGTGGGTATGGCGAATGCCTTAAATCCAGTAACAAACCTAGTCAGATAGGACAGGGTTGTTCCGTATCAAATCCCTTGCTGATGTCAGCGAACACGACGTCAACCTAAGGAGCTCTGGATCTCGAACAAAATGGGATGAGTCTCCGAACATGTCTGTTTGGACTCCATATTAATTTTCTTTCTCTAACACGTCATAAAACGTAAACGTGCAATATATTTCACAACTGTACAAGAGAGTGACGTCAGCAGTAGGGGCCTATCATGCTCATGTATTCCCGGACTGCGATGGCATCTTCGAACAAGTTAACTATCAATGTCACAAGGCCAGAATAGTTCTGAAATGGTTTAAGCACATAACAGTGCACTCAAGTCGATGTTGTGACAAACAAGTTCGCCTGATTTCAACACGATGGAACACACCTGGGACGCCATAGGGCTCCAGTTCCACGACTACAGACCACCCAGCCCGTAATTTACGGTAATTGCGCTATTGCGATCAGACGTCTGCTGCCACATACCTCAAGAAACGTCCCAAAGATTTGTCGAATCAATGCCTCCAGGAATGGCTTGCTGTAGTGCGTTCCAGAGGTAGACCAAGACGCTATTAAGCCGTGGGTCATAACGTATTGACTCAACACTCAACGTTGGCATGCATCTAATGAAAATCGCAAGCCAGCTCTTTCATAAATAATACAAAGCATAAGACATGTGTCTATTAGTTATATGTAAATTCGACTACCAGTCATAACTAGCCTTCATGTCTTTCGTATTTCTAACAAGGAGAGGTCCCCAGCGGTGGGTTCGACTCTTTCAAATAATCTACACAGCAGTGGCGTAGCAACCATAGGGCTAAGCGGGGAAGTGACCAGGCTCCCCAAGCTCAGGGGGCCGTCAGCCTCCATGAACGACATTCGAAGAAGCTGAATCAAAAGTTTTTCGCTACTAAGTTTTCGGAGCCTGACCAACAATCCTCGAACGGCAGGAACTGAAAACACAAAGACTTCTCCCTCTTCCAGAACATAAACATAACAGGTGTTTTCCTTGTCCTCTAAGACTTGGACCCTACCACCGTTCGGATGTTGTCGGTTGAAGTGGGGGATGCCATTGCTTACCTCCTTTGTGAACTAACAGTGAGTGACGCTGAATTACTAGCAGTGTGTGACCACATTTCAATACGAAGCCTCCACAGTGTATTATTGCTGAACATTGTTACTTCCCCGCGTCAACCCTAACGTCGAAATCGGTAGTTTGTGCGCGAGACTGCAGGCCCCCTAAAGCACCGACCTCTTCTCCCCGCGTCTGCTAACGTCTTCCTCGGCACCGCCCCAGAATTCACCACGTCGAAGTGGACGAGAAATAATACGGCATGAAGCACGGTAACTCAGTTGTCTGTGTATGGAATTCCCCTAAGCGAATGATCCCTAATCATAGATCCCGATAAAGCGTTGAAAACAGTTGCACTCTGAATTTCTGAAAAGAAGAAAAAAATGTGGATCTTGGTCTTGGATGGTTTTGTAGATTGTGTTAGTGATCGGCTCGTCATAAGATAGCAAATAACAGCTGCAGTGTCGAACTGTATGGCTGTATGCATCGGATTCAGATATTGACGGAGTTACAAGATTGCCGGATGAGTTAGTGACGGTAGGTACCGCCTTCAGTGGCTTCACTTTCTTTACCTGCTCTTTCTCTGAACTGACATATGCCTTCCACCTGGTTGTAGAAGTGTCTATTTCCGAAGTTTTACCGTATTTGTCTTAAAGTCAATTACTATGTGCTGTTTTTGTTGTTTCTCTGTCTATTGCATTTCTACATATTTTCTGCAGGTGTTTACATGAGTTGGGGCCACGGCTGGCCTATCAGCGCTAATGTGTCGCTAATATTTGTGCGGTTCTGAGATTTTTTTCGGTCTTACCGGCGACACTACAGCCCAACTTGTCTTACTATCATCTTACCTGAGCATACTCGATATGACGTGCTTTAATCACCACGTAAATGAGAGGCCAGTCAGGTAACGGCAATCGCGCAATTAAATATAGCGCAATGCTTACATAGGATTTGTATAAAGTCAGTGTAGAGCAGTGAATATTCGACTCGAGTACTTACGTGTAATCAAGTATTAGGACTATTAGTTCAGTCTGCAAAGCTTTTGTCGAAGTGAACTAAAATCTTGGATAAAAAAACGAAACCCAGTGGTGCGTTAAGCGAAATCGTCAGGAAAAATATGACAATAAACGAAAACTGGCTAAAATTGACAAATGTTTTACTCACCCTTCTACAAGTACATCAAGCCCAAACATCTGTTTTGGTTGTGACTCAGATAATGTGGCCCACTGAAGAAGATCCGACAATAACTGCAGTTAAAAATACCGCCGGCCACGACGACGTCGCCGATCATATCGACGACATCTGCAGACAGAACAGGGAAAGAGCCATCGACCTATACATTCTTCGAAAAGGTAAATAAAAACTTCCTATGACCTGCGAAAAGTGACGGAAAACGAATTGAGTGATAAAGAAAAACGTCTAATTCGTGATATGAGAGCGCTACAGCCTTCAGGGCTATTTCTCAACGTCCCCACCAGGACAACAGGTGTTTTTCAACGTCGTGTTATGTTTCAGTTTCTTAGTATTATAAGTAAATCGTTTTCGGCTGTGGTACTCCGAAATTCGAGATGCTGCCTATTGTCAACATTGTTGGGAGTCTGCTTCGCAAGGGAATTATGTACGGTGTTTGGGTAATCGGAACTGGAAGGACTTTTTTTTTAAGAGGTGTAGCCCTTCTACGCCCACACTGCCATCATGGCCAATTCAAAAGGTCTACTGCCATCTCTGGATAAGAGTTAGTTTTCACTAAAGTGAGGTCTAGCAGGATGTGGGGACAGCGACATTTACAAAACTTACGTCTGTCATATTACGTGCACGGTGCGGCCACCTGCTGCCAGGACCTCCGTGTCAGGGATCTCAGTAGTCACTAGACATCGTGAAAGAGCAGAATGGGGCACTCCGCGGAACTCATGGACTTCGAATGTGATCAGGTGACTGGCTATCACTTGTGTCATACGTCTGTACGCGAGATTTGCACAGTCGCAAACATCCCTAGGTCCATTGTTTCCGATGTGATAATGAAGTGGAAACGTGAAGGGATACGTACAGCACAAAAACGTACAGGCCGACCTCGTCTGATGACAGTTGAAGAGGATCGCAATGTGTAGAAGGGCGGACATGAATCCAGACCATCAGAGAGGAATTCCAAACTGCATCAGGATACTCTACAAGTACTATGACAGTTAGGTGGGCGGTGAGAAATCTTGGATTTCATGGCCGAGCGGCTGCTCATAAGCCACACATTACGCCGGTAAAAGCCAAACGACGACTCGCTTGGTGTAAGGAGCTTAAACATTGGACGATTGAACGGTGGTAAAACGTTGTGAGGAGTGGCGAATCACGGTACACAATGTGGCGATCTGATGCAGTGTGTGGGTATGGCTAATGCACGGTGAACGTCATCTGCCAGAGTGTGCAGAGCCAACAGTAAAATACGGAGGTGATGGTGTTATGGTGTGGTCCTGCTTTTCATGGAGGGGCCTTGTACCCCTTGTTGTTTTGCGTGGTACTATCGTAAAACAGACCTACCCTGATGTTTTAAGCAGCTTGTTTCTTCCCCACTGTTGAAGAGCAATTCGGTGATGAGGGTTGCTCCTTTCAACACGATCGAGGACCTGTTCGTAATGCACGGCCTGTGGCGGAGTGGTTACACGACAATAACATCCCTGTAATGGACTGTTCTGCACAGAGTCCTGACCTGAATCCTATAGGACACCTTTGGGATGTTTTTGAACGCCGACTGCGTGCCAGGCCTCACCGACCGACATCCATACCTCTCCTCAGTGCAGCACTCCGTGAAGAATGGGCTGTCATTCCCCAAGAAACCTTCCAGCACTTGACTGAAAGTATGCCTGCGAGAATGGAAGCTGTCATCAAGGCCAAGTGTGGACCAACACCATATTGATTTCCGGCATTACCGATGAAGTGTGCCAGGAATCCCTATACTTCTGACCACACAGTGTATGTACGTTTGATTGTAGATAGATTGTGTCGAAAGTTGAACGAAGGGTAGCGGTTTGAAGGGCATAGGGAAAAAAGTGCCAAGACAAGCGCCGAGGAAAGAAAAACCTCTGCAATAACTCGAGTAGTAAGAACAGAATCGTATGCCTTTCTGATGGCAACATGTCATGCAATGGTAGGTTATGTTAACAGCAGGTTCCGTGAAAGAGCATACCGTGTCAGTGCCATTGGTCTTTACAATAAAAGGAGTCCGGTGTGGTAGCGCAGTGAGTTACCTTGGGCCCTTTGCTGTGCCGTGTCGTCAGTGACTTGGCACAGCATCATCAGGCTGGTGCCGAACTGCGGCAGCTCGCTGTTGGTCGGCGTCCCTTGTTACGGCGTGGCGCACCTCTGCCGTAGCTGCTCCTCCAGCAGCTCTGCTTTCTAGGCGTACTGCACCGCAGATTAATTGCAGAGTTGCAGGCCATTCTCTCGCGCACGAGCGATATAGTCTGCTTTTTTGTCTTCTCTTTCCCTTGTGGAGGCTGCCCTCAAGGCTGTAGGCGTCGCTGCCGTTATCGTTGGAGCGGCGGCTGTCTCCTTGGTGCCCTTCCCCTGCGGCGCTGCTGGGGTGTCCAGTGGGGCAGCCACCCGAATGCCCTTCTGCGAGGTAGCAGGAGCGTTCGCTGGGGTTTCAACTCCTTCTGCTGAACGTAGGCACACGCCTCAAGGCACCCATTGCGGCTGCGAAGGCAGCTCTCTCTGCCACCATGACAGCTTTGAGGGCTGATGTAGCTTCCTCCATGGTGGTGCTGAAGTCGACGCCACTGATCTCCTTGGGGGCAGGAGCTACATCCCGTCCTTCCGCCTCTGGGCGTTGGACCCGCAGCTAGCGAGGAGAGCTGCTTCTGCGCTGGTCTGCGCCAATCTTCGTCGTCGACGTCATCGTCTTTTTCGCTGCGATTGTACGTCCGCGGCCACCTAGCCGCCATCGGCAAGACAGTGGCTTGAAAAAGCCGGACAGCCGCGCCAGCTGGCGACGTGTGGGCCGTCACACCGGACGCAATTCGGCACCACTTCCCTGCCGCGGTCGCAGGCGCGGCCGTTGTGCTCGCCGGAGCTCTTGACGCACCGCGCCCCGTTGCGGCAGTACTTGGCGACATCGCCCACGCCCTAGAGTTATTTACAATTGTAAATTTTGTCACCAGAGTGTAGGACATTTCATACTGAATCAGTGTAACGGTTCTATTCATGTAAATATTCATTTCTATTAATTTTTTATTGAATGTACAAAATACTATCTGAGACGACTGTAACGGATTCTTAATTATGTAAAAAGTTTTGAGGAGGTACACTTTATAAAAGTATTTAAGTATTGTGCAGGTACTGGGAACAGCGATTGACTGCTGGACGAGAATTGACACTGCGGGGAGGTCAGTGTGGAGTAAAGGGACCCGAGCGACAGGGATAAACCTGAGGGAGGCAACTGTTAGTCACGACACATCCCCCCTCCATCCGAGGGCTCAGAGGCGCGTACCGCCTACCTGTTCAGTGCAGTGAAAGTAAGGCGGCGGCTCAGTTCGCCAACAGCTCTGGGTCAGTCGAGGGCGGACACAACCGTCGGAATCTCACCGGGATGGGCGAACCAATTAGCAACTGGGCGAGGAGACAGCACGGCGCCGCTGAGCGGTGACAAATGGGCACTGCACTGCAGGAGACGAGGCGTACTCTAATAATGGTGGCACAAAGCGTCAGGGTGAAGGGCTCTTGAGCCGCACTTATGACGGACGCCGTTTTCAGTTCGTGCACGAGTTCGCATAACTCACTATAATAGTCCGGACTGCATTCCCAAAGCAGTTCCGTGCTTGGTATTGCTGGACTGCAGTTTGTCACGATTATCTCCTCTCCTACAGAGAGCAGTTCCGAGCAATCAGCCACATTGATCGATCTGATATCCTTGTTTCAACCTCCGTCGAATAACCGCAAGAGTGTTAGTCACTCTGTGAGTAGTATCCTGTACTGCAGTTTTTCGATCTAGATAAGGCCAAGTGTTGCTGTCTTCAGACGGCCAACTGCCTCTCCTATGGATCCGTCCCGAATCTTGCGGTTCTCAATGACAATCACAGCCTGTACATCTGCTTGCCGCCGTACCACACAGTAGTGTAAGTCAACAATAGGCTTCCCTGCCACCACATGAGCTTCCCGTCGACTTACAACGCAGGGACGGAAGGATGACGAGATACTTCAGGATGCTATTTCCACACTTGATTCTGAGAAACACTAGATTGTTGGACAACACCGCTAGTCGCACTCCTCGCAGCAGGCGCCCCTTTCTCCACACCAGGAACCACCACCCCGCTCCATACACGAGCGCGGTAATGTCCGTGTGTTATGGTTAGCTGTATGACAGCGTCTGAAGGATGTTATGCTCAACTGTTTCTTCTTCCTTTTTTTTTACGCTCAGAGAACTGCGTGAACCCAGTAAAATTCGTGCCCATAGTAAAAACATTGTTTTTCTTTCTGCCTCCCAAACTTTATTTGAGAGGCTAGAAACTGGAAATACAATGTCAACTACATGTATATGCTTTGTTTTATAGCTTCCAGTGTTCTTTTATATATATATATATATATATATATATATATACTTATCGCGAATGGACCCAGAAGGATCACGCAAAGCTTTCTGACGTCGTTTCTTCCGTACTTCTTTCATTCGTTCTCCATGTTTTCTTTTTCTTTCTTCTGTCCATTTTGTTCCTGGTCTCTTTAGTGCTTCCTTCTCCGACAATACATTCCACTTTTCCACCTTATTTCTAAAAGTTTTTCTATCTTTGACATCTTTAAGTTCAATATTTGCTTTTTGTAAATCTAATTTTACTTGGCTAATCCATGGTGTTGTTGATTTGACTTTTTCTATGTAAGTGAGAACTCTGTTGGTGAGTCGTGTGGGGGGAAGTCTAGTGACATGTCCATAAAATTTTAATCTTCGCCTTCTTATGTCTGCTGCCAGGTGGTTCTTCTTGATTGTATCCGGTATCCTTCTTCTGTTAATTTTGGACCTAAAATCTTTCTCATAATTTTTCGTTCTTCTTTTAGTATTTTTTCTAAATCACATTTTGTGTGGAGTGTGAGCGTTTCACTAGCATATAGTGCTGCTGGCTTAATTACTGTGCAGTAGTGTCTGATTTTTGTGTTCGAGGAGATGCATTTTTTATTGTATATTTCATGTGTCATACCATATGCTCTCTTCATTTTCTGTTGTCTGATCTTCTGTGCAACTTTCTCTCCTCCGGTTGGCTCCAAAATTTCACCTAGGTATTTAAAATATTTTACTCTATTTATTTTTCCATATTTTGTGTTCAAACTGTGTATATGGAATTTTGTACAGAAAAATTCTGTCTTTTGAAACGAAATTTGTAAACCTACTTTATCCGCGCATTCCTTAAGGATCTCTATTTGTTTGGTGGCGATTTCTTCATCATCTGCAAGTATGGCCAAGTCGTCCGCGAATGCTAAACAAGATATCTCCACGTTGTCTTTGGTTCTACCAAGATGGATTGGTTTCCAGTAGGATTGATTTTTTAATTCTTTTTCCCATTCCCTAATGACTTTATCCAGGACTATATTAAACAAAAGTGGAGATAGCCCGTCACCTTGACGTACTCCAGTTTTTATGACAAAGGGTTCAGAGATTTCTCCCCTGAATTTAACTTTAGATACAGTGTCTGTCAGTGATTCTTTGATAAGCCTTAGTGTTTTGGAGTCAAGTCCAAGTTCCTCTAAAATGTTAAACAAACATTTATATATATATATATATATATATATATATATATATATATATACTCCTGGAAATTGAAATAAGAACACCGTGAATTCATTGTCCCAGGAAGGGGAAGCTTTATTGACACATTCCTGGGGTCAGATACATCACATGATCACACTGACAGAACCACAGGCACATAGACACAGGCAACAGAGCATGCACAATGTCGGCACTAGTACAGTGTATATCCACCTTTCGCAGCAATGCAGGCTGCTATTCTCCCATGGAGACGATCGTAGAGATGCTGGATGTAGTCCTGTGGAACGGCTTGCCATGCCATTTCCACCTGGCGCCTCAGTTGGACCAGCGTTCGTGCTGGACGTGCAGACCGCGTGAGACGACGCTTCATCCAGTCCCAAACATGCTCAATGGGGGACAGATCCGGAGATCTTGCTGGCCAGGGTAGTTGACTTACACATTCTAGAGCACGTTGGGTGGCACGGGATACATGCGGACGTGCATTGTCCTGTTGGAACAGCAAGTTCCCTTGCCGGTCTAGGAATGGTAGAACGATGGGTTCGATGACGGTTTGGATGTACCGTGCACTATTCAGTGTCCCCTCGACGATCACCAGTGGTGTACGGCCAGTGTAGGAGATCGCTCCCCACACCATGATGCCGGGTGTTGGCCCCGTGTGCCTCGGTCGTATGCAGTCCTGATTGTGGCGCTCACCTGCACGGCGCCAAACACGCATACGACCATCATTGGCACCAAGGCAGAAGCGACTCTCATCGCTGAAGACGACACGTCTCCATTCGTCCCTCCATTCACGCCTGTCGCGACACCACAGGAGGCGGGCTGCACGATATTGGGGCGTGAGCGGAAGACGGCCTAACGGTGTGCGGGACCGTAGCCCAGCTTCATGGAGACGGTTGCGAATGGTCCTCGCCGATACCCCAGGAGCAACAATGTCCCTAATTTGCTGGGACGTGGCGGTGCGTTCCTCTACGGCACTGCGTAGGATCCTACGGTCTTGGCGTGCATCTGTGCGTCGCTGCGGTCCGGTCCCAGGTCGACGGGCACGTGCACCTTCCGCCGAACACTGGCGACAACATCGATGTACTGTGGAGATCTCACGCCCCACGTGTTGAGCAATTCGGCGGTACATCCACCCGGCCTCCCGCGTGCCCACTATACGCCCTCGCTCAAAGTCCGTCAACTGCACATACGGTTCACGTCCACGCTGTCGCGGCATGCTACCAGTGTTAAAGACTGCGATGGAGCTCCGTATGCCACGGCAAACTGGCTGACACTGACGGCGGCGGTGCACAAATGCTGCGCAGCTAGCGCCATTCGACGGCCAACACCGCGGTTCCTGGTGTGTCCGCTGTGCCGTGCGTGTGATCATTGCTTGTACAGCCCTCTCGCAGTGTCCGGAGCAAGTATGGTGGGTCTGACACACCGGTGTCAATGTGTTCTTATTTCCATTTCCAGGAGTGTATATATATATATATATATATATATATATATATATATATATATATATAAATGTTCATGTTCAAGAAATCCTGGTTCCCTATCACCATGTCAATGTGGAAATTTTTTTTTTTTTTTTTTTTAAATTTGTGATGCACACTATGTTACATAATCTGCGATCACACAGGTATACTTACAAAGTTTCTGTCTTTTTTGTGTACACGATATCTCTCTATCTCACTTGCGTTTATGATGTCACGTATCACCATGTGTACAATTTTCTTGTGTATGTGCCAATAGTTACAAAATGTTATACGGAATATTATGACACAGTTACACGAGAGTATTTTTGTTTGTTTTGTGTATGTGAGTGGGATATCTGTAGTTGCAATTCAAGTTACTGGTGAATTGACCATCATTCAATCAATCACTGTGAAACGTTATCATCCTTTCTGTTCAGGGAGACAGCGTGAGTGTGGTTAAACGTTTCAACCATGACGCAGAGAAATATTGTTTGTCTTTTTGGCTTCAAGCAGAAGTATGTGTGTGTTTGAGTTGGGCACCAGTAGCTAATTCTTATATGTTACCTTAATGAGAAGCTTGCAGATCCAATAGGTCAACATTTTATTCCAGCTTCGAACTTGGCCTTCTGGCATGTGTTCAACATTTGTATGACTGCGCGAGTATGTCCATGAATTACAGTGGGTTCCCTGACAGTGAATCTGTGTTGGGTGTGACTTATTTGTCAATGTGGGAAAGATGTTGACAAAGTCATAAGAAAAATTCGACCTTTCATTTTATCATCAATTTCCAGTTTAATCTGCCACTTTTTTGTGACATTTTGGAAACTGTTTTGACACATCCTTTCTGGGTGGTTGACACACTACCTCTGTCAAGTGAGTCAACCACAACCAAAAATAAATTGACTGTGGGGGGGTGGGGGTGGTAATGAGAGGTTCCATGCCTTCTTTTGCATGTCGCCTCTCATTTCCATCAATTTTATTAATGTTTCATATCTTTTCACGCTGGGAACAGGCCGAATAAGGTTATTCTAATGATAGTATTTGTACTGAGAGCTTCAAGTACTTTTCACTTGATTGCTATGTATGTTGGGAACTTTATGTGGTCATGCTTTTAGTTTCCTCTGTTACTTCCCTTGGTGGCCTGCTGTGAGGCGAGCACCAGAGGATGCGGCACACTGTGTTTCCGGGGTGGGGGAGGGGGGGGGGGGGCTGCACTTCTACGAATACTGAGAGGGTTGTACATCAATGAGCTAGAGCGCGTGGTGGGACGACTGACCTCTGTCGAGTTTCGCCTATTGTATGCAGGGCGAAACGACCTGCGAGCCATCTGAGTGACGCCATTCTGGAGAGTCTGGAATGAAGACTGCTGCCGCCGACTGACTCTATTGCCCTCATGATTCTGAGAATACTTTTTGACCGTGCACTGCAGGGCGGGACTGTCTGGTGCCGGATGGTCGGTGGTCTAGGCTTGTTGTTTTCATAGCCTGTCAAATGACAAGTTCAGTGCCATCAGCTAAATAGCAGAGGCATGATTGGTCAACTTAAACTGAGGCCAGTTGACGTCATAAAGCCCTGCTTGAAATCGGAGGGAACGGTCCCTATTGGCGCGAATACGTACGAACACACACCACCAAAGGACGCAGAATTTCACATGAACTCACTGGAGGCATCTTGAGATTGGTCCCAAACTTAGTACTTGTATAGGATTACCAATGTCAGTGCGCAAGACTCCAATACCTCTAACGTATCACAGTGCTACTAAGCACTTCTAATATTCAGATATATGTTTAAGCATTCAAGGCTATGTTTTATACTCTCTGTATACATAACTCAGCGCCACAGTAGAACCGGCAGCATTCAAAATTACATACAACAACTTAATTACTATTTACACATAATGTAAATAAACTTAACGTCTTGGCATTTTTGTAGATGTCAGACTGTATTTATTTGCCAGCTCAACTACTGATAAAGCAGTCAGCAACCTTATATATGGGCTTGATTGTGCGTCTTGATTTGGCTGGCTGGTCGTAAAGAAAGGAAGATTGGGTTTAACATCCCATCGACAACAAAGTCATTAGGGACAGAGCACAATTCGGATGGTGTCAAGAATGGGGAAGGAAATCGACCGTCCCAACATTTGCATGGAGTGATTTAGGGAAATCACGCACAACCTAAATTTGGATGGCCAGATAGGGATTTTCACTGTCGCATCCCGAATGTGAGTCGATTGTGCCAACCAATGCACCACCTTGCTCGGTCCGGCTGGTCGAACCGTCCAGCATCCAGATTTGTGGGCGTTCGGTTCTGATGTTGGACTGCATGGGAACATAATAGCAGGCATATGTTTCGTTAGGGTTCCGATCGACCACATCTAAGCATGACGATGGAGTATCGCCACACCATGCATCGAACTCATCTGCACTACCGTCCGAGGACGAGTAATAGACTTCTTGCAACATTCTGTGTCGTCTCGCAACACTGTTTATAGACTAGCGGGAGCTGCACTAGGGAATTACCACCTCAGACGTTGGCAGCTGTTAGCGCAAAGCGCAAATGGCTGCGTTTGCAGCAACTGAGGAGTACGGACTGGTGATGAATGGCTCCGCATTGTGTTCAGCAGTGAATGGCGGTTGTGGACTATCCCAGAGGGCCGCCGTCAGCGAGTATGGTGACTGGCTACCTGAGAACGGGTCTCCTCCTTCCAGTGTTTTGAAGAGGCACAGATGTGTTACTAATGGCGGCACGGTCTAGGGCGGCACAAGGTGTGGCATCACTTCATGGGTGGTAGCGACTGAGGAAACTCTGACGAAAAATCGGTACCGTATCATCGTGCGTTACCTCTGACGTAACGATATGGTGGTGACATTTATCAACTTGGTATGTGTCTTTATGAAATGTCTGCGTGATGCTGAGGTACTTCTGTAGCCACCAAGATCCCCACATCTGTTTCCGACTGAATATCTTTGGGACCAGCTCGGACGTCAGCTCCAGTATCCAAGATATCAAGGATGAGAATAGTTGTGAGCCTGGCTACCTATGGAGAGGACATAACGGCTTTATGATAACCATTCCGAAAAGTGTCTGTGCGTGCATCTAGGAGAGGGGTGGGATCGACTCACTCTGTCAAGTTGTTTGTGAATTTGACTCATATTTGTAATCACTCCAATAACCTAACACTCCCTGTCAAAACGTGAAGCTACATGATGTTTCATCCTCCTCTAGCGGGGCCTCACTTTTTCTTTCGGGTAGTGTATGGACTTGATCCATAGATCCATAAATCACAAAGGGACCCAAATTGAAGTGTCTGTTCAAAAGACACCAGTAGCTGTAACTGAAACGCTCTATTGAAGCAAAACGGCCTGGTTTTGTGTAACAATACTCCACAGAAAACATAAGAGTACAGCAAAAAATGGATGACAAAGTTATCAATAGAAGAGTTAACGTCTGTCATTCATTGTGAAGGGCGAGTACAGCAATGCATGTGGCTTTTTAATGCTTCAGTTGTCGCGATCTAAAAAGGAACCTAAGTGGTCGATTAGACTACACATGTATGCTATTTTCTCAACTAGAAAAAGGAGGCAACTGAATTCTTAAAAAAAACAGACGATCCTGGAATGAGAGTGGCAAATCAATTTGTTACCCACGTTACACACTTTTCGTGTACTTCTATTTCGTGATATTCCGCAGTCATAGCAGAGACATACAGAACTCCTCTGTGTCATTCCTGATGTTCCAACAGAGGAATGGCAAGATAATCTTTTATTTTGAAAGACAGATTTCTTGTCAACTTTCTTTTCTAATATTGGGTGAACCAGTGGTTTCATCCAAGACAGAAACAGACCACTAAGAAAATGTAGAAGTGGAACGGCAAATCAATTTTGGTTCGCTGTAGAAATGCAAAGTTTATTGAGAGCCCTATGGTTATGGAAATCATAAAATACCGTAAGAGGCCATCTTCTATAATTTCCTCATACATCATACAGCAAGCACATATTGTCAACTAGGTTCACAGTTGTAGTACTTTATTACTTCAGGTTTCTGTTGAGATCCTGTATCGGCCTCTATCTTACTCAGTCTCAGACTGTTGGTCCTGCACTTACAGGATGTCATCTCTATCGTTAGTACTTGAGTCGGAAATACCTTCCTTGTCCTCAGTCTCCTACAGCCACGCTAGAACTCGCGTGCCTTTGTCAAAATTAAAGGAAATTGCACGATTATTTCGAATGTTTATACATTGTATAACAAAAATTACTTAATATAGTAAACGAATTCGAACGTATTCCGACAAACAAAGTGTACAAAATGGACTACGGAAAAAACTGTTTTTCAAAAGTACTTACCTGATAGGTTGCGCGGATTCGATGGTAACCCGCGTTTTTGACTAGCTACTGCGACACAACCACACGTGACCGACGCTGATACAACACTGAGCGAGCCCTCCAACAATCCATCTTAAAGTTCACAGTGGCTCGAAGCACTGTCGCTACTCGACTTTCAGATTTTTTTGAATTTTCACAAGTGGATTATATCCGCAATACACGCGACCACTGCAACGTTAAGAGGCGCAAAAGAAATATGCGCCGTGACCTTGAAGGTTCGGAAACTGCCTCGCTTGCGCTGTTCTGTCGAATAACCACTGACAAAGCTTTGTGCAGTGCTATTGTTTCTTATACTGAGGCGGTCTTGTTAGGCACTGGCGTGTCCAGACACGCTGTGCAGTCTATACTGGTCCAAAGGTCGTCACTGAACGTGGCAAACAAAAAAAATGGTTCTGAGCACTATGGGACTCAACTGCTGAGGTCATAAGTCCCCTAGAACTTAGAACTACTTAAACCTAACTAACCTAAGGACAGCACACAACACCCAGCCATCACGAGGCAGAGAAAATCCCTGACCCCGCCGGGAATCGAACCCGGGAACCCGGGCGTGGGAAGCGAGAACGCTACCGCACGACCACGAGATGCGGGCGTGGCAAACAAACAGCCTGTACTTGCGTACACTGCCCGCAAAGCCATCCGTCAAATTATGCAGAGTGTCGGATTATGAGTGTTCGCAGCAGAGGAGACAAAGTGCGTAGCGTTAGAGGGCCTAACATAACAACGAACAGTCACCGAAATGTACTGCGTAGCACAGGCAAACAGCAGCACGGGGGAACGTAGTGACCTCCCCAACATAGAGGGTGAGATGCTCTGACAGACATCTCCCCACACCCGACCCAAAGCAAAAAAATAAACAATAAATAAATAAATAAGTAAAAAATAAAAATCGAGTAGGTGTATATGGAGATGTGATTTCACTCAGTTATAGCGGATAATGTTGCCAATTTTTTTGACGTGCACAAGTAATTTTAACGTTAGAATTTCAACATCCTCTTCATTTTTCCGTTGTTTTGTACGTTTCTTCTATGGTATTCGAAAAGGCCATTCAATAAGACTTCGACAACATGACACGTGTGAAACTAACAGCTTCGCAAATCACTGCGTTAATGTAACTGAGTGTTGTCTGTTGTGTCCGACACGTCCGAAACAGACAACACTTTATACAGGGTGGCCCACTGATTGTGACCGGGCCAAATATCTCACGAAATAAGCATCAAACGAGAAAACTGCAAGGAGCGAAACTTGTCTAGCTTGAAGGGGGAAATCACATGGCGCTATGGTTGGCCCGCTAGATGGCGCTGCCATAGGTCAAACGGATATCAACCGCGTTTCTTTAAATAGGAACCATAATTTTTTATCACATATTCGTGAAGTACGTAAAGAAATATGAATGTTTTAGTTGGACCACTTTTTTCGCTTTTTGATAGATGGCGCTGTAATAGTCACAAACATATGGCTCACAATTTTAGACGAACAGTTGGTAACAGGTAGGTTTTTTAAACTGAAATACAGAACATAGGTACGTTTGAACATTTTATTTCGGTTATTCCAATGTGATACATGTACCTTTGTGAACTTATCATTTCTAGAATGCATGGTGTTACAGCGTGATTACCTGTAAATACGACATTAATGCGGTAAATACTCAAGATGATGCATTTGGCAATACGTGTAACGACATTCCTCTCAACAGCGAGTAGTTCGCCTTCCGTAGTGTTCGCACAAGCATTGACAATGCGCTGACGCATGTTGTCAGGCGTTGTCGGTGGATCACGACAGCAAATATCTTTCAACTTTCCCCACAGAAAGAAAGCCGGGGACGTCAGATCCAATGAACGCGCGGGCCATGGTATGGTGCTTCGACGACCAATCCACCACTCATGAAATATTCTATTCAATACGGCTTCAATCGTACGCGAGCTATGTGCCGGACATCCATTGTGTTGGAAGTACATCGCATTCTGTCATGCAGTGAACCATCTTGTAGTAACATCGGTAGAAAATTACGTAGGAAATCAGCATACATTGTACCATTTAGATTGCCATCGATAAAATAGGGACCAATTATCCTTCCTCCCACAATGCCGCACCATACATTAACCCGCCAAGGTCGGTGATGTTCCACTTGTCACAGCAATCGTGGATTTTATGTTGCCCAATAGTGCGTATTATGCTCGTTTACGTTACCGCTGACGGTGAATCATGCTTTGTTGCTAAATAGAAAGCTTGCAAAAAATCTGTCATCGTCCCGTAATTTCTCTTGTGCCTAGTGGCAGAACTGTACACGACGTTCAAAGTCGCCGCCATGCAATTCCTGGTGCATAGAAATATGGTACAGGTGCAATCGATGTTGATGTAGCATTCTCATTGTGGTGTCACCGCCAGACACCACACTTGCTAGGTGGTAGCCTTTAAATCGGCCGCGGTCCGTTAGTATACGTCGGACCCGCGTGTCGCCACTATCAGTGATTGCAGACCGAGCGCCGCCACACGGCAAGTCTAGAGAGACTTCCAAGCACTCGCCCCAGTTGTACAGCCGACTTTGCTAGCGATGGTTCACTGACAAAATACGCTCTCATTTGACGAGACGATAGTTGAACATAGCCTTCAGCTACGTCATTTGCTACGACCTAGCAAGGCGCCATTATCAGTTACTATTGATATTGTGAATCATGTACCGTCCAGACCGACGTTCACCATTAATGGATTAAAGTTAAGTATTCCCACCAGCTACGACAGTTTTTCTAAATTATAATTTCCTTGACCTGTTCCAGACCTCACGCCAGCCTGCGTCAGCTAAAACGCGTGCCTCCTTCTAGTAACACGGTGTTGGCTCTCCTGACAACCAAAACACTCATCACCGACGTTTTTGAGATTCCCGATCCACGCGCAGTTTTTCTGCTACTGATGTGCTGATTAGCCGCGACAGCAGCTAAAACACCTACTTGGGCATTATAATTTGTTGCAAGTCTTGGTTGACGTTTCACATGTGGCTGAACATTTCCTGTTTCCTTAAATAACGTAACTATCCGGCGAACGGTCCGGACAGTTGGATTATGTCGTCCAGGATAGCGAGCGGCATGCATAGCACACGCCCGTTGTACATTTTGATCACAATAACCATACATCAACACGGTATCGACCTTTTCCGCAATTAGTAAACGGTCCATTTTAACACGGGTAATGTATGACGAAGCAAACACCGTCCGCACTCGCGGAATGTTACGTGGTACCACGTACTTATACGTTTGTGACTATTACAGCGCCATCTATCACATAGAGAAAAAAGTGGTCCAGCTAAAACATTCATATTTCTTTACGTACTACGCAAATATGTAATAAAAATGGGGGTTCCTATTTAAAAAACATAGTTGATATCTGTTCGACCTATGACAGCGCCATCTAGCGGGCCAACCATAGCGCCATCTGGTTTCCCCCCTCAAGCTAGACGAGTTTCGTTCTTTGTAGATTTTTTCGTTTGATGCTTATATCGTGAGATACTTTAACCGGTCACTATCAGTGGGCCATCCTGTATAATCGAGCGCGACAGCTCTGTGACACATGTTTCAGTGCGGATGCACAAATATCGTTCCAAACCCTATATGAATCAAGAATATGCGAGTACGAGCTGTAATGGATGACGGACGCTGCAATGCAGCGTGCTTCGAGTGGCCACCACGGTTAAGGCAACCGTTGTCGAGGAGCGGAACGTCCGGGTGCGTGTCCCGGTCTGAGATAAATTTTCAAATTTTTGTCATTGCAATACCTCAGTACCCTGTGCGTCTGGGAGTGATGATTTCCCGCTTACCCCTCTCCCTTTCTTCCACTTTCCTCTGTTTCAGCGAATCATTGTCTTACTATGAGGAGAAGAGATCCTAGAGACATTACAAACGTAAACGAGGTTTACTCTGAAACAATGACATTACAACAGCACTTCCTAAGAAATAACTAGATGACTTCCTGATACGTCGGGTTCCTCGACAGCCCAACGCAGTACGAGTGTTATTCGGAAAGTAGAGAACGATCGGTCGTGAAATGGAAACCACAGTGAAAGTCCGATGAAGTTTTGCACAGGTGTGTTGGGCTTTGTCTCCAGTATACCCGTCGATCACGTTACATCGTTCTTTTTCGTTCTGAGCACACAGGGACCACATAAAAGTACCTAGAACAATACTGTCTTCCAACCAGGTACGAGGGCCTGGTGAGAAATTTCGCCTGAAGCTATGCAGCCAACATGACATAAGTCGTGCGTTTTCTTCTTCAAGTCAATAATAATTCTCAGCCGCATTCTGCATCGTTTTCAGTTGGAAATGTTTGATTACCCACAATAGAGCCCGTAATTGCCTCCCTCTGAGTTTCATCTCTCGTCACAAGAACCACTGGCTAAGAGGACAACATTTTGGCACAGACAACGTTCTGTAGTCCAGCATAGAGATTTGGTGGAAACCACTGGCCTCTGCCTTCTATAACGAGGGTATCGGAAAGTTGGCACAAAGCTACGACAAACGTCTAAGTCGGATCGGTGACTATGGAGATAAGTAGCTGGAAGTAGTTTTGATTTTCACTGTGGTTTCCATTTCGCGACCTGTCGTTCCTTACTTTCTGAATAGCCCTCGTATTTTAGACCTTCAAACTAGAAACGGACCCGACGTCATCGATTGGGCCAGTACAGAGACAGGTACTAGTCATCATGATGTAATCACAGCGGCGGTGATTGCTGAAGTTAATTATACTATGAAGAATCCTAGGAGAGTGTTTTTACAAGAATGGGCCGGTAAGCGGTTGTTAGCATCCCACTTGGACAGTGAATGGACACTTATTCATCCAATACGATAGACGTAGAAAAATTGTCGGAAACATTTAAATACCTGGCAAATTGCACTATGGAGACATATGTACCAAAAAATGTATTAAAGACGGAAAACAACAAAATTCGGAAAATTCTGAGGAAGCAGAAACTGTTGCATTCTCTGTTAAAAAACGACGGGAGGCAGAAGTTAATAGAAATTCGTGCGTCTGTTAAAAGATCGACTACCATCGTCATACCGCAGCAAAAGGTCTGACCGAGAACGCGAGAAAATTTCAGTCTTACGCAAAATCCCTACGCGAATCTAAGACTTCTATCCTATCACGCAATGGCGAATCTGTAGTGGCAATAGAGGACAGAAAAAGGAAAGCTGAAGCTTTAAATTTCGCGTTTAATAAATCGTTCACGCTTGTGGCTCGAACAAACATACCTTCGTTTGACCGAAGCACAGACTCCCGTACGGAGGGCATAGTAATTGTCATCCCTGGTGTAGAAGAGGTGAAAATAACTAAGTCGCCATGTCCCGGTGGAATAAAAATTCTGTTTTACAGAAAGAAATGCACGGCAGCGGCTTTGGTTGCATTTGCCACGAGTCTCTCCCCAGCATCGCGATGTCCCAAGCGACTAGAGGAAAAGCGCAGGTGGCTCCTCTACATAAGAAGGGTGAAGGAATGGATCCGCAAAAATACAGATCAATATCTTTAAAATCATTTTGTTACAGAATTCTTGTACTGCATTCTCAAATCGTACATAATATATTTCAGTGAGACGAAGGAGTTACTGTCCACAAATCAGCATGAGTTTAGAAAAAAAGCATCGCTCTTGTGAATCTCAATTTGTCCTTTTTCAAATGACATCCTGCGAACTACTGATGAAGAACAGATAGGCGGATTCAATATTCCTAGATTTCCGGGAAGCGATTGCTACTCTGTCCCACTGCAGATTATTAACCAAGGTACGAACTTACAGAACAGGATCTCAGATATGTGAGTGGCTCGAAGACTTCTTAAGTAACAGTAGCAAGTACGGTCTCCTCGACGGTGAGTGTTCACCACGGGCGAGAGTATTGTCAGGAGTGCCCCAGGGAAGTGTGTTAGGACCACTCTTGTTCTCTGCATACATAATTCATCTGACAAATAGGGTGACCAGCAATTTGAGGCTGTTTGCTGCAGGTGCAGTGTTTTATTGGAAGGAGTTTACGTTGAGTGGCAGTACTAGGAAACAAGATGACTAAGGCACAAGCTCCAGTGGGTGTGATCGACGTCAGCTAGCTCTTAAATTTAGAAAAATGTAAGTTATTGCAGATTAGTTGGAGAAACCATCCTGTAATGTTCGCATATAGCATTAGTTGTGTGCTGCTTGACACAATCAGGCATAACGCTGTAAAACGGTATGAAGTAAAACGAGCACGTAAAGACTGCCCTAGGGAACGTAGCTCGTAGACTTCGGTTTATTGTGATAATTTTAGAAATGTTGAGGTTCAGCTATAAAGGAGACAGCGTATAGACCACAAGTGCGATCCATTCTCGGTTACTGTTCGAGTGTCTGGGATTCCCACCATGTCGATGTCTTCGAAGCAATTCAGAAGCAGGCTGCTAGATTTGTTACCGGCAGGTTTGATCATCAAGCGAGTATTACGAAGACGCTTCGTGAACTGAAATGGAAAGAAGACCATCTTTTCACCAAAAACAACTGGAAATTTTTTAGAGAACCAACATTTGACGCTACTGCAGAACTATTCTGCTGCCGGCATGGTACATTTCGCTTAAGAACCAGAGACATAAGAGAAATTAGAGCTCTTGCGGAAGCATATAGATAGTCGTTTTCCTCTCGTTCTATTTGCGGTTGGAACAGGAGAGGAAATCAGTAGAAGTGATACAAGGTAACCTCCGCCGTGCACTTACCATGGCTTGCGGAGTATATACGTAGGTGTAGATGTACATGTATATGTAGAAGAAATTACTAATGTGTCAGTAAACCAACATTTACTTTACGAACGAAAAAGCAACATTCAACTGCATTACGAAGAAAACTCGCACATGTCAATAACATTCTTGAGTTTGTAAGCTCCCCCCTACGTCTTATCATATTGAGCGGTTGTTGTGGAACATTTGTGGGGGTAGGGTCGAATGAGAAGAAACGCTTTGTTGCGAAATAAATTTGACTTCATTGCCTTATACGAAAACGTGTCTGTGCACTTTATGATTATTAAAGAACTGTTAAATTTTGAACGGAAAAATTTTGTTATGGAAGGATAACAGCACAAATCATTTTACTTCGTTTATAAACTTTTTGCATGTGACACACTCCCTACCAATGTGTAGAACCAGCCGTATTCGTACGGTTGAGTGCATTCCACTTACTTAAATTTGGCATTGCTGTATTGCATTTTCGAGTTAATCTTTCAGGCTGCAAATGTCTGCGGCAAGACTTTTATAACTATTTAAATAATGAAATATTTCACCAACGGAAGCTATTCTAAAAAAGACGGTACTGTTTCGTGAAGGAATTTCTTAATTAACTGCGCCCGCCTTCCTCAGATAAAGAAATCATTACTGACTTTTATCCTACTAGTCGCGTAATATTTCGAACACATAATTCACTGCCTTAGTAAACTGTTCAGATAATGTTGGTGCAACGCAACTAGTTACGGTCATTCCATACGAAACCCGAACAATGACTCCCTTGTGGCAATGTGGTGAGTTACGAGGGGTGGGTTCAAAATGGTTCAAATGGCTCTGAGCACCATGGGACTTAACTTCTGAGGTCATCAGTCCCCTATAACTTACAACTACTTAAACCTAACTAACCTACGGACATCACACACATCCATGCCCGAGGCAGGATTCGAACCTGCGACGGTAGCGGTCTCGCTGTTCCAGACTGTAGTGCCTATAACCGCATGGCCACACCAGGCGGCACGAGGGGTGGCGGTGGCGGTGGGGGTGGGGGTGGGGGTGGGGGGGGGGGTTGCTTAGGCACTCAGCTCGGGAAGTGCCATAGATCTACTGGCGTGTAAGGTGTACGATTTACTACGTCATACCATTATCTAAAGTAACACACCTTACAAGCTGTGCCCACAAGCAGCTGAGAAGGACGTCTAAGCGTAGACTTCAGTGGTGGTATGGTCGTCACAGTGTGTTTTGTGGGATATCCTCACCGGAAACTGGATGTTGGTTGGTTGGTTTTGGGGAAGGAGACCAAACAGCGAGGTCATCGGTCTCATCGGATTAGGGAAGGACGGGGAAGGAAGTCGGCCGTGCCCTTTGAAAGGAACCATCCCGGCATTTGCCTGGAGCGATTTTAGGGAAATCACGGAAAACCTAAATCAGGATGGCCGGACGCGGGATTGAACCGTCGTCCTCCCGAATGCGAGTCCAGTGTCTAACCACAGCGCCACCTCGCTCGGTAAACTGGATGTTGTTTAAAGAAACAAACACTTATAAAATTAATAACAGATTTGTTATTATCTCTCAACCGGAACTGCTGCGACGTTATGCCTTTTCTCATTCTTATATTGATGTCAACGTATCGAACGCTGGCTGTCCAAATTCGGAAGCAGAGAATTCTCGGTAGCATTGTAACTAAAGTTATTAACTTATGTTCTTGAAGGTCACTGTAGTTTTACACCCACACCTGCACAACGCAGTAAAGTGTACTGTAAAGAGTACTTAGCACTGTGCCGTATTATAGGATTTCTTCCAGTTCAGTTCCCGTGCGGAGTGCGGGAAGAATAATTGCTTAAATTAGGCTTGGCACGTTGTAATTAATGTAATTTTGTCTTCGCTGCTCTTAAGGGAGCCTTACGTAGAGGGATAACGTACAGGGTGATTATAATTAAAGTTTCAGTTTCAGAACTCCGTAAGAAACGGACCACCACTTATAATGACGTCCAATTTGCAGGTTATATTGTCGGAAAAGGAGGAATCGTTATACAAAAAAATTAACGAAAATTGTACCTATAGATGGTGCTGTAAGTGGTACACTATGCAAAGTAAAGGACGCGCCGTATCTGGCTGCTGATCAGTTTGCGTTGGCACGTTGTAATTAATGTAATTTTGTCTTCGCTGCTCTTAAGGAAGCCTTACTTAGAGGGATAACGTACAGGGTGATTATAATTAAAGTTTCAGTTTCAGAACTCCGTAAGAAACGGACCACCACTTATAATAACGTCCAATTTGCAGGTTATATTGTCGAAAAAGGAGGAATCGTTATACAAAAAAATTAACGAAAATTGTACCTATACATGGTGCTGTAAGTGGTAGAATATGCAAAATAAAAGTCGCGCCGTATCTGGCTGCTGATCAGTTTGCGTTCGAGATGCTCGGCATGGCTGTCTCAATGCAGAATCGCGCATTGCTGGTAACGTTACTTCGCAAGGAGATTGACCGTGCGCCGGTGGCTGTCCCGAAGTTACGAAAAAATTGGTTAGTTTGATGTCTTTCGAGGGTCTGGAGAAAATGATCACGAAAATCTGCAAGACAAGTCCTTCTGAAGTGCAATGCGGCAGATGGAGGAAACCAACTGATCCGACGCCAGACGTCAGAGGAAGACGTTACCACTGCACTGCAGGAGGGGTCGAGAGATGGTGTGTAATCATTTAGTTTATGGGGAATTGCCAAAATGTGGACATGTCTGTGAGCACAGTGCATAATATTCTACAAAACTTCCTGCATTCCTATCCATACGAAATTATCCGTGTTGAGGAGTTTCTTCATACAAATCCGCCAGTAAGACAAACGTTTGCTCTAAAATTTCTTGCTCGCGTGGAAGTAGACAATAAATGGCCATGGAACATTCCGTGGACAGATGAAATCTGTCTCCAAGGGCCGGCCGGAGTGGCCGTGCGGTTCTAGGCGCAACAATCTGGTGCCGAGCGACCGCTACTGTCGCAGGTTCGAGTCCTGCCTCGGGCATGGATGTGTGTGATGTCCTTAGGTTATTTAGGTTTAATTAGTTATAAGTTCTAGGCGACTGATGACCTCAGAAGTTAAGTCGCATAATGCTCAGAGCCATTTGTCTCCAAGGAAGAGTGAATACACAGCACAGCAGGAAATGGGCAATGGAAAATCCGCTCGAACATAAACCGGTAAGAGTCATTCTCGAAAGACAATTGTGTATTGCGGGTTGGGGGCATCATTTATCACAGGGCGGTATTTCTTAGGGGAGATGGGTCCTGCGGTTGACGTTACCAGCACCGTCGCTGTTGAGCGCTATGATAGTCTTTTGGGCACCAACGTCATTCCAGCGTGAAAGTATGGGTAGCATCGTTTTTATGCAAGCTCGCAATTCCTTCAGGTATTGAACACCCAGTGAAGCAGCTGCTGCAGAGGCGTTTTGGAAATGCTAGAATTATCAGCCGACATTTACCTACTGCCCGTCTGCCCAGATCACCTGATCCTAATCCGTGTGATTTGTGTGACGTTATCTGAAAGATGCAGTGTTCCGTGCTCCGACTATAAACGTACCTGAATTGGAGACATGCACAGCGCAAGCATTTTGAACGTGACCCCGAGACACTCTGATGTGTTGTGGAACATGCTGTATCTCGACTTCATCCTGTGGCAGATAACGGTGGACATCCCACTGAAACTATCTTGCGCCAATCTCAAGACGATTAAAAACAGAAGTCATTCTTTTTCTTGTTTTTAACCTCAGGTCAGTCAAAAGCCGATGTGGCAAGACCTTACCTTGCTAACAGGGCCACAACTGCTGAATGCCAAACACGAGCGGTCATGCACGTTGTACAGTATCTTTTCTTTAAAAAGTCCTGTCTTCTGAATCGTGTGACGCAGCCCGCCATGAATTCCTCTCCTGTGCCAACCTCTTCATCTCGCAGTAGCACTTGCAAACCTACGTCCTCAATTATTTGCTGGATGTATTCCGATCTGTGTCCTCCTCTACAGTACTTATCCTCTACAGCTGCCTCTAGTACCGGCCGCGCGGAGTATTCGCGCGGTCTAGTCATCGGAGGTTCGAGCCCTCCCTCCGCAAGGGTGCGTGTGTGTGTGTGTGTGTGTGTGTGTGTGTGTGTGTGTGTGTATGTGTATGTGTTGTCCTTAGCGTAAGATAAATTAAGTAGTGTGTAAGACTAGGGACCGATGACCTCCGCAGTTTGGTCCCATAGGAATTGCCTTCTAGTACCACAGAAGTTATTCACTGATGTTCTAACTCATGTCCTACCATTCTGTCCTTTCTTCTTTCGAGCGTTTTCCAAATATTCCTTTGCTCGCCGGTTCTGTGGAGAACCCGCTCATTTCTTACTCTATCAGTCTAGCTAATCTTCAACACTCTTCTGTAGCACCGCGTCTCAAATGCTTCGATTATCTTCCGTTCCGGTTTTCCCAGTCCATGTTGCACTACTATGCAATGCTGCTGTCCAAACATCCATTCTCAGAAATTTCTCCCCCAAATTAAGACGTATTGTGATAGTAGCACACTTCTCTTGGCCAGAAGGCACTTTTTGACTACGCTAGTCTGCTTTTTATAACCTCCTTGGTTAGCCTTCATGGGTGATTTTCTGCCTATGTAGCAGAATTCTTTAACTTCATCTACTTCGTGATCACCAATTTCGATTTTAAGTTTCTCGCTGTTCTCCTTTCTGCTATTTTTCATTACTCTCAGTCCATAACCTGTACTCATTCCATTCAACACAACCTGCAACTCATCTTCACATCCACTGGCGACATTCATCTTGAATTTTAAACCCACTGTTCAACCATTCCTTTAGCCCCGTCATTGTTTCTTCGACGTATAGACTGAATAGCAGGCGCGAAGGATTACATGCCCGTCTTACATCCTTTTTAATCCGAGCACTTCGTACTTAGTCTCCCACTATTATTTTCTCTCTTTCTTCTTGTACATAATGTGTATTACCCGTCTTTCCCTATAGCTTACACCTGTATTCCTTAGTACTTCGCACATCTTGTACCGTTTTAATCTGTTGATAGCTTTTCCACGATCGACACATGCTATCAACGTGTCTTAACTTTTCTTCAGTCTTGCTGCCATTATCAACCTCACCGTAGTAACAGCCTCTCTGCTGCATTTCCAGTTCCTAAAGGCAAATTTATCGTCATCTAACAGATCGCTAGTTAACTTTGCCATTCTTTTGTATATTACCCTTGTCAGTAGCTTAGATGAATGAGCTGTTAAGCTGATTGTGTGACAATTCTCGCACTTGTCGAGTCTTGCAATCTGTAGAACTGTGTGCACGAAGTTTTTCCGAAAGTCCGATGGTACATCGTCAGTCTAATATATTCTGCAGCCGTTTTGTTGAAACTTACCGAAGTAATTTTAGAACTTCTGGTGGAACGTTACCAATCCCTTCTGCATTATTCTATCATAAGTCTTCTAAACCTCTTTTATATTCTGGTTGTAGTACTTGATCCCCTATCTCTTCCCTATCGACTCCTGTTTCGTCTTATACATGTAATCAGACAATTTCTCCCCATCATAGAGGCCTTGAATATACTCTTTTCACCTATTTGCTCTCCCCTCTGAATTTAACAGAGGAATTCACATTGCATTAATTTTACCGCCATTGTTTTTAATCGCACCGAAGATTAGTTTGACTTTTCTGTATACTGAGTCAGTCCTTCCGACAATCATTTATTTTTCTATTTTTTTATATTTTTCATGCAGCGATTGTACCTTAGCTTCCCTGAACTTCCTCTTTATTTCATTCCTAAGTGAACTGTATTTCCGTATTACTAAATTTCCCTCACCTATTTTTTGCTTGTTTCTTTCGACGACCAGCTGAAGTACTTCTTGTGTTTCCCATGGTTTCTTCGCAGTTATCTTTCTGTCACCAATGTTTGTCTTTCCCGTTTCTGTGATTGCCCTCCTTGGAGCTGTCCATTCCTCTTCAACGGAACTGCATACTAAGCTATTCATTATCGTCGTATCTCTAGCCCAACAGAACTTCAAGCGTATCTCTTCATTTCGTAGTGCTTCTGTAGCCCATTTCTCTGCGCAATGGTTCTTCCTGACTAGTCTCTTTAACTTCAGCACACTCTTCTTCATTACGAAATTGTGATGTGAATCTACATTTGCTCCTGGGTACGCTTCACAGTCCAATAGCTGGTTTCGGAATCGCTGCCTGACCGTGGTGTAATCTTACTGAAATCTTGCCATATATCCTGGTCTTTTCCAAGTATACCAACTTCTCTTGTGATTCTTGAACGCAGTATTCGCTGTTACTAGCTGAAATGTACTGCAGAAATCAATTAACCTCTGCTAAGCCCTTATTCTCCTGTAACACTTTCTTTATTACTTCCCTATAACCATATTCCAATCCTCCATGACTATTAGATTTTCATCCACCTCTACGCATTGAATTATCCGCTCAGTATCCCTCAATACGTTCTCCTTGTATCCTCTGCTTGTGACGTAAGTACTATTGTTGGTGTTGGTTTGCTATCGACTCTGAAGAGAACAACCCTATCTCTGATCTATTCTCAGTAACTCACTCTCTGCTTTATCTTTCTATTCCCTTTATACTATTTTCAGCTGCTGTTGATATTACTCTATACTTATCTGACTAGAAATCTTTGTCGTCTTTCGATTTCACTTCACTGACTCCCACTATATCTAGACTGATCCTTTGCATTTTCCTTTTCAGATTTTCTAGCTTCCCTACCACATTCAAACTACTTACATTCTACCCCCCCAACTCGTACACGGTTATCCTTTCGTTGATTACTGAATTTCTTTCTCATAATCACCTCTCCCTTGGCAGTTCACTCCGGGAGATTCGAATAGGGGCTATTCTGAAATCCTTGGCAAAGGAATGATCATCATGATAGTTTCTCAAGTACAAGCCATATGTCCTGTGTATACACATTTTGTCTTAGTGGTTTCCATTGCCTACTGCATCCTCATGCCGTTGATCATGATTCTTCCACCTTTTAGGGGTAGTTTCCCACCCCAAGGACAAGAGAGTGCCCTGAATCTCAGTTAGTTCCTCCATCCTGTTTGACAGAGACGTTGACTTCTCATCAAAGACCCTCCCAACTTTTCTTTTTTTGCTTCGCTTCTCTCTCCCTCTTTCCCTTTTCTTCCAAGCTAAGGAACCAGGAAAGGGCTTGGATCAGGGAGGGTATTAAGCAGATGATTTTTTCTTTCTTTCTTTTTACATGGCTGCAGCACAGCAACGGTATTTGGAGCCCCCCATTTATTGCTACTGGTTGGCTGTCTTTTATTCCCATCTCTTCTTTTTTAAATCGTTCGACCACCAGAACGAGCTTCTGAGTCGTCTCCTCGTCTGTTGATAGGGTTCCCCTGCCTACTCCGTCCATAAGGAACAATTTGCTTTCAGGAACCTCCTGAAATCTGCGTCGTTTACCAGGAACGCTTCAAGGATCAGAAGGGTTAGCAAATAAGGAACCTGAATAACCAGTGAACTGAGAGCGCTTTGCGTGCATCACGAAATATGTAGTAAATGTCCATGCCTTCTAGACAGCTACGGGCATTCTTCCTGCCTATTAAGAAATATACTGTCTGTACACAATATATTATCAGGGGAGATATAGTCCAGTGATCGCTGCAAAAGTAATGCCAGAATGCGTTGCCTGAGACACTAGCAGTCGCCAGTCACATCGCAGGTCAGACAGTACGCATCCAAATCAATGACTGCGTATCTGAGACACAAGGGATCATCCGAAAGATGAGTGGAGCCTAGTTGCTGACGAGTAGCGAGTTTCCCATTCACCACTATGTACCACAACGATCGCACCGACGTAGGTAGAAAGGTGCGTGTACAGCACGCCACGCTGTGTTCCAGCCAAATTTGGGATGCTGCTATGTGACAATGTTGATGGGTGGTTCCTCTTGGTAAAGGCGATAGTAGTCTTTCGTGCTGCGCATCCATGTTCACAGTGTGCCCGGTAGTAAGGAGCTTAGGTAAATCAAGAACTCTCTGATGTGTGTGGGTGACAGGGAAATGTGTCCCACGGGAAACGGTTGTTGCAGAGGGTGTGTGTAGCTTCCGCTATCAGGGCGCCCATCAGCCTGGCTTGGCAGACGTCCACGTCGTATGTATAGTGCTGAGGCTGAGCGCTCGCGTGCAGTTGTAGACATGAATTAGACCGATACCCCCTGCCTGCTGCGGCAGTGTCAGGGTGGCGGCACACACGAAATTCCATATGCTGCTTGAAATCAGTTGACCATCGTAGCCATCAATGGAAAGGACATCTGCAAAATAGTTAAGTTTTGAGATACGATAGGTGTTGGCATAGCCTACTTGTGGGAGTATGTCCATTCGATTCAGTTAGTTTCTTCGTATCAGAACGCAAATGTGGTGTAATAGTCAGCAGTATGTAGCTACTTCCATGCTGCAAAGATTACTAGAGAACAGCACCCCCAAACATTTAAGCGCAGGCACCTTGTCAGAGGCCATCGCCATTGTTTGGGGGAAACCCGCTCCAACACTCATGTACTTTGCTTTCTTCAGGTTGATGACACTCCCAGCGACCGCCCCGTACTGGTCAGGAACACCACATTATTGGCAAACTCGTCACAATGAGAAATAACTCCCATATGCAGATGCATTCCGGTCACCACTGCAGACCAGGCAAATATGGTAGAGTGCTGCAGCAAATAATATGCCTGACAAGGGGCGTCCTCGTCACACTGACTATCCAATAAGAAGTGAGCAACAGGTAACCACTCACCATCATGCAGAAATGCGCCCTGTGGATCACACACTCCAGAACTGCATGTAGGAATCCGTGCTTGACTTGGTCGAACACGTGGTCGAGAGTGACAAGGGCGCCCCATATTCTGGAGGCCGCCATCGATGTCGTTACGTCATGGTATGCCCCAAACGCAGTGTGAACGTTGTTGACACCATCTAAGAACATTCGCTCACAGGGGATTGCTCTCCCAATAGCAGTGTGGAGAAGCACACAAAGGGTGAAGATCCCGTAGTTGGTGCTAAGGAGCGTGAGTGGGCGAAAGTCATGCCACCTACAACCACCATTCGGTTTTGGTACTGGGATCAGGATGCCGTCCATGAATTCTGTGGGACAGTGAAATCAGGGTGGATGCGTTCTTGAAACATCTGGGACCACTTGCCGCCCATGAGGTTCAAAAATGGTTCAAATGGCTCTGAGCACTATGGGCTGTAACTTCTAAGGTCATCAGTGCCCTAGAACTTAGAACTACTTAAACCTACCTAAGGACAGTACACACGTGCATGCCCGAGGCAGGTTTCGAACCTGCGGCCGTAACGGTCGCGTGGTTCCAGACTGTAGCGCCTAGAACCGCTCGGCCACTCCGGCCGGTCCATTAGGTCAGAAAGGTTTGGTACCATTCCTGGGATAAAGAGTTCGGCCGTGCCAACACACCGCTGCAGAGTGAAAATCTCATTCTGGAAACATCCCCCAGGCTGTGGCTAAGCCATGTCTCCGCAATATCCTTTCTTTCAGGAGGGCTAGTTCTGCAAGGTTCGCAGGAGAGCTTCTGTAAAGTTTGGAAGGTAGGAGACGAGGTACTGGCAGAAGTAAAGCTGTGAGGACGGGGCGTGAGTCGTGCTTGGGTAGCTCGGTAGAGCACTTGCCCGCGAAAGGCAAAGGTCCCGAGTTCGCGTCTCGGCCCGGCACACAGTTTTAATCTGCCAGGAAGTTTCTACAGTGTTGGTTGCTCGATGGCGCCGCTTGTATCAACTCCAAAGGTTGATAGGGTTTTCTTTATTTTCCAACCACCTATCCACAATGTAGTCAAAACACTCAGAAAGTGATAAAAAAAACCCGGGGTAACCCGATGCTTGTGAATGTATGTCGACTCAGCCATCACATACATCTTCAGGCCGTAGATAAGCCAGCGCAGCATACATGCGAATTTGTCTCATTTCTTCAGTTTATTTGTATTCCTAAATAAGTCATAGGTATTGCACTTTTCTCCAGACAGACTTTTATCATGTGGGAATAACATTCATGCAGTTCGGTATTACAACTTCAATCGCAAAAATCTCAAGTGATTGGAAATCTGCGATTACGTTTCCAGGTTTCCATTCTGGAATATATTCTACTAAATTTCGGGAAAGGCGAATGTGTGTCTCTTTTCAGTTGTTTGACGCAAAGGCTACTGAATAGATGTTTGTCTCATTATTTGTGTTCCAAAAGTCGGGGTGAATGGTGTATCTTCGCAAAAACCGTTTCTTCCACTTACCATCAGCCTTGCCACTTAACGCACCGCCCATAAAAAGTCTTGTTTACTTCTTAGAGCCTGTCTCCTTCCTCTTCCGCAAAAAAACGATTTTCCCTTCTCCTAATTTGTCATCGATTAACAGAAAACGCAGTCATTCACTGCAAGTAACTCTTCTTTGATGTCAATTTCTTCTTTTGATTACGGATCTCTCCGCAGAACGAAATGTAGGCGCTGCTGGTACGACACGCACCAACAGAAAGACTGGCAGATCAGAGTCACGAACGAAACGTCACAGAATGATGGAATCTCGTTCATCTAGTCCGGAAGGTGTTAGTGGTGGATCTCAGTTTGAGGCTCTCATGCAATTCATGGAAGAGGCAGAAAGGAAGAGACAAGAGGCAAAGAGAAAGAGGTGGAAAAGGAGGAAAGACAGTCTTAAGAACGATCACAGAAGGTATAGATGGAATCAAGAATGAGATCGCAGGAACCCAAGAAGAGCTAGAGTATGTCAAGAAAACGACAGCAGGAACGCGTGAGGTCGCGGACCAGGCGAAGCGCGATTCCAAAACAGCGCGATTGCTAGCGCAAGTGGCACGAAAGGACGCATCAGTGGCTAAAGAACACGTTAAACTGGCAAGAACCGACAGGTGTAAGACAAAAAAGGCACTCTCCAAAAGTAAGGTAAAAAAAATAGTTCAAGAGACGCAGGAAAAAGTGAGTGAGGCTGCGAATCGAATTGAACAGATAGAAGTCAAACAGCCCGAAATGTCTGAAGTTGAAGATCATCAGACCCGAGTCACCGCACAACAAAACGAGTTCACTAAGGAGGTTCGGCAGGCACATGAGCGGGTCGTGCAGTTGCTGACACAATCTCGTCCGGTAGAGCGCAATCGTGAGCGTTACATAAGTGAATAAATTGTTTTGCGACTATCCGAACCGCTGTATGAGGACACACCCCCTGCACATGCGCGAATGCAGCAGTAATATGCTCCTGCCACGGCGGAACGCGTATTACAAAATGCTCCGTCGGTAACACGAAACATGTCAGAGACTGAGCCACAACACAATTATACACGCCTACGGATGTCAGAAACGTTATTACGAGGAATCTGACAACACGAGGGGACACCAAAACAGTGCATGAGGATTGTTTGGGCATGGATACATGGAATCACGCGCTCAAGGCGAGAGGGAAAATTCGTACGGGTGATTCGTCAACCTTTCGATCACAAACAGGAGAGCATAAACCAGGAGATCATGTTAGGAAGGGACTTAGGAAGAGCAGGGCTGCCCCACGTCTCGCTAACGCTGAATGGATTTCTACGCCAGGGGGCGGCTTGCACATCAAATGGAATGCTGTTGCGCCAGCCACTGACGGCTAACTGCTGCCTGACCAGGATGGCGCCAAGGTCCCAGATGCAGTCCGTAACCTGGCCAAAGATGCTGGTTGCTGCCCAGTCACCAAATGCTGCCTTGAGACGAGAGGGAACGCCAGAGACCTCTGCCAACGCTTCTGCCACTTCATGTGCTGAGTGAGAGGCCATTCCACTCTGGCGCAAATTGCTGTTGTTCAGTCCTACCAGTCACAGTTTGTGTGAGTGCGTAAGTGCCATCTTCTCAATTCGTGTGACATTTTCAATTGTAAGATTTGTCTCACCAGGGATCCTTGTGGAGGGAGGGATACCTTTCTGTAATATCATTATGTAATATCTTTTAGTGTTTTTGTTTGTATCAATTGAACTGTCTTGATTGTGAGATAAATTTGTCTGCACATTTACTAATGCTCTGATTATGTGCTTGTATTTGTTTTCATGTCGCAGAAGATAATACACAAATTACACAACGTAGGTAATAAAACAAACAGATTGCACATGTGACTTCCTTGTTAATTAAGAATTTGAGAATGTATGTGTTTGATGATTAAGACCAAATGAGTGATAGAGCAGGGGTGAATCAATGAGCAGTGAACAGTTCGTACTCCAGGACACTGTAAATGATTAGTGACATTAGACGTCTCTGACCTCAGTATATGGTGTGAATGGGTATATTTATTTGCTGCAAGGCTTTTTAACCACTTATCAAATGTTTATTGGAAGTCTGTGAAGTAAAAATGACCCCTGGGTCTAACATAATTCATACCACTCACAGCGAAGTTTATATGTACTCTTCCGGCTGATGTGACCGAGCAGTTCTAGGCGCTTCTGTGCAGAGTCATGCTGCTGCTACGGTCACAGGTTCGAATCCTAAGTTGGGCATGGAGGTGTGTGATGTCCTTAGGTTAGTTAGGTTCAAGTAGTTTTAAGTCTAGGGGACTGATGACCTCAGATGTTAAGTCCCACAGTGCTTAGAGCAATTTGAACCATTTTATATGTACTCTTGTTGGCTTGCAGCTTCATGTGAGTGAATGACCCCTGGAATGAATTAGGTCAAGCTAGGATGTGTTTTAGCCACGATCAATCCTGATTGGCACAGTTACCTTTTTCACGTATATATCGGTTATCAGGATGAGATTCTCCTACTATTTTCAATGATTTCAGTTGGTTCGTGTAACGGTATTGAAGTGAGACACTACCCATGCAGAAATCAACGCTAGGTAGAGGGCAGTGAGAGAGGACAAGTTACTCTATCACCTATTTTTCTTATATGGAAAATTAGTAAAGATTATATTACAACCTGACACACCTTGAGCCAGACTCTAGAAAGTTAACGACCTGAGCAGACGCTGATGGAGCCTGGTAGGGCGCTAAAAGCATGAGGTACTTTTATGGTCCTTAGCTCATAGAAACGGTATGTTTGGAGTTGGAAGCAATTGGTGGCGAGCCCATCCTTCAGTAAATCTTGCTGGACAGGCCTACAGCCGTACAGGGCAGACGGGGAACCCCGTTGTGGAGACAGGTCTCCAGCTGAACAATGACGCTATGTCTGCATTGGCGCCAGTCGAAGGCTGGGCAGGCGGTCACGGACTGAAGGGACACGTCTACAGAGTGGAGTTGTAAGTCAGACATTGTGTGCAGTGCCACGCATAATAAAATTTCACAAGTTTTCGTGTTTGCCTATACTGCAAACAGGCCTGTGATCCATTTCCATTGGCCGCCTCGGTTGCATAAGAAACTCCGGCGTCTCAGAAACGTTTAGAGCTAGAATCTTTGTTACACCTCACAGCTAGGAGTAGCAAGCTCCAAGGCACAAGCGATTTACATCTTTAAGATTATATCTGTTCACTTGTTGCCGTGGGAAGCGACGCGACGTAGGAGAAAAACTCCCTCCTCTGCGGAAACTTAAAAAAAAGCCAGTAATTGGTCGTTTCTTTTTCCAGAGACTCAGGTTTCGTAGCTCTTTCCCTGGTTCGACAGGAGTTTGTGCTGTCGTGTGGGAGGGGAGATTTAGTGCCTCTAGAGGCCTATGATTAACTCAAGATGGCGAGAAGGCTATGTCGTTCGTGCACTTTGTGGGAAAACGGATTTTTTAATTATTTTTTTATTTTATTTTATTTTTCTGAAGAGGTGCGTGGCTCTTGGGCGCTGGTATTTGGTCTGGTAAGTAGATTTCTGGTCGATGCTCTGGCATGTGTGGTTGGTGCTTGGGACCTGTCCTGAGACGGACCTCACTTGCGAGTAGCTTAGACTGCTGAGCCTGTGGTAAATTTCTTACTGCACCGACAATGTGACTTCAAACGTTGCCGAGGTCACACTTGTGTGTGTTACACTCTGAAATGTACTGTGATTTCAGGGCTCTGATGGAGAGTAAATTGCGATCCGTCTGCCTGATCGCTAGACCGTGAGATTTTTTTGCATTTCTTTCGTGGCCGCGATCGATTCGGAGGAGCCGCCTCACGTCTATACGCCGCCGCACACATCTCGACAGCTACAAGTTACATCGCTGTACGAAGCAAACGGGTTAACGTACTGCTGCTCCGGCCATGTCAGAGCGTACAGACCTCAATCGCCACTTGCTCTCAGCTGCACCTATATTGAGAAACCTGTAGATTATCAATCAAACTCTGCTCAGCGTCAGATCAATTCAAATTGCGTTATCCACATTTTTAGGGCCACAGTACTTGACTCACTTCTGCGACCCAGTTTACTTGCCCACTGTGGTTTTAAACCAACTGTTAGTTGTTTACGGTATACAATAAAAACTTGTTTAGAGTAGTTTATGTCTGTCTTTGTTTTGGAAAAAAATGTTGTTAGTAAATTTTGCATACATTCTCAATCATTTTGATATAGTCCAAACAGTGTTACCTTTTATAAGAATGACCTTCATAGCGGCAACACGGCTTACCGCGAATGGTCGTTGGAACTTCGATATCGGAACTATTGTGAAAGAAATACGCTAGTCGTGTGGTGTCAATTCTGCGACAGTTAAAGTCGTACTAAGGCAGGCAGCCGGCTACTGTGGTGGAGTAGGTCTATCCAGGCGGAGGTCGTCCGTGCCTGGTGAGGAGGTAAGCCGTTACACAAAGGGAGCAGGTACTGTGTGCAGATTTCACTGATAACTGGTTGGGCGAAAATTTCACTGGGTGTAGTTTTCATGGATTCCAGTCGTCAAGGTAACCTACGGGAGGGACGTCTGCCTGTGAATAGCGTGAACGTTGCTCTGTGTGGTATCGTACATAAACTGCTTATGAGATGGATGTTGGGAACCATTCCATAATTTTTCTAAACGAGCGTTGGAAACGGAGTAGAAGCCAAACCCCAGGCTGCTGGATGTACCAGGCCACTGTCGTTAACCCGTTGCGAGGATTCGATTAACATCTGTCTGTCTCTCAAGGTAGCACGCTGCGCGTTACGTTATACGAACAGGTCGCCGTTTATTCCGTCGTTTATTTCTGCATTCCTGTCTTTTCCGAACATTTTTGTACTTCCTTCTTTCGCCGATCGATTGAAGTTTTAAAGGTAGATTTGCATCCTGAGCAAAGTAATGAAATAAATAATTTCAGCCATAGATATAGTTCACGGCTGTATAAATATTGTATGCAGCCGCTGGAAACATTTGAAGATTTTTGATCGTCATAATATTGGCGAAAGAGGAAGAGTCACCTTTTGTTTTCTAGGTCTTGTCCACATTGGAAGTATGTGGCACACCGCCAATAATGCTATATTATTTGATTATTTTATTCACGAGCTGCAACCAAACGGCACTCGTAATTGCATAATTCAAATGACAATGTAAGTGTACTTTTAAATTGTGTTTTTATTTCAGAATATAATTATTACTAACCTATGTATGTTTTATTTTGTGTCTTTAGTCACTGTAAGATTGTTGGGTGACTTGACATGGCAAAAGGTTCCGTACTTTTCATCAAAAAGTCGTCTTCGGGTGCTGTCTCATAATGAAGTCCGATTTTAAATAAATCACACAGAGCATAAAACGGTTAAAAATACATGAACGGACCTTTAACGAAAATGTCATGCTCAAGCGCGGAGATGTTGTATAAATTTGCTTAAACTGATTAATTCTTTGTATAGTCTCGATCCAGTTACGTCTGAGCCAAACAAATAAAAAAAATTAATTAAAAAGTATTTGTTCATACCAACAGTTTCAGCTTGACTGTGCCTATATCGGTCCGTCCAACTTATTAAAGGAGCCCACTCATTTCTAACTGAGCTGGTTAATGTGATATTCATTATTGCAGCATCTACAGACATGGCAAACTTCGTATGCACCTCATCAAGTCAGAAAACTTTAGTATACAACTTATTTATACATGTTTATTCGGCACGAATCTCTTAAGCTCCACCCTGTTGTTCATCATTACCAAATTGTGATGTAAGAGTCTACATCTGCCCCTGGGTACGCCTTCTAACACAATATCTTATTTCGCAATCTGTCTGGTTATTCCATGAGGAATCTTCCCACGTGTCCAAATATATTCCAGACCTTTTCCTTTCCTGTTCTATTATCAATATAATCGCTGTTACAAGCTGAAATTAACTGCAGAATTTAATTAGTATTTCTGCTCTCTCATTTTTGCTACCGAGACCACATTGTTCACCATAATTTCGTCTTCTATTCCTTCCCAAAATACGGCTGTCCAATCACATACGATTATTAGATTTCATCTTCCTAAATTGCACATCCAGTGTCCTCATAGACCCTGTTTCTTCCTAATCTACTTGTGTCGCCATGTATAGCTAAACTATTGTTGTTGCCGATGGTTTGATGTACTTTGTGATGGGAGTAGTCCTATTACTGAACGATTCATAGTCAGACCTTTCTGCCCTACATTCCTATTTAGGAGGAATGCTTCTCCGATACACCATTTTCTGCTGCTTTTGATTTTACCCTAATTTTATCTGGTGAGAAATATTTTCGTTTCACTTCACTTCACCGATCTTCTCCGTATTTAACTGAGCCTTTGCAATCCCCTTTCAGGTTTTCTGGTTGCCGTACCACATTCGAACACTTGGTATTCCTCCCTCCGACTCGTAGAATGTTACTTCATCTCTCCCTCTCTAATACATGGCTGGGAGAGTAATTCGGGATATTTTGCCAATGGAGAGATCATTATGACACTTTCTTTTGTAGGGCACATGTTCTGTGGATACGCCCAATGTATCTATAATGCAGTTGTCTCCATTGTCTTCTGCATCCTCACGCGTCCATTACGGCGAATTCTCACGACTTATAAGGGCGACGTCCGTGCCTAAGGGTACCAGGTCTCTTTCCGCTCTTCCGCCGACAAAGCTGTTGGCAGAAGCGAGGGTGACACCTTATGCCGGCACCTTCTGTTATTGCTGATAATTTTTATCCAAATCTTAATTATTAGTTGGTGGAACCCCGGGTTGCAGAATATTTTCATAATTATTCAAAGCTTCTGCCTCCAGAAGACTATAGCAAGTGGAAATTTGTCTAAAATCGCTCGAAATTAGGAGATAATCGGAGTGTCTTAAGTTTAAAGCATCCTTGGTCTGGTTTCATACATTGAGGATTATACTCGAAAAATCATCCCTTTAATTCTTCAGTCGCTTTTATTTTAAACACTAATATGCTTTTCACTGGTAACTCAATCATCATCAGGGAAATGAAAGCGGTGTGTCGGACAGAGACCTGAACTTGGGGCCTTTGCGTTTTGCGGGTAAGTGTTCTACCGACTGAGCTACCCAAGCAAAACTCACTACCCTTCCTCACGGCTTTACTTGCGGCAGTACCTCGTCTCAAGCATTCCAAATTTCCAGAAATTCTCTGCGCAACTTGCAAGAATAGCACTCCTGGAACAAAGGATATTACGGAGACGTGGCTTAGCCGCAGCCTGTGGGATGTTTCGGGAATGAAGTTTGCGCTCTGTAGCGGGGTCTGCGCTGATAGGAAATTTCTTGGCAGATTAGTCGGTAGAGTACTTCCCCGTGAAAGGTAAAGGTCCCTAGTTCGAGTCTCGGTCCGCACACACAGTTTTAATCTGTCAGAAAGTTTCTTACCAGCGCATACTCTGCTGCAGAGTAAAAATTTCATTCTGAATATTAAACTAATTTTACATTTACTTGCTACATGCAGATGCACTGAAAAGTTTGTACTCATTGCGTATACGGAAGGATACACTTGCTATGTCAGCATAGCACACAGCGTTTCAAGATAACTGTATTATGCTGGTCTTACAACGCAAAGACGTAAAGTTTCACAAAGAGTCTGTACATTATCTAGAGATACAGCAGAGGTACTATATTACTGTGATGTAGCTTTTAGTTCTGCATGAAGTACTTTAATTTCAAATGAATCTGTACGTTTTGGCTGGCTTATATTATTACATATTGTAATCTAATTACAACCGTTATTGCTGTGGTAATCACAAGCAGAATTATTTGTCTTTATAAACACTAGTTACAGGTTACAGACGATATACTAAAATATATGAGAGATATTTTTAAACACGTTTATCGAGTTGAATTAAGTTTTTCCATTTAAGAAATTTGTCCAGTCTATTTATTGTGCTTCACAATCTCTGTATTCGACGTCTAAGATGGCAGATGTTGAGGAAACAAGCGTTCGTTTTAAACGCTCACATTTGTCATCAGAGGCCATGAGCCTCCAGTTCAAGGGGTGTACCTTAAGCTGCTGACAGCCATCTGATCCGAAGGGCGCATGAGACGCAAACACGTGGTGGAATTTCGTCCTCCCAAGAGAAGTCACATCCACACGGATGGAACAAAATCAGTACCAAGCCGGAGCACAGCAGAATTTCCTTTAAATAACCAATAGCAAATCTTGATAGACTACGTAAATGCCTCTTGCTTGTGAATGCACAGTAACACTTGCGAAATGATCTCTTTGTTAATTAACTTCTAATACCCACGGCCTCTGCCCCTCTTGTATGTTAGGAGGGCTTGCTGAAAAGCAATGCCTCCGAATTTTTTTTATGAGAATTCTCAAAGCTTTTTAAATAAAACGGATGGAACGAATTCTACCTCTTTATTCTCTTACGATTCTGCCTCTTTATTTTTCACCTCCATATATTTACAGCCCTCAGCCGCTAGAGGGCACCGAATTGTGGCCTGTACCATGGCGATGTGCAGTTTAACTACACTCCTGGAAATTGAAATAAGAACACCGTGAATTCATTGTCCCAGGAAGGGGAAACTTTATTGACACATTCCTGGGGTCAGATACATCACATGATCACACTGACAGAACCACAGGCACATAGACACAGGCAACAGAGCACGCACAATGTCGGCACTAGTACAGTGTATATCCACCTTTCGCAGCAATGCAGGCTGCTATCCTCCCATGGAGACGATCGTAGAGATGCTGGATGTAGTCCTGTGGAACGGCTTGCCATGCCATTTCCACCTGGCACCTCAGTTGGACCAGCGTTCGTGCTGGACGTGCAGACCGCGTGAGACGACGCTTCATCCAGTCCCAAACATGCTCAATGGGGGACAGATCCGGAGATCTTGCTGGCCAGGGTAGTTGACTTACACCTTCTAGAGCACGTTGGGTGGCACGGGATACATGCGGACGTGCATTGTCCTGTTGGAACAACAAGTTCCCTTGCCGGTCTAGGAATGCTAGAACGATGGGTTCGATGACGGTTTGGATGTACCGTGCACTATTCAGTGTCCCCTCGACGATCACCAGTGGTGTACGGCCAGTGTAGGAGATCGCTCCCCACACCATGATGCCGGGTGTTGGCCCTGTGTGCCTCGGTCGTATGCAGTCCTGATTGTGGCGCTCACCTGCACGGCGCCAAACACGCATACGACCATCATTGGCACCAAGGCAGAAGCGACTCTCATCGCTGAAGACGACACGTCTCCATTCGTCCCTCCATTCACGCCTGTCGCGACACCACTGGAGGCGGGCTGCACGATGTTGGGGCGTGAGCGGAAGACGGCCTAACGGTGTGCGGGACCGTAGCCCAGCTTCATGGAGACGGTTGCGAATGGTCCTCGCCGATACCCCAGGAGCAACAGTGTCCCTAATTTGCTGGGAAGTGGCGGCGCGGTCCCCTACGGCACTGCGTAGGATCCTACGGTCTTGGCGTGCATCCGTGCGTCGCTGCGGTCCGGTCCCAGGTCGACGGGCACGTGCACCTTCCGCCGACCACTGGCGACAACATCGATGTACTGTGGAGACCTCACGCCCCACGTGTTGAGCAATTCGGCGGTACGTCCACCCGGCCTCCCGCATGCCCACTATACGCCCTCGCTCAAAGTCCGTCAACTGCACATACGGTTCACGTCCACGCTGTCGCGGCATGCTACCAGTGTTAAAGACTGCGATGGAGCTCCGTATGCCACGGCAAACTGGCTGACACTGACGGCGGCGGTGCACAAATGCTGCGCAGCTAGCGCCATTCGACGGCCAACACCGCGGTTCCTGGTGTGTCCGCTGTGCCGTGCGTGTGATCATTGCTTGTACAGCCCTCTCGCAGTGTCCGGAGCAAGTATGGTGGGTCTGACACACCGGTGTCAATGTGTTCTTTTTTCCATTTCCAGGAGTGTATGTTCGTGCGGGAGAGACATCGTGCTGTAATCCCTCAGGAAACTGAAACACGAATTCGAATTCGACCATTCGTGGGGCACCCTGTCCTGAAACATGACAGTACCAGACCACACACGGGGGCTACGACATCTGCAACAATTTGATGCTGGGGATTCGCCGCCATCGATCATCCTCCATACAGTTCAGACTTTTCCCCATCCAATTTCCACCTGTTTTCAGAACCCAAAGAACAGCTTCGAGGACTTTACTCTGATAGTGATGCAGCGGTGCAAGCAGAGGTAACGTTATGGCTCCGTCAACGAAGTCGAACGTTCCATAATGATGTTATCAACTACCTGGTCTCTCGTTGGAAGGAATACGTCCGTGGCCAGGGTGTGTTGAGAAATAATTATGCAGACACGAAAAATAAGGATGTAGATTGCCAATAACGTTTGTTTTGAAACTTCCTGGCAGACTAAAACTGTGTGCCGGACCGAGACTCGAATTCGGGGTCTCTGCCTTTCGCGGGCAAGTGCTCTGCCAACTGAGCTACCAAAACGCGGCTCACGACCCGTCCTCACAGCTTCAATTCTGCGAGTACCTCGTCTCCTACCTTCCAAACTTCACAGAGGCTCTTCTGCGAAGAGAAGAGCTTCTGAATCAGATGATTGTTCATAAAGTTGTGTATCGGCGAAAAGTTCTGAGAAATGTTCTGTGACGAATGAACAGTTCTGGTTCCACAGATAAAAGCAAAATTTACGCGTGCAATGGCGGCAATTCTGTAGATATCTACAATTTTAACTGAAGGTATGACCTGATCAGCCATCAACGGCATCGACCAAGAAAGGAGGTCATAGAAGGTGAAATTCCTGGTTAAATATGTGCGACGAGGCAATCTAAGGTTTATGTCACGAATTTCGAGACACAATATACACAAGGTGTGTCAAAAAATGCAGTAGGACTAAGTGTAAATTTCACCTCCTTCAGAAGGAGTGTGGCGATGAGCACGACAACAGTTAACATTACGATGAAGATGACATCGCTGAAGACGACTGTTGTTCACTTATAAATAAGAAACTGGTGAAGAAGTGAGAAACTGAAACCGTAACATGCCACGGAAGACATACAAAAAGAGTCTCAGTTATAGTGTGAAGTATTGATTCTAAGGCGCTTTCATATTCGGAAAAGGATTGATGATTACTTAGAGAGTCCTGGTTTGGTCACTAATAATTGGAATTTTTCTGGAAATGATGTATTATAAATACAGAAATTTAACAAAATAAATTACATTACTACTCGTACTTTATTTTCTTTTTCAAGATCGTATGTAAATGCTTCCGTAGAACTGAATTGCTCCGAGCGTATTTAGTTCCCAAAATGAAAAAAAAAAAACTGTACGACAAGTTAAATATGTCCATTAAATACCTTACTATGCTGAGGCTACTGTGTAACTTCCTCTAGTTTATTTTTAATAATGAACCTTTACTTTCCCCCAAGGCTGTCCGTTATTGGAAGTTTTCACCGTACATGCTAAAAAAATATCTTTATTTGATATACTGTTGTCTGTGTATTTCAGAATTTGTGTCTGTGATGTTCACAGTATAGATTTTAGAGCTCAGTTTTAAAAATGTTTCGCGCTTCTGTTCTCGTTAAAATATCAGACTCAATGTTTATTTGAATTTTTCCTGTGGAAAGTAAAACTCGTTACAATGACATGTGTCCAGTCGACGCATAAATCCTACCCAGCTGTATGGAGCTGCGGCCAAGTGCTTTCATGAGTCATCTTTCTCCCCTCCCCCCCTCCCCACTCCTCCCCTTCCCACCCTCCTTCCTCGTCACGCATACAGATTAAAAAGGTCTTGGAGACTGTCTGTGCGACATCTGACTGCCCCAATTTCTTAGCCCTGGGTTGCGTCTCCAATATTAATATTTCCACCTCAATGCGCGGTTCGCGACTCTTGCAACAAGCCCCAGAGTTCGTGCTGTGCTTGAAAAATTTCAACTTAATTGCTGTTTTAAAAAAGTTAGCCTTCATTCTCAGTGGAATGGGGAAAAAATTCATCAGTTTTAAATGCTGGACGAGTAAGGTTCAACGAGCTACAATTATGAATACTCTGATACAGCTGCGTAAATATAGCACCGCTGCTACTCACTTTAGCCGTTACTGGGATTTAGCGGTTTTCCAGATTTCGTGACCACATTGATACATACGTAGGAAGAAGAAATGAAGTACCATTAGGCAGCTGATAGCGTCTCTTCTTGGGCATTTCTCGTCTTAGACTGCTCCTGATATACCCCCTTGTTCTAGTTTTATTTGTGATATTGCCGAGTAATAATTATCTCTATCCTGTAAATGCCCCTATGTCTGTTCTTTAATATCCTGAGTTTTAAGAGTCGAAGCACTTGAAAGGGGACAGTAAAAACAGAAAAAAGAATAAATGTGATGAATAAATAGTGGTTCAGGGAGCAGAATCTAAAAACTTCAGTGTTTCCCGAAGGTTATGGTTGTTACAGGAAGATATACTTCTTATTCCCTGTACCTTCATAGAAGGGATAAAGACGAGATAGCAAATAGGGGGGGGGGGGGGGGGGTATCAGCAAACGAAGACAAATCCCTGGGGTTACTGGGGTCAGCATCCGTTTCATGTCAAATTTAGAATTCATACACATAGTATTAGATCAAATTAAACTGACACAATCTCTCAGTTCATCTTATAGGAGTAGAGGGAAAGATCAATTTAACCTGCTGTATTACCACATTAGGGGTTTAAAAAAACCTGTTGTTAACTTGTTTGGAAGAACTTAATGGTGGGAACACCAATAACCACAAGGATATAAAATCTTAATGTAAGTTGTACTAAGTTAGACGTATATTCAAGTAGATCCAACATGGATAAAGAAGGAGTAGTCATATTCGCAAAAAGTAATATAAACATAAAAATATAGAAGCATACGCTCGTGAGATAATATTGAGAGATGTAATACTTTGTTACTTTATGCAGATCACCACTGGGTAACTGGGAAATTTTCATGAAAAACATGTTCCTTTGTGCTATTTGTGAGACAGAAAGGAGTTATTAATTCGTTGTAATTTTAATGAAAGTTTCTTGAAGGAATGTGACATATAATGTGATTTAGAGGTACTGTCAACCATTTACAGTTTAGTATCAGTCACAAATTTCCCTACATGAGTTGCTCAAGACGGTAATATCTGTTTTTTTGATAATGCATTCGTGCAGCAAGTGCAAATTAAAAAACTCATGCCTATTCTCTAGTAAACTGATCGTCAGGTGAAAATGTGCAGTTTGGTGTATTATATAACGTAGTTCAACGTTTAGCTCAACACACGCAAAGAAAACTGTGTGGCAAGTTAACAACAAGACTATTGAATATTTTAAAGAAAGCTTATAAAATACATATAGAGACGGAGTTTACAAAGAACCTAATGATACATCCAAATTCAACATATTTCTTAATAATATTCCGAAAAATCCAAACAAATGGAATGTTGGGGAGTCTTTACAGAAACCTTGGATTGCTACAGATCTCTCCACAATCATACAGAGACATGTAAAAAATAACCTAAGCAAATATGATTTAGAGATATTTTTACACTATAAGCAGTACTGTAACATATTCAGAAGTAAAAAATTCTAGGTGTATGTACATTTAGTCTGAAGTTAACTTACCAGGAAATGAAGATAGATCAGTATGGAACATTTTTAAAAGAGAGACAATAAAAGAATACGTAGACTATGACTATTTCTGTTACAGAGAATGGTATTCTTGCCAAGGACAGTTCATGAGTAGGAGCTATTTTCAGTAACTGCTTTGTAAAAATAGGAGAGAAAATTAATAGAAGTAGTTCACAAGAGAAAGCAAAACAGCACACAAAAGAAGCGAAGCAAAGGACATTTAGTGAAATAAAAGGTAATCTCATATCCCACCTGAGACAAGGAAGATCGTCATGACTGTAAATAATTAAAGTTTATATGAACTGAATAATACCTCCAACCAGACACTAAAAAGTTATAAGAGAATGAAACACCTACAGTCGTCCTTGTGATATCATTTATTGTGTAGCTACCAGTTTCGGCGCTTCAGTGCACCCTATTCAGACCTTAGCGCCGGAACTGGTAGCTCCACAATAAATGACATCAAATGGACGACTGTATGAGTTTCATTCTCTTGCAATAGTGAACAGCCGTTCCCCTAGACCTCCATTCACAAGGATGGACATACAAGATATAAAAAGTTGTGGTGCTAAAATACGTAATGTTATCAGTCACTTACGTAATGCGTCGTTATTTCGGAGCGTTTTCCCAAACAGACTGAAATATGCCATTTTCAGGCCTCTATATAAGAAGGCTAAGTCCACAAGTGTCAATAACTGCCGCCTATTGTCGCTCCTTAGATCATTTACGAACATTTTTGAGGAGATAATAGATAAACTCTAGGGTTGTCGCTCATCACTAAAGTAATAGAATACTTAATAACAGTTTCATTTCAAAAGGAATCCCTACGGATTCAGCCATGTTTACATTTACTGAGCAAATAAAAAAAAACTTTTAAATGATAAACTGTCAACAGCTGGGATTTTCTATGAATGATACAAGGCATTTGATAGTATCAAACGTAATATTGTGTTGGAGAATTTAAGTGTTTTTGGGAATACTTAGTTTGGAACGTGCCTGGTTTTCTTCTTTTACAAGAAACAGAATGCTAAATGATACCATCCCCAGTAATACAAAAAGGGACGCCACATCATCTGCATGGGGAGAAATTAGAATAAGAGTTAACAGGGCTCGATTATACGCCCACTACTGTTCTTGCTTTATGTTAATAGTCTCAAAGAGGCGGAATTAGTCCTGTTTACAGATGATACAAGTATTTATGTGGAGCTGAGCTCTTAAGCGTCAATAAGAGAAAATATTAATTGTTTGTTTTTGAAAGTAACTGAGTGGTTATCGCATATGGACTAGCTTCGAACTTTGAAAAAGCACGTCACATCCAGTTTTGTACCGTCAAACATATTCCACATCCTACTATCCGAGTACATGACCAATAAATAGTAAACAGGGTAGAAAACTCTAAGAAAACTTAAACCGGGGAAATAATAGAGCAGGCCTGTTAGAACTTTAAGATTGGATTACTTTTGACATGAGAAATATTGCCAGCTTTGATGAGACACAATTCAATAAGTTAATACAGTTTGCATACTTTCATTCAGTGATGTATTCTGTATTATGTATTATCCTGTATTATGTAGGCAGAAGCAATTCATTATACAAAAAAGTAATTCGAATTGCGCTTTGGGTTCAAACACACAAAACTTGCAGCCGTCTCTCTATGCAGCAGCAAATACTGACAATAGTTTCACAGTACATCTATCCACTTATCAGCTTTTTTATCAGGAAACCGTCTGCGTTTGAGAGTAATGGAGATATTCATATGTACTACACTCGAAGGGAAAACGATCTGTATTACTCTTCAATGTATCTAGCTGTGGCACGGAAAGGAGTGAGATATTCAGCTGTAAAATTCTTTGACACACGACTCTAGGAAACAAAATATCTGACAAATAGCAGGTATATTTTCAAATAAAGATCAAAAATATTTATTCATAAACCTCTGCAACATAGACGAATTCCTGATAGAAGAAATTAGTCGCTTATACTGAAGTAACCTGTGAATGGCAACCATGTCGCCATGTTTATGTGTGAGTGTGTGTAGTTTTTGTCATTTCTGTTGACACGTTCCAAGTCGTAAAGTATATGGTGAGTATGATTTATCGCACACACAACTAAGTTATTAAATAACTCTGCAGGTTTTCCTGTGACTTCTCTGTATGTGATAGCATCATCCACGAAGACCGCCATAGAACTTACGACGTAATGCACTTGGTCTTTTACATATATGAGAAAAGTAATGGCACCGTAACAGCCCTTTAGGACCGACCCGAAGTTATTTTAACATTTTAACGTCTGAAGATTTCACTCCATTAAGAATAGCTGTTTCATCAATCATTCCTTCCCTTCCTGCCATTCACACATTACATTAACTTGTAAATCACCTTTTTCCTTTAATAAAGATTACTATAACTTTATTTGAAAGACACGTAAAGCTACCTTGTCAGTAAGATCTAATCATTTTGCCGAAAAGCGTTACAGCACACAATTCAGTACGTTTTTGCACCGCTTAACGCTGTGCTACGCCGCAAACGGAACACTTTGTGCCATGTCTAAAATTTTCCCGGAATGAGATAAAATGTTTTATTATGTGATTTTCTCCTATATTTTATGGCTACCATTTTTAATTCTACTCGAGTTGCTTTAAATTTTTGTGCATATGGACAAGTGACTATGTTTTTTTCCCTTCGTATGAGTTGACAAACGCTCCTTTCGACTAAACAAGTAATAATAGTTGTTTCATATGTTGTATTTTGAGTATGTTATACCTGATAAGTTATTTCAGACGGTTAGTTTAAGTTCGCTAGATGGCCGAAATTGCGCAGTAACGGCGAACGCAACATAAAAGGACATCTTAATTCATTCGGTTATATCCATCATACTGGTATCGTTCAGAAACCATGGCAAATTTAGTCTGGGAATCCGGACGGGAAATTCATCCGTGCTCTGACAGAGAACGCAATCACAAAGGCCGTCTAACCGCTGCCCATGTTAACCGCTACTGCAGTGTGGTCTGTGTGTGCCAGAGTTGGAATTTGTGGGGTACGTACTCGGCGAAGGACGAACGTTCGACAGGCATCCCGTTGCCGGTGGTAACCCTGTTTGTGCGGTCGCAAACACAGTTCGCTACGCCCACGCTCGAGCGTGGTTTCAAGTGAATTTCACCCTCCAGGCACGCACACTCACTGACAGAGGAACTGTCCGCCGATGCGCTACGCGATTGGCGACCCAAGCACTGGTCTGCACATTTCCATGTCAGGGTGCGCAGACGGAGGGGTTGGGGCGCCTGGCAGCGAGGCTGAAGCGACAACAGCGGCTGCACCGTACAACCGCAGCCTGCTGTTATGGGACCCTCTACGTCACTGCCCTGAACTATGTACTTGCCTATGCTTTGTATTAACACACGTAGAGAAGCTGGGACGCTACACAAACCCTACGTCTTTTGACCACACGCTTGCAGGCCAACCTGGCATACACTCTAAGTCTACACTTGTTTCAAATTTCCAACGACCCATTTAGAGGGTGTCCACCTTCCCTGAAGTCTTGATTCTCTCCTGTCCTGATAGCCTGCTTACTACACTGCCTCTTTACAAAGTGTTCTGTTTCTTATAGTGCCCGTGCCGACCCCCAAAAATTTTGGTATCACATCATAGCAGGTGTTGACAGACGTGAAAATTACCGAACTATCAGTTTAATAAGTCACACTGCAAAATACTAACGCGAATTCTTTACAGACGAATAGAAAAACCGGTAGGAGTCGACCTCGGGGAAGATCAGTTTGGATTCCGTAGAAATGTTGGAACACGTGGGCAATACTGACCTTACGACTTATCTTAGAAGAAAGATTAAGGAAAGGTAAACCTACGTTTCTAGTATTTGTAGACTTAGAGAAAGCTTTTGACAATGTTAACTGGAATACTCTCTTTCAAATTCTAAAGGTGGCAGGGGTAAAATACTGGGAGCGAAAGGCTATTTACAATTTGTACAGAAACCAGATGGCAGTTATGAGAGTCGGGGGACATGGAAGGGAGCAGCGGTTGGGAATGGAGTGAGACAGGGTTGTAGCCTCTCCCCGATGTTATTCAATCTGTATATTGAGCAAACAGTGAAGGAAACAAAAGAAAAATTCGGAGTAGGTATTAAAATCCATCGAGAAGAAATAAAAACTTTGAGGTCGCCGATGACATTGTAATTCTGTCAGAGACAGCAAAGGACTTGGAAGAGCAGTAGAACGGAATGGACAGTGTCATGAAACGAGGATATAAGATGAACATCAACAAAAGCAAAACGAGGATAATGGAATGTAGTCGAATTAAGTCGGGTGATGCTGAGGGAATTAGATTAGGAAATGAGGCACTTAAAGTAGTAAAGGAGTTTTGCTATTTGGGGAGCAAAATAACTGATGATGGTCGAAGTAGAGACGATATAAAATGTAGAGTGGCAATGGCAAGGAAAGCGTTTCTGAAGAAGAGAAATTTGTTAACATCGAATATAGATTTAAGTGTCACGAAGTCGTTTCTGAAAATATTTGTATGGAGTGTAGCCATGTATGGAAGTGAAACATGGACGATAAAGAGTTTGGACAAGAAGAGAATAGAAGCTCTCCAAATGTCGTGCTACAGGGTAGATCACATAACTAATGGGGAGGTATTGAATAGAATTGGGGAGAAGAGGAGTTTGTGGCATAACATGGCTAGAAGAAGTGACCGGTTGGTAGGACATGTTCTGAGGCATCAAGAGATCAAATTTAGCATTGGAGGGCAGCGTGGAGGGTAAAAATCGTAGAGGGAGACCAAGAGATGAATACACTAAGCAGATTCAGAAGGATGTAGGTTGCAGTAAGTACTGGGAGCTGAAGAAGCTTGCATAGGATAGAGTAGCATGGAGAGTTGCATCAAAGCAGTCTCAGGACTGAAGACCACAACATCATAGCTTTCTCAGATGTGTGATTTTGCAATCGTAAGTCAATGATTTGTTGTTATTTTGTCATTAATAGAAATTTTACACCCAGGGCCGAGTCTTGAAATATTTTTATTTCCTCAATGGTCGGTTTCTGCAGAGGCTATGTGTCATAAACAGGTCCCCTGGAGTTAGTATTACTGTGCACGAATCGCACAACAATAAGGGGAGCACAGTAACTCCACTGGCAGACGTTACAAGAGGGACGTTGCGCATCACGGAGAGATTTACTGCTGAAATTTCTGGGGAGCATTTTTCAGGAGGAGTCAGACAACATATTACTTCCCTCCACATACACCTAGCGTATTGACCATGAGGAGAAAATTGGAGAAATTGGAGCCAATAGAGAGGCTTACTGACAATCATTCTACCCACGCACTATTCGCGAGTGGAATAGGGTTGGAGGACAGATATTGGTAACGAAAGTACCCTCGGCCACACACAATTAGGTGGCTAGAGGAGTGGGATGTACATCTACGTGTAACAGTACTTCCAGACGATCCTAAGATGACAGCTACACTCTCTGGAAACAGGTAAGTGAATTAAAAGTGTTTCAGGTCTCGACCTTGGCTGTAAAAAATTTTTAATGATGTATCTTGTGCAACTTTTATTTTGCCATTATTCGTTCTGCATATACGTCCATAGAATTTTGATCTCCTTATCATTATATAAGTGAGTAAAAAGTTAAGGAAAATTATATATTTTGACTTTACGCTTTCGTAAAATTCTCAAAAAGTAATAAAACTGAAATTGTACGATCTAACATGTAATATCACAAAATATATGACCTGATGTATAACGATCGAGAACAGGACTATACATGAGAAATAAATAACTAAAAAATAAAATCTGCTAGCTTTTCAACTATCAGGTAGAGTTCTGTATTGGACCTTACTCCATAATCTGGTTGACAGTCTCTTTTTGGCCCCAGTATTTTCCTTAGTAGTTTTCTTCAAGTTTCCGAGCTCTCCCTTTGTAGTCAGTTTAGCAGTTCCCGCTGCATACAGCATTTCTGGTCTGAGTGCTGTTTCATTGTGGTAGTTTTGTCTTCAGGATAAATTATATATGTTATTTTAAAGGCCATCTCCATTTTATGTATTCGAGTCTGTATTGCTGTCTTTTCCTTCATATTGTCTGATATACGTAGGTTCTCTTAGATAATTGAAACTATCAATTTTAGATATTGTGCTGTTATGTGCCATGTCATCTGCAAGTATTAGAGCATCTACAGTGATCACGTTTGGCTTTCCTCTTAGTAGAATACCCATATTATTTAGGGCCTTCCTCCATTGTCTAACCATTTGAAAGATCCCCCTTAAATTTTATTTTTGACGTGTTGGTAGAAGTGGTTACAATTACCACTGATTTTTCGTTATCTAGTCCAGACTCTTAAAATGTGTAGTAACATATTTATGTTAGAGAATGGAATGCTTTTTTAAAATCTACAAATATTAGTACATGTTTGAAGCTTCTGATTTTCCTAACTTCTAACGTGTGCTTTAAGTTTATGACTGTCTCCGATGGCTGCTTGATACTCCCCTAACTGTGGATCAAATATTATTTCAGATCCGCTTAAAAGTGACTTTCAAAGGACCTTATGGTCCTGTCAAGAGGGAGATATTAGAGTGTTTTCTACCCTTCTTATGAAGTGAATGTGTTAATGCAAATATCCGTTCAGATAAATCTTGCAAAGGCAGGAGCTGATCGAAGCTCAGCTGCAAACTCTAATGTCCATGTCAAAAACTCTATCAGTATCAGGAACTCAGTATTATGGAAAAAAGGAAAATCATGCATGTTTTATGCAACATGCATAAAAGAACTTTTAAACTCAAGACTCGTGGAATTGCCGTGAATTTCTCCTGGAAATTAACATACAGATAATGCTTCGTCGTTCGAGTGAAGAAATAATTAGGGAAGATCGACTGAATGAAGATAGCATTATGACCGAGCTGAATAAAACAAAATAAACAAAGTGAATCATCTTACACCGTGATTTACTGAGCTCTGCAGTCTGCAAGAAGACGGTTTACCTCAAAAACGAAATAACAGTTCTATCACGAATCTCCTTCGCTGCAAAGAAAGTAGGTGCACCAGTCCAACGACGTTCCACTTGCCGTTGACAGTCTTCGTTCTTTTTCACATGTTAGCATTAAGTTACTTTCTTGTCTGTTTATTCGTTATAAATTTTCCAATTGATTTTAAACTAACTTCCTGGAACTAGTGACTTGAAACTTTGCTGCAATATTAACTCGCTTCCTTGTCTGGCGAATCATGGTTGTTACTTTGTTTACCACTATCATTGAAGATAGACGTAAAATATCCCAAGAAAATCTGTTAACAAAGTTTCAAGAACGGTCCTTAACGTGGTGACTCTAGGAATGTAGTACAACACCCAACATATCGCTCACATAGGGGTCGTGCGAATAAGATTAGAATAATTGTTGCGGACACAAGGCACTCAGACAAGCACTCTTAGCGAGCTCCATACGTGAAAGGAACGGTAAGTAACTAGTAAGTAACTGGTAAGTAATTGGTAAGTAATTGGTAAAATGAGACGTACCCTCTGCCATGAATCTCACAGTGGTTTGCAGAATATACACTCCTGGAAATTGAAATAAGAACACCGTGAATTCATTGTCCGAGGAAGGGGAAACTTTATTGACACATTCCTGGGGTCAGATGCATCACATGATCACACTGACAGAACCACAGGCACATAGACACAGGCAACAGAGCATGCACAATGTCGGCACTAGTACAGTGTATATCCACCTTTCGCAGCAATGCAGGCTGCTATTCTCCCATGGAGACGATCGTAGAGATGCTGGATGTAGTCCTGTGGAACGGCTTGCCATGCCATTTCCACCTGGCGCCTCAGTTGGACCAGCGTTCGTGCTGGACGTGCAGACCGCGTGAGACGACGCTTCATCCAGTCCCAAACATGCTCAATGGGGGACAGATCCGGAGATCTTGCTGGCCAGGGTAGTTGACTTACACCTTCTAGAGCACGTTGGGTGGCACGGGATACATGCGGACGTGCATTGTCCTGTTGGAACAGCAAGTTCCCTTGCCGGTCTAGGAATGGTAGAACGATGGGTTCGATGACGGTTTGGATGTACCGTGCACTATTCAGTGTCCCCTCGACGATCACCAGTGGTGTACGGCCAGTGTAGGAGATCGCTCCCCACACCATGATGCCGGGTGTTGGCCCTGTGTGCCTCGGTCGTATGCAGTTCTGATTGTGGCGCTCACCTGCACGGCGCCAAACACGCATACGACCATCATTGGCACCAAGGCAGAAGCGACTCTCATCGCTGAAGACGACACGTCTCCATTCGTCCCTCCATTCACGCCTGTCGCGACACCACTGGAGGCGGGCTGCACGATGTTGGGGCGTGAGCGGAAGACGGCCTAACGGTGTGCGGGACCGTAGCCCAGCTTCATGGAGACGGTTGCGAATGGTCCTCGCCGATACCCCAGGAGCAACAGTGTCCCTAATTTGCTGGGAAGTGGCGGTGCGGTCCCCTACGGCACTGCGTAGGATCCTACGGTCTTGGCGTGCATCCGTGCGTCGCTGCGGTCCGGTCCCGGGTCGACGGGCACGTGCACCTTCCGCCGACCACTGGCGACAACATCGATGTACTGTGGAGACCTCACGCCCCACGTGTTGAGCAATTCGGCGGTACGTCCACCCGGCCTCCCGCATGCCCACTATACGCCCTCGCTCAAAGTCCGTCAACTGCACATACGGTTCACGTCCACGCTGTCGCGGCATGCTACCAGTGTTAAAGACTGCGATGGAGCTCCGTATGCCACGGCAAACTGGCTGACACTGACGGCGGCGGTGCACAAATGCTGCGCAGCTAGCGCCATTCGACGGCCAACACCGCGGTTCCTGGTGTGTCCGCTGTGCCGTGCGTGTGATCATTGCTTGTACAGCCCTCTCGCAGTGTCCGGAGCAAGTATGGTGGGTCTGACACACCGATGTCAATGTGTTCTTTTTTCCATTTCCAGGAGTGTAGATGTAGATGTAGATGACGTCAGATCATTTCCCGATTAGTCAGAGGCATCGTACTTTCAAAATAGCTCAGAACTCGACGAGAATAGAATATTAACCTGCTTTTATGTGTGGTGAGTGATTGAGGACACTTTGTGTACCACTGACTTTCTTTTCCTGTTTCCCTTGCGAATGTTTCCTGGTAAGAACGTTTGCTAGTAATTTCTTGCGTGAGCTAGTAATTCTCAAATTTTTAACCTTCGAGGTGTTTTCTTGAGATAGGAGGAAGCAATGTCTTTGTTGAAAAAATTTGGAATTTTTTTTGTGGTAAGATCCTATTTGACCAATCTGATGAGGTTATCGGTCCCTAGCATTACACACTGCTTAATCCAACTTAAACTAAGTTACGCTAAGGACAACACACAGAACCATACCCGAGGGAGGACTCGAACCTCCGACGGGGGAAGAAGCGCGAATTGTGGCAAAACGTCCTGCACCGCGCTGCTACCCCGCGCGGCCAATGTCTTGGCTAACTTGGGTGAAGTGAAACTGTAATAATCCTGAAATTTATCACTCGTCTCTGTTGTAATCTCATCAACATGTTTGAAATCGACTGAAAAATGTGACACAAAGACTAAAAAGTAGAAAATATTATTTAAATAAAAATCTTTTAATGTAACACGCCTTGAAACAAATTAAAAAAATATAAAATAGTTCATTCTAGTCCCACACAGATTCTTAACCCTATACAATTAGTCCCGAAAATTTGTGCTTGTAGATTTTTAATAGCTATAAAAATACTTGTAGAATTTAAGACGAAAAATGTAAGGCACATGCAATACGTAACTGATGCATTAATACTTCACATCCTTACTATTATCTATTGCATGCGCCCCATGCTTTTCCTTTTAAGTTCTACAAGTCTTTCGAAAGCCATTAAAAATTTCCAGTCAGAAATTTTCAGGACTGTCTCTATGGGGTTAGGAATCTATATGGGTCTTGGATAAATTATTTTATACATGTTATATTAAAAAGGTTTTTGTGTAAATAATTATTTGCAGTCTTGACTGCTTGCTCGAATCAATACTGTCGTAATTTAAGATTTTATTGTTAGTGCGTAATATTACAGACTGGGAAAATATTAAATAACGATAGTTCAAGGGGAGTTCCATGACGATTTTACAAATTATTTTCAAATATCAGAAACTATGGTTTCTAACGTCTACACACATACTGCTGACATTATAATTCCAATTTTCATACATAGTGTCCATTACAAGCGATAGTTCTTCCAGTCATCCAAGTTGCAAGTCTTTACATTCACTAACACTTTTTCTGGGTCACCAACTGTATAGTAATAAATTGACTTTTCTTATCATTTTCTTCCGTTATCAAGTGAACGCAGAACCATCTCTCTGATGCTTTTACCTTCCATGAATCCCAGTTTATCCTGAGCTTTCATCACTATTCTTTTGTCTATTATGCTACTCAGTATCTTCGAAACATCAGCTGTGAAGTTGATTGAAGCATAACTCTGATATTTATCTGTCGATGCGATGTGTGCGCAGAATGGATTATATACTTTACAGTACAGACTTAATTTGGTTGCCGAACCCACCAATGAATTAAAACCTGCGAAGCAATGCTACTCTCCCTTCTTTGATTCATGCCTTTCACGGAAGTTTCTCCATCTGGCACGTACAGGACCTTCATGTGTGCTGTCCATCTATCAGATATTTCCTCAACGGTAAGAAAAGAAATATGTCTTAATGTTGGTGCCTTCCGTTTTAGTTAGTCTGACTTTTGGGAATACGGGTTCTACCTGTGCCATTTCAATTCATTCACATTACTCCTGTATCCGCCGGCCGGTGTGGCAGTGCGGTTCTAGGCGCTACAGTCTGGAACCGAGCGACCGCTACGGTCGCAGGTTCGAAACCTGCCTTGGGCATGGGTGTGTGTGATGTCCTTAGGTTAGTTAGGTTTAATTAGTTCTAAGTATACATGCCGAGTTCAGGTATACATGTCGACGTCGCAAGCTGAAGATGAACAGATAGAGAAAGTGTATGAGGATATTGAAAGGGTAATGCAGTATGTAAAGGGGGACGAAAATCTAATAGTCATGGGCGACTGGAATGCAGTTGTAGGGGAAGGAGTAGAAGGAAAGGTTAAGGAGAATATGGGCTTGGGACGAGGAATGAAAGAGGAGAAAGACTAATTGAGTTCTGTAACAAGTTTCAGCTAGTAATAGCGAATACCCTGTTCAAGAATCACAAGAGGAGGAGGTATACTTGGAAAAGGCCGGGAGATACGGGAAGATTTCAATTAGATTACATCATGATCAGACAGAGATTCCGAAATCAGATACTGGATTTTAAGGCGTACCCAGGAGCAGATATAGACTCAGATCACAATATAGTAGTGATGAAGAGTAGACTGAAGTTCAAGACATTAGTCAGGAAGAATCAATACGCAAAGAAGTGGGATACGGAAGTACTAAGGAATGACGAGATACGTTTGAAGTTCTCTAACGCTATAGATACAGCATTAAGGAATAGCGCAGTAGGCAGTACAGTTGAAGAGGAATGGACATCTCTAAAAAGGGCCATCACAGAAGTTGGGAAGGAAAACATAGGTACAAAGAAGGTAGCTGCGAAGAAACCATGGGTAACAGAAGAATTACTTCAGTTGATTGATGAAAGGAGGAACTACAAACATGTTCCGGGAAAATCAGGAACACAGAAATACAAGTCGCTGAGGAATGAAATAAATAGGAAGTGCAGGGAAGCTAAGACGAAATGGCTGCAGGAAAAATGTGAAGACATCGAAAAAGATATGATTGTCGGAAGGACAGACTCTGCATACAGGAAAGTCAAAACAACCTTTGGTGACATTAAAAGCAACGGTGTTAACATTAAGAGTGCAACGGGAATTCCACTGTTAAATGCAGAGGAGAGAGCAGATAGGTGGAAAGAATACATTGAAAGCCTCTATGAGGGAGAAGATTTGTCTGATGTGATAGAAGAAGAAACAGGAGTCGATTTAGAAGAGATGGGGGATCCAGTATTAGAATCAGAATTTAAAAGAGCTTTGGAGGACTTACGGTCAATTAAGGCAGAAGGGATAGATAACATTCCATCAGAATTTCTAAAATCATTGGGGGAAGTGGCAACAAAACGACTATTCACGTTGGTGTGTAGAATATATGAGTCTGGCGACATACCATCTGACTTTCGGAAAAGAATCATCCACACAATTCCGAAGACGGCAAGAGCTGACAAGTGCGAGAATTATCGCACAATCAGCTTAACAGCTCATGCATCGAAGCTGCTTACAAGAATAATATACAGAAGAATGGAAAAGAAAATTGAGAATGCGCTGCGTGACGATCAGTTTGGCTTAGGGAAAAGTAAAAGGACGAGAGAGGCAACTCTGACGTTACGGCTAATAATGGAAGCAAGGTTAAAGAATAATCAAGACACTTTCATAGGATTTGTCGACCCGGAAAAAGCGTTCGACAATATAAAATGGTGCAAGCTGTTCGAGATTCTGAAAAAAGTAGGGGTAAGCTATAGGGAGAGACGGGTCATATACAATATGTACAACAACCAAGAGGGAATAATAAGAGTGGACGATCAAGAACGAAGTGCTCGTATAAAGAAGGGTGTAAGACAAGGCTGTAGCCTTTCGCCCCTACTCTTCAATCTGTACATCGAGGAAGCAATGATGGAAATAAAAGAAAGGTTCAGGAGTGGAATTAAAATACAAGGTGAAAGGATATCAATAATACGATTCGCTGATGACATTGCTATCCTGAGTGAAAGTGAAGAAGAATTAAATGATCTGCTGAACGGAATGAACAGTCTATTGAGTACACAGTATGGTTTGAGATAAATCGGAGAAAGACGAAGGTAATGAGAAGTAGTAGAAATGAGAACAGCGAGAAATTTAACATCAGGATTGATGGTCACGAAGTCAATGAAGTTAAGGAATTCTGCTACCTAGGCAGTAAAATAACCAATGACGGACGGAGCAAGGAGGACATCAAAAGCAGACTCGCTATGGCAAAAAAGGCATTTCTGGCCAAGAGAAGTCTACTAATATCAAATACCGGCCTTAATTTGAGGAAGAAATTTCTGAGGATGTATGTCTGGAGTACAGCATTGTATGGTAGTGAAACATGGGCTGTGGGAAAACCGGAACAGAAGAGAATCGAAGCATTTGAGATGTGGTGCTATAGACGTATGTTGAAAATTAGGTGGACTGATAAGGTAAGGAATGAGGAGGTTCTACGCAGAATCGGAAAGGAATATGTGGAAAACACTGATAAGGAGAAGGGACAGGATGATAGGACATCTGCTAAGACATGAGGGAATGACTTCCATGGTACTAGAGGGAGCTGTAGAGGGCAAAAACTGTAGAGGAAGACAGAGATTGGAATACGTCAAGCAAATACGTAATTGAGGACGTAGGTTGCAAGTGCTACTCTGAGATGAACAGATTAGCACAGGAAAGGAATTCGTGGCGGGCCGCATCAAACCAGTCAGTAGACTGATGAAAAAAAAAAAAAAAAAAAAAAAAAAAAAAAAGTTCTAGGCGACTGATGATGACCTCAGAAATTAAGTCGCATAGTGCTCAGAGCCATTTGAACCATCTCCTGTATCTCTCTATTTCTATCCTGTTGATTACACTTTTAAGTGACATAAACGGTGATTATAATTAGTTCCACTTTAAAAAGTCTGTAAGAAACAAACCACTGCTCAGAACGACTTCAAATTAAAAATAATACTAACGAAGAATGGGGAAACGTTATGGAAACAAGAAAAAAGAAACGAAAATTTTACTAGCCGCCGCAGTAAGCGGAAGAACACACAAATAATAGATGCAAGGTAAACGGCTATTCCTCAGTTTACTACTGAAACTCCCGGCATTCTGTCTGAAAGCTGCATTGCGCACTGCTGGTAACGTTTATTACTAGAAAAATGACCGTGCGCCGGTAGATGTGCAAAAGTTTCAGACACTCAAGGCTACGAAATATGGCGTTGGTCAGGCGAATACCAATGGTCTGGATAAAAATATTACGAAATTTGAAAAGTCAGGTTTTTTTGAAGAGCAGCGTGACAGAGGGAGGTAAACAACCGACCGGACCCCAGTAGAAGCATTGTAAGAGATCTCAAGATATAATGTGTAAACATGCACATTTAGGAGTTGCTTCACGCTGACTGCCAGTATGACAAACATCTGTTCTAGAATTTCTCGCTCTATGCAAGAACATGTCAATGCACAGAACTGCAGAATATGGGCAACGGAAAATACGCTCGCACAACCGGTACCTTCTTTCTGACCTGTGTGGTGCGGGTTGAAGGCATCGTTCATCGTCAGGCAATATATTTCGAGGAGGTGGGTCCTACGGGTCTCCTTACTTCTAACGTCACTGAGAGTCTTCTGCGCACCAACGTCATTCCAACCCTTCAATAGTGCGAATGTCTTCGAATGTGTGGGTAGGTCACTTTTATGCGAGATGGAACTCCTCCGCACATTGCACAGCCATTGAAGCAGCCCCTGCAGAAGCAGTCTCGAAATGCTAGAATTATAAGTCGATATTTCCCTACACCCAAATAATCTGATCTTAATCTGTTTGACCTCTGGCGCGGGGTTATCTGAAGGATGTTGTGCTCAGTGGCCCAATTACGAATGTAGCTGAACTGAAGGCATCCACTTGGTAAAGCACAGTCTGCACGTGCGTGGCCCATGTGAAACTGATTTGCTGTGGAGACCGCTGTTTCTCGGTTTCAGACTGTGGCGGAAAACGGTGGACAGCATACTGAATATATCTTGCATCAGTTTCACATAAATTAAAAACCAATTTCATTGTTGATTCCTATGCGGTTTTTGCCTTCGTGATGATTTAAAACCGATTTCATTGTTGCTTTTTGTCTTTTTTCCACAGGAGAGTTAGAAACCGTCACAATTTTAGCTTTTTGTGTGGTTTTTGGCTTCAGGACAATTAAAAACCGATTTTCCCTATCGGATACCGCACGACCCCGTGGTGGAAGGGCCTTCCTAACTAATAATTAGTTGAATGCCAAACTTCCGTGGGCTCGCCCATTGCACTGTACGGCCTGTTTAATGAGATACTCACAACTCAAGCATCGTACTGCGAGTCATCTGTCTTGCGCGGCCACACCCATTAACATTACGACGCTTACAGTACCATCTAATGGGACTATCTTGGTTAAAATTTGTTTCCATAACGTTTCCCCCTTTTTCTATTATATTGCGATTCAATTTTACCTCATTTCTATAGCGTTTTGAAACTGGAACGCAAATTATAATCATCATATATCTTTGTTTCTGAAATACTTTTCACTTCCTTCTGTAGTCTATGAATTGAAGTATTTATTATTTTACTCACAATTTCTTTACAGGTACCTCTAACATAGGATTGCCAACTTTAATTGGAGCCAAACCCGAGATCTCAAAAATATTATTATTATTCACAACACATTATACAAGACATACATTATAGCTGTTGCAACAGGGAGTACGTACTTATTTAACATGATAATCACTGTTAATACTGTGATTCCAGCCATTTATGCCGGCCTCTAGTTCCTTTGCTAAACATATTTTGACGTTATACTTCCTTTCTGACTTCACAACTGTAAGAAGTTCTTTTCTATTGTTGGATCTGATAAATTCAGCACATTTCATAGAGTAATTAAAATTCACAAATAGATCTGCTTTCACCATTTCACACTTTCAGACTGTTTCTTTCATTGCTCCTGATATTTAACATCACACGGAAAATCCGGTCCACAAACGCATTGAATCGTGGCACCACCAGCACGCGTTGAACAACTTTCAGCAAATTATGTGCTTAGCATCTCTTAAAAAATGTCACGCAATAGTTTGAAATGTTTGAGTATGTTTAATCCTTAATGAATGGCAAGCCGTCATTCAGTGCACGTATTTCAGAAAATGTTAAAATAATCTGTTTCACTATGTTCTCCATACTAACGGACTCTCCAACATTTAACTGAGATCTCAGGTTAAAAACTGAATCTTCTCTGAAGTTAAACCATGTTTCTAGATTTTCCATAATCCTAGTATAGACTTGCTGAAGTTCTCTGACAAATATTGCTCGATCATGTATCGGTCGTTTTTTCAGCTCTTGCAATTTCTTGAATGTAAAGAAATTATTTCTTTTTCTATTGATAATTTCTGTACACACCTTGAGCACTACAGAATATATTCAGTTATCAGCGTATAATCTCTTTCCACGTTTATTATCGTTGCATTAAATAAATGCAAGACGTTGTGAACAAAATAAATGTTAATCTCTGCCACTGTTACTTCATCGTCCTCTTCACTGTCGTTTTCATGGCTTACGAGTGCACGAGTTAGTTTGGCAGTATTGCCTGCACCGTGCCTTAGAAAGCAGCACTTTAAGAATTGACATTTCTGGAGCAATGTATCTACAGCATAGGAAAAAGTCAAAAATCGTGTAGGAACATGCCTTAGTAGTGTGGAGTACTCTGACTGCAAGAACTCAAAAAAGTTTTTCAGCTCGCTCATCGTATTCGCGCTTGAAGAAACTCATTAAACACCTTAACCACTAATGATTCAACAACGTATGGCAGTAGTTTTAGTGCGTATTTCGTAGTATTGTGTAGCATATACATGTGACAATGTCTCCAATAAGATGTGGTGCTTACAGAATTTTTTTTCAACTCCATGATAAAAGATTGGTTTCTCTCGCAATTGACGGAATAGTTGTCTTCACCATAAGCTGATAGTTGCTGTGCTGAAAGACCATTCTTAAGCTCCTTGGCTATAGAAGTTGACGTTTCTTCGTAAAAATCTATAACAGTTGAAGTCGTTTTCATTTCTTGGTCGAAGTACCGGATAGCAACTGAAAATAATCTCATATTTCCTTTATTTGAAGCATCACATGCAACTTTTTTCAGAATTTGTTGCAAAGAATGTGGAGCGAATACGTTTTCTATTAAAGCTTCAGCTTCAGTCCAGCCAGAGTGAATTTTGGATCATAGTTTCGAATCTTGAATAAAAAAAAGTGAGATAGGAGAGCAATTACGCAGGCTTGTGAGAAGGTAACTGTGATGATGTTTCACTCCATGATACGTTAATATTAGTTACGTTGCTGACACATGCTCTCTCTAACTGGTTCCCACTGGCACGTAATCCCTTTGAACAGTGGAGTTTCTTAACACATTTTCCACCCTACCAATATGAGTCCTGGTACTCGCCTGATGCTTTGACTGCTTTCCCTCTAAAACTTAGGGCATGTCTTACAATCTCCGGTGTATTAATCTTGTTTCGAAGGCCACCATATTCTGTTACCTGAAGCCATTTGTTAATGAAATTACAGTCATGGCTCTGTGTTGTTTTAGCCTGCTGCATGTGAGAATTTCACTATATTACTACGTTATACACGTTCAAGCCTCACTCGGTCACTACAATGCCCTTCTTAAAAACATAAAATTTAAACTAAGCGCATGCCGTGAGCGGTTCACGTAATACAGTCATGACAAAATACTTCATTACATGGACCGCTCGCAACAATGGGTATATTTGGCACGTTCATTTGCTCTACAACGGCATTCCTTTTAAAACTAGTACGTCTTTGTTGCAAGCACCGATAATAAAATGAAAATACGACATTGTCACGGTTCGCTTTGTTTGTTGTTTTTTGCTGCTATCTAACTATAAAGACGAACAAGTAGACATAAACTAATATTGTTACTCTGCTTTACTGTCAGGGGCTGCTGAGAGGGTAACTGATGCTCTCCGAAACGGCGATGCTGGCATATAAACGAAACAGGCACGACGTACGATGGTGTGACGCCCATTTTGAAGGGAGGGCTAGACAATACAATGTGAAAGAGGGAGTTGCGGAATAAAATGTGAAATCATGTGATGGTATGACGATAGCTGGACGTGGTACGGTCCTACCTGTGGGGCCTGCGGATAAACCGCTGGCTCACAATCTGCTACTTCAATCTCATATGTCTGGGAATTCCCGAGCTGATCTGTAACAGCTAAGTTCGATTTATCATAAGGATATGAAACTACACTTTGGTGCACACTACTAGTCTAATGTTGCCTGGACGTGGATGGAGCTGGCGAAATAGGGACTGAACGTCATTCATATCAAGATTTTTAATGACGCTCGTCACGGAAAGTAATTTTACCACTTAGGTCAAAGGACCTTGGCGTAAGACCAAACCATTAAGTCAGATAAGACAATTTAAGAACAATTATAGATAATACATAAAACAATGTCTTCAAAGATACTTAAGAATTAAGTATAACACTCAAGAATGCCACAAATAACTGTGTTTCAAATAGGTATACCATGATAGACCCCAATCGCTCCCAGCATGAATCATAGATGCTACCGTCAGTGGGGAGGATTGCGAGCCTCAGCGATAGAGATAGCCGTGCTATAGGTACAACCACAATGGAAGGGTATCTATTGAGACGCCAGACAAACTTGTGGTTCTTGAAGAGCGGCAGCAGCCTTTCCCTTAGTTTCATGGGAACAGTCTGGATGATTGATTTATATGGCCTTGTAACATCAACCAAAACGGCCTGGCTGCGCTGGTACTGCAAACGGTAGAAAGCAAGCAGCAATTACAGCCGTAATTTTTCCCGACGACATGGAGCTGTACTGTGTGGTTAAATGATGACGGCGTCCTCTTGGGTTAAATATTCTGGAGGTAAAGTAGTCTCCCAGTCGATTTTTCTGGAGGGGACTTGCTGAGGAGGATGTCGTCATCAGGAGAAACAAAACTACATTCTACGGATCGGAGCGTGGAATGTTAGATCCCTTAATATGGCAGACAGGTTAGAAAATTTAAAAAAGGAAATCAATAGGCTGAAGTTGGATATAGTGGGAAATAGTGAAGTTCGGTAGCAGGAGGTACAGGGTTTCCAATCAGGTGACTACAGGGTTATAAATACAAAATCAAGTAGGGGTAATACAGCAATAGGTTTAATAATAAATAAGAAAACAGGAATGTACGTGAGCAACTATGAACAGCACAGTGAAAGCATTATCGTAGCCAAGACAGATTTGAAGCCTACACCTACCATCACAGTAGTAAAAGTTTACATGTTTAGAAGATTGAAGGAATGTACGATGAGATAAATGAAATTATTCGCATAGTTAAAGGAGTCGAAAATTTAGTCGTGAAGGCGTACTGAAAAAGAAGGAATAATAATAGGTGAATATGGACTGGGGAAAAGGAATGAAATAGGAAGCCGGCTGATGGAATTTTGCCCAGAACATAATTCAATCATCGCTAACACTTAGTTTAAGAATCGTAAAAGAAGTTTGTGTACGTGGAAGAGACCTGACTATATTCACGGTCGTCGCCCTCAGTTATACTGCTCCACTTCCCATTGTGGGCACTCTGAATATTTGCCCTGTCTTGATTAACTCAGGAGTAATATGATTGGGCAAAAAATCATGTATGGACCAGATATTGATAAAGGGGAATTTAGGGGATAGGCAAACATGACAGAAGCAAGGGTAGCTCTGAGAGCCTCATGTCTCGCTAGGTTCGGCCACGATAAAGAAAGTTCATATTTAATTTTAGGCTCAGAGTGGGAAACAGTCACAGAATACTTTAGATTACGATTAACCCATTGTTGGGAATAATAAGGTCCGGCACTAATTCCACTTTTGCGGAGCAACCAGCTGAACCGAGTAAAACCATCAACGACCACTGCCCACCTTGGGTCCACGGAAGGGTACAGACGTAATCAATAAAAAGACGCTACATGGTTACGTATGCCAGGGTGTCTTGAAGCAACCGCCAAAGCCCATTGGAATTCATCTTAGTCAGCTTGCATCCCCGACACTGATTAAATATTTGCCTAACATCACAAAGAGTGGGCCGCGTTAGGGACTCATGGATCTGGTGAAAGGTTTTATATGCCCATAGATGACTCCCCCCCGGCCGCTGTGGACGTTTCTAGGCGCTTCAGTCCGGAACCGTACTGCTGCTACGGTCACAGATTCGAATCCTGCCTCGGGCATAGATGTAAGCAGGAGATCCTGGGTTCGAGTCCCGGTCGGGGCACACATTTTCAGCTGTCCACATCCAGGTATATCAACAACACCTGTCGGCAGCTGAGGTTTTCAGTTAGTCATCATTTATTCCAGAGAAAAGCTCCACGGTCATCAACAGTAACTGTTCTTTCAAGAACAAGTTACTGTCTTCGTATATATAGTTAAAGGTTACCCAGCCATTGACCTTCGTCTGTGCGAATGCGCACAGGTTGCCCAAACTCTTACGGGAATCGCCAAAGGGTGCGCGAGTAATGAGTGGTTGGGCAAATGTATATAAGGTACAATACATATGTAGAATTGTGGACAGTTGGTAATGTGAGTCTCACGGGAAGCGTGCAAGGGATAAGTCCCTGCAGTCACGCTATTCATCTGTGTCCTCGGTGGCTCAGATGGATAGAGCGTCTGCCATGTAAGCAGGAGATCCCGGGTTCGAGTCCCGGTCGGGGCACACATTTTCAGCTGTCCACATCGAGGTATATCAACAACACCTGTCAGCAGCTGAGGTTTTCAGTAAGTCATCATTTATTCCAGGGAAAAGCTGCACGGTCATCAACAGTAACTGTTCTTTCAAGAACAAGTTACTGACTTCGTATATATAATTACGATTATATTTGAAAACAGTTGGGACATGTGTGGCAGGCAGACAAATTTTGAGGGCTTCAGCAAAGAATGTTCTTCTCCAGTTCATACTCGTGAACTTACTGTCAGGCCCTCAACTGACTACTAATGGAGCCCGATTTGGGGCCATGCTCCTGTTGTTGCACAAGACCAGCAGACAATACCGGAACCGCGGAAAGCACTGAATAACAAGACCTTCTACCTCATCGGTATCACGGGGGAAAAACGCTCCTCCTCTTCGAACATTCTGTTCAAGGCATCTGCAACGTTATCGCATCCCCTAATGTGGTGCTCATTGCAGCGGAAGGCGGAAATTCAATCCTCCCACCTTTCAATACGTCCAGTTTTATATTGGCGAGTCAAAACCCAATTAAGGGCCTGGTTGTCCAAGTCCAGTGCGAATTCCCAGAGTTAGAGGTAATATTTAAATTTCTATAGAGCGAAGAGGGCAGCCAGCGCTTCCTAAACCTATGTAGAGTATTTTTTCTCAGATGGAGACAGGTTCCTACAGGTCTAGGCTAAGGACCTCCACTCGCCACCGTGCTCCTGAAGCAACTTGGTGGCAACCTCTGTTTAGAGGCACTGGTATCAACCATGGAGGGTTGACTGAAGTGATAAATGGCCAGAAAAAGAGCATTAGTCAATCTAAAGCCTGCTGGTTGTCGGTCTAGGCAAAGAGTGGCTAACTCAGGAAGCTTCGGAACAAATTTTCGAAAGAAGTTAGTCATTCCGATGAAACGAACTACCCCTTTCTTAGTCTTAGGTCGAAAACTCCAAATAGGTCAAGACCTAGATGATAAATCCTGACCCCCTTAGCCGTGACTAGATGTCCTAGAAAAGATATTTCAAGACGAGCTAAGGTAGCTTTGACAGTTAGCTCCATTTGCCTTACACGATCGAGAACCAATCGCAAATGTTCCAGATATTTGGAGAAGTGATACTGCAAATGACAGCATCATCCGAATAGTTACAGACGCACTTGAGATCTCCGAGCGCGGACACGGGTAATCTAGAAGGAACTGCATCCCGATAAAAAGGCCGAAAGGCACACGGTTGAATTCACATGTCCCAATCAGTTCAAAAGGGAATGGCCGCATATCAAATGTTCAAATGTTCGTGAATCCCTAAGGGACCAAACTGCTGAGGTCATCGTTCCGTAGCATACACACTACGTAAACTAACCTACGCTAAGAGCAACATAAACACCCCCATGCCCGAGGGAGGATTCGATCCTCCTGTGCGATGGGACGCGCAATCCGTGACATGGCGCCTCAAACCGGGTGGAGTGGTCGCTTTTATTCGGCAAGGTGAATCGGTAATAAGCTTGGTGAAGATCTAAAACGGGAAAATAACGAGCTCTGGAAAACCACGAAAAACACCCACATAGATTAAGAAGACGGACAGGGTGCAAGATTACTTTGTGATTAAGGACACGATAGTTCACAACGGGTCTGAAATCCCTACCCCCAATATTTTTTTGCGCCAGAAATATAGGTGACGCATACAGCGAGGTACATGGCCTTATCACCCTCTCTGCGAGCATTTTATCTATGAACTCAAGCAATATCTTCATCCTAGGGAGAGGTAGACGGTAGGGTGACTGCCCGGCTAGAAGATGACTGGAAAGAAAAATCCGATATTCAGTACGCTTAGTCAGACGTAATTTATCTCTCAATGTTTCCGGGAAAATACGCAATATTTTAAGGGGAGGTAAGTGCGCATTCTCAAACTCTGCCGTACTAACATTAGTATTACAGAGATGCCCTCCTGGAATGGTGAGACAAGTGCACCTTAGGCCGAAATCCAAAATAAAATTTCCCGTGGGAATAATTCTAAATTAATCCCGTTTTACTTATACAAAATCACACCCGAATAGGAGTCAGTGCTTCAACCCTCCGCCACTAACACTTTCATAACAAAATTCACCGGCATGACAAGTAATGTGCCTGGATCCTATCAAAGGGAGAGCTTGAGCGTTAACAGTTCTACAGTTACTTCCAACGAGCTTTAAATTCGGAAACTTACAAATGATCCGATGTCTGGAGTACCACGTACGACTCACTAAGGAAAGGCTGCTGCCAGAATCTGATAGTGCACAGAGTTCTTCAAGATTGACGCACGCGCACACAAACGGGAGACACGAACTTGGCCACTTGAAAAAGGTGCCATGCCGTCTTTGCCTATAGTGTCAGCTCTAGCAGTACCTTTTTCCGTTTCCGCCAGGAGATGTGTGAACAATGACGACACATCTCTCGCCTCCAAATCTGGTCGGCCAAAGGAATAATGCGTTCACTCCTGCTTCCGGTACACGTCCCTCATGCCTGGATGATGCTAAGCCAGACGAACTTGGATGTCAAAAGGGCAACAGAACAAACAGCAGCCTGTTGCCCCGCAGACCTATGCTGTCCATGCTGATTCGCTCACAGCCTCTCTTGGAAAATCACGGCCTCAATGACACTCGAAGCGAACATGTCACTCCCCCTTCACGCTAGAGACCGTTTTCCGGTAGACGTGGAGTAACCTATCTATCGTGTAACAGTTCACACATAGGTTTACAAATGGTATGGCAGAAAACTATTATTATTTCTTGTCTCAGCAATATGAATTATCTTTGCACCGAACAGAAGCTACTTCGGCAGCTTAAGCATTAGACTTCAACAAAGAAGCTGTAATGAATTTGTTTCAAGTTTTTTTGATTTAGTGGACAAACAGGGTTTTCAGGTTATACAGATATTCAGTATCTAAGGAACTAGCCTGTCCATGGTACATAAATCTCAAACTACCATTGCATGAAGAGGGAACCAACAACTGGGGGCTGTGAATAGTGTTTGAAGCAACAAAAATACCACATTTCTTTGTTTTTCTTTCAGTGCCTCTGGTTTGTACGCGCTTTCAATGTTAGTATTGAAGAGAAAATGATTTTCTATTGATTATTTAAAACCTGTAGCTAAACCTGGTATCTAAGTTTCTGTTTCAGACAGTGGCTAGACAGCTAGTGAATTGCTTGTTGAGTGGCTGGAGCAATACATCGAAACCGCAAACGCTGAAGCTAACAGGAAGGTATTATTAACTTTCAATGGACATGCAGCACATACAAAAAAGCCGTAAGCTTTAACTTCAGCTAGAGGTAATCGTATAACTTCGTTTTCTCTGCTTCCACACATCACTTACATAGCATTTTTAAGATGTAGAATTCTTAAGACGCTTGAACTCAGCTTATTACAACCAAGCATGTGTCAAATGGCCTCACACAAACCTTGAAGACATTATTAGTCAACAAGGATTGCTGAGCTGTCAGGACAGTTACGTGGCAGCGCTGTGACAGTACAAAATGCTGACACTATCTTCTCCAGAACTGGACTCTGGTGACTGGATCCAGACGTTTTCCAGTACTTGGACTTCGCAATGAGTAAATTCAGTCCCGAATCAGATGCTAGAAATGATGTGGAAGAAATGAATGGACAGACAAGAACCCCCAGCCAAATACAAACAAAACAACCGAAATTTTGCATTTCTTCAGTTGGCACAAAACAAACCAGTTCTAGCGTAGTGTCAGTAAACGCGCAATATATCCGCTCCACTGCAATTCTACAAGAAAGAAAAATAAAAAGCACATCATCAGTGGTCGATATCACTGGGGGTCATTAGAAGTGGCTCCTCGTTGACAAAGAATCTCAAAAAACAAATTGGAAAAATCGAAACGTGGCAACATGTGGTTTCCATTTGGTTCTGCAAGATCTGTAAAGGTATATAGTTGCAGAAATCTTAAGTGGTAACTATTATCGTAATCCTTTAACTGATCCTCCAACAGTAATGAAAACACAAGGAAAACATCTTTACTATGCACAAAAGTAGATGTAATGGAGAAACTATTTTATTGTGATTGCTGCACAGCTAAATGAGAAGGTAATGTAGAACAGTTAAGTGTGAGTCCAAAATTAGCGTTATATTTTAGATAATAAACATGTATTAAGAGATCAAATTTGTCTCCTAATGTCATTGTGGTATCACATGTCGATTCCGTCCATCATAAAGTTGGCAAGGAACTGCAAGTTTCTGTCAGACGCCAATAGTAGTTGTGTGGGACCTGGCAGACCCAATGGTGCACACCTTCTGAGCCATACCCCCAATGGCCAGTAGCCAATGCCTCAGCAGTACATGATGGCTGGCGGCAGTCAAACAGCGCGCTTCTACTCGGAGCCTCTTCGCTATGTGGTGCTATGCAGACGCCGCCTGATCGCGTCTTCGGCACCATCGTTCATGCTTGGTTCCAAAAGCCTCATTCTAGTTGCTATTGGCTGAGCTGGACTCTATCTGATGCTGTATTATTTGTTATGAGTATACCTACACATGGAGAAATACAAGCAGTGTAAATCTTGTATTTACTGTGTTAACTTGTTCGCGAATCGTTTCTGATCCTGTCCAGCTTATGTACGACGGCAGTTACTGCACCTCTCTATAACCCAGTTCTTCTTACTGCTGTGCAGAAAGCCGTACACATCAGTCTGGAAATCAATACTGGCCTTACTCAACAAGTTTCCCTATTTCTTTTTATAGTCGAGAAAGTTTTCATTAGTACCTTTAACAACACCAGTGGTACAATAGAGACCTAATTATAAATTGCACCACTTTGCAACTCTTCGCCTATTGTTTCATGCTGTTTAAACTGCAGAGAATTTATTTTCGGAATTTTCCCTAGATGTGTCAGAGAGTATGCTACATATTATTAGCATTAAATTTAGATAATATATCTTAGATTGCAGTAAAATAAGAAAAATTCTGAAAATTGTATGAGACTTTACCAAAAAAAAATTAGAAGATGTAAAACTACTCTGGTATTCATAGATTAGGGCAAATCACAAACGAACAACGATTTTCTGGTCTGACATTGACACATTTACTAGAAATTATGAAATGATAAGGTGACACAAATTAATGGTCGTAATGAATCAACAGAACATTATTTCTTAGATGATACAGAGTACAGCGTATGTAGTAAATAACAAATGAATTAATAAATCACGGAAATAATATCTGAAGAGATTCGAGAAAGAATATTCTACATCTACATCCACATACATACTCCGCAATCCACCATACGGTGCGTGGCGGATGGTACCTCGTACCACAAATAGCATCTTCTCTCCCTGTTCCACTTCCAAACAGAACGAGGGAAAAATGACTGCCTATATGCCTCTGTACGAACCCTAATGTCTCTTATCTGCAACTGATGCAAAAAATAGTGACCAGAACTTGAAATGAGACCAACAAAATGACCTAGTGTATGGCGAAGTGTGTCGATACGAACGTCATTCACTCAATGAAGAAACCGTCGGAATTCTTTTTCTTTTAGAATGACTCAACGTTCAGTCGTTACTTCAAATACACTTCAAAACAGAACAAAAACGTCGCCCAGACGAAGAACCTAATCATTCTGGCCACAAACTGATATTGGAAAGAAATATGAAATAGTAAATTTTGGAGGCCAATAGATAACTGTGGGGTAGCACACTTTTACCACGCATCTGTCAAGAATAGTAAGCAGGGGACTAGGGTAAAAAATCTTTTCACAGCTGGACAGTAACTATGCCTCGCAAGCAGGAGCCTGGATAATATACGGAGATGTCAGTATTTGAGAGAGAACCTGTAGCTGGTCTCAAAGAAGCCAGAATAATCGGCGAATCGCTCAACATTTCACATGGAGTTGTGCTACTATTCGCCAATGTTTACAGGAATGGGTGAACCGTTGTCGAACACAGTTTCAAGAAGGAAGCGGTTGGCCTAGAGAGACGCGCAACTGCTGCTCCAATGTCCACATGCATCATTAATAGGCGGCTTAGAGAAAGGAGGCTGAGCTTAAGCGCCCCTTGCGCTGACTATCATTGAGCTTTGTACAACAAGCCGTTTACAGTGATGGCTGGCACATTCGGTCTGGAATCTCACCGATTGTAGTAGAATTGTCTCCAGTGATAACTGCGGCTTCGAACAGAGCCCCGCTGGCATCGAAGAGGTGTCTATAGACGCCCCAGACAGGGGTGGGATACCACGTTGACTGCAGCCCGCCATATGGCCCGACAACCAAGACTGATGATGGTCTGGCGTGACATTTCACTCCATAGCACGACCCCTTCGGCTGTAATCCGCGGCACCCTTACAGCACAGCGGTGCGTGGACTATCCTCCAGGACAGTAAGCGAATTTCTATTCCTTTCCTCGGAAATGTATCAGAAACGCTTTCTAGCGCATACATACGAATGTAATTCAACCTTCTCCACTGACAACAGCTTAAGGGAAAACCTTGTGCATACAATTAACAACGTTAGTTATCCCTTTTCTAATTAAGGTGTTTATTAAATAATATATAATAATTGCTATGTTACAATCGGGCTCGAACTGGCAGGGCTATGAAAGTAAGGTATACAGAACATGTACTAGGAAAGGAGGGCGGTAATGTGAACACATCTGCTGAACATTTACTCATCTCTGATCATTCCCCCAAAGATCTGTGAGAAGTTTGTTTGAGGATGCTAAGGGCGGAAATCACACTTATGCGAATAACTACAAATTTTAAAACACTTTATTAGTTTTGATAACGTGTTAAGTGATCAGCTGCATTTTGCGATTCGACAGTTTCTTGAAGATTTTAAGCCGGTACTTCGACCGGTTTACATAATTACAGTTCATTGGAGGCCTCCACTTGTAATTCATTCTCAACAGATTTATATTTTTCTTCTAAAATATTTTATCCTTTTTAATTATCCTTATGTCATTTTTGAAGTTTCCTCTCCTCCTCCCTAACTCCTTTCTTCCCACATTTTTCTACCTAAAATTTTTCTCAGCCACTTTTGGATAAAACGTAGTGATTGATAGTTTACACTTTATGTGTTTTCGCACAGGTACGCCACCTACCGATGTATCCTGTTTCGTGCACTGCGACAATTTTGTTAGGCGCCGCTTTGCACCCGCCACATACTCCCTGTTTTGCTGTCTTAATTCCATGCACATTTTAGTGTGAAGTTTTTTACGCTTAGTCTAGCTCAAATGGGAATGTTTTTTAATGGATTTTACTTAGTTTTGATGATGGTCATACATACCACGTTACTTGACAGGAGCTTGTTTGGTCGGATATTTATAGTCGCCAATATGTTATTTTAAGTTTAAATATTTTTCGTTTATTGTATTTTTATCCAGTGCTTTTGCACATCCTTAAGTATTCTTTTTAACTGCGACGTAAAGAAATTTCCTTAACACGTCTCTGTACTTCGGAAGAAGACAGTTTTACAGTCGTTGAAACCATGGTCACGGATCTTTATTAAACCGTTATACCTTAAACTGGTTAGCTGATCAAATTATTCATTTAGATTCACCGTTGCTGAACAGCAGCATTGTTCAGAAACATTCTAAATTTTGTTGTTAAACCATGGTGGGTCTTTTCCGTCCGTAATGCACTTACTCGGCACATGGGCTACTTCTCCAGAGCGCGATTTACGATCATTTTAAACAATGCCCATGACTACTGTATGTTCACAATATTGGAACTAAATGCCACTCATACGTTGCCTAAGTAGGATGCTAACAACTGCTTATCTACTTTTTCCAGCACAAAAACTCTCCTAGCCTGCTTGATGGTTTTATTAAATTTCAGAACCATCGTGACCCCTTATTGTGGTTGTGATGTCGAACTAGATGCGCAACGTAGTTCCCAGAGAAAATGTCAATAACTGTTTCACATGACTGTCCGCACCACCTACAACGAGTACGTACTCGGTGGGCTGAAGTCAACTAATATATCATGGTCCGGATACTTCCGCGCGACTAAGCGAAGACATTCTTTGAATGATTCTACAAAAGTTTCAACGAAAACCAATTTCCGGTAGATACGTCTGATGATTAATTCCAGTTCACCTGCAGCGGTTATTCGCGTCCAGATAACTTGGCAGTCAGTGGCAGTTTCGGCCTCTAAAGATATACGATCGTAATGAACATTCGTTCTCCTATAGCGTCTAACCTGTCTCTTCGACACGCATTCCAAGCCTCGTTAAATATTTCTGGGCTTTCTACTTCGTCCAGCTATCGGTTCTGAGTACAGTTTGAGCAAGACAGTGTTCTTAGAAGGCGGTAAATTAAGGGACTTTATTGCGAGTCATTCGGCAATATCATGTTAAAAATTTGACACTCGAAGTGCTTCCACTTTGTACGCTATCTGACTTGGCTTTCTGCGTACTGACCAGCCGGTATTAGTCAAGGGGCTTTGACTGTTACCCGAATAGCTGCTTCCTCTCTGTTCCGTTAATTTTGCGTAACGAGATAATTTCAGAGTGCACAGAGCACTAAACATCCATTTGGGCTGACACTACGGTAGCTCCTGTCTCTCTGCTGCTCTCACAAAAGCAACCCGACTACGACTCTGTTTCTCGTAGGTCGCCCCACCACTCCACAGAAGTGCCAACGTGTGTCATGCTACAGACTCCTAAACCGACTACATTTATTGCTTTCGCGCTCCGTTGGATTTGAGCATTAGTATGAGAACTCGGGAGGGTGCAGGGTGAGAAGTACGACGCCAGCCAGTACAGAGGCGCGTGCGTCACAGGCGCCTCATTATGGCCCAGCACTAAGTGCTGCTCACAGGTTTACTCGACGCACACAAAATATATTATCTCTGGCCATCACAGATGCTCATTACGCTCAGCTCTAGAATGAAATATAAAGTAAGAGAATTTTTTTTCAACACTATATTAAAATCTTGTGCTGACCTGATAGGATTAGTCTCACGCTATCCTTTTAATTGATGGCTCAGGGCATATTTGAATTTGCTGTAGTAACACCACAGGGAAAGAAACACAAAAATTCAAAAACGAAGTGCTGGCAGAGCCAAAGAAACTCTGTTGATAAGCAGGGTGCAGCGCGGAAAGTTCCTAACTGAAAATAGATCATAAAACAGAAGGTATTCAAGATGTCAGTTTACTTCTCTGGTCGCCGAAGATAGCACCTCAGATTGATGAGACGGTCAGGGAAATATTAGTGCAAGAGTCATCGATGTTCGTGCAGTGTGAGCCCTGGCGCTAGCATCTAGGAACCATACGTACCCCTTATCCATTTCTTCAAGTTCATGATGAAAAACCTCCTCAGTCATCTGGACATATCACTCAAAAGTGACCGTAAAAGCCCTATAGATCTCTTTGGAAAACTAAGGGCCAATAATTTCAATTTTGGGTATTGCAGCCCCAATAGTCTCACGTTCTGTATGCAGTAGCTGCTAATGAAGTTCTCGGGGCTTCACGACTCTCCAGTATAGCATGTTTTGTTGATTCACGCGTCCAGACAAACGAAAATATGCCTGGTCGGTGAAACACAAGGTCACTGAAAGAAGGATAGCAGGGCACAGGTCTGCTGGGGTGCAAGCACTGAGTCAAATTTGAGTACACAAAGAATTAATATTGAAACACGTATGTATTCATTACCAGCGATGGCGAGGCATGACAGAATCTCTGACCGGAGAGTTATTTTATCGTTGCTAGTCTGCGCTTGACAGCGCGAGAGTTCAGTAGTGTGTGGCGAGTGGGCAGAAAGAGTAGACACTTGGAGAGTTGTAGCAGTCTGGTGCAGTTGCGTGTAGCGAGTGGACGGTTGTACTGAGCGGTCGTCGGCATGAGTCGACGGCGTGGTGTTCTTCCGAATCTGGTCAGGATTGTGGTGGACGATGTGTATTATTGTAGAAGGTAATGAAGCAGCATTGCGCTGAGCTAATAACGTATGTTAATTGTAATTAATTTGTTCAAAAATGATGCCCCAATAATAATTTTTCTATAAAGTAACTGTTTTAAAGAAAAAGATTCATTTCAATTTAAAGAATATTTCCTATGCATTTCCTCCAAGAATCAAAATTAAATGTAGGCCAGCATTGCACGGAGCTGTGCCAAAAAAAAAAAAAAAAGAGCAGATATACATGCAGTGTTACTGAGGTAAGAATTTATCAGATTTAATTATTTCACAGGGCCGAAGGTCAGCGCTGCTGCCCTTATAAAATTTATCAGGTTTAATTATTTCTGTTGAGATGTTACATTCAGTTGATGGTTCATTATTTAATCAATATTATTGTGTGGGTTTGTGATCAATCTTCATTCCTTAACGTTAATTTTGCAAGGAGGTTATGCTTGACTCATTTTTATTATTCACTTTTGTGGGAAAACAACATTTGGCACATTTTTTTTATAATCATTGACGTTCAAATTTCTTGCTGGGAGGTTACAATATTTATTCGTAAATAAACCATGAAACAGGTCACCTCTAGTAACAGTGTGGATTTCTAACTGCAGTTTTATACCGGAATGCCTTTAAAATGTTCTGGCCTCACTGACATTAAAAGTTAAATTTATGATACAGCTAACGAGATGCAAAACAAATAACTTACAACAAAGAAGCAAGATTAATTTTTCCTACGAAAACCGGTTAAAAAGTAAACTGAAAGGAATCAAACTTCAGTAGCGTTAAAATTTAACTTCAACTATTTGGTTTTCATTTGTTTAACAAGTTAAATAAAAGCACTTAAATCTCGCTTGAAATTTACAGCAAATCACCAAAACTTACTGGAAACATCTTAGTTAAAGAATTTACAAACAACCAAAATGGAGGTTTTCAGCTTGGAAAGCCACATACAGCACAGACCGTTTAATTAACTCAGTCACGCGACCCGACGCAATGTCATAGGCGGTACAGCTAGACTGCGGACAGATGGCCGCCGTGCGAGATCCCAGGTATTTTCTTCGTCCGCTAAAAGAACTTATTTAAGAGGAAATAGTGTCAAATTTAAATTTTCTTTGTTTCATATACTTTCTCTAGTGTCCGTTCCTGTCACACAACTGAATGTTACCGTCACAGCAAAGCTTGTTCTTGAAAAAACTTCGTGTTATCTTAAGTCCAGGTAATCACGACATGACACGAAATTTTGCGTGACATAAACACAAAAAATTCTATTCAAGTTTTCTTAATAGTGTAAAATTCATTAAAAAGCCCGATACTAGTTTCATAGGTGCCGATTGTCGCAATAAAAGTGTAATTAAACGTTCCTAAATCGTATTTAAGTGACACATTTCGTACTGTTTACTAGTTAGGTAGACGCGATCTAGGCCTAAATTTTCTGAGTTACAAACGTTTAAAAACATGACAAAACACGCTTGATAATATAAATTCTCTAAAAGCAAAGTAATTACTAATTCTTTCTTCTGTCATTGTATCTCTCAACCAATACAAAAACAGCAACAACCGTACATAAGACCTTTGTGTCGTTTTTTGTTATATACAGCAAATCTCTCGTCCTTCACAAATTTAAAACACTCTTTAGACTTAATTATTCTCTCGAAGCTGACAATGAGTGAAAAATGTCGGAGCTGTTATGGGGTAGTGAGTAGAGGGATTTGTTGCCAATCTTGTAGGAAATATTTTCACTGGGGGGATGCAGTGGGGAGAATGTTGGGAGAACAGTTGAGGCTGTCTCCTGGAACTACAGAGTATGCAGTAGGAACATTTTTATTGGGGCACAGGAAAGGATAATCTGTACCCTGCAGCCACAGTTGGAGGAAGCAATGAAGGAACTGATAAGGATCAAGCGAGATAAGGGGAAGGAGGGTGGTTGGGAACTGGCAACTGGTAGGAGGGTAGGAAGAAAGACAACGCGATCTGACAGTTTTATCATGAACACCAAAAACAGGTATCTACTGCTGCCAGAGTTAAGTGGAGAAGAGCCTCAGGTAGAACGAGGAGCAGGACATCTGCAGCACACTTCAACCGAGGCCGAGAAGCCTAGGAATGTACAAAGTGTTAGGAAGAAGAAAGTGCTGCTGATAGGTAGTAGCCATGGGCGAGGTGTAGGCCCTCAGTTACAGGAAAGTTTACGGGCAGCGTACCAGGCCAGCAGTATCTTCAAGCCAAATGCAGGGCTAAGTCATGTGATAGAGTAATTAACGTCTTTTAGTAAGGACTTTACAAAAGAGGACCATGTAGTGATGGCGGGGTGGGAAACAGTTTGATCAGGGATGGGGCATATGACGTAGGTGGTGACCTGGACAAGATAGAGGACCATGTAGTGATAGTCGGCGGGGTGGGAAACAGTTTGATCAGGGATGGGGCATATGACGTAGGTGGTGACCTGGACAAGATAGAGGACCATGTAGTGATAGTCGGCGGGGTGGGAAACAGTTTGATCAGGGATGGGGCATATGACGTAGGTGGTGACTTGGACAAGATAGCTTCCCTGACTGATGCACCAACGTACACTTTGTTGAGCTGTTCCGGTGACATGATCGACCACGATGGAGCTGTGAGGCGATTCAAATGTGGGGTTAGGGATTGCTCTGAGGGCAGCCAACTTTGCTCGTGTTTCTCTATTGCCTGTCGGGACTACCAACAGCAGGGGTTTCATAAGGCATGGCCTACACCTATACAGGACTGGGAAGGGAAGATTGGTACAGTTGATTCATAAAAATATAGGGGGTGGATCTCGGGCCACACATAGTCAAACACTTGTTGTAATGGATAGGAAAGGCAAGTCTCTTTAGGAGAAGTCCAGACAACAGGTTCCCTGCCTAAAGAGTGTCTCCAGCAGTTTAAAAAATACTGAAACAATCCATCAGAAGACAGATTTTAACACTCCATATATCTCACATACCATATGTCACAAAGAAATACAAATTATAGGAAAGAGCAACGTGGGGCATTTCACAGACTTAACGATTCTCCAGAAAATCATGCAATCAATAAATAAATAAAATACAACTGCTAGAAGTTGAACTGCACAATATTTTGTGTTACTGAACACTGGTGTAGAGACACAGAAATCTAACATGTGGTATTATCGTTGAAAGAAATGGCTATCTCTTACTGCAGAACTACTGCAAGGGATGGAGGATCATGCATTGATATCAGGGAAGGAACTAAATTCAGCTCAAGAGATGACCTCAGTACAGTAAGTGAAGACAAATGCTTTGAAATATCAGCTATTCAATTAACAAGGCTTGATATCACCAAGAAATTAAACACTTTCCAAGTGGTAGTGTGGACATTTTTTTTTCAATAAATTAACAGTAGTTCAAGATAAAGTCTCAAGAACAAAGCCGAACATATTCTGTGTGGAGACATTATCATCAGCACTAATATCCGAAATGAATCCAGCAGTACCCTCATAAATATTCTTCAAAGTTTTGTCATGTCCCTATTGGGCAATAGTGTAACAAGTGTTACTACAGTGCCTGCATCAGTAATTGACCATGCAGCCACAAATATGGACAGGGAAGAATGTGATGTAGCTGTAAAAAATCTCGGACTATCAGACCATCTCTGTCAAATAACAACAGTAAAATCAGGTATCGAATCATTTCCTAAACTACGAGGCCACAAACGACATTTATCAGAAATCAAAATAAAAGATTTTTCAAAAGAACTAGCCAAATGAAGCTGGGATGTAGTGTGTAAGGAAACCAATGTGAATGTGAAATTCTCTAAATTCTCCACATTATTTAAACTGAACTTTGAAAAGGTATTTCCAAAAGTATGCATGTCAGTACCAACATCTCACAAAAACAAATGGGTAACAGCAGCTATTAAGAAGTCCTCCAAAAGACTTAAATACCTCATTTCCATGAAAAAGAGTCGCAATGATCCAGAATTCTTAAATTTCTATCACAGATGCAAAAAGATTTACAAGAAGGTGCTGATTGCTGCAAAAAAGTCATTTAATGACAAAATAATATATAATGCAGAGAATAAAAGCAAAGCAGTTGGGGTGTCATAAAAAAGGAAACAGGGAGAGGCAAACGAACGCAGGACAACATACTGCTAAGGGAAGGGGATAAGGTAATAATCATCCATTTAGCAAATTATGTAAACGAGTATTTTTCAAGTATTGCACAGAAGTTATAGCAAAAATTCCCCAAAACAATTATAATACCTGTAAATAATGTTGCACTAAATACAATGATGGTACTTCCACCCACAGAGAATGAAGTAAATAAAACTGTTGAAAAACTAAAAAAAATAAAGTGTCAGGAGGCTCAGATGAACTACCAATGTCTGTTCTGAAACAATACATAGAGATTATACAAGGCGCCTTAACAAATATAATAAATGAATCCTTAGCATCAGGGACATTTGAAGAGCAGTTAAAACAGGCAAGAGTTGTACCTTTACTTAAAATATGTAATGCAGAAGACAGAAAATTACCAGCATATTTCCCTGCTGTCACATTCCCAATAATAATGCAAGCAATTATGAAAGACAGAGTAATAAATTACTTGAATAAAAACAATCTTTTAATCACAGTTTGGTTTCCAAAGTGGGAAAAAATATGGAGGCAGGTGTAGTAGAATTCACAAAAGTTGATGCTCTTGACGTAGATGAGTGTGTCACAGGCATATTTTTGGATCTTTCTAAGGCCTGTGATGCCGTCGACCACTAGATTCTATTAAATAAATTGGAAGCATTTGGGATAAGAGGGGTAGCTAATTGGTTTTGATCATACCTAGCGGTTAGCGTATAAAGGGTAGATATAACACATACTTCAAATAGATCTAAACATTTAGTAATGCACCTATCAGAACCAAAATTTATTAATATAGGGGTTCCACAAGGTAGCATATTATGACCAATTCTATTCCTGATATAGACCAAAGACTTTCTCAACAGTGTTACTCATGGTGAGAAGTTCTCTTCATTGATGACAGCAATATTATAGTCACTGAGAAAACAAGAGAAGTCCTTGAAGAAAAACCAAATGAAACTCTCAAGGAAGTTCATGATTGGTCAATAAGCAATAAAGTGACATTGAACATAAAGAAAACTATTGCCATTAATTTCAGCTTGAAAAGGGAAAATGACAATGCTAAATTAAATGTAGATGGCACCTCTATATACTGTAGATCAAATACAAAATTTCTAGGAACGAATATTGACTCTTAGTTGAAGTAGTTGAAGTGGTGTGAACACACAAAGTTACTTGCAAACAGAATGTCATCACTATGTTATGACATTACAATCCTATCATCAGTGCATAACATGCAGAGTCTTAGTTACATACTATTCATGTGTACACTCAATTCTTAACCATGGCATCCTTTTTTGGGGAACAAATGCACACAATACGAACACAGTTTTCAAACTCCAGAAAAGAGCTGTAAGAATAATAACCAAAAATAGTAGTCGAGCTGGTTGTAAATATCTGTTCAAAACACTGGAAATTTTAACTGCTCCGTTGGAATATTTTTATCAGTCAGTTGTGAATATCAAAAATAATATTGGTAATTACTGCACAAACAGCTCTGTCTATGAGCTTGGAACAAGAACTAGACTCAACTTACATTTACAAAGAAAACATAAACATAAAACTCGAAACAGCATTTTATACCAACGAATAAAGCTGTACAACAAATTACCAAAAGAAATTAAGCAGATTTCAAAAATACACTGATTTAAAAAGCCAGCTGCAAAGTACCTGTTATGCAATACACTTTATACAATGAAGCATTTCTTAGATAAAACAGAGTAGGAGTTTGGTAAAAAATGTTATACAAATGAATAATAATAGTGATTATGAAACATACAACATTGCACATAACAGCTTCGCGCTATTTTTTCCTTCTTTTTTTCCTTTTCTAGAGAAACTTACCACAAGCTAAGCATGGCAAAATACTAACACCTCTTCCTCTTTCTGAGCTCGACATCTTACTCATTATAGAGGGAGGCTGACTCAGTTTTTAAGGATAGCAAATGGGGGGTTGCGTTACACAAAATGGCCCAGAGATCACCATTATGTTTGTGTTTGTGTGTGTGTGTAGTGAGTGAAGTTTTATAAAACAACGTGTGTATAGTGTGTGCAGTGACTGATAGTGGGATATGGGTGAACAGTGTGGCATTACATTATTTAATGAGTTTTTTGTAAAAGAAGTATTGTATACCAGGAGTAAATATAATGATTGTCTCGAACTAGAAGTCTGTAAATGTATGTGTATACGAATTAGTTTGGGATGTCCTATACACTTGTAAAAATAGATCTACGGATGAATAAAGCTACTACTATTACTACAGCTACTGCTACTACTATTATTACTGCTACTACTATTTCTAACAACAGCTTGATCTAAAACACAGGAAAACGATATTACCACCTTGCTCATTTTACCGTATAAGACAATTGACTGACGTTTGGACACAAGCTTTAAATCGTCACGAACATAGTGCCTCTGAACGAATTCCACTGGTTAACTTGCGTAGCACAAATATAATTAGCAATATATCTTTCAGACTCCCGCTTAAGTGAACAGAGATCTCATAAGGGTGAGTCATAAATGAGGAAAAAGATGTAGAGGACCGCATGCTGCAATGCGTTACACGTGACGCACCGTTGTTAATTTCGTTCTCCTCGGTGTACTGTGTACGTAAAACAAAAACACTTGTTAACCGTTGAACGAGATACCGACGAACCTCACCATTACGACAAGTCAGTCACCCACAGATTCAACAGATGACACACCAATGAGCTGATATGTATCTGCCAGCATTTGAAAGATACGTGAAAAAAAAATCCCATCGTAATGGGTTTGAAATTGTATCAGAACTTGTGAATCACACGTTGCCGGCGGTAACGGAGTGTACAGTCCCATGTCAGGGAATGTGTGTCCTGTAGGCGGAAAGAGTGGTCAACGGCGGAAGTAAAACCGCGGCGTGCGTGCGCTGGTCACTCTGCCTGATACCGTGTCGACAGCTGCTAACCACCGCGTCGCAGCGTTACTACAGTACCATGGCAAGTTTCACAAACGAGGAATACGCTGACATCCACCTCACCTACGGAACAGCTGACGTTGCAAGGCAATTGTATCACTTGAGATTTCCTAGATGCGTCTACCATCTGCAAAAACGTTTTACTCTGTGGACAGGCGCTTGAGGGAGTATGGTTCATGTGTAGCACCTCCAGGGGTTACTGGTCGTAGCCGACCGTCGACGTACAGTGCGTATGACGGAGAAAAAGTGTTACGAACTGTTCCGGAGGACCGAACAATAAGCACTAGGTCTCTCGCCACTGCGGTCGGAATGTCGAAATCTACTGTTATGCGAGTACGCCTAAAAAACCATTGCCATCCCTTTCGCATGCAGAAGGTAATGGCATTATTTCCGGAAGACTACCAGAGAAGACTGGACTTCTGCAACTTTATCCTACGGCGTCAGACCCGCGACCAGCATTTTTCACGAACAATAGTGTTAACCGACTCAGCCTATTTCACGAAGAAGGGTACTGTGAATTCGCGTAACTGGCACAAGTGGGCGGAAGAAAACCCCCACAGCACAGTGATACGAGGGTGCCAACGACGCTGCGGTGTCAATATCTGGTGTGGTATTATTGATCATCATCACATAGGGCCACACGTGCTACCACAAGGGCTTACATTACTGGAATTGTTGGAAGACGTTAGTTTGGCCTCCCGTATGAACCTGTGGTACATGCATGATGGTGCCCCCGCTCACTTCAGTGGCACAGTGCGACGTCACCTGGATCGAAATGGATCGGTCGTGGAAGCCCTGTAGGATGGCCAGCAAGATCGCCAGACATGAATCCACTGGATTTCTTTTTCTGGGGCCATCTGAAATCTGTCATTTATGAAGGAGAGGTTTTTGATGTCGACACCCTTCAACACAGAATACAACATGCCTGTGATTTTACGCAAGAGATATAGACATATTGGATCGTGTTCAGCAATCCTTCCAGCGAAGAGTTCAACTTTGCCACACACTGCGTGACCGTCATTTCGAACAGTACTTATAAACCACCACTGCAGCTTCTGGTCATGTGTTATTAAGTTAGTTACGATTTGCACAACTGTACTGTATTAGTTTGTATTAACTGCCACATACCTGTGTTGTTGTATTTTGTATTCTGCATCTATGTACTCGTTTCTTAAAACTAAGTTCAAAATGGCTCTGAGCACTATGGGACTCAACTGCTGTGGTCATTAGTCCCCTAGAACTTAGAACTACTTAAACCTAACTAACCTAAGGACATCACACACATCCATGCCCGAGGCAGGATTCGAACCTGCGACCGTAGCAGTCGCACGGCTCCGGACGGCGCGCCTAGAACCGCTAGACCACCGCGGCCGGCTCTTAAAACTAAGTCTGGGACACAAAAAACAAATTACAAAACCGGCATGTACAGCAGTGCAGCCCCTCCTCACATTCCTTTCCCTATGCCAACTAGCCACGATACATAATACCGGCCAGCGTAACCGGTACGAGATAGATGTGGGCGCTGTCATCGCTCGCACTGTCACGCAGACTGTCGCTTGACGCAGCAAGTCTCGCCTTCTCGCGAGCGGCTAGACTAGCTACAACACTTGCATGTTGTCCTCGGTTGCCGATCTGGCCCCTGGGCCAATGTCGGCGCACAGTAACAACCAGATGTCCATATTTCCAGATGTTTACCGTTCAATTACATTGTCATTTATTGACATTGGAACATGCAGAAAACGAATTTATATTTGTAGCTCAGTGTGTGACAATTTGCACGACATATTTTTCCTCATTTATGACTCACCCTGGTCAGGGCACTTCTTTTCATCTCATTTCAACAGCCATTAGCAATATTAATATTCGAACACCGCTGAAACTTGTTGTAATACCAACACTTTTCTCCTTCGTGAACAGTTTTTGAAAGTCGTTCAGCAGCACGTTAGTCTGGGTGCTTTATGTTTGATCTTCTAGTGCGTAGTAGTCGAGTGACACTCCTTAGAGTTTGCCTTGCGCAGTTACATTGGAGTTTATTTTGTCTTCCGTAATTACATTACTAAGTTTCTCTGTACGAAAGTTGCAATTAACGCAACAAGAATTAAGTAATTTAAGTGATAATGTTTCTTTAAAATAATAATAAAATCATTGCATACAGTAGAGGACCAAGAATGGCCCGATCAGTACTCGCCAGTGAAGCAGGTCACACAAATGGTACTGCACGGCTCCGAGCACACGGCCCCATACCAAATGCAACACAACCACATTTACCCGAAGTAGAACCAGAACCACCTGGCAGTAAACCAAAATCGTACAAAGCCAAAACAAGGAGCGACTTTTAAAATAACGAGACCTAGCCCGGGCCGGACAACAGACCAAACGCCGGGAAATCCATAAGAAACCTCAGCCAACTTAATACCAAAACAACAATTTATGAACAATACGCAAAACGCAAGACCTCTCAGTCCCAAGGCTTCCGTTTAGTCGCAGATACAGGTTTCTTTCCTAACAGATTCCACTGCCAACAGCCCCTCATCTATCTAACGAAGCTTGATTCGGCACTCCGTACGACGTTCAGCACCTGTGCAGGCGGGTCGGAGCCACCTTCGCAACGTCGCAGCGTGTTACGAATCAGGCGTCATCGGGCACATTTTCAGTCAAATGGTTCTGTGTCCTCCTGTCTCTCCGTCGCTGGAATTGCTATTTCCTCAAAGCATTAAACTCAGATAACTAAGCTATAACTGTTTTCAAGGAATCGACTCAACTAAGTTCATGCAAAACTCACATCCAGAGTCGTACATGTCTTTAGCACATTATTAAATGCACTTAAAATGACTGAAAGATTTCTACCAAGTCTTCGATGCCGACACAGAAATTGTAACAGTCAAAATTTTTGAACAATAGAAGCGTAACTTTGAAATAAGAACCGGAGCACTGCCAGAGCAATTCAGCAAGTCAGGATAGGGCACTAAGCCGTTACACAAGTGGTACCGGGAAAAATGGTTTCAGCCCCATAAAGAGTGTGGAGCACGAACCCCACTGAAGGTCAGATCTGCAGTAACAAGGCAGCTCACCATTGAACACTATCTCCGGTCGGCAACAGCAGAGGCACAAGAAGGTAGCATCCCTAGGACAGCCTACGGCGGGCGCAGGCAGGGACAAAGAACCCACGAACAGTGGCTGCGTCTGTGTCGATATCACTGCGAAACACCAGTTCCGCAACAAGGGAGACTCCCCGCATTGCAGTCCAATACAGCCGCGCCGCCACTGCTCTTCCGCTATGCCAACTCACTGGATACTCCGTACCATTTCACCCCTCGGTTCCCGCCAGATCCTGTCTTCAAGCCGTGGCCAGCCAATCCCAGTGCTTCGGCGAAACGCACTTCCATCACCAGCGTCTAGTAGAGTACGGAGAGCAGCGTACCCCATCTGCACACTAATAGTATTCATGAATGTGTCCATCTTTAGTTGTCCTGAATCGATATTGCGATAGGGACTTGTTTTCTAATAAAATAATCACACAGAATTAAACAATGTTTCTCGGTAATAATGAATTGTTATGCAACGAACAAATAGTTTTGAAACGTTGAGCCTGGGCAGTTACAACCTTGGCTTTTGAAAACGAGCATTAAAGGTGAGGGTGTAAAACGTTTGTTGGTCAGTTTTCATTACATTTGAGAAGTGAATTACGTAACACGCACCTGTATTCATTAGCATCTGTATTTTGTATTTTTTATGCTTATCGATTTAACTCAGTTTCAGACCATCCACGGTTCATAAAACTTATTCAACTGTACATTCCATAGCGGTAGTGACTATTCATTACGAAATGGTCTGAAACTTGATCGTAAATTAAAACCGTGTGTCCGATAGGTACTCGGACAAGCGACCGTTGCCTGTCTGGAAGAGGTTCTACATCAGCTTAGCCACACTGGTGAAATGCTCTAATATAGTATAACATGTGTTATACCCAACATGTCTTCTGTCTTGTAACATAAACATCCAAGTGCAAGCTATGTTTTGATTAAGACAGAAGACATTTTGGGCATTACACATGTTCTTCTACAGGGTGTTTCTGTAAGAGCATGCAAAAATGTAACAAGACTCAAAGAATGCACCACTGAACAATTTGAGGTAGGAAACCTGGGGTCGGAGCAGCAAGCTTAAGGATATATGGAAGTAAACTTGTCTACCACTTTGGTTAGTACTATTGTTTTCCAACGTATTTACAACTAACATGCATACAAATTTGCATGTACTGTGTTGTTTATTTACATATACATTATTTCATACAAGGAGGACGAGCCTCATTACTAGGAAGTCATAATGTTGGTTACTGTACTTGTCCATGGAGTGGCTATGTTGTACCGTATTTACATTGTTCCATGCTATGAATCAACAACATGACGGTGCAGCACCTCATTTCAGTGTGGATTGCCGCAACCATCTCAACGCTGTATTTCCTGGTCGCTGGCTAGGAAGAAGTTCCTATTCCATGGCCTGCGAGTTCATCTGACCTGAATCCCGGTGATTATTTCCTATGAGGATTTGTAAAGTCACTCATGTATGAGACCCGAGTGGATACCGAGATGGAATTAGTTGCCAGAATTGTAGCTGCCTGTGGTGTGATGTGATTCGAAACACACCAGGGATATTTGTCAAGGTGCGTCAGAATATTGTTCCCCGACGTCATGCTTGCACTCAGATTGATCGCCATCAGTTTCAGCACATTTTGTAAGATACAGCAGAAATCGTACGTTAATTGTGTCAGTGATGGTATTCGCAGTTAACTACAACTAATGTAAATAAAAAATGAACACAGTAATGCGAGCCGGCCGGTGTGGCCGTGCGGTTCTAGGTGCTTCAGTCTGGAACCGCGTGACCGGTACGGTCGCAGGTTCAAATCCTGCCTCGGGCGTGGATGTGTGTGATGTCCTTAGGTTAGTTAGGTTTAAGTACTTCTAAGTTCTAGGGGACTGATGACCACAGATGTTAAGTCCCACAGTGCTCAGAGCCATTTGAACCATTTGAACAGTAATGGGATTTTATTCCTATTATCTCCCTAAGCTGGCTTCTCCGACCCCAGGTTCCCTACCTCAAATTGTTCAGTGGGGCATTCTCAACGTCCTGTAAAATATTTGGACGTCCTTACGGAAACATCCTGCATAGCAGAGCATTTCATAATGAGTATGCACTAGGCTTGCAGAGCACTCACTTGAAATTCACCGAGATCGACAATCTGAAATATTATAACTATTACCCTTGTGTATTACTCAATGCTGTTCGTAATAATCTTGCACGTGTTGCGCAGATAAACAGCTCGGCGTCTGTGGCGTTCTATATTTTGATATGCTGCTGAAAACATTGCCAAACCCAGATTAACGTGAAGATATCTGACGATGACTAGGAAAAAGACGAAGAAGCTCGTATTTATAGACCGTGATTTCACATCAGAGTCGACTTCAGAAACGAGATGGAAGTAACCCAGATACCGAATAATGGTGCCATCGCATCTCCCTCGAAATGCGATGTAACAAGTTTTACTACAAAGATAGTGCAGAGTAGTGCGTTTGTTCTCCTGCCTGGTCCTCGTGGAAAGCACCTTTTGTTGTACGAGGAAGGCGAGGCTGGATATGGGACGTGATAACGCCCACTGCGCTTGCCTGGTCTGGGATGCCGCGGTGTTGTCTGCCGACAGGCGTCCCTGCGCAGGCAGCCGCCTCCGCCCGGCCGCACCGCAGTGTTCGCGTCGATGGCTGCAGCACCATCTGCCACTAAGCCGCGGTGTGTCGCCTCGCACAGTGACAGCGCGCCGCTTGTTCGCGGTCGTCCGCTTTCCGCCACGCGCCGCTAGCTCCACCGTAGGCCGTCCATGCGGGAGTGGCGGGTCTGCGGCGTGGGATGCGCTGCGGTTGCGCCGGCCACTGCGTCGCTTTGACATGCTGCCGGCTGGCGACACTGCGACGCACAAACTCCCCGTGGAGTCTGGACGACACAAGAGAGGGGAGAAATATCTCTGCGACTCGCGAGGTTCGCTACAGTCAGTCCATATTGTACCTTATTGACTGTAAACTTCAGTTACACATGGAAAGAGAACATTCGCTAACAAGTCACTTCCCCACAGTGTATTTCGTATTTTGTAACCCAACTTTAAGATAAATTAATTTTTCTGATATTAATCAGAACTTCCTGTTCTCTTCATAAAGGGTTTCGCAGGGGAGAACTGTCCATATTCAGCGATATGACAGGAATGATATTTCTGAGGAACAGCGATTAGTAAACATGGACTCTAAAATACATACTTTAAGAGCTACAAGCACTTCTTCATATTCGATACTGCGAAACAAAAAACTCTTCACATTTTAGAACCCACGTTTACTTGACAGTTTTTTCTTTTTTTGGTCCATACTACCTCCTCCAATAATATGGAAAAGAAAGAGCTTCCAGTAGAAGAGATTTAATTCACAATATCGAAGATGAAGAAGCGTTCACATCTATAGAGGTATGCGTTTTAGAGCCCATGTTTACTAGACATTTTTCACTCGAATGATTGTTCGTGTAATATCTTTGAATAGTGATCTCTCCTCTGTCTCTCCCCTTATATTCAAAACTGCTTGATAAGGAAGTGAACGGCCTTGCCGCTGTGGTAACAACGGTTCGCATCACATCACGTAAGGTAAGCGATTTCAGCCTTGGGTAACACTTGGATGGCACGAATTATGTGTTATCTTGTTGGAAGTCAGATCTGGAAGCTCGAAAGTCCTGTAGAGATTGATTAAGCGTCCCTAACCGTGCTTTCCACCAACCTGTCCTCATCTAAGGTTGTGCCACAACGCAGAAGACATCTCGTTGACCGTTGGATCTTCTTCGGCGGACGCTGCCATGCTGTCACCTCGAACTTAAATTTGTGATTGTGGTTTTTTTTTTCTTAATAGTACGGTAACTTTTCAGACAACTTCCTATAAAGAGTACGACATATCCGTCCAAAACAGAGGTACGCGTGCGGCCCTCCGGAACGCGCGAAACAAAGTGACTAGGACAGCCGAAGTACTTCGTCTCTCCGGCGCACCAAAGTGACCCGAAGCTGTCCGAAGCACTTCGGTTGCAATATAATTATTCTTGTGTTTCTCAAAACTAGTGAAATTTAATAAACAAACACGATAGACTCGTAGGGTAACCATGGGAGATTGTCATACTGAAAACTGGGTTAAATACAATGAACAGTATATAAATAATTAATAGGAGAAGTTAGGCGTTTTGGCGCCAGACACCCGAATTAGATGACCAATCAGAAGCAAGTTCAGTACAAATGACGGACTCTCCCACAGGAATGGTACATAGGAGACCATATGCTGCTTGCAACTCACTCCATTTTTGTATCATATGCTACGCATTTCAAGCTCCATCAAGACGAGCTTCTAGCAAGATAAAATACTGGTGGACACAGCCAGGAGTATCACAATGGTCACCGTCTGCGTCTGCTGAGTGCTACTGGCATGTGGGGAGTACTTGCCCAATTGAGGAGCTACTTGATTGGGAAGTAGCGCCTGAAAACTGACAACAGACGGGAGAACGGTGACTTCTAAGAGATGAAGGTGACACGGCGGTCGCTTGATACCGATGGGCCTTCAAAATCTGTTCGGACAGTGTTTGTTTCATAATGAAAACAAGCCTCTACATGAGTTATTACGAGATAAATTTTGTTCAGTATGAAAACGATAGATACATTTTCTAATAAATATGCCCGTCCTTCAAGTCATTGGATCCCAATATCGACAAACTACTTGACAGTATCCACTTAAAGCTCACTATTTATGCAGTGTCTTATTTTACATTGTTTGTAACGCAACGTAGAAAAATTCATGAGCTGTTCGAGATACTGAAACGGTATATCGTACATGACGACATATGTAAAGCCGTAAGAATTAATACATGAATCGCCTCGGTAGCGATTGCCTGCACTAAGAGATATGCCGGTTCGAATCCTTGCGATGGGAGACACTTGCACGAAGACTGACTGGCTGGTAACGACAGGAGAGATATTGACGAAAAGTCTAAGACTACCAAATTTTTCACGCAGCGCAGGCACGTGGCGCTGTTAGTGGTGGTCCGACCGTCAAGGGTCGTTGCGATGATTCTTCTGTTGTACTGAACGATCGAGTTCAGTTTCAAAGAGTTCCAACATCAGTACGCGAACGTATTGTAAAAACAATTGGAAGTTCTACTTAGTTTGAGTGAAAGAACCTAGGAGCGACCAGTAGAAAAGTCATACTAGGATCATAAAATATGCGATCTCACTACGGTTTAACGGTCGAACTTTCTGCGAAAATTAAGCTCCGCCACTCGGGGCGTGGAACTATTCCAAGAAACAGCCCGCTACAATCAAGGAATTAGTAGGTCTCTCAACTTCAGGTACCCATTGCTAATAAAAAGAAATTTCACATCCGTAATTAACTGAAAATAAGGTAGCACACTGACAATCATACAAGCGTATTTACTCATCGCGTAAAATGAAAGTGATGAATTGCTGCACACATAAATTTTACGCATCTTCTCCAAAAGTACTGCACCTAATCGTAATCGCTAGCCACGCTAAAAAAAAAAAAAAAAAAAAAAAAAATCAATATTAAGTTCTGTAATCCTGGTGTGACCCGTTAAAAATTCGTTCAGTCAAGGCAGAACAAAAAACGACTGACATTTACATAATGTCTGTTAAGTCTTCTTTTGGCACGGCAACAGCATCTGTATACACAGTGCTGTCTGGTTTCTGCCACCTACGTATCCTCTGTCCAGTGTCTGCCTTCTCTACCGTGTGTATTTGTGGGCGACTTTGCATTCTTAAGAGAACGCCCGAAAGCGATTAATAAACGGGCTTTCGTACATTTCTAGTCCTTATCTCACCACCCAGCAAACATTTTGAATACATCATTCTAACTTTACGTCTTTTGTTACTACTTTAGAAGGGAACAGAAATACACTATGTGATCAAAATTATCCGGACACCTGGCTGAAAATGGCTTAAAAGTTCGTGGCACCATCCATCGGTAATGCTGAAATTCAAAGTGGTGTCGGTTCATCCTTAGGCTTGATGTCAGCTTCCACTCTCGCAGGCATACGTCCAGTCAGGTACTGGAAGGTTTGTTGGGAATGGCAGCCCATTCTTTACGGAGTTCTGCACTGTGGAGAGGTATCGATGTCGGTCGCTGAGGCCTGGCACGAAGTCGGCGTTCAGAAACATCCCAGAAGATTCAGGTGAGGACTTTGTGCAGGCCAGTCCAACACAGGGATGTTACTGTCGTGCAACCACTCCGCCACAGGCTGTGCATCATGAACAGATACTCGATCGCGTTGAAACATTAATCGCCATCCCCGAACTGCTCTTTAACAGTGGGAAGCAAGAATATGCTTCAAACATCAGTGTACGCCTGTGCTGCGATAGTGCCACGCAAAACAACAAGGGATCCAAGCCCCCTCCGTGAAAAACACTACCACACCATAACACCACCGTCTCTGAATTTTACTGTTGGCACTACACACGCTGGCAGATGACATTCACCGGGCATACGCCATACCCACACCCTGCCATCGGATCGCCACATTGTGTACCGTGATTCGCCACTCCACACAACGTATATCCACTGTTCAATCGTCCAAAGTTTACCGTTGGTTGGTTGGTTTAAAAGATAGGGCGGGGGGGGGGGGGGGGAGGGACAAAACTGTGAAGTCATCGGTCCCCTGTTCCCAGTAAAATAATTACACAACGGAAAGAAGAAAAGAAAGGAGATGCACAGCACAATAACAAGAGAATGGAAGAACGCTAGAAAGACAACTAACACTACTGTGGGCGAAAACAGGAAAAGAAAACCACAGAGAGAAGCAAGAAACAAGAGAGCAGATGAACATGGCTGGCCGACCACGAGAATAAAAAGGAAAAGCAAGCCCCTCTGCGACACATTAAAACATCCACCCTAAAAGCATTAGAGTGGAAAACACAAAAGGACAAAGCACATGTCCTAAAACTTATATAGAATGATAAAACCCACCGTCACGTATAAACTGTAAAGTTAAATTAGCCAATGAAGAGTCGTGGCAACGGGTCCGGTAACGGAAGAGTCCGTCGCAGGGCAGCCAATGAAGGACAGCTGACCAAGATATGGGCCACTGTCAGCCGGGCGCCAAACCATCACCGATGTGAGTCATCTCGGGGCAGGAGGTAGCCGTGTGTCACCCAAGCTTGGCCAATGCGGTGCCGGCAGAGAACCACAGATTCGCTGCGAGAGGCCCACATGGATGACTGCCACACATTTGTTGTCTCCTTAATGGGACGCAGTTTGTTGTGCGTGCTGAGGTTATGCCATTTCGTCTCCCAAAGCCGCAAAACCTTGCGGCGTAATACTGACAGCAGGTCAGTTGCAGAGAAGCCGATATTCAAAGCGGTTTCCGCGAAGCCTGTTTGACCAGCATGTCGGTAAGTTCGTTGCCTGGGATTCCGACGTGACCTGTGTTCCAGACAAACATCGCTGAACGACCGGACCGTTCCAGGGCGTAGATGGACTCCTGGATGGTCTCTATCAAAGGATGACGAGGGTAGCACTGGTCAAGAGCTTGTAGGCTGCTCAAGGAGTCAGTAGAAACGCCTCCCCAGGGCATGAACTAATGTGCTCAGGAGGACGAGCTATGGCCACCAGCTCGGCAGGGAAAATACTGGAGCCATCGGGCAAGGAGTGCTGTTCAGTATGTCCTCCATGGACATACGCGAAGCCGACGTATCAGCCTTCGAGCCGTCGGTGTAAACCACTTCTTGGTCTCGGTACTTGTCAATAATCGAAAGGAAGTGACAGTGGAGTGCCACGAGACGATATGAAAGGTCCAGGCGAAGCTGTAGCCTAGGGGTACACCATGGAAGTATACGTGAATGGACCTCAAATATAGGTGGTAAAGGCAAGGAGTCCAGAAAGAAGGGATCGGACACGAACTGCAATTGGAAGCTCTGACTTGCGCCGACGATGCGGAAGATGAACCGCCATGGGTGGAAAAACAGGCGGTCATTAGGATGTGCAGGAGAACTACGAACGTGTGCCAGCAGTTGTGTACGCCTAACATGCAATGGAGGCATTCCGGCTTCCACAAATATGCCGGTCACCGGACTCATCCTAAGGGCTGCCGTCGCTAGGAGAACGCCACAATTGTGCACTGGGTAGAGTAAACGCAACGCTAGGTGGGGCCGCCGAACCATAAACCAGACTCCAATAGTCAAGGCGGGATTGAACAAGGGCTCTGTAGAGCTGCAACAGCGTAGAGCGATCTGCACCAGTTGGTGTTCTCAGGCAGTGGAAGGTATTGAGGTGCTGCCAGTACTTCCGCTTAAGCTGACGAAGGTGAGGAAGCCAAGAAAATCGGGTGTCAAAAACCAGTCCTAAGACTCAATATGTCCCCACTACAGTGAGTCGATCGCCATTAAGGTAAAATTCTGGTTCTGGATGGACGGTACGACGCCGACAGAAGGCACAGCACACGACTTTGCGGCCGAAAACAGCAACACTAGTACTGATGGAGCAGCAGTACGAAATGCAGAAGTCGTCTGCATAAAGAGGAGGTGAGACGGACGGCCGGCCGGAGTGGCCGAGCGGTTAAAGGCGCTACAGTCTGGAACCGCACGACCGCTACGGTCGCAGGTTCGAATCCTGCCTCGGGCATGGATGTGTGTGATGTCCTTAGGTTAGTTAGGTTTAAGTAGTTCTAAGTTCTAGGGGACTTATGACCACAGCAGTTGAGTCCCATAGTGCTCAGAGCCATTTGAACCATTTTTTTTTTAGACGGACGGCCATACAGCTGCTGCTGCTACATCATTAATTGCCACTAAAAATAGAGAGGCTCTCAATACAGAGCCCTGCGGGACCCCATTCTCCTGGATATGGGGGGAACTATGGGAGGCACCAACTTGGACACGGAAAGTACAAAGCGACAGGAAATTCTGGATGAAAATCTGGAGTGGGCCTCGGAAACCCCACTCGTATATTGTGGCAAGTATATGATGTCACCAGGTCGTGTCATACGCTTTTTGTAAATAAAAAAAAAGGCAACAAGGCGTTGGGGTCAGTAGTTTACAAAGAACGTTGGTGACGCTGATTGGCCTATAGCTATCCACATCAAGTGGGTTTTTACCGGGTTTGAGCACTGGGATGATGGTGCTCTGCCGCCATTGCAATGAAAGGACGCCATTGCACCAGTTCCAGTTGAAGATGAGGAGGAGATGTCGTTTGTAGTCAGATGAGAGATGTTTAATCAACTGACTGTGGATCCGATCTGGTCCAGGAGCTGTGTCGGGGCAATGTGCAAGTTGCTCCCACTCTGTAAAGGGGGTGTTATGGGATTCACTGTGGCGATTAGTAAACGTGTGGACTTTCCCTTCAGAGTGCGAAATGCTGGGGGAAATTCTCTGACTCAGAGGCTCAAGCATAGTGCTCAGCAAAGTGCTCGGCAATCGCGTTTGTGTCGTTAGATAACACGCCATTTATGTTAACATCTGTTGGGGTCTGGTACCCAGAAACACGTTTGACCTTTGCCCAGACTTGGGAAAGTGACGTGTGACACCCAATGGTCGAGACATATCTCTTCCAACACTCCTGTCGTTTGATAAGTTGGCGAACGCGAGCACTGAACCGTTAAATTCTGTGATGTGCTCCAGTGAAGGGTGCCGCTTATGTCACTTTAGAGCTCACCGACACTCCTTAATTGCTGAAGCGACTTCCGGCGACCACCAAGGGACTGCCTTTCGCCGGGGGCACTCTAAAGAGCGAGGAACCGTGTTTTCTGCCGCAGAAAGGATTGTTGTAGTTACCTGCTTAATAGTCACCTGCTCAACCATCAAATCGATGTTCCCGTGTGGGGGGAGATTCAACGGTGACAGAAGAGGCGCATTGTTTAAAGCCCATCTGGGTAGGCGTCCGTGGGCTTGACATCGGGGCAGTGACAGGAAAATGGGGAAGTGGTCACTACCACACAGATCGTCATCCGCTCTCCAGTGGATGGATGGGAGAAGTCCTGAGCTGCAAATGGATAAATCAATGATCGAATAACTACCACAGGCCACAATGAAATGTGTGGCGGCCCCAGTATTTAAGAGGCAGAGGTCGAACTGAGACAGTGAAGTTTCGAGATCTCTGCCTCGGCCAGTAAGAACGGTGCCACTCCACAAGGGGTTATGGGCATTATAATCTCCCATTTGGAGGAAGATATACATTGCAAGACAGTTTCCTGCGTCGTCCTTATTTTGACAGCCACAGCTTCGAGAGGGGTTTGAAGTGGCTCAGGTTCACTACAGACTGAGTTTAGGACATAAATGAAAACTCCACCTGACACTCGATTACAGTCGCTACGGTTCCTGAAGTACCACTTACATCCACGGAGGGCAAAGGTCCACATTGCCAGGAACCAGGTGTCCTGGAGGGCAAAGCAGAAAGCAAGTGTAATGCTGTTGCCATAGCTCAGCCAGGCGGTGGAAAAAACCGTCACAATCCCACTGGAGGATGACATCATCGTGAGACTGGGAATGCCTGGAACATTCAATGAGGCAGTTTACGCCTCAGGGTCATCTGCTGCCATCGACGTTTTGCCTCAGCACTCTGCATCCAGCGAGATCTAGGTCCTCAGCAGATGCCAGAATCTCCAACTCATCTGCAGATGCAGAGCTTGGAGTTAGTGGTGGTCTGCGTACCACCGCAGTTCCCTTGGTCTTGGGGATCTTCTTTTTGATTTCTGGCACTGTTCCTTGGGTTTCTCTGGCTCGGAGGACTTCACTAATTCAGTCTCCGGGACTGAGGATGAGAGTGAAGCCCTGCGACCAGCTGCTTTTGGGCTCTTCAGTCCCTCGTGGGTGTCATATTTCCCACTAGCAGAAACCTGGGAAGGGAGTGACCCAAGGGACTCTTTCCTAGCGAGATCAGGAGAAGAAGTATACTTCCATCGCCACATGTCGAGACTGCAGACGTCCACTGCACCCAGACTCCCCATATGCGCCACCTCCCACTTGCATCATCTGTGGAGAGCACCACTCCCCCTGCTCGCCAGACTGCCCAGTGATCCAAAAGGAGCAGAAAATCGTGGAGTACAAGCACCTCCGACTTTGGACAGACGTCCCCGATGGTTAGAGGGGTATTGCTGCTGAAGTAAGTGGTGCAAGAGCTACAGGGATGGAAGTGCCCCCCACCACTAATGGGGCAGATGTAGTATTCTGGCTCTGAGAGGTGACGGGGTTGGTGGAGGTGATGTGGCTAGAAGTGTTGTAGAGGTCGCATTATATGATGTCATTTGTACAGGATGTGGCGTTAAAATTTCCTCCTAGCCTTGGTGAAGGTCAGTTGGTCCAGGGTCTTGTACTCCATTATTTTCCATTCTTTCTGAAGAATCCTGCCCTCTGGCGAGCAAGACGAATGGTGTTCTCCATAGTTGACACAGATGAGAGACGGGGCACGTGGAATATTGGGATGTGATTGGTGTCCACAGTCTTGACATATGATACTGAATGTAGAGGGGGGAGACATATGACCGAACTTCCAATACTTAAAGCACCACATATGGGGAGGTATATAGGGTTTCACATCACAGAGGTAGACCATCACCTTGACTTTCTCAGGTAATGTATCACCCTTGAAAGCCAAGATGAAGGCACTGGTGGCAACCTGATTATACCTGGGACCCCTATGGACACAAACGAAATGTACACCTCGCCGTTCTAAATTGGCGCGCAGCTCATCGTCGGACTGAATAGGATGGTCCTTGTGCAGTATGATGCCCTGGACCACATTTAAGCTCTTATGGGGCGTGGTGGTTGCAGAAACATCCCACAGCTAGTCACAAGCGAGTAACACCTGTGACTGGGCAGATCAAGACTGACCCAGATCTCACTTTGCACCAGCCATCCACTTCCCCAAACTCGTCCCCTGAACGCTCAAGAAAAAAACTAAGGCTTCATCGTCATGAAAGATTCCCTATCAGCTCTCGAACATACAAGGTACCGTGGCGAATAAGAGCTGCTGCAATCCTTAGCCTGACGTTCCTTCAATGGTATGGCCAGGAAGGGGAACGATTTGGGGTCGTACTTCTGTGCATTAAATTGGGCTCATGAATGCTTAGAGGCTGCTGCTGTTGGACCACCAGCAAGAGATAATGTGCTATGCTTCATCACGTGTCATCCACCCTGATGCCACCCACTCTGACCAGGGACCTTCCCCACGTGTGCCACCCAGCCATAGAAAAGGGCAGCTGGCAGGATGGCCATTGCCGAGAGTCCCGATGCCCCAGGGAAATAGGCATCTACTACTTGGCATATGTGGGGAGTTAATGGCGCAGGCATCAGCAGAGCGATACCTATGTTGTCAGGGGGCTACAACCAGCGGGGTAAATGGCGGCTCCACTACAAAAGACTGACTATCATGCTGGATATCAGCTGCAACCAAGCAAATAAATCCATTATCGTCGTCAGTTTAGTGTCACAGTTGATGGAAAAATACGCACCAAGGAGAGTAACCTCACACAATAGTTGGAGAATCAGCAGAAGTGCAGATCCACGTCAATGAAGGATGTGATAGGGGTCAGCGCATGATGGACATGATGCACCATGTAAGGCGCCATTCCCCAATTGGCTCGTTGTTCGGGAAAATTTTGAAAAATTGAGGTAAAACTCCACAAGGGACCATCACAAAGGTCGAAACTTATGATACTCCTTTTAGCCGCCTCTTACGTCAGGCAGGAATATCTCAGACCTATTCTAACCCCCGGACCCTAAGGGGGGGAGGGGGGGGGTGTATGTTTACGCTACTTAAACCAAGGGAGGGGTTGTTTGGCATTTACCGGCGTGATATGAAATGCAAGTTTTCTCACCTCCCTCCTAACTGTCATAGTACTTGCTGTGGATCCTGAAGCATTTTGTAATTCCTGTGTGATGGTTTGGATAGATGTCTGCCTCTTACACATACGACCCCGTTTGTCAGTCAACAGACGAGGTTGGCCTGTGCGCTTTTGTGCTGTACGTGACCCTTCACGTTTCCACTTCACTATCACATCGGAAACAGTGAACCTAGGGATGTTTAGGAGTGTGAAAATTTCGAGTACAGACAGATGGCAAGTGACACCCAATCACCTGACCACGTTCGAAGTCCCTGAGTTCGGTCGAGCGCCCAATTCTGCTCTCTCACGTTGTATAATGACTACTATGGTCGCTAATGTGGAATACCTTGCAGTAGGTGGCATTACAATGCAACTAATATGAAAAACGTATGTTTTGGAGGTGTCCGTATACTTTTGATCATGTAGTGTATATGATTACTCTCGTACCCATACTTTGGAAGACGATACATAGAACTACTTCCAGTCTTCGAAAAAGGAACACATTCGCTGTTTTGTGCTCCGATATGAGCATTTTCCCTCTGTTTTATTATTTGGACAATTTTCGCTCAGTTGTGAACTAAAGCTGGTTTTTAATTCATCTCAATGTTTATAACTTCATATCTCCTAAATTATGTATCGTGTAATAACAAAATGGGTAGCGAATAGAATTGGTAGTAAAGAAGTAATGAATTAAAACTTCATGCCTGATGATGAAGTTTTACTGCATGAACAGGGGAAATGTTGCAGGCAATAAACTTTTTTCGTTTGGGATGGATTGAAATTATGCTGTCATTCTCAAATGCTGAACGGATATCATGGTACACTGCCTCAAGACGTATACTGTGTTCGAAAATTCTCTTTACGGACTTCTAAGAGGGGAGTGGGGAGTGAGTAGATGGTATTCTGAATTGGAATCCATGCCCGTGAACGTATTGTTTCCGTGCCACATCCATTTGAAACCATATTGGTAATCCGACCCCTCGGTAACGACATTCCTTTCTCAAGTAACTGATTAGGCATAATCCAGTACATCGCTTGTTTTGCAGTTGCACTCATTAACAGGTAAAGAAATTGCTCGAGTATTTGTTGACGGGTTCTTTTCAACTTGACGCAGTACAGTCTCTTCCAATTCGGCTGTGAGGCGTCTCCTCGGAGCACTACAGTCAGTATCCTCTCTCGAAGAGAAGGGTATGATATGAAGTCGAACGTTATAGAGAATTATTTTGGTAATGGCGACGAGCACCTCTTCCATTGCAGTGAGCTTCGCCATTCAGAAGGATCATGTCGGTGTATTCTGCAAACACGTACTCAACCATGTTGCTCTAACAGACACGTAAATGAGGTTCGAGCCAGGTCAGAGAGGTAGGACAGAAGTCAAATCATATCAGTCGATTGGACGTAACCCTACCCACGTATGACTACCCTGTTCCGTAACTTCCTATATCTTTACAAACGGCTGTAGCATGGAAACGGTACGTTTCCAGACATGGGTTACTGTGCTACACATTACGTACTCACTCGCCTCTACAAATCCTCGAAGTTTGTAAAGAAAATTTCCGAAGACATTGTACATACAGTTTCTGTAATACTTGCTTTCATGTGTTAAACCTTTAATATAAGTTTACATCTGTGAGTAGATTACGGCAGATTTTAATTTTTAAATCTCGAGAATAATCATACGAAGTATTAAAAATCAAATTCTTGTTGTCCTTGGATGTCGTTAGACAGACAACCTGTAACTGGGAACCAGTACTCTAGTTTAGCCGTTTAGTGATATATATGGATGGGTGTTAACAAAATGTTTTAGCATACGGTGCAGAAAGCTGACGATTGAAATACTGGGAAAAAATATCGCCGCTATGAAAAACGTCTTTGTTTCAATGACTGACACCTCAACTCGTCTATCATATCTAAGATGCATACTCTCCTATTTCGTCACCATACAAATCGAACTGCACTTACTTGAATCTTTGTATCCTCAGTCTCGTAAGAAACCCGTAGTGTGCAGTAATAATTCAAAAGACGACTGACAGTTGTAGTTTAGGCAGTCTGTTTAGTAGATTTGTCGCACCTTCTAAGCATTCTGCCATAAAAACGCAGTCTTTGGTTCATCTTCCCCAGAACATTTGCCATACTATGGTTACAGTTTTAGCAATTCGTAGCTATAAAAGATGGGCATTTAGTGGAATCGACAATCTCAATATTTTTGCGTATCACACGTAAATAATCTAAGAGAGCACACGTAAATAATCTAGAAGGGCTGCTCAAAAGTCTCCCATGTCGTTTGTGCAGATTAACAACAGCAGACGGCCTACAATGCTTTCTGCGGGAACATCACGTATTACTTTGGTCTCACTAGGTAACCTCCCATCAGTTACTATGAACGGAGACCATCACAAGTCCAATAGCAGAGCAGAGCTCCATAGGCATGCCATCAGTTACTACGAACGGAGACCATCGTGACAGGAAATCACAAATCCAATCGCAGAGCTCCATAGGCATGCAATCTGATAAGGAGCCACTTTTGAAGAACCGTATGAAAACCTTCAGAATAAATGGAATCATTACTTCGTGCAAATACAGAGCCCGGCAAAAAGAACAATAGTTTCTGAATTCGTGCTGATTGTGTGTCAATAGACAGTTTTCTTAGATATATTTTATGATGTTGAAATAAAGTTCGGGTATATGTTCTATAATCCTACAACTATTGGATTTGAGTGATAGGGTTCTATAACTCAACGGACTACTACTTCCTCTCTTGCGTGTTGGTGTGACCTGAGCTACTGTGACCTGTACAACTTTCTAGTCTTTATGTAAGAATGTTCACTCGAGTGGGCGGTTGTGTATGATTGCCAAATATGGAGCAGTTTTATCAGCAGACTCATAAAGTAAACTGATACATTGTAGGAAATGAAAGATCTGCCTTCATTAAGTAACTTAAGTTGTTACGCTGTCCAGGAGGATTCGACATTCATATTACACATGTTGATAAGATTTAAGAATAGACTGCTTGATCGCAGCTTGCAAATAGTACGAAGCTTCTGAAGCAGCTTTGTACGTAGTGCACTAGATGTACTGCCAGAGCCAGAACGATACGTGGCATAACCGTTTGGAAAATAATCACTACATTTTACGTGGAGATTTAGAAACGCGCCTCTTCATGGCCACCCATGCTAATATCAAAGGTCGACAAACTGGTTTTCTCCAGATCACATTTACGTTCTTTGGAAATTACGGCTATAATGAAACAAATGGTTAGCAAATGAATTCATTCTCTTTGTCTTCAAAACGTCAACTTTTAGTCACAATAATGTGAGACGCCTGTTTCTGTCCTGCGCACGCATGCTTACGTCAACATGAGTAGGCGTAGTTCGATCAATGAGAAAAATGACCGGAGTTGCCTCGTAATTCTTAAGACAGTGACTCTGGCTTTTCGGGAAATGATGTTGTAGAAGACGCTGGGGATGACGTGGACTGCACTCTCATAAAAAGTATCTGTTTTAGCGTACCCCTTGCTGGGCACACTTTGAATGAGGCGTCTGAATGTCGTGAAGAGCTGAAAGCAGGGAAGGTACTTATGTCGGGCACTGGAATCTGAATCGAATTCGACATTCCAACTTATCGCAAATGTGTTCCATCGGGATGGGACTCTCGGCAGGCCAATCCATTTCTGTATTGCTATCGTCTATAAACCACTGGCTGACAGTTCCTGCTTTATGCCATTGCGCGTTGTCGTGTTGATACAGTCATCGCCTTCGAAGTGTTCCTCTACTGTACACAGTACCAAATGCTGCAAAATGTGTTCACATCCTTCCGAAAGTAGCGGCAGCAGCACCATAACCACACAGACCACTCCCATAGAGTAACACCAACTCCTCCGTACGTTGGTGTCAGCACTGCACATGATGCCAGGTCAATTCTCCAGGCAATCGACGAACCTAAACTTTCCAACGACTTGCTAGACAGTGTAGAGCGATTCAGCACACCAGATCACTGGTTTCCAGACATGCACTGACCAGTGGTGTCCTTCCTTGCACGTTCTCAAATATCGCGTGACAGTGTCTACTGAAATGTGTGCCTCATGAGGAACTGCTCGACTATCATACGGCATTCTTTTTAGCTCTTTACGAATAGTCATTGTACTACATGGACTCCTCGTAGCAATTTAGAACTCTTAAGTCATTCCTTCACATGCTTTCATGTGATTTTTTACGGTCACGTTCCGCAATGCTTGACAGTCCCTGTCCTTTAGCACATGATGTTGGTGCTTAACTGTGTTCTTTCATTCGATTTCCACTTCTCTATCACATCGTTAACAGTCTACGTGGGCGGCTTTAGGGAGGTTGAAATATCACTGATGGACCTATTGATCCGGTGACAACCGATGACAAGTCCACCTTTAAACTGACCAAGCTCTCCGGCCGACTCATTATGCTGTTGATGCTTCTCCGCTGACGACTCAACAATCCCCGCCCCCTTGTGTACTGGTGAGTCTGCCTCTCGAGATGTATTGTGGTCTGTTCCGCTTTACACTGAGATGTCCGGATACTGTGATCAGATGGTTATTCCAACATCGAAAGGGAGAGAGACTTCGATAAGGCTGGAGGAAATTGGATGTTTTAGAGAATTCCAGTGTGGGAGTGAGGACAATAGACGTAATGGTTCCTCTCAAGGCATGCGTATGTAACAATAAGCCTGGTAGAAATCTGACCTGTGGTCCCACTTTACCTCACCAGAACTGATTAACTGTGAATTAAACGATGACGTTAGTATTAGTAGACGTGGCCGCCGAAACGAGGTTTACCTCTTCAGAACACTTTTGCAGTTAACCCATGCCTTACTGCACTGAGAGGCTACAGCACATGCCCAGTTACACCATCAGTCACCTGCTTTCCTAAACTGAGGAGGACCACCCCACTGAATGGTAAATGATGTAACAGGAGTTTAAAAAATGGTTCAAATGGCTCTGAGCACTATGGGACTCAACTGCTGTGGTCATAAGTCCCCTAGAACTTAGAACTACTTAAACCTAACTAACCTAAGGACAGCACACAACACCCAGCCATCACGAGGCAGAGAAAATACCTGACCCCGCCGGGAATCGAACCCGGGAACCCGGGCGTGGGAAGCGAGAACGCTACCGCACGACCACGAGATGCGGGCAACAGGAGTTTAACTACATCGCTCTGAAACTGGCTTCATGTCTCTTCCGTCAACAACGTCTGATAAAATCTTTGGTTGTTAAGGAGTAACGGAAAACAAATGAGCACCATATGAAAAATAACGTAATAAGAGGATGGTGATAAGCAAAAACAGAGGGTGAGAATGCTAGTGTGGAAAAAAGGGGGGGGGGGGGTTGTTTTTTAAGGTAATCGGAACGTAACAGAGAAGTGGGGGCTCTTAGAACTCAATTTTCAATGTGACCTACTTTGTTTAGGAACAGCGATTTATAGTGCCAAAGGAAAATAGTGGCAGTCACAGTAGAATGCTATTCAATCATTATTTAGGGGGTGGAACTGAGAAATCATCAATTCTTGTTCCGATATCTCAGCCACTCTCAAGATGAATGTTTTGCAAGATATTTGAATCACTTCACACAGCACTATGGCAAACCGTGCATTCGTCAAGAAGGCTATGGAAATACAATTAACAAACAACCGAGACGAGGTTTTCCAACTCTACAGATTACGGGAATCCTTTCGAACTTGTAGGTTGGGGACTAGTAAGGTGGTCGGTTAACAAAATTGTATGTACTTAAACAGTAGTTTACTATCGAAAAACATCTGAACACATTACAGTTAGTAAAGTACACGATTTAACAGTGGGAACACTGATGACTCTGGCAGGTTAACCCAAAGTTTACCTCATTAATAAACGTAACTCTTAAAATACGTGGGCACAAAAGAATAATATTTCCAAAAAAAATTACCGCACTTTGGCGAACCGAAAATCTTCTTCCACTTATTATCAAAATAATATAATCTACTAGGCAGTTCCTGCAAGAATTTTAATAGCTATACGGCGTTTATCGTCAACGGAGAACTATAAGTCAAGACGTTCAACTGATCGAACGAATAACTACACTTTAGCAACTGCACAAACGGCTTCAGGCCGAATAATAAAGGCTTACAACGGTGAAACCCTTTCAAGTAATTAAAATTTACATACAAAATTAATTGAGAAGTTAGACGCCTCGCCCCTAATGACCAGCTTACGGCAACACTGACGAATCTTTTTAGATTTTAATAATCTTTAAGTCAATTACAGGGTAACAGAATCCACGAATGGGGGCCATGCAAACGTGCTTTATAACGGACGAAACTGATTTAATATTTACACGAACTGGTAAGGACACAATATGCCCATTTGGAATTGTTTTGAGCAAGTTTAAGTTTACGTCCAAACACGCCTGCTTGGCCAGGCGGGATATTACGCTTGTCAGCAAGGTAAGCGTTACGGCGCTATGACCATTCGAAGATGCCAGGTACAGGGAGTGAAATTCGTGAGGCCTTTACGGGAAACTGCCTAGAACATGCAGGGTGCCCCAAACGGCAGAACCAAAGTTAAACTACAGGCCGCGTCTAGACGGTGTTGCTTACATTTACTTAGGCGGGATTTGGAAGAATCAGCTGTAGTAAGGGTAACTTATAAAGGCTCTCTTGTCGGTATCATATACTGCAATTGAAATACAGAAAGCCAAAAGTAAGGCTACCAGATGAGCGAACAAAGGCTGTAGCCGATCCAACGTACACAAAGCGACCAAATATGCAGAAGGAATTGTGTAAGTCTACCGAGCAGAAACGGCAAAGAAACAAATCACAGTACACTTATTACACAGGTGGTTAGTTTGGTAAACAGGTAATGTGGATTTACTAGAATCAGCTGGCTAGATAGCTTTCCCATAGATGTACGAAGAATTTACGTTACCAAAAATGATCAGATAAAAGCCAGAAGACCAACTAAAGCACACAGACGACACTTATCGGTTTCTCTCTTGAATTTAGTAAACAAGGTATTAAACAATGGATAATCTGTCCTGTAACGCACATACATAAGCAGAATTCAACACTATTCTAATAAACTACAAAACACCAATAAGTAAAACAAGGCTGGTAAGTATTCAATAGGAAATATGCCAGAGAAGTAGCTTCCAGAATTGTTTTAACAGTATGTGCAGGCAACAAGCAACCAAACCATCCTATCCAGGAACCTGATAATTAGGAATAAAAATTCAAATTAAAATCCACGTACACCACGAATCTCGAACACGTGTCCATAAAATTGGCTAAACTCATACGAACCCGTGCATTTGCTCACAACATGATATCGGAGGAACGACCACGAATACGAGCTAGATCCGAAAGGAACCAGGGTTCAGTAGGGCATGCGTGACTGAAGAAGAAAATTAGTAGCCATTACAGGAATGGATTCACCATAAAGCAGATGATAGGGACGCGCAACAGTTCCCAAAGCAGGCTCGCTTCCTTCAACGATCAGATAACTGACAGTTATCACTCCACATGCTAGACCGCCGCCTTCCGGTTATGTTCGCCCCACTTCCCACACTGCTGCTGCAACTCACTAGGGTTCTGCTAGCAGCGCACGGCACCGTATCCCCGCCCATCACTGCCCATGCGCTCTCCTGTGGGACGGCGTGCAACGGTTTTCCAGGAATGGGGCAGAGATATACGCAGGACTGATACTACAGACAACTGAGCGCCAAGGATGATGCACGCACACGGCATACCCTAATGTCACAGCTGAAATCTACGAAACAGAAGTAAAAAAGATACTGAAAGTAAGCTGGGAAGCAACCTCTGAGTTTCCTTTGATACCTTGAGGCAATAAGCAAATGAACAATTTTCTGAACTCTGAATTCTATTGTAAATTCCTCCAATGCTATTCTCACGTGCTTAATGACTATTGACATCTGAGTATGCAATACAGCCGTCTGTGGGAGAATCTCATTGGGTGAGGTCGCTTGCCTCATAGAATGTAGTGATATATGTAAGTTATTAACATCAAGTTAAACCCACCAAACTTTTTTGACTAGTTTGTAGGATAAGGCTGGTGTGTCAGTATATCTAGTCTGAAATATGGGGAAATATAATCAGATCTATTTCATTTGAGAGTTTACATAAACTCATAAATTGCACTAACGACGTGATGCATCTTCAATGTGGACGGATTACTATCTTAATGAAGAGAAAGTAGTATAACATGAATCTACAACTATAAAACCTAAACATGAATCTACAACTATAAAACCTGCCAATCCGAATTGGCACTTCCCCTGAACTGAATGAGAGCAAAGGATTCTATCAGCATCTAATCACAGAAATAATGCAAGAATATGCTGCGACGCACAATGGGTCAATGGCCACAAGTTCAACTTCTGTAAACTGCAAGGCTATTCTGCTCCACGATAGGGCCCCCAGCCCGTTGTTCTCGTCGTGCTGTTATGCCAATCAGGTGTGATGTCGCTGCAACCATAGCGGCCCGCGTATACCACACAGTTTCGCGAAATTATGTGGAGTTCCGATTAAGGTACACAGCTCAAATGGTTCAAATGGCTCTGAGCACTATGGGCCTTAAATTCTGAGGTCATCAGTCCCCTAGAACTTGAAACTACTTAAACCTAACTAACCTAAGGACGTTACACACGTCCATGCCCGAGGCAGGATTCGAAATTGCGACCGTAGCGGTCGCGCGGTTCCAGACTGTAGCGCCTAGAACCGCTCGGCCACTACGGCCGGCGCAAGGTACACAGCTATGCTGCAATTACTCCGTATCGCCCGGTACAGAGTACGGCGTCCTTATAGAACGGATGCTGAAGTTGGTTTAGGTGATGTGACATTACGCCAGTATATGCTAATAGCAAAGTGTGACTTGTGGAAAAAGTAGGAGACACAAAAACCTCGCCAAAGACTTCCACCAGATGAACATATTTCACTTACTACAAAAAGAAACCATAAAACAGTCCTATAAAAAAGTCTATAGCAGTATCTATTAAGAGCTCTTGGAGAAAAGAATCGGGAGGTGCAGTAGTAGAATGTTGACCACCGTATAAAAAAAATCAGGAACAGTAGGTCTTGAGAAAATGAAGCAAATAAGAATCAGGGGATCACTGTTTATGTGGAAGTAGGAAATTCAAGAATTAGTGAGGAAGAAACGTTATGTGCAATATTTGTAACAAAACTCGGAAAGTAGTAGACAAAGGCCCAAGGAAAAAGAAATTATGCTATGAAAATAGATAGGGAAGCACAACAAAGAACTTGGGATAAATTTATAATCCGAATTAAGAATGTTCATCGAGGCCCAGAATGTTACATCTAAGATGTTAAACTACAGAAAAAAGAATGAGGTGAACACAGAAAGAACAGAGGTGATAGAAGGATCGACGGCCTCTGCACCCAGAGACCTGCTTACAGGCGTTTGATATTTATCAACGGTTGTAAGCAGCGAAAGGTCTAGATTTAATTATAACTTCATACAAAGACCTATGATTCCAGAGGAGAGAACAAGAAAATCAACGAAAAGAATGAGAAGAAGAAAAAGAGGGCAAACCCGAAAAAGTTGGCTCAATTACAATGGAAGAGATTCAGAAATCCCTGAAATTAAACAGTAAGATAAACGTATAGCAATATGGAGGCACGATGCTACGTAGCAGTGAAACATATTATACCACTGCTGACAGACAAGTAAAACACCTCAGCCATGCAAAACAGCAAAAGAATGTTCAAGGAAGATAAGTGGAAATGTTGTGAAAAGTATAAATCTTCTCTACTCATTGTAGAAGCTGTATACAAGAATAGTGAATTACCATTGTAAACAACGCGATATTGAGATTCCTAAAACGAAGACTAAAGTAGTAGAGATTTGGGCGAAAGATAACGAACGATGCAAAATCATTGTGGATAATATTATTTTAGAACAGGTGTCGTCCATGTTTGGGATATCCAATTGGCCTAGATAAGTCTAGATGTGAGACTGAATGGATGTGGAAATATACTACTGGCCATTAAAACTGCTACACCACGAAGATGACGTGCTACAGACGCGAAATTTAACCGACAGGACGAGGATGCTATGTTATGCCAATGATTAGCTTTCCAGAGCATTCACCCAAGGTTGGCGCCGGTGGCGACAACTACAACGTGCTGACATGAGGAAAGTTTCCAACCGATAGCTCATACACAAACAGCAGTTGACCGGCGTTGCCTGGTGAAACGTTGTTGTGATGCCTCGTGTAAGGAGGAGAAATGCGTACCATCACGTTTCCGACTTTGATGAAGGTCGGATTGTAGCCTATCGCGATTCCGGTTTAATGTATCGCGACATTGCTGCTCGCTTTGGTCGAGATCCAATGACTGCTAGCAGAATATGGAATCGGTGGGTTCAGGAGGGTAATACGGAACGCTGTTCTGGATCCCAACGGCCTCGTATCACTAGCAGTCGAGATGACAGGCATCTTATCAGCATGGCTGTAACGGATCGTGCAGCCACGTCTCGATTCCTGAGTCAACAGATGGGTACGTTTGCAAGACAACAACCATCGGCACGAACAGTTCGACGACGTTTGCAGCAGCACGGACTATCAGCTCGGAGACGATGGCTGCGGTTACCCTTGACGCTGCATCACAGTTAGCAGAGCCTGCGATGGTCTACTTAACGACGAACCTGGGTGCACGAATGGCAAAACGTAATTTTTCGGATGAATCCAGGTTCTGTTTACAGCATAATGATGGTCGCATCCGTGTCTGGTGACATCGTGGCGAACGCACATTGGAAGCATGTCTTCGTCATCGCCATGCTGGCATATCACCCGGCGCGATGGTATGGGATGCCATTGGTTACACGTCTCGGTCACCTCTTGTTCGCATTGACGGCACTTTGAACAGCTGACGTTACATTTCAGATGTGTTACGGCCCGTGGCTCTACCATTCATTCGATCCCTGCGAAACCTTCCATTTAAGCAGGATCATGCACGACCGCATGTTGCAGGTCCTGTACGGGCCTTTCTGGATACAGGGAATGTTCGACTGCTGCCCTGGCCAGCACATTCTCCAACTCTCTCACCAATTGAGAACGTCTGGTCGATGGTGGCCTAGCAACTGGCTCGTCACAATACGCCAGTCACTACTCTTGACGAACTGTGGTATCGTGTTGAAGCTGCATGGGCAGCTGTACCTGTACACGCCATCCAAGCTCTGCTTGACTCAATGCCCAGGAGTATCAAGGCCGTTATTACCGCCAGAGGTGGTTGTTCTGGATACTGATTTCTCACTATCTATGGACCCAAATTGCGTGAAAATCTAATCACATGTCAGTTGTCCAATGAATACCCGTTTATCATTTGCATTTCTTCTTGGTGTAGCAATTTTAATGGCCAGTAGTGTAATTAGCTCGCCGTATCGAGTGGTTCGACCAATCGTTTTCTTGTGGTTTTGGTTACAATCGTTCATTACCAGACTGTGTCTCAGTTTTATTCCAAGACTCTGGCCTGTCCCGTGAAATGTGAGTTTGTAGCATTCCTCTTGGTGCTGTTGGAAAAGGGTGAGCCATGTGGTGACTACGGAACCCAGATCCTCCTCTAGCAAAAATGTGATTGTTGCTGAGAAAAATATTTGCACCGCTTATAATCCTCCTTAAAGAAATAAACTTTTAACTTATCCTGATACTGTTAAAGCGAAATTGCCATAATTATAGTGTAGCAGTTGTATACTGCAGCCACAAGAGTGTGTATGTGTGGTGGTAAACATAGGAAGTGACTTAAAATTCTGGTGATGTGATTCATAATACTGGCGTATTCGCACTATAAAATTCGGCCCACAACGACAATTCGTTAGAAAGGAACGTAGGCTACTCCTACTAAACGAAGTTTCCCTGAAAAGTTTTCTTTAGCTGTTTCTCGGGATATTGCGTAGTATCCCACACTAATCCCAAGGATGTCCTACCGCTCATGAAAGACGTCGGTCTCTAGATGTCTGTCACAGAGCAGCACAAGACATCAAACGCTTAGTTAGATCATAGGGTGTCGAAGGCACATGGCCATCCTAGATGGAAATTGTCCACCGTGAGAAGCACTTTGCAGCCAAAAATTTATATTCCAATAGAAATTTTTGTGGTAGTTTGTATGGCCGTTTCGACAACGTTGAGCCATAGGTGTAGCGCACGGACACGAGTTCGGTTCAGATGGAGCGTTGGAGGAGAACGGTTTGGAGCATGGGAGCAGTTTAGTTGAAGTTTTGGAGGAATCAAGGTGTGTCTCTAGCCCAGCTTTGTAGCCTTATCAGTGTCTGTCACCGCCACTTGAACCACATTTTTCTGCTGACGGTTTTCCTTCCAATCGTCCAAGACTAGCTGCACCTCTCCTAGCCAACGAACCACGCGAGATCTGTTATCCATTCCGAAAAATTACTGCCATGCCTCTAGTGTTACTGGGCAAAACGCACTGAGAGTATCGCCAAGTGACGTGGCGTCTTAGTTAGCACACTGAAATCGCATTCGGGAGGACGTGATTGAAATCCCCGTCTGGCCATCCAATTTTAGTTTCTTGTGAATTCCCTGAATCGCTCCAGGAAAATATCGGGATGCTTCCTTTGAAAGGGCACGGCCGATTTCCTTCCACATCCTTGGAGCATTTCGAGCTACTGCTCCGTCTCTAATGATCTCGCTGTCGTCCGACCCCGGTAGCTGAGTGGTCAGCGCGACAGATTGTCAATCGATTCCCGGGTGGGTCGGAGATTTTCTCCGCTCCGGAACTGGGTGTTGTGTTGTCCTAATCATCATCATTTCATCCTCCTCGACGCGCAAGTCGCCGAAGTGGCGTCACATCGAAAGACTTGCACCAGGCGAGCGGTCTGCCCGACGGGAGGCCGTCGTCACACGCCATTACATTACATTACATTACATATCCGTGTCGACGCGACGTTAAATCCTAATCTTCATTCCTTACCTTTGCTCGCAGAAGTTTGCTCTCTGAGCAGATGGTCAATGTTTATTTCTCTCTGTCACACGATGAAAAGGTTTTATAATACTCTATTCTTAACCTGTTAATGTTACAACAAATTTCTGTAGCATATACTTAACTCACTTCTACGATTTTATGTAAAATGTAGAATGTTTTAATTTGTCTGTAGTAAGCAGCTTCGTGTCCGGACCAATGAGTTGGGTAAACCTCTTTAACACAAACGAACACTGGCAAATCAACCTACCAATTCAGATCTCAGTGTACAGAAAAACTGTTAGAGTTGAAATAAAACCTCAACAGAAAACTAAGAAGTTCTACGACAGAAATAATGCCCGTAATGGCTTTATTTAGTTCTTCAGCTGCATTTTTCCACCCACCGGCAACAAAATGGCAGCTATCGGAAGATAAACACCACCATATGTCATTAAAACAGCGCTGCTCGTATCAGTTTCATGAACCTGAATACCACAAATTGCACTACGATGTTCTCCACCAGAAGAATCTGGAAAGGCGCAAGATAAATTACGGTTGTGGCGGGCATTACGTTGTAATCTGAGAGGTATCTTTCTTTATCTCGCCGCGGCGGTCACGCAAGGAGAACGTTAAGGCGCGCAGCAGGTCGGCCTAGTGCAGGGTTGCGGAGAGGGAAGGCCCAATTACTGTGGGCAGCTGCGTGCTTGTTGCTGATTGGTCCGCCAGATCTTCCGCTAGAATGACGCGGCCTGCCGCCGGCACCGTCGGTGTTGCGACGCCGACGCTCCTGCTGAGATGACATCTGAGGGAACTTTTAAGAAACCCTCGCTAGCAATGATCTCCATTACCACATATAATGACCAGCCAAAAGATATGACCACCAGCTTAATGGCTTATTGGTCCGTCTTTGGAACGCAGTACAGAACCGATCCTCCACACCATAGATTCTACAAGTCGTTCGTATGTTTGTGGAGGTATGTGGCATTAGATGACCAAAGTTCGGCCCAGTAATGGGCTACTGATTTGCGTTCGCGATGGTACGATAGCGACCCAGATGGGTTCCATAGCACTTACATCAGTCGAATTGGGTCACCAAGACATTAACGTGAATTTACTATAATGCTCCTCAGACCGCTGTAACACGGTTCTGGCTCCTAGACGCGGCTAGAGATACTACTGAAGGATAACATCACAGTGACGTAGGACATCAAGCATGAAGGGATGCAGGTGGTCCGCAGCTGAAATGATGTCTTCGATTACTACCACAGTTCCCACGCAAGCGCAGGAGAACGTCTCCCGCAGCATAATACTACTACCACCAGCCTGTGTTCGTGGCGCGCTGCAAGTTTCGGCTAGCCATTCACCTCGGGAGGACGACGGTTCAATCCCGCGTCCGGCCATCCTGATTTAAGTTTTCCGTGACTTCCCTAAATCGCTTCAGGCAAATGCCGGGATGGTTCCTTTGAAAGGGCACGGCCGACTTCCTTCCCCATCCTTCCCTAATCCGATGAGACCGATGACCTCGCTGTCTGGTCTCCTCCCCCAAAACAACCCCCCCCCCCTCCCCCAACCACATTCACCTCGGTGACAAAGTTTGTGCAGACGACCATCGACATGGTGTAGCAAAAACGTGACTTACCCGTAGAACCGACACGTTTCCATTGATCGACGGTCGAATCCCTAAAGTCCCGTTCCCCACTACAATCGTAACTGACTACGTCGTCGTAGGTCAACATGTGAACACCTAGGGGTGGTCCGCTGCGAAGCTCCATCTTCAACAGTGTGCTGCGAACGGCGTACTCCGAAAAACTTGTGTGTGCACCAGCTCTACGCTCTTTCGGCAGATACTACAGATCACTATCTATCATACTTTACAGAGTAGGTAAGCCTCCGAATCCCACGTTCTGTGAAGAGTCCTGAACGTGTAACCACTTAACGCCTAGTGGTAGTTTCACTGTTCTGCCACCACTTTCCATAGACCCTCAAAACAGCAGCATATCAACATTCGACCAGCGTCGCCATTTTCGAGATTCTTGTTCTCAGGCTCTGTGTAATAATAATCTGTTCCGTGTCAGAGTCGCTTATTTCAATGGGTTTCCCTTCTTGCAGCCCTTATGTTCACTAGGGTTATCCCCCCCCCCCTCCCCAGCCGTCTCTGGTCCGCTTGAATACCGAGTGAAGTGCCCGCATTGCCAACAGGCGTCATCCATCTTCGCGGTGAAAAGTGTGTAACACCATAACTCTAGTGCTCTACTGATTTATTTTGCTTTTGTTTCATTTAATGTTACATCGATGAGCTTCTGTAAATATGTTTGATTGAATCCATAACACAAAATTGTATACTCCTTTCTTTGTAAAAACTTTGGATGTCATGGTTTGATTCTATGCAATGTAGTATATCTGTCATTTAAATTCTTTTGTCCCGCTTGGAGGGAGACAAAACTTACTGTATATATTTGGAATTTGTTTAAATAATTTTGTTTAGGACTACCTATATGTGCAAATGATATGTTTTGTTTAAAATGATTGTTTGCTGTTATGTAAACTGCTGACCTTCAATTAGAATTCTTAGTTATCTTGTGTCTAAGAGATAGTGTGGTTCCCCTCTGGAACGGAACTGAGTAGCGCGCGCAAATTGTGGTTGACGAAGGTAGAAAAGGTGGCACAAGAGACAGTCGGGGACGAGCTACCAAACTGTGAACTGCCAATGCAAAAGTTGTATATTGTGCTGGTTCCAAGTGAGACTTTTCCTGCCGCTTTCCAATGCCTCGGATGGATGGACAGAGAGCTGGAATTATTCTGAAATTGGTATCTATCATCGACACCAAGAAATGACAGATTCCAGTAATTCTACCTGCAATTCCACCTACCAACATGCAATCGCCACCACATTGCGCATCCATGTACCTACCTTGATTTTTTCCCTATCACAACACCTCTCAGGTTCCTCTCAATTTGAACTATGATTACCGAGTGTCCTAGTTTGTGGAAAAAATGAAAGCCTCAAAGCCCAATATTTAATCAAATAATGTTGTTTGATCTTTGGTAAGAAGAGAATATTCAGATTTACTGTGGATTTAGTGAAATTGTGGGAGGTAGTAAATGTAGTCTTGTGAAACCCTCCCATTGATGGAAACAGTCCAATTTAAAGTATTTTTTGGAGTTTCAAAGTCACCTATTTAATCATTTACTTGAAAGTAGAAGATTGTGGTAATAAAGACAATTTGCTGTTTCTTCCAAAAATTAAAATTCTTAAAACTGAGGCTTATAAAGTTTTGCTTAGGTAACGATCATAGTGCTGCCTGTAGTAAATTTTAAAAGGTGAGTCAGTTTCTTGTAAACTGTCAACATTGTGTCTCACTGAAGTAAAAGTCGTGAATTACAGTTGTGGAAAGTTGGATGCTTGCTAAGAACTTGTTTCTTTTGGGTATTGAAAGTGCATATTAATAGTGTAAAAAGATCCACAGGTTATCCTTTACCACTACTTATGAAAACAATAATTTCTTTATTCAAAAGACAGTGAGAAGTAACCTGTTAGGCAATTCCATATAACTTTCATTCTAAATAGAATAGTATTTAGTTGAGAGATATTTAACCTATGACCAGTTTATAATTTTGCAGTGAACTACATTTATAATTTTATGTCAGCTAGGAAAAATGTTTGAACAATAATACTGAACCTATGTCCAATTTATGATTCTGCAGTGAATATTAATAGTAATGTTATAAACTTATTCGGTTTGAATAAGCCCTGAAAGTAATAGTGTTTCGTCATCTGTTATATTTATGCAAATAGTCTGTCTTGTTCTGTCAGCTTCCAATCTTAACCGTGAACATATCCAGGTGTCAGAGTTCATTGCACTCGTGTGTGGCAAAATACAGTTTGTGTTTGTCGGTTAAATTTACTACTAACTACTTTCTTAAACAAGAACGTTAATCTTTCTCTTGCCTAATTAGGCTGGCGACCGTTTTCCTTATTTTTTTTAAACAGTGTAGCTAGGTAGAACATTATTTGTTATTGTTTGAACATTTACGTAATTCTGACTTTCACTTCCGATAAGCCACCTCCGTTAGGTACAACGCGCACATTATAACAAAATTCCTCTCAATTTCACAACCTACCTCCAACTTTAAGGTTATGGTACATTAGTAGCGGACAGGAGTGTTATACGTGGTCATAATTTTTTGGCTGTTCAGTGTACATATCCGTACACTCATTTTTAACATCTGCCTCTATTTACGTTCCGCAAAAATGAAGAGGCGCCTCTCTAAACCTGGTCGTGAAACTGTGTCATTTCTGTCCAGTGTGACACCAGGAAATGTCTGGGTGGGATCAACCTCCAAATCAAAGAAAGGGTGTGGCACATCGAAAAGCAGCTCAAGTTAATCAAGTTCTTCACTCACAATTCACTGACAATTCACTGTAATAGTGTCATCACAAAACCGGTACCGAGCGAGGTGGCTCAGTGTTTAGCAGACTGGTCTCGCATTCGGGAGGACGACGGTTCAATCCCGCGTCCGCCCATCCTAATTTAGGTTTTCAGTGGTTTCACTAAATCGCCTGAGGTAAATACCGGAATTGTTGCTTTGAAAGGGCTCGGCGGACTTCCTTCCCGATCCTTCCCTATCTGATGAGACCGATGACCTCGCAGTTTGGTATCCGCCCCCCCCCCCCACCCGAATCAGCCCAACAAAATGGGTTGGAAAGTTACACTGTATGTGAAGATGTTACTGACGTTTCTCCATTTACATTTTGCATATAATTTCGGTGTTCCATACTGATTATCAAGGGTCTACAAAATAAGTTAATGATTGCACAAATTCTTCAATCCATATTGCATTGTTTCATATAAGCTTCAGTACTTGCCCTGTACTACCATTCGTCAACATTCACCATTGTTGCAGTCTTCTTCTTTCAGGTCCTTCTCGCTCATCCTTCCAATTGTTCCCGTGCTCCTTGTTGTTGTCTGCGGCCTGCACTTCCTTCCCCCGGGTGGCGAACATTCCAGGGTGGCTTTTGTGAATCGTCCTTGCTCCATTCGCCATAAATGCCCATATTCAGCGCACGACTGGTTGTTCCATATCAATTATTTCCTCTGTTCTTCTCCTCCTCTATGTTGTGGGCATGCTGGCTCCATTCCTTACTCCATCCATCTCTACTGCCTGTGCTCTGCTTCTTTGCCGATCGCAGAATCCCTACTCCTGCATCATATATTGAAATCACGAAAGGCATGCAATAAATACCTCCAACTACCGTGTCGGGTGTAGTGCACCACCTGGAAATGGCGTAGACTCACCAAGTTCTTGCAGAAATACTGAGGCACGCTGTTTCTACAGCCGTCGATATTCGTGAAAGAGTTGCCGTTGCAGGATTTGTGCAAGCACTGTCCCCTCGATTAAGTCCGATAAATGTACAAAGGTATTCATGTCGGGCGCTGTGGGTGGCCAGATCATTCGCTCGAATTGTCCAGGGTGTTCTTCAGACCAATCACAAACAATTATTGCCCGATAGCATGGCGCAATGCAAGAATTCTATCGTTTCTTGGCAAAATGATGTCCATGAATGTCTGGATAGGGTCCCCAAGTATCCGAACGTAACCATTTCCAGGCAAAGTTCGGTTCAGTTCGATGTAAAGACAGCCGAGACCATTATGGAGCCACCACCAGTTGCACAGTGCCTTGCCGGCAACTTGGGTCAACGCCTTCGTCGGATCTGCACCCCACTCGTACCCTACCGTCTGAAATCGGGACTCATCTGACTGGACAACAGTTATCCAGTCTTCTAGGATCCAACCGATATGGTCACGACCCCAGGAGAGGCGCTGCAGGCGACTTGGATTACAAAGTGCCGCCAACCCCTAAAAATTAATAATGACAAACAACTCCGCTGTTTCTAGAGTTAATAGTTATCTTAATGTGTGGCTCACTATTTTAAAATGGTTCAGCGATCCCCATAAGGCAAACCAGCACAGTGGCACTCGACATGGAGATGACCGGTTGTGAGGATCAAATTTTCACCAGTAGTGTTTAACCGCCATAATGGATCTTGATCATCAAACTTTGCGCCAGTGTAACTGATCAAATTCCAAATCCCTGCCCAATTCCTCATGAAGCGATTGTGACGATCTCCTCGGAAATTTATATCATGCTCGGCGGTCGCCTTGGCACTGTTTGAGAGGAGAACGCTATGGTATGGCACGTCTTAAAGTAACGACATCGCAGGATGTATGAGTCGGATATGTGTCCATCCATTTGTGAAGCCGGTCTGCTGGGAGCGGTTTCCGGCGGGCGGCAGGGCGCGCGCTCCACAGCTGTATTTCTAGAAACGACCGTTGGACAGCCAGGCGGTTCCTACCACACGCTACCCCTCGAAAGGAGGGACTTTTTCAAACGGCCATTGTAACCGTCACCTACAGCCACGGTACGATATTCTGCGGTCTTAAACTACAACTAATAAGCGAAGTGACGTATCTGACTTGGGTTCTTTTTTGAGACATCAGTCTTCTGTCTGGTGTGACGTGGCCCGCCACGCATTACTCTCCTGTCCCAACATATCAGCTGAGAGTAGGAATTGCAACCTACGTTCTCAATTAAGTGTTGGATGTATTCCAATCTCCATTTTCCTCTGCAGTTTTTGCCTTCTACAGATCACTCTAGTACCACTGAAATTATTCCCTGAAGTCGTAACTGAGGTCCTATCATCATGTGTCTTTTTCTTATTAGTGTTTCCATATGTTATTTCCCTTGCCGATTTTCCAGAGGAACTCCTCATTCCTTAAGTTATCAGTCCACATAATTTTCAACACTGGTCTGTAGCATTGCATCTCAAAGGCTTCAGTCCCGATGTTCCCACAGTTGGGTTGGGGTTGGGTTGTTTTGGGGAAGCAGACCAGACAGCGTGGTCATTGGTCTCATCGGATTAGGGAAGGACGGGGAAGGAAGTCGGCCGTGCCCTTTGAAAGGAACCATCCCGGCATTTGCCTGGAGCGATTTAGGGAAATCACAGAAAACCTAAATCAGGATGGCCGGACGCGGGATTGAACCGTCGTGCTCCCGAATGCGAGTCCAGTGTCTAACCACTGCGCCACACCGCTCGGTGTTCCCACAGTCCATGCTTCACTACCAAACAATGCTCAGAAGTTTCTTCCTCAAATTAAGGCCTGTGTTTGATACTAGTAGTCTTCACTTGGCCAATGCTCTTCTGTTTTTATGTCCTCTTTGCTTCGTCCATTATGAATAATTTTGCTGCCGCGGAAAAGGATTCCTCAATTTCATCTACGTCGTCATGTCCAATTCTGATGTTAAGTTTCTTTCTGTTCTCAGTATTGCTGCTTCTCATTACTTTCGTCCGTATTAGAGTTTCACTTGGTCTATATACAATACTCACTCGACTGTTGATTCCATTATATATACTGTAGATCTTCTTCACTTTCAGTCAGGATGGCAATGTCATCAGCGAATCTTATCATTGATATCGCTTCACCCTGAATTTTGATCCCACTCTTGAAGCTTTATTTAATTTCCGTCATTACTTCTTTGATGTACAGATGGAATAGCAGGGTGATAGATTACATCTCTCTCTTACACCCGTTCTAATCCGAGCATTTCTTTTTTGGGCTTCAACTCTTATTGTTCCCTGAATGAGATTTTCACTCTGCAGCGGAGTGTGCGCTGATATGAAACTTCCTGGCAGTTTAAAACTCTGTGCCCGACCGAGACTCGAACTCGGGACCTTTGCCTTTCGCGGGCAAATGCTCTTCTGTAAAGTTTGGAAGGTAGGAGACGAGATACTGGCAGAAGTAAAGCTGTGAGACCGGGCGTGAGTCGTGCTTCGGTAGCTCAGTTGGTAGAGCACTTGCCCGCGAAAGGCAAATGTCCCGAGTTCGAGTCTCGGTCGGCCACACAGTTTTAATCTGCCAGGAAGTTTCATATCAGCGCACACTCCGCTGCAGAGTGAAAATCTCATTCTGGAAACATCCCCAAGGCTGTGGCTAAGCCATGTCTCCGCAGTAACCTTTCTTTCAGGAGTGCTAGTTCTGCAAGGTTCGCAGGAGAGCTTCTGTAAAGTTTGGAAGGTAGGAGACGAGATACTGGCAGAAGTAAAGCTGGAAGACCGGGCCTGAGTCGTGCTTCGGTAGCTCAGTTGGTAGAGCACTTGCCCGCGAAAGGCAAAGGTCCCGAGTTCGAGTCTCGGTCGGGCACACAGTTTTAATCTGCCAGGAAGTTTCATATCAGCGCACACTCCGCTGCAGAGTGAAAATCTCATTCTGGAAACATCCCCAAGGCTGTGGCTAAGCCATGTCTCCGCAGTAACCTTTCTTTCAGGAGTGCTAGTTCTGCAAGGTTCGCAGGAGAGCTTCTGTAAAGTTTGGAAGGTAGGAGACGAGATACTGGCAGAAGTAAAGCTGGAAGACCGGGCCTGAGTCGTGCTTCGGTAGCTCAGTTGGTAGAGCACTCGCCCGCGAAAGGCAAAGGTCCCGAGTTCGAGTCTCGGTCGGGCACACAGTTTTAATCTGCCAGGAAGTTTCTTATTGTTCCCTCTTGGTTCTTGTACCTACTATATTTTAACCGTCTTTCCTTATAGCTTGCTCCTATTTTTCTCTGACTTGCAATCATCTTGCACCATTTGACGTTGTCGAACGCGTTTTCCAGGTGAAAAATTCTTTGAATACGTCTTAACATTTCTTCAGTCTTTTTTTCGTTACCAACTGAAACGTCGGAAGTGCCTCTCTTGAAACTTTACTTTTCACTAAAGCCAAGCTGATAGTATACATCAGATCGTAAACATTCTTTTCCATTCTCCTGTATTTTACTCTTGTCAGCAACTTGGATGCATGAGCAGTTAAGCTGTTTCCTGGGATAATGCTCGCACTCTTATTGTCTTCAGTATTGTGTGGATAACATTTTCTCCGAATGTTTATGGTATATCGCCGGTTTCATGCATTCTACATACCTATGTGAATAGTCGTTTTGTTGCCACTTTCCCCATTGACATAATGAAAAATAATAAACAAATAAATATAAGAAATAAATAATAAAAATGACAGGAAAATTAATAATGAAGGGAGACGTATTTCTCGAGTAGAAAATAATAAAGTATTATTGTGTTTGCAATGAGAGGAAAAGTCCCAGCTGATGGGGTAGGGTGGCAGAGTGTGATTGGGGTGTGGATCTGGCGATCTCATATTAGCCTACTTTGAAATCGGAAAGCTGGAGGCAATACGGAAGCATGCCTGCCAAAAACCGTGAAATAAGACCTTATTGTTAGCAGTACCCTAACGGACAACGGGTGTGTCCCAGGTGCGACAAATCGGAATGAATACTACGCTCCATCCAAGTCCGATGGCACTCAGACGTGTGTGTGCGTGTGTGTGTGTGTGTGTGTGTGTGTGTGTGTGTACAGCATATACGAAAATTATGTATGGGATGTTTATATTTAGTTACAGGAACAGCATGTATAAATGTGAATGTCTTATACTTGTCGTAGCCAGAAACTTTCATCGGTGTTATGTGCTGACAAAGAAATAAATTACAGAATGAGATTTTCACTCCGCAGCGGAGTGTGTGCTGATCTGACAGGAAGTTTCAAAGAAATAAATATCCATATTGTTCTCAGGTAACAAATGTTTTACTTTGCCTTATGGGAAAATCATTATAAGGACTCGCTGAAAGAAATGCAGCTTCACTGTATGGACTTTGACATGACAGTTATCCGAAGTTGTTGTCGGTCTTTTGTTGATGATGTAGGGGTAACAGATTTGTGCAGAACTTAATTTGTTTACATTATATTGTCCTATCGTTATCTTTTAACACTGACTTAATGAATTTGCACGCTCATAAATTGTGGTGGAAGTGAGCGAAGGAAGTAATGGAGCTCAGACGTTACGACCAAGAAATAAAAGAGAGTAACCATACATCCTAGTTTCGCACTCTCCTTTCTCTCATCACCATATAACACAAATACCAAACTACGCTATACACATACCAACTACAGTCTCCTTAAATTAATACAACTCAGACACACCGCGAGGAAAGAAACCTGTGTGCGCAGAGTAAGGAAACCTCCCAATTTTTTACCTTCTTTGTTTTGGAACGCTTCGGATGAATGGTACTCTTCTAAAAGAAATGATAAAGTTGTTAAGAATTTCTACATATATGTACATTGATTATGAAGCAGGTTGTCGATTAAAGAAGACTGAGCACAAGGAATACACTACGTCACTCTGACTACCTCTGCAAGTAAATAACATTGCTGCTGTTAACTTATACCAGCAGAAACTAAATCGTTATCGAACAGTGCATGCCAAGGAAGTAGACAAAATGGAACATTTATTGTGTAGTTATAATTTTAATTTGTCTCTGAATTTGGAAAGATTTTATTCCTATAGGTAACTTTTCCTCACATAATATCGGATTTAGTCTGGAGACTTTTCGTCTTTGTGTGCAACTTTGTCGCTCATTGAATAAAGCAATTCCATTTAAAGCATCATATTCTTAAATCTGTGTCACTTTTTTGTTTCACGTTTGCGGACACTACTGAATTCTAAACAATGTGTATAATTCCACTGTGATATTTAGATATTTTCAGAGTCTTTTGTGCTTTACTGTTGTGTCCTCGTGTTCGCAGATCATGTGCGTTCTATAGTTCATAAAACGTCTTTATATTGTCGATGAATAGTAAACAAACTACATGAGCGACTTTCATCGTCCAAACAGATCAGAATCAGACCAGTATCTGGCAGAAAACTGTTTGGAACGAAAATATTACTCTGAAAACTTGTAAACGAATTCTTCAAGTAAAGTTGCAGTGACAGGGATTCAGTTACGTTCGTGAGAGCACGATTAGTTTCAACGATTCTACTTTTACATGCTATATAACGACTGAGGTGAAAGCTATGTTGGAGGACGCTGTACATACCAGAGTGAGGTAGCATGGGGAAAGCGTCAGCGCGCAACAAGGAGACAGTTAAATCGTATTCTTATTCCCTATTAATCGCAAGTGATTCCTTAGCTAAACGCCCCAGACATAAAAAAAGCAAACTGGCCTCAAAAATTGCATTTACGATTTGGACACTGTAACCTTTCAGTCCACATATCCGCGTGCGATTCATCCCTGTTACATTCTTTGATCCCTCACCCCTTCGACCTCTCGACCCCTCGCAACGTGGTTGCACTGCTGTGGTCCTGGGTCCGCCGGCCATCGTTATTGAAATGTATTTTCTGTCCAGTGTTAATGAAAAGCAATGGGGCCTGGTTGTTAAAATTCCAGCGAACATACGGACGCACTTTTCAGTTATTGGGAGAGTAAATACCCGCAGCTGTAAACTGTTCATGGTGCTACGTAAAATTAACGATTCAATCGAAATGCCATTTTTCTTGCGAAACGTTACAATACGGACAAAAGATGCTTTTAAACTACGCAAACTGGAATTTCTTTTTCTTTTGCAGTAAGTCTGCCAATCTTTCTGAGCATAGACTAAAAGAGAACTCGGACGATGTATGAAGCTTTTGTAAAAAAAAAAAAAATCCATTGTTCTGTCAGATAAAAAGCAATTAGTAAAGAAAGCAAATTTACTGCTGTTTTTCAACGCCGTGTTTACAGCTCCGTGTTTTTCAAAGCGCTGAACTGTTACATTTCGATGATAGGACACCTGTCGTTATTCACTGTATGGGGAGGGTTCCTACCACACCTCGCTGCAAGTTTCAGCTGATTACAAATATTTTAAATTTGTGTCTCATCATCCGATACCATAGGCCACACCATTCGGTTGGATTCCACCTGGAGGAAGGCGTTCCCTACATGGGGACGGTGTGCCCATTCGTTACTGTCTTGGAAGACGAACACACTGACACAGTGTTTTGTGTAGGACTGGACAGCCGGCTAGGCGATCTTCTCCTGACACCCAACAGTCCTCAAGTAATCCACAAAAGCTATGAGCGGCGTGAGATTTCCTTACATATTACCGACCCAGAACGTAACTGAAACTCCTCCACGCTGTGCCATGATACTGCATGCCATATGTATACGTCGTCTACATCAAAATTTGGCAGAGGATGCTCCCGATACGACCATACTTCTCTGTTCCATTCGCGAAATGTGTGTGGAGAGAGCCAAGACTGATTGTCTATAAACTTCGTTATGAACACTAGTTTTTCTGGGATAGGAGGAAGGGCAGCATCGGTCGTGAATGTTTTGTTGCAGGTCGATTTCAGCTTCGGTGTAGCTATTTTCAGTGCAGTTATATCCGTGACGTGATGACTCATTGTAAATATAATAGTACATGCTACCTCTTGGGATTAGAGATAACAAACATAAATTATGCACGTGGAGTTACATTTACGACGAGTCGTCATGGCTTGGATGTAATTCCGTTGAAGCTGAAATCGATCTGCTGTAAACAAATTAAAAATTTACGACTGATGCTGTCCTTCCTGTTGTCTTGGATCTCATTAATACGGTCGTGGAGCACTATTTTCCCGATTGGGAACAAACCTGAATATTATGTCTTATTTTCCGGTTGTGATCATTTAGTTAGACATGTGTGAGATGCTCTCGGAATTTCAGCAGTAATAGTTCATCCTTCTCAGCGTCTTAATTTAATCGTTGCAGCGCTAAATGTCTTTCTTCTTCTTCTACGTGATCAGGCCCAGTGGACCGCTCGCTGCTACAAGTTCCCTCCTCAACCGTATTCTGTCCATTGCTGCTATCTGCCATCCGTCCACATCTATTGAAGCTTGGTTTAAATCTTCATGGAGGCAACCTGTTCAACTCTTCTTGGGTCTCCCTGGGGGTCTCTTTCCTGTAGGTGTGAAATCCAGTAGCTTCCGAGTCCATCTGTGATCATCCATCCGGTGCTGTAGATGCCAAATATAAAGTTTTGAACATTGATGCAGTTTACAAATACATTTCCAACACTTATACAGTAAGTCTCAGTCTCAATCATCTATGACTGATCACATTCCATATACACCAGACCCACAGAAGATTTATACGACTTTCAGTACGTAGCTGTCCAAGTTCGAAGACCATAGATACCTTTCTTTATTACTAGCTGACTATCTGGCATTGTCCGGGTATGTATTTATTCCAGTTTTGTTATTCTATCTTCTCCTTCCCTCTCCTCTGACTGTCCCCTCACCCCCCCCCCCGTGTCGTTCTCTATCTCCCCCTTTCTCTGTCCACCTCCTTCTTACCCCATTCTCTGTCAATCTCCTCCTGCTCCACTCTCTGTCCATGTGGTGCTCCTCATGCTCTCTTTACACCTGCTCCTCCCTCCTCTGCCCATCCGTTCCCTCCTCTCTGTCCATCTCCTCCCCCTCCCTCAAAGTACATCTCCTTCTGTCCCCTCCATCTCTTTTTCATTTTATCTTTCTTCCTCTGTCCATCTCCTCCTTCCCATCTCTCTACGCATCTCCTCCTCCTCTTCCCTCATTCCATCTTCCATCTCTGCCTTCCCTGTCCATCACCTGCTCCCTTTACTTACTCTGCCCCCCCCCCCCCGACACCTTACTGTCCATCTCCTCCTCTCCCTTCTCTCAGCAAATTTCCTCCTCCTCCCTCTCTATCTGCCTTCTCTTCTTCTCTTTCTCTGTTTCTCTGTGCATTTTTCCGTATCTATATCCCTCTCCTTCCTTCCCCCTCCCCGTGTCTCTATCTCTTCCTTCCCCCTCCTTCCCCCCCCCCACCCCAACCCGTGGTAGTCTCTCTGCACCATCAAGCTGCCCTCTAAATTGCACACCATGAAATTTGCAACCACTGAAATTACACTGAGAAGAGGTAGAAGGAGGGTCCACTAATCCCCTGTCCTAGCTCCGCGGTCTGACCAGCAGGTAGAAGAGCCGAGGGCCCGTGCTGACCGAGCCCTATCTGGTTTCCTGATGAGGACTGGAGATGCTCCAATAAGAGCTGTAATGTCTCACTTTCTGCTATCCGAAGCGTTTATAGCTCTTTAATTTTTGATCCTAATCAATAATGATTTTTTACTTATAACCAGATCTTCAGAAAACACAATGGAAAACATTAAATCCGAATTACAAACACATATCTCTATTACACTGCAAAGCGTGCTTTAAAATAAAATACGGTCTATCTCCGTGGACCAGTTAGTGGTACATGTAATGTGCATAAGATGCGTTCTCGTTCTAACGAGAAGTTCATTTTTCATGTATACATTATGAACCAGAGCTTCACCGACAAATATCGCTGGTTGTCCAGGGTTATTTTCCGACTATTTTAGTATGACAGTGGTCTTCAGTGGATCGCTGCAGAGTAATTATATTTCGTTTCTTTTCTTGCGCCTTGTACCGGTATTTCATTGAAAATACCTGCGCAACACTGACAGTGGAGACGATGTGCGCTCTGTGTCTTGTTTGGAAACAAACTTATTCCATTCACTCAAAGTTCTTACAACTGACAACAGGAAGACAACTTTCCTCTTGGTCCTCAAGCTTGCATTTAGTACTGCTCGGTCCAGTCTCGGGTTGGTTTTTCCAGCTATGGTTGCATGTGTACACAACGGTATGGGAATGTTTAATCATGCAGAATTGGCCGATATGCATGTCGTCTATGGGTTCACTAAACACAATGGAAGAGCTGCACGGTGACGATATGCCCAGCTGTTCCAGAGCAATGGCTACCCTGCAACAGCAGTTTTTCATCTGTACATAGGCACCCTTGAATAAGCCTATTCTTTCGCGTTACTACGTTTTGGTGATTCCATATTACAACGATTTTCACTGTTGCGAAACTATTTTCCCAGGAAGGAAGATTATTCTAGCAACAAAGTCTGTTATTACTTCCTGACGCTCAACCGGAACCAACGGTCTTTATACCAAAACGCTCAGAAGATATTGCTGAACAAAATGGAGTTTTGTCGAAGGAATTCTGGTTCATTCTGTACAGGTGACATGAGTTGCAGGATTGCGTCGGATGTTTTGTTAAATTACAGCTGTTTATTCCGCACGCACGCACGCGCACGCGCACACACACATACACACACACACACACACGCACACTCCGGCCGTCTCCCAGCAGCCACACCACACTATTTCTGACGAAACATTCAGAAGAATTAGCGCCACAACAAACACAAGACCAACAGTGAACAAGTGAACAGCCGCAATAACGTAACACGTCTCACTGAGTATGGAGTCAGAGGTGTCTGCTCAGATCATGTTTCACCACATTTTGTTAAAGTGCATGTGGAAGTGAACTAGTGAGCGAAAAGTTTGGAAAAACTCTGTGGAAACAGTGGACTCAACACTAGTTGATACAGACACCAGCCAGAGGCACAAAACAGGACGGAAAATGTAAGTACATAAACGCACATAACCTCTACCCACGACACTGCTCTACACAAATACGCAATAATTTTCTTCGTGGCTAGTTTGCAGATGACATGCTGTCAAAGAAAACAAGACGAAAAAGAGCACAAAAAACCGATGTATAAAAATGCAGCTCACTTAGCGATGAAATTTTTAGGTGAGCGCCTAAGCAAAACAAAGCAAATAGCAAATATTGTAATTCTTAGGATTAGAAGAGTTAAACTGTCATAAATTTGATATTGTGTTTTACAGAAATAAAAATTTGACCCACAGAAGATACCTGGGTAAATATAAATAATCTAACTGAGTTTGCATAAGGCGGATTTTCAAAACAACCCAATTTTTAAATCTCAAACATGGAAGAATGTCAAGAGGAGCTTTAAATGATAGTAAAATGAGTATGTCATGAACTATGTGTCGTACAACGATATAATTTTTCAGGTACTTACAAGGGTACGTGTGAATACTGGCTGCAAAATGCCTTTCGAATACAGTCAGTAGTGAAGAAATAACAAAGTAAAATGTCACTCTTGATGTGGCAGTTCTACTGCATCAGTAGCGAAAGTGGCGTGAGCGATAAAATGTTTTCTTTTCGTCATTACGTAGGAGTAGTCAGTGAGAACAAGCTTCGTCAGGATTTGAAATCATGTGTACGGTTCGTTGCAACCAACTAACTGCTGTCATTGTCAAATAGTGCATTAATAGAATCTTAGAGCCGCGCGGGATTAGCCGAGCGATCTCAGGCGCTGCAGTCATTGACTGTGCGCTGTGCGGCTGGTCCCGGCGGAGGTTCGAGTCCTCCTTCGGGCATAGGTGTGTGTGTTTGTCCATACGATAGTTTAGGTTAAGTAGTGTATAAGCTTAGGGACTGATGACCTTAGCAGTTAAGTCCCATAAGATTTCACACACATTTGAACATTTTTTGAAAATCTTGGAATTCGCCTGTTTACTCACCCCCCCCCCCCCCCCCCCACACCCCCCCTGCTTTGAGGGATACACAGTTCCTATACTCCCGGCGATTCTTTTCAGAAAGTAAGAGACATGTCTAACAAGTTTGGATGAAATGGGTCCAGTGGTTTAGGAGGACATGTGAAACATCACTCTAGGAATATGAGGATGCCCCATGCACCACTGAGCGCAGGAGAAATGTGTGCAGACGAAGACAGCAATCCACACATAATTGGACGAAGAAAACATGTACTCGTTCTGTAATCTGGCCACAGACTGGGATGTCAGTGAATGGCTGTAAATAGGAGCTGGTGCAGAGATTGATTATCTTAGTACGGTAGACGACGGATTTATTTAATTAGAAACTATGATTCACATTGTTCTGCTCAGTCGCAATATACATTGTGTTGCACAATTCCCACTACAGCCTTATTGGGGTTTCAGATGGGACTTAGCACATAACGTTCTGATAAGGAACCTGCGCCAAGAAAAATACCGTCGGGATATAAAGTAAGTCTGAAAGTCGGTTCAGAGCTGACGTCTGAGGATGCGCACACAGTGAAAGCAATGAGCTCCCACGCGCGTGTTCTACTAGAGCCCAAGGCATGGTCAGCGTTTGGAGTGCTTGTCGGGTTCTCTACAACGTGACGAACGACTTCCTCTTCAAAGTCGAGAGTGTGACGCAACTGACGCATCTGTGGAACACCATAGTCAATCCCCCTAGTTCGCCAACGTACCAGTTTCTCGCAATCTTTGTTCTAGTCGAGCGATAATGGTATGTGATGTCCTGAGTGCAAAAGCGACTGACGACGGTGCCCTCTTCTCTGTGTCCGAAGCGGAGTGTTAAACAGTGTGAAATCTTGAAACTTATTTTATGTCCAAATGGTACATTCCTAGACAAGGAACCCTGATCCAAACTTCATCTAAATTCCCTCTAGGCCAACTAGCAGCTTCCCGCGTCCGGGTTCCCGGGTTCGATTCCCGGCGGGGTCTGGGATTTTCTCTGCCTCGTGACGACTGGGTGTTGTGTGATGTCCTTAGGTTAGGTTTAAGTAGTTTTAAGTTCTATGGGACTGATGGCCATAGATGTTAAGTCCCATAGTGCCCAGGGCCATTTGAACCATTTTGATCCAACTAGCAGCCAGTAATAGAAACTGTGAAACACCCGGTAATACATGAAAGATATTTTTATGCCAACAGAAGCTGCTTCTATACAATACTATGTTCTGCTGCAACTAACTTCGGCATAGCGTCGTTATCGCACCAGATTTACAGCTGCGCACCTCAGACTACCCAAACTAGGTGGCAGAAACAATAATGATGGAAATACACTTATGTCGACATAATATTAGTAATGTCGATGATAAGGGTGATAGTCGTGTTCTTTAAAACTTGTGTGGTATATGAGCGTATTTTTGATACCTTCTAATGAGTAATGCTTTATTGTGATGAGACCAGCTTCGAAATAACGACAAAAACTGCCAGAACTTAGTTTTATAGCTGCGGTTATCCATCACAACTCTTAGAAATAACAATATTGGAGATATGAGTGTGTGTACATGGTAATAACAATGTCGATGACGTAAGCGATAGTAATACTTATGGTAGTAGAAAATAGGGCCCATGGTTGAATACTAAGCAAAGCTCCTGGTGGTCCAATCAGGATAGACCGACTGCCGTGTAATCCTCTACCAATGGTGTCACTGTTTGTGGTATTTAAGGGGGGAGGGGGGCGTGTGGTCAGCACACTGCTCTCCCAGCCGTCGTCGGCTTTTTTACCTTGAGACCGCTATTTCTGATTCAAATAGCTCGGCAGTAGGCTTCACAAGGCTGAGTGCACCCGGTTTCAATCCTCCCACCAAGGAAAAATCTCTCGCCTTACCAAGTACCGACCCCAGATCCTCCACATACAGCAAGACACGCCGATTACTGAGCTACAAGTGCAGACTAGAATAACAGATAATATACTGTAATACAGACTACATAAATAAATACATATTATAAGATCTATGGATCTATGTATGTTTCAAATTTCCTCCTAAGCCACTGGACTGATTTGAACCAAACTTGTTACACCTCTTCCTTTCTGCAAAGAATTGCCGTGCGCATTTACTTAGTTGCAAGGAACTTTACACATAATTTCAAACATTTACGAAACTTGTCCTCCCTGACAAGCCCCCCAAAATGATGAAAAGAAAACATTTTATCGCTTAGTCCCCTTTCGCCGTTCATACAGTAAAACTGCCGCATCAGGTATGACGTTTTAATTTGTTATTTCTTTACTACTGACTGCGTTGCAGACAGTATTCACACGTACCACTATAAGTACCTGCGAAATTATATCGTTGTACCACACATAGTGCAACATCGTGCCCGACGTTTGAATTTATTACATCTTGGCTACAAACTGTATTCGCAACACATTTCGCAGGCAGTAGCCACGTCTGCCGCGGCTCTCAGGTACAAAATTAAATCATTGTACAACACATATCTCAGGAGATATGACACCATGAACATAGACCTGCTTGAAAATGAAGCTGCAGCGTCAGATTCGCTAGAATTACAGCTGAATACGTGTGAAACATGTAGAACATATGTGAGCTGTGTGTATGCGGGTAAAGCCATTGATAAAAAGCTCCTCTCGAACACCTGGATCGATCTCACTCACACTTTATACACATATTACTTACAATCTGGACAGACATAAGTGGGGGCAAGAACCAGCAACCTTCTATGAGGGTGGGGATAATAGATGTATGAAAACTGCATCAAGTGAAATTTGAACCCAACCAGAAATCCATGAAATTTACACCCAGTTTACCTAGAAACTACCCGCTCACTACGTCACGGCCTCCCTGCACCCCGAGTCCTCGCTCACTTTATCCCTCCAGCCGCAGTGGGGTTCTGCGCGGCCCTGTTAGAGCTGCGTCGACGCCGCCACCCAAATAACCAACGTGAACAAAGTATCCTACTGCCGACAGAGCTGCAAGAGCGCCACCAGTTGTCGACATAATGCACTACGATATTTCCTGTTAAGTACACATATGACACTGCTTCTACTTTTTGTAACCTTTATATCCAACTCTCTTTTTATGGTACATCTCTACACCTACATCTAAATAACTACTCCGCAATTCATACATAAGTGTCTGGAAGAGGGTTCATTGAACCACTTTCACACTATTTCTCTATCGTTCCATTCTCGAACTGAGCGCAGGAAAGACGAACACCTAAGTCTTTCTCTACCAGCTATGTTTTCTTTCATTTTATTATGATGATCATTGGTCACTGAAACTTTGCGAAGAGATCAAACCGCAATGAAGATTGTCTTTCATTTAATGACTGCCACCACAAATTGCGTGTCATATCCGTGGCTTTCTCTACTGTTTCGCGATAATACATATCGAGCTACCCTTCCTCGCACTTTTTCGATGTCCCATACCGCAAAGCAGTACTCTGCCAGAGGATGGACAAGCGTGGTGTGGGGAATCTCTTTAGTTAGATCTGTTGCATCTTCTGCTCTGGCAATAAAACAGTGTTTGGTTTTCCTTCCACTTTATCATCCATCACAATTCCATCGTTGTTTGGTTGCAAATGGTCTGCAAGTAGTCGAACGTAAGCATTGCCTGTCAACGATCGCTTCAAATTGACCAGAAGAGCCGGTCCATTCTCTGCAAACATGGCGCACGTTGTTATGGAACCACCACCAGTTGCACAGTGGGTTGTCAACAACTAGGGCCCATGGTTTCGTGGCGTCTGTCCCACACACTAACCTTATCAGCTCCTGCCTACTGAAATCTGAGCTCCTCTAACCATGTTACGTTTTCCAGTTTTCTAGGGTCCAACCGATATGGTCACTTGCCGAGAACAGTCTTTGCTATTAGCAAAAGGCACACGCGTCGGTCATCTGCTGCCATACCCCATTAACGCCATACTTCGCCGCACTGTCCTAAAGGACACGTCCGTCGTATGTCTCACACTGATTTCGGTGGTCACTTCACACAGTGGTGTTTGTCTGTTAGCACTGACAACGCCGCTGGTCTCGGTCGTTAGGTGAAGGTCGTCGGCCAGTGAGTTGTTCGTATTGAGAGTTATTACCACAAATTTGGTATTCTTGACACACGCTTAACATTATCGATCTCGGAATAATGAAGCCCATAACGATTTCCGCAATGAAATGTCCCACGCCTCTAGCTCTATCTGCCACTCCTCGTTTAAACTCTGTTAATTCCCACTGTGCGGCCATAATGACGTTGTAAACCTTTTCACATGAATCACGTGAAAACAAATGACAGCTCCGCCAATGCACGTCCTTTTCTATCTTGTGTGCGCGATGCTACCGCCATCTCCATATCGCTATACCATGAATTTCGTTACTTTGGTGTATAATGAGGTACTGTCTGGGAAATAAAGAAAAACTCCACAAATATTCAATTAGATAGCGACAAGATTTCAAAGTGACGAAAATACTGAAATGGTTCTTTAAATGTTCAGAAATGTAAAATGACACTTTTCAAAACGAAAATAGCGTGGTATCCTATGACTACAATATCAGCGAGTCACAGCTGGAATCGGACAACTCATACGAATACCTGGGTATAACACTATGTAGGTATATGAAATGAAAAGATCATATAGGCTCAGTCGTAGGAAGGCCGGCGAAAGCTTCAGTTCACTGGTATGATACTAGGGAAAACCTATCAGTGTATGGAGGAGATTGTGTAACAAACACTCGTGCGAACCATCTTAGCATATTGCTCAAGTGTTTGCGACCAGTACTCAATTGAACTAACAGGGGATATTCAAAGAAAGGAAGAAACGTGGCATTAATGGTCATGGATCTGTTTGACCAGTGCGAGATTGTGACGGAAGTGCTTATGAAACTGATCTGGCAGACGCTTGCAGATGGAAGCAAACCATCCCGAGAGAGCCTAGTTAGTAAGTTTCAAGGACCAGCCTTAAATTATGAACCTATGAACATACTACAGCCCACTACGTACCGATACCGTAGGAATCCCAAAGAGAATTTAAACTAATTACAGCGTCCACTGAGGTGTTTAAGTAATCATTCTTTCCCCTCTCCATACTTGAATGGAACGGGAAAAACATTCGTAACACTACATTGGGAAGTGTCCTGTGCCATGCACTTCACGGTATTTTGCACAGTGGGAGTCTAGATGTAGAATTACCGTTGAAAAGAAAATTGTTTTGATGTTTAAGTTACATATAGAGGACGCGCGCAAATAGCGCTAGGCATGGGAGACGAAGCTCCGTTCGATTCACGTTAACTACACAGGATGAACCAGAATTCCATTGACAAAATTTCAGATTTTGTTCAGGATTATTTTTTTAGCATTTTGGTATAAGGACCCTTGGTGTCAGGTGGCGCCTCACGAAGTAATAACGTAATTATGACTTAACAGGATTTGTTACTAGCATAATTTTTGTTTCTGTGAAAATACTTTGTCAACAGTGAAAAAGGCTGTAGCCTGGAATCGTCAAAACGTAATAACACGAAAGGATGAGGTTATTTGTGAGGGCCAATTTACAGATTGCTGTTACAGGGTTGCCGTCGCTGCGGGAACAGCTGAGCATATCGTTGTCGTTACGTTTTTCCATTGTGTCAGTTAACTCGTCGACAAGATGCGAATCGTCCGATTCTTCATGGCTAAACCTATCGATACCGTCGTGTACACCTACTAACACTACTGGAAAAACCAACTCGCGTCTGGACGGAACAACACTAAATGCAAGCATCAAGACTAACACTGAAGTAGGCATCGCTGTTGGCAACAGCAAGTACCGTGAGTGAATGGAATGAACTTGTCTTCAAGCAAGACACACAGCACGTACTGTCAAGAATGTGACTGTTGTGAAGATATCTGCAATGCAATAGTGGTACAAGGGGCGAGAAAACAAACGAAATGTAATTACTCTGTAACGAACCACTGAAGACCAGCATCATACCAAAATAGTCGAAAAATAAACCTGGCCAGCCTGTGGAATTTTGTCGGTGGAGTTCTTATTCACCATGTCTACTTTGAAATTGCTGTTTTTGTTACAATGGGAACACATCTTACGCACGTTACATGTACCTATGCTGATCCACGGGCATAGACCATATTTTATCTTAAACTATGCTTTGTCCAGTAAAAGAGATACGTGTTTGTAATTCGAGTTGAATGTTTTCCCTTGTGTTTCCTGAAGGTCTGGTCGTAAATAAGAAGAAATTATTGGGCCACACACAAAAAAATGTAAAAGCATAATCGTTTCCGACTACGAAAAATTTAGGCACTACAGTTCTTGTTCGAGCATCTCCACTCCTGCTCATCAGGTCACCACATCAGGGCTAGCCAGTGTCGGCCCTCGTACGTTTACTTGTCGGGAAAATCGCAGATACGACAAGAGATTAGTGGAAGTAACCTCGACCTTTACTGGGTGAAATTTCACAGTGCGCAAATTTCACTATGTGCAGTTTAGAGGATATCTGATAATGCAGAAAGACTATGGAAAGGAGTAAAGAAAGAGATCGACAAACATGGAGGGAGAAGGAGGAGATGGACACAGCTATGGGGGAGTGGGAGGAAATGCACAGAGAAAGGGAAGAGGAGAGCACTGACAAAGAAAGGGGGAGGAGGAGATGGAGAGGAAGGTGGTTAGCAGAGATGGAGAGAGGAAGAGCAGATGGGGTGAGAGAGGTAAAAGAGGGTATGAATGGAGAGAGTGGGAGAAGGAGATGGACAGAGGGAGAGAAGGAGATAGAAAATATGAGAAGGATATAGAGGGGACAGATGTACTTAGAGGGAAGAGCAGGAGATGGACAGAGGGGAAGAGCCGATGGACAGAGGAGGAGGTATAAAAAAAAAGAGACTGAGGAGGATCATATGGAAAGAGAGAGGGGCAACATGAGGTGGAAAGAGAGTGGAGGTGGAGGGGGTTGACAGAGAAAGGGGGAGAAGGAGAGCGACAGAGAGGGAGGTGGAGGAGCAGACAGAGAAGGGGTAAAGATAAGACCGGCTAATAGAATTGGAAGAAATACATACCTGGACAATGTCAGATATCTAATAAGAAATAAACGTTTGTTAGAAAACTTCAAATTAATATCCTTTGAAAGTTTCAGAGACTTTTCTTTAAAATTTATAATTAAGAAAAACCTATGAACTTGCTAAACATTAAAAAATTGCCCCAAAGGCATTCAGTCCATTTAAATTTATTTTGACTACTTGGAAACCTCAATATAAATAACTAAATATTTTAAAACGCCTTCCAAGATAGAAAAATATGTAACTTATGCATTACTTTTAAAATGAGAAAGGGATCATTTGAAAACCAACATGCATAAGCAATCATTATTCACGAGAGTAACCAAGGACAAATTCAAAACAAATAAAAGGGCTAGACCGCACACATTAGCCAACGCATATAAGTGGCTTAATCTCAGCCTGCACCACAAATGGTTGTTCGATTCCTTAAAGTTTCATTAATTCCTGCATCTAGCGCGGTAGAGCAGCTAGAAATGGTATAGTCGTACGATCCACTCCTGTAAAGACAAAATGAAGTGGCGACTCTTCGGGAGGCGAAGGCATGTTCCCCAAACTAAACGTCTGCCATCCAAGTGGACCTCCACAGCTAGCAGTTTCATCCGTGATCGAGGCAGACACATTCAATGACTGTGAACCCCTAGCATGAACTGCACACAAACATACACACACACACACACACACGAACATCCCGTCTGAGACGCTTCAACGTCACCACCTGCCAAGACACCGGAGACGTAATAGCTAGGTAACGAAACCCAGAGATGCTCCATGAGCAAAACAGACGATATGAGTATGCGTGAACAGTTCTATTCTCTTCTAGAAGGATGAGGGGGAGTAAGGATGAGAAGACCACAGATTTAAGAGACAACCTGTGGTGCAGCATCCCGACTGGCATAGCTAACTTTCAGCTGAATTAAATATGTCCTGAGCGGTCCATTAGTGGCTCTGTCCTGAACAAGGAAGCTATCTGGAGAGATCATACTGATGAAGTTGTTTGGCCGCACAAGGAGTGGGAGCATCTTAGCAGTTTTATTCTGGCCACCTTTGCTCTCACCCCAGAAACTGTTTAAGAAAACAACATACCAGTCTGACGTAGAGTGCCTGCTCGTGTTATACTGGGCACCATCCCTCCAGTGTCTGAGGCAGGTATTGTTCATAGCATCTACACAATTTTTCCCAATGAACTTGGCATTAATATCTTGAGGGGACACATCATTTATTGACCACGAGTTTTATAGAGGCTAGTAAACTGAAAAAGAAAACATCAGCTTGTCAGGCGTAGTTTTGTGGGTTTCACGTATGACTACATTACATGTAAAATTAAGCCAGTTGATGGACTGGTTCCATTTCGCCTGAGAATGGGCGTGCGAAACAATCAGGGCTGATTTCAAGTTGTGTTGTTGTTGTGGTCTTCAGTTCACAGACTGGTTTGATGTAGCTCTTCATGCTACTCTATCCTGTGCAAGCTTCTTCATCTCCCAGTACCTACTGCAACCTAATTCCTTCTGAATCTGTTTAGTGTATTCATCTACGATTTTTACCACCCACACTGGCCTCCAATACTAAATTGGTGATCCCTTGGTGCTCAAAATATGTCCTACCAAGCCTTCCCTTCTCCTAGTCAAGTTGTGCCACAAATTTCTCTTCTCCCTAATTCTGTTCAATACCTCCTCATTAGTTATGTGATCTACCCATCTAATCTTCGGCATTCTTCTGTAGCACCACATCTCGAAAGCTTCTATTCTCTTCTTGTCTAAACTATTTATCGTCCACGTTTCACTTCCATACATGGCTACACTCCATACAAATACTTTCAGAAACGACTTCTTGATACTAAAATCTATACTCGATGTTAACAAATTTCTCTTCTTCAGAAATGCTTTCCTTGCCATTGCCAGTCTACATTTTATATTCTCTCTACTTCGACCATCATCAGTTAGTTTGCTCACGAAATAACAAAATTCATTTACTACTTTAAGCGTCTTATTTCCTAAATCACCCTATTTAATTCGACTACATTCCATTATACTCGTTTCGCTTTTGTTGATGTTCATCTTATTTCCTCGTTTGAAGACACTGTCCATTCCGTTCAGCTTCTCTTCCAGGTCCTTTGCTGTCTCTGACAGGATTACAATGTCATCGGTGAAAATCAAAGATTTTATTTCTTCTGCATGGATTTTAATTCCTACTCCGAATTTTTCTTTTGTTACCTTTACTGCTTGCTCAATATACAGATTGAATAACATCAGGGATAAGCCTCTGTCTCACTCCCTTCCCAACCACTGCTTCCCTTTCATGTCCCTCGACTCTCATAACTGCTATCTGGTTTCTGTACAAATTGTAAATAGCCTTTCGCTTCCTGTACTTTATCCCTGTCACCTTCAGAATTTGAAAGAGAGTCTTCCAGTCAACATTGTCAAAAGCTTTCTCTAAGTCTACAATGCCTTTCCTTAATCTATTTTCTAAGATAAGTCGTAGGGTCAGTATTGCCTCACGTGTTCCAGCATTTCAATGGAATCCAAACTGATCTTCCGCGAGGTCGGCTTCTACCAGTTTTCCATTCGTCTGTAAGGAATTCGTGTTAATATTTTGCAGCCGTGGCTTATTAAACTGATAGTTCGGTAATTTTCACATCTGTCAACACCTGCTTTCTTTGGGATTGGAATTATTATATTCTTCTTGGTGTCTGAGGGTATTTCGGATGTCTCATACATCTTGCTCACGAGATCGTAGAGTTTTGTCAGGGCTGGCTCTCCCAATTGTATTCCGCTTTGCCTGCTTCATTTACTGCTTTTTTGTATTTTCTCCTTTCATCAGTTAAATTTAATATCTCTTCTGTTACCCATTGATTTATACTAGTCCATGTCTTTTTACCTACTTGATCCTCTGATCCTCTACTGCCTTCACTATTTCATGTCTCAAAGCTACTCTTTCTTCTTCTACTGTATTTCCTTCCCCCGTTCTTGTCAATCGTTCCCTAAAGCTCTCCCTGAAACCCTCTACAACCTCTTGTTCTGTCAGTTTGTCCAGGTCCCATCTTCTTAAATTCCCACCTTTTTGCAGTTTCTTCAGTTTTAGTCTGCTGTTCGTAACCAATAGATTGTTGTCAGAGTCCACATCTGCCTCTGTAGGTGGTGAATGTGACGCGAGAAATCGGATTATTAAAAGGAAACACCCTGAATTCCTGGGACAAAAACATCGACTTATTATCGCTCACTACAACTTTGCGTCTCCCCGACTCCGAAAATAATTAGGCAATGTGTTGAACGGTACTCCTGATTGTCATACATTTGCTCGGAAGCAACCAAAAAAAAAAAAAAAAAAACGAGAAAATGCGATAACCACCAGATATATTCATCGCTTATCACATTTAGTAGGGGGCAGAGGTACCAGACAGGTAAACAACTCATCCATACAGTTTTCTACGTGCCTGCGGTTTCTAGAATTAGGAATTAGAGGGACCTAAAACTTGGCACTGTTTTCTCATATGAAATGCCTTGTCCAAGTCCTTTAGCAGTTTTGACCCCCAACCAAAACTGATACTAGACGATCCGCAGTGACACGACCAGAAACGGAAAGAGTCGAGAGGTATTTGTCCAATCGCAACATGGTGCTGAACTCATGAGTATAACTAAACCATCATACCAAATAGGTGTCGCAGCTTTAATCTCTAACGAATGTCTGTTCCAATCAAACATCGACAGAATGTTAATAACTCGAATTGTTGCTTGTAACTGCATGAAACTTCGGCTCGTGACGATATTAGACATCCTGGACACAGAACTTTAATGGAAAGAATACTTTATTGTAGAGCGCAGTTTCAGTAATCGGAATAATTTAAACAACGCTTTGGTCGCAAGTAACTTTTCGCTACACGGCTGCAGCGTCCAGACGGTCCGTAATAATAGCCAATAAGGCCGCCTCGTGTCAGCATAGCCGCCCTCCAGAACTGACTATATCTGGTAGCCACACACGTGCTTTCAGTAGTGCCTCAAGTAAATAGTGGCCTATGAGGTATCATGCGAAAGGAGCAACGTCGAATGAAGCTGCTATTAGACCGCCCAAAGATTCCGGCACCAAACAGCCTCATGTTCTTTGGTGGATGATGCCTTTCAGCTGTCAGCGGATGCTTTGCAGATATGTACCGTTTCGACGAACCTGCCTCCCACGACTCCGCTGCTGCCGACAGCTTCTGAACTGTTCCGGTCTGTCCTACATCTAAGTGTTGTGTGCTGGCCTGTGTTGGAACTGTGCCATGCTGCGGATCCTCCATTACTGCCGCCAACACAACAGCTGCCAACGTCTCTTTTTAATTTTCATTAACAGTGGAAATGTGCGCTCAGGAGAGTTCGCCGCTCCGCCAGTAGGCGGCAGTAAATCTCCGAGACGGCTGGCTGGCTGCGTACGACGCGTGCAGTTCTGGCTGAGTGAGTTTCTCCGACTGCGCAGTTAAAATAAAATAAGAAAATAAAAATGGAAGCAGTGCGCCTTGCTAGTAGACAGCTGCACAAGACAACAAGAAATAATTCATTTCTAAATGAAAAATCTCTTACTGTTTGTTGCTGAAATGTATACATAAAAAAATATGTTCCATTGAAAGAGTGAGCATTACTTTCTCCGAACTATAGTTGGAAATTGGAAGCGAGTGCATCGAAAACGGTCGCAACAAAAAACAGAGCAGATACGCTCTTCGGAGCAAGTGACGTTGTAAACAGTTTTTGTTGTTGCCAAAAAACAGTAATACAATAATTTTTAAATGAATACAACGCGAATTAACTATATAGTTGTTTATTTAATTACGACCCAGTTTTCGGCCTTTTATGCCATTTTCAAGTGATTGAGTTAATGTCATTAATATGTATTGCAGGAGATCAAATTCAAAATTGGCCATAAACTCGATCACTTGAAAATGGCATAAATGGCTGAAATCTGGGTCGCAATTAAATAAACAACTATACAGTTAAATGGCGGTGTGTTCATGAAAAATGACACTATCTCTCTATTTCTGGAGGTATCTACATGAGAGAAGCGTGAACTGAAAGTATATGAAGAGCATAACCTCGCTTAAAAATAACACAATTTCACTTACAAAAATAATATGTGGTCGTTACTCATAAGCGCCTTTTAGAGGTCTGTTTCCTCAGTTAGTCATTTTGATTGTGGCTTCACGGTACGTGTATTCCTTCTTGAAGTTTACTGAAAATGATCTACTGCGGTTCAGAAGGAACAATGATGGACGTACTTACAGTGCCAAAAGGAAAAATGGTATTCATTAGTCCACATTAAGGTTGAATTTCGCATAACGTGGGTGCACAACGGTGCCGCCAAAATGTTCGATCACTCACGAAATGATATAAAATATCTGAAAGACGGCAAAGTTAAATTTGAAAACGAACTGCAAAAGTTTCTTCTCGATGACTCCTATTCCATACAAGAGCCTCTGTTTATCTAATATGGAAAGGGCGGTGGGTAGGAAATACTATTTAACATCTGCATCAAAAAAGAAAACACTGATCTGATCAATGTAACCATATTTACTTACGAATGTGTAATATGAATGTAAAATGACTCGCTCCACATCATTAAGGTTTAAAAGTGATTCATGGAACATAAAATTAAGTAAGTACCTAACTTGACTGGAAAGAGATGTACCTCTATTTCCCTATCCGTTTGTACCCTTATTCTTTGTATTTTGATACTCTTCTATGTGCCTTGACTTTCTTAACCATTTGAGTATATTTCTGTACAGCGTTACTCTTTACTCTGATATTATGAATGGATATACACGGCAGAACACTTATGCATACGTCATGGTGATTAAGATTTGCTGGCAATCCGATTTGCTAATTTTCGTAACACAGAATTACTCTATGTCTTATAAATACCGAGCTTTTGGAGCGTCACGAAAGACAGAAAGAACCTGTAACGAATGAAGTATCTGTGTTGTGCGGTTCAGCCCGAAGTCTGGATTGATGCAGCTCTCCATGCCACTCTACCTTGTGTGAGCCTCTTTATCTTCGAATAACTACTTTATGAATCTGCTTACTGTATCCATCTCTTTGTCTCCCTCTACGATTTTTATCCTCCACTCATACCTCCAGTACTAAGTTGGTGATACCCTGATATCTCAGAAAGTGTCTTATCAACGGGTCCCTTCTTTCGTTCCAGTTTTGCCATAAATTCCTTGTCTCTCCAATTCTATTCAGTACGTGCTAACTACGTGATCGAAGCATCTCACCTTTAGCATTCTTCTATACCACCACATTTCAGAAGCTTTTATTATCTTTTTAACCAAACTGTTTATTGTCCACGTTTCACTTCCATACAAGGCTACACTCCAGTCAAATACCTACAGAAAAGCCTTCATAACGAATCTTTATTCAATGTTACATTTCTCTTCTTCAGAAATGCTTGCCATTGCCAGTTCACATTTTATATCTTCTTGGACAACTGTCCAAATAGCAAAACTCAGCTACTACTTTAAGTGTCACGTTTCCTTATCTGGTTCCCTTACCGTCAGCTGATGTAATTCGATTACATTTAAGTGTTATTGTTTCACATTTGTTGATGTTCAGCTTACATTCTTCTTTCAACACAATGTTCATTTCGTTCAACTGATCTTCCAAGTCCTCAGCTGTCTCTGACAACATTACGATGTAATCGGCAAACCTCAAAGTTTTTATTTCTTCACCCTGAATTTCAATTCCTACTACAAATTTTTATTTGGTTTCCTTTACTGCTTGTTCACTGTAAATAGTGATAGCTTACTACCCCTTCTCAATCCCTACTCAGCCACTGCATCTCTTTCATGCCCATCGACTCTTTTAACTGCCTTCTGATTTATGTTCAAGTTGTAAATAGCATTCCGCTCTTTGTATTTTATCCCCGCTTCGTTCAGAATTTTCGAGTATTCCATTGTCAAAAGCTTTCTGTAAGTACACATATGCTACAAATGAGGGTTTGCCTTTGCTTAACTTATCTTCTAAGATAATTCGTAGGGTGAGTATCGCTTCGCGTGATCCTACATTTCTCCGGAATTTAAACTGGTCTTCCCCGAAGACTGGTTCTACCAGTATTTTTCATTCTTCTGAAAAGAATTCGTTTTGCAAAGGTGCCTTATTAAATTGGTTGTTCGTTAGTTTTCACACCTGTCTCTCTTTTCTTTGGAAGTGGAATTACTACATTCTTCTTGAGGTCTGAGGGTATTTCACCTGTCTCACACATCTTGTGCACCAGATGGAAGAGTTTTGTCATGGCTGGCTCTCCCATTGCTATCAGTAGATCTGACAATGCCGTCTACCCCCGGGGCCTTGTTTCCACTTTGATCTTTCAGAGCTTTGTCAAATTTTGCTCGCAGTATCGTATCTCAAATCTCACCTTTATCTTCATTCACTTCCCTTTCTACAATATTGGTTTTAAGTTCATCTCCATTGTAAAGAACCTGTATATACTCCTTCCATCTTTCCGCTTTCCCTTCTTTGCTTAGTAATGGTCTTTGATATTCATACAGCTGCTTCTCTTTTCCCCAAAGGCCTATATTTTCCTGTAGGCGGTCCTGCCTTCAATATGTATAATTCGGCTGTGAAGTATACTTCTTAATCCTTACATTTGTCTTCTAGCCATTCCTGTTTTGCAATTGCAATTTTGCACTTCCTGTCACTCTCATCTTTATTCCTTTTCACCTGCTTCATCTGCTGCCATTATACATTTTCCCCTTTCATCAGTTAAATTCAATATCTCTTGTATTATCCAAGGACTCCTACTAGGCCTTGTCTTTTTACCTGTTTGATCCTCTGCTACCTTCACTATTTCATCTCTCAAAGCAACCCATTCTTCTTCTCCTGCATTCCGTCTCCATATTCTTGTCAACCATTGTATAATGCACCCTATGGTTCTTTCAAGTTATCAACGTCCCATTTCCGTAATGTCCTATCTTTTTCCAGTTTATTCAGTTTTCATCTGCAGTTCATAACCAACAAACTGGTCAGAATCCACATTAGCCCCCGGAAGTGTCTTATGATTGGATGTCTGGTTCCTAAATCTCTAACCATTATATAATCAATCTGAAACGTTCCGATGTGTCCAGGCCCCTTACACGTATACAACCTTCTTTTATGATTCTTAAACCAAGCGTTAGCGATAATTAAATTATGTTCTGTGCGGAATTCTACATGGCAGTTTCCTCTTTTCTTCCTTTCTCCCACTCCATATTCACCTACTATTTTCCTTCCCTTCCTTTTCCCATTATCGAATTTCAGTTCCGTATCACGATTAAGTTTTTATCTTTTAACTATATGAATAACTTCTGTTATGTCGTGTAAACTTTGTAAACTTGTACTACTGTGATAGGCGTGGGCTCCTTGTCTATCTTGGCTATTTTAATGCGTTCACTATGCTGTCAATAGTAGCTTACCCGCATTCCTATTTTCTTATTCATTATTCTACTTCTGCACTGATAATATTTTGTTTAGTATTTATAGCGCTGCATTCGTCTGACCAGACGTCCTATTCCTCCTGCCACCGAACTTCACTAATTCCCACTATATCTAACTTCAATCTATCCATTTTCCTCATCAAAGTTTCTAACCAGCCTGCCTGATAAAGGGATCTAACATTCCACGCTCCGATACGTAGAATTCAGTTTTTCTTTCTCCTGATGACAACCTCCTCAAGAGTCTCCACCCGGAAATTCGAATGGTGACTATTTTACATCCGGAATATTTTACCCGAGATGACGCCATCATCATTTAATCATACAGTAGAGCTGCATCTCCTAGGGAAAAATTACGGCTGTATTTCCCGCTTGCTTTCAGTCGCTCGCAGTACCAGCACAGCGATTTCGTTTTGATTGATATCACAAGGCCAATCAGTCAGTTATCCAGACTGTTGCACCTGCAACTACAGGAAAGGCTGTAGCCCCTCGTTAGGAACCACGCGTTTCTCAGGCCACTCAACAGATACGCCTTCGTTATGGTTCTACCTACAGTACAGTTGTCTGTATCGCTGAACAAGTGGAGGGGGGAGGGAGAAATGTGGGGGGGGGAAGATCTCTATGCAAAAAAGTAATCCTGTGTACGTCTCTCTCATTACGTTTCATTACGTTTGCTGGTTATAGGAAATTGGGTACAGTGCAAGGCGAAGGGATGTGATTTCTGACATGTTGCAGAGTTCTGCCCGTACGGCCGTTGTTTGCTTAATGCCACGCAACCGCTCTGCACCAGATAACAGTTTTGCATCACTTTCACTAGGCGACCCTAGCAGAGTGAATTCACGTCGAGCGAGACCTACAGTCGGACACCCGCTCCACTACGCTGCCGCTGCCTCGGCCGACCAGCTGCCTCCTCGACGAACACCACTGGGCCTCTGCAGCTCCACCGACGGTCCACTCTCCATGCCTGGGTGTCGTAACCTTACTCACAACCTTTGGCAGAACATTGACTGTATTCTGTTTCTCCAAGGATCTGAATCACTGCCTACGTTCTAAAAGTAAACTCTTGTGGAACTGTAAATATTAGTTTGTGGAGAACTTGGCCTCTCAATCATTTTTGAGAGTTATTTGTTTTTGGTTCGTCGGAGCTGACGAGCATACTTTTTTTCCAAATAAAAAACATTTTTGGAAAATTAGTGACTTTAGTTCCACTTACGACGGATTGTTCAATTTCACCATCAGTAAAATGTGCACAAAACTGTAACAAGAATGCAACGGCAGTATGACTACTGCTACAAATAATACTAAACACAACTATTGGTCATTTGAAGCGAAATAATTGCTTTGTTTATGGAAACAAACAAAGATTGGGCCCTAAATGTACCACCAACTGTTGTTGCGTTCTACACGAACAGCTGAGCGCCGGCAAACTGCTAAGGGGCTTCTAGCTCTTGAGTAGTGGTGAGGACCTTTCAAATTCGACGTTAATTTCAGTCCGTAGAGTAGATTAGTTAATAATTAAGACCTTGCTCGTATTAGGGTTGGATGTAAAACATTTTTACGTTTATGTAGCAAAGTAATTCTGAAAGTCTGTACATTCCTATGGGTATGTGGCATTGAGATGTTTTCATTTAAACACCATTTCAGGAACCAATTACAATAGCTAACTGCAGGGTAAATGTGTGTGGATTTTCGTATAGGTCGTATTGTTCTCGCTTAAGCCCGAAGACTGATTTGATGCATCTTTCTGTGCTAGTTTGTCCTATGAAAGCCTCTTCACCTCTACATAACTACAGTAACCTATATCCATTTGAATCTGCATACTGTATTCGAACCTTTCCGTCCAATCTACAGCTTACATAAGCACCTTCCCGTCCGTCCACTACCAAACTCACGTTCCGCAGATGTCTCAGGATGCGATCTATCAACCAGTACTTTCTCCTGTTGGGCTGAGCCACGAATTTCTTTTTTACCCAGTTTGATACAGTAGCTCCTCATTATTCTGTCTACCCATCTAAGCTGCAGCATTCTTCTGTAGCTTCACAGTTCAAAAGCTCTACTCTCTTCTTGTCAGGACTGCTTATCGTCTACTTTTCACTTCCGTATAAGGCTACACTTCAGACAGTTATCACCAGAAAAGACTTCTCAACTCTTAAGTTTGACAAGTTATTTTTCTGCCCAAACTGCGAAACTCATCTACTACTTTCAGATTCTCACTTCCTAATACCCTCCGAATGACCTGATTTAATTGCACTGCATTCCATTACTCTTACTTTAATTTTGTTGAAAATTATTTTATAACGTCATTTCATGAATCTATACACTCCGTTCAACTGTGCTTCCATTTTTTTATTGCAATGTCAACAGCAAATTTGTTTCTTTTACTCTCAATGAACAGGCTGAATAACATCGGAGTTAGGGTACACCAATGTCTCAATTCCTTCGCAACAATAGCTTCTCTTTCCTCTCCCTCAACCCATAACTACAGTGTGGTTTCTGAATAACCATTCGCTTGCTATATTTTATCCCCGCTACTTTCAGAATTTCACAGCGTGTATTCCAGTCAGCATTGTCAAATGATTTCTATAGAAGTAAAAATGATATAAAAGTAGGTTTGCCTTCCTTTAACCTATCTAATGAAATACGTCTTAGGGTCGGTATTGCCTTACATGTTCCTACATTTACGCGTGACCCGGAATGGCTTACCCAGAGATCAACTTCTACCATTTTTTCATTGCTTATACTGTCAGCCGCTGACCCATGTCCACAATAAAGATGGATATTTTTCAGTAAATACTTCATGACAGTATTTTGCAGCAACATAACATTAAAATGATAGTGCGGTAATATTGAAAGAAATCGAAACTGACTGGTTCGTCGACTTTCACGTTATCTACATTTGATATGCAGATGGTATGTCGAGAAATTTAAATCTAATTAATTTGATTTGCAAATAACGTATTCCTCTATTTTTACTAAAGATTACTGACGTATTATTTTCATTTGCTTGTTTTACCGACAGTGAGTGCTAATATGTGAAGTTCCTGGAGAAGTTTATTGTTTGAGAACTGCATTTGGTTGGTCTGTCAATTTTACAAACAGCAGATTGAAACAGACGGAAGGACATCGTTAACATTGGTAGGAAAAAACGAAGTGACTTCGGGTAGGAATGCTTTCGCCGAAGGTGATTTTGTGCAATGAGGAGGCTAGCGGATCGCCTCTGGAGAGTCGAGACAATGCACCACAGGGGGTAACGCATCTTCGCTGTGGCGGAGGGGAGCCCTTAGTATGCCCCAGGGAGTTGGAGACATTCTAGACGACTTGATCGTCACTCGAACGTCCAAATTTCTTTTTTTTTCTCTAAAGAACAGTTGCGTGTATCGAGTAGTGAGCAGCAACAGGGGTTTTGTAGAAACACTTAGCGAATACGGCAGAGGAAAACAATACAGTGCTGAACACCATGGACTCCATGACAACAACAGGAGGAGACAGAGAGGCGTTTTCCACCCTACGCTCTTTGCAGAACACCCCAGGAGAGGAGTGAGGAATTCATAAAATATGGGAGAGCAGCTTTCTCGTCCCAAAGCACTTGCTGCCGGTCCCTCGCGAAAAAAGCAGTCAGGATTCTTAGTAGATTTGGGGAAACATACTGTTACGTTGAATAATGGACATCTTTGAGTCAGCGACAGGACAGATTCAAAACAGTTTCCTTGCTTTACCTGAAGTCATGTAGCTCTCCCAGAGCGAAAATACGAGAATTTCATTGGGCAGACTGGTCTGACGTGGCACTTCTGGAAAATTATAGAAAAGTGGAGGACACATTCTAGCTGGATTAGAAGGAAAATTTTATTCTTATTACGTCGGAGCAAGCACCAGCCAAATTGATCCTTGTCGTTGGATAGCTATTTGTGAGATTTTTTTGATTGTCTCTCCAAGAAGTGGTGACTGTTATGAGGGACGACAGGAGACTCTAATCAGATATTTCACGCTCTACTTGCAAGAGAAAAACGTCGAATTCTACTCGCAGACTTCTGTGTCTGAATTCAGAGTGAATAGTCGTTACTTCATTTTCAGTTCCAAGTGGAGTTAGACTCGACAGACTCACAGCCTGGAGCAGGCTTCCGATAATTTAGCGACACTGCTTATGGAAACGCCCCTAATGATTAACCAGCAGTCTGGAGGTCAACACGACGACGTAGTTAAAAATGGTAAGTTCTGCAATCGACTTCAGCGTGTATGGACAACAATTTGTTCAGTGAACGTTAGAGTTCTCTCATTTTGAATACGGAGAATAAGCCCTTCTGACACGCGTTGCTTTAAAAACTCAGATGTTTTGGCAAATCACTGTCGTCGGATCGCGGAAACGGATCAATCATACTAGTCACGTAGTAGCTCTACATAAGAGTTCCTTATCGTGAATCTCCGCCAGCCATACTTCGTTATAGATGTTTCACATACTTGTGAAAATCTTCGTCAATGAACAGGATAATTAAACATTTTTATATTGTACTTCATCGCAACTACTACGCTCGTTAATGTCAGGTTTTGTAATAAAAATACAATTTATTGTAATTTTGACACTCATTAAATAAAAATTAAATTTTATTGTTACTATTCCGCCCCCTTTTTAAAGTCTGTGGGGCCAAAATTTAGGGTTAACCAAATTTCCTTCCGTAGCAGGTATTAACAGTCTTCAGTAGGGAATCGAACCCGGGAACCCGGGCGTGGGAAGCGAGAACGCTACCGCACGACCACGAGATGCGGGCCCCTTGTCACTGGAATTTCAACAGTGCTCTCTAGTGTATTTCGCCTGTTTCATATAATTTGCTCACCAGCTGGAATATTTTCGTGACGTTTGGCGCACCCAAGGATCTCAATAGCTCGGGAGGAATGTTGATGTCCGCTCCAGTACTCAAATTCTTTTAGCAGTACCAAGTCTCCCATTTTGTTTCTCTTACCGTCGCTTTGTCTTAAAGTTCCCCTGCGTAGCTCTTTAATGTATCCCTTGCACCTTTCAGCTTTGCATTCTTTGCTTATTACTGGTTTGCCAGCCGGCCGAAGTGGCCGTGCGGTTAAAGGCGCTGCAGTCTGGAACCGCAAGACCGCTACGGTCGCAGGTTCGAATCCTGCCTCGGGCATGGATGTTTGTGATGTCCTTAGGTTAGTTAGGTTTAACTAGTTCTAAGTTCTAGGGGACTAATGACCTCAGCAGTTGAGTCCCATAGTGCTCAGAGCCATTTTTGAACTGGTTTGCCATCTGATCTCATGATATTCATAGCCTTCGCCATTCAGCTAGAACCTATTGACCCCTTATGTTGGTAAGGAAGTTATTTCACATTAGGCTAAACAACTGAATACACGGACCGATTGTACTGAAGTAACAGACGTCTAGGGCAGACGTGTTCACAGCAACGTACACTCGACATGGCAGAAAAGTGGGACCGTTTGGCGGCAGCAGCAGGAGAACCGCTTTACAGCGAAACGACATGCAGAAGAAGCGTGTCATTGATATGCCAAATGTGAGATATCCAACGCTAAGGCTGTTTCTGCTAAAGGTTTCTTACTTGACAGGCTCTCATCCAGGACTTCTGGTGGGTAGGAAGCACATTGTGTACCTGACTAGATTTTCGATTCGCCGCGGCAGTAACTAGACATCAAGACATAACAGGGCAAAGTTCGATCTCTGCTGGATGCTCAGCTCGTTGAATCATTTGCTCTTATTGCAGTTTTGATTTCCTACTGCCTGAGACCTATTGGAAATCGAACATCGAAAGTTTCGTTAATCAGACACTTTTCGCTTTTACTGGCAAACCATCCTCAGTGGTACTGTTGTAACAGGTATGGAAAGATAATACTGTTTTCCTTCGGTTGTTACAGATTAAAAGACAGATTTTCTAAAAAGTTACGTAGCCTTGATATTGCTATAGGCGTTTTGTATTCATTACACTGCTTCTGGTATAGCACAGGCTGGCGTCGTACATGGATTGGCGGATTTTTGGTACCACTTTTTTTTATCATTTCCTATTGTTTTTATGCACCGTTCACTTTCTTGATTTGAAACTTCAAATTATTCACAGTCTACAAAATTTGTCTGTGGGTGTTCGTGTTTCCCACTACTGTGTTTGGGGGAAATGCCAGTGAAAGCATTCTTAACCTGTGTGGTTTAAATTTGTATAAGAAAAAAGACATTGCCGTCTCTAAATGATTTCAATGTAATTACCGATGAGACAACATCAAAAAGAGCGAATCAAGTCCGATGACACAGTTTTTCCGTTTCTAATACTCTAAAGACGGAAAAAGTGTAATTATGATTTCTATATAAGAGGGGTTAATCCAAAAAATCATCTATTATTGTATGGTATTTAGTTTTCAATTTATGCATCCGAAAATCATTGTAAATACGCTTTAACCGTTTACTCTACTTACACAAACGAGAGAAACCATTAGTCTATTCCGTTCGATATTTGAACCACAGATCAACCAGAAAGCTGCCTGTGCCTCAACCGACAACCGCGAGGAAGCTGCGTCCGCTGCTGTTAATTCACTTTGTTTTCCTACTATTTTGATCCCGTTTTGTCACTAAAGATCTTATGCTGAGTTCGTAAATGTGTTTCAGTCCGGGATATCTAAGAGTTATCTTAACACACGAACCAGATAGGGTAAAGAAGGATAAAGCAGATTTGTACTTCGAAGTATTACAGAAACAGCTAACTGAAACAGGCACTGTACACGTCATCTTGTCATGAGGCCTACGAGGGCTAATCAACAAAGACTGGCACTGATTTTATCCCTGTAGCTTCCGGAATAGTTTCCTATCTGAACCATAAATATCCGAAAAGAGTGGGATTTTGTGAATAATGTCCACAGGCGCGAGCACTCTCATACCGGTAGGTTGGTAGTAATGTTTTGTTTTGTTTTGAGTTTCGCTAACCAGACAGTGTAGGAGCAGTAGAGCGAAATAAAATTCTGCTTTTGTTTAAATCTTACAGCTACTGAAACTTATCAAAAACTGGAGCAAGTATATTGTGAGGACGCACAAGCTCGTGCAACTGTGTTTAAGTGGTTCAAGGACTCCAAACAAGGCTGACTTGTTTGTGTCAAGCAAGGTGGGCCTCGCGTTTCGGCTTGTGCTGTGATGGAAATCAACATCAACACAGCTGCTGTGACTGTCTGCGAGGATCGACAATAACATTAGGTAACCTCAGTGAAGTGTTGAGAATTCCATATGACAGTTTTTTACGATTATACATAATCGTCTCTGTATGACCTGTGTGTGTGCCTAAGGGTGTCACGTCTGTTGGCTCCCGAACAAAAGGCTGTGCGACTGGAGACAAGTCGCGAGGTGCCACGTGTCTTCGTTGATGGAGAGAATGCGTTTCTGGAATCGATTATCAACGGTCAAGAGTCATGTCTGCATCATTAGGACCCTGAAGGGAAACTGTCAATGCAGTGTGGAAATCGCCAGGTTCTCTAACATCAAAAAAGGTGAATGTTGTTCCATCTGGAGGGAAATTGATGGTGACCATATTTTTTGACAGTCTTGGAATGATTTGCCAGCATGCAGTTCCCCATCACACTAACGTTATGGCATCGTACGTCAGTATAGGCTTAAGTGAGGAAGCACATTGCAACGAAACGATTAGGACTTTTCAAACTTGGTGGCGACTTCATCATGAGAATGTGTTGCCTCATGTCGCAAATCAGTCATGCAGCTTCTGGCTCATTTCATCATTACCTGTGTACCGCACCCGCCTTAGACCCCGATTCTGCACCATGTGATTTTTTATTCCCATCACAAAAGGCAAAGCTTCAAGACATTCGATCTGAGAAATCTGAAGCAGTGCTCAAGAGAAGTAAGATTACCAAGGACCATGTGTGTTTGAAGACTGGCGGAGTCGCTATAAAATTTACGTTCAGGTAGGAGGGGAGAACTTTCAAAGTGGCTGTAATTACGCACCTTACAAGGACTCATCTACATACTTTGCCTTGATTTACAATCCGAAGTAGGTATCATTTGACAGGTTGAACATTGTATATATGAATATCTAAAGAAGACTGCCATTGTCACCTACAGCTTGTAAAAAGTTGTTAACGCTTATTGCATGAAAGGTGACGGATTGTCTTTATTATCAAAAAGGGTGTAATGAATGACTGCCTACACTAGCAGGGGTTGGAACGTCAGTAGATACGAAACGGCAGGCGTAACTCAGGTCCTGGGTGGAAAAGCCCGCACAAGTGTGTTGGTCCTGTGTAACACAGGAAGTAGCCCAAGACGGACGTATGGGGCATCTGAGCGCTGAAGTACGAGGGTTCTCCAGAATATAAGTTCCGATCGGTCTCTAAATGGAAACCACAGTGAAAATCAGAAACACTTTATTTGCAAGAGTTACCTACACTTTCCAGATACTTATCTACATAGTCGTCGCTCTGACTAAAACATTTGTTGGAGCGTTATACCAAATTTCCAACACCATCGTCATAGAAGGCAGTCACTGTGCTTTCCGATAATTTTCTACGCTGGCCTATAGTGCGTAACCTGCACCCATGTGTTGTCTTCGTATCCAGCGTTTCATGTGAACAGAGATGATACTCAGGACGGGTAAATCAGGGCAGTGTTGTGGGTGATCGAAGACTTCCCATCGAAAATGCTGCAGGAGCGTCTTCACTGCCCCTGCGGAGTGCGGCTGAGAATTGCCATGAAGAAGGAAGTGCGTGGCAGTTGTGTTAGGTGGGCTGCATTCATTAAGGCGAAGCCTCTCAGCGGGCCCTCCTACTTGGCGTGAGGCATCGTTGTTCTAGGCACCTTTACTCGCTCACAGTGAGCTCACAACTGAAAAGAGCATATTGATGCGATCGACAGTCATACTAGAGACACTACCCAACAAATCAGTGCAAAACTTCATCGGGTTTTCACTGTGGTGTCCATTTCGCGAGCGATCGGAACTTAATTTCTGGAGAACCCTCGTACAACAGAGCGGCAGTTGGCTGGTATTGTAGCGAGGCCGCTAGAGTAACCGGATAACACTTTGGAAACTCTGAAAATCTTGGACGCAACAGAGAGGAAAGAGGAAGCATTACCTCAGACATTACGCAGGCTGGGTTATTTCTGAGGATATATACTCTGAGAAGCATACCTTTGTATGGATTCCAAATTAACAGAAAAGGTATTTCCTCGCAAACTTTCCGCGCTGGATGACAAAACACTAAAATATGGTTGGTCGGCGCTCGGAAGAATCTGTAGAGAGGGAGAATATTCCGTGGTTTCGAGAACATGATTCAACTTCTGCAATTACGAGGGAGGGGAACCGAGCTTTGCTGGGAAACCAGCGATGGAGAGAGAGAGGTCTTCCGTTTTGAGCACCCATGTTTGATGGTCGCTCAGTAACTTCTTTTGTTAGTACAGACGGACTTGCTGTCTTTACTCTCAGGAGCTTTTATAGTTAATGAACGGTTAGGCATTGTACTTTTGTGAACTTATACGATTCCGACTACACATCCAGATAGGGAGTTGTCGTTAAGTACGTAGCGTTAAGTGACTGAGAGAAATTCTTCTGTCTATACTCACGTTCAGATGTTATCTGAATTGCTTGCTTGTGGCTGGGAGTTCGCGTTTTTTCCCTGTAGAACACAGAAAGGAGAAGACAGTGTTTGATTACACTAGTCAGAGGACTGCCTTCTGCCGTCCTAGTGTCTGAATGAGTTTTTTCTTATATTTTGTGGCTGGAGTTTACCATCGTCACAGACGTGTACGAGAACCATCACTCCGACGCACCGGATGCAATACATATGGTGATATTGCTTATCACGTCGGCTTATTAGGGCTATAAAGCTAAATAGCTGCGATCACATAACTTTATTTCCACAGAGGTTGCACACCAATGTATATCATCTTTGAAAGTAGTGTTTTCTAGTATTTGGTGCCTACATGACGTTAGTCATGTTAGATCGTGCAGCCATAAAAAGGGCAGATTTGAACAATTTATCAGTAATATTAGTTAGGAAATTCATTTGTATCTATGTCCATTGGGCATTGATTAAGCATTTGTGATATATAAAGGGGTTTTAATCTACAGTAAATATATAAGCAGAAACAAAATTCATCATTTTGTAGTTACTAGTTCCCTTAATCATTCACTTATGTTTTGTGTTGTAATTTTGTACGTTAAAGGGTAAGAAGGAGGAAATAATATCACTATTAAGATATCCTAAGATATTACTTTTTAATGCATTACGGGAACAGCAGTGATCAATGTCTTATAAATAATTACTATTAAAAACAGTCTTGATCACGATTTATTTAACAAGGTGACCGGTTTCGACCACTACTGTGGTCATCTTTAGACCTACAAGTTGTATACAAAGCTCTAATTAGAGGGCTACATACATTAAAGAAATACATAAAGTGATAAAGCTATAAAGCTATAAAACGTTGAATTACCATTGAGTAGGAACCTCTTTCTGTTGGAGAATCACTACTGGAGAAACCAGTGCACGTCTTACTATATATAATGGAGGTTCCACCCACTTCTGACTGCATGATGTCATTACTAACCAATGAGTTATAAGTCGAATTACAATTTAAAATTTCTTAGTTAAAAGAACATTGTCAAGAATTAGAAATAAATACACACTAAACTTAGCTTATTGAACAGCTATTGTCAATTAAGAAGCGTTAAAAATATTTAAATATGTAGGAAAATCGGTTTAGCAGTACATGGGTTGCCCTCTCAAGGCCTGTCAGTGAACCATTTGGAACCACTGGTTGCTATGGTGAAGTTGGACGCCGTTGCAAAGATGAAGCAGCAGACTTTTTTTCACTGAAGTTGTTGTAAAGTCGATAGTCGAACTAGTGGTTGCCATGGTGAGGACAAACGCCAGTGCAAAGATGTGGCAGCAGGCTTCTTTCCAACGAAGTTGTTGCGAAGTGGAATGGCAGAGACTGTCGCGTCAGACGATGTATTATTGAGCAGCAACATGCATTAGATCTCGTCAAATCTCAAGGGAATCTGGCATGAGCCAGAGTAGTGTTGCTCGTGTTCTGTATCGCCATAATATCATCCTTACCATAGCAGTCTCCACCAAGAATTAACTGGTACGGATTGTATGCGTCGCACTGAATTCTGCCGATGGGCCCAACTTCAGATTCTGAGGGATGACACATTTATGAATTTTATTTTATTTACTGGCAAGGCTACATTAACGAACCATCGAAATGTTAATTTGCATATCATGCATTAGTGGGCATCTGAAAATAAATGTTGTTTGTGGGAAGTTGCACATCAAAAACCGTGGTAGGTGAATGCATGGTGTGGGATTCTGGAGGACATTATTATAGGCCCCTATTTCATCGAAGGAAATCTTAATGGTAGGATATACACCACATTCCTGCAAGAAAAATTAAGTCCCTTATTGGAATAAATACCTTTAGGGACAAGGAACAGAATCTGGTATCTACACGATGGGTGTCCGGAACATTTTTCGGTGATGGCTAGAAAAGAATTGCAGGAACAATTCTTAAATCGTTGCATTTCGGATTGGACGCATAGGAGATGTGTAGTGGCTGCCTCGTTCGCCAGACTTTACGCCCCTGTATTTTTTCTTGTGGGGATTCGTAAAAGACATTGTTTATAAATACATTCCAACTACACCTGAACACACGCGAGAGAGAATCGTCAGAGCATGTGCTTTTGTAAGTACCGATGTGATACGGTAACTCAATCCATGATAAGAAGATTGCAGCACTGCATTGATACCAATGGTCATTACTTCGAACACCTTCTGTACATGGATATTTATGCCTCCTTTGAGACCTTCTTTGACCTTGAAAGACCTTTCTGTTACACATCATTGGATTCGTCTCGATAGCCGCTATCAGAAAATAAGCACCAAACTATACCATCCCATTTAAAAAGCAAAGTGGACCTTCAAATCTCTCAAGCGACCCCACCTAGCAACAAAAAACCCACGTCATATTATGGCCGCCGTTGTAGCATGCAACTTTTGTCCCAAAACCTTTTCAGCTCCTATCATGCTTTCGAAGGTATTCTTGGTGGCGATAGTTAGTGACACACCCTGTATAAAGGGACAAACGCGAGTTCAGATCAGTATCTCGTTAAAGCAAAGATCCAGCTGCAGCGAAGATTGAAAAATCAGAACAAGAGAAAAACTGCAACTAACCCAGATGCATCTGCTCCAAGAGGAGAGTTCAGAAATCCGTGTCAGAGTAGGATAACTAAGTTAATCCAATATATGCCGTCAAGTGAAGATCTAACTGAAGAATGGACAAACATGGAATCACCGCTTTACCGTTCGCTGAAAAGTACTAGTTGAAAACTGTAATCGAATCGAAAAACAAGACTTAAAATTTCAACCGAAAAGGTAGATGCAGCCAAAGAAAACAAAAATAAAGAATATACCGGAGTTATTGTAGGAATAGACTAAAGAAGCAACAGAAAAATTTAATACAATCGTAAATGAAACGAAAAAAAAGAAAGCGGTAAGACAGGCACATAAATTTCATGGAATACGTTTAGAAGCAGAGTTAAACATGACATTCACGGTAAATAGGAAATAGCAGATAAACTGGTAGGGCTGTTAAAAATAACAAACATACTGCAAATAGAAACATCATGCCTTCAGAAAACTGGAAAAACCAGTATAATAAATATTAGTATAAACTGGCTGTTGAAGAGCTAACGTGTGCAATAGGGGGAGGGAGGAAAAAACTGGATTTGATTGAATAAAACAGCCATTCAAGCAATTAAAAACAGAAAAAGCACCTGGATTACATCTAGTTACCGTAGAACAGATGCGTTACAGGTCATGACGCGCTCGCCCACTTACACTGCAAATTAACGCTCTTCAAAGTCTTGTGTCAAGTTTTATGTCATTCATGATACAAACAATGCATCTTTCATCATGCGGAATACCGACACAATCACAAGTCAAGACATACACGCCAAGCGCGCCTGCAGAAGCAGCACAAATCAAACTGTGTTCCACTTTAATCTTAGCAAACGCAGGTTCATATGAGCTCACATTTTCATTCTTTACCCGCTCCTCTTTGCAATACGCAACGGAACCGCAGACGCAAGTGCATGAGTCACAAAGGAATGCGCACAGTGCAAAACTTTGCTAATTCAGGCCAGGTCTCCTCGTATGGAAAAAGAGCTAACGACGCTGTTTCTCGCAAAACACATAAACGCAGTATCTCGAGAGTTAGAACTCATACTCGTATTTGAGAACAGACCACATTCTGTTCATATCTTTACACATTTGTAATCAGTCTCTACAGTTTCAGTAAGATACCGATGCTTATGCCAAACTGATTAATGAAGTTACTTGAGAGCAGCTGGGATACCATGATCTTCATAAATGGGAGCCGAGCGAACCGTGGGAAGGCGCCTGAGACCAGGCGACTAGCCCGCGCGGCATCGTGAAAGTTCCTCTGTCCGTGGGACGAGCACCTTGCGAGCAAAACATCGAAATACGACTGAGGCAATGCCATTCACAGCAGTTCTATCACGCTCGAGTCCAAATATTTTTGGCATGAACACATTTCATTTGTTGTATTAAATATCCAGAAAGATGTGCATGCTTTTGATACGCAAGTTTCTCATGGCAGCATTAATCAATTGTTTAAAGAATGTGGACGTTTTTCCGCTGGCACATTAAAACATGATAGGAATTTTGACCCCCCATGAACCATGGACCTTGCCGGTGGTGGGGAGGCTTGCGTGCCTCAGCGATACAGATGGCCGTACCGTAGGTGCAACCACAACGGAGGGGTATCTGTTGAGAGGCCAGACAAACATGTGGTTCCTGAAGAGGGGCAGCAGCCTTTTGAGTAGTTGCAGGGGCAACAGTCTGGTTGATTGACTGATCTGGCCTTGTAACATTAACCAAAACGGCCTTGCTATGCTGGTACTGCGAACGGCTGAAAGCAAGGGGAAACTACTGCCGTAATTTTTCCCGAGGACATGCAGCTCTACTGTATGATTAAATGATGATGGCGTCCACTTGGGTAAAATATTCCGGAGGTAAAATAGTCCCCCATTCGGATCTCCGGGCGGGGACTACTCAGGAGTACGTCGTTATCAGGAGAAAGAAAACTGGCGTTCTACGGATCGGAGAGTGGAATGTCAGATCCCTTAATCGGGCAGGTAGGTTAGAAAATTTAAAAAGGGAAATGGATAGGTTAAAGTTAGATATAGTGGGAATTAGTGAAGTTCGGTGGCAGGAGGAACAAGACTTTTGGTCTGGTGATTACAGGATTATAAATACAAAATCAAATAGGGGTAATGCAGGAGTAGGTTTAATAATGAATAAAAAAATAGGAGTGCGGGTTAGCTACTACAAACAGCATAGTGAACGCATTATTGTGGCCAAGATAGACACAAAGCCCATGCCTACTACAGTAGTACAAGTTTATATAACAACTAGCTCTGCAGATGATGAAGAAATTGATGAAATGTATGACGAGATAAAAGAAATTATTCAGGTAGTGAAGGGAGACGAAAATTTAATAGTCATGGGTGACTGGAATTCGTCAGTAGGAAAAGGGAGAGAAGGAAACATAGTAGGTGAATATGGATTGGGGGGAAGGAATGAAAGAGGAAGCCGCCTTGTAGAATTTTGCACAGAGCATAACTTAATCATAGCTAACACTTGGTTCAAGAATCATGAAAGGAGGCTGTATACATGGAAGAAGCCTGGAGATACTGACAGGTTTCAGATAGATTATATAATGGTAAGACAGAGATTTAGGAACCAGGTTTTAAATTGTAAGACATTTCCTGGGGCAGATGTGGATTCTGACCACAATCTATTGGTTATGAACTGCAGATTGAAACTGAAGAAACTGCAAAAAGGTGGGAATTTAAGGAGATGGGACCTGGATAAGCTGAAAGAACCAGAGGTTGTAGAGAGTTTCAGGAAGAGCATAAGGGAACAATTGACAGGAATGGGGGAAAGAAATACAGTAGAAGAAGAATGGGTAGCTCTGAGGGATGAAGTGGTGAAGGCAGCAGACGATCAAGTAGGTAAAAAGACTAGGGCTAATAGAAATCCTTGGGTAACAGAAGAAATATTGAATTTAATTGATGAAAGGAGAAAATATAAAAATGCAGTAAATGAAGCAGGCAAAAAGGAATACAAACGTCTCAAAAATGAGATCGACAGGAAGTGCAAAATGGCTAAGCAGGGATGGCTAGAGGACAAATGTAAGGATGTAGAGGCTTATCTCACTAGGGGTAAGATAGATACTGCCTACAGGAAAATTAAAGACACCTTTGGGGAGAAGAGAACCACTTGTATGAATATCAAGAGCTCAGATGGCAACCCAGTTCTAAGCAAAGAAGGGAAAGCAGAAAGGTGGAAGGAGTATATAGAGGGTTTATACAAGGGCGATGTACTTGAGGACAATATTATGGAAATGGAAGAGGATGTAGATGAAGACGAAATGGGAGATAAGATGCTGCGTGAAGAGTTTGACAGAGCACTGAAAGACCTGAGTCAAAACAAGGCCCCGGGAGTAGACAACATTCCATTAGAACTACTGATGGCCTCGGGAGAGCCAGTCATGACAAAACTCTACCATCTGGTGAGCACGATGTATGAGACAGGCGAAATACCCTCAGACTTCAAGAAGAATATAATAATTCCAATCCCAAAGAAAGCAGGTGTTGACAGATGTGAAAATTACCGAACTATCAGTTTAATAAGTCACAGCTGCAAAATACTAACGCGAATTCTTTACAGACGAATGGAAAAACTGGTAGAAGCCGACCTCGGGGAAGATCAGTTTGGATTCCGTAGAAATGTTGGAACACGTGAGGCAATACTGACCTTACGACTTATCTTGGAAGAGAGATTAAGAAAAGGCAAACCTACGTTTCTAGCATTTGTAGACTTAGAGAAAGCTTTTGACAATGTTGACTGGAATACTCTCTTTCAAATTCTGAAGGTGGCAGGGGTAAAATACAGGGAAAGAAAGGCTATTTACAATTTGTACAGAAACCAGATGGCAGTTATAAGAGTCGAGGGGCATGAAAGGGAAGCAGTGGTTGGGAAAGGAGTAAGACAGGGCTGTAGCCTCTCCCCGATGTTATTCAATCTGTATATTGAGCAAGCAGTAAAGGAAACAAAAGAAAAATTCGGAGTAGGTATTAAAATTCATGGAGAAGAAGTATAAACTTTGAGGTTGGCCGATGACATTGTAATTCTGTCAGAGACAGCAAAGGACTTGGAAGAGCAGTTTAACGGAATGGACAGTGTCTTGAAAGGAGGATATAAGATGAACATCAACAAAAACAAAACGAGGATAATGGAATGTAGTCAAATTAAATCGGGTGATGCTGAGGGAATTAGATTAGGAAATGAGACACTTAAAGTAGTAAAGGAGTTTTGCTATTTAGGGAGTAAAATAACCGATGATGGTCGAAGTAGAGAGGATGTAAAATGTAGACTGGCAATGGCAAGGAAAACGTTTCTCAAGAAGAGAAATTTGTTAACATCGAATATAGATTTAGGTGTCAGGAAGTCGTTTCTGAAAGTATTTGTATGGAGTGTAGCCATGTATGGAAGTGAGACATGGACGATAACTAGTTTGGACAAGAAGAGAATAGAAGCTTTTGAAATGTGGTGCTACAGAAGAATGCTGAAGATAAGGTGGGTAGATCACGTAACTAATGAGGAGGTATTGAATAGGATTGGGGAGAAGAGAAGTTTGTGGCACAACTTGACAAGAAGAAGGGATCGGTTGGTAGGACATGTTTTGAGGCATCAAGGGATCACAAATTTAGCATTGGAGGGCAGCGTGGAGGGTAAAAATCGTAGAGGGAGACCAAGAGATGAATACACTAAGCAGATTCAGAAGGATGTAGGTTGCAGTAGGTACTGGGAGATGAAGAAGCTTGCACAGGATAGAGTAGCATGGAGAGCTGCATCAAACCAGTCTCAGGACTGAAGACCACAACAACAGGAATTTTGAAGCAAGAATAACACGGAAAAGCAATGCTCAACTAAAGTTTTAACGCACACATCCGGTACCTCACTCAATTCTCGACTGAAGTTACTTCCTGACTCAACAGACTAGAAAAAACTGGTGTCTCGAAACCTATTCCCGTTAGTCAATGGGCATATCCTCTGGTTATCGCAAGAAACGCGACTTTAAAGCAACAGTAATGCCAAACGTTATTGGTTCTTTTCCGGTTCCACGTATTGAGGAGCTTATGGATTGCCCACCAACCGCTTGATCGTCCTCTAAAATTCGCTTAGCCGATGCTTACCTTCGCATGTGAGCGTGTATAAGTACCAGCGCCTTCCGTTTGGAAGCGCATCTGCTCTTTTGTTATTTCAAAACTTTCCGGGACAAGTGACGTAATACGTTCGGGCATGGTTGGTTGGTTGATTCGAGGGAGGGGACCAAACAGCCAAGTCATCGGTCCCATTGGATTAGTGAAGGATGGGGTAGGAAGTCGGCCGTGCCCTTTCACAGGAATTATCCTGGCATTTAGCTGAATCGATTTAGAGAAATCACGAAAAACCTGAATCAGAATGGCCGAACGCAGGTCTGAACCGTCGTACTCCAGAATGCGAGTCTAGTGTGCTAACCACTGTGCCACCTCGCTCTGTTTTCCGTCATGTTAAAATTATTTGGATGAAATCATTGCCTCAGAGAACCGCCGGAAAAGCATCTCATAAAGTCTGTATCTCCTTTTCAAGCCTTAACCCCTACAGCTCTTATGTGTAATTCACAGAATTCCTGGTATTTCATTGACGAAATTGAATATCTCATCTACTTACACAACTTTCGTCCTTCGACTAAGCATCTAGAGATAATGCCGATCTTATCTTCTCCCAAAAAAGTACAAGAACAACAGGCAGTTCTGAGCGAATGTGTTACACTATGAAATTTGCTGCCAACGCACCGCATATCACTACTCCTCTGCATCATTCCGACGTAAAGATACCCCTTTCCAATTGCCTGGAGAATGCGAACAATCATTTCGTAAGTTGAAACATGCATTGCTCAGTCGCCTCCGCCTTAGTTATTTCAAACCCCAATAATCAGTACTACTTGTACTTAGTGTGAGGTCATCCATATGTGTGCTAAAAGGAACTCGTTAAACTTCGGTTACACGATAAATCAGTCTAATCTAAAAGCCGTAAATTCAACTAAATACCTAGGTATTACAGTTACGAACAACTTAAATTGGAAGGAACACACAGAAAATGTTGTGGGGAAGGCTAACCAAAGACTGCGTTTCATTGGCAGAACACTTAGAAAATGTAACAAATCAACTAAAAAACTGCCTACATTACGCTTGTCCGTCCTCTTTTAGAATACTTCTGCGCAGTATGGGATCCTTACCAGATACGACTGACGGCGTACATCGAAAAACTTCCAAGAATGGCAGCGCGTTTTGTATTATCGCGAAATATGGGAGAGAAGGCAATAGAAATGATACAGGATTTGGGCTGGAAATCACTAAAAGAAAGGCGTTTTTCGTTGCGAAGGAATCTTCTCACGAAATTCCAATCTCCAACTTCCTTCTCCGAATTGGAAAATATGTTTTTCACACCGACCTTCATAGGGAGGAACGATCACCACGATAAAATAATGGAAATCAGAGCTCGTACGCAAAGACATAATCCCACTGATTTGCGTAGAAGCATTTTCACGTGAAAAATTGACAGTCTTGAAATGTTGGTATCACAGACCATTCGATAGCTTTCGCGTTTAAGAGGACGACGAAGCCGAAGTCAACTAAAGACAGCGCGTAAACTAAGCCTTAGTCATGGTTTATGGCGTCACCAAATGTAATCCATATTTGCATTCTCATGATGTATCAAAGCCGCTGACTGTTATCTCTCATTCGGTGAAAGGTATGTGATCGTACAGCACAAAAGAAGCAACATTGGTCAGCACTTCTGTTATAGAAATCTCTGTCGCCCTACGGCACAGAATGCAAATGTAGACATTCTGTCTGGATTACATATGGGAAAGAATCCGGAATTCGATGAATTAAAATGGATCAATCTGATTTGTAATCATTGCAAGTTTTTCCTATTGATTCTCGACGGACCTCAGAAGCTAACATACAGAATCAATCCCTCTGCCGGCCGCGGTGGCCAAGCGGTTCTAGGCGCTTCAGTCCGGAACCGCGCGACCGCTACGGTCGCAGGTTCGAATCCTGCTTCGGGCATGGATGTGTTTGATGTCCTTAGGTTAGTTAGGTTTAAGTAGTTCTAAGTTTTAGGGGACTGATGACCTCAGATGTTAAGTCCCATAGAGCTCAGAGCCAACAAATCCCTCTAATTGCTCAAGTATTACACTCAAATAGGTTGGCATCGTAATACGAAATCCATTTCAGATGTACCATTAAGCAAATATTATGCTTGACGCAACAGTCTCTCACCAAAGTGATGTAGTTTAACGCATACTGCAAATGAAAAACACGAGTCATGATTCCCGCGTCAGTATAGCAAGTTTGTCACGTGGGGGAAGGTGTAATGAAATGAGTGACGAACATTAACTTCACTTAACGAAGGTTTATTCAGCACTAGCACATACAAGAGGGCGGAGCGAACTGCCTCCGGTCAAAACACATACGGTTGATATACAGTTACAGAACATTCCAGTACAATGATTCTTGACATTTGTGGATACTTCTAGAATGTACTCTAACCGGATATAGGAATTAAAATTTTACAGTTCAGCTGATTTTTGAACTCATGGCCTTCCAGGCAACAGTCTAGTATGATAACCACTACAGTCCGCTGACTGTGCCACTCAGCTCCTTCTGCAACATTGCTGGTCGAATGTCTACGTGCTACTGTCGTGAGCTTCTACAGAGAGTGGTAGAAGAACGGTCAAACTACCACTGGGTGCTAAGTGGTTGGACGTCCAAGACTAGAACGTGGGGCTCGGAGGCTTGTCTGCTCTGTAAAGCTGAAGATGTGCTACTGTGCCACCACTGCGGGGAGAGCACAATGCCGGTGCACGCAGAAGGGTGTCGGAGCACACTGCTCATCGTGTATTGTTGAACATGGAGCCCCGCTGCAGACCACCCCTACGTCTTCACACGTTGACCCAACGACAACGTCAGTCACAGCGATTCGAACGTCGATTAATAGAAACCCATCGGCTCTTCACCTGAATCGCATGTTTGCTACACTAGGTCGATGGTCGTCTCCACGAACGCCGTCATCGAGGTGAATGGAGGCTCGAAACGTGCAGCGCAAAGTGGACGCAGGCTGGTGAGTGCGGTATTATGCTAGGGGAGATTTTCACCTTCTCTTGCATGGGACCTTTGGTAGTGATCGAAGACATGCTGACAGCCACAAACCACCTACATCGCTTCACGCTTTATGTCTTCTCCAAGGGCGATGTCATATTAACTGTCTGTGCCACGCAGCCAGAACCATGCTCAAGTTGATGTCTGGGCGACCAAATTCGCCTGATGTAAATCCTGTGGAACGCGTCTGAATCACTATTGAGTGCCATCACCACGTACGCCAATCAGTGGCCCGTTATTTACGGAAATTACAAAAAATATGTTCAAATGTGTGTGAAATCTTATGTGTCTTAACTGCTAAGGTCATCAGTCCCTAAGCTTACACACGTCTTAACCTAAATTATCCCAAGGACAAACACACACATCCATGTCCGAAGGAGGACTCGAACCTCCGCCGAGACCAGCCGCACAGACCATGACTGCAGCGCCTAAGACCGCTCGGCTAATCCCGCGCGGCGGGAATTACGTGGCCTGTACATAGACATCTAATTGCACATGCCTCTACAAACCTACCTTGGGATAACTGATAAGCAGAATCTGTTATGTACTCGTATTTCATTCCAAATACGGACAAAGAAGCTATTAAACCGGTGTTCATAGTGTTCTGGCTCATCAGTGTATAATTCTATGAGCTGGATGGCTGTCTGACGAAACAGTTTCCTTGCGAACGCACAACCAATGCCCATACTCTTACGGGAATCTGAAATCTGCGAGTAGGGTGTAACTGGGCGGGGGTCTTTGCGGTGTGGCCAACGGGATATTGGAAATTTGGGTCTCATGGAAAGCGTGTCCGAATAGCTGAGGCGGCGTGGTGCTCTTGTCTGCAGTGAGGCGCGAACGACTCGCCTACGTCGAGCCAGTCGAGTTGCGCGTTGGCAGTTTTTCACTTCGTAGTCGTTGCGAGGACACGTTTTAAATACGGTGCACTCCTTTAGACAGGCCACCATCAAAATTCCTCTTCAACAGCATCACCCAAGACCAGGCGCATACGTTTAGAACGTACGTCCACAATTGTGTCCGGCAAATAAAAATCTAACTAACTGTTTATTGGCCGTTGCCGTACGATAGTGATACGATTGCAAACCACACACATGTTCTGGCTGTGGTCGGGAAGGCCATGTCAGTTCGCAGTATATTCTGCGCCCACTGACGCAGACACCGATCGGAGAATCGGCGCCCCCTCACCTACGTCCAAGTTGAAACGTCCCCTTTGAACATTTATACACGACTGTGCTTAACCTGATACACAATATTTTTTAGCGCAACGCAATCTGACTTTCAAAATTCCCTACAAAAGAATGGCCCTGACTAACATTAAACTATACCTTTCACAAATCACTTACCTCACAAAAATCTTAGCTACTCAAGCTACTGCAAAATCCTCAGGGGGGTACACGCTTACTTTGTGTACCATGTGTTTGGCAAGCACAAGGAGCCCTAGCTAATATGGTATTTGCTTATACAACTTTACTCATCGGTACCATATTTCTGTAACACACAAATTACACAACTATCTGATCATTTAACTGAGAGATAAACATTTTTTTTTACTACATCAGTGACACATGTTTACGCAATTACACAGTTAGATAACTTCACACTTATGAAATTGTATTTTGTCTGTACTTTGTGAAATGCTCGTATTTTTTCGGAACCATTGTGATACTATGAGAGCTTTGAATGATATATTTGGTATGGGATCATGATTTTAAGGTACGTTTGAGGCAGATGACGCTTTTGACATGAGCAGAGAATTTTTTTAGGTTTTGAAATTATTGGAGGAAGCTACGACGATTTTGAGATTTGACTGAGGTGTTATGATGTTATTTTTACGACGACGATGTGTATTATGCTGCTGAGGTATGCTTATGGTCAAGAAGCTGATGCTATATGAGGAATTTGATTATGCTACATATTTCATATAATGAAATATTAAAGAAGCGTCGACGAACATATATATCTGTAATAAGGTAAGGAGTAATGAATAGAAGGTAGAGACTCTGACTGGTGAAAAAGGATGTTGTAAACCGAGAATCGTACTTTAAGAGTTATGAAATGTGTGTAAATGCGTGAATGTATCACAATGCCGGCGAAAATTTTTTGGACACTGTTATATTCATAGGATTTTGTTTCTACACATTTGTAACGCAAATTCTTGACCTATGAAATTTTTATATGAGACTGTCACTGTAGCGAAAACTGCTGTGGTAAATATTTCGGTATGAAAGGTAAGTGACTGTGACGTAATTCGTTGTGAGCGGCCAGGTGTGCCAGCTGCCCGGAGAAAAAGCCATTAGGTGGAGAAAAAAAGAGGCCATTAACCTCGCTTCTGACATTCCTTTGTAGAAATCATCGCAAAAACGACACAGTCGAACTTGAAAACATATGATTACACTGTGGAGCTCTTAATTTATGATATTTCCAGAAATGTCTCATGAAATGACGAGAAATATTTTTACATCTGCATACCTGATTATGACAAGCGTCTTTCTACGAGAGTTGAGAGAATTTCTACTAACTTATGAAATGTCACATGACTATTGAATGATATTTTTATGCTTTGGTTTGCGTAATTGCTTATTTCATTTGATATCTGGTTTCCAGCTGTCTTGCAGCATTGGTTTCATAAAATAAAATTAAATGCATTTGCTAATGTGAACACTTTCTGTCAACAGATCTATTAAATAATTACTTTATGATCCACATTCTTCGAAAAAGGAGCTCTTGGAATGGAAAGAACAATAAGAAGGGACTAGTAACAGGAACTGCATACATAGTTTTCTTTTCAAGTACTTGTTAATTTCTTTTGTAGAATAAATTGTGATGCATCACTCTAGTGTTAAGATGTGACATAGGTATTAGACATGGCCATTTTTAGTGTAATACTTTTTCTGCTTGAACTTTGTCATGTTTAGGTATAAGTTATGCTGTTTGCCAGGCATAGTGCTACTGAATTTTAATTTGTGTTACTCTGCTAAGCCAGATTTATTTTTCTTGTCTGCTGCAGCATTGCCTCGTTCCTTAGTTTAGCATCTGAGCTCAGTAGATTTAAGTTAGCTTAAGAGGGGGTAGACTATATAAGAAACTAACTATGATAAATTGGAAGCAATGCATTGACAAGGTATATGAAACGTCCCCTTTGAACATTTATACACGACTGTGCTTAACCTGATACACAATATTTTTTAGCGCAACGCAATCTGACTTTCAAAATTCCCTACAATAGAATGGCCCTGACTAACATTAAACTATACCTTTCACAAATCACTTACCTCACAAAAATCTTCGCTACTCAAGCTACTGCAATACAGCGAGCGCCACTACTGCCAGCTAAATAAAAGATTCAAACTACTGAAGGCACTAACTACTGATAGGGATAGTTAGCAAATGAAAGATATTAATAGAGAACAAACAATGTATTTACCTTGATATCATCATATATAAATATAGCAGTTCATGACAAATTTCAAAACTCCGCCATCTCTCTCCCCACATCCACCACTGCTGGCGGCTCACCTCCAACTGCGCAACGTTACGCGCTGTTCACAGCCAGCTGCCTAACACTACAATGGCGAGTATTAGAACAATGCAAAGCAGCCACAGACTGCACACAGCACAGCCAGTGATTTTCATACTGAGGTGACGTTACCGATAAAAAAACCTAAACAGCCTACTTACAAAGTGTCGCAGACGTCCTCCATAGACGAAGAAACCGCCTAACACCGGCATTTGCTGACGTCCTGCAAACCCAACGAGGTCACGATCGAAGTCACGCCTCCACCCTTACGCTGTTGAATAGCGACATGATAATTTTCACCGGCTTGTTGGTAACACGTTTCAGGAGTACAATAATGTAATCTCTCAGGATCGAGGTTCAAATGGTTCAAATGGCTCTGAGCACTATGGGACTTAACATCTGAGGTCATCAGTCCCCTACAACTACTTAAACCTAACTAATCTAAGGACGTCATACACATCCATGCCGGAGGCAGGATTCGAACCTGCGACCGTAGCAGTCGCGCGGTTCCGAAAAGCGCCTAGAACAGCTCGGCCACAGCAGCCGGCCTCAGGATCAAGCTTCAATGGCGGGACCCCGCAACATACGCGATATAGGGGACATTGGCGAAGACGCATACCAGGTGCGCTGGCGTCCAGCGACTTAAGCATTTGACCGAGTTAATCAATCATTCGAGGGTGGTCGTTAAAGGTCGTTTAATGGCGGTCGTCCAGATTCGCCGCTCAGTGCACCAGAGCTGCCCATTATCAACAATATTGTACGCATTGGCCTCAGAACCCAGCGGCCTACGCCACAGAATAGACTGACTGGAATGATGTTCGGTACGCGGATGGCTATGTTGGTCCTCCGCGGCTCGATGATATGACAGTTGCCATGGAAAAGTCAGTCGCCCTGTGTCTCGGGAGGGGAGTGTCACCTGACAGTGTCACCCCTTGCGGATCAGCGGCCACATGAGATCCTGGGTTTAGTCTTCACGAACGATATGCTCCGTAGTACGACCGGTAACTGTAGGCGCCTCCTGCATCAAATTAGAGCAGGGATATCAGATAACCACATGCTGACTCTGAAGATACTCCAGAGGACATCTGCCTAGCGCATCCCGCAAGTCGCACACGCACTTCCAAAGGCCCACAGCATTACTGCAACTCTCGGCTACGTTGTTAGTACAGGAACGTGGGTCAAAGTTCGATATGAATCACACACCCTCGTCAAGGACAGGAGAGGACTAGGGCTAGAAAACATCTACGGTTGGGTGGTGGCCCTGTTTGTTAGTTCACATTTACGGTTATGGCAGCTTTGTCCCACCAGCCTTACGAGCCTGCTGTTGGGAGCACTAGCACAGGCCCCCCTCGAGTCCCCGGTGTCGTTACAAAACGTCCCCCACCGGTCTTCCACCCTGGGCGCTTCTATTTGAAACTCAGTTACACACGCGACGCATTCCTGTCTCCGCCCTTCAACGGAACGGCAACCGAATGTAGTGGGCACGGAATACCCCAGCCGCAATGGCGTGTCGTGTGGTGCACGCTGCTGTCTAGTCCACTTGGTATGCGACAGTCAATAGGATACAGATCACATAAGAATGTCTACATAAAACCCGCGTGGAGGATCATGGGTACTATCTGAGGGCTAAGACCAACGTCATCATGTGGACCTGAGACCATTCATTAATTGCTTATTCAACGACGGATGTACCTACTTGATTTTTGAAATTATATTAAGGAACGGCATTGCGCGATAGTTAGGAACCCCCAACATAGAGGGTATTTTTCGAACTACCTCCGGAGTGCGCTACACAACCCGCTGCGGAGCTGGACCACCCATGTGCTTACGTTTCCTAAGTGAAGTACAGTGGCACCTCCAGCAAGCGATCAGATTACAGGAAACGCAAATGCCAGCCAGAAGCTAGATTAACTGTAAGTAGTCACTTGTTTACGTAAGAAATAAAACGTGAACTGTTTTATAATCTAAAAATATCGCATATCTAAACAAAATTGAATCATTCTAGATTCTACTGACGATACCTGAAAATAAAAGTAGAAACGCATATCATACAAAAACAGTAAAATACACTGCAACAATATAAAGGCGTGTATTATTTGCAGAATGAATATTACTGTGGTTGTCGACGATGACAGTCACGCAAACAAATTTGGTATCGTATAAAAATTTCAAATAAATCTGTCAACAATTTCTGAGATTTTTTTCCCTAACAACGTTTCGCCTTTATACGTATTTCAGTTTGTTTCCAAAAATCTCGAAAAGTGGTTGACTGTATTACTTCAGATGTTTATACAATACCCTAACAAACATTAGGGCGGCCATACATAGGAGTGTGTGTGTGTGTGTGTGTGTGTGTGTGTGTGTGTGTGTGTGTGTGTGTGTTTATGTGTGGCCAAATATTTATTAGAGTATTGTGCAAACATTTAAAGTAAATCGGTCAAGAGCTTTGAGATTTTTAGAAACAAAATTAAACAATGTCTCGTCTTTATACAGCAGTATTGATTAATGCCGGAGCACGAATTGTATTATGCACTCTATAATAACTATGTTTGATTTTTGTCATATGCGTAACGACTATTTTCGTGACCATGTTCACGACATATCGTTTCGTTAGTAAAATGACCCAACGAATTTCCTCGTTGCAATGTTGCCTGAAGATAATCAGAAAGCTAAATACAGGTAGCAAATAAACGTTTTATTAGTTAATTGCTCATTTTGTTGCATAAAAATACCTTCTTTTAAACATTCACTACCTGTGAGGCTCCTCCACACGAGATAAACGTCCATGGTTTTCATTATCGGTGTATTATAACTGTTAAATTAGAAGTCACGCTGAACGTCATGGGAAATTTCATAACTCATAGTTACCTTGTTTGCTAGTTTACGAAGTGACAAAAAACTGTGATATTCACAGCAAAAGAACAGTGAATGTTGATCTGTGGTTGCATTTGTACGTGTATATTCACAGACGATCTCTTATTCGTCACCGGAAATGATGTAAGATAATAATGGACGCTACAGTCACACAGTAATATGTAGACGTAAGTTGTTCTATGGAAAGGTCTGATCACTGAAACGTGCGTTGTCAGCTCGATACTGTCAGAAGGACGGGGCAAGCGACAGAGATTTACGCAGTAAAAGCGAATTCCTGTAGCTCGCAGACTGCGCTGGCATCGGACAGCTAATATTTATGTGGTGTCAGATGTTATCGCCTACATGGTGGGCCCAGCGACCGCCCGACAGCATTCGTACTCACAGGGACAAATACTCTGGTACGTGGGTGTGAAGCTAAAGTGCAAATACTGGTATGTGTTCCTGAATATGATTTCAATACACTGCGACTGTTGTAACTTACAATTCTCATCAGGGTTAACATTTTCAACGTATTTTAACACGGAATGATTGTGTTGTAACGAGTGAGCGTCTGATTTTATGGTATACACATTGGAGTACGAATGTATAACGTCATTACTCTCGCATGCGAGGCGACCATCATTACGAAATGAGTTGAACATATATTCGCGCAGGAATTAATCTCAAGTAAAATTTGTTTTTGAATTGTGGGAGTAAGTGTCGGCGGGAACTAGTAGAGGCCGGCAAGAGCGGCCGATCGGTTGTAGGCGCTACAGTCTAGAAGCGCGCGACCGCTACGGTCGCAGGTTTGAATCCTGCCTCGGGCATGGATGTGTGTGATGTCCTTAGGTTAGTTAGTTCTAACTTCTAGGGGACTGATGACCTCAGAAGTTAAGTCCCATAGTGCTCAGAGCCATTTGAACCATTTTGAACTATTAGAAAAGCAGAAAACGCAAACGGATGCCACCAATTCTCTAGAGTTATTCAGTTTTCTGTACTGAGAAGACAGCGGATAGATAAGGACAGAACGCCACGGCAGTACCTATGGTGTAGAGTGACCAGGAAGAAATGAGTAAAGGGAAAGAGCGGAGCATCAGAGAAGCTGTCCACGGAGTGCTTGCTGCTAGAGTACTCGAAAAATGGGAAAGGAAGAGGACAGAGCCAGAGAAAAGCGGTTAGTTAGGCACTAGCTGCGATAGCGTTCATAGTAGTACCGGAAGGAAAGGTAGGGCTGGGGTAGGAATGAGAAATGGTGGGTCCCAATGAGCTGAGGAGGCAGGCAAAAGGAAGGTGGTGTCCACTGCATGCGAAGCTGCTGCACGGCAGCGTAGCCTTGGAGGCAGACGATCCTCTAAGACCTGGAGGTGGTTGATCCTCGAAAATCTGTGAGCTGTTGATCTCGGACACAGATGAGTCCAGAGGAAGATGACCTCGGATGACCTCAGAGATAGGTGGCAGCAGGGATTGATCGTGTCGGATGAACCTAAAGATGGAGACAGGCCAGCCATGGAGGGGCCGGTGTGGCAGAGGTGAGCTGAAGGCCCATTGGCAACTTATGTCTGTACCAGTGTCCCGCTCAAGAGGGGCACCTACGATGGCGGGCAGGTGGAGGAGCGCGAATGCAGACAGTGGAGGGGACTATGCTGCTGGGACGCTCTGTGACCCTGTTTCCTAGAAGTCGGAGTATTGGGCGTGAAGATCATGCACAAGGGGCATGGTGCAGTAGAGGCCATGTTAGGTCCTAGACAGGAAACAACGGGAGAGACAACGAGAGGCTTGGTGCTAATGACAGTAAGTAGAACCTTCAGTGAACACCACAGAGAGCGAGAAAGTGACATGCCATCGGCAAAACTGGCATGGTACCAGACTGGAGGAAACCGCGCTGAAGCCATCGAAAAATTTGTGATCTCACTGCCAATTCATTTGGACATGTCAGTGCCACCCTCAAGAAAACCGTTCATCATGGCGCCAACCTGTGTATGCAACAGCAAGAAACATCGAGTAGCACAGCGAGCAACGGCCGGATTGCAGACGGGACTGGAATTGCTATGATCCGAGCCGATTGAGATACTGGGAAGAGAACGGGGCAATGAAAGGTGGTTATTTCGCCGCCAGTGGTTAAAGTGGACAGAGGAGGAAAGGGAATACATCACCAACGACAGAAAGAGACATTGCAAAGAAGAGTTATATCCTCGTCTCCAATCTGTTATGACTGACAAGAATGAGTGAAGTCGTCAGAACTTCATCCTTGTTGCCAGGATGTCACTGACTGGAATATGGCACTTCCAGATAAAAGGGCAATCAAGTGGACGGGAAATGATGGTAGTTCATTCCGAAACAATTACAGAAAGAAATAACAGTACATATTACCGTAACGATCTGACATGACTCACAGGAAGGGGCAACACCATCCAATAACTCCGTGGGAAGGCTCATGGTAAAGCCCTAGCACAGTAAAGTGTAGCACGAGGCCTCGTTCTGCAAGTCAGTCTCTGCTACAATAATGTCCGTCCACATTAGTCGATGGCCGGTGCTAGTTAGGAGTATGAGAGAATTCGACAGAGTAACACCCGACGTAAACAGGCTTATCGGAGGCCATGCGCATGTCTAAGCACTGTTTGGGCAGAGGAAAAGAGCACGAATTATTGTCAAGCACGTGAATTTCAGAGATAATGTCCTGCACAGGCTGCACATCTTCTCGTCGATTGGAATGCCACCGGACGGCGATAGCAGAGTCTGCAGCCGTACTGTCACTGTTACTCTTGTGCTGGCTTGTTACCCGGAACTGCTGTCATCGTAGCAGGCTTCCGAACGCCTTTGCCTATAGCGGACGACGCCTGAAGCAAGGAAATCTGTACGGAGCTCTTGTGCGTGCGGTTGCAGTTCAATCAGCTGGTGCAAGTAGCACGTTTGTAGGGCGAGGCAGCGAATCTGCTTAGCAGCCAAGTCGGTCGCGCTTACAGTACGTACAAGAAACAACAGAGCACAACAAGCCTGGAAGACCGAGAATGAAATGCTCCGATTAAAAAGGCTGTGAGGTAGGGTACAATATTTCGAATGTGTGCAACGTAACTGGCCAGCAGTTGTGCACGCCTAACCTGCAATGGAGAGACTCCGGCCTCCACCAGGACCCTGGTCACCGGACTCGTCCTAAAAGCTTTTCGTAAATCAAAAAAGACGGCAACCAGGTGTTGGCGTCTGGAAAACGCTGTGCGGATGGCAGACTCGAGGGACACGAGATTATCAGTCTTAGGTCGACCCTAGCCGAAGCCGCCCTGACATGGAGCCAGTAGGCCACGTGACTCCAGGACCCAACCCAACCGCTGACACACCGTAGGAGTTACAGCTTCTTACAAAGAACTTTGGTGAGGGTGATGGGCTGATAGCCATCCACTTCAAGCGAGTTTTTACACGGTTTGACAACCGGAATGATGGTGCTCTCCCGCTACTGCGATGGAAAGACGCCAGCACACCAGATCCGCTCTAAGATGACGAGAAGATGTCGCTTGCAGTCAGATGACAGATGTTTAATCATCTCACTGTGGACCCGATTAGGCCCAGGAGCAGTGTCGGCGCAATGTGTAAGGACAATGAGGAGCTCCCACTCTGTAAATGGGGCGTTTTAGGATTCACTGTGTGTATTGAACAAGAGGACTTTCCCTTCCAGCCGTCGTTTGAGTGTGCGAAAGGCTAATGGGTAATTCTCCGACACAGAGGCTCGAGCATAATGCCCAGCAAAGTGCTCGGCAATCGCGTTTACGTCGTTAGAAAACAGGCCGTTTATGTTAACACTGGGAACAGCTGTTGGGGCCTGGTACCCGAAAAGACTTTTGATCTTTGCCCAAAATTAGGAAGGTGACGTATGGCACCCAACGGTGGAGACGTATCACTCCCAACACTCCTTCTTCCGTTGTTTGATAAGGCAGCGAGCACGGGCATGGAGCCGTTTAAAGACTATGAGGTGCTCCATGGAAGGGTGCTGCTTATGCCGCTGCAGAGTTCGTCGACGCTCCTTAATTGCTTCAGCGACTTGCAGTGACCACCAAGTGATTGCCTTTTGCTAGGAGCACCCTACAGAGTGAGGGATCGTGTTTTCTGCCACAGAAACGATTGTTGTAGTCACCTGTTCAAACATCACATCAATGTTACTGGGTGGGGGGGGGGGGGGGGGGGGGAATTCGGTGGTGGCAGTAGAGGTGAAAATGAAATGTCGTGTGGCTAGGGCCTCCCGTCGGGTAGACCGTTCGCCTGGTGCAGGTCTTTCGATTTGACGCCACTTCGGCGACCTGCGCGTCGGTGGGGTTGAAATGATGATGTTTAGGACAACACACCACCCAGTCCATGAGCGGAGAAAACCTCCGACCCAGTCGGGAATCGAACCCGGGCCCTTAGGATTGACAGTCTGCCACGCTGACAACTAAGCTACCGGGGGCGGACGACAGCAGGGGTGAAACTTTCCCAGTCCGCCTTTTTAAAGCCCACCTGGGCAGGCGTCCGTGGGTCTGACGCAGGGGCAAGGGCAGGAAGATGGGAAAGTGATCACTATCACACAGATCGTCAAGTGCTCTCCGGTGGGTAGATGGGAGAAGTCCTGGGCTGCAAATTGATAAATCAATGGCCGAGTAACTTCCATGAGTCACACTGAAATTTGTGGCGGCCCCAGAATTTAAGAGGCAGAGGTCGAACTGAGTAAAGATTCGACATCTCTGCCTCGGCCACCCTACAAGGGGTTATGGGCGTTAAAATCTCCCAAAAGTAGAAAAGGTTTAGGGAGTTGATTAATCAGTGCAGTTAATACATACAGGTATACTGCACCATCTGGAGGAAGATATAACTTGCAGGCAATTATTTCCTGCATCGTCCTTATTCTGACAGCCACAGCTTCAAGAAGGCTTTGAAGCAGCACAGGTTCACTACAGATTGAGTTTAGGACTTAAACGAAAACTCCATCTGACACTCGATTATAGTCGCTATGGTTCCTGTAATATCTGTTATAGCCATGGAGGGCAGGTGTCCGCTTTGCTGGGAACCAGGTTTCATGGAGGGCATTGTAGAGAGAAGGTGTAAAGCATAACAGTTCCCATAGCTCAGCCAGGCGGCGGAAAAAACTGCCGAAATTCCACTGGAGGATGACGTCATCGTGAGACTGGGAAGGCATGGAACATTCAATGAGGCAGTTTACGCCTCATAGTTATCTGCTGCCACCGAATTTTGGTCTGAGCAGTCTAAATCCATTGCGTCTGAGAGTCCGGCGAGATCCTCAGCAGATGCCAGTATTTCCACTTCACCCGCAGATGCAGAGCTTGTAGGTAGCGATGGCGTGGGTGGCACCGCAATTCTCTTGGTCTTGGGAAGCTACTTTTGGATTTCTCTCGTTGCTCCTTAGGTTTCCCTGGCTGGGAGGACTTCACTGAGCGTGAAGCCCTACGACCAGCTGCTTTTGGGCTCCTCAGCCACTGGTGGTTGTCATCTTTCCCACTTGTAGAAACCTAGGAAGGGAGTTACCCAAGGGACCCCTTCCTAGCAAGAGGTACCGAAGGATACTCACACCACTCTGGCTCAGAAGGGGCCCTGATATCCCCGATTGTATTGGGGGAAGGGGGTGGGTTGTTGCTCCCGAAGTAGGTGGTGTAGGAGCAACAGGGACGGGACGAAAGTGCCCCCTACCATCAAGGGGGCAGGTGTAGACATCTGTTTCTGAGAGGCGACAGGAAGGAGAGGAACTGATGGGGCGACAACTGTTCTCGTAGTGGCGGCATAAGACGAAGTCATAGCCACGGGATGTAGGTGCTCAAATTTACTCTTAGGTCAGTTGGTCCAAGGTCTTATAATCCATGATTTTCCCCTTTTTGTAAAATCCTGCATTCTGATGAGCAAGGTGAATGACGCTCTCCGCAGTTGATACTGATGGCGGTGGGGTGCACGGAGTATTTCGATGTGATGGACTTCCACAGTCTTGACATGTGCCACTGTACGTACAGCGGGAAGACATATGGCTGAACTTCCAGCATTTAAAGCGCCGCATCGGGGGAGGTATATATGGCTTGACGTTACAGCAGTAGACCATCATCTTGACCTTCTCGGGCAATGTGTCACCCTCGAAGGCCAAGATGATGGCACCAGTGCCAACCTGATTATCCTTCAGACCCCAATGGTGCGCCGCACGAAATGAACACCTCGCCACTCTCAATTGGCGCGCAGCTCGTCGTCAGACTGCAAAAGAAGGTCCCTGTGGAATATAATACACTGTACCACATTTAAGATCTTATGGGGCGTGATGGCAACAGAAAAATCCCCGAACTTGTCACAAGTGAGTAATGTCCATGACTGTGCAGAGGATGCTGTTTTTATCAAGACTGACCCAGTGCGCATTTTGGACAAGCTGTACAACACTCTTGTCCTCCAACGCTCCACAAAAAACTGAGGCTTCATGGACATGAAAGATTCCCCATCAAGTCTCGTACATACGAGGTAGTGGGACGAAAAGCTTCACTGCCATCCGTAGCCTGGCGTTCCTCCAATGTTGTGGCCTGGGAGGGGAACGGTTTTGGGTCACATTTATTAGCACTGAAGTTAGACTTTGCCCGCTTAGAGACTGCTGGCGGCGGACCATCACTAAGAGATGAAATACATCGATTTATGGTGTGTCATCTGCCCTGATGCTACCCACTCCTACCAGGGGCCCTCCTGTTGAGCGCCACCCACCTGCACAAAGGCCACCTGGCAGGATGGCCATTGCTGGGAGACCAATGCGACAGGGTGATCGGCATCTACTCCTTGGTATATGTAGGGAGTTAACGGCGCAGCCATCAGCAGAGCGATCCCTGTGTAGTCAAGGGGCTACAACCAACAGGGTACACTGCGACCCCACCTCAACAGACTGGTTGCTGTGTTGAATATGAGGTGCAAAGTATTCCAGGGTCATCGTCAGCACAGAAAATGACACTGCGTAGTGGGTGAAAGAAAACGCACCCAGGAAGGTGTCCCCACCCAAGAGATAGAGGATGAGCGGGACTGGTATGCCTCGAGTAAGTGGGCTAAGGATCTCAATACATGATGTACACGAAGCTCCATGTAAGGTGCCCTTCCCCAGTTGGCTAGCTCTTTGGCAAAATTTTGAAAAATAGAGGTCAAACCCTACAGGGGACCATTACATAAAGGCCGAAACCTGTGAGACTCCTTTTAGTCGCCTCTTACGACAGGCAGGAGTACCTCGGGCCTGTTCTAATACCCAGGCCCGTAGGGGTAACTATATAAGGAGGCTACAATATAGGTAGACTTAAGGACAGCTGAGATCTTCCTCTATTCCCATCAGAGGATCTCAGCTGACCCTTTGAGGATGTAAATATGTGACAGTCATTGGCAAGAAGAAGGGACACGGTGACAGAACATGTGTTAAGACATCAGAAATACCTGTCAAGGTGCTAGTGGGAGCTGTAGAGGATAAAAAGGATATGGGAAAAAATACTGAAATACCTGCAACAAATAACTGACGACGCAGAGCGTTACTGCTACTATGAGATGACGAGCAAGGTCTGTGAGAGAAACTCGTGGCAGGCCACGTCAATAAAGCAAGAAGATTGATGACTTACAAATAAAAAAATAGTTTGCGGAGGGACACGCTGAAGTTACATAGATGACTAGGGTGGGTGAAAATTTTTATTATTTCAGACACTAATGCGAAATAATAGACGGAAAGGGTTAAAAGACCGTTTCGCTCTGATGTAACAAAAATACGAGAGAGCATCAGCCGTTAACGTAAGTCATCTGTAGTGGAGTGAAGATAAAATAAAAGTGAGACAGGGGTTGCTATTGCCATGGGTGCGGTATTCAGATCTGGTGGTTCCTGATTAGATAATTCAGTTAATGAGAGCTGTTCAGAAATGACACTATTCGAAACTTACGCGAACAAAATGGCTCTGAGCACTATGCGACTTAACTTCTGAGGTCATCAGTCGCCTAGAACTTAGAACTAATTAAACCTAACTAACTTAAGGACATCACACACATCCATGCCCGAGGCAGGATTCGAACCTGCGACCGTAGCGGTTACTCGGCTCCAGACTGTAGCGCCTAGAACCGCATGGCCACTCCGGCCGGCTTACGCGAGCAGTATGAAGAAAGTCCAAGAGAAAATAACACAAATAAATACACTACTGGCCATTAAAATGGCTACACCGCGAAGATGACGTGCTACAGACGCGACATTTAACCGACAGGAAGAAGATGCTGTGATATGCAAATGATTAGCTTTTCAGAGCATTCACACAAGTTAAGCGCCGGTGGCGACACCTACAACGTGCTGACATGAGGAAAGTTTCCAACCGATTTCTCATACACAAAAAGCAGTTGACCGGCGTTGTCTGGTGAAACGTTGTTGTGATGCCTCGTGTAAGGGAGAGAAATGGGTACCGTTTCCGACTTTGATAAAGGTCGGATTGTAGCCTATCGCGATTGCGGTTTATCGTATCACGACACTGCTGCTCGCGTTGGTCGAGATCCAATGACTGTTAGCAGAATATGGAATCGGTGGGTTCAGGAGGGTAATACGGAACGCCGTACTGGATCCCAACGGCCTCGTATCACTAGCAGTCGACATGACGGGCATCTTAACTGCATAGCTGTAACGGATCGTGCAGCCACGTCTCGATCCCTCAGTCAACAGATGGGGACGTTTGCAAGACAACAACCATCTGCACGAACAGCTCCACGACGTTTGCAGCAGCATGGACTATCAGCTCGGAGACCATGGCTGCGGTTACCCTTGACGCTGCATCACAGACAGGAGCGCCTGCGATGGTGTACTCAACGACGAACCTGGGTGCACGACTGGCAAAACGTCATTTTTTCGGGTCAATCCAGGTTCTGTTTACAGTATTATGATAGTCACATCCCTATTTGGCGACATCACGGTGAACCCACATTGGAAGCGTGTATTCGTCATCGCCATAGTGGCGTATCACTCGGCGTGATGGTATGGGGTCCCATTGGCTACACGTCCTGGTCACCTCTTGTTCGCATTGACGGCACTTTGAACAGTGGACGTTACATTTCAGATATGTTACGACCCGTGACTCTACCGGCCGTGCGGTTCTAGGCGCTACAGTCTGGAACCGCACGACCGCTGCGGTCGCAGGTTCGAATCCTGCCTTGGGCATGGATGTGTGTGATGTCCTTACGTTAGTTAGGTTGAAGTAGTTCTAAATTCTAGGGGACTGATGACCTCTGAAGTTAAGTCCCATAATGCTCAGAGCCATTTGAGCCGTGACTCTACCCTTCATTCGATCCCTGGGAAACCCTGCATTTCAGCAGGATAATGCACGACCACATGTTGCAGGTCCTGTACGGGCCTTTCTGGATACAGAAAATGTTCGACTGCTGCCCTGGCCAGCACATTCCTCAGATCTCTCACCAACTGAAAACGTCTGGTCGACGGTGGCCGAGCAACTGGCTCGTCACAATACGCCAGTCACTACTATTGATGAACTGTGGTATCGTGTTGAAGCTGCATGGGCAGCTGTACCTGTACACGCCATGCAAGCTCAGTTTGACTCAATGCCCAGGCGTATGAAGGCCGTTATTACGGCCAGAGGTGGTTGTTCTGGGTACTGATTTCTCAGTATCTATGCACCGAAATTGCGTGAAAATGTAATCTCATGTCAGTTCGAGTATAATATATTTGTCCAATGAATACCCGTTTATCACCTGCATTTCTTCTTGGTGTAGCAATTTTAATGGCCAGTAGTGTACAAGTGGATACCGTTGATTTATATGTAGCAAACAATGTCCCTTTTAATTGTTGGAGTTAACAATTACCGAAATTAGTCAGATGCACACAAAACAGAATCAAAATAAAATAGTCAGTGCTTCCTACATTAACAAATGGTTTGGAAAGTCATAAATGTACTTCTTCCTCCTCCTCCTTCTCCTCCTCCTCTTCTCTTCGTAACCTACAGCTTATTACCTTCAGTAGCCCTCAGTCTACCGCGAGTTTGTTGCTCCATCGTTCCTTGGGCAGCCAGTATTTCTTTTGCCTGCTGGCGATTCGTATCTTATGATTTTCACAATCCATCCTATCTGTGTGTTCCTTCCGGTCATGGTCTCTCTTTCACATTTTTTCTAATGCTTACACTTCTCTCACTGTCTCTCAGTGTCTTTCATGCAAGGCTTCGTCCGACCCCGGTAGCTGAGTGCTGCCGGCACGGTAGCTCAGCGTGTTCGGTCAGAGGGTTAGCTGACCTCTGTAATAAAAAAAACTGAGTTAATGGATCGATGACGAACTGAAACGGGTGTCTAGCGACGTCCGCCCCCAGCAGATACAACGATCAATCACGAACAAAATGAAATTAAAAAAAAAGTGGTCAGCGCAATAGACTGTCAATCCTAAGGGCCCGGGTTCGATTCCCGTCTGGGTCGGAGACCTTCTCCGCTCATTTCATCCCCATCGACGCGCAAGTCGCCGAAGTGGCGTTGTAACAACAACGACGCTGTACTATTGTACATATAAGTAATTTTTTTTCTTCTGATTTTTCGATAAACTTGTGTAATTGATGTTCTGATTTCATTTCTTTTTTGTTTCATGTCATTGTGTTAAGAAAACTTTAAACAAGTTTCAATGTGAATATTAATGTTTATGTCAAATGTAAGGCAATATTGTAAGTGCTATTTCTAGGGTAACCTATGCCAGATTGTAATCAGATTAATAGACAGTATAGTTTTGTAGTATACATTAAAGTGTAGTGATATGGTTCAAATGGCTCTGAGCACTATGGGACTCAACTGCTGTGGTCATAAGTCCCCTAGAACTTAGAACTACTTAAACCTAACTAACCTAAGGACATTACACACATCCATGCCCGAGGCAGGATTCGAACCTGCGACCGTAGCAGTCACACGGTTCCGGACTGCGCGTCTAGAACCGCGAGTAGTGATATGTATTCATGGTTTTTCCATATCAGTACAGAACGTGAAACTATCAGTTCAATAGATTTTCTGGTTCTAAAATTCTACTATATTATGCAGTGTTATTACTTGTTGTTTTACATGAATATATGCCAGTTTGTACAGGGAAGAAACTCAGCTAATGCCTAATTAGGCATAAGGTGAATGCTGCTCACTTACCATAGTACAGGCTTTAACGAGTACTGTGTCACGCGGAGGTTACAAGTGGCTTCCCGATGACAGGACATCCAGTTGTTTTCGGTCACAAATTAACGTGACTTCCGAATAGTGGATGTTTAGTGGCACGAATTGCAATAATATTCAGTAAAGTAAATAGCAGTGAACGTCAAGTACGGTAGTGAGGTGTAACTTCCGTTCGGTATGGACAAGAACGTAAACACAGTAGATGTACCGAGCGTAATGGAAGATGCGGCTGGCAATTGCAGGAGTTTACGCGGCCAGATAACAGATGGCGTTCGCGGGAGACAATTGGCGTATGTACAATACCACGAATATGTTAATGAACAGATTGAAATGTCGAGATCGCCTCGAACACAGCAAGGAATAAAACAAGAAGTAGAGAATGACTTTGTAGATGATAGTGCGTCCGTGAACGAATACACTGACATGTTTGATGCACCACAGATAAAGAAAGAGCCGAAAGAAAATTTTGAAGTAGGATCGGAACACACCGATTCCGTAGAACAAGACAGTGTGAAAATTTTAAGCATGAACGACTTATTTGAACGATTAACCAAACAAATTGCCGGACAGAATGATCAGCTTCAAAGACACGTTGGTCAGCTTAAAGCACAGGTTGAAGAACAAGGAATTAAAATTTGTAAACATATAGAACAGGTAGAACAAAAAGTGGGTAATTTAAGTTCTGTGATAAATACTATGAAGTCTGAAATTGACACAATTAATAAAAATATGAATACTATCCAGGGGGAAATTGACGACATTAACAGTAGGTTTGATGTTGAAATTCTCAACATCCAAGAGAAAGTAGAGCCTCTAGTTGAAACAAATGTAGACGAAAAAGTTTTCGGTCTTAAAACTGAGATCGTAAACGAATGCCAACATGGAATCTCACAGTTGAAAAAGGCAGTTTCAGATACTGAAAGAAATTTAGGCGAAAAAATTATCGGATGTGTGCAAAAGTGTGAACAAAATACATCGAAAATTCAAGGCAAAATTTTCGATCTCGAGAGTAAAATCAAAGATAGGCCTGGCGTGGTCAGTAATGGCACGCCTCTTAAGAAGCTGTTGGAAGGTGAGGAACTCTTTGATCCCGCCAAGAAACATAACGGATGGCATCCGTTGGATTTCATCAAAAATTGCGAGAGGATATTCCCTAAACACTTATCTGGTCAGGAAAAGATAAACGTAGTAATTAGCGCTTTAGCAGGTGACGCTAAGAGCTGGGGGATTAACTTGAATACCGAACAAATGACGTTCGAAGAGTTAAAACAAAAGTTTACGGAAGAATACTGGTCCGAACAAAAACAGGATCATTTGTGGCGCGAGTTTATCATGGCCAAACTTCATGATAACAGGGGCAGGAATTCTTTGAAAGATTTCTGCGAATATTGGTACCGAAAGTTCACACACTTAAGAGGGAGAAGATCCGATTCTGAAATCGTATGGGAGCTATATAAAAAGCTTCCAGAAGATTCGAAGAGATACGTGGCAAGCAATCATCGCAGCTTCCAAGCGTTTCTCGAAAGGGTCGAAGACGAAGACCACTGGCACGAAAGTCGTGCCAATTATCAGAATTTTAGTAACAGGAATAACCGCAATAATGACGAGAGGAATGACGGCCATGGTTTTCGCGTCAACATGATACAGAGAGGTAGAGGCAGCGGAAGAGGAAGAGGGGGCTATCCAGGTCGCGGTAGAGGATACACCGCGCAAGATAATAACGATGCGGGAAACCGATTTCCGCGAACGTTCCGGGCCAAACGGAAGCGGACAAAACATACCGGCCCCGATTTAAGAAACGTTACCGGACTGACAGTAAAGTTATGAGACAGCTTAGAGACAGGCGTGGAACGACGCAGCGTGTTGTTGCGAAACAAGCGTCAGGTGCGTGCGCAGATGATTCATCTTCACCGCGCAGTGCGCTACATGTTAACAGGCGAGTGGAGCATCAGAGTGCAACGGCCCAGCCTAACAGATCAGCTGTTCAGAGAGAAGCCGCTTGCAAGGCAGCAGAATTAGGTACGAACATTGCCGTAAGAGCTGGCGGATACATTACGAGTGGTAATTCCATGGCGAAGGAAATAGTGGATGGAACAGTGGATACACAGAGGTGCGGTTAGCAGTGTTAGCAATTAAGTAAATGGCGAGAACGAATTAGCAGAAGTAACTGATTGGCGTGTGCAGATCGATGATCTGTACAAGGGCCTCAAGCAATGTGAGTGGGAGGATTTTAAGAAGGAATATGAGGAAAGAAGGTTAATTAGTGAAAAAGGAAATAGTAGGGACGTCGATAGGGTGACGTGGCCCAAATTTAAAGAGGATAGAGTAAATAGGGCCGCGAAAAGTACGCGTGCTGTCGATAGGACGATGGTTACAGATAGGAAGGAATTGGAGGATGAAATCCTAAGCATTGATGCGGAAGTAACTTCTGTTAACAATCCGCCAACAGTACAGGCTGCTACCGAAAGGCACCGTGAGGAAGGGGCAGGTAATTACCTACGAGTAACTAAAGTTCATGAGGGTTACACTAAGTATGAAGTAACAGTGGATGTGAGTAATGCTGATAATGAGGTCGTTTGGCCAGAAGAGGATATTGAGTTAAAATTAAAGCCTGACGAAAATGCAGAGGAAGAAAGTGCCTGTCTCAGAAAAGATTTATGTTAGAATCTGAAAGCGATCCAGAATGTGAAGTATTTAACCAGTCTGGACATGACCGCCGGATACTGGCAAATCCCATTGAGCAAAGAATCCCGTAAATATACCGCTTTTCTATTCGCCGGGAAATGCTATCGGTATGAAGTAGTGCCATTTGGGCTTAGCACTTCTGTGGCGGTATTTATTAGGGCACTGGACTTTGTATTAGGGAGAGAATTCAGTTCCCGGCTAACCATTTATGTAGATGACTTACTGATTGCTACTGAGGAATGGCAAGAGCATTGTGAATTATTGCAGAAAGTTTTTGTTGCTCTACAAGCAGGGGGCATGACACTAAAGTGGGAGAAATGTGAATTCGTGAAGTCAGAAATAAAGTTGTTGGGGCACATTATTACTACGACCGGGATTGGCAAGGACCCGGAAAAGTTAAGTGCAATAGCAGAGTGTCCAGCTCATAGAAATAGAAAACAGTTGAGAGCCTTTTTAGGTCTATGTGGGTTCTATAGAAAATTCGTCAAGGGGCAAGCTTTTAAATAGTCCTCATTTGAATAATATCCTTAAGAAAAATAGTGCTTTTGTTTCGACTGAAGGGTGCATGAGAGATTTTGAAAATTTAAAAAGTGAACTCTTGCATGATAATATTTTGCATCATGCCATACTGACAGAACCTTTCCACATGAGTATCGACAGTAGTGCTTATGGGATTGGTATAGAAGTTTTCCAAGAAATCTGTGATGGCAAAAAAGTCGAACACAGGACTATCGCGTTTGCAAGTAGAACTCTAACAAAATACGAGGGAAACTACACTATATCAGAAAAGGTGGCTTTAGCCATTATATGGGGATTTAATAAATTCAGGAATTATCTGTGGGGCCATAAGCTCATTATACATACTGACCACAAAGCTTTAACTTTTCCTAAAGATTGTCGTTTACTTAATGGCAGGCTAACTCGTTGGGCTGGTTACTGTTACTGGTTACTGGTTACTGGTTACTGTTAAGGGTACTGAGAATTACGTGGCACATGCTTTATCTCGATTGCCTAATGGTTTGAGTGAAGCGCCCAGTGAAAATGGTGAAGAGGGTACTTTCCCAATAAGGTATATGAAAGAGGTTTCAGGAAAAAAGAAAATTGAGCAAATATGTAAAAACATGAGGTACCATCAGAATGAGGATCCGACATGGAAATCCGTGAAGGTAAATTTTTACAGTGTGCAGTATCCTCAAATTAAGAAATACTACAAAACCTTTAAAGGCATTTTATATAGGAGGAAAGATTTAGCCACTGAGGAATGGAGAGTATGTTGGCCACACCAGTTTGATACTGATGTCATAGACTATTTTCATTTATCATTGGGGCATAGTAGGCCAAAGAAATGTTTGGATAAACTGAATAATGTAATAGTGATTGCTGGTAGTGTTAGTAAGAAGGTAAATGAACGACTTAAGTCGTGTGATGTCTGTCAAATGGGCACAGTACATAACCGAAGTAGTAGAGGTCCAATGCAAAGTATATTACCTGAGGACACCCTAGAAATATTATCAGTAGATTTGTATGGTCCCCTCCCGAAGTATTCTCAAAGTTTGTAAAATTATACCCCTAGGAAAAGGCAACAGCAAAAGGGTCCTTTCCAAATGTTATGCAATCCGAATGTCCCAAAATGAAAATTAAAATTTGTGTTAATAATAATTATTTGCATAACTAGCTATGTTTGAATGGTGATTGAAGAAATGTTATGTTAATGAACCAGTAAATGAATAACGAAGGTCTAACGAAGTTGAAAGATAACTTAAATATTGATATAGTAATGAAGTTTAACTATTTCGAAACAGACATAAAGGTATTTAAGTGAGCAGTAAATAAGGTGAAAAGAATAGTAACTTATATACCTAAAATCTTGAACGCATAATAAAATCAGTAATCATTTTTTTTAATACAGTTATCATAACAGTTTCAGGGTCGCCCCCCCCCCTTTTAATTCATTTAAATTCTGAAGTGTTCTAAATTGGTTTGAGCAGCAAAAGTTAAAGTCAATATAAAAGTCAAAATTTATCAGTGTTTTATCTTTATCAAAATTGACATTTTGTGTAGGGTAACGTATGCCCGATTTTCATCACATTACTACACAGTATAAAGTTTTGTAGTATACATTACAGTGTAGTGTTATGTATTCATGGTTTTTCCATGTTGTTGTTGATGATGTCTTCAGTCCTGAGACTGGCTTGATGCAGCTCTCCTTGCTACTCTATCCTGTGCAAGCTTCTTCATCTCCCAGTACCTACTGCAACCTACATCCTTTTGAATCTGCTTAGTGTATTCATCTCTTGGTCTCCCTCTACGATTTTTACCCTCCACGCTGCCCTCCAATGCCAACTTTGTGACCCCTTGATGCCTCTGAACATGTCCTACCAACCGGCCCCATCTTCTTGTCAAGTTGTGCCACAAACTCCTCTTCTCCCCAATTCTGCCTCCGCATTAGTTATGTGATCTACCCATCTAATCTTCAGCATTCTTCTGTAGCACCACATTTCGAAAGCTTCTATTCTCTTCTTGTCCAAACTATTTATCGTCCATGTTTCACTTCCATACATGGCTACACTCCATACAAATACTTTCAGAAACTACTTCCTGACACTTAAATCTATACTCGATGTTAACAAATTTCTCTTCTTCAGAAACGATTTCCTTGCCATTGCCAGTCCACATTTTATGTCCTCTCTACATCGACCATCAGCAGTTATTTTGCTCCCCAAATAACAAAGCTCCTTTAATACTTTAAGTGTCTCATTTCCTAATCTAATTCCCTCAGCATCAGCCGACTTAATTCGACTACATTCCATTATCCTCGTTTTGCTTTTGTTGATGTTCATCTTATATCCTCCTTTCAAGACACTGTCCATTCCGTTCAACTGCTCTTCCAAGTCCTTTGCTGTCTCTGACAGAATTACAATGTCATCGGCGAACCTCAACGTTTTTATTTCTTCTCCATGGACTTTAATACCTAGTCCGAATTTTTCTTTTGTTTCCTTCACTGCTTGCTCAATATACAGATTGAATAACATCGGGGATAGGCTACAACCCTGTCTCACTCCCTTCCCAACCACTGCTTCTCTTTCATGTCCCTCGACTCTTATAATTGCCCTTTGGTTTCTGTACAAATTGTAAATAGCCTTTCATTCCCTGTTTTTTACCCCTGCCACCTTTAGAATTTGAAAGAGAGTATTCCAGTCAACATTGTCAAAAGCTTTCTCTAAGTCTACAAATGCTAGAAGTGTAGGTTTTCCTTTCCTTAATCTATTTTCTAAGATGAGTCGTAGGGTAAGTATTGCCTCACGTGTTCCAACATTTCTATGGAATCCAAACTGATCTTCGCCGACGTCGGCTTCTACAAGTTTTTTCATTCGTCTGCAAAGAATTCGCGTTAGTATTTTGCAGCTGTGACTTGTGAAACTGATAGTTCGGTAATTTTCACATCTGTCAACACCTGCTTTCTTTGGGATTGGAATTATTATATTCTTCTTGAAGTCTGAGGGTATTTCGCCTGTCTCATACGTCTTGCTCACCAGACGTTAGAATTTTGTCAGGACTGTCTCTCCCAAGGCCGTCAGTAGTTCCGGTGGAATGTTGTCTATTCCCTGGTCCTTGTTTCGACTCGGGTCTTCCAGTGCTCTGTCAAACTCTTCACGAAGTATCATATCTCTCACTTCATCTTGATCAACATCCTCTTCCATTTCCATAATATTGTCCTCAAGTACATCGCCCTTGTATAGACCCTCTATATACTCCATCCACCTTTCTGCTTTCCCTTCTTTGCTTAGAACTGGGTTTCCATCTGAGCTCTTGATATTCATACAAGTGGCTCTCTTTTCTCCAAAGGTCTCTTTAATTTTTCTGTAGGCAGTATCTATCCTACCCCTAGTGAGATAAGCCTCTACATCCTTACATTTGTCCTCTAGCCATCCTTGCTTAGCCATTTTGCACTTCCTGTCGATCTCAATTTTTGAGACGTTTGTATTCCGTTTTGCCTGATTCGTTTACTGCGTTTTTATATTTTCTCCTTTCATCAATTAAATTCAATATTTCTTCTGTTACCCAAGGATTTCTACTAGCCCTCGTCTTTTTACCTACTTGATCCTCTGCTGCCTTCACTACTTCATCCCTCAAAGCTACCCATTCTTCTTCTACTGTATTTCTTTCCCCCATTCCTGTCAATTGTTCCCTTATCCTCTCCCTGAAATTCTGTACAACCTCTGGTTTATTCAGTTTATACAGGTCCCACCTCCTTAAATTCCCACCTTTCTGCAGTTTCTTCAGTTTTAATCTACAGTTCATAACCAATAGATTGTGGTCAGAGTCCACATCTGCCCCTGGAAATGTCTTACAGTTTAATACCTGGTTCCTAAATCTCTGTCTTACCATTATATAATCTATCTGATACCTTCTAGTATCTCCAGGATTCTTCAATCTATACAACCTTCTTTTATGATTCTTGAACCAAGTGTTAGCTATGATTAAGTTATGCTTTGTGCACAATTCTACCAGATGGCTTCCTCTTTAATTTCTCTCCCCCAATCCATATTCATCCACTACGTTTCCTTCTCTCCCATTTCCTACTCTCGAATTCCAGTCACCCATGACTATTAAATTTTCGTCTCCCTTCACTACCTGAATAATTTATTTTATCTCATCATACATTTCATCAATTTCTTCATCATCTGCAGAGCTGGTTGGCATATAAACTTGTACTACTGTAGTAGGCGTGGGCTTCGTGTCTATCTTGGCCACAATAATGCGTTCACTATGCTGTTTGTAGTAGCTTACCCGTACTTCTATTTTTATTCATTATTAAACCTACTCCTGCATTACCCCTATTTGATTTTGTATTTATAAAAATGGTTGAAATGGCTCTGAGCACTATGGGACTCAACTGCTGTGGTCATTAGTCCCCTAGAACTTAGAACTACTTAAACCTAACTAACCTAAGGACATCACACACATCCATGCCCGAGGCAGGATTCGAACCTGCGACCGTAGCAGTCGCACGGTTCCGGACTGCGCGCCTAGAACCGCGAGACCACCGCGGCCGGCTTGTATTTATAACCCTGTATTCACCTGACGAAAAGTCTTGTTCGTCCTGCCACCGAACTTCACTAATTCCCACTGTATCTAACTTCAACCTATCCACTTCCCTTTTAAAATTTTCTAACCTACCTGCCGATTAAGGGATCTGACATTCCACGCTCTGATCTCCTGATAACGACGTCCTCTTGAGTAGTCCCCGCCTGGAGATCCGAATGGGGGACTATTTTACCTCCGGAATATTTTACCCAAGAGGACGCCATCATCATTTAACCATACAGTAAAGCTGCATGCCCTCGGGAAAAATTACTGCTGTAGTTTCCCCTTGCTTTCAGCCGCTCGCAGTACCAGCACAGCAAGGCCGTTTTGGTTAGTGTTGCAAGGCCAGATAGTCGATCATCCAGACTGTTGCCCCTGTAACTACTGAAAAGGCTGCTGCCCCTCCTCAGGAACCACACGTTTGTCTCGCCTCTCAACAGATATCCCTCTATTGTGGTTGCACATACGGTACCGCCATCTGTATAGCTGAGGCACGCAAGCCTCCCCACCAACGGCGAGGTCCATGGTTCATGGGGGTAAGGGTTTTTCCATATCAGTACAGAACGTGAAACTATCAGTTCAATAGATTTTCTGGTTCTAAAATTCTACTATATTATGCAGTGTTACTACTTGTTGTTTTACATGAATATATGCCAACTTGTACAGGGAAGAAACTCAGTTAATGCCTAATTAGGCTGGCGACCGTATTATTATCAAATTGGTAGCATCTTCAGGGTTGCTTTTGGTCCATCCTGACGTGTAATTGCATTCAGAACTTACTTGACGGATCATTGTTATTTCAGAGTGGGTGTAAGTCTGATTTGCCACCATTCAGGTACACGCGGTCGATATATATACAAAAATCCTTTCTCATAAGGTGAACCCCGATCACTTGCCATAGCACAGGCTTTAACGAGTACTGTGCCCCGCGCAGATTACAGCGTCAAATCGAAAGGCTTGCACCAGGCGAGCGGTCTACCCGACGTGTAGCCCTCGTCACACGACATTATTATTATGCAAGGCTCCGAAGAATTTTCATTCCCGTGATTTCCAAAAGTCTTTGTTTTTGTTGATTCTGATCTTGTCACACTGTGTAGGCCGTTACTGGTCCCACGATTGTTTTGCACTCCTATATTCTTGCCTTTGTATCTTTTCTGATATGCTTGGTACTCCAAATAATATCATTTAAGCCCCCTGCCACTTATTTCCTTCTGCTATTTGTTCTCTTACTTCCTTTTAGACATTTATACTGCTGAACAGTTCAATATCAAGATATTTAAATGTCATTACTTGTTGAATAATTGTTTCATCAACTTCTAGTTTGCATCTAATTGGTTCAACAAATGTCGTCCTACATTTGGTTTTTCGAGTAGATATAATCGTATTTAGATTTCTGGCTACCACATTGAATACATGTACCACTTTCAGTATGTTATCTTCAGTGTTTGTCTCCAGAACTGCATCGACAGCATAGCAAACGATTTTAATTTCTTTGTCCCCCATTATATAATAACTACTGTTCAATACCTTTTTTATAAACCGTCGATGACCATTTTATAAAGTAGCGAGGTGAAAGAGTCACTGCATCTGTGCATGGCCAATCGATCGAAAACCATACTTCTCGTCTGCAGTGGGTTAATACTTTTTATTTTGTTTCCTATTAATTTTGTTATGTAATAGGGTCTTTCTTATCTCTGCTTTTTGTCCATGAGAATTGTAATACTGGCTCACCATTCGTTTTTAATTTTATTACCAGCAATAGCATTATTAATCAAATTGGTTAATTGTTCAGTTAGCGTATATCCTCCATACTGTAGCAATTGATTGGGAATCTTAACTTTCCTTGGAGATTTCCCATTTTTAACAGACTTACAGCTTCTTTTACCTCTGCATGTGAAACAATTATATTATCATTTACTTCTGTACGGATCTCTGATCTGCTTCGTTTTCTGGTGACTTTTTTTACCTTTATGTCGTTCGCATTCAAAATTTAATGTAATTATTTCCTCTGCTGTCGTAGAATTTTCCAACTTTGTTTCTGCAACACACAGAAATTAGGTCGTAATTTTTAAAAAAGTTTTCCCATTTTCCCCGCTGAAAGAGATTCGCAGGTGATTTTCACTCATTACGATTTCCTATGTTATCTTCATAGAACTCGTGTTTTAAGTGTTTTATATTTCAAATAGGTAAACCTCTTTTTCACACATTTTCCTGACCTGTTTAGAAAACAGTTTCTTTTACTCTCTTGCTTTACAACTCGTTCTCCTAGTGCTTCTTGAGCTGCTGCTTCAATACTTTCTCTCCCAAGCCTGATCTATGTTATATCCTGCTTCCTCTTTTATCTTCTCTTCGAATGGTTCTGATTTTTGTAGAGTCATTCCGTAATGACTATATTGAATATTTCTTTTATTGCAGTCTTGTTTCTTCCTACATGCAATCCGACTTGCCATAAGTAGGCATTGATCACTCCCTATGTTGGCTGAGTTTGAAGTCCTAAGCGGTTACTGAGAACGGATGTTCTTGTTTGTAACTATGTAACCTACTGTAGATTTATGAACTCTTGTGTTTTGAAAAGGGTATTCATATTGCTAAATAAGGAAACAATAATAGTTTTCTTTATAGAGTGCATCAATCAGTCGTCCTTTTTATATTTTATTATGCAAATCCGGATTTCGGCGACTAACTAGCCATTCTCAATGCGCTATTTTTTATTCTCAATGCATGTAAGTCCTTGTTGTGCGGGCGTCAGTCACAGTTCTTTGAATACTATCATTACTTGTTCAGTGTTAAGTCGATAGCAAAAATCAAAAGTCTTAAAGACACACTAAAGTTACAAAATAAGTGTACATACCATCGAAGTGCTTGAGTATTACAGCTACCGCTGAATAAAAATTAAAAGATCAAATCCAGGAAAAATGGAAAAAAGGAAATCTACTCCACTTCATTATTGGCATTCCAAAAAAACGGAGAACTGATACCTTTTGTGGTAAAATTCCCAAAATGCGTTACAATAAAATTCAGCGCTCAAATATAAGTTAGACAATGAATTAAGCAGCGGCGCATTTATGCACTATAAGTGTTATCAAGCGAGCTCCATATTTAAACCCATTACCAAACGTGTAACATATGCCTCAATCAGGTTAGCATGAAGTTATCGAGCTTAACACAAGTGAATAGCATGGACTGCAGCAGTAATCGCAGGAGAATTCATAAAAATTTTTATCCACTCAGAAAACAATACAAAACTTACCATTCCCATATCACAGAACGATGTTCAACAAGGAAAGAAACAGCCGAGGTAATTATTCCTACGTCGTACGAGAGTCCTTGCTACGGATTAAACAAAATTACTCTTAGTGCACAGATGCAAAAGAGATTTATAAACACAGAATAGAATTTCTAAATTTCAAGAACGCTTCAAGGGTATCTTTCCCTTTTATACGGGAATTACAGCTCAAGAGTAAGGTATACAATAAGGAAAATCATAACAGGTGAACAAATCTTAAGTGCCAACTTCAAACTTTAGTGGAAGATAAATCATACAGAAATATTGACTACGTGATAAACTAAGTGAAAATTCAAAGTACTCAGCAGTATAAATATAAACATTACTTACAGAACAGAGAAAAAAATTCAGTTTCTAAACAACACTTTGAATATTAAAAAGTTATTCCGAGAACTTGAAGCGGCTCTGTACGGGAACTGCAAGCGGCCGAACACTGCTAAATGTCATGTAAAATAGCGTGACATTCACGTCAACAAAAGGCCACGTGTAAGAAAGAAGCGGGCAGAGAGGACGTCGATTGTCATAGGTCTCTAGTACATCGTGGCTCCCTAAGAGTGGTCGTAGGTGGGGTGGTGAGGAGGACGAGAACCCTTGCGAAGGGAAGCTGTAATCTCCGCCTGTGAAAGTGTAAAACAGGATACAAGATTAATGTCGGTGGAAGGAACTTGACGCTTCACTAGCGTGAGATCCGTGATGGTCACGAAAATACTAGACAGCTGCATAGGCGATTCCAGCTCACCTGCTTGTCGACAATGGCGGTCTAGAGGCTGTTGCTGATCAAGTTCTAACAGAAACTGTGTACACGTACTCAGAGGCTTTAAGCTACATTGGGAAGTGGACAGTTCTGTTTCACGTCTCCATTCGTGTTCTATTACTAAAATGGAATCAAAGAAAGAAGTTGTTAATGTGAATATAATGTTAAGTGGACGTCACAAGAGACGTGCCTCTCTCTAGTTGAATCACAGAAAAATATCACAGTTCAATTAAAAATCTCCGAATGTTCAGGTTGTGGCTACTTTAACACAAACTACAAAACATCTTAATACCAAAGGCCAATCACTAAAGCTGTAGCGGTATGTAACGGCACGTGAGGAAGACGAAGATACTCAACACAGTCCACATGTTTTAAGTTATTCTGAGTGAATCAATGAATCTGTGCGTAAAGTAGCATCGTACGCGAAATTGAAAAGGCTTTCCATGCAGTCTTCGGGACTCATTTTCATCAGCGCCATATACACAACAAGACGCACAAATACAAGCAAAGGTTAGAAAATGAACCATCAATGCTTCACTCCATAACAGTGCAAAGTTTTAAGTAGGCATAAATAGTCTCAGACGAATGAGCAAGTGAATGAGCCATATTAAAGAAAGGTTGCACAGCGTGAACTTGAGTATATGCGGGAGGACATCGTCGTCAGTTCGATAAGCACAACGAAAACAGAAAAAAAATAAAGAAATCGCTCCGTTTTCAGGTCTCACTCGCTACGGTATGAAAGAAGAACGGAGAAGATGTCTGAAAATAGAAAAGAAGTTGGATTTAACTTCAGAACAATGCAACGTTATATTGGAAATTATGTGCCACGAACAGACCAGACCTCATCGACGGTGTCAGTGTTGAGACAGGGATTAGTGATCATCATGTCGTCATTACGACTATGTATCCGAAAGTTAAAAAGTCGGTCAAGAAGGCTAGGAGAGTATTTTTACTAGAAAGAGCAGATAAGCAGTTGTTAGCATCCCACTTAGTAAACGAATCGACTTCATTTACTTCCGATACGGTGGACGTGGAAGAATTACGGGCAAATTTTAAACACATTGTAAATCACGCATTGGAGAAGTATATGCCGAGAAAGTGGGTTACGGACGGGAAAGACCCACCGTGGTTTAACAGGGCAATTCGGAGAATGCTCAGGAAGCAAAGACAGTTACACTCGCGGTACAGGAAAGATCGGGAGAATGAGGACAGGCAAAAGTTAGTAGAGATTCGAGCTGCTGTAAAAAGAGCGATGCGCGAAGCATTCAACCACTACCACCGTCATACCTTAGCAAAAGATCTTGCTCAAAACCCATGAAATTCTGGTCTTACGAAAAATCGGCAAGCGGGTCGAAGGCTTCCATCCAGTCACTCACCGATCAGTCTGGCCTGGCAACGGAAGACAGCAAAACGAAAGCTGAAAGTTTAAATTTCGAATTCGGATTTACAGAGAGTACTCTATTGCATTGGCTCCTTATTTAGCTTGCATTTATCGCGAATCTCTTGTCCAACGTAAAGTGCCGAGCGACTAGAAAAAAGCGCAGGTGACGCCAGTATATAAGAAGGGTAGAAGGACGGATCCTCAAAATTACAGACCAATATCCTTAACATCGGTTTGTTGCAGGATTATCGAACATATTCTCAGTACGAATATAATGAATTTCTTTGAGACAGAGACGTTGCTATCCACGCATCAACACGGCTTTAGAAACCATCGCTCCTGCGAAACGCAACTCGCCATTTTTTCATATGATATCTTGCGAACTATGGATGAAGGGTATCAGACGGATGCCCTATTCCTTGACTTCCGGAAAGCGTTTGACTCGGTTTCCCACTGCAGACTCCTAACTAAGGTATAAGCATATGAGATTGGTTCCCAAAAATGTGAGTGGCTCGAAGATTTCTTAAGTAATAGAACCCAGTACGTTGTCCTCGATGATGAGTGTTCATCGGATGTGAGGGTATCATCTGGAGTGCCCCAGGGAAGTGTGGTAGATCCGCTGTTGTTTTCTATCTACATAAATGATCTTTTGGATAGGGTGGATAGCAATGTGCTCCTGTTTGCTGATGATACTGTGGTGTACGGGAAGGTGTCGTCGTTGAGTGACTGTAGGAGGATACAAGATGACTTGGACAGGATTTGTGATTGGTGTAAAGAGTGGCAGCTAACTCTAAATATAGATAAATGTAAATTAATGCAGATGAATAGGGAAAAGAATCCTGTAATTTTTGACTACTCTATTAGTAGTGTAGCGCTTGACACAGTCACGTCCATTAAATATTTGGGCGTAACATTGCAGAGCGATATGAAGTGGGACAAGCATGTAATGGCAGTTATGGGCAAGGCGGATGGTCGTCTTCGGTTCATTGGTACAATTTTGGGAAGACGTGGTTCATCTGTAAAGGAGACCGCTTATAAAACACTAATACCACCTATTCTTGAGTAATGCTCGAGCGTTTGGGATTCCTATCAGGTCGGATTGAGGGAGGACATAAAAGCAATTCAGAGGCCGGCTGCTAGATTTGTTACTGGTAGGTTTGACCATCACGCGAGTGTTACGGAAATGCTTCAGGAACTCGGGTGGGAGTCTCTGGAGGAAAGGAGGCGTTCTTTTCGTGAATCGCTACTGAGGAAATTTAGAAAATAGGCATTTGAGGCTGACTGCAGTATAGTTTTACTGCCGCCAACTTATATTTCGCGGAAAGACTACAAAGATAAGGTAAGAGAGATTAAGGCTCGTATAGAGGCATATAGGCAGTCACTTTTCCCTCGTTTTGTTTGGGAGTGGAACAGGGAGAGAAGATGCTTGCTGTGGTACAAGGTACCCTCCGCCACGCACCGTATGGTGGATTGCGGAGTATGTATGTAGATGTAGATGCTATAGATGAAGTGATAAATTGATCTTGACTTGACACTGTGCAGGGGTTAAATTACACTGCCCGGAAACAGAAAAAAAAGAAAAGAAAATCTAAATCACCCCGAAGACAGGCTATGATGTCTATCTTCGTACATGGCAATATGTAAAGGTTTTGAGTTGCAATTCTCTGTGACAAGTACAATGATCACCAGAGTGTATTGATGTTCTTTGTATTTGGTGTTGTTACCACACTCGGTAGGGTGATTACTGTGGAGAACTCGGGAGATGCTGCCTACTTGTGTGAAACAGCTTTATAAACACCTGACAGGCTTTGAAAGGGCCTAACTGGGGGGTTTTCATTTCACCGGCTTGTTGAATCGTGCAGTATCCAGATTTGTTGGTGATTCAGATTTGACAACGGCCCGATTTTTTACAGCATGGGAATGTGAGGGGCATGTGTAGTTGGTGATGTTCAGGCCAACGATGTATGACCGTCACAAGGGATGATCACTATTGTGCCCCAAGCGTATCGTAAGCTGTACACATATGCCCCTCGTATCCAGGAAGATGTGATGGACTCCCTGCATCACACTGTCATCCCACACCACGGGTCGGAGTCTATCAGCAGCTGGACTAAGGAAATATCGTAGGCTTCCGTTAACATCAAACCACAAACGGCTGCCTTTGGAGTGGTGTCGTGATGAGGAACAATGGAATGTTGATGAATAGCGTTGCATTGTGTTCAGCGATAAATCGCGGTTCTGGAGAACCCGACTCACTGTCGTCGAGTATGACGACGACCTGGGGTGAAGTCCTACTCTTACAGTGTTTTCGAGAGGTGTTACTGCTGGCGTCCTTGTTCGGGGAGCCACTGAGGATGACGTCAGGTCGCAGGTGGTAGCCACTGTCGGAACTCTGATGGCACAATGTGCGTCACGGACATCTTGACTCGTGTGCCGTTTGTCGTGCGACAGTACTCTGGTGTCATTTTTCAACAGGACAGTGCTCCTCCTTATATGGCTCGTGTCTCTATGAAATGTCAGCCTGATATTGAGGTACACCTGTGGCCAACAAGATCCCGATATCTGTCTCTGAAAGATCCAGCCCAGACGTCAAGTTCCTCTGAGTACCAGTATCGAGAATCAGGTATAACAGGCGTGGGCCAGTTTGTCTCAAGAGGTTCCAATGGGTTTATGAGCTCCAGTCAACAGAATCTCGGCCAGGGAGGATGCAAGGTTATACTGATAAGTTGAATTGTACAGCCAAGTGGGAATGCAATACACGCGTCAGGCTGTCTGAGGTTGGAAGGAGAGAATACACAAACTATTATTTATTAAACATCTATCGGAACAACACCTCCCGTGGTATTGAGTAGTATGGAGTAGAATAATTTACAATCATAAAATTATACCAGATTGATTAATACAATAATAGAAACCGAGCGAGGTGGCGCAGTGGTTAGACACTGGACTCGCATTCGGAAGGACGACGGTTCAATCCCACGTTCGGCCATCCTCATTTAGGTTTTCCGTGATTTCCCTAAATCGTTCCAGGCAAATGCCGGGATGGTCGATTCCTCGATGTGTAGTCTCCTTCCCAAAAACAACCAACCAACCAATAATAGAAACTGAAGCAGTACAAGAGAAGAGCTCTACATTCTTTCTCGGGAGGTATTTTAAGATTTGCAAAGCATAGCAATAGTATACTCCGCAAATAAGCACCATACAGGAAAATTACTATACCGCCGGATAGTGGAGATGACCAAGGCACGCAAGAAAAATAACCAAACAAAATTAATATTAAATATTGCGCCCTGAATGGTGCATATAACCAGTGAATCTTCATGAAATTGAAATCTTATATCTGCTAGTGTATGGCCAGTTCAAAAACCAGTAGAGCGTACAAGGAGTAAGATTAACTACCATTCAGTCGGCCGAGCCACATTTCCATAAACACATGTTCGTAAATAATTCTAGTAATTAGTCAACTGACAAATTAGCCGGTTAACAGTTCAACAATATACACGAGTTAGACACAAAAAAGAATGAAAAAGGGAGCTGAGGTTAGTGTGCAGTGATTGAGACAAATACATCATCGTGCTGTACAAGACTGTGTTGGCGAGGTGCACTGGGCTCGGTAACATCAAGTCGTGCAGGACCACCTGCACACGGCTGGCCGTTCGGTCGAGCAAAGACTTTACTGCACTTTCGGAGGCTGCGCATGCTCTATCAACAAGGCAGATTTCACCGAAGTCCCATCACAAGAAACAAATGGTAGCCTAATTAACAGAGAAGCACAGATTTTAGTACAGGAATTGGGTCAGGCTACTATAGATCGGACACCACCGAAAGACAGTCAAAATTACAGCAAAAAATATATATATAAAAAAAATTTAAAAAAGTAAATGATGTTTCGGTCAGTTAACGTAGTCAACGCAATGAAACTTGTAAGGAGCCAAAATTTAAATACATTTCCAATACAGTAGAGTTACGGAACAGGAAGTTCGAATGCCAACCAGAAATTGTACCAGACTCGCGCCACGTGGGCGAGTGGTAACTGCCACGTGGAGCGCATCCCTAAACTCGAAGTTAATGTGTTCGGTTTGCTAACGAACTCCTGACTAGCAGCATAGCCTTTTAAATAACATTGCAGACACGTATAAAATGGTAGAAACAAACGCCAAATAAAGTTCCTCACGAAGAGGGACTTAATAATTAAGAGGCTCCATCCTTACAATCAAAAAACGCAGTCAAACTTGGTATTATAAACACCCAATAAGACAACAAACGAAATTGTGCGCTCCAGCCGGCCGTTGGGGCCGATCGGTTCTAGGCGCTTCAGTCCGGAACCGCGCTTCTACTACGGTCGCAGGTTCGAATCCTGCCTCGGGCATGGATGTGTGTGATGTCCTTCGTTTAGTTAGGTTTAAGTAGTTCTAAGTCTAGGGTGCCTCAGATATTAAGTCCCATAGTGCTTAGAGCCGTTTGAACCATTTGTGCGCTCCAGTAACGTGGAGAGCATGACACATTAAATGAACCCACTTAATACATACAAGTGCGTCGCCACAAAACCGATGCCTTACAACAGCCAGCTAGGACGTTGAGACCAATCTTGGCAAGTAAGACTCCGACTGGTGCATTAAATAAACAAATTCAGTAGTTTTATAAGAGTATACAGACAACTTTCTGCTCCGAGATAGCGGGTTCTATAGCCACAAGTCTGGTACGGAACTGGACGTGAACCTCGAACAAACAACCAGAAAACTACCGAACTAAAAAGTCACAGTACTGGTACAAGAAATGGTAATTATAGCTTTGTTTACTGCCGATGCTCAGCTCGCTCGCATCCGATAAACCAAATCGGAAGCTCACCAGACATATGCAACAACGATCCAGGCAAGAAAGCGTGGAGCCGACACGCAACCAGCACAGATGCGGTCTGCCATTCCTCTTCCTGCTTCAGCTGAAACGCACAACAAGCACCTTACTTCGCTACGCACTTGCAAAGGTTTGCAGCCGGCCATAGCTGAGGCTTGAGTAGCTCTTCCTTGAGTCGCCGCTACCCTCAGAGCGACACCTGTTAAATTCCGAACTTGTACCAGACATAAACTGTCGGCACGCTACCCACCTCGTCGGCGGGTTACAACTCGGCCGCCTCACCCCAACCGAACTGTTTTTGCTTTCCCAGTCTCACTGTCACTGCCCTCGCACCTCCGATCTCTGTGCGCACCACGCCCTACTATGGCAAGGAATTTTTTACTAGCGGCCGAGGTGCGACCTGTCGATCGCTCAACGGTTCACCAAATTCTGGAATAAAATCACATACCCTCTTAATCCATAAAGTTCCTCTTTGTTTCCCCCTTCCATCTGGGTGGGTCACTGTTTTTGTTAGCCAGTGTAAGTTACGGGTATGCACTCAATAACGTGATCTACAGTCGAAGATATTTCGGAAAGAGATGAACATCCCAACATTTTCAAGGTACAAATGAAATGAGAGGTCGTTCTACGTTGCCACTTGAACACTCGACGGGCGGAATAACAACAATCGTGAAACCAGATGGCGTATTCAGAAAGACGGTACGTATACCCCAACTATGTCCCATGTCCTCACCCTTCGTCTTCATCCACTCTTACGCTCCAAAAACTAATATAAAGTGCACGGCAGTGGGTACTTAACATTTTACCACATATTAGGGATTCTTCTGGTGCCAGTCGCGAATCGAACAGGTGGAAGAAGGGCGACTTAAATACATTTATGCTTTCTGTAATTTGTCTTCGTCTTCCCAACGAGCGCGGTACAAAGTAAGCTGTAGTCAGTTTCTAGGTTCTTCGATAAGTGCTACCTACTGAAACATTGTAATCAGGATTTCGCGGGATAGTTGGCGTTCTTCTTCAAGCGCCTTCCGTTTTAAGCATTTCAGTTATTTCGTGCTGCTCTTTCGTGGGCTTATATTTCAAATTCTGACAAACAGTTACACCTAGCTATTCGAGTTATGTAAATGATTTCAATTGTTACTCATTGTAATTATAGTGATAAGATTCTAAATTTTTGCTTTTTGTGAAGTTCGATATTTTACGTTACTAAACAATTAAAGCAAGTTGCCTATTTTCGCACCACTTTATAATGACATCATGATCTGACTGTATTAACGTTTGATGTGGTACTGTTTTTTTGGAAGGAGGAGGAGGAGGAGATTTAGTGTTTATCGTCCCGTCGACAACGAAGTCATTAGAGACGGAGCGCAAGCTCGGGTGAGGGAAGGATGGGGAAGGAAATCGGCCGTTCCCTTTCAAAAGATCCATCCCGGCATTTGCCTGAAGCGATTTAGGGAAATCACGGAAAACCTAAATCAGGATGGCCGGAGACGGGATTGAACCGTCGTCCTCCTGAATGCGAGTCCAGTGTGCTAACCACTGCGCCACCTCGCTCGGTGTGTGTTTTTTTTTTTGGTAAAGTATGTACCTGATTGGTTTCATCCATGGCTACAGGATGTCATGCAATTAAAGATGTTTAGTTTCAACAATTTCAGTACTTTCTCAACATTGCTAACACTAACATCTACACACATAAAAAGTTTTGCGTCGCCTCGGTTCCGAGAGTTCGCGAACCTGTATAGAAAATTGAAATACAGATCAACATAAACATCATTTCCGCCCTTTTTACTGCACATGAAAACCACATATGTTGTCCAACCACACAGCGAGACCTCCCTAGGTGGTGGTCCAGATTCCTGTACACACCGATACCTCTAATAGCCAGTAGCAAGTCCTCTTGCATCTATGCATGCCTGTATTCGTCGAGGCATACTATCAACAAGTTCAGGCACTGTTGGTCCAGATTGTCCACTCCTCAACGGCAACTCGGCGTAGATCCCTCAGAGTGCTTGGTCGATCACGTCGTTCATAAACAGCTCTTTTCAATAGAAAAATGTTTAAATGTGTGTGAAATTTCTAAGGGACTTAACTGCTAAGGTCATCAGTCCCTAAGGACAAACACACACACCCATGCCCGAGGGAGGACTCGAACCTCCGCCGGGACCAGCCAGACAGTCCATGATTGCAGCGCCTGAGACCGCTCGGCTAATCCCGCGCGGCTTTTTCAATACATCCCAGGCATGTTTGACAGGGTTCATGTCTGGAGAACATGCTGGCCACTCTAGTAGAGCGATGTCGTTATCCTGAAGAAAGTAATTCACAAGATGAGCACGATGTGGGCGCGAATTGTCGTCCACGAAGACGAATGTCTCGCCAATGTGCTGCCGATATGGTTGCACTATCGGTCGTCGGATGGCATTCACATAACGCATAGCCATTACGGCGTCTTCCATGACCACCAAGCAGCGTACGTCGGCCCCACATAATGCCACCACAAAACATCAGGGAACTTCTACCTTCTGCACTCGCTGGACAGTTCGTCTAAGGCGTTCGGCCTGACCGGGTTACCTCCAAACACGACTCCGACGATTGTCTGGTTGAAGGCATATGCGACGCTCATCGGTGAAGAGTACCTGATGCCAACTCTGAGTGGTCCATTTAGCATGCTGTTGGGTGACCCTTCTGTACCGCGCTATGATGGTGTCGTGGTTGTAAAGATGGACCTCACCATGACGTCGGCAGCGAAGTTGCGCATCATGCAGCCAATTATGCACAGTTTGAGTCGTGACATGACGTCCTGTGGCTGCACGAAAAGAATTATTCAACATGGTGGCGTTGCTGTCAGGGTTCCTCCGAGTCATAATCGATAGGTAGCGATCATCCACTGCAGTAGTAGCCCTTGGGCGGCCAGAGCGAGCATAGCTATTACGGCGTCTTCCATGACCACCAGCGGCGTACGTCGGCACCACACAATGCCACCACAAAACATCAGGGAACCTCTACCTTGCTGCAATCGCTGGACAGTTACTGTCACTCCGTATCTCCTTCATGTCGAACAACTCGTTCACACCGAGACGCCTGGACACTTCCCTTGTTGAGAACTCGTCCTGGCACAAAGTAACAATGCGGACGCGATCGAACCGCGGTATTGACCGTGTAGGCATGATTGAACTACAGACGAGTCGTGTACTTCCTTCCTGGCGGAATGACTGGTACTGTTCGGCTCTCGGATGCTGTCCGTCTAATAGGCGCTGCTCATGCATGGTTGTTTACATGTTTGGACTGGTTTAGTGACATACCTGAACAGTCAAACGAACTTTGTCGGTGATACAATATCCACAATCAACGTCTATCTTCAGGAGTTCTGGGATCCGGGGTGCTCCAAAACATTTTTGATTTGTGTATATCACTCAGCAGTGGTGCGGGGAATAGCCCAGCGAATTGATTCTGAATTTTAATTTGAAAGAGGGCATCCAACGTCAAAATTTAGCATTTACTTTTTTGCTCTTTTCCATGTCCAGTAGCGCAGATGGAAGTCCCCAGAAATTTATAAAGGAACTTACAAAATTTTTAAGTTACTTTTGTTTTATGTACCTGATTCGTTGAGTTCGAGGATTTGTCGCACTCCAACAATGAAATTTAACAAGACGTGTAAAAATTTATAGTACCTGAAGGGAATGCTGTATATCCACTCACTTAGATACGCAAAATGTGAGGATATTTCGGTATAAAATGCATTGAACATCAGTTCATGTAATAGGTATCGCTAAGGATGACAGTTTTTCAATCAATGATCTGAAACTGCATCATAACATGATTATACTAAGCTACAAAATAGAAACATATTTATAATTCGTATATCAACAGTATTAGCTCCATACAGAAATTAAATTTCTGAGGTTGAACAGAATTTAAGAATGCGACTTGCACCGTTAAATATTTTGAAATAAAAGTTGTTTGTCTGAGGGCAAGCTGCCAGTCATGTCATTGCTCATTTGCAAATAAATATTAAATGTATGAATCTGAATAACCAATGTTAGGGTCAATATAGATCCAGTAATCTAAATAATGTGCCCCTACTATAATATCTGAAGTTCAATAATGATAGTTTACTCTCTTTTGTCACACAGTGAATGCAGATTGTTGATTAATCTTACCGGTGAAGTTAAGCAGATTTAAATAGCCTACGATACAACTAAAATAACCAATAACACAGCATGTGTTCACAACTAAAAACTGTTGAAAGTTCAGTCCACCATAGTAACTAAATCCCAAGCATCTACATCAGTCAGTAGTAGTATTTTTTTAAAGCAATGATTCAAGCTTAAAATTAGGCCCATCATCATCAGAATTTTGCTAAAACGTAAATAAAACGACATATTACACTTGATTGCATGTTAAGTTGTTTGCCCAAATATTAAAGCTGGATCTATAGATATTTTAATTCGTGTGATCAGTTTCAGTCTTTGCCCTAAACAATCATTGCACTTGCTAATCACCTTTATTTTTAATAGCAAATGACCTGCTTTTTCCCCTGCTGCAATCAGAATTCAAGCTGTGGGTAAACCACACAAAATGTATAATAATAGATTCAGATTGACAATTAATCATACAATTCGTTTAACCTAAAAGTTGTATGCGAAGAATGTTTATGAATGACAGCACAAATTTTCATGGAGATCTGTGTAAATATTTCGGTATATTAAGACTTTAATTATGTGTCCAATTAAATTGCCTCACACTGGGTAATTGCACGTGGAATCAAACATACACATAGAAAAATCGACGTGTATCAGTGGGCGATATAAACTGTTGAGATGATCTTTTTTGTGGATTTAAAATTACAGTTATATTGATTATTTACCTAAAATCTGTTACAGGAACATACTTGGCGCCCTACCTATACGTCAACCTACTTTTATTACCTCAGTTGCGTTCACAAGATTGACTGTGTGGTAGTGGCTGCCACCATGTCAACTGAGCAGTATTACCCTAACAATGTGCATCATGTACTCATGATGTGTGGGGCAGTCTGTTAAACTTTTACATTATCTACAATGATGTATAGGGCCATATATTGTAATCTTCCTATAACAAGGAGCAATTAGTTACAATTTTTCTGTAACGTTGTCACACATAGTGCAATTTGCTACAATCTGTTGTATTGTGATACGTAATGCAGACAATTTAGATGTGAAAATCTTTAATTTAAGGATCATTTTGCGTTACAAACTATGGTAAGGTATCGAACTCTGTTCCTTTTCAGAAGTACTTTACCCGTAACCTTTATCAATAGTGATATTATGTGACCCATGTGCATTGTTTTTAATTTTATGGGACAATGGAAATACGAAAGGAGGGCCAAAATTAACGCCACATATGTTTTGTAGATAGATCTTACTTCTTTACAAAAATAATTTGGTTTTGGTGGAATGTCGAATTTTCGTTCATGAACTGAATTCTACAGTTATACCTGCATATTACGATGAGCAACCTATGTGTGTTTTGATAAACAAAATCTTTAGTTATTTCATAAATAATTCTACGTTGGTGTAAAGATCGTATTTTCGAGGTATCAGATTTTGCTTTCTCCGTGTGGAACTTCATCCACCATTTTATTTGTCCATGTCTTGTGTCTACATCTCGTATTTTGACTAGACTTGGGTGTTATTTAGTAGCTGATTATGGAGAGGAAAGGGAATACAGTTTCTAAATTCTTGGAGAGTATTCGAACCACAGTTCTGAAGAGCTATATGTGAAAGGTTGTCTCGAAAGTTCGTTTTGTACATAACTTCAAGTGGGCCTGGATGAAATGTAATAAAAAGCAATATTAGCCTGTCAGTATCATCGATTATAATTTGCTGCTGTGGAACATGATGTATTGTCGACACTGAACCCCTGAAATTATTGTGATTAATGAGGTCAAGCATTACTGAAAAACTTGTAAAGATGTCAGGTGTTCACAGTCAGATCTCCGGTAAAACAACTGACATAGTCTCAAGTAAGTATAAAATCAAAATACCAACCCATTTTAAATGTTTTGATACATATTACACAGAAGTTAGCCATGAAGTGAACTTTCTTCTCTGTGTGTAACCCTGTCCATCATCTTCTTCACCACATTTTGTGTTTATTGCTTGTATTCAGGGGACCACGATTAGATTTTGGTATTATTTATTACTTCACTATGGAAACAGAAGAAAATACAGTCTACAAACTTCGCAGCGAACCTTAGCCGCATAGCTTTAATCGGAAAATTTCACATCCCTTCTAAGAAGATACATAACCATATTTAGGCGTAAAATCATGTGTTAGTTACCTCTCTACCATGTTACTTTTAGCCACATGTGTTTTGTCGTGTTATAGGACCTAACGATTTCCAAATAGATTAAAATTATTCATGAGGTAGTACAATATTTGAAGTAAACAGTTTTTAGTGTGATATAAAACACACGCACAGAGATAGAGAGATAGATAGAGAGAGAGAGAAGAAATTTAGTGATGAGACAGAATTTCAGGTGCTTGGGCATTTTTGATTAATAATACGGATCACTAAATACTTTTTGCTCAACAAATATATATTTTTTGATGGTGTATGTGCACTTGTGAGATGACAGAGAATATTTGATACAAATTTTTTTCCGTATTTTTGATGTATGATGCAGCTCGTTTAGATTGAGATATTACTATACTTTTCATAATTTTTTAAAGTATTAAACAGAAAGAAAGAGGGAGAGGCGGAGCGATGTGAGATTCATTGACGAGACAATACATTATTAACATAAAATATTATATTTAGTGTTATATCAAAGACAGCCGGCCGGTGTGGCCGTGCGGTCTAGGCGCTTCAGTCTGGAACCGCGTGACCTCTCCGGTCGCAGGTTCGAATCCTGCCTCGGGCATGGATGTGCGTGATGTCCTTAGGTTAGTTAGGTTTAAGTAGTTCTAAGTTCTAGGGGACTAATGACCACAGATGTTAAGTCCCATAGTGCTCAGAGCCATTTGAACCATTATATCAAAGACAGAGACGGAGAAACTTACAGGTGATGCAGAATTTTATGTGCTAACCTGGTATTATGTTTGTAATACTGAATGTTATTCCAGAATGTAATTTTTGTAGCTGTTATTGATGTCGCAGTCCACTGATGAGGCATAATTTGTGATCCTTCCGTATTCTTGGTGATTATTGCAGATATGGAAGTACAGTTACACTTAATACGTAATTTTTGTTGCTGTGTTTGAGCATGCATGAGACAATAGGTACATTTATTAATCTGCTTATTTCTTCCAAAGGATCACATTACAGTGATTTAGGAATTGTCATGGTAATACAAGAAAAGTCAACACCTCCAAAATGTACACACAATATTCTTGAGTATATGGATAGGACGGGTGGTCAGCCATAGACTTGATGAAGGAACCATCCTGATATTTGCCTGATGACGTGCAGGAAAATCACGGAAACACAAATCAGGACGGCTGGACAGAGGTATCCCTTCATCCTGTCTCATTCGGTTGGTCCCTATTATACGGTGTTCTCCGATTTGCGTCCGAACATCTTCTGATAACCAAATACACAAGAACATAATTTTGCTCCTCATGAGTGCTCCATGTTTCCTTGTCCTTACTATCTTGCACTTTATATCCTGAAACACGACTTTCTTGCAAAACCTGTGACCTCTGATCATGCATTAAAATGCGACAGGGAAACAAATCATAATGCAATATATGGTGCAATCAAAAGTGCACTGAGTCGCACATTTCAAGGTGCCCTGTAGAGTACCGAAGTAGATGTAGTTTAACCCCGTTATGATAGTTCTAACAGGGGAACCTCCCCATCGCACCCCCCTCAGATTTAGTTATAATTTGGCACACTGGACAGGCCTTGAAAAACAGAACACAGATCAATCGAGAAAACAGGAAGAAGTTCTGTGGAACTATGAAAAAAATAAGAAAATATACAAACTGAGTAGTCCATGTAAAAGATAGGGAACATCAAGGATAGTGTCGACTCAGGAACGCCTTGGTCCCGTGGTTAGCGTGAACAGCTGCGGAACGGGAGGTCCCTGGTTCAAGTCTTTCCTCGGGTGACAACTTTATTTTCGCAAAGTTATGATCTGTCCGTTCGTTCATTGACGTCTCTGATCATTGTAATAAGTTCAGTGTCTGTGTTTTGCGAACGCACTGCAAAACCGTGCGATTAGTAGACGAAAGGACGTGCCTCTCCAATGGGAACCGAAAACATTTGATCGCAAGGTCATAGGCAACCGATTCCTCCACAGGAAAACACGTCTGATTTATTCTATACGACACTGGTGACGGCATGTGCGTCACATGACAGGAATATGTTGTCGACCCACCTAACTTGCACACTTGGCGAATGGGTAAAAAGATTCGTCTACCTTGCCTGATTTAGGTTTTCTTGTGGATGTGATAATCACTCCCAAAAAAGTGATGAAAACATTAGAGTGTGTCACATAAACTGCAACAAATGAATGCACCAGTCTCACAGTCGCACAGTTTTCCCTGTGCTCCGTCAAAACTTATGTTTTTAACGTTTTCAAATTTTTCCGTGTGTAGACCGTCAAATCCTGCGTATGTCCAAGCAAATCTGAACATGTCCTGGAATTTTGGAGAGCGAAGTTGATTATGTGTGAGTGCCTGAACTCTGATAATTGTCTGAAAATAAAAATTTAAACTTTTCACTCGAGGGAAGACTTGAACCAAGGACTTCTCATTCCGCAGCTGCTCACGCTAACCACGGGACCATGGCGCTCTGAAGCTCACATCATCCTTGATGTGGCCTATGTTGCGCATGGACTACTCAGTTTGTATATTTTGCTCATTCTTTCATAGTTTCACACAACTTCTCCCTGTTTTCTCGACTGATCTGTGATCAGTTTTTCAAGGCCTATCCACTGTGCCAACTTATAACTAAATCTGAGGGGTGTGTGATGGGGAGATCCCTTGTAAGGACGTCTGTGTGCGAGCTGTTATTTGACAATTTATGTACACGATATAAACGGGATAAATATACCAGAGGATTCAGATTACTCGTAGTTTCTATCCTAAAAGATAGTTCTTTTGTGCCGTACAAGTGTTTCTACACAGATGAGTTAAATTATTTGACATAAACAAGTTAACAGTTTAACGTAGTTGATATTCTGAAAAATGTTTATTTTAGCGTTAAATCTCAGAAAACCTGGGTCACCGTGGTGTAGGGGTAGCGTCTTTTATTCATAATCAAAACGTCTTCGGTCCCGGGTTCGATCCCCACCACTGCCTAAATTTTGATAAATAATTAGCATTGGTGGCCGAAGACTTCCGGCATAAGAAGTCAGCATCATACTGCCAACGGCCTTGTCAAGGAGGGTGCAGGAGCGGATAGAGGTTCAGCGCACTCTCTTGTCCTAGGGGTGGGAAATTGCCCCTAAAGACGGAAGAATCAGCTATGATCAACGACATGAGGATGCAGAAGGCAATGGAAACCACTAAATTAAAGACACGTAACGTGTATCCACAGGACATGTGGCCTGTAATTGAAGAAGTGTCATGATGATCTCTCCATTGGCAAAAGATTCCCGAATAATCTCCCATTCGGATCTCAGGGAGTGGATTGCCAAGGGGGAGGTTACCATGAGAAAAAGATTGAATAATCTACGAAAGGATAACGTTCTACGAGTCGGGGCATGGAATGTCAGAAGCTTGAACGTGGTAGGGAAACTAGAAAATCTGAAAAGGGAAATGCAAAGGCTCAATCTAGATATAGTAGGGGTCAGTGAAGTGAAGTGGAAGGAAGACAAGGATTTCTGGTCAGATGAGTATCGGGTAATATCAACAGCAGCAGAAAATGGTATGAAAGGTGTAGGATTCGTTATGAATAGGAAGGTAGGGCAGAGGGTGTGTTACTGTGAACAGTTCAGTGACCAGGTTGTTCTAATCAGAATCGACAGCAGACCAACACCAACAACGATAGTTCAGGTATACATGCCGACGTCGCAAGCTGAAGATGAACAGATAGAGAAAGTGAATGAGGATATTGAAAGGGTAATGCAGTATGTAAAGGGGAAGAAAATCTAATAGTCATGGGTGACTGGAATGCAGTTGTAGGGGAAGGAGTAGAAGAAAAGATTACAGGAGAATATGGGCTTGGGACAAGGAATGAAAGAGGAGAAAGACTAATTGAGTTCTGTAACAAGTTTCAGCTAGTAATAGCGAATACCCTGTTAAAGAATCACAAGAGGAGGAGGTATACTTGGAAAAGGCCGGGAGATACGGGAAGATTTCAATTAGATTACATCATGGTCAGACAGAGATTCCGAAATCAGATACTGGATTGTAAGGCGTACCCAGGAGCAGATACAGGCTCAGATCACAATATAGTAGTGATGAAGAGTAGGCTGAAGTTCAAGACATTAGTCAGGAAAAGTCAACACGCAAAGAAGTGGGATACGGAAGTACTAAGGAATGACGAGATACGTTTGAAGTTCTCTAACGCTGTAGATACAGCAATAAGGAATAGCGCAGTAGGCAGTACAGTTGAAGAGGAATGGACATCTCTAAAAAGGGCCATCACAGAAGTTGGGAAGGAAAACATAGGTACAAAGAAGGTAGCTGCGAAGAAACCATGGGTAACAGAAGAAATACTTCAGTTGATTGATGAAAGGAGGAAGTACAAACATGTTCCGGGAAAATCAGGAATACAGAAATACAAGTCGCTGAGGAATTAAATAAATAGGAGGTGCAGGGAAGCTAAGACGAAATGGCTGCAGGAAAAATGTGTAGACATCGAAAAAGATATGATTGTCGGAAGGACAGAGCATACAGGAAAATCAAAACAACCTTTGGTGACATTGAAAGCAACGGTGGTAACATTAAGAGTGCGACGGGAATTCCGCTGTTAAATGCAGAGGAGAGAGCAGATAGGTGTAAAGAATACATTGAAAGCCTCTATGAGGGTGAAGATTTGTCTGATGTGATAGAAGAAGAAACAAGAGTCGATTTAGAAGAGATAGGGGATCCAGTATTAGAATCGGAATTTAAAAGAGCTTTGGAGGACATATGGCCAAATAAGGCAGAAGGGTTAGACAACATTCCATCAGAATTTCTACAATCATTGGGGGAAGTGGCAACAAAACGACTATTCACGTTGGTGTGTAGAATATATGAGTCTGGCGACATACCATCTGAATTTCGGAAAAGCATCATCCACACAATTCCGAAGACGGCAAGGGCTGACAAGTGCGTGAATTATCGCACAATGAGCTTAACAGCTCATGCATAGAAGCTGCTTACAAGAATAATACACAGAAGAATGGAAAAGAAAATTGAGAATGCGCTAGGTGACGATCAGTTTGGCTTTCGGAAAAGTAAAGGGACGAGAGAGGCAATTCTGACGTTATGGCTAATAATGGAAGCAAGGCTAAAGAAAAATCAAGACACTTTCATATGATTTGTCGACCTGGAAAAAGCGTTCGACAATATAAAATGGTGCAAGCTGTTCGACATTCTGAAAAAAGTAGGGTTAAGCTATAGGGAGAGACGGGTCATATACAATATGTACAACAACCAAGAGGGAATAATAAGAGTGGACGATCAAGAACGAAGTGCTCGTATTAAGAAGGGTGTAAGACAAGGCTGCAGCCTTTCGCCCCTACTCTTCAATCTGTACATCGAGGAAGCAATGATGGAAATAAAAGAAAGGTTCCGGAGTGGAATTAAAATACAAGGTGAAAGGAAATTAATGATACTATTCGCTGATGACATTGCTATCATGAGTGAAAGTGAAGAAGAATTAAATGATCTGCTGAACGGAATGATCAGTCTAATGAGTACACAGTATGGTTTGAGAGTAAATCGGAGAAAAACGAAGGTAATGAGTAGTTGAAATGAGAACAGCGAGAAACTTAATATCACGATTGATGGTCACGAAGTCAATGAAGTTAAGGAATTCTGCTACCTAGGCAGTAAAATAACCAATGACGGACGGAGCAAGGAGGACATCAAAAGCAGACTCGCTATGGCAAAAAAGGCATATCTGGCCAAGAGAAGTCTACTAATATCAAATACCGGCTTTAATTTGAGGAAGAAATTTCTGAGGATGTACGTCTGGAGTACAGCATTGTATGGTAGTGAAACATGGGCTGTGGGAAAACCGGAACAGAAGAGAATCGAAGCATTTGAGATGTGGTGCTATAGACGAATGTTGAAAATTAGGTGGACTGATAAGGTAAGGAATGAGGAGGTTCTACACAGAATCGGAGAGGAAAGGAATATGTGGAAAACACTGATAAGGAGAAGGGACAGGATGATAGGACATCTGCTAAGACATGAGGGAATGACTTCCATGGTACTAGAGGGTGCTGTAGAGGGCAAAAACTGTAGAGGAAGACAGAGATTGGAATATGTCAAGCAAATAATTGAGGACGTAGGTTGCAATTGCTACTCTGAGATGAAGAGGTTAGCACATGAAAGGAATTCGTGGCGGGCCGCATCAAACCAGTCAGTAGACTGATGACAAAAAAAAAAAAAAAAAAAAAAAATCTCAGAATTGTTTACGTTCAAAATACGGAGAAGGAATCGAAACGCAATGGAATACAAGAAAAAACTAGAAGAGGATGTCAGCAAGCTTCGATGAGGATGTATCTAAGGGGTTTGACTTACGTGCTTTTTGATTTTACGTTTACATTCACATGAAATGTGTTGTGAAGTTTAGCGACGATTGTCAAGAAAGTAAGTGAATTAAGCTGTGATTTTGTGTCAAGTGGTCACTAAATTTCGAATTACACAGAAAGATAAACAAACCATCATAAGTGGTTAAACTACATTTGCTTTTGTATTCTACAGGTCACCTTGAAATGTGCGACTCAGTACACTCTTCAGTGCATCATATACAACATTATGATTTATCTCTTTCCATTCAAGGAGGAAGCGTTCTAAGGACGTCTGCGTGCGAGCTGTTATTTGACAATTTATGTACGCAATATCAACGTGATAAATATGTCCGAGGATTCAGATATTCGAAGTTTCTATCCTAAAAGATAGTTCTTTCGTGCCGTACAAACACCATCAAAACCGGCTGACCTTTCATTTTTGAGAGACGGTAAAATTTTTCTAATTTCAGAAAGAAGAAGTTGGTGATACATTTGATTGAATTCTATGAGAGTTGCTGTGATTTTTCTCTTTAACTGTTCGTCCCTATATTTCTACTATATTTAAGAAATGATTATTAAATGTGTTTGGTATCTGTAGATCATTCGTAGCCCTTCCCTTCTGTTCAATAGTGATGTTGTCCTGTTCTGTGGATGATTTTCGTGTCTCTCGTTTCGCTACGTACCATACAGCCTTGAGCCTGTTGTCGTAATTAGTAATGTGCATGTTCATTTATTTGAAATAAGTTTTCTTTGTAATTCTGAGTAGTTTTTGTTATCTCTACTTCTTCTTGCTAAGAGGCACGTTTTCATTTCCTTTCACATGGTATTTTCATTTCTCTAGTGATTCATGGTCTGGCCGTACAATGGCCTTTCTGAGTAACTTCCTTTTTGTTTAACTTTGCCGGCTGGTGTCGCCGTGCGGTTCTAAGCGCTTCAGTCTGCAACCGCGTGACTGCTACGGTCGCAGGTTCGAATCGTGCCTCGGGCATGGATGTGTGTGATGTTCTTAGGTTTTTTAGGTTTAAGTAGTTCTAAGTTCTAGGGGACTGATGACCACAGATGTTAAGTCCCATAGTGCTCAGAGCCATTTGAACCGTTTTTAACTATTGCGGACAGGTATTTTCAAATAATGATATGAATGATGCTTCAGGGACTCACACCTAGTGAGTACGTGGCTGGCGACCACGGCGTCCCGAGCTGAGTCCTGGCATTGCTTCCACTTACTTATGCCAGGCTCCTCACTTTTATCTTTCCTATTTGGCCACCCTTGGTCAACTCTTGTTCTTTTCCGACCCTGGCGCTATTAGGTTTCGAGGGCTAGGGGTCTTCCATTTCCAACCTATACTTCTACTGAGCCAAATATCTCCCGGGATAAGGAGATTACCTTCTATCGAGTGCCAACGTCCTTCTAGGAGGGCGGATGAGCGGCTAGAAGGAAGGGCACTCTCTTGCCCTTGGGGTAGGAAACTGCTCCTAAAGGCGGAGGAGCCACAAGGTGGCCAACGGCATAGAATGGAGAAGGCAACGGGAAACCACTCCATTAAAGACCCGGGCGGATATCCCAAGTATCAACAAAAAAAAAAAAAAAAATGGTTCAAATGGCTCTGAGCACTTGGGTTCAAATGGTTCAAATGGCTCTGAGCACTATGGGACTCAACTGCTGAGGTCATTAGTCCCCTAGAACTTAGAACTAGTTAAACCTAACTAACCTAAGGACATCACAAACATCCATGCCCGAGGCAGGATTCGAACCTGCGACCGTAGCGGTCTTGCGGTTCCAGACTGCAGCGCCTGTAACCGCACGGCCACTTCGGCCGGCCAAGTATCAACAGCTTATGATGGAAAGCTCTTTGGTTAAATTCCCCGGAGGTAAAATAGTCCCCCATTCGGATCTCCGGGCGGGGACAACTAAAGAGATACCAAAATCCAAAAGCATTAATGTAAGAAGGATAGCAACATGAAACGTCAACTCATTCTTAAATGCGGTAAACTGGAAAACTTGAAAATGGAAATGAAACGAATGGATATTGATGTACTGGGAGTCTCAGAAATGAGATGGCCAAACGCTGGTGACTTTTGGTCAGGGGATTACAGAATCATACACACTGGAACAGCACAAGACAGTCCCGGGATTGCAGGAGTGGGAATTATCCTCAATAAAGAGATGGGGTTAAGAGTAAAAGGATTTGTTCAACATAGTGAGAGGATAATTTATGTCCGATTGGAAACTAAACCAAGTGACACAATCATAATCCAAGTATACACGCCAACTACGAGGCACGAGGATGATGAAATCGACATGATGTATGACCACCTTGAAGAAGTAATTGGCAGAATTAAAGGAGGTGAAAACCTTGTCATCATGGGAGATATGAATGCCGTTGTTGGGGAAGGTAAAGAAGAGGATGTGGCAGGGAATTTTGGATTAGGATTAAGAAATGAAAGAGGGGATAAACTTGTAGAATTCTGCCAAAGAAATAAACTTTGCATTACAAATACCTTCTTTAACCATCATCCAAGAAGAAGATATACTTGGAAAATGCCTGGTGACATTAACAGATAACAGATTGACTTCATATTAGTGAAGCTAAGATTTAAAAACCAAGTTAAGGACAGCAGATCATATCCAGGCTGTGATGTGGAAAGTGACCACATACTCGTTATGATGACGACTGAACTAAAATTCAAGAACATTAAAAGAAGAAGTACATGTAAATGGGATTTGACAAACCTGAAAAACAAAAATACACTGAAGCACTATCAACTAGAAACAGACAAGAAAACAAATACACAGGGCTGCAATGACATCCAAAGCAGCTGGGAAAAAATAGTATTTTAGAAGCAGCAGAAGAAGTAATAGGAAAAGAAAGGACAGAGAAAAGGAAGGAATGGATCACTAATGACCTACTAAATATGATGGAAGAAAGAAGGAAATTAAAAAATTCTGTGAAGAAGGAAGACCAAGAGAAATCCAAGAGTCTGAAAAATAGAATCAACAGAGAGGCAAAACAAGCAAGAGAAAAATATCTTGATGATCTCTGTATTTCAGTTGAGGACAACATGAGCAAGGGAAATATCGACAAGGCCTATAAATGTGTGAGACATTGCTTTGGAGACAGAAGAAACAAATGTAGGGCTGTGATGGATGAAAATGGCAATATGTTGGATGACGATGATGAAGTTGCAAGAAGATGGAAACAATATATAGGAAAACTGTACAGCGGACCAGACCTGTCTGAAAACATCATGGAAGAAGAAACAGAAGTAGATGCACACAACATAGGTGAACCTATAATAAAGGTAGAGTTTGAACTAGCTCTGAAAAACGTGAAAAACAACAAATCGCCTGGTATAGACAATATCCCAGCCGAACTTCTGAAATCTGGAGGAGCAAAACTGAATCAGGAGTTGTATAATCTTGTTTTCAAAATGTACGAGCAGGGTAAAATTCCTACAGACTTTGAGAAAAACATTATGGTCCCCATTCCAAAGAAGGCAAATGCTACAAGATGTGAAAATTATAGGACACTCAGCCTAGTTACTCACGCCTCTAAAATATTAACCTCAATTATCCTAAAACGCATAGAACAAAAAGTCGAAGCTACACTCTCCGAAGACCAGTTTGGATTCCGGAAAGATATAGGAACCAGAGAAGCAATATTTGCTCTACAACTAATAATAGAGAAACGACTAGATAAGAACCTGAAAACATACATAGCTTTCGTAGATGTAAATCCCATGTTAAATGGGATAAGATGTTTGAGGTACTCAAAAAAGTAGGAATAGACCATAAAGATAGAAAAATGATATGGAACCTGTACAAAAACGAGACTGCAGTTATCCGTGGACGGACAAAACAAGAAGAGGTGCAGATACGGAAAGGTGTCCGGCAAGGTTGCGCACTATCCCCTGTTATCTTTAACGTATACATTGAAGAGGCGCTGAAAAAAGTAATGGAAAATTCACAGACAGGTGTAGTAATTCATGGCCAACGAATAGATATGATAAGATATGCCGATGATATAGCTGTCCTGGGTGAAAGTGAAGAAGATCTTGTAGTCCTACTGAATAGAATGGATAAAGTTATGGGTGAAGAATATAATATGAGAATTAATAAAGCAAAAACAAAAGTAATGGCATGCGACAAAGAAGATCAAGTGAAAGTCCAAGTTCATGTAGGCAATGAACTGCTTGAACAAGTTGATAAATTTACTTATCTGGGCAGTAATATTACCAGGGATGGAAGGAGCAAGGCAGAAGTGAGAAGTAGAATAGCTCAAGCAAATGCTGCTTTTAACAAGAAGAAAAACATATTAACATCTAAGAGCATCAGCCTTGAAACCAGGAAAAGATTTTTGAAATCATATGTGTGGAGTGTGGCATGCTATGGGTGTGAAACATGGACTCTTGGGACAGAGGAACAGCAGAAGCTAAATTCTTTTGAAATGTGGTGCTATAGACGCATGCTCAAAATAAAATGGATCGACCAGGTCACAAACGAAGTGGTTCTGGAAAGAGCAGGTGAGAAGAGAAGCTTCTGGAGTTTCATTGTTAAAAGAAGAGTGCAATTTACAGGCCATCTATTAAGACATAAAGGACTCCTGAACACAATCATAGAGGGATATGTCGAGGGAAAAAGACCAAGAGGAAGACCACGACTGAGGTACATGGATCAAATCGTGAAAGATGTGGGATGTAACACCTATAAAGAAATGAAGAGAAAAGCTGAAAGACGCACAGAATGGAGACAAGCTGCCATTGTAGCTGTTGCAAACCAATCCTTGGATTGACCACTACAGAAGAAGAAGAAGATATGAATGTATCATGGAACAGATTGAATTTTATTTTAGCATTAGGTTGATTATAAATTTCTTCCCTGGTCTGCTCGTGTAAACTATCCTTAAAAACTTTGTCCTGGAGTCAATAATTATTCTAACTGATTTCCACTGAGGTGTATGCATACTGTACGGCACTGTGTTATTTGTACTAGTTAGCCGTGCATCATGACCAGAGAGAGAGTTTGTTGCTTGGTGTCTTATTACTAGTTATGCCCCCGAGAGGCAGCAGGGCGTACGCACTCTGCGATGTGTGCACGCAGCGTGTGTTGCCTGTAATCCGTTCATCTGCACTATCTGAAAGGGAACAGGCTCAGCAAAATAACAGTTCCATTTCCGCTTTAGGTTTCCTTGTTGGAAAACCGCTCAATCGATTTACTGGGGTTGGTGGTATACACATGCAGCGCACCTGGTTAGTAAACTCTGGTAAACTGGTCAAATTTGGTCTTGCCCGGTCCGTTGAATGCAATGAAAAGATACCTACCACCTCCTGAAAGTGTTACCAAATACTTCGTCTTTAGCAGAAGTTGTTCCCCATGACGTGATCTATCGTCACTAGACATTTGAAGCAATGAAATGAAATGATGGTATGACAGTGTTGGGCGGGAGGCCCCATCCGGGGAAGTTCGGCCGCCGAATGCAAGTCTTACTTCACTCGACGCCACATTGGGCGACTGGCGTGTCAGTGATGAGGATGAAATGACGATGAGGACAACACAACACCCACTCCACGAGCGGAGAAAATCTCGACCCTGGCCGGAAACCGAACCCCGGCCCGCTGCATGGGAGGCAAGCACGTTACCACTCAGCTAAGGAGGCGGACGTTTGAAGCAAAGACTTCGATAAACTGGCTATATTCCGTTGGGGTGTTTAAGGTATTTTCTACCTCGTGTTTCATTAACTGCAGGCAGATCGCGTGGCCGTTCATTCATGGGTCAAAGGTAGATATTTTTGGTCATTTAGACCATGGGTCCGATGGGTATACAAATCATCACTAAGAAAGAACTATCCAGAATACTTGATCCCTTATCTTTGAGACGGCCGCTGTGACCGAGCGGTTCTAGGCTCTTCAGTCCGGAACTGCGCTGCTGCTACGGTCGCAGGTTCGAATCCTGCCTCGGTAATGGATGTGTGTGATGTCCTTAGGTTAGTTAGGTTTAAGTAGTTCTAAGTCTAGGGGACTGATGACCTCAGACGTTAAGTCCCATAGTGCTCAGAGCCATTTGAACCATTTGAACCTTATCTCTGTGATCAATAGGACCCGAAAGAAGGCTTCCTGAAAAATCTAATTTTTGAGCGTAGCTCTTTGTAACGTCATATACCATCGATGAATAGAGGTTTTCACTTCTTACTTCCAAATGTTAGTGTGACAGAGCTAACTCTCGTTGCGACCCATTAACCCTGCCGTCAAAGAGTACCATGCTTTTACATTTCTCTGTTTTTTGAGAGCAAGTAGTCAGTCTTGGCATAAGGTGGATATTTTACCAAGTTCCGGCTATTAATTTAATAGTTTCCTCATAGATAAATACATCCTGTGTGGAAACCTGTTCACACGTGGACATCAGAATTTACAGTTATGACCTGACAATCGAGCACCATGTCATGTTGCCAGAAAGGCGAGCCGGCGGTCAGAGCCGGCCGCATTGCTAATCGACTTGCCGATACCACGGGCAGTGGCTGTCTCGCACACGACAAGTAGCTCCCCACGGGCCGGCTCGTGTACCGCTGGATTACCGGAATTAACTGCCGACGCTGGAGCACCTTCAGGCGCGGGTCTGCGAGAACAGTGCCGGTGTATGGTGTTCTCTCTGACTGAGCCAGACGAATTGCGGAAATCTAGACACGAGGGCCACGAAGTCACTGAATCATCTACATTAACAAACGGCTGAAACGAACATTCAGTCCCCCTAACGAGATCGCAAGTTGCCTATCTAACGACTTCGGGAGTAAGAAAGATTTTATTTTTAACATCTGTCCGTACTCACGGTACCGATACGTTCCAAAGAGCTACGCTCAAAAATTAGATTTTTCAGGAAGCCTTCTTTCGAGTCCTATTGATCACAGAGATAAGGTTCAAATGGTTCAAATGGCTCTGAGCACTATGGGACTTAACGTCTGAGGTCATCAGTACCCTAGACTTAGAACTACTTAAACCTAACTAACCTAAGGACATCACACACATCCATGCCCGAGGCAGGATTCGAACCTGCGACCGTAGCAGCAGCGCAGTTCCGCACTGAAGAGCCTAGAACCGCTCGGTCACAGCGGCCGTCTCAAAGATAAGGGATGAAGTATTCTGGATAGTTCTTTCTTAGTGATGATTTGTATACCCATCGGAAGAACAGACATCTTGTAGCTGTCCTACAGTACCACGATTTTTGAGTACGAAAAGTACTAGGTGCGGGGATGGCCATCATGTTCATGGTAGATTGTCGAAATTTTTACCATATGTTCGTAAGATGATATTCTCAGGGAACTTCGAAAGCTTTATCGATATAAGACATTCAAATTTGTCGTACTTATGCAGAAGACCGCTAAACAGGTACTTAGCCGTTTTTACTTCGTGGGCGGAAAAGTCTACGTAACTAACAATAGCAAATGGCTCAAAATTGTACAAGCCTCAGGCATTCATCTAGAAACGAAATTTCCTCGTTTTTGGAATTCTGTATCTTTTGTCAAGAGACACCCGAAAAATTATGGTTGTTGGTTACCGAATTATCAACTGTGGGTATGCTCACTTCTATAGTTTCTATCCATGGCAAATCGTCGAAGCTTTTTCAGTTTATTCTGAAGATGATAATCTCGGGTAATCCTGAAACATTTTTCGATATCTTTATCCCTTAACGAGATCCAGACATTCGAAATTACCGTATTTATGGCCGTAAATATGCACGTAATATCCGGTCTGAGGCGTAAATGTAGTTTTAACTGGCGCATTGTACACATGAAAGGCCATTAAGGTTATCGTAATGATTATTTTTGTCACTAAACTAAGATTTTAGCATTTTTTCACCAATAAAGTTCTTATGTCCCGCTGTATGAGTATAATGAACACGTCACGCCTATACAAATATGCCCGAAGTGATGCAGCAGTGACACAAATGGACTCAAAAGGGCATTAACATGCCTGAAAGTGACTTAAAACGGCTGCCAAAAATTATGTAAAACGGGAAAGACTAGAGAGTCAGTAAAATATTTCTATTAAAATTTTTGCTTTTGTATCTTAATACCGATGAGAAAAGCATCCAGAAAAAATTTTAAGCAAACAATTTTTTGTTAACCTTATGCTATGCGTACTTATTTGTTCTTCATTCATGTCGAAGAATATAAATATGTCGACGTATATAAATAAACTGGCAAAACGTTACTGACGCTTAGAATTCGTTTTGTATAAGCAGCACACCCTGCGCTAGTGGCGAAGAGAAGGGAACCAGTGGATAAATGCTGCTGCCAAAACACAAAAAGCCAGTATTCGCTTTTTTGACCGACGGTGCCGTACTGTACGGAATGTCGCCCAGAAGTCAAGCAACACGGCGTCAACCTTTTATATGACACACTGGTCGGAAAAGGTTATCGGAGTTTCCACAGATGTTGATTCGTACAGAGGAGATTCTAGGCTTACAAAAAATTCATAGTACGTGGTCATAAAACGTGTTCCATAATTATATAGGCGTACAATTCTAAAACAATATGACACTTTTTTATAACGGCTGTTGTGATAAACGACTAATTAATATTGCTATTCTCGATCAGTGCGAGGTTGGACACCCTAATAACAGCTTTCCGGTTGCAGAGAGCTCATACGGGTCCGGCGGTTACTACTTGATTGGTCACCGTGAAGCAATTACGTCGCAAACCGAATTCAGACCTGAAGCATTTCCTGTGGAGCAAAGGGAAAAAGCCTGAGAGAGATTTCTCTGCGACGACGCGGGTCAAAGGAAATTAAAGGTATAGAAAAGGAATTACGATCGGTTGGTGAATGCGTCCAGACAAAGTAAACTGAAATTTTTAACGATGGCTTACTAACAGACTGCTGTAGAGCGCTGGAAGTATACACCACACTACTCAACCTGAAATAAAATGATACTCTGTTTGTATAACGTGTAATTTCCACCAGTAATAAATTTTGCTTGTATCCTACGTTGTATTGTGGAACTAATAACTTTTGAACAAATTATACCAATGTTCATGTGGTTACACCGCACTAATCCTTGCAATTTCCTCTGTTATTCACACATAAATCAGACTAAAGCTCGTTTGTAATAGGGTATTATTATCGGCACATTTACAGTTTCCGAATTAGCATTAATTTATCATCTATATTACTGAAACAATACCTGTAATTCAGTTTCGTGATAAAATCTGATTAACTGTAAAGAGCATCGCTGTGGTCAACTGCGACTGTTATCTCCCGGTGACGCTGCAGTCTGCTACAAGAGCAAGGGCGTCAGTTAGCGTGTCTCAATATAAATAGCTAAATGTTGGAAACATTTAAAGATAATTTCTGTAGCTATTGAGGAGCATCCGCGAGTTAAAAAAAAACTGTGGTCTGTACAGTATTTTATACAAATACGCGGTTTCTAATTAAAACAGAAGTTTTGCTTCGGCCCATTACTTGCCGCAAAAATGGAAGTTAGGGGAGATTTAGGAAGGAGAGGAACTTTTATAGACTGATACTAGCCATTAGCTTTTACTATCTTGTGGTAATCACTTCATTCCTACACAACTATCACACCCAATATCCAACCACCGTTATCTGTTCTTCTTAGTATTTCAATTCATATTTTACCGCACTCTCACAAAGGAATGACTGTAGTTCTTTGAGGTTCTTATGGGCTAGCAAGTTTGTTGTTACGTCCACATGAACCTGTGTGTGTGTGTGTGTGTGTGTGTGTGTGTGTGTGTGTGTGTGTGTGTTGTTACAGATTCATTCCTTACTATGCGTCCTAGATACTTGATACTCGGCTCAAAGAAACTACATTTATCGAATCGATAACGCAGACCATGAGCCTAGAGGCACTCTAGCAACATCTGTAGGTTGCTTAGTGCTGCTCCCCTATCATACCATTAATTAGGAAGTCGTCTAAACAACTGACTTAGTTTGGCATACCTTGGACGAATTAGTCAAGGCATACCTGAAATATCGCAGAGGGGCTGTGATCTCAAATGGCTGTCTGTTATATCGAATGGTGTGCTAATCTCTAAAAAAGGTTTCATGTGGTCATCTACAGGTAATTGAAAGTGGGCATTTGCGAGATCTATCTTTCAAAAATATTCACCCCCAGTCATTTTTGCCACCAATTCCTCCGTCCTGGGAAGTGATACATGTCGACATTTGACTGAGAATTAGTGGTAGACTTAAAATCACCAGAAATTCTGAGTCATACCTTCGATATATTATATATCGTGTTGCTCTGCCGATACCAGGCAAGCGAGTTTCAAGTAGGAATATACTTAAGGGATGTGCACGTACAGGTTCTCGACACATAGTTGACGACAAAAGAAGATTTTAGTCGGGAGTCGTACACGAATAGCCAAAATATGCCCTCTGTAATAAAAAGACTGAGTAAACGGATCAACGAGAAACTTGAACAGGTGTAATGGGACGTCCGCCCCGAATAACGCAACGAACATTAACGAACAAAACGAGCTCGAGTCCAACTCCTGCGCAAACTTTTATTCTCATCATCCCATTCTACAGCTGATGATTGTCCATATTCGCAATTGCGAATACATTTAGTGTCTAATTGATACACTTGGTTTCTGAACTGTGACCATGCATGTAGCGATTGGACAGACTATCACAGAGATATAGCTCGTATTTTTTGCAAGGTATCTAGTTCTGCTTTAACTTGCACACATATGGCGAAAGGCACTGGATGAGCTCTCCAAAACTTAGGCACTTCTGGTTCCTTTAGGGATACATGGGTCTACAACCCTGCTGCACAAACTACTTTGGTTCAAACAGCTGCTTAAATTGCACGCATGACGTGTCAAATTCTGTGAATGGTGTCAACGTTGAAACTATATTCAGGTAGCCCTGATTTTGAAAATCTAAAAGCGTCTAAGCCAAAAATGTCAGTTGTCATCCATGAGTTGACTACTAACAAAGTTCGATGCCTAGCTATATTTTTATACTTAATTGGACTAAGATCTGATCCAGAAATGGAACCGACTGTCCATGCACGTCAGCATATTGTGCTGATCGAACCGCTAACTGCGGGAAGCCAATGTGCCACTCCGTATACTCATTAATCAGACACACCACCGTTCCTATTTTCAACTGAATATCCGCTGTCCTCCACTTAATATCCAGTTGTAATATGAGGCTCTGCATCACGTCTGCTGCTGCCATGAACTCTGACAACATAGGGTGCACTTTGCAGAAGGCCGATGTTTCTGACGCACGCCGGGCGAGGCAAGCACTATGTGCCCCAGTACGTGGTATGCAAAACAGATGACGTCATGGAAAGGGCAGAGAGGCCGTTCGCAGGAACTTCTCCGGAACCCTTTGGCAATGACAGGGAGGAAAATGTTGTATGAGCCTCGTCTTGACTATACGGACACACCGAAGCGGAACAAAGTACTTCTGTTTTTGCGTCTCTACCTCTGATGAGGGTGAAGGATCACTAACTACTGTTATTGAATCCCATGTCGCCGGACTTGTGGACGAATGGGTTCTCGATAAATCGCATGATGATGTTGATTGGACTGATCTACTGATTTCAGAGCACAATGGCGACTAATACAACTAACAAAGTCGATCCCAGAGGAATCACGAAACACTGCTCGCGTTGAAGCACTTACTTCGAGAGCCTTGGCAATTTTTAGCACATCCCTCAGGTTCGGAACAGTTGACTCTAAAGCTTTCACACTAACTTCTCTATCACGGGTGAGACGTATAATAACATCTCGATTGAAGGATTCCGCATAAGATGCGCCACACTGTTCACAGAAAAAATCTCAAGTGCGTGCCAGGCCTTGCAAGTTAGCAGTTCATGCTGCGAAGGATTGCTTACGATGCTTAAGACGTTGATGGAAATTTGCCTACTTGGTACATCTGGGATTTGGTGACCGTAACAGTGGGTCAGAAAAACTGAAACTACTGCGGCTTGAGAGTGCGTGTACATTTTGCAAGACTTTGTACGGTCTAGTACTAGAAGACAGTAAGAACGCATCCTGACGATCAGGGTCAGTTACTTGCTTAGAAGGGAAGAACAAAATAATTTATCGTAACCCGTAACCAGAGTTTCCAGCTCTCATTTGCCTCATCGAAACAAGTAAATGGCCGACTGGGAGGCGAAGAAGCTGCAGCTACGAACTGTTGTTGGTCTTGCTGCTATTGCTAGTGGGAATTCTATCTGGTTTCCTTGTTGTTGCTGATGTAAATGTTGTGGTGGCTCCGTTGCCACAGCTTTAGCTATTCGGGGTCCACGCCTCTCTGGAATAGATGCTCGATGAGAAATACTCTGTGCATGTAGAACACAGTTTATGACTACCCACACTGGCTACAGCACGGAGACTGGTGCGGTGGAAGATAGAGGCGGCTGTTGAGGTCGACCACGGCAGAGTTCACGAAGTGAGTGGCTAGCCAAAAACAAGTACAAACATAGCAAAGTCAAGCATATATGGCAGTTCGGGAGCAATCCAAATCACAAGCGTAAATCAGGCAATGTCAAGACTCTGCTATTCAACGTCGCGTAACTGGAGGCTTCAGATACCAGCACGAGACTGGCTAGTGAGATTTGGGGCTCGGTGTGTACCGACTGATTCCATGTTTCGGCGATCCAATTGGTCGCCATCTTCAGGAGAATGCTGCTTCTGCTAATGAGTCACACTGAGAACCAGAAATATCGAATCGAATCGAGCTGATTTTAGTATCTGGCAGCAAACCCGAAGAGACTTTCAAGACTTATTACACCGGGAAAGCCTACAAGCTCACATAAAGTATCTCCACGGGGAGGAGGTGGTGAAACTTGTACAGAAGTTAGACTTCGGAGGAAGAAGGGAAAGCTGTTGAGTACATTCGCCTTGTTGTTGAAATGCCATGACGAAGATACTATTCCTAATTTTGCCAGATTTGTTCATTTTATTAGTAGTAAGAGAGCCAATGGGATTAAGGAGCGTGCAAGCCAAGCATATATAACAGAGCGCATTCGTTTTAGCCATAGACAGCTGGACATTGTTTCCAAAGATTTATTTTACTTACATTTGAACTTGTCATCGCATTTTTCAAGGTATGTTTAACAGTGGGTTGATGATTTTACATGGACGCTATCGGATTGCGCACATAGTAGAACCGTTACCAATCTTCAAAATTTGAACGGCTTCTTTCTCATTCTACAGCATTAGAAGAGGTTAAACGTCGACGCACTGGTTTTTGGAACAGTTTGTATAAAAAGGCAATTGAAATTAGGTTGGCGGATAATTTAATTAACAGAGACACTGGGTTTCCTCTCAGGAGGACGTGGAATCGTGTACTATCCCGCATCAAAACAGAACGTTCTTCGGCGCGGCCAGTCCGAGTGTTCGAAAATCGTCCCTGAGTGCGATATATCGTTGCCGTCAGTGTTCTACTAAGGGCGGCGCCATCTCTCAGTCTTGGAGGGCATCAACCGTGATGGGCAGCGCATGCACCGTATACGGTACGGTGGCTTAATGGGACGTCGATTTGCAGCCTGGCGTCAATTCTCAGCGGGACTCATCAACAGAAACAGCATTCTCCTGAAGATGGCGACCAGTTGGTTCGCCGAAATATCGAATGGAGTTGATTTTAGGATCCGGCAGCAAACCCGAAGAGACTTTCAAGACTCATTACTCCAGGAAAGCCTACAAAACCACTTATAGTGGATGTGACTTACCACTGCCTTCCTCCGGTCTGTTATGAAGTCTCAAGTGTATATCTGATCCGTGTGGACGTGATGACTGCATGTGAAGTGTAGTGTTGGGTTTGTGTTGTTACAGATGAAGGCAAGGGAGAATAGCACCAACGAGACCGCCACGCTTATCGTTCCTATACGTAGGACGGATCACCATCAACAATGTCACACACACACTTTAAGAACTCTGGGGAGTGGTTTAGAGTTTACTACGGGATATTGGCGCAAAGACCGGTGATCAACAACTTCTACGTCACCGACCCTCCTCCATATGCTGGGTAAAGATTGATGCTGCCAGCATTCGAACCGGCGTACCACTGAATCCAGCGTTATCGCATAAGTGTGCTTTAGTTAACATCGGCTATAGAGTCGGATGACATGGCTTATATTGCCTGCCTGAAACGACCGTTTGGGCTGAGATATAGGGTAGTCAAGGGTTTTCTTTCTTGAGACAGATGTCAATAACGTCGATATACTTGGAGAAATGCATAATGCACACTGTACTGTATTATAATATATTCATTAACCACTGGTTTCGATCATGGACCACCTTCGTCATGTTACAATAGATATTTTTCCACTGTGGAGATGGTGCATGACCGATACCAGAAGTTAATGAATATACTGCAATATAGCACAGTGTGTATCATGCTTTTCTCCAAGTGTATCTGGTGCTGTAGTCCGGGCTACGTGTCATGTAACGTTGACAGACGGCTTTCTGATCTTACGAAACAGAATGACACATCATAAACATATGGATGACAGGCCGCTAGATATGGACGCAGAATTCATTGTCGTCAGAGGCTTTATTTCACGTGTGTGAAGAAGAATCCATGAGAGGAAACAGTCAAAGGCACTAACACAAAGGACAAGGATTTAGCAACCAATCGCTATTATTGTTGGTTTAAGTTAAGTTTCTATTTATAATGTCTAAGACACAGAAGATGGTCTGTATACTCGGTACATTTCTTCACATAAAAAGTGCAGACACAACTGTGTCTGTGTAAAGTAATGGGTTCGACATGTCGGCGATAATGTTCTCGTCTGTTAAGCGACTCACTCCCTGCAATTATTTCCTAGGGGTACTGTGATCTCTTTGAGCTTCAGGATTCTAGTGCCACAACGGGTCTACATCTGTATCTCCTGTCCACTTCCTAATGGGCTTCGAGTTCCTCTTCTGACTACATGACGTAATGACCATCGGTGTTCTTTTCCGTTGATCCAGTCGTGGATATTGCTTTTATTGGACTTCTGAATATTACTTTGGTTGGAAATGGGGCGATATAATCGGAAGTATCTATGCCTGTGCCTGCTTTTCCGATTTTTTTTTTATTTTTTGTGGACTGTAAGCTTTTGAAACTTTATTTTTTTCTTTTTTTAACAAAAACCATAGCATTTCATTTGCTTCCCGCTTAGTGTGTTGGTCGTAATAATATCAGCTTTAAGATACTACGGTTGAGCTTATTGCCGTAGCTATTGCATTGGACAAAACGTGACTGTAAAGCTCGAAGTTTTGTTGTTCACATCACACATAATCACTAATGGGTAAATTTCATGTTTATCATTTAAGAATTTTTAAAGCAGTTGCTTTAACAGCTGTGAACAGTTTGTGGGTTCAGTGGAGCACAGTCGTCATATAAGAGCAGCATATGCCACCAGCGAGGACTGGAACCGTCGTATCCACCTGCCAGTACATCATTTCCGCTGTCATGCACAGCGATAAAATAAAATGGAAAATTGTTCGTCAGCACTCGAAATATCATAAAATGGAAGATTGAAGTATTGTGCGGTACTATTAGCTGTGCATCAGAGAATGATGGAAGAGACAGTTAAAAAAATATTACCTTTCTTCTTTCTGATGGTGGCTGAGATCTCGCTGATGTTGCACTCGTCTGCTTTAATTAGTAACAGTTTTGTTGCTTCAAACACTCCCTGCCCATATCAGTACTGGAGTTTTGCCCATGACGTAATACATCCCTTCCGAGGCTCTGAAGAACACTTTACAGAGCAGAGTAACACAGGTGTGAAGAACCATTTATCTTAAAATTCTTGTTCTCCTTCGCTAACTTGTTCTTGGTAACGGCCCAAATAAGGTCAATGACGCTGAATTCACAGTGCTCCGAAGGAAACCACAGCAGTTTAATTTCTTACTCCACTGAGCGCAATACATTCACCACAGAGGCTCAATTTCTTAGCCCACTGAGCACAATGCAATCCCGAAACGGAATTCTTGTGACATGGAGTGTAGTAGCGTAGTGTTTCAGTATTCCTGCTTTCCTCGTATTAAGTGAAAGCTCTACGTTATTGTTTCTATGCCATTAAGAAATAGGATCCCTTCAATGTTGCATTTCGTAATAAATTCCAATCTATGTCAACCGCAAATACGTCGGGTAAGTTTCTAAAATGCTTCCAAACCATGTTTCATAATATAAACTGCACCGTATTTTTATTCAGTAACAGATAAGGTAGCATTTTGCACAATATAATTTTCCTTCCAGCTCAGGGAAGTGTTTCAGTTCCTCCTTTCTGTTGATTCCACTCTTCAACACCTGTTCTAAGATAGTTATTTTCTTTTGTGATGTCTACGGCACTCTGTGTTCCTGCCATTCGTATTTCCTGGAATGTTTTTGCACTGTACCAGGTCTCAAAAATGTCATAAGTATGAAGACATCTGTTGTAAACAATTGTAAGCGATAGTTTGGTGGTTTCGAGAAAAAGCACAGCAAAGTTACAATGAATTCTCATAAATAAGATACTTTCAGGACATCCATCGTGATTTCGTTATTGAGACAAATGATTGTTTGCAAATATTTGTGGAGTAACGACATTTGTTTCAAATTATAAAGTGTATTCAAAACTTTATTCTTAAAATACATCAATGGTCAGTTATCATTGTTTACTTGCAAAATAAATCCGCTTGGTGTTAATTACTATTGACTTAACACTGTTTACTTGCTGGGCCAATTAACGAATCATTACCGTGAAGCCTCTCAGAGATACAAATATAAAACCTCTGTAATGTTTCAGTTTATGAAACTAAGATATGCATTACCAAATTTTGAAATAATGATATACGACAACCTCAAAAATTTATCTGTCATTCAGCTGAGCGTTAAGGACGGCCTTTACAATTACTGTCAACACACTGTTATGTAAATTCTCATAAAAATTTGTAATGGACACAACTTTGTTTACCTCTTAAAGAATTATTCACGTTACGTGATGTACAGCAACGTTTGATAGTATTTTCATTGAGGAACATATTCAGTTTCTTTATCTTAGTCATAATTACCCACATAATCCTCAGATCTGTACAAATTACCCATCAAGAACTTTTGTCTGGAACTACGACCACCACATCCTGACCAAGTCGCCATTACTGAAATTAGAAATTGATTGCTTTATCTTGGAGATATCAACTAATATGAATAAAGCATAACACAAAACATATTTTACATGCAATAGCATAATTTCAGACTAAGTGTCAATTACCTTTGTCCAGTTTTCCGGAAATATCTTATTTCCTGCATTATTTCATTCCCTTTTCCTACTATTTGGTTATCTTACATCATCTGCAGCTTTTAGCTGAATTCCTTGTATCTGAATCCAAGTTCTGAATAACCTGTCAAACGATTTTTTGTATGCTGGCGGGAAAGTCTTCGATTTACGTTTTGAATTATTCCAGTAAAATAGCTACGATACCCTCAGACATCAAGAAGAATATAATAATTCCAATGCCAAAGAAAGGAGGTGTAGGCAGAACTATCAGTTTAATAAGTCACAGCTGCAAAATACTAACACGAATTCTTTACAGACGAATGGAAAAACTAGTAGAAGCCGACCTCGGGGGAAGATTTGTTTGGATTCCATAGAAATATTGGAACATATACTAACCCTTTTACTTACCTTAGAAGCTAGATTAAGGAAAGGCAAACCTATGTTTATAGCATTTGTAGACTTAGAAATAGCTTTCGACAATATTGACTGGAATACTTTCTATCAAATTCTGAAGGTGCTTGGGGTAAAATACAGGGAGCGAAAGGCTATTTACAATTTGTACAGAAATCAGACGGCAGTTATAAAAGTCGAGGGACATGAAAGGAAAACAGTGGTTGGGAAGAGAGTGAGATAGGTTTATAGCGTTTCCCCAATGTTATTCAATCTGTATATTGAGCAAACAGTGAAGGAAACAAAAGAATAATTTGGAGTAGGTATTAAAATCCATGGAGAAGAAATAAAAACTTTGAAGTTTGCCGATGACATTGTAATTCTGTCAGAGACAGCAAAGGACTTGGAAGAGCAGTTGAACGGAATGGATAGTGTCTTGAAACAAGATGAACATCAACAAAAGCAAAACGAGGATAATGGAATGTAGTCGAATAACGTCGGGTGATGCTGAGGGAATTAGATTAGGAAATGAGACACTTAAAGCAGTAAAGGAGTTTTGCTATTTGAGGAGCAAAATAACTGATGATGGTCGAAGTAGAGAGGATATAAAATGTAGACTGGCAATGGCAAGGAAAGCGTTTCGGAAGAGAAATATGTTAACATCGAATATAGATTTAAGTGTCAGGAAGTCGTTTCTGAAACTATTTGTATGGAGTGTAGGCATGTATGGAAGTGAAACATAGACGACAACTAGTTTGGACAAGAAGAGAATAGAAGGTTTCGAAATGTGGTGCTACAGAAGAATGCTGAAGATTAGTTGGGTAGATCACATAACTAATTAGAAAGTATTGAATAGATTTGGGGAGAAGAGGAGTTTGTGGCTCAACTTGGCTAGAAGAAGGGATCGGTTGGTAGGACATGTTATGAAGCATCAAGGGATCACTAATTTAGTATTGGAGGGTAGCGTGGAGGGTAAAAATCATAGAGGGAGACCAAGAGATGAATACACTAAGCAGATTTAGAAGGATGTTGGTTGCAGTACATACTGGGAGATGAAGAAGTTTGCACGGGATAGAGTACCATGGAGAGCTGCTTCAAACCAGTTTCAGGACTGAAGACCACAACAACAACTACAGCTCCTATTGGAAGATGTTATTCAGCATATGATACGCACACCAGCGGAGAAGTACTAACAGCATAATGTGTTGATCGGAAGATTTCAGTGATATCGAATGTGGACTGGTCATTGGAGGTGTCCTGAGTAAAATACAATGATGGACATTACAGCCATCCTGAAGCTTTCCAAGTCGATTGTTGGCGACGTGACTGAGAAGCGGAAACGCTAAGGAACAGCCACACCAAATCAAGGCCAGGCTGGCTTCATGTACTGACGACATGGAGCGTTACTGAGGGTGAGTAGTGGCACAAGGCCGGTCCTGGGCCACTCTCCATTATTGCCAGTCCAGTCAGAATCAAGAACACACATTCCCTTCCTCTACCCTCACCCCCCTGCTCACGGACGCTTGTATGAGACAAAAAGTATCTTACTATCCAGTTACTGTAACTTAAGACTTGTTAAATATTTTATACATAATTAGTATGATTTATTACCCAACTATTATGATTAATGAATCAAAAATTGTCTTTTTTCTTCCAAAATAACTGTTCCCTACCCAAAATTTAAAAAAATTTTTGTAGGAAATTAGAAATACCTACGCTTAAAATTGTGGGAAATTTAAAAACTTCACTGGTTTTAAAAAGCAGTATCTTAAACTCACTACCATGAGACATCAGACATGTTTTGTGAGTAAAATTTCCTATACGCACTCATGTCATTAGGTGACTTGTGTCTCAATCTTCTATGTAACAAATAAGAATTTGTGCTGAATTTCAAATGTATTGGTCAGCATGATTTTCTTGCTACACTTTTTATTTAACAAAACTGGCTATTAATATCTTAAAAGCAGCACCAAAATTGTACATTATTAACTAAAATATTCATGTCAACATGCATGTATGAAACATAAATGGCCATATCTCGTCTATATCAAAACTAGCAATGACCTACACAAAACCAACTACAGACTCTCTATCAGAATTGTTCACTAGTGTTTCAAAATTTCATAACTGTTAAATTTGTACAAGGTGCTTTAAAATCATTGTTGACTAGAAGTGTCACTTGTAGAAGTCGGTTACCTGGGGTTTCCTTTAAAAAAAGTTCCAGAAACAGCATTATGTTAATGAGTGATGGTAAACTCTGGTTAGATGTTGGCTCCACATATTATTGTGTAAATGGAAATTGTGATTTTCAGATGGAAAGCTTTTCCACTAATCAGTGCTATTTGCATAATGCAGAAAATAACATCATTCTTTAAGTTAATTTTAAAAATCTTGAAGATTGATGTAAGTGTGAAATCTACCTCTGGATGAGCATGTAAAACACAGAAATGTTGAGAATTGGAAAGGAAATAAAAACAAACAGTAATGACAAGAACAGTTATGTAATGTTTTTTTCAGATCTTTTGACTATTATATACACTCCTGGAAATGGAAAAAAGAACACATTGACACCGGTGTGTCAGACCCACCATACTTGCTCCGGACACCGCGAGAGGGCTGTACAAGCAATGATCACACGCACGGCACAGCGGACACACCAGGAACCGCGGTGTTGGCCGTCGAATGGCACTAGCTGCGCAGCATTTGTGCACCGCCGCCGTCAGTGTCAGCCAGTTTGCCGTGGCATACGGAGCTCCATTGCAGTCTTTAACACTGGTAGCATGCCGTGACAGCGTGGACATGAACCGTATGTGCAGTTGACGGAGTTTGAGCGAGGGCGTATAGTGGGCATGCGGGAGGCCGGGTGGACGTACCGCCGAATTGCTCAACACGTGGGGCGTGAGGTCTCCACAGTACATCGATGTTGTCGCCAGTGGTCGGCGGAAGGTGCACGTGCCCGTCGACCTGGGACCGGACCGCAGCGACGCACGGATGCACGCCAAGACCGTAGGATCCTACGCAGTGCCGTAGGGGACCGCACCGCCACTTCCCAGCAAATTAGGGACACTGTTGCTCCTGGGGTATCGGCGAGGACCATTCGCAACCGTCTCCATGAAGCTGGGCTACGGTCCTGCACACCTTTAGGCCGTCTTCCGCTCACGCCCCAACATCGTGCAGCCCGCCTCCAGTGGTGTCGCGACAGGCGTGAATGGAGGGACGAATGGAGACGTGTCGTCTTCAGCAATGAGAGTCGCTTCTGCCTTGGTGCCAATGATGGTCATATGCGTGTTTGGCGCCGTGCAGGTGAGCGCCACAATCAGGACTGCATACGACCGAGGCACACAGGGCCAACACCCGGCATCATGGTGTGGGGAGCGATCTCCTACACTGGCCATACACCACTGGTGATCGTCGAGGGCACACTGAATAGTGCACGGTACATCCAAACCGTCATCGAATCCATCGTTCTACCATTCCTAGACCGGCAAGGGAACTTGCTGTTCCAACAGGACAATGCATGTCCGCATGTATCCCGTGCCACCCAACGTGCTCTAGAAGGTGTAAGTCAACTACCCTGGCCAGCAAGATCTCCGGATCTGTCCCCCATTGAGCATGTTTGGGACTGGATGAAGCGTCGTCTCACGCGGTCTGCACGTCCAGCACGAACGCTGGTCCAACTGAGGCGCCAGGTGGAAATGGCATGGCAAGCCGTTCCACAGGACTACATCCAGCATCTCTACGATCGTCTCCATGGGAGAATAGCAGCCTGCATTGCTGCGAAAGGTGGATATACACTGTACTAGTGCCGACATTGTGCATGCTCTGTTGCCTGTGTCTATGTGCCTGTGGTTCTGTCAGTGTGATCATGTGATGTATCTGACCCCAGTATCAATAAAGTTTCCCCTTCCTGGGACAATGAATTCACGGTGTTCTTATTTCAATTTCCAGGAGTGTACATTTAGATGAGGAACAAGCTATATTTTGCAATCAGGCTCCAAGCCACAAAGAAGTCATATTTGTCGCCAGAAGTCTGCAGCCTTCCTGTGTAGTTCACTAACGAACTGTGGCATGAAGTGTTTCCATGCAACATTCTTCACTATATCTGAAATAGCTATACAAGACTCTCTGATTTTGAAGTACACTATACACATGTCTCCTGAAAGACCAAGATCAAGAGAAGCACCTGGACAAAAGTTAGTAATGGGATGTTCAGTTAAATAGTATGTGAAGAAAGCACTGCTGGTTCAAGTAAAGATGGCATTGGTAACTCCAGCTTACAGAGACAAATTCTTTGGTATACTACAGTTACCTAATAATTGAGTGCAACGAGTGTGTAAATGACATTTTCTCTAACTGGATTAGCCCCTAAAGAGTTTCAGGATGGTGGCAGTAACGGATGGGCATTTGAATTAAGAAAACAATCTGTGACACAGGTCTATAAAATGTGTATGCCCTCGAAACGCTCTATTGCTGGGGGGATGTTACAACTAGACAGTATCTTTCATCTGATTTACGTATGACAAAATTATGGAAGAATACAGTGAATCTGTCATCATTGTTCCAAAGTTTAAGAAGGCTAATTTCTGATCCTTTTTAATCCAGAATTTTAATAATGGTTTCCGAACTCCAGCAAAGATGCATGTTCTAGCTATGTTATGTTAAAAGTAAAGCTAAAGATAACTATGGTAATGAGAGGATTCCAATTATTACTGAGCTAAAAAATCTAAATTAAGAGCTAAGGCATTCTGTGATACCGCATTCATATGACTGCCCAAAAAATTTTATGCCTAAAGTACCTGACCAAGCTGCATATTATTCAAGAAAGTTGTACTGTTACAGTTTCACTGTCTGTGCTGGATATTCAAAACAAAATCAAAGTGAGAAATATGTTTCTTTATCTGTGGAAAGAAAGTGAGGCCTGAAAAGGAGGAAATGAATTTACATTGACAGTATATGGTCACCTGTGTAATACTCAATATGGTAAAGATGATAAAGAAGTTAGCCTCATACATAGTTTTGGTACACAGAATAAGAATTACTCTATGGCTGATTTCTTACTGTCTTATCCAAGATGTACCACATAATATAAAAAAGTTCAACTGATTTTTCCTGTTGTTGGACTACCTAATGTGTTTTTGGGCGAACTCATAAGGTTTTGCGAAAGAGAAACACTATCAGACTTCCACAAGAGTATATGCCTATATTTCAGAATCATGCTACAGTAAAAAAAAGTAGGTGAATATACAATAATTTATGATTGGAAGCATGCTAAAAAGGAGACAATTAAACCACCAGGAGCTTTGTATTTCGCTTCAGTTCTTCAAGATGCATTTTCATCAAAAAGTAAATAACTGGATATAGATTAGTGAGAGATGAGCCAAACTCCAGAACAGACTATGCCTGGTATAAACGAGTACGTAAAAGGAGGAAGATAAGCACTTGCATGACTCCTCATGTTAGAATCAAGAAAGAGAAACTGAAAGATGTTGCCAAGTATTTCAGAGGAATATGACAACAGGTTGGCCGTTGAGTTTACCATAAGACTTAGCTGGTGGTCCAAATCACAATACACATGGAACGGTTGTAAATTATTCCAACAACTTGGGTAAATTAAGTGAATCATATAAGGAACGTTCGGTTTAAAATAAGTAAAATCAACTTTCTCAACTTCAGTTTAATATCTAATATTTAACTCTTATCTAATATGTAGTTTTGGATCAAGTTCCTAAAATATTGTAGTTTTAAACTGTAACCCAATGGAAGGAATTCAGTTTTCATCTTAAATTATAACCCACTAGACGGAATTCGATTTTGGTTAATAATAGGCTTCCTTAAATAAAGTAGCGAACTTTCTTGTTTGCTGCTTAATGCTGATCTGTGACAAAGCTGTTTATTTCCGGATCTGCAAGAAAGAATGGGCTATTTCCAGTTAGTCATAAGCAGAAATTATCACATCCAAAACGTATTGCCTCATATCTTGATCGTAATTAATTATATTTTCCAGTATTGCCATTTTAACTTAGTTTTGTCCTAGTTTAATTGTTTCACACACAGATGGAATAAATACAGAAACTATGGTATGTAAATAAATATTACAGTTTCTCAAAACTTCTTACTTCGACATAGCGAACTCTGATTCCAGCCCCTGGTAATGGATAATACAGAGCTGCATAGGTAGATAGTTATTGTGAAAGAATATATGGTCTGATCCAGTATGGCCACTACTTCATTATATTCAGTTGCTGCCAATTTGGTTAACGCTTTTCAGGTAAGTTAACTGAGGATGTGTTGTCATTTATATATGAACTAGTGGCAGCCACAAAGCTGGATCACTGGATGGATAAGCAATGATCAAGTTGGTTTTTTATCCGTCCCACCTCCCATTGTACCAATAGAATACACACTTCCTTCGCATGGCAGAACTATTATTACAGTGATGCCAGGCCTGGATTTTATCGATGTCTCTTGAAATGAGTTTCACTGTAAGTTTGCTAATACCGAGACATTCAGAAGTTCTCCTCACTCAAGTGGCTGCACAGTTGTCGTCTTTCGCCCAGATGTGACCATGTGCACTAATCGGCATGGAGTTTTTCAGAACTTCGTAAATGCTCCGTGGCTTCATACAGGTACAAGGTAAGTATATGTAAGACTGTGACTGACTCACAAGTGCACGCAACAACGAAAGGCAGCCCAGAAATTACGAATGACAGGATGACTGTTGCTTGTCTAACAACAAAGTTCGGCGTTGACACAGCAAAAACAAGAGGTAAAATACATTCACTACTGGATAACATACTCGTAGATAAACAACATGCAGCGAGCAACTGCTCAAGGAAATGCCGTCTAGCATCAGTAATCAGTAGCTCTTCATAGTTGATGATAAATATATGGTGGTCCATTGATAGTGACCGGGCCAAACAAATACCTCACGAAATAAGTATCAAACGAAAGAACTACAAAAGAGCTACAAAGAACGAAACACGTCTAGCTTGAAGGGGGAAACCAGATAGCGCTAACAGTTTTCTATTTTCTCGTTTGGCGCTTATTTCTTGAGATATTTGGCCCGATTTCGTGAGATATTTGGCCCGGTCACGACCAATGGACCACCCATATATATATATATATATATATATATATATATATATATATATATATATATATATATATATATAATGGAGGAAGCACAGTTTCGTTCAAATATTCCCACGTATGTCGCTCCATTTCTAACCAAAATACGGTATTCACACATTAATTGAAAGTAAACATTCACAATGGCAAAGGGGTGTGAAGTAATGATGCTCGTATTCTATGGAATATAACAGATGCTCGAAGTCAAGGAATGATTCCTCTTCTTTATCGTGTCAGCCTAGTGAAGACCAAATGGCTCGCATCGTCTGTTCGGGAAGGATTTTATTCTTTTCTTCATCCAGTAGTCCTTCAATATGGGACTGTGGGACATCATCCTCTTCTTTGTCCAGCTGGTCCTTGTGGTCCTCATGCTGGTGAAAGACATTGGGAAAACTCCCAGTGAGATGACTTTTTGGCACCACTGTCGGTCTTATGTTTCCTCGATTGGGGTCTGCAGTTGTTCCAGACCCACTGGTTTTTATACATCTTCCTCTACATGTCAATCTGAAGGTCCTGTTGCGAATCTTTCGGGATTATTACGTGGCAGGTGTCTGTGGAAGGCCAGTAGTCTTTTCCTTATATACGTGACGATGTCCTCTTGGTATTGCAACTGCTCGTCATTGTGCTCTATTCTGTAAGTGGCTTCCTCTTATCTAATGGGCCCCAGTATCCTCCTCTTACAAAATGAATAGTAAGTGATTATTCTGGGATTCACGCTAAAGTATTTGGCTAACAAGCTACAGGGCGTTTCTGCTATGAAGCATGTTCTGTCTCCACTGATGCGCTGCAACCAGTACCCCATAGGCCGCTACGTTAGTCAGTCGTTGTTTTCTTCCCTCCACGGCAGGTAGCGTATCGTTTCCCAGTGTAAGAAACGACTGAATGTTGTTCATACCTCGTTAACGGTGCAATGAGTATACTATTACTTTCGGCGTGATATAGGGAATCTGCAACCATTTTTGGCACTGATACTGAAAGGGTACAGTACCGCCCGACATTGAAAATAGGTACAACATACTTCATTATTTTTGTCAGAACAACACATTTTTTTTGTAAAATAACTCAATTTCAATTAATACAGCGAAGCCGGATACCAGTGTGGGAAAGAATGACAATTTATTTATTTAATTGATCACATGTGCACTCCCACAAAATAAATCCCTACATCCAGTTTGGTGAGATGTGTGAAATGAATGAATGTATGGTCGTCTGCTAACCACAGAACGTGAATGTGAATAGATGATCATCTTTGAGACGATCCTTTGGCCACCTTTGGTGGGACCAAAGAGATGAAATTTAACTGAGCCTTGAGCACCTGAAATGTGGCTGACCAATACGGTAGCAAGGTGCTCCCCCACTTCGGCAGAGGTGCGAGAGGACCTGAAGAACGGCCAAGTTTCAGCACTCTGCCGCTGGATCTTGTGTTGTTAAGACCTGTCTTAGGTGTGCTCCATAATGACAAAAGAGTGGAGACATAGTATGCATGTCGAATATTTAAGAGTAGTTTGAAATAATAGTTTCTCTATTTCAGGAACTTTTGTGGGGAGAATTAAATGTCAGGCAGGTAATATTAATGGGATCGTAGTAATCTTCGGAAGTGACCAACGGTCACAATGAAACCACGTGTAGCAATAAGTTGAAATACTTCCGTGTGCTTAAGTTAAGCTGAATTACTAGCGTGTGTACTGTAAGTTGAAATATTTAAGGAATGGCGTGTGCAGGACTTGAAATTAGAGACGAGTACTTCCACGTGGTGAGTACTGTGTGAGTCACAATCTGTTTATGGGTCAAAGGATAAAGAGAAGTACTCGTCCATGGTATCAGTTGAGGACTCGTGTGTGTGATGAATATGTTCTTAATATTACTTTGCATGATATGTTTCCGTGTGACGCTTGATTCAAACTATAATACTCTGAGAGAGAAGCAAGGTGAGTTAGCCGTCTATCCAGCAACGCCACTTGGCTTGCATTGCACAGGAAGACGTGCATATATCTCCAGAGTTCATAGTAGGAAAGTAGAATTACGAAGTGGGGCAGTGTCGTGTGAAACTGGGATAAATATTAATTGAAGTGGAAAAGCTGAAAGTGATAATGTTGTGACTATTCCCTGTGTTGTATTTCATGTTGTAGTGTGGTGTATGTCATGTAATTTAAGTATGTGTGGTTTGCATGGGAGAGTAGGAAGGTAGTTTCAGAGGTAGTGGGTTATGCGTGTTCCTTTTGTACTGCTCGGTCTGGAGGAAAGTTTCGTGATGATGATTGTGAGAGTCGAAGTGTGAGAAATAATAAAAGATCCACCATCCTATCCAGAAAGTGTACTGTAGAGTTAAATAATTATGAGACCATAAGATAGAGATTCACCAATGTAAAGCCATGCCCACTGGGCGGAATTTCTCATGTGTTATTGTTGTAGGTTATAGAATTTGTGTGTTTAGGTTATAGAATTTATCGGAATAAATAAGATAGTGAAAAGAAAAAGATTTGTGGCCTTTTCCTTCGAGTTGTATGTTGTCATGATATTCAGAATATATAACGTGTGCGCCACTCACATTCAGTGCGATGGCCACGTGTTGATAAAAGCCGTTAAATAAATAAATAAAAAAAAGGGAAAATGTGGTATTGCCAGTGCGTAGTGAACAGTCAGAGTTCTGTAAATTACTGATAGTCAGATGTGCGTTACCGTTGCGTATTATTCATGTAGGTGGATAATTTGTAACTTAATTGTGAGTACGAGAGTTCATGTTACTCGATAAATAAGAATGAATTCACTCGCTTGGCAGACCACTCATCTTGCTGGTCTGACTGCTTGATGCCACAGTCTTGTCTTGGTCGCCAATATTTCTTTTCGTTTTCTACTCGGTACGATGCGTTTCGCTCTCAGCTTCACCAGATCTACTCGTGTGGGACAAAATATAACAGGAGAAAAGATGGAAAACAATTTTCTGTACAAAGACGCAATACAAAAAATGTAAGTGGAGAAACTATTAACCGTACGTCATGCAGTGAGTTGAGTTACATACCCTAATGTATGCATAGTATCTGCACAATTATAAATATTGTTTCTTAGCACGTTTGGCCGCACTAGCTCATGCCAGTCAGCACATTAGAAAATAAATATCCTTCGCCACAAAGTGGCGTCAGAGGAAACTCTTTACCAGATCACCAAATATCTGTGACACGATAATGCTTAATTGCAATTAACCTGTAAGCACTCCGTCTTCAGGCCACGAGTGGCCTACCGGGACCATCCGACCGCCGTTTCATGCTCAGGGAGGATGCGGATAGGAGGGGCGTGGGGACAGCACACCGCTCTTCCGGGCGTTATGACGGTATTCTTGACCGAAGCAGCTACTATTCGCTCGAGTAGCTCCTCAATTGGCATTACGAGGCTGAGTGCACCCCTAAAAATGGCAACAGCGCTTGGCGGCGGGATGGTGACCTATTCAAGTGTCGACCACGCCCAACAACGCTTAACTTCGGTGATCTCACGGGAACCGGTGTATCCACTGCGGAAAGGCCGTTGCCCACAACTAACCTAAAGACGTTATTAAATATTCTACGGTGCTTAAGTAATGAATCGCATTTTTTAAGATGTGCATGGACAAGATTCAATGGTACACTGATGAGCCGAAAAATTGTGACCTCCTGCTTAGTACACTATGTGATAAAAAGCATACGGCCACCCCCAGAAACATACCTTTTTCATATTAGGTGCATTGTGCTGCCACCTACTCTCAGGTACTCCATATCAGCGACCTCAGTAGTCATTAGAAATCGCGAGAGAGCAGAATGGGGCGCTCCGCAGAACTCGTGGACTTCGAACGTGATCAGGTGATTGGGTGTAACTTGTGTCCTACGTCTGTACGCGAGATTTCCACACTCCTACACATCCCTATGTCCACTGTTTCCGATGTGATAGTGAAGTGGAAACGTGAAGGGACACGTACAGCACAAAAGCGTACAGGCCGACCTCATCTGCTATCTGATAGAGACCGCCGACAGTTGAAGAGGGTGGTAATGTGTAATAGGCAGACATCTATCCAGACCAGGAACTTCAGCTGCATCAGGATCCACTGCAAGTACTACGACAGTTAGGCGGGAGGTGAGAAAACTTGGATTTCATTGTCGAACGGCTGCTCATAAGCTACACATCACCCCGGTAAATGACAAACGACGCCTCGCTTGGGGTAAGGAGCGTAAACATTGGACGATTTAGCAGTGGAAAAACGTTGCGTGGAGTGACTAATCACGGTACATAATGTGGCGATCCGATGGCACGGTGTGAGTATGGCGAATGCTCGGTGAACGTCATCTGCCACCGTGTATAGTGCCAACAATAAAATTCGGCTGATGCCAGCGGAGGTTCGAGTCCTCGCTCGGGCATGGGTGTGTTTGTTTGTCCTTAGGCTAATTTAGATTAAGTAGTGTGTAAGCGTAGGGACTGATCACCTTAGCAGTTAAGTCCCATAAGTTTTCACACCCACACAGAATAAAATTCGGAGGCAGTGGTCTTATAGTGTGGTCGTGTTTTTCATGGATGGGCTTGCACCCCTTGTTGGTTTGCGTGGCACTATCACAGCACAGGCCTACATTGATGTTTTAAGCACCTTCTTGCTTCCCACTGTTGAAGAACAATCCGAGGAAGGCGATTGCATCTTTCAACACGATCGAGCACCTGTTCATAATGCACGACCTGTGGCGGAGTGGGTACACGACAATAATATCCCTGTAATGGACTGGCCTATACAGAGTCCTGAACTGAATCCTATAGAACTCATTTTATGTTTTGGAATGCCGACTTCGTGCCAGGCTTCACCGATGGACATCGATACCTCTCCACAGTGCAGCTCTCCTTGAACAATGGGCTGCCATTCCACAAGAAACCTTCCAGCACCTGATTGCTCGTGTGGCTGCAAAAGCTGTCATCAAGGCTAAGGGTGGTCCAACACCATATGGAATTCCAGCATTACCCATGGAGGGCACCACGAACTTGTAAGTCATTTTTCAGCCAGGTGTCCGGATACTTTTGATCACGTAGTGTAGGTTGTTTGTCCGTCTTCGGAACGAAATACATCACTGATTTTGTGTATCAGGGATCCGACAGTTTGTTAGTAAGTTTATGGAGGTATGTGGTGTTAGATGTGTACGCACACTTCATGAAAATCGAATAAATAATAGGCATCTGGTTGGCTTACGCGCTGATGTCGTCCGAGAGCGACCGAGATGAGTTCCATAGGATACACATCTGGCGATTTTGGTCGCCGAAACATCAACGTGAGTTCACTATCATGCTACTCAAACGACCGTAGTACGGTTCTGGTTCCGAGAAACAGATAATTATACTGGTGAAATATGACGTCACCGTCAGGGAAGACGTCAAGCATGAAGGGATGCAGGTGGTTTGCAGCTGTCAGCGTGTCTTTGTTTAGAACCTCACGTCCCATGCAGGCGCACGATAATGTCTGGTTCCACCAGCCTACATCCGTGGCGCGTTGCACGTTTCGAGCCGCCGTTCACCTCGATGACGGCGTTTGCGGAGACGCCCATCGCCCTAGTGTAGCAAAAATGTGATTCACACGGAGAGCTAACAAGTTTCATTGAACGCCGGTGGAATGCCGATGGTGCCGCCACTGCAGTCGTAACTGGCGATGTCGTAGGGTCAGCATGTGAACACGTGCGGGTGTTCCTTTTAATTATGAAATTGGTCAATGCATTGAATCATTAGGCGGAAACATCACAACAAAACTTAAAGCACATCAAGTAAGAACGAATAGAATATCACAAATCATCAAAAATGGAATCAACGCTATTCTTTACTACATTTGACTTGAGTGACTATTTGCTTAAGACAGATAGTATGCAGCGGCAGGGAAACAAGGACTTTATCAGTGTTCTAGCCAGTAATTAGAAAGCTGTAAATGATTCGGCAGCAACAACCGTCAGTCTTATGGGAGACTGGAAAAACTGCTTAAAAAAGAGAGAAACGAGAAACAGCTGCAGCATGTGTTTTCTCATCATTTTAGCCTCACATACATCGTACGTAGAAGTGTTATAAAATCAGCAATTAAAGTAAATATAATAAATTTAATCGTTAAGTTGGAAACAAATGGTTAATCAGCTAATTCCGTGTGATATTTAATGACGTAAAAATGAGATTTTTATGTAGCTTTTCGTCTTTGTTCCAAATGTAGGGTCATAGATACTAAACGGTTTCAGATAGATTATATAATGGTAAGACATAGATTTAGGAATCAGGTTTTAAATTGTAAGACATTTCCAGGGGCAGATATGGACTCTGACCACAATCTGTTGGTTATGAACTGTAGATTAAAACTGAAGAAACTGCAAAAAGGTGGGAATTTAAGGAGATGGGACCTGGATAAACTGAAAGAACCAGAGGTTGTACAGAGTTTCATGGAGAGCATAACGGAACAATTGACAGGAATTGGGGAAAGAAATACAGTAGAAGAAGAATGAGTAGCTTTGAGGAATGAAATACTGAAGGCAGCAGAGGATCAAGTAGGTAAAAAGACGAGGGCTAGTAGAAATCCTTGAGTAACAGAAGAGATACTAAACCTAATTCATGAAAGGAGAAAATACAAAAATGCAGTAAGTGAAGCAGGCAAAAAGGCATACAAACGTCTCAAAAATGAGATCGACAGGAAGTGCAAAATGGCTAAGCAGGGATGGCTAGAGGACAAATGTAAGGATGTAGAGGCTTATCTCACGAGGGGTAAGATAGATACTGCTAACAGGAAAATTAAAGAGACCTTTGGAGAAAAGAGAACCACTTGCATGATATCAAGAGCTCAGATGGAAATCCAGTTCTAAGCAAAGAAGGGAAAGCAGAAAGGTGGAAGGAGTATATAGAGGGTCTATACAGGGGCGATGTTCTTGAGGACAATATTATGGAAATGGAAGAGGATGTAGATGAAGATGAAGTGGGAGATATGATACTGCGTGAAGAGTTTGACAGAGCACTGAAAGACCTAAGTCGAAACAAGGCCCCGGGAGTAAACAACATTCCATTAGAACTACTGACAGCCTTGGAGGAGCCAGTCCTGACAAAACTCTACCATCTGGTGAGCAAGATGTATGAGACAGGCGATATTCCCTGAGACTTCAAGAAGAATATAATAATTCCAATCCCAAAGAAAGCAGGTGTTGACAGATGTGAAAATTACCACACTATCAGTTTCATAACTCACAGGTGCAAAATACTAACGCGAATTCTTTACAGACAAATGGAAAAACTGGTAGAAGCCGACCTCGGGGAAGATCATTTTGGATTCTGTAGATATATTGGAACACGTGAGGCAATACTGACCCTACGACTTATCTTAGAAGCTAGATTAAGGAAAGGCAAACCTAAGTTTCTAGCATTTTTAGACTTAGAGAAAACTTATGACAATGCTGACTGGAATACTCTCTTTCAAATTCTGAAGGTGCTTGGGGTAAAATACAGGGAGCGAAAGGCTATTTACAATTTGTACAGAAACCAGTCGGCAGTTATGAGTCGAAGGACATGAAAGGGAAGTAGTGGTTGGGAAGGGAGTGAGACAGGGTTGTAGCCTCTCCCCGACGCTATTCAATCTGTATATTGAGCAAGTACTAAAGGAAACAAAAGAAAAGTTAGGAGTTGGAATTAAAATCCATGGAGAAGAAATAAAAAGTTTGAGGTTCGCCGATGACATTGTAATTCTGTCAGAAAGCGCCAAGGACTTGGAAGAGCAGTTGAACGGAATGGACAGTGTCTTGAATGGCGGGTATAAGATGAACATCAACAAAAGCAAAACAAGGATAACGGAATGTAGTCGAATTAAAGTCGGGTTATGCTGAGGGAATTAGAAAGGAAATGAGACACTTAAATTAGTAAAGGAGTTTTGCTATTTGGGGAGCAAAATAACTGATGATGGTCGAAGTAGAGAGGATATAAAATGAAGAGAAATTTGTTAACATCGAGTATTGATTTAAGTGTTAGGAAGTCGTTTCTGAAAGTATTTTTATGTAGTGTAGCCATGTATGGAAGTGAAACGTGGACGATAAATAGTTTAGACAAGAAGAGAATAGAAGTTTTCGAAATGTTGTGCTACAGAAGAATGCTGAAGATTAGATGAGTAGATCACATAACTAATGAGGAGATATTGAATAGAATTTGGGAGAAGAGGAGTTTGTGGCACAACTTGACAAGAAGGAGGGCAGCGTGGAGGGTAAAAATCGCAGAGGGGGACCAAGATATGAATACACTAAGCAGATTCAGAGTGATGTAGGCTGCAGTAGGTACTGGGAGATGAAGAAGCTTGCACAGGATAGAGCAGCATGGAGAGTTGCATCAAACCATCCTATGGATAGCAAATTAAATAGAATTCCTTTTTTTTCTAAATTACTAAACTGACTGGTAGCGCAAAGGAAAAACCAAACTAGGAGCAAGAGTGTCATTATGTACATGAATGAGACTGTGAGTACGAGTCAACTGCTATGTTGATAAGAGGCGCTCCTGAAACTGTGGAGAATGGAATACCCGCATATGCCCCGTGATGGGGGTGTTTGCAGGTGTTGTTCTGGCCTACAGCTTGGCAGTAAGGCACAGGATGGGCAGGACATCCGGCGTGAGAACCTCTGCCTTGAATATGGAGCACTCTGAGCACGTGGAGCAAGAGGACCTTTCATGCGACGCCATGTGAAGTGTGTTTTCTGTTACGACTTATCCATAGTGAAAGTTAACCGTTTTCTTCAAATTAGGTCGTCAATATTCAACCAAAATTTTAAAGAAGCTAGTAACTTATTTAGAGACGTTTTACAGGCAAGTCCTTGAAATAACTCAAAGCTTAAATCCTTTTAATGTGAAGATGTTGGTATGCATTTGTCTACACAGTCTGTGGAATCTGAAACAAGATTAAATCTGACTGCTGATCTCTGAATACTGAAGGGCGTTTAAGTGAAACTTTCTCTGAGAAATGGTCTGAAAACAGAGCTGCTGACGGCACTACATTCATCACGAATCTGTCCGAAAGTGCTAAAAGATGATGTGAACTTCGACTATGTTACGTACGATATCCACTGCTTTTTATAGCGATGTTATTAAAGAGGATAAAGCGTTACGGTAAGAGTAGTCGCAAGCGTCGAACATGAATATCCACTAGATTCCAGTAGCAAAGGAAGATCAACAAAATGCGAAGATACTTCCTGATTCTGGTTACTAATGTAATCTAATTGAAACTGCTTCAGGTAGAGAACAGGCAGTCGTGTATAGACGCTAGCAAATACCAGCTTTTACGCAGGGGACCATGATATTAAATATTTTCACTGTGTGCAAAAATTAATGTTCTCAGAGAAATGTGCTGACTTGTTACTGGCTGAGAAGGTGATTGACTTCCATGTAATCTCACGGATGATATTTCGGCCCACGTGATCAGATTGTAATGCATACGTGCGTTTCCTTCACGTGTTTATGCTAATTATTACGCAGTTTTATGAACCTTAGTGAGATCTAAACGTTCGTGGATACTCTGTAGCCGGCCAGAGTGGCCGCGCGGTTCTAGGCGCTGCAGTCTGGAACCGAGCGACCGGTAGGGTCGCAAGTTCGAATCCTGCTTCGGGCATGGATGTGTGTGAAGTCCTTAGGTTGGTTAGGTTTAATTAGTTCTAAGTTCTAGGCGACTAATGACCTCAGAAGTAAAGTCGCATAGTGCTCAGAGCCATTTGAACCATTTGATACTCTGTAGCAGCCGAAATACATGTCCATCTGACAATTATGCGTCAGCAAGCATAATTGGCGATAACATCTTAAGAGGCAAGGTTGTGCAACCTTAGTAGGGGCAAGATCTGACTATTCGGTAATAAGATCTTACAACCTGAGAAAGTGTTCCGAGACAAACTTCCGTCACACTGTCCGCAAACGTCAGATCCGTCTAGCAACAGCAATATGAACGCCCATTGGCTGAGAGTTTTCATATCTTTAAGCTCAGGAGAAGAGTGGAGTGTCCCGATTGGCTGAGGGAGAATGGTGGAGTCTCTCTTTTGCGTCGGGAAGACGGTGCGAAGTTAGCAGCAAGGCGCCACTGAAAACGCACGGTCGAGTAACCAGAGCCGGCTGCAAAGGGACGGTCACGAGTGGGCAGTGAGAGTAGAAGAATGCACCACTGACCACAAATACAGAAGTGATAAACAAGATATAAATTTAAAGTGAACGGTATTAATTATCAGTGAACGCCACGTGTCGTGGGCAGTATCTATAATGAGTACTGAAAGTGATAACTGTGGTGTAAAGTGTTGAGTGTAACAACGTAGCCAACTGCTGCCATGTTGGAAAGTCTGTGACGCATGTTTTAAAGCCGTCTTCATTAAAACGATTGTATTACAAAACGTTGTTAACCTTTAACAACTGGCATCCCGACACACGCCATTTCAGCAGTAGCACAAACCTACATTGAACCTGGCGCCTGAGCGCTACTACTGCGACGAGGGACAACCGAAGCAGCAGACACCAGGTTAGTAATAAAGAAAGGCAGAGTCGCTACCTTCTCGTTACAATGCCACACATAAAAAAGAGAGCATTGTAAAGTGACTGAAGATATGTCGCATGTACAACGTACAAAGAAGTGAAGTGGCTGTCATCGATATCAATATGTCTAAATTACGTCCCTCTTTGTAGAAGACAGAGTAGCGTTACGTTCAGAGTCGAGGAGACAAGCTGACGCGTTTTGGTTTTTCTATATTTCACTACATTTTTATCTGTAAACACAGATCATAAGAAAATGCCTTGGGAGCGGTAGATACAGTGTTATTAAAGAGTTCGAATAGAGTGCCTTGTTATCAAAAAGACTCACTTCGTTCCCACGGAAGGGAGACTGACGTGGGGTAGGGCCACTGACTACGGTGTGGTGGAAAAGTAGTAATATTGTTAACACCAATAACACCGAGACTCATTACATCTACATCTACTTGGATACTCTGCAAATCACATTTAAGTGCCTGGCAGAAGGTTCATCGAACCACCCCCACAATTCTCTATTATTCCAATCTCGCATAGCGCGCGGAAGGAATGAACACCTGTATCTTTCCTTACGAACTCTTATTTCCCTTATTTTATCTTGGTGATCTTTCCTCCCTATGTAGGTCGGTGTCAACAAAATATTTTCGCATTCGGAGGAGAAAGATGGTGATTGGAATTTCGTGAGAAGATTCCGTCGCAGCGAAAAACGGATTTCTTTTAATGATGTCCAGACCAAATCCTGTATTATTACTATGACACTCTCTCCCATATTTCTCAATAACACAAAACTTTCTGCCTTTATTTGAACTTTTTCGATGTACTCCGCCAGTCCTATCTGGTTAGGATCCCAGACCGTGCAGCAGTATTCTAAAAGAGGACGGACAATCGTAGTGTAGGCAGTCTCCTTAGTAGGTCTGTTACATTTGCAAAGTGTCCTGCCAATAAAACGCAGTCTTTGGTTAGCCTTCTCCACAATATTTTCCATGTGTTCCTTCCCATTTACGTTGTTCGTTATTGTAATACCTAGGTATTTAGTTCAATTTACGGCTTTTAGATTAGACTGATTTATCATTTATGTTGTATTCACCAAATAGTTTTGGCGCCCAACGTAAAAAGTAGTAGGAAGGGAACCACCTACCAAGCTAATGTAACTGCTGTACCTTGCAGTAGCGTGCGGCTCACGAAGAGATAATGTGGAACTGCAGCAACCTGTATTTCCACTTGACGTTTCGAAAACATTTAATGTAGTTAGTCCTCTCTTCTTTAATTATATTTTTGTACCTGTGCAGTATACACCGTCCAGTCACATTAATGTGATCACCAGTTCAAAGCCTCAATAACCAGCTTTGGCAGCGCAAACGTGCAGAATGAGAGTCCATCAGGTTGTGGATGGTACCGCCAGGCATGTGGAGCCATGGCGACTCCAGCTGTGCGAGGTTTCTCGGTTGAGGATCCCTGACGCGAACACACCGATAGAGGTGATCTCACAGATCCTCGATTGGGTTTAAAACCGGGGAGTTTGGTGGCCATGGGAGTACTGTGAACTCATACTGGTGCTCTTCGAATCACGCACGTACATTGTGTGACACGTTGCATTGTCCTGCAGGTAGACGCCATCGTATGTGAGGAAAAAGAAACTGCATATAGGTTGGGGTTGGGTTGTTGTGGGGGAGGAGACCAGACAGCGAGGTCATCGGTCTCATCGGATTAGGGAAGGAAGTCGGCCGTGCCCTTTCAAAGGAACCATCCCGGCATTTGCCTGGAGCGATTTAGGGAAATCACGGAAAACCTAAATCAGGATGGCCGGACGCGGGATTGAACCGTCGTCCTCCCGAATGCGAGTCCAGTGTCTAACCACTGCGCCAGCCCGCTCGGTAACTGCATATAGGGGTGGACAGAACGACACGAAAATATTTCCCAGACCATAACACGTCCTCCTCCTGCCTAGATCTTGACATTTCACACTGTACGCGCATAAAACGTGATTCATCTGGTTAGGGAACCTGTCGCCCTCAGTGGACGTCCTGTTGTGGTACTGGCGTCCGAATTCCAGCCTTCGTCTCCGATGGACAGCAGTCAGCATGGGTGCCTCACCCAGGCTCCTGCTTCGGAGCTATTGTATTAGTTCAGTATGGAGTGCCGTTCGACAGTTCGTAGTTCAGGCCCAGTTTATGATAAACACACGGTGTTAACTCTCCAGTGATGAGTCGTTGACAGCTGCGGGGTAATGACGGCGGCAACCGATGATCTGCGACTACAGTGACAACTGGTCAGCGACTCGCCAGTAACTGGCCATGTGTAGGTGTGCGGAAGTTTTATCTGCGATCAGCGGAAGAATGCCCGTCCTTGATCTATTTGGTGGATGTAGGAAATAGTCCCTTGCTTGAGCGCTCCCTGTGGCGTCATACATAACTATCGGTGGATAGTTGGCACTGTGTCTAAGTCTTGTGGCGGGAGCATAATCAGGTTTCTCTTCCTGTTGTGTGCAACCCATGTGGCGCCCGATCATAACTACGAGGCGCCACTTTGGAGAATGCCTGTGTGTTGGTGCTATCTATGGTTACAGCTGTGTACCTTGTGTGACAGTGTACGCAGCAGGTTATCATCAGAAGCCAAGAAATGTTAAATACTGGATGTCCCAGGGAAAATTGTCAATATTCAGGGGAGTTTATGATACGATCACTGGAAGCAAAAAAGTCTAGTGAAAATGAGCTCTAAAAAGCGTACCTTAAGAGCTATGAGATTTTCTTCGGTAGAAGAGATGTGTTTCACTGTAGCCAAGATGGAACAAATGCTCATAGCTGTTACGGTATGCACTTTAGAGCTAATCTTTACTGGACAGTTTTTTCATGTTTTGATCCATACCATCCCCTCTCAAAATATGGAAAGCAAAGAGCTTGCAGTGGAAGAGATTTGTTTCACAGTATCTTAGATGAGGAAATTCTCATTGCTATTAAGGTATGCATTTCAGAGCTCATTTTAACTAGACTCTTTTCCTCTGGATATTCGTTCCTCCCATATCTCTGAATGTAGGACATTTCTCCTGGGACACCGTGTATTTGGATCTCACGGAATCTCTGTATATTTGCAATACCACATTAATATGCAAAGACTAGTGGATCACTGATAACGATACCCAATGACATTAGTAATAGGAAACGATTATCTTTGAACAGACATGAGCCGGCCTGTATGGCCGTGCGGTTTAGCTAGGCGCTTCAATCTGGAACCGCGTGACCGCTACGGTCGCAGGTTCGAATCCTGCCTCGGGCATGGATGTGTGTGCTGTCCTTAGGTTAGTTAGGTTTAAGTAGTTCTAAGTTCTAGGGGACTGATGACCTCAGATGTTAAGTCCCATAGTGCTCAGAGCCATTTGAAACATTTTTTTGAACAGACATGAAGATATGCGAACTGTTAATGAAAGTGCTACATCTTCCAGAGCCCAAACAAAAATCCATTTACTTCTTTGTTTCTCCTGAAAAGGCCAAACTTTAAGAGGAATGGAGCTGACACTGGAAAGCAACTGTCCATGGTAGTGACTCACTTAGGAAATTCCGGACGAATATTTTTAAATTACCGCACCGCGCCACAAAAATCACCCGAAAGGGTTCGTGCTGTGTGCTGAGAGCAGTTATCAATTTTACGTAGAAGACGTATTACAACGGGTGAGCACCAGTTTGATAAGAATCTTCGCAGTCAGAGGAATCGCAAGTGGGCTGAACTTCATTGTGTTAATGCAGTAATAACCACTTCGTCTGTCACACCCTTCTCGTTGTAGGGTACAAATCATCTTCCCAGGCCAGCATCTCTTGTGATCGTTTATTGGAAGTTGTGTTACAACTAAGTACTTATTGATTTATGATTGAAGACGAATAAGGGAGGATATCTTTATAGTTAACAGTCCCCAGCAAAAGGGAATATTGTATCCTCTTTGTAGTGTGCAGCGACGTAGAGGAGCCGGTATGCAAGCAAACCTACAGGCTCAGGTACAAGGTCACAGAGTTTGTTACGAAGCCTATGCTAGATGTGAATACATAATGGGTATACCAAGTAGGTTGCATAGTGTTGTTTCCCTTTAGAAAATTAAGATTCATCCTTTCAGGACGATCATAAGTCGAGAAATTCATTAAAAGTCCTAGCACGGCGTCGGGAGAGAAGGGAAGCGAATGGCCGGTTGGAACTTGTATTTATAGATGTTGAGACAGCCAATCAAAAGAGTAACAATACCAACTGGGTGTTGAAGTACCGCAGTACATGGGGAGCGCGGGCAGCAAGTGTTAGTCTGAAGAACCAACGGCATGTGCTAAGGTATTTGGTGCTGGAAACAGTAACTGAAATTACAAATTTGTGGGACAAACAAAGATTAGAAAAAGTAAAAATGGTCAATTATGACATTGGTTGTTGTGAGTAAACAGTGATGAATATTTGCACTAAATATTAAGAGACGGAGAACGGAAACAAACAACGAAATGTCTAATAACTGTAAAACAAAATCAAAGTATGTTGTCGTCTATCGACTTAAGTCTTAAAAATGAAAAATGCACTCCCTAGACCAGTAATTTAAAAATGTTTGCCGATTTCTTGTAAGATATTTTTATCTATCCTGTTAGGCCTTGACATCCTCCGAATATCTTACTCGTCATGGCTGCATTTCTCATTCTCCTGTAAACGTTTTCCCTCTTTTTGTCAATGACTTTTTAATACTTAATGATTAGGACAAGGGTATTTAATTCTCAATAACTTATAAATGCATCTTGTGGCAACATCTCTGTAAGGCAGCCTATGCGAACACAAATCTGTTTATCTGACAAAAAACCCCTGCGGAGCAGCGCGGAGAGACGATCAGTAGGCGACGAGCGTCACACGTCCCTGATGAAGTGTCTTACTGAATCTTCGGTTGAGGTCTGACTTATAGTGCGACGGCGTACGTCGATGAAACCTCGCTTTACCGCGTATATCGTTACGAGCTATCGGTGGTTGGCTGGACTTTACTTCTTCCGAGCTCCAACCTCTGCCTCTGAGAGCACGTGTCCCCTTCCCCAAACTATGTTTAAGTTCGTTAACTAGTGAGTCTTCTCATAATAGATTCCTCGAAAAAAGTTATCCCTTACTCTGGCTCTTTCTTCACCCGATGAAGGAGCTTCCTTTTGGCATTGACATGGGAGAAAAGTTCAGTGTGAACCAAAGTCGAATCACATTCTCAAGCAAAGTTTTTCTGTAAGAGCTGCACTTGGAGCTGCGTCCCACTCGGGGCTTCCTTTCATCTGCCCGGCATTATCCCAAAAGTCGTTTCTACACTCGGCAGGCTACACCGCCTTCCACTACGGTTCCTCGTCTCCATCTCCTAAAACGTTTTCGCAATCGGTCGCTCCAGGAAGCTCTTTCTGTAACGGAATCCGTCTGGCGGCACTGCAGGGCGCTAAGAAATGGCCTTGCTGCCGCTTGACCATTATGCGGCTGCCATTCTCCGAAGATGGCCAAAAGGACGTCTGATCGTCCTGGCGTTGAGGTCACTGATCGTGTTGTCCAGTCTGCTTCCAGAGCACTTTCCTACTCCTCAATGGCATGCAAATCTAATTTTATACTCCTGTAAGTAATGAACATTCATATATTTAAGATCTGTGACGAGGGTGGATCGCTAATTTGAATGTGGGGAATTTGCATACGTTGCAAATACGTTCCGAAAAATGGTCCCATAACTGCATAAATCTTTTCTTTCCGCTATCCACCAATCTTTTACCTCTGTGGTCATAGTTCTTCATTATTTCGTTCTCTCTCACTTTTCCCTGGAGGTATTACCATTTATTTTTATATTATTTTGTGCCATTTAACATTTTAACTCTTATTTGCTATTTCAACGCTTTGTTATTTTTCCGATATCAAATTCTGAAACCATTTGCACTCTTTAAAAACATTATTTCTGTTGCTAGGACACACTTCTCATTACTTGCACTCAATGACGACGTCTCCATGTTTTACGTTATTATCAGTACTGTGTTGATGTTAAAATTTGTACTCGAATTCCTTTCCTCCGATTATGTTGAACATCCAGTATAGTTACCCATTCACGGAGATCAACGCGCCGAGAGAGATGGTGACTGTAAGGACAAGGAGTAATTTGCTCTATTACATACTCGTACTTTGACATTCAATTATTGTTTTTGTTGTGACCATTTCACATTCTTCAAAGATATTATTTCGATTTTGTGAGCCGAAGTTTTCAAGTTATTCTACTATCAGATATTTTCTGTTTACATATAGTTTTTGGGTAACCTCAGAATCAGAAAAAATTCGAGTCAACGAAGACTATAGTCATACAATTTTGATCTTCCCCAGAAACTTACTCGTAGATTACTTTTTCAGCTGTCCCAAAATGTCAGTAATTGACAATTAAAACCACCAAACAAAAACTGCAGCCTTGTTGTAAACCTTACGAAGCTTCCCCTGTGGAATACTCATTACTGTCAATGTAATTTTGTTTCTAATTTAGTACTGTGGCATGCACCCCATTTCTCTCTATTTACTGTGGTATGGCTCAAATGGCTCTGAGCACTATGGGACTCAACTGCTGTGGTCATCAGTCCCCTAGAACTTAGAACTACTTAAACCTAACTAACCTAAGGACATCACACACATCCATGCCCGAGGCAGGATTCGAACCTGCGACCGTAGTAGTCGCACGGTTCCTGACTGCGCGCCTAGAACCGCGAGACCACCGCGGCCGGCTTTACTGTGGTAACCAGAAGTGCTTATCTTTGCTAGTGTAATGGCGTTTAGATATCAAAACATGTCGTGGTTTGACGTAGCTCATTCTGTTGTTTCCTGGACTATGACTGATTGCTGCTTTGAGTCACTCAATAAGTGACTTTGTAAGGACTTATTACATGTAGCCCATTAATGGGTTGATTAATGATTTTATTCACAGGATTCCGTCATTCCAAAACTGGCTCTTATTGCCAGTGACACTTTTTCTCAACACAATCTGAGGCTATGATGAAATACGTTTGCGTGGTCTATATCTTTTCGCGGATCTCGATGGTCCCCTGAAACATAGACAAGAGTGATTATTCATTAAGTTATGAACGATCATATCTGCTTCCATTATAAAGAATACGCTAAACATCAGCACACTTGAACTCTACTTTGGAGTAAGACTGCGGCTATATGAGCCAGAAATTGCAGCTCAAATCACTGAATCTGGAGTACGAGTAAGCCACACTGCGCATACGCAGTCATCGGGACAACGAAGAAATTAGCGAGAGGTCGGCCTTTAAATTGAGGTCCAGCCATACAGATTTAGAGGTTTCTCTGCTGCTCAAAACTGACGATGACAAACGCTAATCGTTCCTTTTTCACGGGCGTGGCCAACTTCCTTCGTTAGCTAATACGTATTACGCTCCACACTAATGACTTCGACGTAGACGGAGCGATTAAACTCTTATGTTCTTTTCCTTTTGTTCTCAGTTGACTTTAATCCGGGAGAGATGGTCGCAGTAGTTGTAGCATCTCTCGAGATTGTAAGAAACCATATTGTTTACACTCCGTAATTCTATGCTTGTTACGCACAAATATATTGCACGGCAGCTTTCTCCTTATGAGTTTCTACTGCTATAAATAACCCTAACGCACTTGCTAGACTAGCAACCATTCACTTTCCCATCATGTGACGAGACTGGATAACGGAGCTACAGATGTAATGCCAACTAGCGGATTTCCACTGCAGGCGCTTAGATCACTTTCGTTTGGAGAGTAAAGGGACTAAATTACAGGGTCATCAATCGATGCACTTTGTCAGCAGGAATTTTCTATGGGTAGGTCAATGAGATAAATTGGGTCACAGGGATGGTTCAATAAGCAACCTCTTTGCCAACACTTAAACAGGATGAACCAGCTAAGACAGACATCGTCAAAGATACCCAGAATGAATAAATATACTGGGGTGCGGTTTTCGCCAAGTTATAGCCTACAATGTGGCGAGACACGGATTGCTTTTTTCAATTGGAACTATACACTTTTTCTGTGGGATTTGGAAGAAAACTTAAGAGAACTTCAGCAACATAATATGAATGGGACTGTTAAAGTATTATCTAGATAACAGCGCCGTAAACTATTGTCCCACCGTCAGGAGAAGAGGTTCCACAAACGTCTGCTGTACTACTCAAAATGTTGACCTTGAGCATTGATACAGGCTACAAAGTGACTCTGGTGAAACAATACTGTGCTTTGAATTTTATCTGGAGTTCAAGGCAGCACAGGCTCAACTTACAACGAATTTTTTGCCTTCGGGCGTTGTCGCTGTTTCCTCTTGTTTTAATTTTCGCCACATGAAAAAGGTGTACAAGTGTTAAGTTTGAGGAGTGTGCAGACGATTCTGTGTTTCTTAAACGACCGTTCCAGTTCTCTCTAAATGTTCTCTTAATAGCGCCTCTCATTAAATCTGCCGAATGGGAAGAACCGCTGCCATGTTGTTGGCTCACTGACTTCCTTATGTGCAGTGGGATGTCTACCAATAACTGCGACATGAGCTTATCTTAAGAACTCGAGATACTTGACTGTATTTCTGCCGATCAATATAAAGATACCAATGATGCGGGTATTGAAACACACGCACCAAACGTTGACGGACTTCTTTGAGAAAGCGTTGATTTTCAGCTTATGAAAAGTGCAAACTGCGATGATTGACATACCAATGGTTTGTAATTCATGCTTCTCCCTTAAACAAAATTTTGCATAGATATGCAGCGTCTCTTTGTACTTTTCGTAGATAACGGTTGGAGAACTGTAACCAATTTTGGAAATCATTGTCATGAAACTTTAGATGCAGCAAAATGAGAAGAGGATGAAATACGATGGAGTGTTGCGTTCGTAAAACACTCGTTGGTTAATCCCTCTCGTACTTCCGAGATGCTTCATTGTACATTTCCATTGTGTATTACAGCTGCTAAAATGTTAGTTTCATTCCTTTCACCATTTTCTCTTCTTTTTCCTTGACATACTTCATTTGCCACACCTCCAGTTTCTAGTATTTTTTATGTTGCTTACAAAAGCAGATCGGGAGTGCTTGGCACGATATGGATACTCTTCAGCATATAACCGAATTGCTGCTCAAATAACTTCGCGGCATTGGCTAGGAACTAAAATCACTTTCTCGATTGTCGTTGACAATGCGAATGTCTCAATAGTCACACGCGCAAGTTATCTGATGGGCTTCAAGCACACAGGTAAACACAAGGAGCATACCTGAGTTGCGTGTTTGCTTACATCTGGGTTTGCTCACATTTGGTATAATACGGTAGACGTTTGTGGAACCTCTTCTGCGGGTGGTGCAACAGTGGTTTGCGGCACTGTTATCCAGACACTATTTAATCAAGTCTCATACATGTAATGTCGTTAAAGTTCTGTTAGGAGTTACTTTCCGATGCCACAGAAATATTTACATAGTTCCATTAGAAAAAAGCAAAACCTGTGTCGTAATTTGGCAACTGCAAACGATAAAAGTAGCTAGCGAACGTCAGGAAATTCACCATATTGTCCTCTATAATTTGGCGAAAATCCCATCTCGGTATAATTATTCATTCTGGACATACTTGGGATGTCCTGTCCTAGCTGTCTCACCCTGTATATATGAGGTACGACATATACAATTTCGTAATGACAGCCTGTGGGTGCTCAAAGAAACTTCAGGTCTATACAGTTAGAAAGGAACAAAAGACACTAGTCAATTCAATCGTAGTGGTTATTTCGAAATTTTTCGTCGGAAGACAACGTTTAACACGATAGTGTATCGAGTGCCTTACGACGCCTAGGTGATTTCCTGCAGAAATGAAAAGAAATGCACCCTTTTATCGACAGCTCACGAATAAAGTGGAGTCGGTAAGCTACTTACCTTAATGGATCACAGGAAATGAGGCCCGTAAATCTGCGGTATGTTATGCAACGGCGAACGGTGCAAGATTCCCCTCACCAGGTTTCCTGCGTTACGGAAGTCAGTTGCTGAGCCAGCCCCATATTTTACGTTAACTCTTTAGACTCCCGGCACTGCTAAAACCATATATTGTCAGTAAATATCACGTAATAATGTAATAGTTTTACGTAATTACTAACATTTTTCCAGAAGTGCAAATATTATAAATAGAAAGAAATATATCTAATTTTGCACCTTGTAGGAATGAAACTGTTATATAGCAGCAACAAACGCAACTAAAACTGGCTTTCGTTATTGTTGTAAGCGAAAGTGTTTCACAGTGTTGGTTGGAATACAGTCTTTGATATGCACGAAAGAGGCATTTACATGAGATCTTGAGCCGAGAAAATGTGTTTTACTGGTGTTGGGCAACTGGTCGAACGATTCAGTCCTCGCCCTGGAGAACCAAGAAAGGTTTCTGGTTGCCATCCGGTAGGTAGAAACGCATTCCCAGACTTTCGAGCTCTTCCCGCCCGACAAACAGGTAATGGAAACATCAGGATCTGATTAAGGTAACGTGGGACGTTGTGAGAGACTCTTCGTCGCCTTGAGGGTCTGCCAGCAGCTAAGCTATCGTCGGTACAAACCTCAATTTTATTCAACAGATCTTATACTTACGACCTCAAACAAGAGTTTATAAAGTATGATTGTACAAATCCATCGTGGAACCAAAAACAAGTTACGAGAGTGAGTATTGGGGACGTACGGAAGGTAATAAAAAGGGTCTCAGATCATTACGAATGAGCCTGTTAACACTAGCATGTAGACATTTTCCCGATTTGACCACATAAGGAAATATCATACAAGAAAGACAGCTAGAACCGTTATATCATATCGAAAGAAAGGAAGAAGAATGTTGGTCAATGGAAGCACTTTCATGACGGATAGAGATGGCTAAGGCGCATACAAGAATCAATGGGGGAAAGGGAAACAGAATACGACGAGGAAGAATTGTAAGATCGAGACGTTTGGTGTCAGAGATGCGGATTGTGGTGATCGTTGTAGTACCCTAGCGACAATAAGAAATGTTGAAAGTAGAAGGAACAAAATAGAGGAAGCGACATGTTACCGAGAACTTGTCCACAGACCAGACCAGATTACGTAGGTAGATCGAGCAACTAATGAGGAGGTACTGAACCGAACTGAGGAAAGGAAGAAATCTATAGCACACAGTTGCTTAGAGAAGGGATCAGTTTATCAGTTTACAGGATACATGCTGAGGCAACAAAGAATCGTAAATTGGGTAATGGAGGGAAGTGTGGGGGTGGGTGCAAAAATTGTACAGGAAGAGTAAGGCTTCTTAACAGAGGCACCTTCAGACGTATTTGATTTGCAATATTCCTGCAGATATGACGAGGCTGACTCGGAAGAGACTATCTTGGAAAGCAATATCGAACCAGTGTTCAAACTAAAGACAACATTGCAAGAGGTTTAGTGTACTAAATTTCTGAGTGCGTGATGTTTCCTATACTTCCTTTTCCGTTAATGTATAATACCGTGTTTCCTCATATAGTAGTAAATTGCAGAAGATGAAAACGAAGGATTGTCATTATCCACTGAAGAACCAAAGAAACTGGTACATCTGCCTAATATTGCATAAAGCCCCCACTAGAACGCAGAAGTGCCGCAACACGAAGTGGCATGGCCTCGACTAATGTCTCATATAGTTATTGAGGGAACCGACACCATGAACCCCACAGGGCTGTCCATACATCCCTAAGCGTACGAGGGTTGAGGATCTCTTACGAACAGAAGATAAACTCAATAAGTTTCGTGTTTGTGGAGTTTGGTGGCCAGCGGAGTTGTTTAAATTCAGAAAAGTGTTCTAGAGCCACTCTAACAATACTGGACGTGTGGGGAGTCACATTGTCCTGCTGTAATTGACCAAGTCCGTCGGAATGCACAGTGGACACGAATGGATGCAGGTGATCAGACAGGATGCTTACGTACGTGTCACCTGTCAGAGTCGTATCTAGGCGTATCAACGGTCCCATATCACTCCAACTGCACATACCCAACACCATTACAGAGCCTCCACCACCTTGAACTGTCCCCTGCTGACGTGCAGGGTCTATGGATTCATGAGTTTGTCTCCATACCCGAATACATCCATCCGCTTGATACAATTTGAAATGAGACTCGTCCGACCAAACAATATTTTTCCAGTCACCAACAAACCAATGTCGGTGGTGGCAGATCCAAACTGTTTTGTGTCGTGCAGCCATCAAGTGCACAAGAGTGGGTCTTCGGCTCCGAAAGCCCATATCGATGATGTTTCGTTGAATGATTCTCTCGCTGAGACTTGTTGATGACCCAGCATTGGAATCTGCAGCAGTTTGCGGAAGGGTCGCACTACTGTCAAGCTGAACGATTCTCTTCAGTCGTCGTTGGTCCCATTCATCCGGGATCTTTTTCCGGCATCAGCGATTGATGTTTTACCGCTGCTTAACATACTAGCCAATAGAAATGCAGCATTTCCTGATCGTTTCAGTAGGGTTTTGTGCCTCAGATCTTAATGTCGAGATAGTCGCTCAGGAGCCGTCTTCTGTAAAACACCTCTGTTAAATCGCGCTGATCAAATTTGTACCAAAACGTGGACATCCGCGCGTTTGATCGGTTACCGTATCGCTGACGGAAAGCGATTACAGTTTTGGGTATTTTGTGAGTCTGAAATTTGTTTATGGATTATTTTAGGAAATATTCGCTTGTGAACATTTCAAGACATACATAAACCCCACGTGGAGCGTTTCGAACCGATTACGAGGAGTTCTTTACAATAAACGTACTGAACGATTGTCTTTGTTAACTCGCGAAAACTCGTGGGTCAGTGACTTTTTAGGTCGTTTAAAATATCGACTCAGACTAAAAATATTCTGTCCGCTTCTGGGTGTGAATTTGTTGCAGGGACAGGCAGTAACATAGCATAATTGATGTTGGGACATTTAAGTGTGGACTTGACCACCACTTTATGTGTTTGAAGATAAGAAACCAACTTACAGGAAATTTTATACATTTTTTATGCAAGAATCCCGATCACCAGACAGTTTAATTAGCTGCCCTTGGAATGGAGTTACGTGGCCTTTGCGTGGTAGGTATTTCGTCGAATTTTTGCCAACGCTGTTTTTGTCGTCTAAACCAGTATCTACCATCGCAGAGTGAACTGGTAGACAACCTGAAGCCTATCCGGGTAGGCGAACAGATTGTTCAAAAAATAGTGAGAGGGTAACCAGCCCCGCCGCAATAGTTCGCAGTCTCGTTACACATTTATAACATTTACAATGAAGTGTCAAAAAAAATGATACAGGCATGCGTATTCAAATACAGAGATATGTAAATAGGCAGAATACGGCGCTGCGGTTGGCAAGAACAAGTGTCTGGCGCAGTTGTTAGATCGGTTACTTCTGCTACAATAGCATGTTATAAAAATTTAAGTGAATTTGAACGTGGTGTTACAGTCGGCGCACGAGCGATGAAACACAGCATATACGAGGTTGCGATGGAGTGGGGATTTACCCGTATGACCATTTCACGACTGTTCCGTGAATATTAGGAATCCGGTAAAACATAAAATCTCCGACATCGCTGCGGCCAGAAAAAGTCCTGCAAGAACGGGACCAATAACGACTGATGAGAACCGTTGTACGTGTGCAGTCCTTCAGCAAATTGCTGCGTATTTCTATGGTGGACCATCAACAAGTGTCAGCGTGCGAATCATTCAACGAAACATCATCAGTATGGGCTTTCCGAGCTGAAGCCCCAACGTGTACCCTTGATGACTGCACGATACAAAGCTTTACATCTCGCGTGGGCCCGTCAATACCGCCAGTGGACTATTGATAACTGGAAACATGTTGCCTGGTCGGACGAGTCTCGTGTCAAATTGTATCGAGTGGATATGGAGACAACCTCAGGAATCCATGGATCCAGCATGTCAGCAGGGGACTTTCCAAGCTGGTGGCTCTGTAATTGCGTGGTGGGCGAGCAGTTGGAATGATTTGGGACCCCTGATACGCCTGGATATGACTCTGGCAAGTGACACGTACGTACGCATCGTGTCTGATCACTTCCATCCCTCATGTCCATTGTGCATTCCGACGGACTTAGACAATTCCAGCAGGACACTAGGACAACCCACACGTCCAGAATTGCTATAGAGTGGCTCCACCAACACTCTTATGAGTTTAAACACTTTCGCTGGCCACCAAACTCCCCAGACATGAACATTATTGGACTTATCTGGGATGCCTTACAACGTGTTGTTCAGAAGAGATTTCCACCCTCTCGTACCCTAACGGATTTATGGAGAGCCCTGCAGGATTCAAGGTGTCAGTTCCCTCCGGAAATACACTCCTGGAAATTGAAATAAGAACACAGTGAATTCATTGTCCCAGGAAGGGGAAACTTTATTGACACATTCCTGGGGTCAGATACATCACATGATCACACTGACAGAACCACAGGCACATAGACACAGGCAACAGAGCATGCACAATGTCGGCACTAGTACAGTGTATATCCACCTTTCGCAGCAATGCAGGCTGCTATTCTCCCATGGAGACGATCGTAGAGATGCTGGATGTAGTCCTGTGGAACGGCTTGCCATGCCATTTCCACCTGGCGCCTCAGTTGGACCAGCGTTCGTGCTGGACGTGCAGACCGCGTGAGACGACGCTTCATCCAGTCCCCAACATGCTCAATGGGGGACAGATCCGGATATCTTGCTGGCCAGGGTAGTTGACTTACACCTTCTAGAGCACGTTGGGTGGCACGGGATACATGCGGACGTGCATTGTCCTGTTGGAACAGCAAGTTCCCTTGCCGGTCTAGGAATGGTAGAACGATGGGTTCGATGACGGTTTGGAAGTACCGTGCACTATTCAGTGTCCCCTCGACGATCACCAGTGGTGTACGGCCAGTGTAGGAGATCGCTCTCACACCATGATGCCGGGTGTTGGCCCTGTGTGCCTCGGTCGTATGCAGTCCTGATTGTGGCGCTCACCTGCACGGCGCCAAACACGCATACGACCATCATTGGCACCAAGCCAGAAGCGACTCTCATCGCTGAAGACGACACGTCTCCATTCGTCCCTCCATTCACGCCTGTCGCGACACCACTGGAGGCGGGCTGCACGATGTTGGGGCGTGAGCGGAAGACGGCCTAACGGTGTGCGGGACCGTAGCCCAGCTTCATGGAGACGGTTGCGAATGGTCCTCGCCGATACCCCAGGAACAACAGTGTCCCTAATTTGCTGGGAAGTGGCGGTGCGGTCCCCTACGGCACTGCGTAGGATCCTACGGTCTTGGCGTGCATCCGTGCGTCGCTGCGGTCCGGTCCCAGGTCGACGGGCACGTGCACCTTCCGCCGACCACTGGCGACAACATCGATGTACTGTGGAGACCTCACGCCCCACGTGTTGAGCAATTCGGCGGTACGTCCACCCGGCCTCCCGCATGCCCACTATACGCCCTCGCTCAAAGTCCGTCAACTGCACATACGGTTCACGTCCACGCTGTCGCGGCATGCTACCCGTGTTAAAGACTGCGATGGAGCTCCGTATGCCACGGCAAACTGGCTGACACTGACGGCGGCGGTGCACAAATGCTGCGTAGCTAGCGCCATTCGACGGCCAACGCCGCGGTTCCTGGTGTGTCCGCTGTGCCGTGCGTGTGATCATTGCTTGTACAGCCCTCTCGCAGTGTCCGGAGCAAGTATGGTGGGTCTGACACACCGGTGTCAATGTGTTCTTTTTTCCATTTCCAGGAGTGTACTTCAGACGTTAGTCGAGTCCACGCGACGTCGTGTGGCGGCACTTCTGAGTTCTCGCAGGGGCCCTACACGATGTTAGGCAGGTGTACCAGTTTCTTTGTCTCTTATGTATTGTAGAATGCGAAAGGCTGAATTTTGGGCCATTCGATTTGTTGACATTCCTCAATCGGACTAACGACGGCAGGTACTGCTATTCCATTTCTTTAATAACTGGTTTCAAACAGGCGCTGTAAATTTGATCATGATGTTATTAATTTTCAGGTCTTAATGAGTGTTTTTCGACTCTGCATTCTACTTATTGAAGCTCTGCTCTTGATATTATTAATTGTTATTGAACTTGGCGAACCATTTTTTATGTTTGTGAAGTTATGGGAACAGGATATGGAAACGACAAGGGAATTATATTTAAAGAATTAAATGATTTTTTTAAGATTTTTGTGGCATACGTTATGGGATAAAGTAAGGGTTTCAGCTATCCGAACACTCACCGTAGCTTGTAAAAAAGTGAACAATAAGATTTCATTATGAATACATAGATGTAAAAATTAAAAACGTTCTTATGGCCCTTCTTGAAATGATTTCTTATACCCGTTCAACCTTGCGGTGACACGTTGATGTTTCCCTCCATTATTACTGGTATCCTGAAGGGTCCTCACGATCATTCAAACATTTACTACAATGTACTTTGATCGACTAACAATTAAATATTTAAACAAGTTTTTAAAACTATCTCGAATATATTTTCATACACAACCTTCATGTAATACATTCACAAGGTGAGTAATTCTTGGGGTGTGTACATTTTTTACATAAGAGATAATATACGTCTGATCTCTTTCAGATCTCAACAATCAACTTAAAAATTACCTCCGCGTTTCAATAAGGATACGGAGCGCTTTCTTTTAAAATGAACTGCCTTAAACAGTTTAGTTAAATTGCTTTAAGTTTTCACTCTTCTAAAAATTATAATTTCTTTTCAACTACATCCGTGTTTCATTTAACGTCACTAACGTTAATAGGTGTTGTTTCGAATCTTATCAGTGTTGTGTGTGATGTTCAATCCGATCTTTTCCCCAGTCCTTCCACATGCAACCGACCAGGCGCAGAGTCTAGCGTCAGTGTTGGTAGCTAGAGGGTGGTGGTCTTTGGAAGCTGGGAGGTTGATATTCCTATTGAATATCATCCGTAACACAATCTTAAATAATATTTAGAAGTTGTAAGACCATAGCTCTACTGCTGTACTGATTTATTTTGCCTTTTTGTTTTATTTAATATTACATCGTTGAGTTTCTGTAAATGTTGTTGGATTGAATCCATACCATGAGAGTGTTTATTCTTTTCTCTGTTATAAACTTGACGTCTTTTGGAATGTGTGAAGTTTGACCTATGTAATATGTACGATATGAGCAAATGATATGTTTGTCTTTCTCACTTAATGTCTTTGGTTATCTTTGAGATTAAATAATTCTGTTTAAATAATTTTTTGTAGAAATACTAATATGTGCAAATGTTCTGTTTTAATTAATATGTTTGACTGTTGTTATGTAATTGCTGATCCTCAATTAGGGTTCTTAGTTATTTTGTATGTAAAAGGAGTTGTGGTTCCCTTCGGGAACGGAACTGTGTAGCGCGCGAAAATTGTGGTTGGCGTAGGTAGAAAAGGTGGAACCTAAGAGTCAGTCGGGAACGAGTTAGCAAACTATCAACTGCTCATATAGAAGTTGTGTATTGTGCTGGTTCCGAGAGAGGCTTTTCCTGACTCTTTCCAATGCCTCAGATGGATGGGTAAGGAGCTGGAACTATTCTGGAATTGGTATCTATCATCGCCATCAAGAAATGACAGATTCCGGCAATTTTGCCAGAAAATCCACCTACCAACATGCAATCGCCACCACATTGCGCAATCACTGTAATGGAACACTATAGTAATGTACAGTGAAGGATCAGTTCATTGGATGTTTTAGTGTGCGCAAATATAATGTAACTTATACTCGAATTCTTATACCTACCTTGATTTTTTATCCCTCTGCCACATTTCCACTTAGGGTACTTCCCATGCTAAAGTGATTACTGAGTGTCCTTATTGAAAGAACATTAAAGCTCAGTGTTTTACTAATTAATGTCTCTTGAACATAGTAAAAAGAAAGTTAAAGTTAATGTGGCAAGAGAGTGAACTAAAGTAAATGATGCTTGCTGAAAATAATTTTTCTATTAAAACTGCTTATCAATAAGTTGTTGCCAACTTCAAAATTAAAAGTTGTTAAAACTGAGGCTTATAAAGTTTTGCTTAGTAAATGATCACATTTCTGCCTCTTGTAAATCGCAAAAGATGAGTCAGTATCTTACAAATATGTTAATTTTGTGTCCCACTGTAGTAAAAGTTGAAAACTGCAATTGTGGAAAGTTATATACTCATGCTTGCTAAGCACTTGTTTCTCTTGTGTATTGAAAGTGCATATTAACAGTGTAATAGGATCCATAGTTTATCCTTTATGCTCTTCATAAATAAGAATTAATAGAAAGACCACTATCTATGAAAACAGTAACTGCTTTTATTCAAATGACAGTGAGAAGTAACCTGTTAGTGAATTCCACTTAACTTTCATTCTAAATAGAAAAGTATTTAGGTGAGAGAGACTTAACCTGTGACCAGTTCATAATTTATTTATGTCAGGTAGGAAAATGTTTGAAAAGTAATACTGACCCTATGTCCAATATTTTGATTCTACAGTGAATATTAATAGTAATGTTATAAGGACCATTCAGTTTGAATAAGCCCTGAAAGTAATAGTGTGTATTGTTATAAGGTTATATTTATGAAAATAGTTTGTTCTAATCTGTTAGCTCCAACCTTAACCTGAACATACTGAGTTCAGGTGCCAGAGCCGATTGCACTCGCGTGTGGCAAAGTATAGGTTGTGTTTGTCCGTTAAAGTTACTCATACCTATTTTCTTGAACAAGAATATCAATCATTCTCTTGCCTAATTAGGCTGGCGACCGTTTTCTTTATTCTTTGAACAGTGTAACTAGGTAAAATATTATTTGTTACTGTTTAAATATTTACGTAATTCTTACTTTCACTTCCGATAAACCACCTCCGTTAGGTACAACACGGTCAACATAGCAAAATTCCTCTCAGAGGGTAACACTGCTCTGCTTCTTCATACTATAATTACTTGAACAAAATTAATTTCACTATGCGAACTGCCTTTAGCTTTGAGATTATGGTATAGTAGTAGCTAGACGAAAGTGTTATAAATTGAATCTACTATCCGGAAAAATTCAATGGATTTCTGTAAAATTGTGTTACCCTTGGCTTGGCAGAATCTGTTGATTTAGAATTTTCGGGTGTACTCAGTCGCGTTATGGAACCACGAGACGTGGCGGGGTGGGTCGCCTACCCAAGGAGCAATGTCAATACGAAAAGCAACTTCACAGCCGATCGGAGGAGGGGGCGTCGTGGACATGTTTGCGTAGCTCCGCGAACTCGTAGGGATTCCAGCGCAGGTAACAGTGGCGCGTATTGTGCAGGTGAGCGCTGTCCTCCAGCAATGTGTCACTTCCGACTTAGAACAGAACAGCAGTTTTTTGGAAGATAGTGGTCAGCCTCGTGCTCCGACTTACCGCATGCGCACTGGTGTCACCGGGTCCCGGCTTTAAATCGGTAGTGACTGATCCCCAGTTGCAACTGAGTTTTGACCAACTCCAGAATATGGTCCCGAATTTGAAGTTTAGGTCCAGCACCTAGGAGTGCGATGACACTCAGGGGGCCTATGATTTAGAAAACCCTGGGCCAGGAGTTACCGTATGTAGAATGTGCATTCCAGTTTGTCAAGTTGCCCAACCAGTTTCTGGACGTCTTGCGAGGAATAGAATTTCTTGCTATTGATACCCAACAGCAATCGGTCAATTTCTTGTGGTTCACTGTAGGTTTTTAAAGGCGTGTTACTATCTTCATAGTGTTTTTCAGCTGTTGTGTCACGGCTGCCTGACTGAGATGGTGGCTGTTGTTCTAGCGGAGACACAGTACTTACAGGAATTACTCGCACGTCTGTTAAGGGAACGGTTGTCTGTCATGGATAAGAGTGATCTGGTAAACCAATATTTCTTTCTGGTCCAACCAGTGATGTAAAATGCCTGGGCATTTATAAGTTGGCGCAAATGCCACGGACAAACCCCTGGGCAAATGCCCAAAATTCGTAAGTGTCCTGGCATTTATGTCAATGTGCGTGTGAATTCCTAGGGGAGCAAACTGCTGAGGTCCTCGGTCGGTAGACTTACATACTACTTATACTAAATTAAACTATCTTACACTAAGGACAACACAAAATGGTTCAAAAGGCTCCGAGGACTATTGGACCTAACTTCTGAAGTCATCAGTCCCATAGAACTACTTAAGCGTAACTAACCTAAGGACATCTCACACATCCATGCCTGAGGCAGGATTCTAACATGCGACCGTAGCGGACGCACGGTTCCAGAACGTAGCGCCTAGAACCGCTCGGCCACTCCGGCCGGCAAGGACAACACACAACTCAAGGTATTTATGCATTTTAAAGATTAACTGATATGCGGTACTTATAAGAAAAATTTAAACTTATATTTTGTATTGTAAAATGTGTTTTGTAATACTGTTTCTGTAGTGGTTTGGTAACCAAGATGAAGAAAAGTTGCTTGAAAGTGAGGGAAGAGATATTAGCGGAAATAACTTGGACAGTAAACAGTACTATACATTTCAATAAGGTCAGATCTAACGGTAGTACATAATAAAAGAAAGAAAACAAAATTGAAGTTTAAAAGCGGTTCTTGAATTAAAGTGTAGTTTAAATAAAGGAGATAGCCTGTAGGTAGTATTTTTACTTATACTATACTATGGCAAAAGCATTAGAGTAAAAAAGTTTATCCGTAATGATTTTAACTAGGGATGAGTCCTGTGCCGATTCCAGTTCCGCGACTCCAAGAATGGCCGATTCTCTAGGAACCGACTAATATCAGAGCCGGATGATTGTTATTAAATCTCTTTTTATGTTAGTGTTCTCATTTTATCTTCACAGCAGGGCAATCATACGAAAGTAGATAAAGAAAGGAGCACAATACAATACTACAGTCTGTCTCAAGTGTCTCTAAATCTGACATCAAAGTTTCACTGAAAACAGTTTAACGTTTAAGAATACATTTATCATCAAGAAACACGTGCCATCTGTTTAATATATTCAGCAATTTTGCTGTCAATAAGCATTCTTCAGAACTATTCAGAGTGTTGACACGGATTATGAAATGTGTTACATCATGAAACGATGACCTACGGACAATGCCTTTCCTTTTTTTGTATCGACGTATCACTACACAGCTGTTCAACGCAGTGTGTGTGTGTGTGTGTGTGTGTGTGTACGTGGGTGCGTGTTTTTGTAAGAGTAGAACTGGTAAAAATAAAACGGAGATTGTAAATGACAAACAGTTGTCAGTAACAGACGCTCTTCCTTGGTTGGAATGTAAGGAAAAAAAAACTTCTTTCTTCTTTCCTTTAGGCAACGGCCTTGCCGCAGTGGATACACCGTTTCCCGTGAGATCACCGAAGTTCACCGCTGTCGGGCGTGGCTGGTACTTGGATGGGTGACCATCCAGGCTGCCATGCGCTGTTGCCATTTTTCGGGGTGCACTCAGCATCGTGATGCCAATTGAGGAGCTACTCGACCGAATAGTAGCGTCTCCGGTCACAGAAAACCATCATAACGAATGGGAGAGCGGTGTGCTGACCACACGCCCCGCCTATCCCCATCCTCATCTGAGGATGACACGGCGGTCGGATGGTCCCGATGGGTCACTTGTGGCCTGCAAACGGAGTGCATTTTTTCTTTCCTTTCGTTCTTAGTAATAAAGAAAATGGATGACATATGTATATTTAAATTTAAACATTTCCTAACCTCTAATATTGGGAGTATCAACTCTTCCCTTACTTTAATTGGTAATTTATACACTCTAGCAGTAAAAACTTTAAAAAGTACTTTTTTATAAATGCCCAGCTTTTTGGCACTTCAAAGTGCTGTGGGTGTATTCCCAGACGAATGCCCATTTATAAATACCCTGTCCACTGGGCATTTGCCCGGCTAACATCACTAGGTCCAACATAGAAGGGAGACTTCGGTGTATTACATTCGCAAAGAGGGCACGGCAGCCGTCCCTTTCGGTCTGAACTTGACTGAGGGTGAAATTGCGGACGCATTATCCGGAGAATGAAGCCAAAAGGCCGTTCGCTGATGCTATTTTCTGAAAAACCAACTACCCACTGCGACTTGGACCGATTAGTTACGACCGTAATGGGGGTTAAGCAAACCGTTCAGAGGAAAGGGCGTGGAGGGGCGCCGTTGCAACCAGGCGTGGGTCCACCCAGAGATCGCGGCCAGCCGGTAACACTAATTTTGCTAGAGGTAGTTGCTGTCGCTGCGGTCGACAGGCTCATTTTGCTCGTCAATGACGGCCCGCCTGAAACACGCACTCACGCAGCTGCAAGCGCGTGGGTCGGCGGCGGCGTCCAATTTCCGCCTGCCGACGTGGTGTAACAGAGTGAGGTGGGTGGTCAGCAACGCCCTCCCTCTCGTGTGCGCCAGCATTAATAAGGAGCGGCTGTGTGCTTTATTGGATTCTGGCAGTAGCATCTCACGACCGAGCCGCATGTGGTATTCACGATACAGAGCAATTTGCAGATTCACTGATTTAAGCCTGTGAACAGAACTTGCAGGTCTGTGAATGGGCAGGTTCTTCCCTTGGTGAGACCTGTGTGTGTTCTTTGACGCATTTGGAAGTTTTCTTGGTCATTGAGGGTTTTGGTGGCTAAGGGACTGTGTACGGATCTTCTGTTGGGATGTGACTTTGCACATAAGACAGCCCTGATTTTGGATTACGCCACGGGCAAGTATCATATCGGGTTTCGACCTGAGCTGAAGTTTGGGTTGTGACGACATTCCTGCTGGTCTGGTGTTTGTAATGTAGATACTGGGGGTTTAGTATTCTAAATGAGGCTTGAGCCCCAAGCTCTCCTTGCTGATTTGCGGGGCTTTCCTGAACTGTTGATCGACAAGCTGGGAATGACAAATAAAATAGAGTCTCCACTCCCCATCCAGGTTCATGTCAAACGACAGACAATCTCTGTACTGGCCATCTCTCCCCAACATGAAGGTTCTGTGTAAATTAGTGGGCAAGGTGGTGGATGAGGAAGTCACTAGACCATCGACATCCTTATATGCATCACAGATATTTTTAGTTGGTTCAAATGGCTCTGAGCACTATGGGACTTAACTTCTGAGGTCATCAGTCCCCTAGAACTTGTTGTTGTTGTTGTGGTCTTCAGTCCTGAGACTGGTTTGATGCAGCTCTCCATGCTACTCTATCCTGTGCAAGCTTCTTCATCTCCCAGTACCTACTGCAACCTACATCCTTCTGAATCTGCTTAGTGTATTCATCTCTTGGTCTCCCCCTACGATTTTTACCCTCCACGATGCCCTCCAATACTAAATTTGTGATCCCTTGATGCCTCAGAACATGTCCTACCAACCGATCCCTTCTTCTGATCAAGTTGTGCCACAAACTCCTCCTCTCCCCAATCCTATTCAGTACCTCCTCATTAGTTATGTGATCTACCCATCTAATCTTCAGCATTCTTCTGTAGCACCACATTTCGAAAGCTTATATTCTCTTCTTGTCCAAACTATTTACCGTCCATGTTTCACTTCCATACATGGCTACACTCCATACAAATACTTTCAGAAATGACTTCCTGACACTTAAATCTATACTCGATGTTAACAAATTTCTCTTCTTCAGAAACGCTTTCCTTGCCATTGCCAGTCTACATTTTATATCCTCTCTACTTCGACAATCATCGGTTATTTTGCTCCCCAAATAGCAAAACTCCTTTACTACTTTAAGTGTCTCATTTCCTAATCTAATACCCTCAACATCACCCGACTTAATTCGACTACATTCCATTATCTTCGTTTTGCTTTTGTTGATGTTCATCTTATATCCTCCCTTCAAGACACTATCCATTCCGTTCAACTGCTCTTCCAAGTCCTTTGCTGTCTCTGACAGAATTACAATGTCATCGGCGAACCTCAAAGTTTTTATTTCTTCTCCATGGATTTTAATACCTACTCCGAATTTTTCTTTTGTTTCCTTTACTGCTTGCTCAATATACAGATTGAATAACATCGGGGAGAGGCTACAACCCTGTCTCACTCCCTTCCCAACCGCTGCTTCCCTTTCATGTCCCTCGACTCTTATAACTGCCATCTGGTTTCTGTACAAATTGTAAATGACCTTTCTCTCCCTGTATTTTACCCCTGCCCCCTTTAGAATTTGAAAGAGAGTATTCCAGTCAACATTGTCAAAAGCTTTCTCTAAGTCTACAAATGCTAGAAACGTAGGTTTGTCTTTCCTTAATCTTTCTTCTAAGGTAAGTCGTAAGGTCAGTATTGCCTCACGTGTTCCAGTATTTCTACGGAATCCAAACTGATCTTCCCCGAGGCCGGCTTCTACTAGTTTTTTCATTTGTCTGTAAAGAATTCGTGTTAGTATTTTGCAGCTGTGGCTTATTAAACTGATTGTCCGGTAATTTTCACATCTGTCAACACCTGCTTTCTTTGGGATTGGAATTATTATATTCTTCTTGAAGTCTGAGGGTATTTCACCTGTTTCATACATCTTGCTCACCAGATGGTAGAGTTTTGTCAGGACTGGCTCTCCCAAGGCCGTCAGTAGTTCCAATGGAATGTTGTCTACTCCGGGGGACTTGTTTCGACTCAGGTCTTTCAGTGCTCTGTCAAATTCTTCACGCAGTATCGTATCTCCCATTTCATCTTCATCTACATCCTCTTCCATTTCCATAATATTGTCCTCAAGTACATCGCCCTTGTATAGACCCTCTATATATTCCTTCCACCTTTCTGCTTTCCCTTCTTTGCTTAGTACTGGGTTTCCATCTGAGCTCTTGATGTTCATACAAGTGGTTCTCTTGTCTCCAAAAGTCTCTTTAATTTTCCTGTAGGCAGTATCTATCTTACCCCTAGTGAGATAAGCCTCTACATCCTTACATTTGTCCTCTAGCCATCCCTGCTTAGCCATTTTGCACTACCTGTCGATCTCATTTTTGAGACGTTTGTATTCCTTTTTGCCTGCCTCATTTACTGCATTTTTATATTTTCTCCTTTCATCAATTAAATTCAATATTTCTTCTGTTACCCAAGGATTTCTACTAGCCCTCGTCTTTTTACCTACCTGATCCTCTGCTGCCTTCACTTTCATCCCTCAAAGCTACCCATTCCTCTTCTACTGTATTTCTTTCCCTCATTCCTGTCAATTGTTCCCTTATGCTCTCCCTGAAACTCTGTACAACCTCTGGTTCTTTCAATTTATCCAGGTCCCATCTCCTTAAATTCCCACCTTTTTGCAGTTTCTTCAGTTTTAATCTACAGGTCATAACCAATAGATTGTGGTCAGAGTCCACATCTGCCCCTGGAAATGTCTTACAATTTAAAACCTGGTTCCTAAATCTCTGTCTTACCATTATACGAGTCTATCTGATACCTTTTAGTATCTCCAGGGTTCTTCCATGTATACAACCTTCTATCATAATTCTTAAACCAAGTGTTAGCTATGATTAAGTTGTGCTCTGTGCAAAATTCTACCAGGCGGCTTCCTCTTTCATTTCTTAGCCTCAATCCATATTCACCTACTACGTTACCTTCTCTCCCTTTTCCTACACTCGAATTCTAGTCACCCATGACTATTAAATTTTCGTCTCCCTTCACTATCTGAATAATTTCTTTTATTTCATCATACATTTCTTCAATTTCTTCGTCATCTGCAGAGCTAGTTGGCATATAAACTTGTACTACTGTAGTAGGTGTGGGCTTCGTATCTATCTTGGCCACAATAATGCGTTCACTATGCTGTTTGCAGTAGCTTACCCGAATTCCTATTTTCCTATTCATTATTAAATCTACTCCTGCATTACCCCTATTTGACTTTGTGTAGATAACCCTGTAGTCACATGACCAGAAGTCTTGTTCCTCCTGCCACCGAACTTCACTAATTCCCACTATATCTAACTTTAACCTATCCATTTCCCTTTTTAAATTTTCTAACCTACCTACCCGATTAAGGGATCTGACATTCCATGCTCCGATCCGTAGAACGCCAGTTTTCTTTCTCCTGATAACGACATCCTCTTGAGTAGTCCCCGCCCGGAGATCCGAATGGGGGACTATTATACCACCGGAATATTTTACCCAAGAGGACGCCGTAGTTTCCCCTGGGTTTCAGCCGTTCGCAGTACCAGCACAGCAAGGCCGTTTTGGTTATTGTTACAAGGCCAGATCAGTCAATCATCCAGACTGTTTGCCCTTGCAACTACTGAAAAGGCTGCTGCCCCTCTTCAGGAACCACACGTTTGTCTGGCCTCTCAACAGATACCCCTCCGTTGTGGTTGTACCTACGGTACGGCTATCTGTATCGCTGAGGCACGCAAGCCTCCCCACCAACGGCAAGGTCCATGGTTCATGGGGAGGGGGGGGGGGGGGCTAGAACTTAGAACTACTTAAACCTAACTAACCTAAGGACATCACACACATCCATGCCCGAGGCAGGATTAGAACCGGCGACCGCAGCGGTCGCGTGGTGCCAGACTGTCAAAAACAAGCTAATTCTGGGATCCCTTCCCCTTCTTGATTAGCATGGCTGTTTTTACTGGTTTTCTGGGGACCAATATTTCTCTATACTTGATCTCAAGCAGTCATGCTACCAGACCCTTCTGCTTGAATAATCTAAAGCAGCCACCGCCTTCGGTACTGACTGCAACTATTATGAGTCCGGTCAGGTGGTCGTCTTCTTCAGGTTGCTCGATTCGGTGCTCAGTGATGTAAAATGTAAATTCGTGTATAATGACGTGGACGACGTCGTGATACACAATGTGCCGTTTGGTAAACATGCGGAACATTTGCGCCGGGTTCTGGAGCAGTGGATGGAGACAAAATTAACCATCAAACCAACCAAGGTTACTCTAGCAGGTCGGGAGATCTCCTTTTTGGGTCATTCGGTTTCTGCCGAGGGAGTCAGAGTTGATGGATCTAGAACTAAGGCCCATGTGAGACCAAGAAGGAAGAAGCATGACGAATTTTTTTCGTAAGTTCGTGCCTAAACTTGCTGAGCTGACCGAGTCTTAAAATCAATTGTGCCGGCCGGTGTGGCCGAGCGGTTCTAGGCGCTTCAGTCCGCAGCCGCGCGACCGCTACGGTCGCAGGTTCGAATCCTGCCTCGGGCATGGATGTGTGTGATGTCCTTAGGTTAGTTAGCTTTAGGTAGTTCTAAGATCTACGGGACTGATGACCTCAGATGTTAAGTCCCAAGGTGCTCAGAGCCATTTGAATCATTTTAAATCAATTGCGCAAAAAGTGGAGACATTTGTAAGCACTGAGCGCCAGCAGGCAGCTTCCCATGCGCTAAAGACTGTCTTACTGAGCAAACGTTGCCGCCGTGTCAATAATGGGTTAATGTCCGCTACGGTTCTACTATGTATTTAGGGGGAAAACGTTCGCGTTCGGTGAGCGAATGCAGGTAGTGCCATTAGTACCACTGTGTATGCGATGGGTTCGGGTAAAACTGTTGTCATAAAAGGCGTGTAGAGTGCTCTTCGTGACTTTCATCTGAGTGTGACAGTTGTTCCCCGCAGCCTGGGTGGTGGTGCTGCGCGTCGCTTCGGATTGCGAAACGTCAGAGCAGCCTACATCATCATCAACATCAGCAGTGTCCGTAGCTCGTGGTCTACGGGCTACCGTTGCTGCCTCTGGATCACGGGGTCCCGGGTTCCATTCCAGACCGGGTTGGGGATTTTCTCTGCCCGGGTGACTGGGTGTTTGTGTTGTCCTCATCATTTCATCATCATCATCAGTTGTGAGAATGACTAGATTGGACTGTGAAAAAATTGGGACTGTGTACGGGCGCTGATAACGCGCGGGCGCGGCGCAGTTGAGCGCCCCACAAGCCAAACATCAGCAGCAGCAGCAGCGTAACGCCCGCAACCGGAGACTCCGGCTTCGGCGGCGAACGCGATGTGTGACGTCGGCGGCCACTGAAACCGCAGACGCGTCAGCAGCATCTGCTTCGGCACGTGTAAGTGGGTAGCTACACGTAAAGTAGGCCGACAAACGTCAAACGGCATGTGACTTACTTTTGTCCTGTGCGATCCGTTTACGCTACAGCCAAAGAAACTAGAAATAGGCGCGCCAATTTGTAACTGTAAAGAAACCGTTTTAGGAGAAAGAGTTGCTACCAAAGTGTATTAATAAACCTTTAGTGATACAGACTTGAAGCGAACTGCTAATTTCTCACATTGCGAAATACTTGGGACGTGTGGAATAGGTTCCCAAACGACCGACAGCTTCTTGTTCGTATAAAAAACGCAAACGCGAACACTAGGAGCGACAAAAATCGCCAAACTTGGTGTCTGCAGCTGTGAACGTTGCTAATGTGAATAGTACCCCAGCAGGAGGCCGCAGGACAGTCTAGATGATACCCCGACGGGCGGATTAACACAAGGGACACAACGTAGACACTCTTGGTGGGATCTAACACTTAGACCAAGAATCATGGAGACTCGAATAACAGAGGCTGTAGACGAGATATGACAGAGTTCCAGACAACAGTTACAGACAACAAAGTGTCATTGGCTATACCTGCACCAGCTAAGAAGAAAATATGGGCCATGGCTTCAGGAGGGGCGAAAATTTATGGACAGAATGAGGAAATGCGAGGAGAAAGTGACAGGTTAAGGAGAGGACTAGACCCTGATCCACTAGATCGCATAAAGCGTTTGCAGGGCGAAATAGCAGAACTGAAAGCTAAAATAAAAAAAAATTGTATACAGAGACCAAACAACAGCTATACCGTCTGCGGCTGTTTTGCAACAGCCAGTGAAGGAAAACCAAAACACATGGTAAAGGAACGCACTCTGCAGACTGACCCAAAACAAACCAGCGTAATGCTCTTCAAATGTGAACCTAACCAAAACACAGAAACAATTAGAGACGCAATTACTAAGATCTTAAATACGAGACAGGACAAAATTAAGGTCAAAGTAATCAGAACGACACCAAATACTGTAGTTTTTAAACAGAAACCCAGAAAGACAAAACAAAAGTTATAAAAAAAAACGGAAAACCTAAGACAGGTATGAAGAACCACGCAAGTTGCGGTCACTCTTGGCAGTGTAACCTTATCAGATAATGACTTCTTGGAGGAACTGTACGAAATAAGCAACCACGTATCCAAAGAACAGTTCAGAGAAGAGGTAACAATCAAATTCAAAACGGGTCCAAGGGGAAAGCGAACTGAGACAACTCCAGCAGTTCGCCAACAATTGTTACGAAGGGGCAGAGTATACATCAAGTTTCAATCACTTAGAGTTAAAGAGTCTGTGGCGGTTCAGAACTGATTGAACTGTCGGCGATATGGCCTCCCAACAAACCTGAGGCAGCGTACACAGCCACACAGCCCAGATACGACAGAAAACAAACACGGTCAACACACCACACAAGGTACACCGACACTCAGAATAAACACAAATGGTATCAATGAATACAACAAGATCTCAGAAGTACCACACAATAAAACAAACCTGGCACAATAACGAAAAGCTAACGCAGCCAATATAGGAATAAAACAGATAGCATATCACCCACATCAAATACACTCACAGACAGGGATAAATACCCGACGTAAAATAACTACATCAAGGTACACCGACGTACAGAAACGCAACGAGAAATAAAGCGTAATGTAATTAATTCGAGAAACAAAGTACAACAGACAACAGCGCATTAATACTCAAAGAATTGTAAAGTACCCTATCTGTCAGGAGACTAGAGAATAAAGACATTTTCCAAAGAGCACTGAGAATGGTAATACGTACAAAACATCCAGAAGGTGATAAAATATGTTTTCACAACCACCAAACAAACGGATAGAATGACATCCCGAAAGGCAAAGCTCCCGACAGACCACCGCATCTTAATCAAATTTCTGGGTCAGGCATGCTCAAGAAGGGGTGATGGAATAGACTGGAAACGTATTTACAAGGATCTCGTTAGGGCACACGGGCGTGTTTACTATGGCTGTAAAGAGGTAGGACAAAAAGCTACATCTGCACAAAATATCCATCAAAAACATGAAACTCATCCAACTAAACTCAATCAAAAGTGCCTTAGTGGGAACTAGCTGATTAAACTAATAGAGGACGAAGAGGCTGACGTAACTTGCCAAATGGATCACAAATACGCAGTGGGAAAATGCCTGACGTTTCGAGGCAACATACTGTAATCCATAGATACAAAGGCAACAATCGTGGGTGGCAGACACACAGAGAATATTCAAATTACACAGCTGACCACGGAACACACAGTAACAATAGAAATCATACAAGGCATGGAACACCGGATAATCTCTTCCATGTACGCTTAACACTCACTCGGATTAGAAACAATCACTAATTAAATAAGGGGGATAAAACAGTTCACCAGAGGCAGACGCTTGCTATGACACACCGACATCAATGCGCGCTCAACCCCCTTGCCGGGACTGTAGCTCAGCGCGTTCGGTCAGAGGGCTGCTATAAAAAAACTGAGTAAAGGAATCTACGATCAACTTGTACGGATGTCTTGTGACGTCCACCCAGACCAAATGCAACGAACAATACCGAACAAAATGAAAAAAAAAAAAACTGGCTTTCCGACAGTACGGTTGCCAGAGGGCAAGACGTTGTAGACACATTAAACGAATGTAACTTCGTACCGAATAAAGCAGGACCACCACCGACCTCCTGCGGACAAGGAGGTGGAACCATTAACATTGAAATTACTCTCACAAATGAAAAATCTCTTACACACATTGTAAATTGGCATCTCCCAAACAAAGTCACACATAGTCATCACAGCGTAATAGTCACACACACGGCAAACGCTACTCACACAAACACACATACAACACAGCATCCATAGTCGCTGCTATACAAGACAAACTAGCAAACTCTCAGAGAGGAGAGCAATAACTCACACATCTATATTACGCTTGGTGGCATTGATTTCAATGTTTACACACTGACACATATATTACAAAAAGCCCAATCAGCTGCCATACCAGTAACAAACGATGGACGCAAACGGGGAATTCCATAGACCGCAACGTTGAATAGCCGCCCGTATGACTCACGAGACAAAAGACGGCACTATCAAAGGTCAGAAACGACAGAAGAACGGGAAATTAGACGCCAAATCTGTCGCGACGCTTAAGACACATATAAAACCGAAATTAACAAGACAAGATAGGACCACTGGCACAGTTATGGGCGGACTCTGTTAGAAAATAATATATGAAGAGATTCGTACAAATTGCCGACTAACTAAATCAAAACGCCACACGTACTACCCAGAATGAGGCGTCCAGATGACTACACTGCAAGAGCCTGGAGAAGTTTTACAGAATACCATCTAACAAAAACAACACAGGATACCCACAACATGGATATCTGGAAATGCAGTAATCATCATGAAGACTGAGTACAGAGACCCGATGGATCCGAAGGTCTGCACTATTTGCAAGATTTAGGGAAATGCAGATACCCATATCGTTATGTTACAGTTTACTAGACTCCTGCAACAACAGAGTTGTACAATGGCGTGCTGGCCATTCAGATGGTCATCGAAAGAATTACGAAAGGCTGCCTGCAGGGGTCTACATGCCATTCCATATTCTGGCGCAACTCTACAGAGCCTCTTTTAACCTTCCTATTGTGATTAGGGCTAGATGACCCAGTTTGTTTACTAAAATTACCATAAATCCGCGAATAATATTTATTTTGTGACAGGACCTTATGTAATCCTTAAGTACGTAATAATTTATGTTATCCTTAATTTTTGTTTCAAAATGTGAAATACTTTTTGAGATAAACAGCTTTGACACCCTTTTTGTGAATGGGTCTTTTAGACCCAGGCGGATATTCATTTGAATTCTTCCAACACATTGTTGTCATATGACCTATAATGGCTCAGAGGTATTTCATATTGTTGTAAGAATTGATATAACAACTGCACAGTCAGTCTGATTTAGTGTGCCAAAGTGGCTAGTCGTCTTCGAGGCGATTAACAATTATAAAGGCTTCTGAATGAGTCATATGACGAAACAGTAGATGATCCTGTCAATGATTCACATTTTCAAGATTCTATTGAGAGTTCAAGTGATGCTGATAATGTATCAGCTGGAAGTTAGGAGAGTTATTACTGAAGCAACGAAACCAACGTAGTTGGAAATGTTTATAAGCCACGTAATGGTACAGAGTGGTCTACAAATCCTGCGTCAAAGGCGAGGTGAGCATAATAAATATATGCAATTGAATGTCACGAGTGTATCATTATTATCATAGGTCTGCGTCGTAAGGAACACGGTAGGTTATCACCACTGAGGTCTTGGATTCGCAAAGCCGATTTTTGTGGCAGGGAAGGTAATGTGCTGATTGTCTATAAAGATGAAAACCTTAGTCTTCCATAATGTCTTGGGCCTTGTATGCAGTATATGTTTACTTTTTACCGAATGCCAGATTTACTTTTCTTGCGTTTCTTTGCAGTTTATGTTATTGGTTTGTGGTTAATTCTCAGATAGTTTTTTTTATATTTTCCATTTCTTTGGAGCTGGAAACATTCTTCGTCCTGCTCCTCTACTTACCCGATTTCCTCTTCAGCGAATTAACGAAACGAAAGTATTCTCATTTTTATTGATTGTAACTGAAGAAATTTTACAGTGATTTTGAATGAAACTAACACAGAAATGACCCGAACATCACAAGCCAAAGATGCAACATTCACATCTATTACAAATCAGGAACTGAAGGCTTATTTGGGAGTTCTTACATTGGCTGGTGTGTACAGATCTGCTGGAGAATCTCTTGAAGAGCTATGTGACAACATGAATGGTCGACCAGTTTTTCGTGTACCGATGTCATTTCAGCGTTTCAATACAATCAGCAGATTTCTGAGATTTGACAACAAAGAAGACCGTCCAGCTAGGCGAAGCCGTGATAAACTGGCTGCTATGAGGACTGTCTCCGAAATGTTCGTGGAACAATTTCCTAAAATGTTCGTTCCTAACGAAAATGTCACAGCGGACGAGCAATTGGTTCCATTTAGAGGAAGGCGACCCTTGCGTCAGTACACGCCTTGAAAACCGAGGGGAAAATACGGAATGAAACTATGGTTGTTGTCTGATGTGGAAACAGCATATGATTGTGCAGCAAAAGTGTATACAGGTAAGCTGGAAAATGGTACACTAGAAACAAATGAAGGAAGAAAGGTCGTATTGAGGTTTGTGGAAAGAACTGAGAAAACTGGCCGAAACGTTACTACTGATAATTTCTTTACGGATTACATCCTGGCCAAAGAACTTCTAAATAAAAATATAACATTAGTTGGAAGTCTCAAAAAGAACAAAGCTGAGATTCCGAAGGAAATGCTGGAAAACAATAGCAGACCAGTGTTTTCAGCCATCTTTGTGTTTCAGGGTGATGTTACGCTGGTTTCGTACGTGCCAAAAAATGAATAAAGCAGTAGTATTACTCTCTACGGTGCACCATGACTGTAGCTTGTCTTCAGAAGAGCATAAGAAGCCTGAAGTAATACTAGATTACAATAAAAGCAATGGAATATTTGACAGAAGAGATAAACTTGCCAGCAATTATTCCAGTAAAAGGTGTACTAAGAGATGGCGTGTTTGTTTGTCCTATAACATGCTAGACATTGCTGCAATAAGTGCTTATGAGTTGTATGTACACACTAATACTGGCTACAGTCAAAACAAACTGTACAAAAGAATGCCATTTCTAAGAGAACTTGGATATGAGCTACAAAACCAATTCGAGAGGAAACAATGACGAAAAATATTCTTAACAAAATCAAAGTAAGTTTCGAAAATATTGCTGCAATGAGTTCAGGAGCAATAGAACAGAAGAGGGGTGGTGCAAAGAGTGAGGTCCGAAGAAAGATCGAAAGACTAACAAAAAGTGTGACAGTTGTCAATCATTCCTCTGCCAAGAGCATGCAAATATTTACTGCAATAATTGCGTGCGCTAATACAATACCCATAGAAACTGGGTTATATATAGTCCCACAAATTCAAATATCTTAATTAACTTTAAATTTTAACCTAATTATTGTGTACAATAAAAGTTAAAATTTAAGCTATAACATGCCCCTATATGCAAAAATCCTCAAGTACCATGTATGAACATTTGTTCCTCAAACTAAAATTTTACAAAACATGTTTTGCATTAAATATGTTCAATAAATTGTGAAAAGTGCAGACTTTGTTTCTCAAACTAAAATTTTACAAAACATGTTTTGCATTAAATATGTTCAATAAACTGTGAAAAGTGCAGACTTCTGTTTTTATACACAAAAAACTAAGTAAAATATATATTTTGAAGAATCATCTAAGCTCATATAAATTTTTTAAGTTGCGGGTGTAACAGACCCATTCACAATATATGTTTTTCTGTTTGAAACACAATAGTAAGGTTAAGCACTGTTGATAAGAACAACAGGATGACACGAGTTATTGCGTATGCAGATGACGTAATGGTAATTATATCGGCCAATTGAAGAGCAAATCTTGAACTAAAGGCAACACACATACTGGAAAAGGTAAATAACTGGTACAACAACAATAAACTTCGTGTAGTAGCCAACAAAACTGTCTACCTACAGCTAAAGGGAGCATTAAAAAGAGACCCAACAATCAGAGTTGACAATACCGCCATACAACGGAAACTAATGACAAGATACCTCGGATCATACGTTGGAAAACAGTACGTAAGGTGGATGCTTGAGCTCCCCAAGTCGAGACAGCCAATTTTCTCAGGATGTCGTTGCGATTCTTCAGCTTTTGGCTTACGTCTTCTAGATGTTTTTTATAAGTCAGTGAGCGGTCTAGTGTTGTGCCAAAATATTTGGGGTTGAAGTTGTGTTTGACTCTATGTTCACAGAAGTTCACATTCAGTTCCTGGTAGGACATTTTATTATTCAAGTGGAAAGCACACACGTCAGTCTTGGTTGGATTAGGGCAGAGTCTCTAGTTCAAAGCTGGAGTAGACGTGACTATAGATAAGTAACACTGAGAGAGGACAAGTCACTCTTTCACTTATTTCCATACTCAAGACTATTCTCGAATGTTGTTATTGCACCCTAGACATCATTTTTGTGAGATGACAAGAAGTTATCAAAATGAGTAAGCTTCGATGGGAGCATTTACATTGTTAAAGCATGTGGGATCTTTACGGTAGCTCTCTTTGAATAGTGTTTTCTGGAGTTGAGCAGGCAGTTTAGTTATTCAGCAATAAATCTTGCAGTGGACATTTCGGGCTTGGAAGCCACATGCAGCTATTAGGGAGAGGATCATTTCAAAGCACTTGCTCGCGACTAAACAGTGGTCCCATTAATTTCTCGCACCAACGTGCAGACAATGCTTTTGGCTAAAGAGGCACTGAACTGCCTACCTGGATCTATCTGTTAGTCATTACTGGCCGTGGAGGGGTAGAGGCGCAGGATAGAAAATGGCTGGCCGGAGTGGCCGAACGGTTCTAGTCTGGAACCGCGCGACCGCCACGGTCGCAGGTTCGAATCCTGCCTCGGGCATGGCTGTGTGTGATGTCCTTACCTTAGTTACGTTTAATTAGTTCTAAGTTCTAGGGGACTGATGACCTCAGAAGTTAAGTCCATTGTTATCAGAGCCATTTGAACCGTTTTGATAGAATATGGGTCACCTGGCCAAGGCGCTTTGATAGTTTCATAAATGCTCATTTTATATTTTATGTGTTTACCTTGGAACAGACATTATCGATGGATTCATCATATGGTACCGTCTCTCTGCCTGCTGACTTGTTTTGAAAGCCCTAGGCCTTCGGAAGATGAAATGCAATATTTATGTTGGCTCTGAAATGGCCTATGTTGCGATAAAAAAGCACTTCTCTTAGTTTAGCTGAGCCCCCTGGTCAGACTTTCTGTAACATTTGACCCAACCAGATAATGATGTCTGTGATAAATGTATTGATCACTTTAGGCCTAAACGAAAACGTAAAACTTGCTCCCTAATGTGGCCATAGGAAAAATAATCGGGAGCACAACGTTATCTCCTCTCGGAGTGGGAATTGACAAGTCATGGTTGGGCTGCTTCTCCAGTGGGGAATAGATTATTATTAATTTAGGTTAGGACTGGCAAGAGGTTGGAGCAGGCAAGCTAGAGGAAAGACAGGGCGCTCGTGGTGTCTTGCGGTTGGTACAAAATCCTGGTGGTGGCAGTTGCATGGGTGCACTTTTCAAGTTTACCAATGTTTGATTGATAGGGACGAGTGGTGAAATGAGACATCTGATTCGGATTCTGGCCTGGAGAGGAGATTCTGGTCTTGACTCTTGTTATGAGCGGGTTGCACCTGGGACACTTGTTGTGAGCGTGACTTCACGCAGGCGCTAGTCTTGAATGGGGAGCCTGTGGTGAAGCCGCAGCTGTACCGAAAGTTTTGACCCCAGTCACTCAGACAACTCCTTGTTCTGAGGACAGTCTTATTTGTATCAGATTTGCCACCTTGACGTTTGATCTTCTTGTGCACATGCTGTATACGTGAGTCAAATTGGTCCATGGTATGACAGGCGAATGGGAGTGTTGTAAGCTGGAATCTGCTCCTTCAGATAGTAGTTGCAGTCTGTCTAACAGATCGGCTGCCTCCCATTTTTCATATTTTGTGCCCATGGTAACGAATTAAAGGCGCCTCACATGCTGTTCTGCAGGCACTTAGACCATGAAAGTCACCTTAGACACTGCTATGCATCGAGAAAGGGGTGTAGTATTGTTGCTCGAGCTTGTTAAGGCAAAGAGAGTCACAGTCTCGCCACTTGGTCTCATTTGAAGAATTAATCCATCAAAGTCTACTCAGCGTTAGATAATTTTCGATTTTGTGATCCATGTTTTGTTTCAAGGTAAATAGATAAAACAGATAAACTTAGTCTTTGAAAACCAAACGCCACGTAGTGGAGTTCTAACTATTTCTTGCTTCTACCTGTGTTGCCAGCAGTTCATGATTTATTTGTCATCTCACTTAACTTGTGTCGTTTGTCCTATTTTATGATGAATAAACTCTTGCCATTTTTTTTATAAAAGATAAATCCCCTGTTGAGATATTAATCACTCATCAATAATTGTCTACAATAATTACATGGCGACCATTTCATTGAATTAATTCAACATTCAAGTTTTATTTAAGAGTCTGATAAAAGTGATAACCTCCATTTCAGGCCAGCAACAGCACTGTCAGAGGGAAGAATCAATTTAGCATATTTAACACATGGCCAGGTAAACAAGTGGAAGGCTTAAAAGTTAAAGTGATTGCTGTCAGGTTGTAAACTTTCAGATGCCGTAGTATTTCACATCAGACTACAAGATCAGTGTACTTTTGCAACGCGTAAATAATTGATAAGTTTTATTTTATAATGGCTTACATTGCATACATAGAGCTAAAACGTCCTGTGGAGGCGAGGCTCGACGAAATACCGAGGCTCCCCTCACACAGGAAAAGCCATGTCATTTCTACTAATTAACCAAGAATGTTATGCTACTGTCAAATGCTATCTAAGCTGCAAATTTCCCATAATCCATCATTTTCCACAATGCATTACTTTTGGAACTGCACTGTTGTTGTTGTAGTCTTCAGTCCAAAGACTGGTTTGATGCACGTTCCTGTGTAAGCCTCTTCATCTCCGAGTAACTACTCAACCTACATCCTCCTGAATATGCTTAGTGTATTCAACTCATGGTTTCCCTCTACGATTTTTACCTCCAACACCTGCCTCCAGTACTAAATGGTGACCATTTGATGCCTGAGAATGTGACCTACTAGCCGATCCCTTCTTCTAATCAGTCTAGGAAATGCACTGTAACAGTAAAATTAATATGTGAAGTGTATACTACTTTATAAACATAATGAAAAGTTTAATACATTTTCTTCTTTGGTCTAAGCAAACTGCTGCTCATCTGGGACTGGCTTGAAGTGGTTCCAATGCTCTCCCACCTGGAACAGCCAGGTAGTGGCTTCTATTAAAAACGTTATCCTATTAAAAACTCTCCAATCATCTACTAGCTTCTTCTTAAATAAACAGTTTGATCTGTTGTCTTCTCCTAAAGTTATGTTCAGTTTATACCACTATTAACTCATTATTTTTACCCTCATTTATTGCTTAAGACAGATCCTTTTAGAAATATGGAACAACGTACTATTACATGAATAATTGTAAAACGTATGACCTGTATTTTGAAATAGGCAGCACATTTTTATTTATGCTGTAAATGAAATGAGAATCTCTTGAGTGACGGCTCCATGCTCACAGTCACCGATTTCAATCAACCATTCAATCAACTATTGTGCAGACAGATGCGTCCAGCTCTAATGTGGCCTTCTGGTTCTCAGTGCGCCATTTAAAGGGCCAAGATAACATTGTGGCTGACACTCTGATTAGAATTTTCGATTAGTAGGAGGAGTCTTCCAGAGGACGCCAAGGAGAGGGGGCTGGGGGTGAATGCTGTGCTCATTGGGGTGTCAGGCTTGTTTCGAAATCTTCAAGTGCAGCAAGAAGAAATTCCGGATTTAGGCTCCACCAGGGAGCGGTTGAGGTCAAGTGAGAAGGTACTAGGGTAATAACTTCAGCCACCATAGATACCCAGATGAAGAGGTTCAATTCTGTCTGCCCTCATCACTGATACAGGCAATCTTTAAGTGCTACCACAATTAGGGTGATTGGCAGGCAAATAGACATATATGCAAGACTATCCATAAGATCTGGGGATCCTTGATCTGACCATCACCACATCTAGATGTGTGGAAAACAAAAACCAATGTCAGGAATGAAAGGTGACAAGGCCAAATTCTGACATCCCAAGGGGTTGCTCCAATCAATCCCTTAGAAGAGGCTGATGGAGCATCTATTCATTGATCATGTAGGCCCTTTGCCAGATAAACAGAAGGGGGTGGTGGTATACATATCTGTGGTAGTGGATGGCTTTTCTAGGTTTAGCCAGTCAGTATCCAGTGCGGAGGGGTGGCCAGGCAAAACATTACACATTCAACCAGAATCTTTTCCTTCTTTGACCCCCCACCTCCCCCCACCCCCTACTGTGATCAGTAGTGTTGACACATCAGTGTTTGTATAGAGAGAATACGGAAAGCTCTACGTCCATTCAGGGGTGAAACACATCGTTGTGACACTTTACTACCCCCAGACGTCCTTTGCTGAAGGGGTGAGTTGGAACTTCAGGTCCCACCCTCATCATATTTCATGCTGAGGCCCAAAATAAATGAAACGGTTCCTTACCATGGCTAAACCCAGCCTTCAGTACTGCAAAAAAATGAGGCCCATAAGGTGACCCTGGCATCCCTCATGTTATATATTCACTCAATTCGCCATTGTCCAGCCCCTGGTCGGTCCAGGACTTGCTACACCACGAGATTACTCTGGGGATCTTCAAAGGAAATTAGAAGAGGGTTAAGGTCAAAATCAAGAGTACAAACAAAAGGAAAGTGTGGTGGTACGACAATGGTCGACGGCTGAGCAAATTGGGTTTGGAAACTTGATCTTATCTGAGGGACTTTAGTGGCTGGGATCTGAAAAGTTCAGTGGGGAGGCTGAGACATTGAGTGAATTGATAGATCATATCACACCCCATATAAGCTTCTCTTAGGAGCACAGGCTGTGCGGCTTGCGAAGCTATGGGATAGGGACTTGGGATTGGACAGTCGATGTGAGCAAAGGAGGTGAGAGACGGCGGTGAGGCATGCGCAAACGTCAGTTTTGAGTGTGGCCTCCCTGCTGGACGTGGACTCCCGTGTTGTGGACCCCATGGTTCGTTGCCGTTTTGTCTTCTGAATGCGCTAGGCAAATTTCCTAGGAGGACATGGGAAGGCAACCCAAGGGATCAATGCGGGCACACTCTGAGGGAAGTAGGTGGGAGGAAGACATTTGCTGCACCACAGAGCTTCAGACCACAAGATCTTCCCATTGAACGCGTTTGGAAACTTTCATTTTTCTCGAACTTAACCGAGCAAGATTCATTTCTGAGCTGTGAGCTCATTTCATTGTTTGATTTCCTAGTGTCTCTCCTGTTGCAGTGGGAGTCTTTGTTTGGGTTATTAGTCAGCGACTCACCGAACTGCGTTGCTACAGTTTTGTGCTTTAGCTCAGCCTCCTGATTAGAGTTTCGTGGTTGACACTCACGCTGTTTCTAAGCGCTTTCCAGTGGGGCACATCGAGTCGCATTTGTGTAACAAATTAAAATGTAAAGTTTGTATAAATTTTTATTCCTTTCCTGTTTACTTACGTTTCATGTATTACTATTGAATTCTTGTGCTGATTCCCAGCCGGGATTAATATGTTTCTTGAACCTTAAGTCTCTCGGAATTCTATGGTAAACTTGACCAACCATTAGTTACTATCGCCAGCCAATAAAAGACTTCTGACGCAGCTCGGAGAAACTTCCCCAGCCAACCTCTTGGTAGCGTTCACGGAAGCAAATTGAGTCTTCCCCGCGTGCCGACACGTTCGTTCGTTTCAGTTCTGCACGAAGGGCATAATATTTCAATTTGGTTAGCGGTTTGCGTTTCAAATTATTCCGGCTTACAGGGACCAAGTGGGCAGGATCGTTTACAACCTACTAAATTTGACACATCGATTTGAGAGGTTTTCTTACTAGAACGTACTCTGACTGCATGGCTGTCGCTTATTATTATTATTATTATTTCTTTCTTTTCTCAGACGGTATGTCTGGTCAAAAATGGAAAGTGACGCGGACCTTGATCAAGCGTGACTTCCTTTTAACTGTATGGCATATGTTATACTGCATTTAGGAAGTTTCGGGTAATTGAACATGTATCTATAATTACGGATTTCTGTAGTTGTATATATAAGTTTGGATGTAGCTGTATTGCATTGATGTACTGGTGGATATTGTGTGGTATGACTCCTGTAGTTGATAGTATAATTGGTATAATGTCAACTTTATCCTGATGCCACATATCCTTGACTTCCTCAGCCAGTTGGATGTATTTTTCAATTTTTTCTCCTGTTTTCTTTTGTATATTTGTTGTATTGGGTATGGATATTTCGATTAGTTGTGTTAATTTCTTCTTTTTATTGGTGAGTATGCTGTCAGGTTTGTTATGTGGTGTTGCTTTATCTGTTATAATAGTTCTGTTACAGTATAATTTGTATTCCTCATTCTCCAGTACATTTTGTGGTGGATACTTGTATGTGGGAACGTGTTGTTTTATAAGTTTATGTTGTAAGGCAAGCTGTTGATGTATTATTTTTGCTACATTGTCATGTCTCCTGGGGTATTCTGTATTTGCTAGTATTGTACATCCGCTTGTGATGTGATCTACTGTTTCTGTTTATTGTTTGCAAAGTCTGCATTTATCTGTTGTGGTACTGGGATCTTTAATAATATGCTTGCTGTAATATCTGGTGTTTATTGTTTGAGCCTGTATTGCAATCATGAATCCTTCCGGCTCACTGTATATATTGCCTTTTCTTAGCCATGTGTTGGATGCGTCTTGATCGATGTGTGGCTTGCCATGTAGTGTTTTCTTTTTCCAATTTACTTTCTTCGTATCTGTTGATGTTATGTGATCTAAAGGGTTGTAGAAGTGGTTTTGAAATTGCAGTGGTGTAGCCGATGTATTTATATGAGTGATTGCTTTGTGTATTTTGCTAGTTTCTGCTCGTTCTGTAAAGAATTTTCTTAAATGTTCTACCTGTCCATAATGTAGGTTTTTTATGTCGATACATCCCCTTCCTTTCTGCTTAAGGTGAATCTTTCTGTTGCTGAATGTATGTGATGTATTCTATATTTGTGGCATTGTGATCGTGTAAGTGTATTGAGTGCTTCTAGGTCTGTGTTGCTCCATTTCACTACTCCAAATGAGTAGGTCAACATTGGTATAGCATAGGTATTTATAGCTTTTGTCTTGTTTCTTGCTCTCAATTCTGTTTTCAGTATTTTTGTTAGTCTTTGTCTATATTTTTCTTTTAGTTCTTCTTTAATATTTGTATTATCTGTTTCTATTTTTTGTCTGCATCCTAGATATTTATAGGCATCTGTTTTTTCCATCGCTTGTATGCAGTCCAATATGTAATCTCCTTGTTTAGTGTGTTTTCCCTTGACTATGCTATTTTTCTTACATTTGTCTGTTTCAAAAGCCATATTTATATCATGGCTTAATACTTCTGTTAACTTTAGTAATTTGTTGAGTTGTTGATTTGTTGCTGCCAGTAGTTTTAGATCATCCATGTATAGCAAATGTGTGATTTTGTGTGGGAAAGTTCCAGTAATATTGCATCCATAATTTGTATTATTTAGCGTGTTGGATAGTGGGTTCAGAGCAAGGCAGAACCAGAAAGGGCTTAATGAGACTTCTTGGTATATTCCACGCTTAACCTGAATTGGCTGTGATGTGATATTATTTGAGTTTGTTTGGAAATTAAGTGTGGTTTTCCAATTTTTCATTACTATGTTTAGGAACTGTATCAATTTAGGATCTACTTTGTATATTTCCAATATTTGTAGTAACCATGAGTGGGGTACGCTATCAAAAGCTTTTTGGTAATCAATGTATGTGTAGTGTAGCGACCTTTGTTTAGTTTTAGCTTGATATGTCACCTCTGCATCTATTATCAGTTGCTCTTTACATCCTCATGCTCCTTTGCAACAACCTTTTTGTTCTTCATTTATAATTTTGTTCTGTGTTGTATGTGTCATTAATTTCTGTGTAATGACTGAAGTTAATATTTTGTATATTGTTGGTAGGCATGTTATGGGGCGATATTTAGCTGGGTTTGCTGTGTCTGCTTGATCTTTAGGTTTCAGATAAGTTATTCCATGTGTAAGTGTATCAGGGAATGTGTATGGGCCTGCAATGTAACTGTTAAATAATTTAGATGTGATTGTGTTGAGGTGAACTTCTTTAGCCAGAAATTTGCTATTTTATCTTTTCCAGGGGATTTCCAATTGTGAGTAGAATTAATTGCTTGGGTGACTTCATGTTGCAAAATTATCACTTCAGGCATTTGTGGTATCATCTTGTATGTGACTGTTTCTGCTTGTATCCACCGTGCATGCCTGTTATGTTGTACCGGGTTTGACCAAATGTTGCTCCAGAAATGTTCCATGTCAGTTATGTTTGGTGGATTGTCTAACCTAAGGACATCACACACATCCATGCCCGAGGTAGGATTCGAACCTGCGACCGTAGCGGTCACGCGGTTCCAAACTGAAGCGCCTAGAACCGCACGGCCACACCTGCCGGCGCCGGGTACATCACTGACGTTGAATGCTGTCGGGCTTGGCTAGCACTTGGGTGGGACACCTTCCAGATCAGTCGAGTGCTGTTGCCAAGGGTGTGTGCTCAGGACTTGTGAGGTCAATTGAGGAGCTGCTTGATTGAGAGGGAGCGACATCGGTCACGAAAATTGACATCAACTGGGAGAGGAGTGTGCTCACCGCGTGGCCCTCAGAATCCTCATGTGGCAACACCTAAGGGCTGAGGACGACAAAGCGGCCTGTCGGTACGGTTGAGCCTCCAAGGCCTGTTCGGACGGTGTTTATTTCTTTAGTCAACTTACTGAAGCTCAGATCTTGATATTATTAATATTGTTAATGTTGGCAAACCACTTTCATGTTTCAGTAAGTAAATTAAATGTTTCCTTTTAATATGAACTAGCTTAAACAATTTCGTTAAATTATCATATAATTTAGAGTGGAGTTAGGAAAAATGAAAGAAAAGGAAAGTGGACGAACTATCAGCTGCATCGAGACTTCATGTGTAAACAGTAGCGACGAGTGAGCATGTGCCGGACCAGGGATCTCCTGGTTACTAGGTAGCAGCGTTTCTTTCATTTTTCAACATTCTAAAAATTCTAACATATATTCAACTTGATCTCTATTTCATTCCCTCATTGTATTAAAGAAAAGTTGTTTTGAAATTTGTCAGTGCTGTGGATAATGTTCAATCCCACATTTTCCCAGTCCTTCCACTTGCAAGCAACAGGTCGCAGAATCTAGCATTACACATTGATCTATACGGTGAAGAAATAGTTATATTAAAATTAACAACTGCTACAAAGATAACCTGTATTCAACGTTTGTAGCTGCTGTAGTCGCGTTAAATGGTAAAAATTATAATATCTCTGTGACGTTACTGTCAGAATGTGACGTTAGTGTCACATGTTGGTCTGGAGGGCTATGTCATTTTCCAATTGTATAGTGAATATATCGCAGCAGTGTGTCTGCGAAGGCAGCCCTTCGCACACCAGAGTGGGTGTTATGCCACCAGAAGCATCAGTATAGCATGCTTTGTCAGCAGAAAGGCATGCACCCCTGTCGTCACTGTACGCCATGGCCACCCCACAGCCTCCAGAGGATAACTGAGTGCAACATTCTTTCTTCGCCGCATGAATTAGAGGATCCAGATGTCCCGGTACCATCTCACCATGGTGGGAGAGTCTGTGGTGTTTGCTCTAAAAATTTGATTGAGCCAATTGCATTCCATAAATCTGGACAGAATTCTTGGCATATATAGTTCACTAAACATGGAGGCACTGTTTCGGCTGAGTGAAAACTTCATGTTCGAAAATGTGCGTCTTCGACACAAAAAGAGAGAAATTTCTAGCAGTTTTCTCCGCTTCTTTCTGGACTTAGCAACAGTTCTCGCCTGTCAAACAGAAAGTTAAGAATGACACTGTTGGAAAAATTCTTACGTTATTTGATTTTCAGACAACTGAGCAAAACTAAACGTACTGAGTCTGTTTTATCTTTACTTGTTCTGATCATGTCTAAACTGACACACAATATTTTAGCGCAACGCAATCTGACTTTCAATAATCCCTACAAAAGAATGGCCCTGACTGACAATAACCTATACCCTTCACGAATCACTTACCTCACAAAAATCTTCGTTACTCGAATTTCTGTAATACAGTGAGCGCCAATACTGTCACCTAAATAAAAGATTCTAACTACTGAACGCACTAACTACTGATAGACATAGTTAGCAAATGAAAGATTTTGATAGAGAACAAATAATGTATTTACCTCAATAGTGTTCAGAAGTCATTTTATATATATATATATATATATATATATATATATATATATATATATATATATATATATATATATGACCGACACTCGTCCAGATCGTCCGCTCATATTAACATCTCAAAACTCTGGCATCTCTCTCCCCACATCCACCACTGCTGGCGGCTCACCTCCAACAGCCCAACGCTACGCGCTGTTCACATCCAACTGCCCAACACTACAATAGCGAATAATCCTACAGTGAGTCCTACCAGCCACAGACTGCACACAGCACAGTCAACGATATTCATACAGAGCGCTACGTGGCGTCAGCAACATAAAAACCGAAACAACCTACTTACAAGGCCACAACATCCCCTCCATGTAGAGCATTTTTTCTTTTTTTTCTTTTTTTTTTAAAAAAAAAACACAGAGAGAGAGAGAATAGAGAGTGGGGAAAGTATTCTGCTCTTTGCCGTTTGCGCTGGATGGCGCACGGCAGTTGCTTAAGGGAATGTACGTAGTGCAACTGCAATAGCACGACCCGTACTCTGTGCAGCTCATAACTTTCTTCTTTTGCCACACAACTAGCGTTTCCTTTTTTCGTTTTATTTGCCGCATTTTGTTGTAACGTTGATTTTATTACGTGAGCTGGCCAGATAACATGTCCTGTTGTGCTAGTTCCAGTCTTGCACTGATTTTCTTTAAACTATCACTGTTAGTCTCAGTATGTAACTGTACTTTATGTGAGAAAATTATGTATATATACACTCCTGGAAATTGAAATAAGAACACCGTGAATTCATTGTCCCAGGAAGGGGAAACTTTATTGACGCATTCCTGGGGTCAGATACATCACATGATCACACTGACAGAACCACAGGCACATAGACACAGGCAACAGAGCATGCACAATGTCGGCACTAGTACAGTGCATATCCACCTTTCGCAGCAATGCAGGCTGCTATTCTCCCATGGAGACGATCGTAGAAATGCTGGATGTAGTCCTGTGGAACGGCTTGCCATGCCATTTCCACCTGGCGCCTCAGTTGGACCAGCGTTCGTGCTGGACGTGCAGACCGCGTGAGACGACGCTTCATCCAGTCCCAAACATGCTCAATGGGGGACAGATCCGGAGATCTTGCTGGCCAGGGTAGTTGACTTACACCTTCTAGAGCACGTTGGGTGGCACGGGATACATGCGGACGTGCATTGTCCTGTTGGAACAGCAAGTTCCCTTGCCGGTCTAGGAATGGTAGAACGATGGGTTCGATGACGGTTTGGATGTACCGTGCACTATTCAGTGTCCCCTCGACGATCACCAGTGGTGTACGGCCAGTGTAGGAGATCGCTCCCCACACCATGATGCCGGGTGTTGGCCCTGTGTGCCTCGGTCGTATGCAGTCCTGATTGTGGCGCTCACCTGCACGGCGCCAAACACGCATACGACCATCATTGGCACCAAGGCAGAAGCGACTCTCATCGCTGAAGACGACACGTCTCCATTCGTCCCTCCATTCACGCCTGTCGCGACACCACTGGAGGCGGGCTGCACGATGTTGGGGCGTGAGCGGAAGACTGCCTAACGGTGTGCGGGACCGTAGCCCAGCTTCATGGAGACGGTTGCGAATGGTCCTCGCCGATACCCCAGGAGCAACAGTGTCCCTAATTTGCTGGGAAGTGGCGGTGCGGTCCCCTACGGCACTGCGTAGGATCCTACGGTCTTGGCGTGCATCCGTGCGTCGCTGCGGTCCGGTCCCAGGTCGACGGGCACGTGCACCTTCCGCCGACCACTGGCGACAACATCGATGTACTGTGGAGACCTCACGCCCCACGTGTTGAGCAATTCGGCGGTACGTCCACCCGGCCTCCCGCATGCCCACTATACGCCCTCGCTCAAAGTCCGTCAACTGCACATACGGTTCACGTCCACGCTGTCGCGGCATGCTACCAGTGTTAAAGACTTTTTTTTTTTCACTAGCTGCTTATATTTTATGACCCACCGTCTAATTTCTTATGGTGGATCGTATATTGCCACTTAGCCGCTGTGACTGGGTCCGGGGTCCGCAGTGACTGAAAGTAACACCACACCGGCTCCCGTCCCCACTCACACCGTTGCCCGTGTCCCGCCACGTGGAGGCGCGCTCTGTTTAGATCCATTTGATTTTCTTTTTTTTTTTTGTGCAGCAATAGAAAAACTTCTAACTAATACAAAATCAAGTAAGATATTAATAAACAAAACGAAATTAAATATTTAGAAAGAAGGAACGAAGAGAACTGAATAGAGAAGTTATAGGTATAATATGGCCCGTCACCTGGTTGTGGGCGGCGGCCCGGGTCTTGGAATGATCCTCAAGACGCTGGCCGTTGCTCACCATGCTTTTAACATCTACCATCCTAAAAACTACCTTAACTAGAAGAGATTAGGGTACGTTAAAGCTAGAAACTAAGACTAAGACCTCCATGTCCAGCCGGCTAAACTATTTACGATATACAATAGAGAGGTAACTGATTTTGTGCTTGGCTCAAAGTTGCTAATGAAAGGGTACTTGTGGTAAAAGTAATAAGGTAATGACGCTAACGGTTTGTGTTGAGCCTGCAAGGCTCCTAGTAGAGTACATCAGGCGCGAGCACCTCCCGGCCCCGCCGACAACACGACCTGAACGGTGTTTTTCCCCGATCTACCATAGGTATCCGTCGGGTTGGGCTCAAAAGAGAGGAACCACAATTAAGATCCTTCCATCCAGGACGTGCGCCGCCTCCTACCAGGGGGGCGTGGGTCCCTTGAAGAGGTGCCCAACTTTAAGCTTCAGATGAGAAGTTCTTAGTATAGTGGAGGTTGAGGTATAGGCTGTGTAGGTTGGTTGTACAAACAGTTCACACTGAGCCAATGAGACTTACAATGATACATGGTGTGGCAGTTAGCACCTTCCGGCCCCGCCAGCAACACAGCCTGAGCGGTGGTTTTCCCCGATCTACCATAGGTATCCGTCGGGTTGGGCTCAAAAGAGAGGGACCACAATTAAGATCCTTCCATACAGACTGTGCGCTGCCTCTTAACGGAAGGTGTAGGTCCCTTGTAGAGGTACCTAGCTTTAAGCTCTTATTGGACATGGAGATGCTGTTAACTATTTATATATACGGTGCAATCTGTTTTTAGGATTGTGTGTGACTTGTGCACCTCTTGTCGGTTGTTCCACTCTGTTCTTTGAATTTGACTTGGTTGACACTATGGATCATCCGCACTGGACGCTTCAATATCTGTGTTGGTGCCCTGGTCTGTATCTGTTTCTTCTTCATCACTCGTGGTGCTAATCATATCTGTATCCCCCTGGGCATCGTGACGTCTGTTTGGACCGACTTGCCTTCGGTAGGGTCTGTTGCGCAAGTATTCTATTTGTTGGATCTTCGAGATTTCGTCCGTTAGTTTGTTGAGTTCAGTCCACCTTTCCGGGTCGCGTATTATGGCATGTAGTTCGTTCTGTGTGTTCAGGCGATTTATGTGTACTGTGTGTCTTATGTTCGTGCGTTGTCCGCAGAAGAAGACAGTATGTTCAGGGGAACCTTCTTCCCCGCATGTGCATCTATTAGTCTGCTGCAGACTCACGCGGTACAGGTGCGTGGGATAAGGGCCATGTCCTGTGATGAAATGTACCATACCGCGGCTGGGATCAATATGTTTTAGTTTCAGTCTTTCCCGGATGTCAGGGAAGAAGTTGTAGACACGGCGGCCAGTGTTAAAGACTGCGATGGAGCTCCGTATGCCGCGGCAAACTGGCTGACACTGACGGCGGCGGTGCACAAATGCTGCGCAGCTAGCGCCATTCGACGGCCAACACCGCGGTTCCTGGTGTGTCCGCTGTGCCGTGCGTGTGATCATTGCTTGTACAGCCCTCTCGCAGTGTCCGGAGCAAGTATGGTGGGTCTGACACACCGGTGTCAATGTGTTCTTTTTTCCATTTCCAGGAGTGTACATATGTACGAGTTCTGTTCACAAAATTCCGGAATGTCGTCCACAAAATTTTTCTGTGCTCACCTTATACTTATTGAGCATGGTCTCCTTCGCTATCTGCGGAGCTATTAGATGAATTTTGGGAAGAAAAACCAGAAAGGAAACACAAATTAAATTCTATAAATTTATGACTGTACCTACTTTTGTATACGGTTCCTAAGAATGGACGGTAACAAAAAAAAGAAAAATCACTTATACAAGCAGCAGGGATGAAGTTCATGAGATATGTAGTAGGCTGTAATAAAATGGATAAAATACGGAATGTAGCAATAAGAGCAGACTGAAAAATCTTTTCAGTTAACGACAAGACAAAAGATAAGTGAATGAAACGGTAGTATGGAATTCTGCCCACTCGACTCTTAAAGGATGCCTATGAAGCTGCCTTCTCGGATAACTAGACAACATGCAAGCAAATCTTATTAATGGAGTTTATTACAATAATTGAATTGCCAAAACTTAATCTTGTATTTACAACGAGTTGTCGCAAGAAATTGGAGACATGAATGTAATCAATATCCTTCGCTACGTACAATGTGTATGTAAGCAACTGATATGGATCGCAGGTCCTCTCTTCTAGTGCGCGTCTCCTACTGTCCGGCCGACGCTGGCAGGAGCGGCGCTTATATCCTCTTCGGATAGGGGCCGCTCATGTCGTGTTGCGGTCCTAGTCAGCGTACTATTGGCTGACGTACTCTCACAGCTTTCTCTGCGGTTACGTTCTTGATCATCGTGCCGGCATTTGTCGTTACGCAGGAACATGTAGGATCAGGCTGATGCAATGACAAAAAACAGACTGCAAAAGAAGATAATGAGTTATGAGACGTAGTAAGAAATGGATGGTTGGGCGGTGGTATCAGCGGAACAGGTGATTACAACAGCTAATCCTTGGAAGGAGATGGTGATGAGGATGAAGCATTTTGTTCGCCAGTTCTTTAGCTACAATTCTTGCAACACTATTTATTCTATTGTCTCTTCTTGACCACCCCATCTTAGATCCTTTTTTCAGCACCTTAATACCAATCCGTTTCATTCTTATTTCGTGTTGTTCCGTTATCGGTATGTTCCTTTGTATCATGATCTGTGTGATTTCCTGCGTTCTTGAGGATACAACATTTACAGTCCCAATCCTATATATTTCTTCAGGCAGATCTGTCACTACCAAGACCACGCTGGTCGTCATACCCGGAAGATCTGCTCAAAGGTTTTGTCACTTACGATATTGGTTTTGGATCCGAAACTCGTTTGATTCTTGAAAGCAAATGGTTTCTCCACTACTAGCTTTACCATTTTTCTGGTTCGTCTCGGTTCTTCCCAGCTACGGCAACGTCTGCGGACACACACGGTCCCCACTGTGCTTCGCCCCTGCAGGCAATCCCCTGCTTCATGTCGTTGACAGTCTCCCATAACGTGGACGATGGGCTGGACTTGTGTGAGTCTCTTCAAGAAAGTTGAAGATTTTTGAATAACATTAATCAACTATCTAAATGGTATGACAGAATATTCATACGGGTAATATTAGTAAGATTTATTAAGAAACAAAAGAGATTATACGAGTATTTTATAGGCTCAGAGAAAAACTTTGACGAAGTGTACTGGGAAAAACTTGTGAATATGATGAAGGAAGCCGGCCGAAGTGGCCGCGCGGTTCTAGGCACTGCAGTCTGGAGTCGCGAGACCACTATGGTCGCAGGTTCGAATCCTGCCTCAGGCATGGATGTGTGTGATGTCCTTAGGTTAGTTAGGTTTAACTAGTTCTAAGTTCTAGGGGACTAATGACCTCAGTAGTTGAGTCCCATAGTGCTCAGAGGCATTTGAACCATTTTCGATGAAGGAAAAGTGTGTTAAGTTGATAAACAGGCGTATTATAAACTCATTAGATGCTGCATATGAATCAAAGGACATCTATAAGACTGAAAGGAAAGAACACTAAATAGACAGGATTAAAGGAAAGTGTACGATAAGGTCGTTTTCAGCTAAAGTGTTCAACATATATTTGGAAGATCTAAGTGGTGAAGAAATAACCGCAAAGAAATGTACTGTTTGATATTCGCAGACAATGAGATTTGTTTATTCTGGGATGGAAAAGAGTTTCAATAAATCCTACAGGAGATAAAACTTCGATAAGGGGGCTATAGAACGATAATAAACGTAAATAAAACAATTATAGCAATGGCTGGACACGAAAACTAAAATATGATGCTGACTTGAGAAATACTGTCATATTTGCTAGCAAACCATTGACTCTGCAGAAGGTACGTTAAACGAGAATTGCAATGATAAAATTGGCATTAACTAAGATAACAAGGATTTTCTGCAGCAATTCGAAATTTCATTAACGAAACGGTCGATCAAGGTTTTTGTCTACAGGGAGATGCCGAAATTTTTACACTGACAGAGGGTGGAGGCGTTTGAAATTTGAACATGGTAGGGAAAGGAAATCATCAAATTTCAGGCATAAAGGTAGATATGCTTAGGATCTTGTATAAGAAAAGCAACTACTGGGTGTAGCTCAATGTAGAGAAAGGCAATTAGGTCGCACATGCACTGAGAAAGCGTAGAGAAATCTTAAATACCGTTTCATAAGGAATATGATGGAGCAGAACGGGCAACAAGGAGAGACAATAACGGAAGAGGACTCATAAGACGGCATTTAGTAATTGCCTTTTGAAAAGGAAATTGCTGTCCATCCTTGGCAGCCACCAATAACATAACAATCATGAGCCTGTGAAGCAAGGCAACGGACAATGACTGTTCACGCGACGAAGACAGGAACATACACTGAAGCGCCAAAGAAACTGGTATAGGCACGCGTATTCAAATACAGAGATATCTAAACAGGCAGGATACGGCGTTGTGCTCGGCAACGCCTATATATGACAACAAGTGTCCGGCACAGTAGTAGGATCAGTTACTGTTGCTACAATGGCAGGTTATCAAGATTTAAGTGAGTTTGAAGGTGGTGTTATAGGCGACCCACGAGCGAGGGGATGCAGCATCTCAGAGGTAGCGATGAAGTGGGGATTTTACCATACTACTATTTCAGGAGTGTACCGTGAATAGCCTGCTGGAGTGGCCGAGCCATTCTAGGCGCCTCAGTCTGGAACCGCGCGAACGCTGCGGTCGCAGGTTCGAATCCTGCATCGGGCATGGATGTGTGTGATTTTCTTAGTTTAGTTTGGTTTAAGTAGTTCTAGGGGACTGATGACCTTAGAAGTTAAGTCCCATAGTGCTCAGAGACATTTTTGTACCGTGAATATCATGAAACCGGAAAAACATCAAATCTCCGACATCGCTGCAGCCGGAAAAGAATACTGCAAGAACGGAACCAACTACGACTGAAAAGAATCGTTCAGAGTGACAGAAGTGCATACCTTCCGTAAATTGCTGCAGATTTCAATGCTGGGCCATCAACAATGTCAGCGTGAGAACCATTCAAAGAAAGATCATCGGTATGGGCTATTGGAGCCGAAGGACCACTCGTGTACCCTTGACGACTGCACTATACAAAGATTTACACCTCGCCTCGCCCCGCCCGTTAACACCGACATTGGACTGGTGATGATTGGAACCACGTTGCCTCGTCGGACGCATCCCGTTTCAAATTGTATAGAGGGGATGGACGTGTACGGGTATGGAGACAACCTCATGAATCCATCCATGGACCCTGCATGTGAATAGGGGACTGTTCATGCTGGTGGAGCCTCTGTAATGGTGTGGGGCGTGTGAAGTTGGAGTGATATGGGACCCCACATACGTCTAGATACGACTGTGACAGGTGACACGTACTTAAGCGTCCTGTCTGATCACCTTCATCTATTCATGTCCATTGTGCATTCCGGAGGACTTGGGCAATTCCAGCAAGACAGTGCGACACCTCACATGTTCAGAATTGCTACTGAGTGGCTCCAGGAACACTCTTCCGAGTTTAAACATATCCGCTGGCCACCAAACGCCCTCACATGAACACTATTGAGGGCATGTTGGATGCCCTGCAACGTACTGTTCAGAAGAGATCTCAACCCCCTCTTACGGATTTCTGGAGAGCTCTGCTGGATTCACGGTGTTAGTTCCCTCCAGCACTACTTCAGACATTAGTCGAGCCCATGTCACGTCGTGTTGCGGCAATTATGCGTGCTTGCAGAGGCCCTACACGTTATTAGGCAGGTGTACCAGTTTCTTTAGCTCTTCAGTGAATAATAAGAAGAAGTTACTGTTATAGCATTCACCTCATTCTCTATTAGTCATGGCACTATCTGATAACTCGTCGCTCGCAACAGACGATTCAAATACAGTTGACAGTTACAGGAATTGACTCCTTCGTCTGAGGTAAGAAAGTTTCTGGGGACACCAGCTACACAGATAAGGTGAGGGATAATCAGAGGTTCAAAGCATAGAAAGCCTCATTCTGTACCTGAAGATTTAGGTAGATGAGTGCAAAATTGTTAGGCCCAGGATATTGTCGATGTACTTGATCATACATTAGAGTAATAAATAAAGTTTTTCAGGGGAAGAAGAGGGTTATATTGTATATATTATCAGTTATCTAATTCTTAGTTTTTAGTGTTGTTTACTATGCCTTATTAAATGGTTCAAATGGCTCTGAGCACTATGGGACTCAACTGCTGCGGTCATCAGTCCCCTAGAACTTAGAACTACTTAAACCTAACTAAGGACATCACACACATCCATGCCCGAGGCAGGATTCGAACCTGCGACCGTAGCGGTCGCGCGGTTCCAGACTGTGGCGCCTAGAATCGCTCGGCCACTCCGGCCGGCTATGCCTTATTAAATAAATATTATAAAATATGTAGGTTTTTTAGTCTGCTGGCTGAATTCGAGAACGATACACTGAAATTTAATTGCCACAATTAGAGTTTAGGGTAGATCCTAATGCAGCACTTCAGTGAATCACTCGATACACGTGTATATTTCTCTCTGAAATTTTTTCTTTCCTGGGGACTGGCATTTTGATTTCGATTCGAGTAATAATTAAAGATTTTTGATGATAGTAAGAGAGCATGTGTTATTCTGGAATTCTTTTTCATAAGTCGAGTGTTGATAAGTTACGGAAAAAATACGCAAGAACAAAGTGTTTAATTGTTCAAATCTAATTAATTACCAGTTATTGTACAAAACAAAGGACTTTTTGACAAATAGCAACTATCAATGCGTGATTGTAATGTAAAAGTGATGAAAACGTATGGGGGAGAGGAAGGCCTTCTAAAAACGGAATGATAATGTCTTCGTGCACCTTTGTAAGGAGAAGTAGGGTACAGAGTGGTGCAGGAGCTGTCGTAGTAGGAAAGCTGGACAGGAGCAGAAATGAGTAGTGAACAAGATAACGCAACAAACAAAAGATTTATATAAGGTATCTCTCCAAATGTGCGAAGACTCATTACATGTTGTGTGACAGGAAATAGAGTCCAGCTATCTACGTCAGATGGAAGAAGCAGATACGACGGAGACACAATAAGGCATCGCCCGCACAGTATCAGTATCAGATGTGGCTCTGAGAGGACGTGGGCTTAGCAGCTGATGCTGACCGTCCTAAAAAGAAATGGCTCTGAGCACTATGGGACTTAACATCTATGGTCCTCAGTCCCCTATAACTTAGAACTACTTAAACCTAGCTAACCTAAGGACACCACACAAGACCCAGTCATCACGAGGCAGAGAAAATCCCTGACCTCACCGGGAATCGAACCCGGGAACCCGGGCGCGGGAAGCGAGAACGCTACGCACGACCACGAGGTGCGGACTGACCGTCCTATATTGCGGCTCAAAGTACAGAGCAGCTGGAGTTGTGGCTCGGTGGGTGTGCTACACCGGTGTTAGATAGAAACCTGCCATTGCATCAGCAACATAACGACGCCTTTGGGGTGGTATCAATACATGATGTCACATAAACATAATAAGAGTCAATAAATACATAACTATCTACATACTGATTGCGATAGAAACAGTCCATCGCCATGGGAGCAACGAGTAAGAAAGTACTAACCTGGAGGCCAGTACCAGTTGCAGTGTAGGGATAACAAATTTTTGATTTTCAGTATTTCGTGTATTCATTGACCGAAATTAAAAAAATGGTACAAATGGCTCTGAGCACTATGGGACTTAACTTCTGAGGTCATCAGTCATCTACAACCTAGAACCACTTAAACCTAACTAATCTAAGGACATCACACACAGCCAGCCGAATTGTCCGTGCGGTTCTAGGCGTTGCAGCCTGGAACCGCGAGACCGCTACGGCCGCAGGTTTGAATCCTGCCTCGGGCATGGATGTGTGTGACGTACTTAGGTTAGTTAGGTTAAAGTAGTTCTAAGTTCTAGGGGACTAATGACCTCAGAAGTTGAGTCCCATAGTGCTCAGAGCCATTTGAACCATTTGAACCATCACTCACATCCATGCCCGAGATAGCATTCGAACCTGCGACCGTAGCGGTCGCGTGGTTCCAGACTGTAGCACCTTGAACCACTCGGCCACTCCGGCCGGCGAACGAAATTAAAAATGACATGCTGTCATAACCTTCTCATTATGAGTTACATTCTGATGTTAAAGGTTTAACACGCTAAGTCCCGCATTGCAGTTACAAACTGTGTGTATGTCCAGAGTCAGCGCAACTGACGGTGTACAAATATACACAATTCGTTCATCGAGTATTGGAGAATGCGGATACTTAGGACTTCCACACAGTTTCTAACCCTTTATGAAACATTATCAATCTGGTACCTCCAAAAAACGATGAAAGGAAAAATTTGCCCAGGGGGGATCTTTAGAAAAGTACTTTCCATAATACACAAACTTAAATACTAAAATACTTAGATAGTAAATCACACACTTTTTACGCTGAACATTTCACTTCAAGAAACCTCCATCTTACTGGAATTTAATTTCAGAAGCTATTACTCTTTCAACTAACTCTGTATAGTCATTTAAGAGATTCTAGTAACTATGCTTCACTCTGATTCAGTTTTAAGTAAGCTACATTTTACTATTACACTTTGCAATATTTAAGAAAATTTATTCATTGTTTACACAAAAAAACCAATGATGCCTCTTTGTATTAAGTTGGCACTTCATAAGTCTGTAAAACAGGATTCGCGGATTAATCGAACACCAGGAAGGATCACTATGTAGATGCATGATTAGGATGATATAACGGGGGTGAAACAGTTTCCTTAAAGCTCAAGAATTATTATTAAAACACAGTTTAAATTATGGTTCACGCTGTACGAAAGTAAAAAAAAAAAAAGTCTTATCTGGTGGCTGTAGGCTTGGGTGTGGCGAATAATTATGACCGCTACACCACGCAAGGTACGGCCTGCAAGTATCTTGCTGTATGGACTCAATTTCTCTTCTTGGCGTCGTTCAGTTATACATACAGTAGCCCAACAACTCGCAGCCATGCCGTAAGCCATCTGCAGTCTTCATTCCAGCCATTTTTGTGCAAATTTGCAGGCAAAGCTTCTCCTGCTCCACAAAGGTGTCGCCTAAATCACTGCTGCCTGCAGACTGTGTAATTTACTTACAGCGATTGCTCTACGTAGCGCGCCAACAAGCCCTTACCACCTTTTCCACTCCACAGAGCCACTTCCGTTTCAAACAAACGCACACTGGCTTTTATATAACACCAATTTCTTACATCGTTCCTAAGCCTGACCATTTTTTAAATTGTCAGATTTACATCAACATGAACAATTTACACACACAAATATTTATAGATACAAAAGTAATAGAAAATTATTTAATGTAGTAAACAGTTTCCATAGTATTTTACATACATTACTCACATACAATGCAAAGAACTTCAATCTCCAGTATAGCACACTTTACTTCACATTTACAGAAAATATAATACCAACATGTGAGACTGAATGCCGGACATTTGCCACACTTGCTCCTTCGCCAGGTAGCGATCCCTCAGTTAAGGATGCGCTTTGAAACTGCCGTCTCCACATCTTACTCGATACAACCAGTACGTAAGGGACGTTCTTCTTCAACATCTTGGCGAAATACAGAGCATCTTTTCGGAAATCGAAATATTTATAACTTTTGGGAAACGAAAGCAATACCGCCGACTATGTCAGTAAGTAATTAGTTGTGCCAAGTATAAATATTGATCCCTCTGTCTGTACGGTAGCTTCCATTCACGCATACTGATTGCGATACAAACAGTCCATCGCCATGGGAGTAACGAGTAAGGAACGATGTAAAGAGAATGCTAATCTACGCTAATCATTTCTTTGTGATCACTACATTTGTGCCTTCTTTAATTACTACAACTGCATGCCCAAAAGACAATAAGGAAAGAAGAACTGGGTATGTGAATGTGTGGAAAGAAGAAATGGGTATGTGAATGTGTGAAAAGAAGAACGACATACTCCACGTAGCGCGCCATATCCCTTGCGGCGAAACATTAGTTAATAAAGTGTAGCGGGACAGTGTTCAAAACACAACTGAAAATACGCTCACTACATAGAGATAAGAATATGTGTGATTGACATGTCATCTAAAGTCAACGTACAATTTTAAAATGTTAGAAATAAGGAAATGAAGTAATACAGAATGCTATGCCTGTAACAAACATTGTTGTTCTACATTGTTTAGCTCTGGTATTTACAGGGTCCCACAGAAAGCATCCTAGGTTTTGGAGGGAAAAGCCGTAATTGTAATGATCCGCACTACAGCAGAAACAAGAAGCACAACTTAAGGAAAAATAATGTAATGTGTGTTCCAGCTCACAAGCGACATTGAAGCAGATAGTTCCTGTGACTTAGTATGGGCAGAGGTTATATTCGACTACCGTAATAAATTAATAACTGGCTCCTTTTACCGACCCCCGGTCTCAGATGAAACAGTTGCCGAACAGTTCAAAGAAAACTCGAGTTTGGCAATGAAGAGGGGGAGGAGGAGGAAGGGGAGACAAGGGACCCAACCCTTCGGAGCAGGTAAAATCGTGGCAAATGTCCGGCGTGGCAAATGTCCGGCGTGGCAAATGTCCGCACACCGTGAGACTTTAAAAGCGTAAACAAATAATGTTATACACGCTCGAACAGCGAGCGTAAAAAACGAACACCCGCGTCTTTCCATGCGAGCTCCGATTCCCTTATTTTATTATGATGGTCGTTTCTCCGTATGGAAGTCGGAGTCAATAAAATATTCTCGCATTCAGAGGGATAGGTTGGTGATCGAAATTTGGGAAGATGATCCCGCCGCAATGAGAAACACCTTTGTTTTAATGGTGTCCACCCCGAATCCTTTATCATGTCAGTAACACTCTCTCCCCTATTTCTCGATAATACGAAACGCAGTGCTTTTCTTTGAACGTTCTCGATCTACTCCATTAAACCTATCTGTTAGGCAGCAGTACTGCAAAAGAGGACGGGCAAGCGTAGTCTAGGCAGTCCCTTTATTAGATAAGTTGCATCTTCTAAATGTTCTGCTAATAAAACGTTGTCTTTGGTTCGCCTTCCCTCCATTTTCTATGTGTTCTTTCCAATTTAAGTTATTCGTAACCGTAATTTATAGGTATTTAGTTGAATGTACGGCCTTTAGATGTGGTTGGTTTATCGTGTAACCGAAGTTTAAAGGATTCCTGTTGGCACTCAGTGGATGACCTCACACTTTTCATTATTTGGGATCAATTTGCCAATTTTCGCACCATATAGATATATTACTAAATCGTTTTGCAATTATTTTTGATGTTCTGATGATTTTTACTAGACGATAAACAACAGCATCATCTGCAAACAACCTAAGACGGCTGCTCAGATTGTCTCCTAAATCGTTTATATAGACAAGGAACAACGGAGGGCCTATAACACTACCTATTGGAATGCCAGAAATCACATCCGTTTTACTCGATGACTTCCGTCAACTATTACGAACTGTGACCTCTCTGACGAGAAATCATGAATCCAGTCGCATAACTGAGACGATGTCCCACAAGCACGCAATTTGATTACAAGGCGCTTGTGAGGCACGGTGTCAAAAGCCTTATGGAAATCTAGAAATGAGGAATCAGTTTGAAATCCTATGTCGACAGAACTCAACACTTGTGTGAGTAAAGAGTTAGTTGAGAACGATATTTTCTACATCAGTGTTGACTGTGTCAATAGATCGTTCTTTTCGATGTAATTCATAATGTTCGAACACAATATATCTACAAAAATCCTGCTGCATATCGTCGTTAATGATATGAACCTGTAATTTAGTGGATTACTCCTATTGCCTTCCTTGAATATTGATTTGACCGCCGGCCGCTGTATCCGAGCGGTTCTAGGCGCTTCAGCCCGGAATCACGCTGCTGCTACGGTCACAGGTTCGAATCTTGCCTCGGGCATGGATGTGTGTGATGTCCTTTGGGTAGTTACGTTTAAGTAGTTTTAAGTCTAGGGGACTGATGACCTCAGATGTTAAGTCCCATAGCGCTTAGAGCCATTTGAACCATTAATTTGACCTGAGAAGTTTTCAAGTCCTTGGGTACGGATCTTTTGTCGGGTGAACGGTTGCATGTGACTGTCAGGTATGGAGCTTTTGCATCAGCATACTCTCAAAGGAAACTAATTGGTATCCAGTCTGGAACAGAAAGCTTGCTTTTGTTAAGTGATTGAAGTTGCTTGACTACTCCGAGGATATCTACTTGTAGGTTACATATGTTGGCAGCTGCTGTTCTTTCGAATTCTGGAATATTTACTTCGTCTTCTTTGGTGAAGGAATTTAGGAAGGCTGTGTTTAGTTACTTTCCTTTAGCAGCCCTACCAACGATAATATTTCCCTTGCTATCGCACAGAGAGGCATAGATTGTGTCTTGCCGCTAGCATACTTTACATACAACCAGAATATCTTTGCATTTTTGTGTCAGGTTTCGAGACAAAATTTCATAGTGGAAACTGCTATAGGTAGACACAGGATTATATGCATAATAGAAACCTTAAAATATGCATGAAAATTTGCATGAAAAATGCTTAAAAACGCATGACAAGTGTCGAATTATATAATATCATATTGTAACAAAATATGGTAGTTATAGCGTGCATTATATCTCAAAGTCGATCCTGTGCCTATCATTTACGAGGAATAGCTCCGGCCACGCGAAGAATGGGTGCATCTAGGAAGCTGATGCCATTTACTGAATACTTTCTGGCAGAGGTTAGGAAGAGGGTCTTTCTGGGATTATTTTCTAAAAATTTGCAAAATGGGGACGCATACCGTGTTTCAACAATTGTCTTCTTTGCTATTGTCGGTAACAAGCGGATGCGATACGAGAGAGTCGCAGCGAAGCAGTCGATATGTATAGGACCAACTTCCAGATATATCGCACGCAGAGTAGCTCGCTCAAATTAACTCCGTAATACTTTATTTAAAAAACAGCATACAATCATGAATTTTTGGGACAGCATTAACTTTTAATTAATACTATTGGACCAAAGCATCATTTACAATTTATTTCCATTTTTCTACTATTGTAAATACAAACGACCAAGTACTGTACCAAATTTTTGGGACAGCATTAACTTTTAATTAATACTATTGGACCAAAGCATCATTTACAATTTATTTCCATTTTTCTACTATTGTAAATACAAACGACCAAGTACTGTACCAAATTTTTATAAGCAGAGAAGGACCGCTTCACATGAACTATGGTAACTGGACACTATTTGGATTTGGGTGCTGTGTTCGCACTTATTGTTTCAGGTAAAAGTTCACCCGTCCCATTAATAAAACTATCAATTTGGAACAAGGGTTCAAAGCCTGGTTTATTGTTTAAAATGTTGTCAAACTTTTCTTTGAGTTTTGTTGGGATTACCTCCGGCAATGAGGAGCTCACTACAACAATTAGTTTGGTCCCTTCCCGCCCCCCCCCCTCTCTTAAACCAACCAACTAAACAAGAATAATTTTATTCATTAACTGAATACATCCATTCAAAGCCAAACCTTGAGATTCAAGCATTTTAACACTTGCAGGTATATGGGAAAAATGAGCGCTAATCACAGCAGTGTCTTATTTAATAACGGTATCATTAAAAGCTTCCTTGCACTGGCAAGCTGCCAAAGACTCTGCATTGCCGAAGTCGTTTACTATCCCTCTAATGGCCTCGAAATATTGATTGTGAAATAACATAGCTTCGATCCACGTACCACAACGAGTTACGACTAGCTCGTGAGGTAAAGGCACATTTCTTTGTAGGTCTTGATGCGAACAGGACCCTTTACAAACACTTTCTTTGTCGATGAAATCAGTTTATATTCACAAACGTGGAACGTATACTACGTCATCAAAAGTATCCTGAAACCCCCAAAACATAGTTTTTTCAAATCAGGTGCGTTGTGCTGACACCAACTGCCAGTTACTCCACATCAGCGACCTCAGTGGACATCGTGAGAGAGGAGAATGGGGCGCTCCCGGAACTCACGGATTTCGAACGTGGTCAGGTGATCGGGTGTCACATGTGTCATACGTCTGTACGCGAGATTTTCACCCTCCCAGACATCTCTGTGCCCACTGTTTCCAATGTGATAGTGAAGTGGAAACGTGAAGGGACACGCACAGCATAAAAGCGTACAGGCCGACCTCATCTGTTAACTGACAGAGACCGCCGACAGTTGAAGAGGCTCGTAATGTGGAATAGGCAGACATCAATCGAGGCCATCACACAGGAACTCCAACTGCATCAAGGTCCACTGCAAGTACTATGACAGTTCGACGGGAGGTGATAAAACTTGGATGTCATGGTCGAACGGCTGCTCATAAGCTACTCATCACGCCGGTAAATGCCAAACGACGCCTCGCTTGGGGTAAGGCTCGTAAAGATTGGATGACTGAACAGTGGAAAAACGTTGTATGGAGTGACGAATCACGGTACACAATGTGGCGATCTGATGGTAGCGTCTGAGTGTGGCGAATGCTCGGTGAACGTATTCTGCCAGCGTGTGTAGTGCCAACAGTGAAATTCGAAGGCGGTGGTGTTATGGTGTGCTCTTGTTTTTCATGGAGGGGGCTTGCACCCCCTTTTTGTTTTGCGTGTCACTATCACAGCACAGGCCTACATAGATGTTTAAGCATCTTCTTGCTTCCTACTTTTGAAGAGCAATTCGGGGATGGCGACTGCATCTTTCAACACGATCGCGCACCTGTTCATAATGCACAGCCTGTGGCGGAGTGGTTACACGACAATAACATCCCTGTAATGGACTGGCCTGCACAGAGTCCTGACCTGAATCCTATAGAACACCTTTGGGGTATTTTGGAATGCCGACTTCATGCCAGGACTCACCGATCGACATCGATACCTCTCTTCAGTGCAGCACTCCTTGAAGATTGGGCTGCCATTCCCCAAGAAACCTTCCAGCACCTGACTGCAGGTGTGGCTGCAGAGTGGAAGCTGTCATCGAGGTTAAGTGTGGGCCAACACCATACTGAATTCCAACGTTACTGATGGAGGGCGCCCGAACTTGTAAGTCATTTTCAGCCACGTGGCCGGATATTTTTGGTCACATGGCGTACTTCTTCAGTAATGCGATGTATTCCATAAGCAAAGCACGTAAAATAAATCAAATTGGGATAATGTTCCCGGAGGGCTTTTCCTGCTTTGTTCACACAAAGAGCAGCATCCGAAATAAAAATAAACACCCTTTCATCTACATAAGATTCTGGTAATATTTTTCTAAACCCCTCATTCACAAATCTGGCGATCGTAGAATGGTTTACAAGTTCTTTGCAAACTGATAAAACAAGAAGAACTAGGCTCTTCTGCTAAAGCGTCAACATTGAAATTTGCAATATAACGGCCACAAGTGTCTGTAGTTTCATCGACTGAAATCCAGATAATGCTGTCCTTGAGTTCATTGCGTATTTCTTCCAAAACATTTACGTAAATTGTCGGTATGTAATTTTTACCCAATGTTGATTCATCTAGTATATTTTGATTTAAGCAATATTTGCGCAGGAAGCCCTTGAGGATACGGTTTGTATGTCTGCGAAGAGGAATATTGCTTGCACTGAATGCTTCACATAGATCTGTGTTAAACCAACTTTCATGTTTACCCTTGAACAAATCCCTGCTACTGCAACTTACTGTTTGTTGTAAGAAATTGTTGTGGTCCTTTCTTCTGCATTTCTGCGATTAAAGTTTTGTCTGGCATTATTGTCTATTTGAAACTTTTTTGCACTAAACGTTTCTCTCGCAAACTCGAAAATATAAAACAATTCCGTCCTATGTAAATGCCCCATGATGGTCAGCTATCGACGAAACGACGTTTCTTTTTTCGGATGGCATGGCGCACAGCACGACACACACTACACGTCGTAAACACGTTCAGCTGTCTACGAATAAATAGAAAGCTAAACTGAAGCAGTGGACGTGCGACTAAAAGCTTGTGTAGTTTAATTGTTGTCGACGCCTATGGTATGACAGCAGAGGGGATTAACCGGGTGCGTGGGTTCAGGAGCATTGCCTTTTCCTGTTCCTCTTCGTTAATGATTGCGCTAGGTAGTGGCCTCTCGGTTACCGATTGCATGCAGTTCTAGGTCGCGGTCAATCCGTGAGACTTCAAATCTAGCTCGAGCTAATGACCACCCGGACCACCAGCCAAAATTTTTAAAATGTTGTAAACATAGAGCGAAAATATGCGTCGTCACTAGTTTTTAGATAAAATATGCAAAAGGAGCCAAATATATAAATGGATATGCAACATACCAATGCATATAATCCGATCTCTAGTTATAAATATCTCCAAGCTAAATTTCGAGTTTCTGTAAAATATTGCCAGTCTTGAGGGTCTGATTTAAAAATATCAAAAGCTGATGACCGTTGGCAGTATTTCTTAAGACATGTATTGGCACTTTCAAACTGATTCTACCACAATGAGATATACGTCCTACTAGGCACTTGGTGCTACTAAATCTTGACAGTTGCAGCGATACAAAACAAAATGGGAAAATAATACCGGAGTATTTCATGTTTTGACCGTCGTTGGTAATCAGGAGGAACATCTTAACAACAAGAGCACATTTCAATGCTTGGTTGCGTTGCCTGTGCCTCTAACAAGAACCAGTAGGAGCTCCAGCCACCCGGGACGTGTGTGTGTGTGTGTGTGTGTGTGTTAATGTAATTACGCCTCCTTCTGACCTGCGGCTGTTTCTTACGCTGGTCAGGTGGCTCACATCCCATTCTGCCCTCACCCTGGCCCCAATTTAATTAGCAGAGGAAACAGCCGCTATTTAATTACGCACCAGCGAAGAGAGTACCTGCAGCTCTTCAGAACTCTGATTCCGTTACAAGTCGGCGCAGTCCTCGTCAATACGAACCACGGGCACGGTGTTTCCTCCTGCAAAATCTGTACTCACACATACTGCCGCAGATGACGTGCACGTCGCCAAATGCAGTCAGGCTCTCCACGAAATTATGCCGCACTGTCCTCACAGAAGTTCTGCTTATGTTTGAGTTTTATTTCATTTAACTGACAGCACTCAGATTCACGTTTTTCCCCCAAATATCAGTAAGTTTGTCGTACTGAAAGAAACGGCGGCCTTGTCACAAACTCAGCAACTAATAAATTGAGACACATTCAGTATCTTCTAGTGTTTCGAACGACCTAAGGTGGACGACATATACACAAGATTAAAATTTATTTGACGTGTAGAATCATAAAAATAGATATACTGTAACCTGAAGGAGATCTGCTATTTCGGCATATAGCTAGCAATAGGGTAAAGGGAGATATTTTTGTGGTATAGGTATTTTCGTGATACTTTTTCCATGTGTGCAGCGGGTATCCCTATGCAAGGACAAGTTCCGTGCTTCCCGTCAGATGCCACCATATGCCTGTTTCTGTTCCACTACGCTTAATCCTCGAGTGGTAGCTTGGATTATAGTCATCCGCTCCTCTTTGAATTGCCACGGTTAATTTCTTTTGGCAACAATGAGGACCAGCCGCCAGGAGTCTGCAGGGAAGGGGATGAGACACACTGTAACTACACGTGTCAGTTGAAATTTGTTCTTCGCTAAGAGCAGTTGCACTTTTTTTTGCCTGGATGACATATGTCATCCACGGGACCTTTTGACTGATGTATTCCTTCAGTATTTCACTTACTTAACACTTTTTAGCGCACATTATATCATATTAAATATTTTAATCGTACTTATATCTCTTTTTTAGTTATTTTCTTGTTTTATTTCAGTAAAGCATAAAGTTTCCATTATGAAGAAAGTATTTCAGACCCTAACAGTTAGATAAAGTGGCTGGAGGAATTTGATTCAGACGAAGATCCTTTAGACTGCGAGAGTAACATCAGTGACTGTGGTAGCGATTATGCAGCATCAGAGAATCACAGCTCTGAGACAGGAGACAACCGACTTTGAAGAGTGGTGAGGATTGTAATTTAGAGAAATTTGTAGGTATCGATGGAAGCACTAAGTAGAGCAAAAATGTGCCCCGGAAAAATGTCAAAATTAGATCACATAATATAATAAAACGCTTACTGGGGCCAAAGACAGAGCTAAAGATGCTAAAACAGAAATAGATACTTGCGACTGTTTGTTGATGACGGAATAATCACTATCATTACAAAATATACAAATCTGTATAATCAGATAATTAAAAGTAATTTCTCCAAAGACAGGGGTAATCGTCTCACAGATGAAATTGAAATTAGTGCCCTGATTGGAATTATTTTCCTTATTGGCTCGCTCCATTGTAGCAGAACAAGTACCAAAAACATGTGGGATATCTCCAAAGGATGTGGAATAGAAGCTTGCTACACTCCTGGAAATGGAAAAAAGAACACATTGACACCGGTGTGTCAGACCCACCATACTTGCTCCGGGTACTGCGAGAGGGCTGTACAAGCAATGATCACACGCACGGCACAGCGGACACACCAGGAACCGCGGTGTTGGCCGTCGAATGGCGCTAGCTGCGCAGCATTTGTGCACCGCCGCCGTCAGTGTCAGCCAGTTTGCCGTGGCATACGGAGCTCCATCGCAGTCTTTAACAGTGGTAGCATGCCGCGACAGCGTGGACGTGAACCGTATGTGCAGTTGACGGACTTTGAGCGAGGGCGTATAGTGGGCATGCGGGAGGCCGGGTGGACGTACCGCCGAATTGCTCAACACGTGGGGCGTGAGGTCTCCACAGTACATCGATGTTGTCGCCAGTGGTCGGCGGAAGGTGCACGTGCCCGTCGACCTGGGACCGGACCGCAGCGACGCACGGATGCACGCCAAGACCGTAGGATCCTACGCAGTGCCGTAGGGGACCGCACCGCCACTTCCCAGCAATTTAGGGACACTGTTGCTCCTGGGGTATCGGCGAGGACCATTCGCAACCGTCTCCATGAAGCTGGGCTACGGTCCCGCACACCGTTAGGCCGTCTTCCGCTCACGCCCCAACATCGTGCAGCCCGCCTCCAGTGGTGTCGCGACAGGCGTGAATGGAGGGACGAATGGAGACGTGTCGTCTTCAGCGATGAGAGTCGCTTCTGCCTTGGTGCCAATGATGGTCGTATGCGTGTTTGGCGCCGTGCAGGTGAGCGCCACAATCAGGACTGCATACGACCGAGGCACACAGGGCCAACACCCGGCATCATGGTGTGGGGAGCGATCTCCTACACTGGCCGTACACCACTGGTGATCGTCGAGGGGACACTGAATAGTGCACGGTACATCCAAACCGTCATCGAACCCATCGTTCTACCATTCCTAGACCGGCAAGGGAACTTTCTGTTCCAACAGGACAATGCACGTCTGCATGTATCCCGTGCCACCCAACGTGCTCTAGAAGGTGTAAGTCAACAACCCTGGCCAGCAAGATCTCCGGATCTGTCCCCCATTGAGCATGTTTGGGACTGGATGAAGCGTCGTCTCACGCGGTCTGCACGTCCAGCACGAACGCTGGTCCAACTGAGGCGCCAGGTGGAAATGGCATGGCAAGCCGTTCCACAGGACTACATCCAGCATCTCTACGATCGTCTCCATGGGAGAATAGCAGCCTGCATTGCTGCGAAAGGTGGATATACACTGTACTAGTGCCGACATTGTGCATGCTCTGTTGCCTGTGTCTATGTGCCTGTGGTTCTGTCAGTGTGATCATGTGATGTATCTGACCCCAGGAATGCGTCAATAAAGTTTCCCCTTCCTGGGACAATGAATTCACGTCCAGGAGTGTATTTATCAGTGAGCGAGTATAGATTTCGCTTTCTGACGCGCCGTCTCCGCTTTGATGATTACAGCACGAGAACAGACAGAAGAAAATCAGACAAGCTAGCGCCAATTCGTGGCCTTATGGAACAATTTACAAAGAATTTTCAGCATTATTTCGCACCAGCCGAATACCTCAGGGTTGATGAACAACTGCTTCCTCTTAGGGGGAAGTGTTCCTTCTGACAGTTTATTCCAAGCAACCCTGCCAAATATGGAATAAAGGTATTCGCCCCTATAGATCGTAGAATGATGTACACGATGAACTTAGAAGTTTACCGTGGGAAATAGGAACCAGGGCCTTATTTAGTCAGCAATGCTAAAGAAAGATTTTGTCCTTCGCCTTGCCAAATCAATTTATAGCTCTAAAAGCAATATTACTGATCATAATTGGTTTTCCAGTATTCCTCTGTTGGGAGCATTACTTGAAATAAAATATTACTTATGTTGGGACCCTGAAAAAAAATAAATAAAAGGGAGCTGCCAAAAGTGTTCCTACCAAATAAAAAGAGTAACTGAATACTTTTAGGTTTTCAAAAAAATAACTCGTTTCGCACACCCGAAGAAAAAACAAATCCACGATTTTGGTATCTATGACTCACGAGGATGATTCAATTGATGAATCTACTGGAGACAAAAGAAAACCTGAAATAGTCACTTTTTACAACTAGACAAAAGTTGGTGTTGATGTAGTGGATAAGCTTCGTGCAAACTACTCGGTGGCTAGGAATTCAAGGAGATGGCCTGCCATTATTTTCTTCGATCTTCTGAACATGTCTGGGATTAATGCAGAGTGCATATACTCAGTGAATAATGGCTATAAAGCAGTCAAACGAGATGATTTTATAGAACCATTTTGCTGAGAGCTGATTTCACCCCAACTACAACGACGAGTCGAAAATCCTTAGGTACCAGTCGAAATTAGGAAAATAAGTGCTCTTTTACTCAAGACAGAAGCACAAAAATTCAGTCAAAATCAAAACCGCCCTGCAGGTGCAAGGAGAAGATACGAGATCTGTGGTCGAGCGAAAATAAAAATACGAGAAGATCGTGCAACTGTCTGAATGGCGAATGCACCAGATCATTGTTCCGACGTGTGTAACGACTGTTTTGAGTGGTTTCATTTTCGTTTATTAACTTTCTCAAATGGAACTGATACATGGTGAAAATTACATTTGTAAAGTACGTTGTAAAAGTTTACGAAGTTTCTGTATATCATGTTTCGTATTTGTACTTATTCTTATAAAAACTAAGATTCATAACTAAAAATAGACCAGTTTAACGTATATTTCGTTTTCTTCAACTCATATTAGGCCAATAATACATAATAATAGAAATAAAAATACATTATATAGTCGTATAAAACAGAGAAACACAGTGGATGACTACTGCCATCCACGCGACCTATTGTGTAACTATTTTAGGTGCGACCACTGAAGGGTTAAAGTCAACAGTACAAAACTTCTTCTCGCTCTTCGTGCCGTTTCGCGAAATACTGTGGTGGTTATTGCATCGTCTGTGAAAACTGCGAGGAACCTGTTGAAGGTAAGCAATTTTACGGTATGTTATAGTCAGTGATACAGTGAACATAAAAATCCATTGCAATTACTCGTGCGGCTTAAGGGGAGCCGGAGGTGCCTATGCTGCCCATGTTAAAATCACTAAGTTTGAGGAACATTTATGAATAAACTACCAAATAGAAAAACTTGAATATATTTTTTACATATAGAGTGGTTTAGTATTGCAGTTATGACACAGGGATTTTGGAGTATCTTTTATAGTTTCCTTCCAATTATATTTTTATTAATGACCCAATTTTTTTACAAATAATTGCTTTATAATTAAACTGAAATGAAACTACTGAACATATTGCCAAATGCCTGTGTTACAATGTACGTTTGACCACTAGGAGTGCTGTATAAGAATTTCATCTCTCTAGCTTGAGTGGATTTTGAGAAAATGTTCCTTATATTCGAAAAATTCAAATTTACAGGAAATGGCTATCAAAGTTTCTCAATACATTCCTGCACTATAGGACGGATTATCAGGGTCTTCTTCTTCATCCTCCAAAGCCTTCCTCTTCTGTCTTCTTTTCTGGCCTGTTGTTCCATCATACTTCATATGCTATTCTCTTCTTTCTGCTCCTCTTATCCTTTCTCTGTCAATATTTCTTAGTGCTCGTACAGTGTTCACCCCAGCTGTAAATCCTAATGCCTTCAGAACTTCACATTCACACTGTTCCCTTGGTTGTAAGTTGCTATTGCATCATAAATGCCAAAGTGCAGTGTTTTTTTGCTTACAAACACCCTTTTAGGAATCACTTTCCAAATCAAATTGTTTACGCTCTCATTAGGATTCTGCGTCTTTCCGTGTAGACATTTGTGTAACAATTCTGGCTGTGGTAAGTCATGAAAAATTGGTTTTATTGCATTTATCACAGCTGCTGGCAAACCATGTTTGTGATCAAACTCCTGTTTTGCATTATATTTGCACCAGGAATCTTTTGGGCACAGGCTGTCTTGAGGGTATTCATTGGAAGAGGCAGTATGAAGGAACAATGCCCACACTGCTTTTCGCATGTCACTAACATTACTAGTATTTCGCCTTATAGCATACCCATAGTATCTCTGTAAACGTTCAATCACCTCATCAGTAAGCCTGCCTCTCCCTCCTATTGTCTTTCCATCACTGAGCTTACTTGAACCAAACGTTTGTTTGAGCCTTTGAAGCCGTGCACCCATACGCTTTTGCACATGCCCAATGCATTCCAACTTTTCAACTACAAATTCATTTCCATATGGTTTCAGTTCCTCTATAGTCTTAAAACCTTTGGAGTCACCACCCCAAGGTAGTATTTGTACCTAACGTTGTATCTGGGATCTGAACATTCAAAAATTTGTTTCACTCCATCCACTTCCATTGCTCCACTTGATCCATTAAAATTTGCCTCACAGGTTCCACTGTGCTCTCCTTTGATTTTATTTTTGCACCTACAATGTTTTGATAATATTGCAACATCTATCACTTTTGCACTATCACCACAAGTAGCAGTTACAACCCCATTCAGGGATTTATGACCCCTCTTTTGCCAGGAACCATCTAATGCCACTACCAAATCCCTAGAACCACCGTTCATTTCTACAGATACCTCCACTGCTTCCTTCATGGTTTTCAAAGCCACATCTCCAACAGAGGATCCTACCAGTTCACAGTAGTACCCATATTTGCTTGGAGGCGATGGCAAGTTCATAATACCACAAAACAGTTTACCAGCAGCAGACCCTTTTCCGATGGATCGAAGACCATACACAAGTCGAACGTTCACATCAAACACTCTAGATCGTCCATTTTCACCAAAGAGACTGGCCTGTGAATTGTAGAAAGTCACTTGATACTTGCAACGTGCACAGATTATCTTCATCTCACAATCTAAACCAAAGTGCTTTGTTATCTCTAGTCCCACTCCTACACTTGAACACATTTTGCACAGAACACTTTCTTTCAGCACAGAAGATAATAATCCAATATTCAGTACTTAGTCAATATCATCACTGTCACCAACATATTCACGAAATCTGTCACTTTCACCAGTCAGCTTCTTGCTAGAAGATGTCACAGGGCTATGGCCGGCCATGTGTTGCTTAGCAGAAAAACGCACTGTTTCAGTAATTGTAGTATCGCAACTTGGTATTAGTGTTAATTTTCTTTTCCCTAGGATCTTCCTCTTCTTATATACACGGTTACTAAAACGTGGCATCGTAACCAGAACAACGCTTTACACAAGAAGTATAATACTACCAACAACAGGCGCAACACTGAACTAGTTCGAAACGGTAAACAGCAAAGAGACGATGTTCCGCGCTCTTAGCGCTTCATTTGTCACAGAAAACAATGTAGCCAACCCTTGCACACTCGCTGTATGCGTAACATAAGGCGCTGTATGCGTAACAGGCCGAGAAAATCCCAAGCAGTGCGCCAGGAAGTCACGAGAGGTTGTTAGATGCATTCAGCGACCGCCCATTTCCTCTGCAGGCGTGGGGGAAAATGGTAATAACTCCACTTCTAGGGCGAGTAGAACAATAATTCAAAGTTTACATTAAAGAGGAATATTCCAATTAATTTTCGGTAGCAAAAAAAAAATCGGAATTTTTTGGATTTGACCACCTCCGGCTCCCCTTAAGTTACGCGGGATAATGCTTAAGAGGAACAGTGAATTTCTTAGCAAATTCCACTCAACAGAATGGTATCTTTGCATTCTGTCTTATTTTGCCCAGTCATATGAATTGTAAGCGAGATATCAGCTTAGTGTACTAAAGCAAAGTTATTGTTAATAGTGTGTTCTACACGTCTGTACTTCTAAATTTATGTTTTGAGATATCACGAAATTACCCATCTACATTTACATTATCACGAAATTACCTACCTACATTTATTGAAGGTCATATACTGGATGCTTAAAAATACCGCAGGTACACTATTCAGCAACTTCTAGACGTTGCTCAATTAGCGAAAGTTAATAATGTGTGTATATACCAAGCTTCAAAGCAAATGTATGTTCCGTGGAGCACATTAAAAGACTACTTCAACAGAAATGTGAAAGAGACTCGAGATCCTTCTAAATTAGGAATACAATTTGCTCTCAGATCTTGACATAGAACTATACAACTACATTATAAAGATGCAAGAACTGGGTTTCGAGCTCACAGTTATGACGGTGAGAAAAGTGGCATACGAATTAGAGAAACGAGCTGGTCGTGGATATTTCTTAAACCCTGAAAAAGGAATTGCCGGAAAATGGTGGTGGTTGAGTTACAAGACGAGGTACAATCTTACTTTGCGAACTCCTGAGAACCTTGCCGCTTACAGGTCTTCTATAGCAAATGAATAGATGATTCGTGACCTCTTTTCCAAATTAAAGAAATTGGCGGTAGATTTAAAAATTCAGAACCTGCCTGATCGATTGTGGAATTGCTACGAAACTGATTTGCCCTATGTCTTGAAAGCAAATAAAGCCATTACGTCAGTAGAAAAACGATACGTTTACAAGAGAACTTACGCAGATCGCGGAGAGTCGCATACAGGTTTAGGTTGTATCTGTGCCAGTGGAACATAGATTCCACCTGTGATTATATCCAAAGGAGTTCGATGGAGCGATGTGCTAAAGCATGACAGTCTTCCAAATTCATCAGTAAAAATCTCTCCGAAAGGCTGGACTAACAGTGATTTGTGTTTAGAATGGTTCAATTTTTTTGTCGATGAAATCCCTGCTGATTGTCCTGTCATCTCCTGATGGATTCTCATGCATCGCATATTAACCCTGATGTCATAGCAATGGCTAATACCAATCACACTTTCTTGTTGACATTTCCTGCTCATACATCGCATCTGCTGCAGCCAGTTGATGTGGGTGTGTATGAATCAGTAAAGGATCACTGGGCCAAAAGACTGAAGCAGTACATGAAAGAAACTCCGGCTTAATAGCCGAACAGAAGCAACTTTCATACAATTTTAAATCCAGTATTTATTCAGACTTTTTGTGAGAAGAATATTCAAAACGCCTTCAGAAAACCTCGAATGTATCCCTTCAACAGAAATCCTATTTCAGGAGACGCTGTTGCTCCTTCTCAGCTAACACATAAGCCTGTGAAATCCACACAAAATAGGCCTATGGCACAAGACAAGCGATAAAATCCAGTAGCCCTAATGTGAATCAGAAAAAATAAAAAAAGACCGAGGAGGGAAGTGTCTCAATAAAGAAGTGCAACTGAAAGCCTCTACATCAAAATCAGAGATCACAAAAACCACACGCAAAAAAGACAAGAGAGATGATGATTGATTGGCTTTGTGGTACACGCCATAAATCTTACTCAAGTGATGTTCGCGAAAAGAATGGAGCTAAGTGGATCCAGTGCTCGTTTTGCCTAACACCATACCATACACTCTGCCAGCATTCCGGCGCAGAGGAGGAAGTTTATATGTGCGACAACCGTTTGAGGATTCAGACATCGTAAGTAACAATGCCTAGAAGAGTGTTATAACAACAATGAAGATTATTTTCACCGGCATGACCAATTGTATTAGTATTTTGAAAAAAAAGTACTCCAATAAATTTGTTGTGAAATTACCGAAATGCGATTTATCATGAAATTAAATTACTATTATCACAAAATTACCCACCTAGGCCACGAAATTACATACTTTTTATCTTTTGGATGATGCCGCTATATTTATCCAGTAACGCTATTTAAATAAAAAAAATACAGTCCAAGGCCGTTGTATTACGTCCGATTCCTAACAGGCAAGTATTCATAAACGACTAATTTCATAAACATCAGAAGTAATTAGCAAAATAACAAATTTATCACGAATGTATCCTCCTTACCCTACATTTTGATGTGGAATGAAATAATCGATGTTCTTTTACACGCTGCTGTATATACAGCAGACGCCATCGGTGGACTCCCTACGGATGCTACATGACTAACCGATTGTTACTGTACACTTCTCCTAGCCAGTTTTTGTCAACTCGTATTTAAGAAAATCTCTTTTGTGAAATGCAGTTAGGGTATAAGAATATTGATCTCTGAATATCACCGTGTTCTTTATTTTGCAAAACGGCGACGAAAAAGAAAATTTTTACTGATCACAGAATATACGTGTTGCCTACAAAGCCTGTATTTTGCCCAGTGCTTTTAAATTTAGGTTCTAACTGCTACTAGGGAAAGCCGGAATGTATGACAATACTGTGGACCACTGTTGTACATCATGTTGCGTAACTTAGTCGGTCGAAATACCATGCGGCAATTTAACGTGATAGCTTGCCGGGCCACGAGGCTATGCAAATGGGAGTTATGCGACCATATTTTAAATTAAAGATTCTGAAATCTTCATGAACAATTTATATAGTTAAAAAAGGGAATATACTGGATGCCAAGGGAGTGTTAAAAATACCGCAGGTATTTGTCACAATATCCGTAATCTTTTCGATTGCCTTCGTGTATCTTCGGAAGATATAGAGTTTCCATCTGAATGCAAACCATCTGATATTATAAACCGTTCAAAATACTGAAACACCGTCCCAGACAAGTAAAATGTTCGTATTGTACTATATTTTCATTATGCCTTTAGCTACAGAAATAATGAATATTTTTTGTTTATTGAATCAGTCAAGTGCTTTAGTCAATGAATTGGTTTGCCCTTGTAAAAGGAGAACGGCTGTTTAACATTCGCAAATTTTTTCTATGGAAAATTACTGAAAGAAGTATTAATGACCGTTAGGTTCTAAAGGTAATGGGAATGGAACTAATCCACGAGATCGTCATAACATTCTCCAAAAAAATCATCGAGTTTATAGTAAAAATATGTTGCACGAGTCTCATAGGAAATAACACCCCTTTTATTTGGTGAAAGATTGAAGATTTTTTTGCCCCATCGTGGTCTCGCGGTAGCGTTCTCGCTTCCCGAGCACGGGGTCCCGGGTTCGATTCCCGGCGGGGTCAGGGATTTTCCTGCCTCGAGACGACTGGGTGTTGTTGTGTCGTCTTCATCATCATCATTCATCCCCATTACGGTCGGAGGAAGGCAATGGCAAACCACCTCTACTAGGACCTTGCCTAGTGAGGCGGTGCGGGTCTCCCGCATCGTTCCCCTACGCTCTGTAAAGAAGCATGGGACTTCATTTCCAAGGTAATTTTTCCGAATATGGTAGTAAACAAGGGAGAGCAGATATCATGAGATACCTCCTAAATCGTGTCGGACATTCTTCTGCCTTAATGTAGCATGGCCTCAACAAGTCATTGGAAGTCCTCTGTAGAATTATTGATCAATACTGGCTCTGTAGCCTTCCATAATTGTGAAAATGTTGCCAGTGCAGAATTCTGTGCCCCAACTGAAGCCCACGAATGGCTGCAGATCGTCTCAGAGTAGCCGAACATTACCATTTACAGGAAATGATCGATTCAGTTGGACCAGAGGACCCAGTACATTCCACATAAAATCAACTGCACCACTACGGAGCCACCACTAGTTTTTATAGTGGCTTGTTGACAACATGGGTCAAAAATGGTTCAAACGGCTCTGAGCACTATGGGACTTAACTTCTGAGGTCATCAGTCCCCTAGAACTACTTAAACCTAACTAACCTAAGGACGTCACACACATCCATGCCCGAGGCAGGATTGGAACCTGCGATCGCAGCAATCGCGCGGTTCCAGACTGTAGCGCCTAGAACCGCTCGGCCGCCACGGCTGGCAACTTGGGTCCAGAGGTTCGTGGGGGTCTGCTCCAAACTCGAACCCTGGCATCAACTCTTACAACCTAAAATCGTCTCTCATCTGACCAGGCCGCGAACCCAGGATAGGCGCTGTAGGCGATGTTGTGCTTTCAGTCAACGATCTCGCGTCGAGTGTCTGCTGCCATAATCCATTAACGCCAAATTTCGCCACATTGTCCTAACTAAGACCTGCGTCGTGCGACCCACATTGATTTTTGCGGTTATTTTACGCAGTGTTACTTGTCTGTTAGGACTGACAACTCTGCGCAAGCCACGCTGCTCTCCGCCGTTATGTAAACGCCGACGGTCACTGCGTAGTCCGTGGTGTCCGATGATGCCTGAAATGCGGTATTCTGGGCGCACTCTTGACTCTGTGGATCTCTGAATATTGAATTCTCTAACGATATCCGAAATGGAATGTCTCATGTGTCTAGCTCCAACTACCGTTCCACTTTCAGTTAATTCCCGGCGTGCGCCATAATCACGACGAAAGCGTTTCCACGTGAATCACTTGATCACAAATGACAGCTCCGCCAATGCACCGCCTTTTTATGCTCTGTGTATGCGGTTCTCCTTTTTGTACGTATAACACATTAACCGCACTTAAAGGAATTACGTCTGTTGTAGCGAACGGATTAAATCTATTCAATACTCCTGTTGTTCTTCTTGAAACGTTCATAACGACACTATTTTTGCAACCATTACTAATTTCTAACTATCTGTATTTGGCGGTACTATGGACAACTATGACCTGGCGTAGCTGTGGCTCTTGCTTTACTCTGGAATTACGTATAATACCTATGTTTTCTTGGTGAGAATTAGCAATTTCCATATAGTTTAAAGGTGAACAATAAAAACTAAAGAGTGACAGAACATAGTTTGCAATCATTTCTTACTGTTAATTGTCTGGATGGTTTCTTGATACGCCAGTCAACTTTTATGTATTCTTATTGCCTCTGCAGGTGAATTGTAGGACACTGTCAAACACGACACAGCAATATATGAAGATGGTATCTGTTCTTTCGGACATGTCCATCTTCATATAGATACCATCTTCATATAGATAAGGCTTACATGTCAGTGACCTTCTTCAGAACGAATGCAGTCATATCGCTCAAACTCTTACAGGAATCGGTAGATTGACAGCCGCGAGTAATGGGCATAGTGGGCAGGGGCATAACAAGTGTAGTGTGTGGTCTGTAAGCTGGAAATGTGGGTCTCACGGGGAGCGTGCCAGAGATAAGTCCCTGCAGTCTCAGTATCCTCTGTGTCCACGATGGCTCAGTCGACCGGCACGGTTGCTCACCGTGTTCGGTCAGAGGGTTAGCTGCCCTCCGTAATAAAAAAAACTGACTGAACGGATCAGTGAACAACTTCCACGGGTGTCATCGCACGTCCGCCCCGAACACATTCAACGAACAGTATAGAACAAAATGGCATAAAAAAAGTCGGATAGAGCGTCTCCCATTGAAGCAGGAGATCCTGCGTTCAAGTTCCGGTAGGGACACACATTTCAGCGCCTGTAAGCAGCTAATGGTCTGGACTTCATTTTAATTTCATTCTACATAGCGATTGTTCTGTAAGCACTATTAATGCCGAAACCCTAGGTTTTAATTTCACTGAATGCTGATTTCATTTTGCTATATAGTGAACCAGTCCATCCGTCGACCATATCTTTTTGATTTCTTCACATGCTTCCATTCATCATTTGCCTTTGCCTTCCTTGCATCCCCTACTTATTTCATTCCTTTGTGACCCACATTGTAGTTTTTGTGTTTTTACTTAACATTCTTTTGCTGAACGTAATTAGGATCTCTCTGTAATCTCCCTATATCTCGCATCAGCGAGGCAAACATCCTAGTTTCTGAAAATTGACTCTGTTCTCTAGCCTCACTTGCAGTTCGTTCCTTGTTACTAATGTTTTTGTAATTTCGCCCAACTTCCCGTCAACTGATCTGAATCAAGAATCTAATTTTCTGTGAAGCACTACTATCTATTGCTTAATCTCGTTTCTGTCTTCCTGCGCTTCTTTCCTCTCTGTTTCGGCCTGTTTCCTACATGCTCCAGTTTCCCCATACCTTTCCTACACTTCTTCCCTGTCTATTTTTACTTTCCTGTCTCTCTCCTCTTCCATTTTCCTGTCTACTTCAGATTGTTTCCTGTCTGCTTCGGCCTGTTCTAGCATCTGTTTGACGCAGAATATAATGTCCCCCATAATTCCGAATTTCGATTTGCTCTGCGCCACGGTCAACTACGTTTCGGAAGCTACACTAATTTCACTGTCATCATTGGTGGGTGTGGTCCATGGAGTTCCAGGAAATACAGCTGCTACTGACATCTGCTTCTAAGAAAACTCTGAAACGACTTCCTACCATGGCATTGAATCCCGCTGGCTAAAAACTTGCCTCTCTAGGCCAAGCGCGATTTGCTCTAACATGTTTCAACAATGAAATCAGAGATCTACTTCACAGTCAACTATCGCTGGCCAAAATTTAAGGTACATAAAACATCCTAAGCACAAAAAAATTAACATTTAGGGGGCAAATGTCCTCTTTCAATTCAAATTTAATTAAATCCCCCAAAATACACAAAGGGAAAAAATTACAAGTAACACACACTCTGCAAGCGAAACTCAACCTGCAGATTAATGTGGAAGCAAATACAAAATTGGAAAAAGGGTCACTACAGCTTTATGTACCCCAAGATGTGTCTCACTGTGCCTTCTAACTGCAAAATATCAGAAGACACGTAATGTTATGTACTGGATAAGGGTTACCATGAAAGCCATGGGGGGGGGGGGGGGAACTTTTTATTTTCAAACAACAGCTGGTAGCGTATGGTCACTGTGCATGACAAAAACAAAAAATAGTCGGTTCAAATGGCTCTGAGCACTATGGGACTTAACATCTACGGTCATCAGTCCCCTAGAACTTAGAACTACTTAAACCTAACTAACCTAAGGACATCACACAACACCCAGTCATCACGAGGCAGAGAAAATCCTTGACCCCGCCGGGAATCGAACCCGGGAACCCGGGCGTGGGAAGCGAGAACGCTACCGCACGAGCACTATTTTTTTTATCTCCTGCTAAAATGACAAACGCTCTATCGATCTTCAATTTTTTGGGGGGGGGGGGCGGGGGGTATGGTCAGGGCGTGGTACACGCCGCACTAGCAGTGGGGTCTCTTCACGGCACTGCCAGTGCGTCGAGGCCCAAACCCCTCCCACCCCTTTTTCATGTTCCCTGTTGGGTCATAGCACTAAGTGTGCAGAAATCTAAACATAATATTCCCATTCTCCGATGTAAGAAAGACAAAGAAACCTCTTCTCTAAGTAGAAAACTGAACACTGATAAAAACTTAACAATTCTTCTTGAATCACACAAATACTTTGGAAGTCAAACACGAGTAATTCTGAACAAAATGTTTTGGAAAAAAAAAGAAAAAAACTTTTCGTGTAACATAGAAGTTCCGGAAGCAAGGTAATAGTAAATAAGAAGAAGAAACCAAGTGACTTTTAATTTTCTTCTGTTCGTTCTCGTTCAAGGTGTTGTAGTGGTTCCGCATATTTAACCAACACCCATTCTTTCAAAAATGATCTTCAGCATGTTGCCGTAGTGCTTCTTGTGGTTGCGATACGTTCTGATTTTTGCATATTCACACTTCATGTAAACGCGGAATTCTATCTCGTTGTCCGACCCAAGTTTGTGGATGACATAACTAACACATTTTCCCAGTAACCAGCTAATGGCGTTGGTTTTTAATTTCGGAAAGTATGTCATGTCTGGTCACAGGAGGAGCGATTGCGTTATATATGCCGTAGAGGATCTGGTGAGAAAAGCGATTTGTTCCCTGATCCAATTCCAGTTATGCACATTGCCACCACAGGTGAATCTGTGGATGAGTGTATCCACCAGATTGCATTTTCCACAAAGGTGTGTCTGGTTTAAACCGATCGCATATAGTCTCTCGTTGGTGCTGATGACATTGTTAACTGTTTTGTACCATGCGGAAATAGCGTCTGTAGATAGCCCGGCATAGTTGATGTTCCGCCATACAGCTTTCCAGTCACAATATGGGAATTTCGTTTCAATTTTGTTTCTGCCCTCATTTAACTTCAAGTATAACGTAGCGCGCTGTGATACGTGTGTTGCTTCTGATTTCGTCACTAAGATAACTTGCTTCGAGGAAAAAGTTCCTCACATACTGCAGACGGGCATTAATCCTTCGCACATCATTCGGTGCTTCCAGGCAATGGGGTGTCACAGCCTCAAAGAGCTCTGCGGTTATACATTGTGGAAGTTCTCTGAGTATATGGAAAGTCCGTTTGAGGAACAGAGCAGACGCTTTATTGCAAATATCCACCAAATCGAGGCCCCGTTTCTGACATCCAGTATAACGGTAGTCGCACCAACCCTGAATATGTCTCCTCGCCATAAATAATTGGTAACAGTGGACATGATCCCTTTCGCTACTAGTTTGGGGATTGGGAATACCTGCGCAGTGAAATACGCTTTAGACAAAATGCAGGAGTTGATGAATCTGACTTTTTGCACCTGGTTCATAGTTCGATGGATGTTCTCCATTACAGCACCATCCAGTTAAAAGCAGCGATCCTCATCGGACATGCCATTAAGGTTGTTCCCAAAGTTTTATGTTTGTTGTCTTGTTTTGCCCATGCCAATCGGAGGTGATCTAGGCCCTGCAGATTCAATATTTTACTTTTGTTTTCATTTATTGTCGCTCCCGACGCTAGAAAGTACTTTTCGATTTCTCTTTCCAGTGTAACTGTCTCCTCCTTATTCCTTATGACAACACCCAAGTCATCAGCATAAGTACGTATGACAGTTTTCTCTCCACTCAATGTTATGCCTGTTAATCTTGCGTGGACAGTGCGGAGGAGGGGCTCTAAAGATACGGAAAATAAAAACATAGATAAGGGATTGCCCTGTGGAACCCCTCGCCTTATCTGTATGGGTTCAGATGTTTGGCCATTGACTGCTATTTTCGCATTTATACATGTTGCAATATTTCTTAGCATGTTGTCAATCTGGGGGTGGAAAGCCATTCTTGACAGCGCCGCAAAGAGGTATCTATGACTAACGCGGTCAAAAGCTTTGTTGAAATCTATAAAGATTAAAGCACATTTTATACTTGTCACTGAGGTAATTGCAATGACGTCTCTGTATGCAGATAGACTTTCGAATATCGTTCTGGTCGGAGAACAAGATTGATGATGACTCAATATTTTGTTGGAAAAGGCAGAGAGTCTTTTGTTGATAATACGCGAAAATTATTTTGTAATCAGAATTTAGTAGCGAAAGAGGCCGAAAATTGTTTAAGTTGGTTTGGCCTTTATATTTTACTTTCCTTAAACTCTACAGGGACCGTTTTTCCGTTCAGGACCTCATTTACCATGGAAGTGATCTTGTCCCCAATTGTAGACCAGTAGCGGGCATAAAACTCCACAGGGAGGCCATCAAGTCCCGGAGATTTTTTGAGAGGTGAGTTACGCACTGCCTCATGCACTTCATCTTTAGTAATAGGTGACAGGATGTCAGCGTTGTCTGTTCCCGACAATTGTGGACCTAAAATAGTGAGTAAGTCCTCGAGAGCTGCATCTTCCACTGTGGTAGGGCATATAAGGTTTCATAGTACCTGTGGACTTCGTCCAGTATTTCTTTCTGGCATGTGAGCCTCGTACCAGTATGCGTTTGGACTTCATCAATAAAAGTTTGACGTCTGTTTTTAGCACGCCGCACCAAGTGATACAGAGAAGCTGTTTCATCTGCTACGACTGATGTGGCTTTCGATTTAATTTTTAGTCCCTCCATCTGTTGCCGTTTAATGCTTAATAACTTGGCTTTTATTTTTTTGATATCATTCAGACGAATTACGTCATCATGCGCCTGTTGATATAAGTCTCTTAAAACTTTATAATAAAACTCCATTGTATTCCTCAACTCCCTGTGCCTCGCTGCACTAAACTGCATTCCCGGCGGGGTCAGGGATTTTCTCTGCCTCGTGATGGCTGGATGTTGTGTGCTGTCCTTAGGTTAGTTAGGTTTAAGTAGTTCTAAGTTCTAGGGGACTTATGACCACAGCAGTTGAGTCCCATAGTGCTCAGAGCCATTTGAACCATTTGAACTAAACTGCATGACAACTTTCCGCAGCCTTGGTTTAGCCCTCCTAGTCTACCAGTCAATGACTGTTGGGTGCTTGTCTACTGTGCGGAGGCACATAGTCCACGCTACTCTTATTTCCTGTTCCAGTTCTTCGTCAGTTAAAACAGAGATATTTAAATTCCATTGGCCTCTGAATTGACGGGTTGGCTGTACACTTAAATTAAAGCAAGTTAAAAGTGTACTGTGATCGCTAAAATACACGGGAATAGTTTCAACGTTTAATAAATAATTTTGCAAATTTGGTGACACGTAAATTCTATCTAGTCTGCTGCGGGAATGGCCGGTTATACTTGAACCCGACTGACGTCGGGTGCTGAAGTTCCCACACATCCTTAAGGTGTAGATCACTTACAAACTTTTTTAACTGTGGCGAGTAGTTGAAATTGGGTTGTTGATCTTTCTGGTTTAAAACACAGTTAAAATCTCCACCTAGTATAAGAGAACACGGATTTTTCCTCAATAAATAAATCAGTTCATCTTGAAAAAACTTCCCACGATCCAATTTGTGGGAATTTCCTGATGGGGCGTAAAATTTTTCTGCCTATGGCTCTTCCTGATTCTAGTCGTTCGATTTCAGTCACCGGAATGGCTTCCCTTATAAGAATGGCTGTACCGATATTGGCTTCCGTGGAAACATTAACAATTTCAAAAAAGCCTGGGAACCGAAATTCCGTTATCGCAACTTCTTGTAGCAACGCGATATCTGTCCCAGACTAGTACAAGAATTCTTTTAGTGCTGCCAATTTCAAGGGTGACTGTATTTTATTAATGTTAATAGTAGTAATACTATAAGCTTGCATCACAGACATACCAGAAGGAGCTATTTGGGATGAGGATCGGTATGATTATAGCAGCAACGTGCTTCTCTACAAGTCACGATCTTTACAAGCTGTGTGCCCATTACATGTACTAGCTTTCTAGAAAAATTTTCACTGCTTTTAAACAAAGAGCTTGAGAAGAAAAGTATCCTGAAACCCTGACAATGCATTGCTATAAGTCACTGTGGCCCTTCTCTTTCTCCAGAGTTGGCCCTGATGACTTCATATTTAATATTCTTTTTCTTGATGTCTTTCTTCTCTAGTGTGGCTTTCGCTTGATGACGCGTGACAGCAAGACCAGGTTTCGGTCGCAGCCGGCGGTGGTGGCCGTCTGGCGCAAAGGCCGAGGCTTGCGAGTCGTCAATATTTGGTTCCGGCGTGGTGTCTGTTGTGTGGTCTTGCTGGCGAGGCGGTGATGCTTGTTTATTTGCTCCTTCGGTGCGGCGTTGCGCTTCGGAGTCAGCAGGTTGTTTACTTGGTACTTCCTCGTACTGTTCGCACTGTATGGGCTGTGCACTTGATGCGGTTATTGCAACTGTGACCTCAGGCTCAGGGTCACATTTCCGTGAAAGGTCACTACCAGCTGCGTTACTATCTGTTCGTGGCGGTATAAGACCTTGTGCGGAAGTGGGAGCCACATCGACCTGCATTTCATCTCCTTTTTCCACTTCCAACAGATCTTCAGGACTGGGCTTCGGCTTCCTGGCAACGGGTGTTTCACAGGAAGAGTCCTCATCAACATTTTTTTCAGTGTCCTCTAGAGGACGCTTTTTATTGGGAATCTCGCTGTCACGGGACGGAATTTCAGCAGTTAATGCAGGTTTTAAAGGCGGAAAGTCATTAACATTAAGTGCAACATTTTCAGAGGTAATAACAGGATCCACGACAGCCGCCGGCTCTGTTGTATTACTGGGTGGCAACAAATCGTTGAGTGTTAATTTCCGGCGTTGCGTAAGGTTATTTGTTAGCACAAAAACTCGGCGAGGGCAGTCCTGACTGAGGTCACCAGACTCGTTACATACATGACATGTAGGGGTTTGCCCTGAGTACATAACATGCGCAATGTGCCCGTCAACAAAGATGTGGGAGGGAATGTTGGCCTTCACTTCCATCTCCACGGAGCGAATGCCGTTAAAGCACTGCAGCTTGAAATGCGAAGCCCACCTTTCGTTGACTATTTGCCTGACAACCCCATACTTTGAAAGGACATCCTTAATTTTCGAGTTGTCTACTTCTATGGGAATATTCAAAACCCTAACATTCCTAATTACAGACTCGGAATTCCGGAGTTTTACAGTACTTTTAGTACCATCACGGTGTATAAATTCCGTTTCATAATCAAATTTTGCCAGAAAGCGGTCTACACTCACGGAATCGTTAAACTTTACCAAAATGCAGTATTCATGAGAGTCTAGCTGCATGGTATGAACAGATTCAGAATGAAGGCCAATTACCTCGGTAATCCAGTCGTGTATTTCAAGTGCAGAGGGCTGTACTCGACGGGTGTACTTGTCGAAGGTGAAAATCACGGTGTTTTTTCTCACGGAGTTTGCCGTGGTGTTCTGCAGCGAAGAAATCTCGGACAACGCCGAAATCCCAACGGCACTACGTAGAAAGACGACACGAACGAAGACCAAATGCTCAATTGCTAACGCTTAATCCACGTGCAAAACGCCAGTAAACGATCACGAAACACGAAAACATTGGCGTAAACACTGAGCGTCCACGGAGCAAACTTGAGGAGCGTGCGACCGCTGCGACAGCTAAAGCCAGACTGCCACGAGCTGCGGACACAACAGAAACACTGTCACAGTGAGAACCACAACTTGGGTATATAACGTATTACATTTATTAATTCTGGGTTGCCTAACTAAAGATCAGGTGTAGGACAGTTTAGGAATCAGAAAATTAAAACAATTTTCAGTGTCACCGATTTTTATTTGTAGCCTTATGATGCACTTTAAGTCAATGAGACAAAAGAGAACAAAAATTATAATCGAATAGACAACACAAACTGCGTGAGAGAACAAATAAGTAGTGTGGTGTCCAGAATATTGAAATACAGCCACATTTCTCCTAGAGCCAGCTAGGGTGTGCCAATCAGCACCAGTCGGCGGCTGGCACACGAACAGACGGGAATCATCGTTCTCTGCCCTCGTCTACCAATTTTGCAAAATTATTCCACACTGGGAGTCAAGTCCTTGCTGTTGCATACGTCACAAACCAGAATGTCGCATATTTTACGAAAAAACATGGAAAGCAGCAGAAACTTCTTACTCGTAGTGCACAAAACGCCGCTTAACGAAACGGAGACTGGCACGCAGCAGTGTTCCACCAATTAATACGGTGTCTTCGCACCAAGCATGGTTGCGAGGATAGCTCACTAGATTGCATGCAGAAGTTTGGATCTAGAAACACGTTCAGTAATATAACATTTAAAATTTGCTCTAATATATTATATATTTTCCGAAGATGATGTATGTCTCGAAGACCATTTGGTGGTCGTGTGCAAGGTAGTATTGAAAGGTTGGAAGGTAAGAGAAATGAAACAGAGAAGGTGGGACTAAATAGTACTAAAGATGTGCATATACTTCTATTCCTAATTTAATTTCCACTGTTACAAACTGTCTGACTAGTAAACTGCACTTTCTAGAACGCGTTAACTTAGATAACGTAATAACCAGACGGGCCGTTCTTCCTCCGGAACAGGTAACCACATGAACAGTTTCGCCGTCGCACAACAGACGTGAAGGGACGCAATGTTGCCCCTTGCCATACAACTGAGATTCTAATTTACTTACTTTTAACCTGTTAACGTCAGAACACATTCTTTCATTTAAAAATTATATATTTAATAAAAAAATACACGCGTGTGTGTGTGTGTTTATATAGAGTGAATCACCTAAAACTTGCACCGCAAATATTGCGGGAATAGAAAGTCATATTGATGTGCCGTTTTCACGGAATGGTCAGCGGCTTGTATTATTAGCCAGTCAACAGATTTTAATACGTTTAGAATTTTTGTGTAAATATACACTTTTTTAAATAGAATAATGTTTATTGACATTAACAGATGAAACGTTGGGTACATTAGAATGTCAGTAGTGTTTGTTGCAGGAATATAGTGCGAGTTGTTAACGAGATGCAGTATTTTGAATGTTCTCACACAGACACTTGTACAATACCTGTGGTAGTACTCACTAAAGAATAACATAGGTGCGCACACTAGTTACGCGGATTCCGGCAGTAATAGATGGCTGACCATCATATGTTGTATACAGCAATACACGCTTCCAGTCTGGTATGGGACGACAGCTGCACACTTGCTAGCATTTCAGCGGAGATATCCGAGCAGGCGGCAGTAATACGCCGTTGGATATTATCAGGTGTGGTTGGTGTGTCATTACAGACAGAGTTCTTCAGATTTCCTGTCCCCCTTCCCCTTTCCAGAAAAAAATATACAGGCGTCAAATTTGAGGGATGGGCCAGACTAGGTACGGGTCGTCTGCGTCCTATCCAACAACTTGGAGAAATTCTTGCTGTAGTACTTCGTGCACTATGGGCTGGATAGCCATGTTGATAACACAGGCTCCTCCTAGTCTGCAGAAGGATATCTTCTAGCATACGTGGAAGATGGAGGCTGCGATACTTGTGCACGTTCAGTGTTCCGTCTGTGAAAAACGTGCCTGTGAGCTGATAGTTCACTATCCCACACCACAAATTTACACTCCATGGGGGCCGACGTTCCACCTCGCCTACAGCTGTTTGCGTTTCGCAGTCGACATGTGTAAAAAAACGCTGCCACACGTCAGGGATTTCCTTCAGTTGAACATATTCTGGTAGTGTCTTAGTAAAACTTCATGCATGGTCCAACATTATTATCACACACCTCATCGTTCATGGACTACTTATTGTGCAACTCTATATTTGTGTGGATACTGTGTGAGAAATGTGTTACGAATAAAGTTAGTACCAAAGAAGTAATAAATTTAAACATGAAAAATGCGACAGTGTTTCGTGAATCTCATGGTTATGACATCATATTGTCTGAACAATGATAGATATGTAATTCTTACTCCCACAGTGACTGTAGCCTGACAGTAAGGGATGTGTGTACCGAGTTTGGTCGATATTGGCCCATTGTTTTAGGTGTAGGTTGGAACTCACACACATACTCAAATACACTTACACTCACGTACATACATTCATCCGATTTTATAACATGTGTGAATATCAAATAATGTGCACTCATGTATTGGTAAATAATAATCATCGCGCCTAACTGCTGCGTAAGTAGTGGCAATGCCACATGGAGTCGTTTATACACTCCTGGAAATGGAAAAAAGAACACATTGACACCGGTGTGTCAGACCCACCATACTTGCTCCGGACACTGCGAGAGGGCTGTACAAGCAATGATCACACGCACAGCACAGCGGACACACCAGGAACCGCGGTGTTGGCCGTCGAATGGCGCTAGCTGCGCAGCATTTGTGCACCGCCGCCGTCAGTGTCAGCCAGTTTGCCGTGGCATACGGAGCTCCATCGCAGTCTTTAACACTGGTAGCATGCCGCGACAGCGTGGACGTGAACCGTATGTGCAGTTGACGGACTTTGAGCGAGGGCGTATAGTGGGCATGCGGGAGGCCGGGTGGACGTACCGCCGAATTGCTCAACACGTGGGGCGTGAGGTCTCCACAGTACATCGATGTTGTCGCCAGTGGTCGGCGGAAGGTGCACGTGCCCGTCGACCTGGGACCGGACCGCAGCGACGCACGGATGCACGCCAAGACCGTAGGATCCTACGCAGTGCCGTAGGGGACCGCACCGCCACTTCCCAGCAAATTAGGGACACTGTTGCTCCTGGGGTATCGGCGAGGACCGTTCGCAACCGTCTCCATGAAGCTGGGCTACGGTCCCGCACACCGTTAGGCCGTCTTCCGCTCACGCCCCAACATCGTGCAGCCCGCCTCCAGTGGTGTCGCGACAGGCGTGAATGGAGGGACGAATGGAGACGTGTCGTCTTCAGCGATGAGAGTCGCTTCTGCCTTGGTGCCAATGATGGTCGTATGCGTGTTTGGCGCCGTGCAGGTGAGCGCCACAATCAGGACTGCATACGACCGAGGCACACAGGGCCAACACCCGGCATCATGGTGTGGGGAGCGATCTCCTACACTGGCCGTACACCACTGGTGATCGTCGAGGGGACACTGAATAGTGCACGGTACATCCAAACCGTCATCGAACCCATCGTTCTACCATTCCTAGACCGGCAAGGGAACTTGCTGTTCCAACAGGACAATGCACGTCCGCATGTATCCGGTGCCACCCAACGTGCTCTAGAAGGTGTAAGTCAACTACCCTGGCCAGCAAGATCTCCGGATCTGTCCCCCATTGAGCATGTTTGGGACTGGATGAAGCGTCGTCTCACGCGGTCTGCACGTCCAGCACGAACGCTGGTCCAACTGAGGCGCCAGGTGGAAATGGCATGGCAAGCCGTTCCACAGGACTACATCCAGCATCTCTACGATCGTCTCCATGGGAGAATAGCAGCCTGCATTGCTGCGAAAGGTGGATATACACTGTACTAGTGCCGACATTGTGCATGCTCTGTTGCCTGTGTCTATGTGCCTGTGGTTCTGTCAGTGTGATCATGTGATGTATCTGACCCCAGGAATGTGTCAATAAAGTTTCCCCTTCCTGGGACAATGAATTCACGGTGTTCTTATTTCAATTTCCAGGAGTGTACTTGCGAATTCGCTCTCCTCATTAAACTGATATAGAGCATTCGTGCCCAACGACAGATTTGTGCTACAAACGCTTAGTTAAATGGGTGACAGCAAACGCTGGCGAGTCCAGTCTCCAATAGTACCGATACAGCCATCGTATGACCCAATGACGGGTTTAAAGTAGGTATACAGACCTCATTTCTGATTCCTACGGTAGAGGCTAAACAGTGATTTATTTTCAAAGAATATTGTTAAGAATTTATTTTACTTACTAGCGATTCATCAAGAACATTAACACATTTAATCACAGTATGTAAGCATGGAAGTGGTTGCCAGGGAGTATCTGATGAAATCACAACCAAATTCCTTTTAACAAATGGGAATTTTATTCACTTTCATAGTGCCTAAAAGCATTTTTTTAAAAGAAACAGATTTAAAATTATAACCAGAAAGCACCATCTAAATATCAAAGTTACAATTTATTCAGAGGCAGAAAGAAACAAGTTTTGACTGTATGAGCTTTAAGGCAGAGAACCTTGCCGTTCCCTTTTGACACGGCCGTAGTTACGACCGCTTACAACAGCCTCTGGAAGACTACACTGTCTGAGGTGTGGGGTTGATCTAGCGCAACGGATTAATCTGAGATGTACCCTGTACCCTGTGGCTCCAGCAAGAAGCAATTTACACCCCCACACTAATACAGAAGTCAGACAGACGCTCCTAACGTTCTAAAGAGAAATGCCTGAAAAACCTTCAGCAATAAATATCTTCTGGAGCCGTCCGCTGTAAGGAAATGACACAAAAATTCACAAAATTTCTTACGTAACTAGTGGGATACTTGGGTACTGGAGTAGTGCTAGTTAGAGTAAGAAAAACATGAAACTAACGAAAGTTATTATATATTTTGCAAAAATTCTGAAAATTCACACTGACACTTTTAGTTATGAATTGAACAAGTTATATCCTGGTTCTTTTCGTAATGTGAAGTTATCTTTCAAGGATAGGATTCGCTAATGAAATTTTTTCACAAAGTTTAAGATGGTAGTTAACTTGGCAGAATGGCTGAGAGGCACACCTACTCAACTTGAACAACTATCCTTTAGAATTTTGCTAGGTACGGTCGAGGCTGCCGCGTGTCAAATGCCGTGAAGTGTTTTGTTGTGGAGGAAATATGGGGCTCGCAATAGTTGTAGCGCACAATACCGTAAGCCGCGATGACTGCCGTCTGCGCCGCTCGTTGCTGACAAATAAGATAACTCTCGTTCTATCTGGATTGACCTTCGCCAATCAAACTCTCCCTATGCCTTGATGAAGTCAAGGATTCCTACTCGCCCCTGGTCTAATTATTGCGCCGCTCGTTGCTGACAAATAAGATAACTCTCGTTCTATCTGGATTGACCTTCGCCAATCAAACTCTCCCTATGCCTTGATGAAGTCAAGGATTCCTACTCGCCCCTGGTCTAATTATTGGCGTGGTACACCGGTCAGATAACCAGTCCACCTCGATGCCACTCAAAATTCGCTCGCAGCCGTTGAACTATAACTCTGTCCGTTCACACCGCACTATTAGTGTGGCGGCCAACACAGTGAACAACGCTTAATCGCAAGGACTCAATATAGAGAAGCACTTCGATTCGCTCTCGACAGAGGTGCTCTCTCAGTGAAGTACTGAGGAGAGACTTGTTCCACGCACGTTCTCGTTACGTGTTCTCGCTCCAAGAGCGACAACGGAACGGCGCCTCTCCACCCCAGACGTGAAGGGGTGTATCTTTCGGTCTCTTCATTATTCCTTCAGCTCAAGGCGTCAGAAATATCGTCTGCCAATCAGCGTTGCTCTTCTAAAACGGGAGAATGACGTTTCGTTTAAGGCGATCAATCTGGAAACTTGTAGCTTTGGCGTTTGGCGTTTGCTGTCTCCCTGTGAAAAATCTCTGAAACTGCGTGCTATGTGTAACGAACGCATAGGCTGGCCGCTCCCACACAATGTAGCGGAATTTGCTTTTAAGCCAAACACGGGGTTGTTCCCCCCTTTCCAGTCGGGCCCACGCTGTCCGCAACAGGCGGTCACTGGCCAACATGGGCTGGCTCGCCCTCTGAAGGGTCTGGCGTCCCGTTGTGCGGCCTCTCTCCCGAACTAAAAGCCTCTGTGACCGTCGTGACTGGAATGTATGTGTGCACGCGAGCCTCGAGTATTTCAACCACAGCGTGCTCACTTGTCAATTGCATATCGTTTAAATGAATTCATACAACATTGCCTTTATCTTATCGAGTTTGGGTTCGAATGAAGCGTCTTGATGTGCGGAACATGATTATGAGGTCGGAATATGTAAGCAATGAAGGTCAGGATACCACGACGTCTTACAACTGGTGCAAATCTGCAACACACCAGATAACATTAAACTAAGAGTTTTAACAATTTACACAAACACACAAACTATGCACCCCCCGTAGCAGGGATGGAAATGGTACAAAACGCTAATAACTAAAATATCAACCTTGTCACCGAAGGTGCAATTTGATTTTAACTTCTAAGAAAAGTCTTATGGTGAAAGGATGGCAACTTTATATATTAAAATGATCATTTAAATAAAATGTAATCTTTTATAAAATTATACAAGGTTGGCCAAACAATAGCTAAGATGCTCTACAGTACACAGATACCGCCTCTCGAGATCATAGGCAACAATATCAAAGTTTCCAAAGATCAAAACATCTTTCAGGTATCAGGCCGTTACACACCAAGCAATAAATTGGTCAACACACCAAATCCAACAAACATGACAAAGGCAGCTACTAACGTACGGTAGATTGATTACCGAACAACCAGAACCGCAGGTTACTCTAACCCGCCCCTACTCCACAAGGGAAAAACGGACCACCCAATTTATAAACAACCTCCTGCGGGTAGGCAAACGGAGAAGAATGGTGGGACGACCCCAAAGCAAAACGGCTGGTGACCTCACCAAGAAAATAAGTAGAATTTAACAAGAGTAAATCAAACAACATATCACCAATCACTTAACTTCTAATAAACTGCGATTTCTCGAGAAGACCTGGCGCAGCACAACCAAATCGCTCTCCCGAACCGTCCGCTGCCAGCCGCTTCAACGGACGCAGGATGGCGTGCCGATCTCCCGTCTCACGGCGTCGCAGTTCACACTGGCCAGACTGATGTCGTTGTTTGACTCCTGTTGTTCTCGTGTCTACCGCGAAGTCACTACCCCTCGCTACACGCCGCGGGCCACTGGACTCACGTGGCGACCTCACATGCGCCGACGCTCAAGACGGACAAGTCATCTTGTGTGTCAGTGCGCGACCGACCAACCGATCGATCCAACTGCCAATCACCATTGCCTGAGCAAACTCGAGCAGACTGGCGGCCTAACGTGCAGACTCCGATGCAGGAACTAAGCCCCAACCTGGCGACTACTCGCTGATTTCCCTTACTGGCGGGGTGGAAAGACTCTCATTTTGCCGGCTTTAAAGGTTGATCCGAACGACAGACAGACACTAACTGCCTAACAAATGCGGGCGAGAGACAGACTAGCAAGCTGGGGACGAGAGACTGACCCAGACTGACTGACGGCGAGCTCATAGCGCCCCTTAAATGCACGTGAACAGGCAACCTTTACCCTTTCCCACCAGAGGGAGACACCAAAGGTGCGATTGCCACAGTGTCGCCACCGCCAGAAACGGAGGGCGACTGCTTCACACTACGCACTGCGGCGTGGTCTTCAAAACAGCAATTTCTACCACGGCTCAGAGGCATTTCAACGGCATTGCTAAACTCAGCTGTTGAAGCTCCGAAGCGAAATGAAGGATCGAAAATATGGCAATAACAAAGATTTTGTGGAAGCTTACTTACTCTCTCTTCTCTTGAACCTCTTTGCTAGAAGTGTCTTCTTACATCCTGTACAATCAAATACCTGAAAACACTACTGTATTAAGTAGCCAGGCAAAATACGCTACTGAGCACTGATAGGAAGAATTCCTGTGAGGATAATACATAATCTTACACCTCAATGGTACTCTTTCCTCTGTTCACACAGAAACATTTCCCAAACAATATTTGACAACACTAAATCACTGATTTTTGAGGTGTGTTGACATAATAGAGGCATGTTTTGTTAATTTGCGTGGATCATACACATGACGAAATAAAGGTCAGATATTGAAACACGTAAAAAGAAAACATGAGAAAAAATAAAGGAGTTGTGGCTCGAGAGTAGATTAGGGACAGATTTTTTGTGGTGTAACTGATGTCAGATAGCGGCACCTCAACAGTAAAATAGGTGCTCAGCAGAATGACAAAAGAAGGAACAGTATCAAGAAGTTACAGAAATGTCGTCTATAGAGAATGAATGTACATTCGCATTTATTGTTTTTTTTTCAGCACTATCCACGAAATTTTTCTTAAAGCCGAGAATATATAAACAATCGGATGAAAGTCTTGTCGGTAATTGTTCGTGTCACGTATTTTCTTGGAGACGAACAGCATTCAAAGGTTAAGTGATGACAACAACAAAAAGCAGTTCAAAATTCCTTCATGTGCTTTAAAGAAAGAAGACGTTAGGAAATAAAATGGAAACATCAAGTGTCATTCCTTATTATCTGTTTTCACTACTTCACTTTCAAGAATCTCTGTAATAAATAACTTATATTAGTGCAGTCTTAAAACTAAGCTTCAGAACTTTGTAACACAACAAATATTCACTCTGCAGTGGAGTGTACACTGATTTGAAACTTCTTGGTAGATTAAAACTGTGCTCCGGACCAGAACTCTAACCGGAGACCTTTTTCCCTTGAAGGCAATTGCCCTACAGACAGAGCTATCCAAGCATGAATCTAAGATTGATAGGTGACAGACTGATGCCGGACTGGAGTGTCTCATACGCTAAGCACAAATTATTTTTATATAACCGGTACTATCTGAGTTTATTTCCTACCTTTTAATAAAGATACTTAACTGATTTATCTGACTCAGACAGCGAGATGGAGCTGTCACAACAGTACGAAATCGCTCAACACTTGCCGCCCACGCCACCGATGGGGCAAGGAGCTGCGAGTGACTACCACAAAATGCTGGAAAGAAGCCATGCCCTCGAGGTGATCGCCGTGGCAGCTGGAGAGATCCGATGGCCGGCCTGCGTTTGTAATCGGGCGCTTCGCTTGAAACGTCAGTTCTCGTTGATGTTCAATACGATCCGCATATTTCGCCGACAAAATTGTCATGATAACTACCACCTTGGACACAGACTGTGTCATTCTGTTCTTCTTGTTCTCTGTTAGTCCATCCAGTGAATACGGAAAAAAGAGTGCTAGCAAGTGTAAACCTCATCAGTGTTGACGAGGACGAGATATCGAGTCGATGGTTCGGTCCTGTACCGGGTGGGCCTGCCAGCAGCCGCCACCATCCAAGATTTCCTCGCCAAGATATCCTCGCTGTGGCTCCAGGAAGGCCCCTGGGAGCATCTTTACAGTGACTTTACTTTCCCTTTTTTGCGGCATATGTGGCTCATTATGATCGTTACGTTCTTGAACGTTGAATACACTTCTCTCTACCACTTTCACATGTGCGGGCCTTGTGCCACATCTTTGCTATTGAGGGTCTTCTGTCGGCTACCGTCACGGACGACAGCACGCACATAATCTCCGCACAGTTCGCACTAGGGGTCACACGCATTACTGCTTCGTTCCACACACAAACCAATGGGGAGGCGGAACGGGTGCTGCTGACTTTCAAGGAGAAGATGTTGGCCATGGTGCACTCTGCTTCCAGGGATGAGCCTCTCAAGCTGTTTTTAGCCACCTGCCACGACACATCACTGGGAAGAGCCATGCAGAGATAATACATGGGAGCTGAAGACTTCCGTACACTGCTTTCTCCACCAGGACCTCGCAACCTCTCCTGCCTCGGGCGCAACGCCGGTTCCAGATCAGCACTCCATTGGGCGCCGTCTTTCTGTCGCTATCCATCCTGGGTTCCTGCTACAGTCCCTTGCTCTCACAGTCATGTACGAAGTCTCCGCTGTCGGCCATTTTTGTTGGCGCCACGAGAACCAAATACCACACAGATCGCAGCTTTCATCGTCTCCTGCCTCTCGGGCCTCCATCTCAACTTCGTCCCAGTTGGGCTGGGCTCTTAGTGCCTCAGAGGCTCATGGAGCGGATCCCAGCGCCCCGTCGGTCTTTGCTCAAGTTCCAATGGGAATGTCTCATCTGCTGTGGCAGAAACACGGCAATGCCTGTCGCTAACAATCCTGGGATTGTCGACATAGGGATTCAGCCTGTTCCAGACTCGGCCCGGCCAAGGGCTCTCCCACCCACCCCATGCCGGAAGGATGCCACTCCTGACTCAGACAGCGAGGTGGAGCTATAATAAATGTCAAAGATCGATCCGTATATGCCGCCCACAGCACTGGTGGCTCTGCGAGCTGCAAGTGGTCACCACAACAGAAACGCCAGAAAGAAGCCACGAGCTCGAGGCAATCGCTTCGTCACCTGGTGGCCGACCTGGCTGATATAATCTGGCTTTCCGCCGGTAACTGCAGTTTTCGCTGGTCCCCCGTATGATCTGCACATTAAGCCGACCATCTTGTATTGAGAGTTACTGCCTCGGATGCAGACTTGTCTCCTGTACTTCTCGTTCACTTTTAGTCTATCAATTGAGTACAGAATAAAAACAATTACTAAACGTAAACGTCGGTACTTACAGTTGTGATAACGTGAGGTTACCAGATGTCTAAATTAATACTAATTTCTTTACATTGGTAGGGCTTTTGCTTGAATTTCTCTGCAGTTCAGATGAGTGCATGACGAACCAAGCTGGACACCATGGCCAGTGGCCCAATGTTAGAGTGATCCCCTAGGGCCTGTGTAACCAACAGAGATTGGGAGGAAGGAGGTACTGGACACTGGACCTCCCAGTTGTCAAGGGCTAGTGATGACCAGTAGCCTTCCTGCCGGATTTCGCGTAATGGTATATGCTTTGTGCGACATGGGTCCAAATCTACAGTTATAGAAATCCTAACATGGCGTGACAGACAAAAACACCTGGTAACAAGTCGTGATTTTTACGGACAAGGAGATCCTGGCAACCACACAAACTGCAAAGAAACTTCATTTCCTGTTGAGGACCCACTTTCCACGAATGCTATGCAAGCTGCAGTCAGAGATAGATTAACGTTTTGCCTTTTCATGAGACGCAATTGGCCTGCTTTGTGAACAGAAATTCTTTTCTTGCTCGGCTGCCTCCCTTTCGTCACAGTACATGAGGTGGGTGACCCCTGGCCTAAAAAGTTGTAAGAGGCCTCCCCATTGACTAACCTATACAAACTGCAGAGTGGGAGAAGCCAAAACGACAGTTTTTGAGAAGAGCGAATGTGGAGGACACTGCATTGGCTAAGTTACCAGACAGGCTGGAGAGTGTCAGAGAAATTGTTTAACACCAGAACCCCAAAGTGGTGAGTGCACGTTCAGTAGAGTTGCAGCCCTGTGATGTCCGTCGAAAAGAACTGAATCGCCCAGAAGGTGTAAATAGTGCCAAAGGTCGCCAAGAACTTCGTCCTTTTACTCATTGCACTGTGAACTGCCTTTTTCGACAGCGAACTGTGTGGGTATCAGCGTCCCAAGAAAGGGGCGGTTTCATGGACGCCCTTTATGCCACCCTGTAAGGCGTTTTCGTTTCTACTCTGAGCGGCGGTGTGTTTGAAATATTCTCCTCGGCCATTCATAACAAAACCGCGTGATTTCTACACTGGGTGTCGCGGTTCTGATCTCCATCGTACAGGCCTCAAAGTGAGGGGTAATGGGGGCTGTGGCGACCTTCCTGTCTGTGACACATCCACAGTGACACTGGATGGCATTGTGTCGAGGTTACGTGCCAGTGTGGCTTTAAAAAAAATGGGAATGATCGTATGGCATTGCTGGCCGGGACGCCGCATTCGGGGGAGTTCGGCCGCCGTATTGCAAGTCCTTTTTAGGTGGCACCACATCGGCGACTTGCGAGTCGATGAGAGGCACACAACACCCTGTCCCCTGCCGGGAATCGAACCCGGGCCCCCTGCGTGGTAGGCGGTAACGCTACCGCTACGCTACGGAGACGGACGATTGTTGATCCACTTTAGACGTCACGTGAACTTCTCAGCTCTGGCCTTTTTTCGGCATATTTTTTCCTTGGTCTTTGAAGCATCGTCGACGCAAAGAGTGATTTTGCAGGGCGCCATGCTTCTCCATTACAGAGGAAGATGGTGGACACTTTTGAGCCAAATTTCCAACTTATACCTGGACTGGGGTGAACATTACGGGGTTGGAAAGGAGTGCTCCTTTTTATTCGTGCAGTGTCGATACATTGGTGAATCATTTAGGCGTATTATGTGCATCAAGAGCGTGTTGGCCTGCGTCTGGAACGCAGTACAGCAGTGACAAAAATGTTAGAAAATACCAGAAGCTGTTTTTGTCCATCTCTAGTACATATTCCTTCATGTGATTCTAAACTCAGTCACTGCACACGTCGAGCAGAAAACATCATGTGTTCCTAGGTACCCTATCCCCCACGGTACAACATTTTTCCCAGCTGTTGAGAGACATACAGACATGAAGTTGGCTGGTTGATTTGGGGGTGGGTGGGGGGAGGAGTGGAAAGAAACAGTGAGGTCATCGGTCCCATCCTGTTAGGGAAGGATGGGAACGAAGTCGGCCATGCCCTTTCAGAGGAACCATCCCGCCATTTGCCTGAAGCGATTTAGGGAAATGACGGAAAACCGAAATGAGGATGACCGGACGCGAGTTTGAACTGTCTTCCTCTCGAATGCGAGTCCGATGTGCTAAACAGTGCGCCACCTCGCTCGATAGAGATGACGTCCTCCTGTCGTAACATTTTGCACTAAACTTGCAGCTTACGTACGACGATGCCCGTCATCTTAACGACGATATGATAGATGGGTTCTTCCACTATGTGGAACATCTTGCAAGAAGGCCTGATCTATAAATTACGGAACTTGTAAAGGATGCATTTAGTCAATAGACAGCAATCCGTCTGCTGCTAATGAGGGCTCTGTCAGCTCTCCTCAGCCATCCTTCAGACGAATGGAATCTGCTGCTAATGGATTAACTGCAGAGCACATGAGGCGTATCACACACCTGCAACTACGTGTAGCACCTTGGCAACCGCATGCCAAGCTTCCTTTTCTTTTGCTGTTGTACAGTATATTACTTAACTGCACTAATGTCTCTACAAACATGCATCCTTGGAATACGGAACTATTATTACTACAGAAAAAATGTGTAGGACATTCACTGTTGGAAATTCAACGTAGTTTAATTCTGTACTTGGAAACGCCTTTAAATGTAGAAGTACGTAAGTTAATGTGGATAAGGAAGAAAAACAAACCCATGATATTCGGAAACGACATAGTAGTGTTCTGCTTGACACAGTCAGGTCATTTAAATTCTAGCGTTGCAATACGATATGAAATGTATGGAGCATGTGGGAAATGTGGTAGGGAAGGTGAATGGTCAACTTCAATTTATTGGGAGAATTCCAGAAAAGTGTGGTTCATCTCTAAAGGAGACCGGTATAGTACGATAGTGCGACGTATTCTTGAATACCGCTCTATTGCTTGGGATCCGTACCATGTTAAATTAAAAGCAGACGTCGAACTAATTCAGAGGCGGGCTGCTAGATTTGCTACTCGTAGGTTCGAACAACATGCAAGTGTTGCGGGCATGCTTCGGGAACTCAAAGGTGAATCCCTGGAGGGAAGGCGACTGTTGAGAAAATTTGGAGAACCGGCATTTGAAGTTAACAGCAGAACGATTCAACTGCCTCCAATATATATTACACGTAAGGACCACAAAGATAAGATATGAGAAATTAGGACTCATGCGGAGGCGTGTAGATAGTCGTTTTACCTGAGCTCTATTTCCGAGTGAAACAGGAAAGGAAACGAGCAGATGGCGGAGTATCTATTTACCGGGTGACAGTTATTGAACCATATGAAATAAATTCGCCATAACTTCTGAACGGTTTGCGTTAGGACGTTCAAACTGCACGGCTGGCCGCTGTGCTTGATCGGAATTAGTATGCGCATGCGCACGCGCCTTGCCGTTGTCGGCCATTTGCACGTGAAAATGTCACGGTACAGCGTGCCTGAGCGTAAAGCGCTTGTGAACGCCTAATATGCTAGCAATAAGAGTCCAGATGCGACTCAAAGGAAGTTTGCAAGCGAATTCTAGCTGAATTTTTCGGTCCAAGTGCGCTAACAATCAAGAATTTGATTTGCAAGTTTGTGAGAAAAGGTAGTGTACGTGGTGGCAGTGCTGGTAGTGTCGGTCGTCCGAAAAGGGTGAAAACGCCTGAAAACACCGAAAAGACACTTGCTGTGTTTCAAACCAGTCCAAAGAAATCGATCAGACGAGCTGCACAACAGGTAGGAATCAACCGGAAGAAACTGCGACAAATTGTTGTTGAAGACCTGCATTCAAAACCACCAGCCATTAAGCCCCAGGTCCATGGAACAGCGGTTGCGTTTCGACAACACTAGTATCCACAGAATTGACGAACATGACTTTGGTGTGAATAAGGTTCGGTTTAGCGACGAAGCCCACTTTCATTTGACAGGGTTCGTCAACAAGCAAAATTGGCTCATTTGGGGGACTGAGAATCCGCATTTCGCTATCGAGAAATCTCTTCAGACTCAACGGGTGACTGTGTAGTGTGCATGTGATGTACAGTGAAGGAGTAATCGGTGCGATATTCCTTGATTGCATAGTTATTATGGAACGGTAGCCGGCCGCTGTGGCCGAGCGGTTCTAGGGGCTTCAGTCTGGAACCGCGCTGCTTCTGCGGTCGCAGGTTTCAATCCTGCCTCGGGCATGGATGTGTGTGATGTCCTTAGGTTAGTTAGGGCCTAAGACTAGGGGACTGATGACCTCAGATGTTAAGTCCCATAGTGGTCAGAGCCACTTGAACCATTTTGAACCGAACGGTACGTGAAGGTTTTGGAAGATGTTCCGACACCTCAGCGGGTCATTCAGAATTTCGCTATTCGTCAGCGCCACGTCATCGCCAATGATAGCAGTCATTTCGAAAATGTCATAACCCAAATCCGAATATCTGTGGTGTCGTTTACATGTTGAATAATTGCGTTTATTTCATATAGTTCAATAATTGTCACTCTATAAATGTCGATGTAAAACAGTTTCGCGGTTTTCAAGTCATTAAAGGCACACTTAAAAAAATTTAGTTTAAATTTCCTTAGCACGCCTATACTCCAGCAGCGTGGATTTTCAGAGTATTTTTCATGAGACTTACTATTGCCACTGTACAAAAATTTGGGACCACACGTCATTCGACGTCTTTTGGTTTTCGTTGGGTGGGCTGAAACATCCCAGATGACGTAGCTTCAATATGCCCATCTCAGAATCACAACACAAATGTATGTAATTTACAAATGATTGGCAGGCAGAACGATGTTCATAGCTCCTGGTAGAAATTAAGAGCCCTTTGTCTGTCTGCCCACGATGTCATGCCGAACTCTAAATTTGGCGAAAAGCAATATCATTTCACTGCTCATCCAAACATAAGACTGCTATAGCAGACGGAAAACGCTGATTATGGAGTCTTCGCATCTTACCTACTGATGCATAACAAGAAAGTCGTTTATAGTAGACAGCTTTCAAACTCGACTCTGAGGAAGCAACCTCTCAAATGTCGTTTCGAAATATCTGCGTTTTCAAGTTTACTGTCTCCTAGTCCATTATCCGTTCGCTATGATACTTTGCGAACTGAACTGTGATATGTTTCGTACCACGTTTCATGAATATACGCATCTGACAGATGAACTGTTGCACGTAGCAGTGTCACGTAATGTGGCAAGGTGTATAGAAGGGAATAATAAAGCGGTGCCTCTTATTCGATTCTGATCATTTTCATCACCTTTCTTTTGTTTCTTATGACAAACATATAGTATCATGATCTTAAATGTAAGTGTACAGTAACAAATTCACAACTCACCGTTTTCTTTCTCCATTTTGTGCTCTCATATTTCAAGATGACAGAAATAAAAAAGAGCGAAAAGAAGTGAGCAGAACGTTGCTACTAGTAAATAAGTAAATGTAACTCTGAATGGCATCCTTTTTGACCTTATCAACTAGTGACAGCTTGAATGGTAACCCAACGCTTTTATTTCCTTTCTGTCATTGGGTACTGATTAATGTATTTTTAACATCTGGATTATGTGGAGGGTAATTTACGTAATTGTTCGTAAAACGCAATGCACGAAACTGACCGTGCGAGTAATCATTCCTTTTGGGTTTGGTTTTTTGTTTGTTGTTGAGATCTAATTTGCGCTCCCTTATTTCCAAATATTCACCTGTACTTTGGTGCTAAGGCGTTGTGTGAGAACGTGGAGACTACCCGCTTTCAGCAACCGCGAGTGGGCACATCACTGCCTTGGAGATAGGCAGCCCGCCATACGGCTACACCTTACGCGGTTCGCCCCCGGCTTGTGTATAATACGGTACAAGTCGTGTTTCACGGCCCACTGGTTTCATATCGGGAGCGCCCGCTCCATGAATGAAGAACAAATCCCCCCATCTCACCCGCGGCGTCTCTCACATGGTAGACAGCGCCAAGCCACAGAGATTGGTCGTGGTTTATGAGGGGGAAGTGCATTCTTCATATCCCACGTTGATCATTAACTAGGAGTAATTTGTCAGCCTTGTGTATATGCTTGTCTCAGTTCTCGTGCTATAGTTTACTTTATTACACATATCTGAATGTGACCCTTATATATTTATGTCGAGCGAAAATTGGTAGCTATCCGCCGTTACTTACATGATCAACAGCACGCTATACGAGAGAATGCAACGCTCGTTATGCATCACTTAAACAAACGATCAAAATATATACATACAAACTGAGTGATAAAAGGTCTGGCCACCTTATTGCAACGGAACACCGTTGCGGCCCAGCGGTTCTAGGCGCTTCAGTCCGGAACCGCGCTGCTGCTACGGTCGCAGGTTCGAATCCTGCCTCGGTCATGGATGTGTGTGATGCCCTTAGGTTATTTAGGTTTAAGTAGTTCTAAATCTAGGGGACTGATGACCTCAGATGTTAAGTTTCATAGTGCTTGGAGCCATTTTTTGATAAACAAATTATAAATGCTGGTAAACTGGTTATAGTTACATTTAGTGCATCAGCTAAGAAGCAAAAGTAGTAGGACAAATATAGGTTCTGAAATTCAATTCAGATCTGAATGTACTGGATACACATTCGCTCAAATTTTGTTGTGGTTTTCAGTCCAAAGACTCGTTTGATACAGGTCTCCACACTACTTTATCCTGTGCAAGCCACTTCATCTCCGAAAAAATATTGCATCCTACGTCCTTCTGTGTCTGGTCAAGATAATGATTTCTTGGTCTCCCTCTCCCCCACTCTCTCCTCCAATACTAAATTGGTGACCCCTTTATGTTTCAGAATGTGTCCAATCAACCGATTCCTTGTTTTCGTCAAGTTTTTCCACAAATTTGTCTCCGCAGTTTTATTCAGTACCTCCACATTAGTTATGTAATCTAGCCATCCACATGATTCTTCTTGTAGCACCACATTTCAAAAGCTTCTATTCTCTTCTAGTCCCAACTGTTTATCGTCCATGTTTCACTTCCATAGATGGGTACACTCCAGACGAATACCTTCAGAGAGGACTTCCTAACACTTTAGTCTATATTCGATATTAACAAATTTCTCTTCCTTCAGAAATGCTTTCCTTGCCATTGCCAGCCTACATTGTATATCATCTCTACTTCAGCCATCATAAGTTATTTTGCTGCCCATATAGCAAAACTTTACTACTACTTTAAGCATCTCGTTTCCTAATTTAATCTTCTCAGCATCACCTGATTTACGACTACGTTCCACAATCTTTGTCTTGCTTTTGGTGATATTCATCCCATGTCCTTCTTTCAAGATACTGTCCATTCCGTTCAGCTGCTCTTCCAAGCGTTTTTGCTGTCTCTGACAGAATTGCGATGTCATAGGCAAACTTCAACGTTTTTATTTCGTCTCCCTTCCCTTCCCTTCCCTTCCCTTTAATTTCTACTATAAATTTTTCGTTGATTTCCTTCATTGATTGCCCAACGTACAGATTGAATAACATCGGGGATTGGCTACACCCTGTCTCAATCACTTCTCAGCAACTGCTTCCCTCTCACACCTTCGACTCTTATAACCGCCGTCTGGTTTCTATGCAAATTGTAAATAGCTTTTCGCTTCCTGTGTTCTTCCCCTGCTACGTTCAGATTTTCAAAAAGATTATTCCTGTCAATACTGACAAAAGTTTTCTCTAGGACAACGAATGCAATAAACGTAGGTACACCTTTCCTTAACCTTCTAAGATAAGACGTAGCATCGCTATTGCTTTCGGGTTCCTACCTCGAAACCCAGAATGACCTTCCACGTCGGCTTCTACCAGTTTTTCCATTCTTCTGTAAGGATTTCGTGTTCGTATTTTACAGCTACGATTTATGAAACTGATAGTTCGGTAATACACCTTAAAGCACCTACTTTCTTTGGAATCGGAATAATTACATTATTCTTGAATTCTGAGGGTATTTCGCCTGTCTCATGATCTTTCACACCAGAAGAGTTTTGTCGTGGCTCGCTCGCCCAAGACTATCAGCAGTTCTTACAAAACGCCGTGTATTCCAGGGGCTTTGTTTTGACCTAGGTCTTTCAACAGTTTGTTAAAGTCTTCTCGCAGTATCATATATCCCACCTCATGACTCTGAGCACTATGGGACTTAACATCTGTGGTCATCAGTCCCCTAGAACTTAGAACTACTTAAACCTAACTAACCTAAGGACATCACACACATCCATGCCCGAGGCAGGATCCGTGCCTGCGACCGTAGCAGTCGCGCGGTTCCGGACTGAGCGCCTAGAACCGCTAGACCACCGCGGCCGGCCCCCACCTCATCTTCATCTAGGTCCGCTTACATTTCTATAATATTGCTTTCAAATTTATCTCCCTTTTATAGACTCTCTATATATTCCTTCAACATTTCAGCTTACCCCTCTTTGCTTAGTGCTGGTTTTCCAACTGAACTCTTAATATCCATACAGCTGCTTTTATTTTCTCCAAAAGTATGTTTAATTTACCTATTTTTCCCACAGTGAAATATGCTTATAAGTCCTTTCACTTGTGCTCATGCCATTCCTGCTTAGCCATTTTGCACTTCCTCAATCTCAGTTTTTAGACGTATGTATTGCCTTCCGTCTGCTTCATTTGCTGCAATTATATGTTTTTCTGTTTCATTAGTTAAATTCAATATCTTCTGTGTTATTCAACGATTTCTTCTAGGCCTTTTCTTTTTACCTATATGATCCTCTGCCACCTTCCCTATTTCATCTTTTAAAGCTACCCATTCTTCCTCTATTGAATTACTTTTCTCCGTCCTAGTTAGCCATTGCCTAATGCTCCTACGAAACTCTCAACAATTTCTGGTTCTTACATGTTATCCAGATCCCATCTCCTTAACTAACTACCTGTTTACAATTTCTTCAGTTTTATACTACAGTTCACAACCAACAAATTGTGGTCAGAGTCTACATCTGCCCCTGGAAATCTACTACAACTTAAAATATGTTTCCGAGATCTCTGTATTACCATTATATGATAAAAATGAAACCTTCCGGTGTCTCTACGTCTCTTCCGTGTATACTTTCTTATTTCATGATTCTTAAACCAAGTGTTAGCGATGATTAAATTATACTGTGTGCAAAATTATACCAGGAAAGTTGCGTGGTATAGTCTGAAAAATTGTGAGCTGCTCTGAATGTGCATAACGCTTTCGTGGAAAAGAGCAACACTTACGACTCTCCGAACTTAGCAAGCACCTACCAAATAGTCGTTACAGGCAAGGACGGCCAAGACGGCGCCAGAAAAGTGCTGTTCCCCGCGACCTCAGGACCACAAGTACCGCAGATGACGTCAGCACGTCAAGTTTACGATTACGCTTTTTCAAACCGTACTCTTCACTTTATAAAAAACTCTCTACATGGAGGGAGAAATCCCAGCCATTTCCAAAGTGACCCAGAGGCAATTCCGCTCTATGTGAATACAGTGGAATCCTGCGTATATTTCCAACTCTTGAGTTACTGAACGTGTCTTAACTTGCTGGAGGCTGGTATTGGCTGCTAGCAAGCTGCAGTGCGCCGGGAAACAGTGTCCATTCTCTAAAGGCGCTATTACCAGTGGCTTAAGTAACGGCCTTGCAAACGCTGCAGTGCAGGGGAAGCCCCGCACTAAGGGGGCCCCGCATTTTAGGGGCCTCAAACTGACTGTGTGTACTGTTTCTCTAAAAAAGCAACCGCCAGTACGCCAGCTAGCGCTGTGGAATGTGCCACCATCTTCATTTTGTGTTAACTACAGTTGGAGTTGACAACAATAGGCTCATCTATTGAAACCCCCTTAAGATTTTTTTGTATGTTTGTGGCGGAGCAATGTTTGAGTGGAAATACACTGAAAACAGTAAGTATCTGACATACGATTGTGTACATGTTATAAGTATAATCCAGTTGATTTTATATTCATCTATGCTGTACATACATTAATTTAAAACGTGTTACTAGTTTTTCTGATATGTGTTGTTCTCAAATATTTGCGTTAAGTAAAAACAGGTTGCCTAGAAATAGCTAATGTGCAAATCGTATTGAAATGCGAAATTTAAAAGCCTGCCGAGACGAAGAAGTTACAGGCACAGCTCAAATGCGGGAGATACTATCCTCCAGCGATCAGTTACGTGTCTGGAACAGATATGTACTAATATTAGTAGCGCACGCGAACTGGAGAAAAATCTGACTAGTTAAAAGTAGCTACTGTAAGTCAATACAGTTGCAGAAATGAAACGTGGGAAGATTCTAACAGTTCGCAAGTTCACAGAGGGCAGTATGTCAGCTGCAAAAATAAACCAGGTGTAAATTCAGGTGTTGCACAATTTGAAAAAGGACCACCAGCAACAAATACCGATAGAAATTCAAAATATTGTTCTCAGCTACAAGCTACTCAAAATGCTCCTTTTAGCACCGATATAGGATTATTCGAGGATAAACTGAATGAAGAAACTTAACTAAAAATTTTAAAAAGTACTTGCCTTCTAATGTTCAACTTTTATTACAGAGCTGCAATGACGGAGGAGCTACAGTTTTCAATGAATATACCTGGAAGGTACGTACGGTATAATTTCGTATGGACACACTGTTTATCTTCCAGTGTTTTTCAGGCGTCACTACCTTTCGTGCTGCCACTCTAGAGTGGGAAGCAAAGTCAGTGGCCAAGACGGTGAATTACAGATCCACGAACATGACTAGGGAGAATAATCTAGTCCAGGTGCCGCCAAGTGAGAGCGCCCTTGCAAAAGCTACAAGAATCTCACCTTTCTGCGTCAATGTATTTGGTAAATGTACCTCGTTTCCTGATCAGAATAGCTGAAAAATTGTTAGTTTCATCTTTAAAGTAACTTCTATCGAAGTTTATTTCGTCGGAAATGTTAATCCAAATATCGCCGGCGCAAACATACACCTTATACACGGAACTGAAACATTGTTTTTAAACGTCTGGTGGATGAACTTTTAGAAGTGTTCGTGCAGCAGTCGGTCATTACCTTATTCAGGAGGGCGTTTTGTTGAGCTGTTACGGTCTACCTTAGTTCCATTTTTGAGTGAATAAGTCCCTTGAACTGTTTCTTGAACTCATATCTGTATTGCAATTTTTGAAAACCAGCTATAATTTTAAGAAACTATCTAGTGCGACAGTGCGATGAGAAGTTTGCTTCAAATGTAAATTCGTGCATTCTTATAGGGCATCATTCAAATTAACGTGTTATGCCTGGCATTTACTATTTGTAAAGAAAGCTTATTTTCTTACTCTGCTGTGTTAATTGTACGTTTTATCGTTGAAGGATACAATAATTTCAAATTGCACAAGACTGTTAAAAGTATACAAGATATACTTCAAATGCGATCAGATTACGCATACACTGCCGGCAAAAGAAGTTCACTACCCTGGTGCAGACACACATACACACACACACACACACACACACACACACACACACACACACACACACACACATAACACACACAAGCACACTAGTTTCAACCTAGTGCTATGTTGATTCCTTCGTTTCTAGCATGGGACTGTGTACCTACCTTTAATCCGTGGTAAAAAATCGGCGCACCAGTCGTCTTCAGTTCCTTTATAAACGGTCCAAATATTACGGAGAACTTATTTTTTTTTTAATTTATGTTTGGTCAGCATTATACACTACAGGGATCCACCTTGCACTGACAAGTTTGTTTGAGTGCCCATCCTCCGCAGCAACCTCGGAGTCCTTGCACCATCCACACTGACAAAGCAAGCAGTACTTCGACACATGCTCCATAGGCTCAACACAGTGCCACTCAACAAAGAGAACTACCAAAAAGAACTTGAATACATTATATTAGATAGGCAAAAAAAATGGTTACAACAGTAACATAGTCACGAAGCTAAGCAACGAAATTAAAAGTAAAATAAAAACAGAAAACACGAGACCACAGACAACTACACAACAGAAACAAACACAATAACAAACGCTTAGTACCATGACAACTTCACAGAATAATCAGGATAGCACAAGAGAAAACACAAGATGGTACTCAATGACATACAAACACAAACTCACACATGAAACCAAAAAAGACGGGGCATAAACGTAGCATACATAACATACAGTTCTCCCCAAAACTGCATCCCAAAACTGAAAAAAAGGAGGTATATATCAATTACAGTGTAACACTTGTGACGGCAGACATAAAGCACAAACAGACAGAATAGAAAGAACACACAAGAGCTTGGAAGTATGGGACAAGCCATGTTTGCAGAACACGTAAGAGAAAACAATCACAAACCAACCACTAGAGAATAAGACATGAAAATGATTAAAATCAACAATAAACAACACCTCCTAGCCCTGCGAGAAAATTACCACATACAAAACACCAAAGCAGAAAACCAAACCCTGTTGAATGATAAAGTACAGATGCCAAACTACTTACTGTTTACACTAATAGATAAAACAACAGAGTAACACTCCAACACAGGTTATTGTCAAAAAAAATAATAATAATACCACCCAACTTCTTTACACTTATTTGTCAATGTACCCCTCCACAAAACAATTAAACCAAAACTCAAATCGGCTGAACACCAAAAGTTTCAACCACTCATATTCAACATTAAATAACTCGCACTGAATGGGGTTTCGAACACAGGGCACAAAATTTTGAAACCACGTGGCTAGCCACTGTGTCACCGCTTGTGTTACATTCTGCACTCCCTAAAAGGCAGATACCGTACCTCGAAAATTTTGACCTTCGTTTCGCAGAAACGGTCGGCTATCGACGGCTTATCAGAAACACATGATCCCATATTTTGATCGCTCTTGCACTGAACGAAGTCTCTGGGAAATTATGTTATGGCACTTGTCATGTTATCCTCTTAAGTAAATCATATAATAGATGCAGGTATATACAATTAGCTTGTATTCTGGAATACCAGATACGAAAGTGAAAACTTGAGAGATGATACTGCAGTATCTTGGGCTTACCTGATTATTCTCTTGAAAATAAGATGTCGATCTACTAGATGGTGCAAATACTTAAATCCGTAAAATGCATCATGACTGGATAGCCAACGATTCGGGAGGACGACAGTTCAGATCTCTGTCTGGCTATCTAGATTTAAGTTTTCCCTATATTTGTTGCATCTGGATAGCCAAGAGGCTTAAGCAGTGTTGTAGTTAAGCATATGCAGAGGGAGAGAGAGAGGGAGAGAGAGAGAGAGAGAGAGGGATGGAGTGTGAGAAGCAGTCAGACATAAACTGCTTTGAACAACGAGTTCAAAACAATTAGTGGATTTCAGATAGACACAATAAAATTCTCCCAACAGTGCTGGTGATGTTCAAAACTAATATTAAACCAACTTTGAAAATGAATGGAATTATTAATCTGGATACAGATTCTGAATCGAGACTACTAATATGCATATTTCAGTCATAAAATATTTAAGTGAATTTTTCCCGAGATTTCGGCTTGTAAAATCCTAAAGAGGGACATAAATATGTTGCCAGACTATAAACATAGTTGCCGGCGTCCATTGCCCTCTTTCTTGAGCAAACCAACGCCCACGTATTTTCTCAATTAACTGTCAGCAGCTTGACGAAATTTAATTTTCAATCACTGTTGTGTACATAGTTCCGCGTAGTCAGCGCGTACACAACTTTCCCACTAGAGCGCGCCCCGCTAAGCACAACAGCGCAGACGCAGCGCTCGTCCGTCTCCGCACTACGAGATGGCGCGGTCTTAGAGAAGGACAAAATTCTGCTTCCGCCGATCCGCGTATAAATATGTAATGCAGCCAATGAGATTGCTGCTAATGTAGAACCTTTTCTCATCGCGGATCACACTCGCGCAGTGATACCTGAACGCGTGAGGTATTATAACGAGTGTACAGACCTCCGATTAGTCTCCTTTGTTATGCCCATCCAGCTTGGATCTCCGCCCCCCTCCCTTTTATAAATCCCTCCAAATCCTTGAACGCCACTCCTCCTTTTCCTTGAAAGGATACGGATTCTGTACACCTCCCGTAAACTCGATCCTCCTCACCTGCTTGTCTCCCCGATCCTCTCCCACCCCCGCCCACTGCCGCGCCTGTATGCCCACATCCCACCTGGTCTCCATCTCTCCACCCTCCTTACCCTCTCCCAAGGTGGCTTCCGCCAGCTCCCCCTCCCTGATGATGTCCTCCTCCCCTCCATCTACCCCTCCTATCAACTTTGATCCTCCCCCCCAACCTCCTGTGTCCTTTCCTTTAGGCACCCTCCCTTCCTCGTTTCCCTTCCCTTCTTTCCTTTCCCCCCTCCCTCCTCCCCTCTCCCCCAGGCTTCTCCTCCCCTTTCCTCCCTCCCCCTCTCTCTCCTTTGCCCATGGAATCTCTGCTCTCCCCTCTCGCTCTCCCACTCCCCTTCCTCCTCCTCCTCTCTTGGCAGGTCCCCGGACTCGCACACGCATAGTGAACATTCGCACGCCGGAGATCATCGCCTTCTGTGTCTCGTGTGTGTGCCGTCGTTTAGTGTTTTTGGTGTCCGCCGTCCCACTACTACGTTCATTTGTGCCGTCGGCTTCGTCAGTGTTCTGTGCGCCGTGCAAACGTGTTTTCAGTGTTGTTATCGTCATGTGTGAACGACTCCGTGTTTTTTGTGTCTCTGTGACCTCTCTCTTTTGCCCGTCACTTTGTTCATTATCACTCTCCGTTTTTATACTATTGTAAAACGCTATGGCTGAAGAGCGGCGTAGTGTGCCGCTGCCAGCCTACCTGATTTGTACAGGTTTTAAAATAACAATAAAGTAAAAAAAAAAACTTGAACGCCATGCTCTCCGCCTCGCCTATCGCATCCGTCTCCCCTCCCCCACGCGGATCCTGTATGATCTCATCCCCTTCCCCCACCTCCTCCTATTCCTTGAAAGGATATGGATCCTGTACACCTCCCGTAAACTCGACCCTCCTCACCCACTCGTCTCCCCGATCCTCTCCCACCCCCGCCTGCTGCCGCGCCTGTATTCCCATGTCCCACCCGGTCTCCATCTCTCAACCCTCCTTACCCTCTCCCAAGGTGGCTTCCGCCAGCTCCCCCTCCCTGATGATGTCCTCCTCCCCTGCTTCTACCCCTCCTATCAACTTTGATCCTCCCCCCCCCCGCCTCCTGTGTCCTTTCCTTTAGGCACCCTCCCTCCCTCCCTTCCCTTCCCTTCTCTTTCCCCCCTCCTTCCTCACTTCTCCCCTGGGCTTCCCCTCCCCCTTCCTCCCTCCCCCTCTCTCCTTTGCCCATGGCATCTCTGCTCTCCCCTCTCCCATTCCCCTTCCCCTTCCTCCTCCTCCACCTCCTCTCTTGGCAGGTCCCCGGACTCGTACACGCTCAGTGAACTTTCGCGCGCCGGAGATCATCGCCGTCAGTGTTTCGTGTGTGTGCCTTCGTTTGTGTGTAGTGTTGTTCGCCGTCACGCCACCACCGTTCACGTGCCGTCGCCATCATCCATGTTCTGTGCACCGTGTCGCCCAGTGTTAGTGATGTTTCTCGTCCAGCGTGAACGGCTCCATGTTTTTTCGATTTTTAGTGTCTACATTTTTTGCCCACCGTTTTTACTGTCTACTCTGTGCCACCTTTATGTACTACTTGTTGTCAAACTCAAGGCTGAAGAGCGGCGTATTGTGCTGTTGACAGCCCGCCTTTGTATAAGGTGTTTAAAATCACAATAAAGAAAAAAAAAACTCCGATTAGTCAGTCTGCATTAGTCTATAGTCAAGTTTCAGTCTGCGTCTAATAAGATGATCATATTCCTGTACATAGCCATGAAGAGAAATGTATAGACACTTTGTCAAGTATCAGAGATATGTGAGAATAAGATTAACGTACCAAGACCAAAGGAACTTCAGATTGTCAATTGTAAATAGCATCCAGAATCAAGATACGTAATTTTATGCTTTTTATTATTTTAATAAATGTGTGTGAAAATCAGTCAAGTTCTGTTTAAAGTTGGTCACCGTCAATCTGCTACTCTAAGCGTGCAAGTAGCATTTCTATCGTCTGACCTAACGGCAGAAGATAAACACGCCACGATAAGACCACGAGACATATTGCTGACACTCGCCAACTTCGTTAGAGCGACAAGCCAAATAATCTGATGGTGTGTGTGGTGTCACCGCCAGACACCACACTTGCTAGGTGGTAGCCTTTAAATCGGCCGCGGTCCGTTAGTATCCGTCGGACCCGCCTGTCGCCACTATCAGTGATTGCAGACCGAACGCCGCCACACGGCAGGTCTAGAGAGACTTCCTAGCACTCGCCCTAGTTGTACAGCCGACTTTGCTAGCGATGGTTCACTGACAAAATCCGCTCTCATTTGCCGAGACGATAGCATAGCCTCCAGCTACGTCATTTGCTACGACCTAGCAAGGCGCCATTACCAGTTACTATTGATGCTGTAAAACATGTACCGTCAAGAGCGATGTTCACCAATTATGAATTGAAGTTAAGTATTCCAGTAGTTACGTACGTTCTTTGCTACTATAAATTCCTTGTCCTGTTCCAGACCTCACGCCAGCCTGCGTGAGCTTAAACGCGTGCCTTTCGGCTTCCTGGCATAGTGGATTGGCTGTCTTGCCAATCTACAACAGTGTGTGTACCGAAGGCCTTACAGTACGCACACCACAGTCACTAATTATTATCGAGCACGGTAAGAGCATGCCTAAATTTCAAAGATGGTTGGACACTAACCTTTGCGATGCCTTCTGCGTCTACAGCAGTAGCCTACTCGATCACCCGAATTATGGTCGCCCTTTCACAATAACAGTTGGTAATTCCAGTCGTTGTATTTTATCTCGCCATGGTGATACTTAATAGTGATCTTACGTAAGTACAAGGCTTACGCAGTGTTGCAGTTAAGCAGATGCAGAGAGAGAGAGAGAGAGAGGGAGGGAGAGAGAGAGAGAGAGACGGATGGGAGAAGCAGTCAAACATAAACAACAGACGAACTCCTCTACTTTTAATAATTTTCAGTAATGACCGATCAGCATTCGAAAGTAAGGACATGTGATAGTCGTAAACTGTTCCGTAGTTAAAAATATTGAAATTTATTTCCAGCAGAGGAATACATCTAACTGCGATGCATGAAATTTACGTTGACAAAACATTGCGACAGACTTACTGTCAAATAGCTGCATAGCTACAGTGTATTATTTCATCATTTTCAAAGACGAACATAATTTTATAATTGCAGTGTTGTTATTAAATCCAACACCCAGATCAGTTCAGTGTCATCTCACAGTAAACTACACCGTCTGCTGTTAGTGATAGCAATTCCTGTTCAGTATAAGTAGTGCCAACTTCTGATAAAATACGAACCATTGCTGTACAAAGCAGTTTGACTGCACTTACGCAGGAAACATGTCTCATGTTAAGAACTGACCTGGGCAAGTCCTGTTAATTAGTAGATCGACTCAGTAATAATTCGTCGGTTTGTCCCTTCACAAAACGAAAGCTAGACACTGTGCCATTGGCTGTGATGATGTGGAGCAGACGGTCGTAAGCTCTCTCCGCCGATGGCGTACATATGTTGCATTTTCCATTCGCTCACAAACATATACAACTGGCGATGACGTAGAAGTTGTATAGTGGGAACGGTCTTCAAATTATTTCGCGTCTGTGGAGCTGATATAGTGAGCTGTTGCATCTCGTTTTTATAAATAAGTGTGTATGGTGCGCGTGACAGCACTATACACATGTGATCATGACAAGAGGTTCCGTCCAAGTCTTTCTCTTGAAAACTATCTGGCTACTGCGCCTTCAAAACCTCACGTGAAATAACTAGTTCACCCATCTGTCAACTCTGTCTCTCAGATAGTAATTATATGATCTCAAAGTCGAGTGGCAACATCACAGTCGCTCGCATTCGGGAGGACGATAGTTCAGATCTCTGTCCAGCTATCTAGATTTAAGTTTGCCGTAATTTCCATAAATCGTTTAAGACAAGTCCTGCGATGGTTCGCTTGAAAAGGGCATGGCTGATTTCCCTCCGTGTCGTTTCGTAATTCGTGTTTATGCCCTGTCTCTAATGACCTGGTAGTTGATGGCTTCATTGCTACCTCACATTCACAATAAATTTCTCGAAGCAAATGATTTTACTGTATGAAATATATTACATAATTATTTGAATTGATGATAACCATATTATTACATAAAGTGAAAAGAAATGAAACAATTGCTTGAATTGCAGCGTTGTATTTGAGTTACACGTGCTTACCTGGCAACTTGGTTTACTCAAGCATATTTGACAATAAGTTTACATGTTTTTGCTGTTTCTTCACTCCGAACACTGGTCTAGTACAGGTTACCGTGCTACACTGTCGTATGTCAAGGTCTTCATCTCTGCGTAACTACCGAAACCTACATCCACTTGGCCCTGTTTACTGTATTCGTGCTTTGGTCTCGTAACCTTCCTCAATTACCAGACTGAAGAGTCCTTAATGCTTCAAGATATGTCCTATTCATCGACTACTTCTTTAAGCCAGGCTGCGCTATAAATTTCTTTTTTGTTTCGATTTCAGTCAGTGCCTCCTTATTAGTTACTCATTTCACCCATTTAACCTTCAGCTCAACTGTAGCACCACCTTTCGAAAGCTTCTGTCCACTTCTTGTCTGAAATGCTTATCACCCACGTTATACTTTTGCATAAGACTATGCTTCAGACAAATACTTCCAGAAAACAACTTAACCTTTAAATTAGATGTTAAATTACTGTTTTCAAGAATTTTTTTCTTGCGTTAGTTCGTCTATATTCTGTATCATCTCTGCTTTTCGTCATCGCTGATACGGAAGGCACGTGAAGACAGAGTGTTGAGTACTGCTTGCTTCTGGGCTGGGTGGTGGTGCGAAGTGGCCTCTAAATACCTGTTTGCGTTGGTCGATTTTCTCTGCACTCTGTGACCTAGAGTGTTATCAGATCTTCTGTATACCAACACAGCTAGGAACGGGAGAGCGACATCACTCTGAACTCCAAGGTGAATTTTGGTTTTGAGGTGAATTCCATTTAAGAAATTGTGGAAAACATGAAGTTCTTCTTCGCCGTGTGGCCATATAACAAATGTATCGTCCACATAGCGGGAGCCAATAAGAAGGCTTCAAAGGAGCACTACTTAACGTTTGTTGCTCAAATTCTTCCATAAAAACGTCAGCTGCAACTGGCGAAGTGGGTGAGCCCATAGCAAGGCCGTCAGCCTGTTCATAGAACTCAACATTGTATTTAAAATAGCTCGAACGAAGACATAATTCAGTAAAGTCACAAACATCTGGAGCAACATTGTCTGTCATGATCTCCATTGTATCTGATACTGGGACGTCAGTAAATAACGATGTCACATCGAAGCTAACAGGAATGTCACCTGCAGATATCTTCAGTGTGCGTATAATTTTTAAAAAATGTTTCGAATCCTTTATAAAAGTATTTGTTTTACCAGCTAGATGTGTTAGTTTGTTAGATAAATGACGTGCTTAAAAATAAGTCGGCGTGTTAATCCCACTCACTATAAACCTCAAAGGAACCGATTCTTTATGTATTTTCGGTAGTCCGTACATTCTGGGTGAGACAGGTATTCGAGGTGGTAGATTCTTTGTAATAAAGCTGTCCAGTCTGGAGTCTGATATCAGGTTCTTCACTACCACCGCCCCTTCTTCTGCAGAGAGGAAATATTAGCCTATGACTATGGCCCACCAATGGTAGCCGTATGAATTTTAACCACTACTATCACTTCTAGAGCACGAACGCCAGGAAACTCCCCATTTATAAGTGGACGCGACACTCGTCTCTGACAGTGTTCCAGCATTAGTGGACACCAAAAGATCATGAGGAAGATCCCAGCAGAGGGTTCGAAACGTCGAACGTTTTAGAAGAAACATGACGCGGCCTAATAACCCAGAAGATTTTAACCTCACTATTTCTTCTGTTACCCATGGTTTCTTCGCAGCTACTTTCTTTGTATCTATGTTCTCCTTCCCAACATCTGTAATGGCCCTTTTTAGAGATGTACATTCCTCTTCAACTGTACGGCCTACTGAGCTATTACTTATTGCTATATCTATAGGCTTAGAGAACTTCAACCGTATCTCGTCATTCTTTGGCCGGCCGGTGTGACCGTGCGGTTAAAGGCGCTTCAGTCTGGAACCGCGTGACCGCTACGGTCGCAGGTTCGAATCCTGCCTCGGACATGGATGTGTGTGATGTCCTTAGGTTAGTTAGGTTTAATTAGTTCTCAGTTCTAGGCGACTGATGACCTCAGAAGTTGAGTCGCATAGTGCTCAGAGCCATTTGAACCATTTTTCGTCATTCTTTAGTACTTCCGTATCCCACTTCTTTGCGTATTTATTCTTCCTGAGTAATGTCTTAAACTTCCGCCTACTCTTCATCACTACTATATTGTGATCTGAGTCCATATCTGCTCCTGGGTACGCCTTACAATCCAGTATCTGATTTCGGCTCTGTCTGACCATGATGTAAACTAACAGAAATCTTCCCGTGTCACCCGGCCTTTTCCAAGTATACCTCCTCCACTTGTGATTCTTGAACAGAGTATACGCTGTTACTAGCTGAAACTTGTTACAGAACTAATTTAGTCTTTTTCCTCTCTCATTCCTTGTCCCAAGTCCATATTCTCGTGCAACCTTTTCTTCTACTCCTTCCCCTACAATTGCATTCCAGTCACACATTACTATTAGATTTTCATCCCTCTTTAGATACTGTGTTACCCTTTCAATATCCTCATACACTATCTCTTCATCTTCAGCTTGCGACGTCGGCATGTATACCTGTTGGCGGTATTGGTTTGCTGTCGATTCCGATAAGAACGACCCGGTCACTGAACTGTTCACAATAACACACCCTCTGCCCTACCTTCCTATTCATAACGAATCCTACACCTGTTATACCATTTTCTGCTGCTGTTGATATTACCCGATACTCATCTGACCAGAAATCCTTGTCTTCCTTCCACTTCACATCACTGACCCCTACTATATCTAGACTGAGCCTTTGAATTTCCCTACCACGTTCAAGTTTCTGACATTCCATGCCCCGATTCGTAGAACGTTATCCTTTCGTTGATTATTCAATCTTTTTCTCATGGTAACCTCTCCCTTGGCAGTTCCCTCCCGGAAATCCGAATGTGGGAATATTCGGGAATCTTTTGCTAATAGAGAGATCATAATGACATTTCTTGAATTATAGGCCACATGTCCTGTGTATATACGTTATGCGTCTGTAATGCAGTGGTTTCCATTGCCTTCTGCATCCTCATACCGTTGATCATTGCTGATTCTTCCGCGTTTAGGGACAGTTTTCCACCCCTAGGACAAGAGAGTGCCCTGAACCTGTGTTCGCTCCTCCGCGCACTTTGAGAAGACCATTTGCAGTATGAGGGTGACTTCTTACGCCGGAAGTTTTCGGCCGCAAATGCTGATTGTTAATCAAAATTTAAGCAACGGTGAGATTCGGAGCCGGAACCGAAGACGTTTTTGATTATTAATCAAAGATGCTACCTATAAAATAAATAAAATAAAATATAATAAATAAAATATTTCAATTTATTCACTATTTGTGATGTATATGATTGTGATTGGTTGTAATTGATATTTCCTTATCTGGAACGTGGACGTTTAATTATTCGGAATCAGACGCTTGACAATGGCTATTTGGTAAAGGCAATGTTACTCGTAGTTGACCGTGAAATAAAACTGAAATAATCGGACTTCGTAATTAAATCGTTTCCAAAGACTGCTGCGGTAGGTACGGACTCATAATCAAATCTCAATATTACAATGATTTGCCAGCCATGCCAATACGTCGTACAGAGGTGATTGTCTACTGAACTTAAAAAAGTTACATAGTTAGTTAAATCAGATATATTCAATGAAATTGCCTACAGTTCATAATCCTACTTACTTTTACAAATACAAATTCTTTTCAGAATCGAGTGCCTAGTGTGGTTGCAACTCGCAGTATTCTTCTATAACATGAAAATATGGCGGTGTGCCAGACAATAAAATAAAATACGTGCTTCTCGCACCACTTCTACCAGAGCTCTCTCTTCTTAATCAAACATAAGAGTAACGTAATTATGCTTTTGTTTTATCAGTGACACAGCGCTGCAGTTGTGTGCCATAGGCTTTATTTATTTGTCACTGATTATTTATTTAATTAATATTTCGCGTTTCCGCAGAAACTCACGCTCGGCATGCAAATGTGCCTTTATATTGCCCCCTGAATTGCGAGGCGAAAGGACACACCTGCAGGCGAGCAATTCACCTAAAGGCACAAGAAAATCTAAGTTATCTACAACTATTTACATGACTTACATTACACACATTATACACATTATGTACAAAATTTGAATGACGCGGGTGCGCCGTAAAAGTTCTTATGTTGGCAGATAGAGTGCGCGCATGCGCAGAAGCGTCTGTGTGACCCCGGCACTGCCGTTATATTGTACAGTTAGATCACGCGGCACAGTATTGCAGTTCATATTGTTCGTGTGCGCGCGTTTCTAAATCGTTGCACAAAGAAAATATTCAAGCAGGATTTCATATGAAGACTACATTCTATGACAGGTAACTTAGTTTTAAATTTACAATATTTGTTATAACACAATACAACTTAGATTGTTGAATGTTTCTTAGTTACATAGTATTGTTTTGAAATACTTCAAAGAAAAATGTCCGTATGTTTCAGGTGCGTTGACCTATACACATCGTGACGTTATTTCAGTTCATATTCACCTGCTGCACAATAATTTTTTACAGGTTAGTGTCGTCGTGGTAAAGTTTTTTGATCACAGTAACATCGTTGTATAACAACGTGATTAATACATAAGCGTGTCCATTTCCCATTTCCATTATAGTCGTTGTGCTACAGTTCGTTGTGACAAAAAGCATTGTTTATTACAGATCTGACGTGACCCGTCGAGTAATTGGTCCACGTGCAGTTCGTTTTTTACATTCCGTGGAAGCTTGGTTGCAGAACCTCGGACGGCACATAGCTGGCGTCGATCCTTGGACAGTCCAGGTAAGAGTGTCCGTCATTCCCTGAAGTTCCAACCAAAATTCTTCCACCCGTCGTGTTGTTTTCTGGACAGGCACTTTGTGTCCATTTAATCCAGTTAACATCTTGAAGTTAGGTACTGTAGTAATGTCACTAGACGATGCACGAATTGTGCACTTCACATTTTCAGTTTTTTTTTTTTTTTTTTTTTTTGCTGAATATAGCTCACCTAAATGTTCGTAGTTATTAATCAAAGAAATGGTTCATCGCGTTTACATAGGTACGATGCATAATGAATGGCATTAACCGTTTCTTTCACATAGGTTTCTGCATGGTTGCAGAGTTAGTAATGTTCGTTAATGTCCGTGAACAGTGGTTCACTATGCAATGTCTTTTTGGCACTCGTTTTGTTCCAATTTTTTACATAGTAACAGTTACATTATACATCATTGAAAGAAAAATAAACATGAGTAATCGTACATATACATGTCACATATTTTCTGAGCATAAACATAATTCAGTTGCACATAAACATGTTTACATCATCATTACATAGCTATGGGTCATTACATTGTGTCACATTTGATTACATGAATTGCAGATATTGACGTCCTCTTTATCGGTTTTGCTGGAATTTTATCGATGTTTATTTTATGATGTCATCTGGAATTAAGATTGGTTAGACACAACATTCATTACATCAGTAGGCAAGACCAGGCATTTTCACTACTCAATAAATATCAAAATAATAAGAGGCGGAAAACTGTTCGATTCCTCGCGTTTTGTGCGTGTGTGTATAGTGTCTGTGTGGCCTTGACTACTGATAGATGCTTTTCGTGTTGAGAGATGTGCGTCTAATCTATTTTTTTAAGTAAAAGATCGCTTCACAGATGACGTCTGTCGGTTCGTCAGGTGTCATACCAAGTCAGTGGTACCTACAGTAACAAATGTTTCGTGAAAAATTAATATATCATTCACTGCTACGTAAACATAAATTTTATTTTAATATTCCGTCTTCCAGGTGGTGGCGCGCGCTGAAAGAAGAGTTCTTCTGCCTTCAACTGCGTCACTGGAACCGCTGAAATGAAAATTTCTATACTACTTATTATCTGTGTTGTAGCAACAGAGTTTTTCGAGTTGCTTAGCAATGTTTTGATGGGTATGACTTTGACATTATTCCGCATGAAATGCTCTAAGATCTCGGTGTGCGTATAGCCCAATAATTTTGTTAGTTCTACGATGTTGTAACAGATACGCACCAGGATGCGGTATGTTAATAATTATATAAGGTCCTTCATATAGCAGACGCCACTTAGCGTTGCGTCGTTTTAATGCTACAGATTTATGATGAGTACGAAGTAGTACAAGCATTCCTACCTCGAATTTTTGTTTTCTTTTTATTGTGTTTCTGTGATGTTTGTTTCGTATCTGTGCGTGATGTGTCAGCGTAGTCAAAACTTCTTTTATTTTCTGTTCTGGTGTGATTTCCTTGTCTGACAACTTAGGTAATGGTTCTATCCAGTGATCGTTCTGTTTGCAATTGAACATGATCTCGTTAGGTGTGTAATTTGTATCGTAAATATTTAAGTTATTGTGTACGTCTTCGAAAAGACTTAGGTAGGACACCCAATTAGTATGTTTTGATGAAATATAGGTCCTCATGAATCGGTTTAATTCTCGGAAAAGTCTCTCAGTCGCGTTACATTGTGGACTAAACCTCGAAATAAATATACTTTTAATGTTATTGTCCTTCAAGAAATTTCTCCATTTGTACCCAGAGTAGTATGCTGCATTATCTGACAGAATTGCTTTAGGTTTTCCCACGTGCGTCAGGTAATCACTTGAGAATCTTCGTATTTTAGCACTTGCAGTGGCGGATTTTAAAGCATAAAGTTTTGCATGTTTAGAAAATATATCGTAAAAAGCTAAGATATATTTGACGCCTCCAGAGCTTGCTGGATGCGGTCCACTGATGTCAGTACACAGAATTTCCAGGGGTTTACTGGGTAAAATAGAATGTAAATCTGTTTTTGTGGATAAATTCTGAGGTTTTGATTTTTGACATATGACACATGTTTTCAGTTCCCTGTAAATTTTTCTTCTCATATTGCTAAAATAACAGTATGTGCTGATCTTTGCTAAATACTTTTTCGTCCCATAATGACCCCAAACTAAGTGTGTGTGCCAAATCAGATTACGTTCAGACTCTTTGGGAATGCATACACGCCAGTTAGTAGCATTTGGATGTCGGCGATAAAATAACACATCATTGTGTAACTTGTAATACTTAGTCAAAGTATGATTGCGTTTTTCTACCAGTAATGTTATTATCTTATACCAGTAAGGATCAGATTTTTGTAATTCAGCCATGTTTCTGCACATATCAATATAATATTGGTGATACTGCTTATCTTGCATTAAGAGAATCCTGTAGTCATTTACATTTTCCAAGTCACTGTTGGTATCATTCATACCTTGTGGAAGTCTAGACAAAGCGTCTGCAATGGTGTTGTCCTTACCTCTTATGTATTTAATTTCAAAAGAGTAGTTCTGAAGTGTAACTGCCCATCGTGATAGTCTAGGATGTACAAGTTTACAAGTTAACAAAAATGTCAGGGCCTGGTGGTCAGTGTAAATTACTGTATGTTTTCCAAATAAATAATAATTGAATTTCTTGAATGCCCATACTATGGAAAGTGTTTCTAACTCAGTAGTGGAGTATGTACGCTCACATTCAGATAAAGTACGACTCGCAAACCCAATAATTCTTATCTGTTCCTTTTCTTTATTCTTTACAACTTGAAATAAGCAACATCCCAAGCCAGTACGTGAAGCGTCACAAGTCATACAAAAATCTAAATTGAAATCTGGATGGCTCAATAAGTTTGCATTCACTAAGGCATGTTTAATTGTATTAAAGTCATTCTGGCACTGTTCTGACCAGATCCAAACTTGATTCTTTCTGAGTAGATTTAGCAGATGTTTACTGTTCAAAAGTGGTTGTGGCAAAAAAACGTCTGAAAAATGAATATAGCCCAAGGAATGATTTTAACTGCTTTTTAGTTCGAGGGCTAGGAAAGTTTCTGATAGCATCTAATTTACTGGGATCAGGACGTATGCCCTGTGAATTAATGATATGTCCTAAATATTTTATCTCACTGCAACCAAACTTTGATTTTCTAAGATTGGCTGTGACTCCAGCTTGTGCAAATTTTTCTAAAATTCTTTGAAGTGTGTCAACGTGTTCATTCCAAGACTGTGTAGCTATCAGTATATCATCTACATAGTGTGTGACTGTCTCAACTAAATCGTCGCCAAGCACGGTATCCAGGGCTGTAATGAATACCCCAGAACTGACATTCAGTCCGAAAGGTAGAACACAAAACTGATAGGTTCGCCCCCCGAACATAAATGCAGAATATTTCCGAGAATCAGGAGTGATACCCACCTGCCAAAATGAATTAGCGAGATCTATTGTGGAAAAATATTTTGCATCTAGAAATTTCTGTAATTGCTCTTCTAAATTTTCGGGTTTTGTGTGAACTGGTAAAATTATTTCATTAATTGCTCGTGCGTCTAACACTAACCTAATGCTTCCATTTGATTTTTTGACAACAAGTAGAGGACTACAGTAAGGTGAGGTGGATGGTTCAATGACCTTCCAGTCTAACATTTGTTTTAATTCTTGCCACACAGCAGGTCGTTGAGATAACGGTACGTTATATGTCTTGTGGTAGAAGATCTTGTGAGGCTTAACTTCAGTCTTGTACACATACGTGTATCCAGGGCTGTAATGAATACCCCAGAACTGACATTCAGTCCGAAAGGTAGAACACAAAACTGATAGGTTCGCCCCCCGAACATAAATGCAGAATATTTCCGAGAATCAGGAGTGATACCCACCTGCCAAAATGAATTAGCGAGATCTATTGTGGAAAAATATTTTGCATCTAGAAATTTCTGTAATTGCTCTTCTAAATTTTCGGGTTTTGTGTGAACTGGTAAAATTATTTCATTAATTGCTCGTGCGTCTAACACTAACCTAATGCTTCCATTTGATTTTTTGACAACAAGTAGAGGACTACAGTAAGGTGAGGTGGATGGTTCAATGACCTTCCAGTCTAACATTTGTTTTAATTCTTGCCACACAGCAGGTCGTTGAGATAACGGTACGTTATATGTCTTGTGGTAGAAGATCTTGTGAGGCTTAACTTCAGTCTTGTACACATACGTGTTGATAACACCTATTCGTTTGGTAAAAACTTGTAAATATTTGGATAACACTTCCTGTAGTTTTATACGTTCATGTGCACTGAGAGCTGTAGCTTCATTTATCTTATGATCAAGCAATGTTTTCAAGTCCATTAGCTCTGTGTCAGATGAGTGTGTGTGCGTGTCTTGAATGTCATTGTCAAGTACTAACTGAACCTTGTACCCTGTACAGTGTTTGTCATGCTTTAGAGTTCTCCTGTCCAAATCAATAATAATTACACTGCCTTTATCCTTTAAAATACATTTACCTTCGGAGAAGTCTATAATGCAGTCCTTCTCGCTCATAATATCTATTCCTAATATGCAATTTGTCACAAGGTTTTGTACAACCAGGAATGGCCATTGTACGGTTCCATTACCTATTTTAATGTTTACAAAAACTTGCTTCGTAACCCTACATGACTTATTACCTAGTGCACTAGTTATTTTACAGTTTTGGGCAGGAAACTCAGGCACGGGTTCCAATTCACACATCTTTTTATAGAAATTAAAAGACAAAACGCTCACAGCTGCACCTGTATCTAGGATAATAGTAGTTGGAATCCCACCTACTACACCAGTAGTAGATGCTAAAACAATTTCATTTGTGTTTGAACGACATTGTGTACTGTCTTGCAAAAGTTCATCTGATATATTGTTATTGTGGTTGTATCTTATAAATAAAACAGGTAATTTTTGTTTAGAGTTATTCGGCATATCATTATTCTGTTGTTCAAGTGTGGTGTCAAATAACTGATTAACATTGAAGTCGCCCCCCAAGAATTCTTCAGCCACGACCCGGGGCATAGAAGTGACTGTTTCTAGTTTGTCGGATTAGCATTTGTACTAGGTACTGACACAGATTGAGGTTGTGTATCAGGTGTCATTTCTATTATATTCACATTCGGATATAGCCTATTGTGATCTCCAAACTTTTGCGGTTGTTGTTGCTGTTGCGCATTATAACTTACCTGTCGGTCGTAAGGTATGCTCCAATTTTGTCCTGGTGGCTGCTGTGGTAAAGCAGTGTTTGAATGAAAGTACTGATCGTTACGAGTCCAGGCTTGACGCTGTCTTGGCTCGTAGTTATTATTATTTCTATTTCTGTTTGTGCTTTTGTCGTTCCCTTTGTATCCGTTGTTACCGTTGTAGTTATTACCGCGGTGCCTTTTGTATGGATTGCCGCATGAAGTGTTATTATTGTTGTAACTATTGTTTGTATTGGAATACGCGTGTTGATTTTGATTTCCGTATTGAGACGGCATGTGAGTTTGCTGTTTTTGCTGTACCGCGTATCCAACTGTGGGCGCGCCAGAATTGAGTTGGCAAGCCTGCATGTTTTGCATTCCACTAGTGTAAACATTGTGGCTGCTGTTTTGCCGCGCGAAGCGCTGATCTTCAAGTAACATGTCAACCGAATCTAAAGCTGTTAAGAAATAATCTGAATCGTCATCCGGGATATGTAGGAGTTTTTCTTTAATGTTGAAAGGCAATTTGGCCTTCAACGCACGGAGTATATCGCGTGTTGCGACTGGTTCGTCTAAAAAGTGTCCCATGTTCAAGTATTTTTCAAAATATCTGCGTAAGTTGCCATTTTTACTGTTAAAAATTTCAGGTTCTAGAATTTGTCTTCTGAGTCGCTCCTGGACGGATTGCGACCAGAATTTGTTCAGAAAAGCACGCTCAAACTCACTGTACGTGGTACATACGTCAGCTTGACTGTATGCCCAGACAGCTGCATCGCCTTGGATGTAACCGACAATATATGAAATCTTTTTCCGGTCACTCCAAGTGCGTGGAAATGCGTTACTAAAAGATTTAAGAAAAATCACCGGATGAATGGTTCGTTTTTCTGGGATAAAAATCTGAAATTGCCTGTGTTTCATTAAGCTTTCTTCTTCCTTCGCATTGTGATATGGATTTATTCCACTGTAATTACTGCTATGTTCAGCTGGCGAGTAATTACGATAATGTTGCTGTGGTTTACCATGATAATAGCTTGTGTTTGTGTTTGCACAACGTGGTATGTATTGTAGTCGTGGTGTGTTTTGTTCTTGTGTGTTTGTCGTGTGCGGTATGTGTGTGTCATACTCGAATGTATATTGGTTCCTGAACTGTGCATTTTGACTGATATTTTCGTTACATTCAGTCTGTGGTCGATCGGTGAATTCTCTCATGGGTGCAGTGACGGATTGTACTGCATCACTGATCAGCTGTTTGTTATTAGTCATGTATTCCGCTACGGAGTCGTGCACAATTGTTGGTAAATTTTCACGTAAGCATCTATCAAAATGTTTGTCTTTGTTCACTACCCAATCATGAAATTCTTTATTAATGTCTTGAAAATGAGCTGTGGCATCAGATTGTAAGATGTCAGTCAGGTGTTGTTCAACATTGTCAAATTTATTCTGCACGTCAGTAATTCGTCTTTCAAGGTTGTCGTGCACTAAAGGATATGTTTGAATTTGTTCAGTAAGAACTTCACACGTGACATTAAGGTTTTTTACTTCTGTCTGTAAAAGTGCTACGTCACTTGTAGTCTTTTCTTGTCTCGTATTAAGCTGGGAAAATTTAGTACTGAGTTCATTCATCTGTTTGGTCAGTGTGGCGTCTATAAGTTCCACACGTTTACATAAAGTGTCATTACCTGTCTTGAGTGCTATGAGGTCAGATTTAATTTCGTCATTTTGTGTCTTTAAGGTTGCCATGTTCTCCGCGTTCTGTTTCATTAACATTTGTAACATGTCGGCAATGTTTACCGTTTGCAAGGTCTGTGCCCCCGCCGCGTCATTAGACGTGACGTCATGCATTAACATGGGCTCTGACTGAGACTTTGAAATTTTTGTGGTGGACGGGCTATTGTCAAAATTTCCGTCAACACTTGCGTCAATGTTTGATAAATCGTCACTACCGGTTGCTGTCGTAAAGTCATTTTCTAACATTTGTCTCTCGTCCGAGTCGGATTGTGTCTGAATAGTACGTCTTTGCTGTTCCATTTTTGCGTATTGATTTCTAGTTATTACCATGCCACACGTGATATATGTTTCAAGAAAATATTTGACACTGATTTTAAAATAAGATGCAGTTGAGCATGAATCGCTCGTAGCAACAATGGCTGTCCGTTAATTTAAAAATATAAACTGAATTTGAGATTATTGGTAATGGCTGCTGGCCATGTTACATCATATCGTACAGAAGTCGGCCATATTGTACACTCGTGTATTGGTATTGTTGCATACGTTATTGTTTAGGGAAAGGTACTGAGAATGGAATTTATTACTGAAAACTGTTATGCGCGAAAGAAACACTACAGAATTTACTGAAAAGCTAATAGACTGAATTTATATGTCTGGTCAAGCCTGCTAATGCAAAGATGCTGCGTCTTACCTTATTTTGCTGGAAGTTTCATTGCGTCTTCCGGCAAAACTTTAGAATTGGAAAATATCTTCAGATTTTTGTTATCTCTCATACATTCACGTCCAGGTCCAGAAAGTTGATTTTTGACATGAAACAAAAAGAACAATGTAACAAATGACAAAATAACAAGTCCGACACGCAGTCGCCAATATAAAATAAATAAAATAACATATAATAAATAAAATATTTCAATTTATTCACTATTTGTGATGTATATGATTGTGATTGGTTGTAATTGATATTTCCTTATCTGGAACGTGGACGTTTAATTATTCGGAATCAGACGCTTGACAATGGCTATTTGGTAAAGGCAATGTTACTCGTAGTTGACCGTGAAATAAAACTGAAATAATCGGACTTCGTAATTAAATCGTTTCCAAAGACTGCTGCGGTAGGTACGGACTCATAATCAAATCTCAATATTACAATGATTTGCCAGCCATGCCAATACGTCGTACAGAGGTGATTGTCTACTGAACATAAAAAAGTTACATAGTTAGTTAAATCAGATATATTCAATGAAATTGCCTACAGTTCATAATCCTACTTACTTTTACAAATACAAATTCTTTTCAGAATCGAGTGCCTAGTGTGGTTGCAACTCGCAGTATTCTTCTATAACATGAAAATATGGCGGTGTGCCAGACAATAAAATAAAATACGTGCTTCTCGCACCACTTCTACCAGAGCTCTCTCTTCTTAATCAAACATAAGAGTAACGTAATTATGCTTTTGTTTTATCAGCGACACAGCGCTGCAGTTGTGTGCCATAGGCTTTATTTATTTGTCACTGATTATTTATTTAATTAATATTTCGCGTTTCCGCGGAAACTCACGCTCGGCATGCAAATGTGCCGTTATATACCCCTAGACAACAGGTTATTTCTCCTATTACTCGCGAACGTGTAAGCAGCTTACGAGTAAAGTCAGAAGGTGTCCTTTCTGACACCGACACTGTTCTAGCAATGCTAAGTTCGCAGTGCATGATCGACTACTCCCAGAGCCTTCCACAATTTTTTTTCTACTTCAGTGATTCGTTGGGTTCGTAAACATTTCACTTAAATTTTCAAAACACAAAACACTGAGTCTTAAATTCGATATGGCCTATGATTTATATTTTGGCACTCAAACGCACACCAGTTTTAGAATCAGTACCCTTACATACATTGTTTCTGCCGTTAATATCACTTTTTTTAAAAAAAATGTTTCCGTCCTGTGTATTTGTAGTTCAACGTTCGTTTAGGACTGTAGCGTATGTAAACGTTTTTCCTTACATCGCTGTTAGCCACTGCTGCTCCCATTCCTGGTATACCTCAGCTTCAAATGTTGATAATATCGCATTTATTAATGAATGGATTTCCTTCATATCATGTTCTGGAAACTCATTCAGTACTATATTGTAACCATTTCTTGGATACCGTTTAACAACACAAAATTAATCGTTTTATTTCCTTGGTCTTCAACTCCATCACGTCATACATTCACTTACAATAGGTTTAGGTTTTTGATGTTCTTATCTGCACCAAAGCACTTGTATATGGGTAATATTTACAGTTTTGCCTCAGTTTTGTGTACCAAATATAATTTATTCTTTAATTGTGATTACGTCGGTGTATGAACGCGACGTCGTTATGTGGGAATGGCAGTTTGTTTGGCTAACTGAAACGCTAGGCAATAATATGCTTTATGTATTGCCTCTCTTTTTGGGTTCATTAGCATTCCCACTCAGAAAATCATGGAATCAGTTTTTCACAGCTTTTCACAATTCGGTAGACCGTTATTAACTTTATCTCTTATGTCACCCTAACCAGAAGGTAGAAGACGTCAGAGTGGTACACTTTTGTTTCATAACATTTGCTCAAAACAGATAACGTTGTTATTCGTAATTGCAGAAACGGAGTATGTGTGTTCTTTAAGATTTCAGAGAAGAGGGAATAAAATTTATTCCCTTTCCAAATTAAAATAAAATTTCTTCTAACTTTGTTTTATGTTTGTATAACATGCAAGAACTTATTGGTATGACCAACTTCTCACTTTGGCTTAAAATGCAGTTGTTAAAACTAAAAATTCGGGATTGACTTATGAACTAAGTAAGCAACGTTCTGAGAATCAACAAACAAATAGTTATACTTAGATATGGCAGATATTTCATCCTCATAGCAAATGAACTCAGATTATCATTAACTCCATATTTCCCAGGTGAAAAAAGTCTGACGTTTGACATAAATAAGATGTTTTACAAAGTACTATACAAACACATTACCACAGTAATACAAGCTATACAAAATGATTATTACACAAGTTATCGTTATCTGTGCGTCATTGTTCATCTCAGTACTTTGTCGGAGAGATACCGTATAAAACCACCGGAAATCAACGGTGGATATATAGAAGCATTTTGAAAGTTCTCCAACATTCTATATCAGAAGGAGAGGACCTGGCGGGAGCTAAAAGTCCGTTGTGGTGATAATCACGCTGTTATTCCATATATTAGTAGTGCCTTATTTTAACTTCCAGTTGAGTAGCAACGCTCTAGACGATAGATTCCACGACTAAAAGACTTATTGTAACGTCTTACCACTTATGAATATCCGACACTTACGTGCATTTGAATTTTGTCACTTGAAACTCGGTAAATAGTTGTTCGATTACAGCGGAATTCGCTTTTCGACCATCAGCGCTATCACGTATCCTTAGTTTTTCTTTATTACATCAAGATCTCGCTAACTGGGAAGAAATGAATGTCTTCTGGTAGAAGAACGCATTATCTTTTAGAAAGGCCGAAGTCAATAAGACCATAACAAAATCGAATCATTGCGTGTTTGTTGCTTGTCCGAGACAGAAATGGCAAATATTTTACCCGTAAGAGGTAAAGATTTACTTATGCATTTTAAAAGCGTACTACAAACATAATTAAGTACTTTCTGTGGTTCTTACACATAATATGATGCCAACTGCTGATCGGAGCAGAAATCATATGTTACTGACTCGTAATGACAGTTTTCCGTTGGTCTGTGTATTCCAAACGAGTCAACAGATTAGTGTGGTTTCCACACACACTGAGTGTTGACAATATATAAGTTCTTTAATGTCATAAAAAGCTTCCAAAGGATTCTGGATTTATATGATTTTGCAACTTCAGATTCATTTAGTCTTCCTGTATCAAAGGAAAATAGAATCTGTGAATGTGGATGCCCTTCACTAAAACGGACTTCCATTGCTTTCTGCTGGGTACATTCGTTCTGCCAGACAATGGGATTATGGCGTCGTAATCTAGTAGTTCTCCACGAAGATATATTTCTTGGTCGTCAGTTAAACGGGCGTTCCCTGTGGCAGATCTCATTGCCCTTAGGCCCTGCTGCCAACGAACAAAAACATAGTTTGGATATATTTTTCTCATGTTTAGTGGAGTGATTGCGGGCTATGAAATGAGATAATATTATTTAGAAATATTTTAATCACAGCTGGCAACGTCGGTTCTGATGTTCAATACAAAAACGAAATCAATACAGAAGAATTCGAAGCTATGGCTCTGTTTCACTCATCCCGTCAGAAGGAGCATTATGGCCCAATAGTCCAGCTTTGACTCTTATAAGGCGTTAACAATATACTGTCTGTTCATGAATTACACATTTACTGCAGCTGATATGGGTTACTTCGTACTGCGATGGATAAACACAGCAGTCGTCAGAGGAAAGCATTTTGTCCCCCGGTGATCCTTCGAAAGAAACGCCGCTCTATCAGATCTGAGTTTTAGATGCAGCCTAATTAGGACATTTCTCGGAAACAAATTGCGATTTCTTCGTTGTAGTGGATAATAAAAGTTTAGGAGAGGAGTAATTTAACGAGACTTGTTTCGAGACACGACCGTGCAGCGGCAGGTAGCTTTAATTGAGATTAAACTCGCTACTCGTCCTTAATACCACTGTTATCCGTTTTATGAGGCGCTGTTCGCTGGCTCATTTACGCGTTAAGTAGAGCTCCAGTGCTCTGCTTACGGGAGCACAGCTGCTTCACACCCTTTCAGCAGGTTGTATAGCTGGTCGCTCCCTGCGTGGCAAGGTGTGAGCCAGTCAATCGCGGCACAGCGTACTTCTCCCCCTCCAGTGCAGCTCCAGCGTCAGCCTTGTCGGAAACAGACGAAATCTCTTGACGGAGTTTCGCTAGTGTCGTGTTAGTACTACCCTACACTCCCCCAACGCCATATTAATTTGCTCTGAGACTGACGCGGCTGTTTCTGCGTGAGTAAACGGTCAGGAGGAAATCATGACGCAAAGAAGAAAATACGTTATTTCGTCAAGAGTCCGAAAGCGCTTCATTCCTTTTTGACTATTTGGAATTCAGGAGAAAGGCGTAGGTTACGAGGGTCGGTCAAAAAGTAATGCCTCCCATTTTTTTTCTACTTAAAGAAATTAAGTTAAGTGAAAAATTTGAATTTGGCGCCATTCCTCAAACCTTCTTCTGCAATCCACTGCAGTAGTAACTTTCTGTGTCAACAGGTGGCAGCACAGCAGAAGTTTGTAAGATGGCCGACATCGATGTTCGTTTGAGACAGCGTTGTGTGATTGAATTCTTGAATGCAGAAGGTGAAACGCCCATACGCATTCATGAAAGACTGAAGAAGGTGTATGGTGTTGTGACAGTGGATGTCAGCACTGTTAGACGATGGGTTCGTCGTTGTAAGGAAGCTGAAGGGCAAACACCGTTGACTGACGAAAAGCGGAGCGGCAGGCCGGTGAGTGCAGTGACTCCACACAACATTCAGCAAGTTGATGACATCATTCGTGGTGACCGTCGGGTGACTGCAGATGAAGTGTGTCGCATTATTTCTCTTAGTAAAGGCAGTGTGATCACGATTATTAAACAATTGGGGTACTCAAAAGTTTGTGCACGGTGGGTTCCAAGAATGTTAACCGATCAGAATAAAGAGGCAAGGAAAACAATAGCCTCCCAACACTTGCAGCGCTTCCGTTTGGAGGGAGATGAGTTTCTGAAAAAAATTGTGACCGGGGACGAAACATGGGTGCATTTTTTTGAACCCGAATCAAAGAGGCAGTCAATGGAGTGGCGTCACACAAGCTCGCCGAGGAAGAAAAAATTCAAAACTGTGCGATCGGCAGGGAAAGTTATGGCAACAGTTTTCTGGGATACAGAGGGTGTGATTCTGGTTGATTTTTTGGAGCAGGGATGCACAATAAATTCTGTTCAATACGTCACAACCCTCAAAAAACTTAAAGCACGTCTTCAGCGAGTTCGCCCAACAAAATCAATGGCAGATGTTCTTCTTTTGCATGACAATGCAAGACCACACACCAGTCGTCACACCTCTGACGAGATTGTCAAAATAGGATGGGAAGTTTTGCCTCATCCCCCATACAGCCCTGACCTGGCACCATCAGACTTCCATCTGTTCGGGCCACTAAAAGAAGCTCATCGTGGGATTCATTTTGAAGATGAGGAGGCCGTCAAAACATCCGTGCGTCAATGGCTTAGGAAGCAGAGCTGTGATTTTTACCGTGCTGGGATACATGCCCTTGTTCAAAGATGGACCAAAACTGTAGAGATGGGCGGAGATTACATTGAAAAATGACAAAATGATCCTCAATGTTGTGGTTTTCAACCTATGTAATTGCATTTAAATTTCCTGACAATTAAACGTAGAAAAAAAAATAGGAGGCATTACTTTTTGACTGACCCTCGTATTTTCAATCAGAAAGATTCCCAACAATTGGTAATAAAATGATACTTATTAAATACCAAGAAACACTCAAGCAAATGACGCTGCTTCTTGTGAAATGTCCAGCATTATTAGACTTTTGAAATTATTACAAGTCCTCTAAAATATTGAAGTCCTACCATTGTGCCTCTGAGTATTGCCTACGTAGAGTCCAGATCTGTGCTATGATGCCTACGGAGCCTGAGTCTCGGAGACGACGGACGAAGACTTCGGCTTGTAGACTTGGCGGCAACTGGGGAGTGTACACAACTCGGCGCCCTAAAGAGAATTGTCCGCCAAAGTTCAGTGCTCTGCTGTTTAACGAGCCTTCGACCAATCGCGATCAACATACGTGATGCACGTGGGCTGGCAGCTGCCGCCCCTGGCGGACCTCGGTATAGTTCGTATTCCCAAATCATAAAGGTGCTACGCTACGACTGTTTCGGGTGCGACTTATCGGATGCGGTGCCGTACTCTATGGGGTCATGAGTACAATCACCACATTTACAATTTCTTTTCTGCATGTTTTCATAGTACGCTAATCAAGCGAACACACAGGAACATAACGTAATGTGACAAATTTTTCACTAACGTAAACTGTGTCTGTGTAACAATAAACATTGTAAGTACTTATACATACACTACTGGCCATTAAAATTGCTACACCACGAAGATGACGTGCTACAGACGCGAAATTTAACCGACAGGAAGAAGATTCTGTGACATGCAAATGATTAGCTTATCAGAGCATTCACACAAGGTTGGTGCCGGTGGCGACACCGACAACGTGCTGACGTGAGGAAATTTTCCAACCGATTTCTCACACACAAACAGCAGTTGACCGGCGTTGCCTTGTGAAACGTTGTTGTGATATCTCGTGTAAGGAGGAGAAATGCGTAACGTCACGTTTCCGGCTTTGATAAAGATCGGATTGTAGCCTATCACGATTGCGGTTTATCGTATCACGATATTGCTGCTCGCGTTGGTCGAGATCCAATGACTGTTAGCACAAAATGGAATCGGTGGGTTCAGGAGGGTAATACGGAACGCCGTGTTGGATCCTAACGGCCTCGTATCACTAGCAGTCGAGATGACAGGCATCTTATCCGCATGGCTGTAATGGATCGTGCAGCCACGTCTCGATCCCTGAGTCAACAGATGGGGTCTGCCAGACAACAACCATCTGCACGAGCAGCTCGACGACGTTTGCAGCAGCATGGACTATCAACTCGGAGACCATGGCCTCGGTTACCCTTGACGCTGCATCACAGGCAGGAGCGTCTGTGATGGTGTACTCGACGACGAACCTGGGTGCACGAATGGCAAAACGTCATTTTTCGGATGAATCCAGGTTCTGTTTACAGCATCATGATGGTCGCATCCTTGTTTGGCAACATCGCGGTGAACGCACATTGGAAGCGTGTATTCGTCATCGCCATACTGACGTACCACCCGGCGTGATGGTATGGGGTGCCATTGGTTACACATCTCGGTCACCTCTTGTTCGCATTGACAGCACTTTGAACAGTGGACGTTACATTTCAGATGTGTTACGACCCGTCGCTCTACCCTTCATTCGATCCCTGCGAAACCCTGCATTTCAGCAGGATAATGCACGGCGGCATGTTGCAGGTCCTGTGCGGGCCTTTCTGGATACAGAAAATGTTGGACTGCTGCCCTGGCCAGCACATTCTCCAGATCTCTCACCAACTGAAAACGTCTGGTCAATGGTGGCCGAGCTGCTGGCTCGTCACAATACGCCAGTCACTACTCTTGATGAACTGTGGTATCGTGTTCAAGCTGCATGGGCAGCTGTACCTGTACACGCCATCCAGGCGAATCGAGGCAGCCGGCCGAAGTGGCCGCGCGGTTCTGGCGCTGCAGTCTGGAACCGCGAGACCGCTACGGTCGCAGGTTCGAATCCTGCCTCGGGCATGGATGTGTGTGATGTCCTTAGGTTAGTTAGGTTTAACTAGTTCTAAGTTCTAGGGGACTAATGACCTCAGCAGTTGAGTCCCATAGTGCTCAGAGCCATTTGAACCATTTGAACGTATCAAGGCCGTTATTACGGCCAGAGGTGGTTGTTCTGAGTACTGATTTCTCAGGATCTATGCACCCAAATTGCGTGAAAATGTAATCACATGTCAGTTGTAGTATAATATATTTGTCCTATGAATACCCGTTTATCATCTGCATTTCTTCTTCGTGTAGCAATTTTAATGGCCAGTACTGTATGTATACACCAGTATGGCATTGTACATGTAATACATTGCTTGACAAAGAAGTAAAGCACGAGGAGGAGAAAACGGGATTAAACTTCACGGGTCGAGGGACTGTGCGATGTTATTTCAGCGACTATAATACCCAGTCAAATTTACAATGAATTTGGCAGCATGAGCCTCTTTGCATGCAATGTTTTAGTTGTGAAGGGTGTCATAAAGCTGTCCTGAGGCAAGCTGGCAGACAACTGTTGTAACTGGTCCCTGATATCAAAAATGTTCAAATGTATGTGAAATGTTATGGGACTTAACTACTAAGGTCATCAGCCCGTAAGCTTATACACTACTTAACCTAAATTATTCTAAGGACAAACACACGTACCCATGCCCAAGGGAGGACTCGAACCTCCGCCGGGACCATCCGCACAGTCCATGACTGCAGCGCCCAAGACCGCTCGGCTAATCCAGTGCGGCTCCCTGATATCATGGGATGGTGTTGACCTCCGCACTCGCCCTACAAATGTTCTATTGGGGACTATTAGGGGGATATGGCCGGCGAAGGGAGTACCTCAGCATCACGCAGACAGAGTAGCCAGTGTGAGATAAAACCTGGCCGGTGGCCGGTCGCCGCAGAGTCTAAGTCGGTGCCGATCGCGGCGTGGGGCAGATGAGACGGACACTCTGATAATTCCGTAAGTCCGGCTATCTGCACTATATGGAGATGCGGGAGGCTGTAGCAGTTTATGGAGGAAGCATTGTGCTCCGTCAGAGCGACTCTGTGGCTTCAATGCCCGTGGTCTGGCGGTGAACCGCCTGTAGTCTGAATACAATGTCTGGCGTCCGAGACCATTAGCTGCATAAACTTTTATACCGTCTTCCGTGTGAACAGGAAAGTCATCGGTGTACTTGTAGCACAGCTACAACGTTTTTGAGTTTCTGACACACCAGTAATAGTAGTTCCGTCCAGTAACAATTTTGCGGCAGAATACTTCAGCGGCATATGCGCCACAGCTCTCTGGGGACTGTTAGCTGGGAAGCTGTAGAGGCTGCCACGGTAGAGCTGTGTTCCCACATCCTCTGTTGAAAGCGCCAACTACGGCTCATCGCTCTCAATACTATAAAACCCTCCACTGTCGCTGAGTGGTGCCCCACAAAAAATGTCTACTATCTAGTTTTCACGTTCGATTGCAAGGAAGGCGTCCCATCCGTTTTAATTAATGAGTATTATATTAATGTTTATTGCATTAACATGTGAGGCATAACTGAAAAGTAGCTATACAGTTTGTAAACTTCATTGTTTAAAGTTGTTATCAGTGCTTTATATCTCTTTCATCTCTTTTAGAAGTGGTTGTTATTGCACCTTTTTCGCCAGGTAATCATGTGTTTTCGTCAAGCCGTAAATTGTGCTCTAATAAATTTTACTGTCAGTGTTTGGTTCCTTACTGCAGGCAGTCCACCTCCGTAGCAGAGTGCGATGTGCCTCATCCGCCCACGAAAAGGAATGCCGTCAGATGGCTCAAAGTGCACACAGTACATTGCGTTCTAACGGAGAATGACAAAAGGAGAGAGGATATCGGCCCATCCCTCAACGTACAGTATTACGATATCATTATGAGACTACAAGAAGATGTCCGACAACTGCTTAAGAAAGTGAACACAGTCAACTGAGCCAAACGAAGAGCTATAGACTCATTATGAATTTCTTTTTACTTTATAATTTCAGCTTCTAGTTTCTGCCTGCAGATAAATCAGACGTTCTGTTTTTTATTTATTTATATTTTTTCGACACAACACCGAATATGTTAAGGAAACATTTTCTTTTCTGTATATGACGGTAGTATCTGTTCCCGAAAGAACAGTTACCGTTGATGACCATGCAGCTTTGCTAGAATGAAATGATAGTTAAATGGATACCCTAGCTGCAAACAGGCGTTGATATACTTCATTGAAGACATGTTGAAAATGTCTGTCCCGACCGAGACTCGAACCCGGGATCTCCTGCTTACATGGCAGACGCTCTATCCATCTGAGCCACCGAGGGCAGGGAGGATATTGCGCCTGCAGGGACTTATCCCTTGCACGCTCCCCGTGAGACCCACATGTTGTTTGTTGTGGTCTTCAGTCCTGAGACTGGTTTGATGCAGCTCTCCATGCTACTCTATCCTGTGCAAGCTTCTTCATCTCCCAGTACCTACTGCAACCTACATCCTTCTGAATCTGCTTAGTGTATTGATCTCTTGGTCTCCCTCTACGATTTTTACCCTCCACGCTGCCCTCCAATGCTAAATTTGTGATCCCTTGATGCCTCAAAACATGTCCTACCAACCGATCCCTTCTTCTTGTCAAGTTGTGCCACAAACTTCTCTTCTCCCCAATCCTATTCAATACCTCCTCATTAGTTACGTGATCTACCCACCTTATCTTCAGCACTCTTCTGTAGCACCACATTTCGAAAGCTTCTATTCTCTTCTTGTCCAAACTGGTTATCGTCCATGTTTCACTTCCATACATGGCTACACTCCATACAAATACTTTCAGAAACGACTTCCTGACACTTAAATCTATACTCGATGTTAACAAATTTCTCTTCTTCAGAAATGATTTCCTTGCCATTGCCAGTCTAAATTTTATATCCTCTCTACTTCGACCATCATCAGTTATTTTACTCCCTAAATAGCAAAACTCCTTTACTACTTTAAGTGTCTCATTTCCTAATCTAATCCCCTCAGCATCACCTGATTTAATTTGACTACATTCCATTATCCTCGTTTTGCTTTTATTGATGTTCATCTTATATCCTCCTTTCAAGACACTGTCCATTCCGTTCAACTGCTCTTCCAAGTCCTTTGCTGTCTCTGACAGAATTACAATGTCATCGGCGAACCTCAAGGTTTTTACTTCTTCTCCATGAATTTTAATACCTACACCGAATTTTTCTTTTGTTTCCTTTACTGCTTGCTCAATATACAGATTGAATAACATCGGGGAGAGGCCATCTGGTTTCTGTACAAATTGTAAATAGCCTTTCGCTCCCTGTTTTTTACCCCTGCCACCTTCAGAATTTGAAAGAGAGTATTCCAGTTAACGTTGTCAAAAGCTTTCCCTAAGTCTACAAATGCTAGAAACGTAGGTTTGCCTTTTCTTAATCTTTCTTCTAAGATAAGTCGTAAGGTTAGTATTGCCTCACGTGTTCCAACATTTCTACGGAATCCAAACTGATCTTCCCCGAGGTCCGCTTCTACCAGTTTTTCCATTCGTCTGTAGAGAATTCGCGTTAGTATTTTGCAGCTGTGACTTATTAAACTGATAGTTCGGTAATTTTCACATCTGTCAACACCTGCTTTCTTTGGTATTGGGATTATTATATTCTTCTTGAAGTCTGTGGGTATTTCGCCTGTCTCATACATCTTGCTCACCAGATGGTAGAGTTTTGTCATGACTGGCTCTCCCAAGGCCATCAGTAGTTCTAATGGAATGTTGTCTACTCCCGGGGCCTTGTTTCGACTCAGGTCTTTCAGTGCTCTGTCAAACTCTTCACGCAGTATCTTATCTCCCATTTCATCTTCATCTACATCCTCTTCCATTTCCATAATATTGTCCTCAAGTACATCGCCCTTGTATAAACCCTCTATATACTCCTTCCACCTTTCTGCCTTCCCTTCTTTGCTTAGAACTGGGTTGCCATCTGAGCTCTTGATATTCATACAAGTGGTTCTCTTCTCTCCAAAGGTCTCTTTAATTTTCCTGTAGGCAGTATCTATCTTACCCCTAGTGAGACAAGCCTCTACATCCTTACATTTGTCCTCTAGCCATCCCTGCTTAGCCATTTTGCACTTTCTGTCGATCTCATTTTTGAGACGTTTGTATTCCCTTTTGCCTGCTTCATTTACTGCATTTTTATATTTTCTCCTTTCATCAATTAAATTCAATATTTCTTCTGTTACCCAAGGATTTCTATTAGCCCTCGTCTTTTTACCTACTTGATCCTCTGCCGCCTTCACTACTTCATCCCTCAGAGCTACCCATTCTTCTTCTACTGTATTTCTTTCCCCCATTCCTGTCAATTGTTCCCTTATGCTCTCCCTGAAACTCTTTACAACCTCTGGTTCTTTCAGTTTATCCAGGTCCCATCTCCTTAAATTCCCACCTTTTTGCAGTTTCTTCAGTTTCAATCTGCAGTTCATAACCAATAGATTGTGGTCAGAATCCACATCTGCCCCTGGAAATGTCTTACAATTTAAAACCTGGTTCCTAAATCTCTGTCTTACCATTATATAATCTATCTGATACCTATTAGTATCTCCAGGATTCTTCCAGGTATACAACCTTCTTTTATGATTCTTGAACCAAGTGTTAGCTATGATTAGGTTATGCTCTGTGCAAAATTCTACAAGGCGGCTTCCTCTTTCATTTCTTCCCCCCAATCCATATTCACCTACTATGTTTCCTTCTCTCCCTTTTCCTACTGACGAATTCCAGTCACCCATGACTATTAAATTTTCGTCTCCCTTCACTACCTGAATAATTTCTTTTATCTCGTCATACATTTCATCAATTTCTTCATCATCGGCAGAGCTAGTTGGCATATAAACTTGTACTACTGTAGTAGGCATGGGCTTTGTGTCTATCTTGGCCACAATAATGCGTTCACTATGCTGTTTGTAGTAGCTAACCCGCACTCCTATTTTTTTATTCATTATTAAACCTACTCCTGCATTACCCCTATTTGATTTTGTATTTATAACCCTGTAATCACCTGACCAAAAGTCTTGTTCCTCCTGCCACCGAACTTCACTAATTCCCACTTTATCTAACTTTAACCTATCCATTTCCCTTTTTAAATTTTCTAACCTACCTGACCGATTAAGGGATCTGACATTCCACGCTCCGATCCGTAGAATGCCAGTTTTCTTTCTCCTGATAACGACGTCCTCTTGAGTAGTCCCCGCCCGGAGATCCGAATGGGGGACTATTTTACCTCCGGAATATTTTACCCAAGAGGACGCCATCATCATTTAATCATACAGTAAAGCTGCATGTCCTCGGGAAAAATTACGGCTGTAGTTTCCCCTTGCTTTCAGAGACCCACATCCCCAACTTAATTTGCACACCACTACATTCGTAGTGCGCCTAACAGATGTTTGCCCATCATACTCATTACTCGTGGCAGATTAATTTACCAAGCCCCGTACGAGTTCGGGCAGTGGGCGTGCGTTTCCACAAGAAGGTCGAGAATGTTTTGAAACGATCTTTTGACGAAATTATTGGTGTACATCTTTCGATCGTTAGCAGTACTGCGCACATAAAGTTTAAAACTGCTGAAATATGCGATCAAATTGTTCAATCATGCGGTGGTACCCTTAAATTTACTCACAGCGATGGTAATATTGGCGAAGTTCAGGTATTTCGTGCAGGATTTAGTGTCCGCACAGTTAGAATTTTCGAACTACCTTTTGAAGTTCCTGCCGACGAAATTAATGCATTGTTGAAAATTATGGCACGGTTGTCAGCAATGTTGCGGAAAAGTGGATGTCCTTCTAACTTCCTGTCTTGAACGGTGTTCGGCAGGTGAAAATAGATCTAGAGAAACACATTCCATCATATATTACGATTTGTGGATACAGCGCCATTGTTATATACGATGGTCAGCCTCGCACTTGCTCTGGGTGTGGTGCAACTGATCATGTTCGCGAACAATGCGTACAGAGGCGAGTGACGCAGTTGCCACCACGCGAAAGTGTTCCTAGTAACAAGACGTCATCAATGCCTCTAACTTATGTGGCGGCAGTCCGTTCGACCATGGAAGCGACGGAGGGCACTCACATGGACACAACTGTCAACACCACCGAAGTTGACCAGACACCAATGGAGACTGTCACCCCAGAGGGCAACGTTGACACCACCCCCGACGTGACGATGGAACTGAACGATCCGGAGGCTACGTGTTTGGTTAGCGGCCAGGTTGGCGAGAAAACCCAAGGTGTCGAGAATGATCCAAGCACCGGCAAAGGAGAGGATTCCAAATCAATGGGAAACGGCGACAACACCGGATTACCAGTCTGCAGCTCTTCCTCAGTGACTGTGGCAAATGAAAGGGCGGACGTTTCCCCTAAAAGACACAAAAAGCGACGGATCGCTCACAAGGATGCTGAGAAAACAGCTCCACTGCTGCGCGAGAAAGGTGCGCAAATTGCCTGCTAATTAACTGACGCAACTCTTGGGAGGACAGATGTGAAGCAATCGAGTGGCCACGACCAGGCGATAACAGTGACCACGCCGAACTCTGGGGTTGGAAATCACGCTGCAGCAGACGAGGATCGGGTCTCTCAGCAGCTCCTGAGAGAGGGGCGAAAAGAACAGTGTCCAACGGGAAAGGGCTCAGATCAGAAGATGTCAAATGCAGGCAGCTGGGCTGATGATATCGAGAACATGTCGGTGGATCGAGGACTGACTACGTCTGAACCATCTAAGCCCTAAGGAGACAATGCCAGCCGGGAGAGCGGAATTAATTGTGACACGACAGCTTTCAACGAACCTGAGAAAACATGATGATTCGGATACGTATTAATTTCCTCACCGACATCATGCTTGTGCTGACTGGCCAGCGAATTTAACATAGAGAACTCCATGCCTCCTTTTCAGGACTACAAGATAGTCACTGTAAACATAAACAAAATAACTTCAGAGCAGAAGATACACCGTCTCCGCGATTATTTGTATAGCTGTGATGCAGACATCGAGATGCTGCAAGAGGTGGCTCATCATTTTTTACCTGACTTTGCTGGGTATGCCGTACTGACAAATACCATCCCAGATAGCTCCTCAGGCACAGCTCTGTTATTCAAAGGGGGTATTATTGTATCGGACGTGGAAAGACTAGAGTCTGGCAGAGAAATCTCGTGCCTTATTAACGGAGTTCGATTGATAAACGTCTATGCTCCCTTGGGGAATCAAAATAAAGCCGTCAGAGCACATTTTTACGCTACTGACTTATTGTATCTTTTACGGAGGAATGAGGAGGACGTGGTCGTCGGCGGGGATTTTAATTGTGTTTTAAAGCCTAAGGACCAATGGCCGAATTTTAACGGTTGTGCGGCACTTGCCGAAACTGTCCGACTGATGGACCTAGAAGACACCTGGCAAATCCTGAACGGGGACCGACAGTGCTTTACGTATTTTACCGCTCAAACTGCCAGCCGAACAGACAGAATTTATATAGGAAAACGCCTGAGGGACAAGATCTCTGCAACGGAGACGTGGCCGTTGTACTTCTCCGACCACAAGGCATATCACTGTACAATGGTACGGCAGGGAACGTACCGTGGCAGAGCAGGTTGGAAGCTGAATGTTTCAACACTCAATGATCAAGGTTTAAGAGAACGGGCGCAGGAAGTATGTGATCTCTGCTCACGGCGCCAACAAACTTTCCCGTCGGTCACGCTGTGGTGGTGCCGCTGCGCAGAGCCCAAACTTATTAATTGCCTGAAAGGTTACAGCTATGAAAGGAGCCGGCAGCATAAAGAGCTTTTCGAATTTTATTTTCGATGTCTCCGTGAGCTGTATTCTGCTACTCATGTCACACAGGAGAACTTTGTACAGATCAAAAGGATTAAGGCGAAGTTAACACTATTGAAACGAAGACAATTGGAAGGAATTAAAATACGTTCTCGCGATGGTAACAGCGCCTATGACGAAAGCCCATCCTCCTTCCATCTTGCGAAAGAGAAACGCCGCGCAAGACAGAAATTGATTCACAGATTAAAAACAGAAGATGGCAGTGTCGCCACAACCCATAATGAGATAAAGGAATATATAACCGACTACTACCGACGGCTGTACATGTCAGAGCCCACGAATGACGAGGCAATTACGACCATGCAAAACTACCTTACAGCGACCCTCGACGAGACGAACAGACAACTATAACTGAGTGATGTCACTGAAGAAGAACTTCGGGAGGCTTTGAGGAAGGCTCAGGGTAAAAAATCACCCGGGGAAGATGGACTACCCGTTGAGTTCTACAAACAATTCTGGTACATACTCGAACATTGCTTTCTGAACATATGTAATTAAATTAAAGCAGGTCGGCAACTACCAGCAGGATTCAGTGATAGTCTAATTGTACTCGTCCCCATAGAATGCCCACCAGACGACGTCAATAAATTTCGTCCCATTTCCCTCCTCAACTGCGCGTTCTAGCAACGAGAATTAAACATGATTTACAGAAAATCATACAAGACAGCCAGATAGCAGCCCTCCCTGGTCGAACGATCTTTAAAAGTCTCGCAGATCATAGGGAGATCATCTCCTTTAGTGCTATTACCCAACCGGAGGCACCAATTTTAGCTCTAGATCAATGCAAAGCCTTTGACAGGATCTCGCACAGCTACCTTTTTCAAATTACGAACCATTTCGGTTTTGGTGACGGTTTTATTACGATGGTCAAAAATATGTACGTCTCTGCTTGCTCTAGGATCGTCATCAATGGGCAACTCTCCCGGGAAATAACTATTGAGCGATCTGTACGACAAGGGTGCCCCACGTCAATGCCTCTTTTTGTCATTGCCATTGAGCCACTTGTCCGTTTGCTGAACTGTACACTTGAGGGTTTAACCCTGTATTCGACTACAGTAAAATGTGTGGCATACGCAGATGACGTGTCATCATGCGTTCGGAGCGAGACCTACAAGAAGTCACTAATAGTGTACGGGAGTATGAACGAGCCTCATGCTCAAAGCTCAACTATAGAAAGACTAAACTAATGCCGATCGGCAAATGGTTTAGAATCGATGACAACTGCCCATATGTAGTACACGAGAGTATCAAGCTGTTGGGAATACGAATGAGTCGCTGCCCTCTGAAAACTACTACGGACCACTGACAAGAGCTTCTGGCTATGACGAGAGGTCGTCCCCAGCAAAATAAAGGCAGGGAACAGGACGTCATACGAAGAGTACAGTTTATCAATAAAATGATAGTTTCGAAAATATGGTATGTAGGGCAGACAATCCCTGTGGTCAACAGCATTTCCAAGCAAGTAGTGACGGCAATTGGTTGGTATATTTGGAGGGGCGAAATATTCAAAGTGTTAATTAAGGTTATTACTCTCCCACCAGAGAAAGGGGGCCTAGGGCTAATAGATGTTGAAATTAAATGCAAGGCTCTTCTTATACGGAGAACTATTCAGCTGTGTCACGACTACCCAGACAGCGCGCTCCATATGGCCCTACGGATGTATACACCTACTAATATGGCAATACCGATAAACCTGGGGGAAACCCACTACAAAGCCAACCACATCAGGATGTTTCTGCTCGAAGTTAGTTACCTCCGAGCGAAACTGAGCGCACCTTACAACCGCCCAACTATACCGGATAATGAATACTGGTGGAAGAGTAAACCGCATGGAAACGAAATTTCCCCTACGGGATTGAGCTCAAATCTGGAAGAACATCAACAACAAAGTGCTCGGAACAAATATCAGATGAACGTGGTGTAAAGTTGTTAATGAGACCATACCTACGAAAGAAAAATTACGCAGAATACGACTGTCGCCAACTGACAGATAGAGGAGTGTGTCCGCGGAGAAAATAAATTGGTCTGGAAATGGTGCAGAATGAACCTTGCCTCTATCTGCAAGACAGACAATCTCCATCACATCGGTGTTGCAACCTGATGACACTATCCCATCACGAAGAAAAATATATGGACATGGCTGACAGGACATACTCTGCATTACCTAATTCAAGCCGAAGATTCGCCATCTTACCAGGGCTACAGAGTATATCTAACCACACAAGCACAACTGCTGACGAAGGATGACAAATACAGAGAAAAGTTTGCTAACTATAACCAGCATTGAGAATAACGACACTATGAACGACTAAGACGATGAAAAAAAAAACGAACAGGTATCGACGAAGTAGATGTATGCACTGCGTCCGACTGTTAATAACGTTGATGGCAGTGTGTTATGTTTTTTATTTTTTTTTATTTTTTTCCCCCGTCCATATACTCCACATCACAAGCAGTGTGTGGCGCCCGGCAATTGGGCACTCAGTGCTAAGAGAAGACAACTGCCGACATAGGAGATCACATACAAATGGGGAAAAAGAAACGAGACCAAGCTATATGCTTGGGGTATACCATAATAGGCAACCCTCGAGAAGACGAGCGTTGAGTGCCGTCAATAAGCCGAGATATCTCACGCAAGGAATAGTGGAAACAAACAATATAAAAGAAATAAATAAAAAAACCTTTTTTTGTATATAAAAAGTTAAAAAAACAACAAAACAAGACAAAAATAAAAGTTTTGCAGTAAAGAATCATTAACAGGAATGAAACGCTTCCTTTGCTGCAGACGCTACGAACCTTGAAATTTCCACTGCAGTGACAACGCTACTTCTTTTCGTGATGCAGAAGAAGCATCCTTTGTATTAAACGTTCTTTTAACGGCATAGAAGTGAGGCCGAGAAGGCAGAAATTGGCGAGCGTAAGGATGGGTTGAAGGGGAGGAAGGAGACCCAAAAAAAAAAAAAAAAAAAAAAAGATGGATAGAGCGTCTGCCATGTAAGCAGGAGATCCCGTGTACGAATCCCGGTCGGGGAACACATTTTCAACATGTCCCTAATGAAGTATATCAACGCCTGTTTGCAGCTAGGGTGTCCATTTAATTATCATTTTCTTTTCTTTAACGAACAGCAAATTCATTTAAATTTTGTTCAACTCTTTACATAACTTGAACACAATTTCAATCCAGAAGAATATCACATTATACGCACGGTTCAATTACAAGAAGAATTCAGTTTAATTTAAAATTCTGAGTTCCATTGGTGAAAAGGAGCTACTCCTTCGAACCGCAACTAAAAGAAAAAATTAAGTTACCATAGCACATGAAACCGGTGCCGATGAAGGAGAGTAATGACGAGTGGGAGAACGCATTGTACGGGAAGAAGGAGACCCGAAAAACCGTGGTCATCGTGACGGGGAGCTGGGGCTCGATTCCTGCCTGGGTCAGAGATTTTACCTACTTTTAACTGGGTATTGTGTTGCCAATATCACTTCTTCATCATCGACGGGCAATCCACGGAAGCGGCGTCAAACAGAAGGACTTGCACTAGGTGGAGATGGATCCTCCAGCCAATAATGACATAATATCATTTCCTCGCCGTAATTGTATGCGATAAACTGCGTGAATACCTTTCAGTGCATGCTCTATAACAAATCACGCACGCTGCGCACTTTGAGGTCCAAGTATGGAATTATGGAGAACTTAGCGCTGATCGAAACTAATGAAACTGATGTTCAAAGTATTCAATTAGATCCAAGCCAACAAAACTGCCCATTTTGTAAACTGCCCAGAGTCTGAAGAAAGTTGCGAACTTGGATGTCAATAAACGTCTCTCTCTCTCTCTCTCTCTCTCTCTCTCTCTCTCTCTCTCTCTCTCCGACAGCCTTTGGAAGCTCCGACTGTACCGACCGACTGCCGTGTCATCCGAAACCGATAGGCGTCACTTAATGCCCTCAATGCGGATATGGAGGGCATGTGGTCTGCACACAACATTCCTGGCCGATGTCAGTTTTCGCAACGGGAGCCGCTACTTCTCAATCAAGTACCTCCGAGTAGCTCCTCAATTGGCCTTACAGGGGCTGAGTGGACCCCACTTGCCAACAGGACTCGGCAGACCTTTACGGTCACCCATTCAAGTGTTAGCCAAGCCCGACAGCGCCTAACTTCGGTGATCTGACTGAAGCCCATGGCACCACGCGTTAAGGCCGTTGGCAAACCAAACGTATATAGGAGTGCCAATTACTATTACACAGACTTAAAGGAACTGTATTAATCTGTACGTTTACTTCGTAACTATTCCCGTGACATTTGGGCCCTACGTGACGAGTCGTAGCTCTTCAGCGTCGTTTGTATACTGACGCAGCTTGGTATTCGTAAAGCAGCTTACAGAGGCGGGCGTGTGAGAAGACTTCATTTTATTTAAAAATTTCTTCTAGCAGCTGCTACGCCGTTAAATAAAACGGTAAGTAAGAACTTTGAATGCGCTCGTCTACATCACGATTACGGCTGACGCCTCACACCATCCATGCATCGCAAGACATGTGCAGAACCACTTTTCTTAAAATCTCATTTTTTTTCGTTATTGGTAGTTGCATTTGTTCGGGGCGGACTTCCCAAGTTCGTTGTTGATCCACTCACACAGTTTTATATACAGGGTGGTCCATTGATCGTGACCGGGCCAAATATCTCACGAAATAAGCGTCAAACGAAAAAACTACAAATAACGAAACTCGTCTAGCTTGAAGGGGGAAACCAGATGGCGCTATGGTTGGCCCGCTAGATGGTGCTGCAATAGGTCAAACGGATATCAACTGCGTTTTTTGAAATAGGAACCCCCATTTTTATTACATATTCGTGTAGCACGTAAAGAAATATGAATGTTTTAGTTGGACCACTTTTTTCGCTTTGTGATAGATGGCGCTGTAATAGTCACAAGCATATGGCTCACAATTTTAGACCAACAGTTAGAAACAGGTAGGTTTTTTTAAATTAAAATACAGAACGTAGGTACGTTCGGACATTTTATTTCGGTTGTTCCAATGTGACACATGTACCTTTGTGAAACTTATAATTTGTGAGAACGCATGCTGTTACAGCGTGATTACCTGTAAATACCACATTAATGCAGTAAATGCTCAGAATGATGTCCGTCAACCTCAATGCATTTAGCAATACGTGTAACGACATTCCTCTCAACAGCGAGTAGTTCGCCTTCCGTAATGTTCGCACATGTATTGACAATGAGCTGACGCGTGTTGTCAGGCGTTGTCGGTGGACCAAGGTAGCAATTATCCTTCAACTTTCCCCTCAGAAAGAAATCCGGGGACGGCAGTTCCGGTGAACGTGCAGGGCATGGTATAGTGCTTCGACGACCAATCCACCTGTCATGAAATACGCTATTTAATACCGCTTCACCCGCACGCGAGCTATGTGTCGGACATCCATCATGTTGGAAGTACATCGCCATATATTATTATTATTCACGTTTGGGCCCTACTGGACCACGCGAAGTACAATCACGGGGCATTCAGTTATTTTCTTTTAGACTTTCTCTCTGCCCAAATTGTTTTCATTCTCTCGGAATGAGCTCTTTTCCTTTCATCAGACCATGTGGTTCCAGTTTTCTTTGGTTTTTCAGCTTGACCAACTACCCAGTCATGAATTTTTTGCCTAAATAATTTTCTGTCTTGAATTTCATCTTGTTTTATATCTGCCTCTTTCATGTCCTCTTTTATAGCGGCAATCCATTTTATTGTCTCAAATTTAGCTTTACTTCGATTTTCGTAGAATTCCACTACTTGTTTAGTTAGTCTGGTAGCATCCATTCTTTTAATATGCCCATAAAATTTTAATCTGCGTTTTTTCATATCTGAATATATGCTGGTGTATTGTTGAATTTCACTATTTGCTCTTAGCCTGTATGTTCCTTCTTCAGTATATTTTGGACCTAGAATTTTTCTGATTACTTTTCTTTCTCTTTTTTGGATTTCTTGAATGTCCTTTTTTCTGTTTAAAATTAGCGTTTCAGCCCCATAAAGGCACTCTGGTTTTATGACCCTGTTGTAATGTCTCAATTTAGAGTACCTCGAGAGACATTTTTTGTTGTAGATGTCTTTTGTAAGTCTAAAAGCTGTCTCCATCTTTTGACAACGAATTTCATTTCCAATTTTTTCTAGACCAGTCTCTGAGATTGTTTCACCTAAATATTTGAATTGCGAAACTCTTTTGATTTTTCCATACTTAGTTTCCAAAAGTTTGGGTGCCAGTTTGTTGCTAGTCATATACTGCGTTTTTTCAAATGAGATTTGGAGACCTACTCTTTCTGCTGTTTCTTTAAGGATTTCTATTTGTTTCTGAGCAATTTGGATGTCCTGCGTTAGAATAACCAAGTCGTCTGCAAAGGCCAAACAGTCTATTCGAATATTTGTTCGTCCTAATTTCACTGGTTGGTCAATTTTGAACTCCAATTTTCGTTCGCGCCACTCTTGTATTACTTTTTCTAGAACGCAGTTAAATAGCAACGGAGAGAGTCCATCACCTTGCCTCACGCCTGTTTTTATTTCAAAGGATTCTGAAATTTCTCCTCTGAACTTTACTTTTGATTTTGTACCAGTTAGCGTGTCTCTGATAATTGCCGTGGTTTTAGGATCCAGGCCTTGTTCTTTCACAATTTGGAAAAGAGATTCACGATCCACTGAGTCATAAGCCTTTCTAAAATCTACAAAGGTACAAACTAGTTTTTTATTGTAAATTTTTTGATGTCTGAGAATTAGTTTGAGGACTATATATATATATATATATATATATATATATATATATATATATATATATATATATATATATATCAGAGAGCAACTAACCCTCTGACGGAACACTCTGAGCTATGGTGCCGGATGCCACTGAGCTGTCGACGCACGCATGGAAGCAGGTCTCTCGTATCGCAGTATTGGGCGCTGAAACTCATAAAGCGACGTTAAAGTAAGAACAGTCGTTACTTCCTTGAGTACGCCATTCCTTGGGTTCGAAATTTAAGTTTTATTTCTTACTGTCTAATCTTGCAAGAGGTTTATGTAGCATAAGTCATCAAAGTAGAAAGGTCCTATGACAGTGGCAGCCATGTAGCGAATTGGTTCACACTCATCTCAAATAGATTCTCAGAAGGAATTGCTCAGCTTGTTGTTTTTATCTCATGATACTCCTAATATCGGCTTTCAAGCCATTAATATTTAAGGCATTCAATTAAATTTAATCCAGAATTTCTCATTTTTGAAGCTGTATGGCGCCTTAGAGGGCTGTTAACGCCGGTGTTATGTAATGTTAGTGGGGTAGCAAAGCTATTGAAGCTAGTTATATTACTTTCCTCTTATGAAGCGTCAGAGAATGTGACATACTGAGGTATACAATTTTCCATCACGATTGAAATTTTCCCAAAATACAGACTTATATAATACTTACTTTAATAAACTCATGGTCGGGGTTCACAGTCTTGTACAGGGTTTCAAACGACATCATATTCGTCGTTGACTGTAAAAACTATTTACTTCACGATTCGAATTTCGGTCTTCGGGCCATCTTCACGCGGTACTACAGAAGATTTTGCTTCAACACATGTCAAATTTTTAAATCCTGCATACATGTCGGAGTATTTTAAAGTCTGATATGTGGTGATTTTCTGCAGTAACACTTGAAAATGGCCCAAATGGTGAAATTGCAATTGTGAAATAAATAACTTCTACAGATTAAGGGTAATACGATGTCCATCAGAAAACTTACTTTAATAGTTTGCAAGGAAAACTTATTTCAATGGAATAAAAAGTAATTGAAAATCAGTATTGCCCCATACGACACCAAACAGTAATGCGTCAGACAACTTCACCACTAAATCGACTGTGTGTACTTGCAGTCTTGATCAGTAGGATTCTATGACTACTACGAGAATTCAGAAGTACGTTCGTGGGAATGCTAGCAAGAAGAGATGCAATTAGTTAATTTTTCGATGTCACGCAGGAATCATTTCATCTGCAGATTCAGAAGACAATAAACTGAAAATTGTTTTCATTAACACAGAAACTAAAAAATAGATGTCGACAATGTGCAATTCTGCATCTTCATACGTTTTTCATGTTGAGATCTATACACTTACTTCATACAGGAAGTCACAAGTGAAGCACGCACTTGATTACCCGGAATTCCCATGTTAGGGTACGTAGATATGTAAATAAAGTGAGAACAAACCACAATTTATCCACTGGTTAACTCATTCGAACACCAACAGAGCAGAATTATCAAACATAGCCATCGGTTTCCATTTGTACACTATAACCGGCAACTGAACCAATGGTGAAACATGGTCGCCGCCACGAATGCATAACAGAAATTTTTAAAACACTCAAGTAATTGGTACGTGATTACTAATACAGCTTCACCTACTCTCCAGTGCTGTTCAAAACTGGAGACAGTACACCAAAACCACCCCGTGAAGCGCACGAGGTACTCACGAGGGAACCTCCCCATCGCACCCCCCTCAGATTTAGTTATATTAGTTATAAGTTGGCACAGTGGATAGGCCTTGAAAAACTGAACACAGATCAATCGAGAAAACAGGTAGAAGTTGTGTGGAACTATGAAAAAAATAAGCAAAATATACAAACTGAGTAGTCCATGCGCAAGATAGACAATATCAAGGATACTCTGAGCTGAGGAGCACCGTGGTCACGTGGTTAGCGTGAGCAGCCGCTGAATCAGAGGTCCTTGGTTCAAGTCATCCCTCGAGTGAAAAGTTTATTTTCGCAAAGTTATGATCTATCCGTTCGTTCATTGACGTTTCTGTTCATTGTAATAAGTTTAGTGTCTGTGTTTTGCGACCGCACCGCAAAACCGTGCGATTAGTAGACGAAAGGATGTGCCTCTCCAATGGGAATCGAAACCATTTCATCGCAAGGTCATAGGTCAACCGATTCCTCCACAGGAAAACACGTCTGATATATTCTTTACGATACTGGCAACGGCATGTGCGTCACATGTCAGGAATATCTTGTCGACCCACCTAACTTGTACACTTGGCGAACGGGTTTTACCTTGCCCGATTTAGGTTTTCTTGTGGATGTGATAATCACTCCCAAAAAAGTGATCAAAACATAAGAGTGTGTCACATAAACTGCAACAAATGAATGCAACAGTTTCACTGTCGCACAGTTTTCCCTGTGCTCTGTCAAAACATATGTTTTAACGGTTTTTAACGTTTTCAAATTTTTGCTTATGTAGACCGTCAAATCCTGCGTATGTCCAAGCAAATCCGAATATGTCCTGGAAATTTGGAGAACGAAGTTGATTATGTGTGAGTGCCTGAACTATGATGATTGTCTGAAAATAAAAAATTAAACTTTTCACTCGAGGGAATACTTGAACCAAGGACCTCTCACTCCGCAGCTGCTCACGCTAACCACGGGACCACGGCGCTCCTGAGCTCACAGTACCCTTGATGTTGCATATGTTACACATAGACTACTCAGTTTGTATATTTTGCTTATTTTTTTCATAGTTCCACACATCGTCTTACTGTTTTTTCGATTGATCTGTGTTCAGTTTTTCAAGGCCTATCCACTGTGCCAACTCATAACTAAATCTGACGGGGGTGCGATGGGGAGGTTCCCTTGTCAGTAACACCATTTACTTAAATCTTTCATAACTGAAAATAGGACTTCATATATTAAATGAGTGAGTGTAAAAATTCGAAGACGTCTAAATAGACATGCAACGTCAATTCACTCTCATGTTCAGAACTATCTTTTGGTCACACTTCAAGAAGAGTGGAACCAAACCCGGCCTGGAATACATGCAAACTGAGAGGAAAGAGTAATCCGGAGACTGAAAATCATAATAGTAGAAAAACAATCCCTACTTACTATTAATTGCAAGGTTGACGGCTATACAACGAGTACTAACAAAAGATCATCTAAGAGAAGGTACATACATTAATATGCTGCAAATAGGTTCTGTTAAGAAGTATGCTGGTCGTGCGGTAGCGTTCTCGCTTCCCGCGCCCGGGTTCCCGGGTTCAATTCCCAGCGGGGTCAGGGATTTTCTCTGCCTCGTGATGACTGGGTGTTGTGTGATGTCCTTAGGTTAGTTAGGTTTAAGTAGTTCTAAGTTCTAGGGGACTGATGACCATAGATGTTAAGTCCCATTGTGCTCAGAGCCATTTGAACCATTTTAAGAAGTATGCAATATTAACCACTGCCCACAGCGAGACTGAATTCCTGCTCGTGGCATTAGAGGTACGACATGTGGTGGGAAAAGTGTATAAAGGGATCAATGCCGAATGGGGAATCATTCTAGCGACAGTACGGGGAATCCACTAACATAAATGAGCTTCACAGAGTGCAGACTGTTATGACCTCGCGTCGGGCAAGGTCGACTGTTGGCGTACTACTGTCGTGAGCATCAATGGCGGATGTCACCTAGGCTTCAATGATATCTGTGTAAATACTCTAAGGTAACTCAACAGCTGTGAACATGGTAGTAGTCCGCCGGCATCCGTTCATGCTTGATGTTTTCTCCGACGTCGGTGGCATCTTTCGGCAGGGTAACTGGTTGTGTCTAAAGACCAGAATCTGGCTTCAATCGTCTGATGAGCATGACAGTGAACTCACGTTGATGTCTCGTACACAAAATTCAGCTGATCTGAAGCCGATCCAACGCATGTGATACGCTATCGAGCACAATCTCCGTGCCCAAAACCAACGGACCTTATTTTGCTGGTTTGCGTGGCCTGTGCGTAGACATCTGGTGCCATGTACTCTGGACTGCATACGAACAACCTGTCAGATCCAGGTCTCGCAGAACCGCTGGTGCACTGCATTTCACGATGGGCAAATGTTCTCTCGATCAGGTGTTAATCACTGTAGGACGATTGGTAAACTTGAGCCTAGCAGCTCAGCATTTCTGTCATCTGATAATGTAAGTGTTAAGGAAACACACCAGTCGTGTACAGAAAATAGTACAGTAGCCATCTAAGGCCGCCTCGTTAGGCTAAATTCAGTTTGAAAACGAACAAAATCTGTCTGATTTCTGCAGGCCACGGCGGCCGAGCGGTTCTAGGCACTACAGTCCGGAACGACGCGACCGCTACGGTCGCAGGTTCGAATCCTGCCTCTGGCATGGATGTGTGTGATGTCCTTAGGTTAGTCAGGTTTAAGTAGTTCTAAGTTCTAGGGACTGATCACCTCAGATGTTAAGTCCCATATTGCTCAGAGCCATTTGAACCATTTAATAAGGAATAGTAAACAACACTAAAAACTAAGAATTAGATAACTGATAATATATACAATATAACCCTCTTCTTCCCCTGAAAAACTTTATTTATTACTCTAATGTATGATCAAGTACATCGACAATATCCTGGGCCTAACAATTTTGCACTCGTCTGCCTAAATCTTCAGGTACAGAATGAGGCTTTCTATGCTTTGAACCTCTGATTATCCCTCACCTTATCTGTGTAGCTGGTGTCCCCAGAAACTTACTTACCTCAGACGAAAGGGTCAATTCCTGTAACTGTCAACTGTATTTGAATCGTCTGTTGCGAGCGACGAGTTATCAGATAGTGCCATGACTAATAGAGAATGAGGTGAATGCTATAACAGTAACTTCTTCTTATTATTCACTGAAGAGCTAAAGAAACTGGTACACCTGCCTAATAACGCGTAGGGCCTCTGCAAGCACGCATAATTGCCGCAACACGACGTGACATGGGCTCCACTAATGTGTGAAGTAGTGCTGGAGGGAACTAACACCGTGAATCCAGCAGAGCTCTCCAGAAATCCGTAAGAGTAAGAGGGGGTTGAGATCTCTTCTGAACAGTACGTTGCAGGGCATGCAACATGCCCTCAATAGTGTTCATGCGAGGGCGTTTGGTGGCCAGCGGATATGTTTAAACTCGGAAGAGTGTTCCTGGAGCCACTCAGTAGCAATTCTGAACATGTGAGGTGTCGCACTGTCTTGCTGGAATTGCCCAAGTCCGCCGGAATGCACAATGGACATGAATAGATGAAGGTGATCAGACAGGACGCTTAAGTACGTGTCACCTGTCAGAGTCGTACCTAGACGTATGTGGGGTCCCATATCACCCCAACGCCACACGCCCCACACCATTACAGAGGCTCCACCAGCCTGAACAGTCCCCTATTCACATGCAGGGTCCATGGATTCATGAGGTTGTCTCCATACCCGTACACGTCCATCCCCTCTATACAATTTGAAACGGGATGCGTCCGACGAGGCAACGTGGTTCCAATCATCACCAGTCCAATGTCGGTGTTAACGGGCTGGGCGAGGCGAGGTGTAAATCATTGTATAGTGCAGTCGTCAAGGGTACACGAGTGGTCCTTCGGCTCCAAAAGCCCATACCGATAATCTTTCTTTGAATGGTTCTCACGCTGACATTGTTGATGGCCCAGCATTGAAATCTGCAGCAATTTACGGAAGGTATGCACTTCTGTCACTTTGAACGATTCTTTTCAGTCGTAGTTGGTTCCGTTCTTGCAGTATTCTTTTCCGGCTGCATTTGAACCATTTTTTTGGTCTGATTTCTGCGTCATTCAACAGATTGAAAGTTATTGAGCCAAGTAATAAGTCTTCAGAAGATTTACGGCGGTCGAATGAAATATACGACTGACTGACAGTGACAATTATACCTGTCTATTCTTCATGCTAAGATGTTTCTTCCTCAAGATTTTTTCCGTATTCTAGTCGTATTCCTGGGACGAAATCGCAGAGCCTCGGTAGATGTTGCGGACGTATCGCTGAGAGGAAACGCCTCAAGTACTGCAGCGACCGTGCAGCACCATTGGACAATAGCGGTCACTCAGAGCACCTTGCTTGTGGCCACTTTGAGGGATATGTGAGAGGATGAGTGGCGTAGAACAGTAATATTGCATACCGATCTGACTTTGAGGAAAATGACTCGATGTTGTCTGAGGTGGTTGGCGAACATTGTCTACAGGTAACCTCCAGCGACCTTAGTGTCGCAGACAGGAAGGAGTATGATGGAATTTTTCTGATAACAGCGCAGAAGGATAAAGAAAAGTCGCTACGAGCAGCGGCCTTGTCTTGTGCATCCTCAATGGTAGCATTAACATGGATTAGGTTACTACAATCTAGCATACGAACCATTCCGACAAGGGATTTGTGTATGAGTATTCCTATTTCGTGCGAACTGTCATTATTTGCGTGTCGGAAAATAGTTCATGAGGTAGCGCCTCGACAGTTGTAACCTTCTACGTTTACATCGACATCGATAGCAAGCCGCCTGACGGTGTGTGGCGGAAGTGTTTCTGGAACCACTGACCCCCTGCCGCCGTTCCATTCTCGAAAAGAGCCTCGGAAGAATGATTGTTGGTAAGCCTTTGTATTGGCCCCGTATTTCTCGGTTTTTCTAGTTGTGAGTCTATCGAGAGTCTACGTGGAAAGAAGTAAAATGTTGTCCGTCTCTTCCCGGAAAATGTTCTCTCGAAATCTCAATAGTAAGCCACCCCGTGATTCACAACGCTCCTCTTGCAACGTCTGCCGCTGGAGTTTGCTGAGCATTTCTGTAACGCCCTAGCGCCAACTAAACGATCCCGTGACGAAACGAGCCGCTGTTAATTGGATCTTCTATACATTGCGAGAAAGTGAAACGCCCTAGGCAGTCCTTATGATTTTATTTATTTTGTAGCTACCAGTTTCGGCGCTTCAATGCGCCATCTTCAGGCTGCTGTTGATGCTGAACGAGTTGACACGGTCCCTATATATACCACATCAGTCGCCAACGTAACTGGTTATGCAGACTACCTGAAAACGTAGATATCAGCAGTCCTATTATCAACGGCCAACTGAGCTACAAAGCAAATAAAATGGTAAGGATGGCTGTACGCTTTTAATTTTCTCACAATAGTAAACGGCCTATGTCCCCAAGACGTCCTGTCAAAAGGATGGACGTACAAAAACTTCTATGTTTTCTATCACCCAAATACTGAAAAACAGTACTCAACAATCGGTTATTCAAGAATCGGTCAACAACCCCTTGTGAGACACTTCTATCGTTTCTAAGGATCTTCCGACGAATGTCAGTCCGGTATCTTATTTTCCTACTGTTTATGTGCTCAGTCCACTTAGTTAATTACACCTAGACTACTTTACAGTATATGCTGTTTCCAGCAATTTTTCATCAGTAGCGTAGTTGTCTGTAGTGAATTTCTTCTGCCGTGCCTCTGCAACAGGTTACATTTATGCACGTTCGGAGTCAACTGCCAGTCCGTGCACCACTTATTAATGCTCTGTAGGGCCTTTTACACATCGTCACTGTCTTCTGGAATTGATGCCTTCTTAAAGGCCACCGCATTATCTGCCAACACCCACAAAAATCTCCCGAGGCTTTCTACTAAATCATTTATATACTTTGTAAACAGTAATGGTCCTATCGCACTCCCTTTGGATACTCCCGATATTAACTTTACATCTACTGACCTTGTTCAGTTGATAGCAAAGTGTTAAGTTCTATCTGCAAGGAACTCTTGAACCTCAGAAAACTAAGTAATCTTGGCGTCATTCTCTTTAATTTATCATTCTTTCGACTTTTCTAGTGCTGTCTTCCATTTTTCATGTATATGTAGCTACTACCTTCAACATCCCCTATAATCTTTTTCTGGTTTCCATCTGCTCCTACTATTTTTTTCTCCGTCCGCCGCTCCTTGCAGTACCCTGGTAAACTATTCCTGCATGTTGTTGCATATGTTCCGCGAACCTTTCCTTTCTTTTCCTAGGGGTCTACCAAACACTTTTTTTCACACAGTATCCTTTTAGTAAACCTTCATTCTGTACACCGTCTTTATTTTTAACATTCTTTGATAGTAGCAAGTGTTAAACGTTTCCCTTTTTCCGGATTTTCGATGGTCGACGTTTTACTCCAATATAACCCTGTTCTGCAGACGGCCGCTTTCACGAACGTCTTCCTGATTCTGGTGTCAGTCAGCGATACCAGTAGCATTGGTTTTCCTTCTAGAAATATACTAGGTTTCTCATTAATACCCACAGGGTTTCAGAACATGATTGCACGTAAACCATAAGAAATTCAGAAAAATGACACACACATATCAATGGAAATAATATCCGTCCACGTTTCGTTATTCGCACCGTGGCGCAGTTTTGTAGAGGCCGGCGCGTCAGAACATGTAGGTAAATCATCAGCTCGGTGTTTTCGCATCGAATTAGCTCACGTCTGCTAATCTGCAAGCCAGTGATCTGATTTCCAAAGCGGGGAGCTATCGTTGCGGCTCCATGAATCGCACACACGGACTCTTCTGCCGCAATTGACGTCTTACGCATCAAATCGATGACCCCTTTTAATGTAAATTAAAAACATGAAGAAATGCTCTATCCACTCACATGTGACTATTTCTTGTGTCCCTTGCTGTTTCCCGTGGAGTCATCTACTGAAATACTGGAGAAATTCCCGGAAACTCTGTGCATTTGATAACACCTTATCTTTGATCATCTTGTGCTTTTGAAACCTCTTTTCCTTTGCTCATCTTTGGGAATAATATAGGAGAACTCTTCCATTTATTTTACTTTAGTGCCTTTCGTAACGCTATTGTTAAGCAAGTCATTACTCTCCTTTACACCAGTTTTCATTATCTCCTCCTATCATTTGTTTTTCTTGAAGTCAGAGTATGTGCTAAATATGCCGTAGATTGCAACAGGTAGATTCTTTACGTCAGGCGTGATGAATTTGGTCATCTGCGAACCATGTCATTGGTATCGACTCCGCTCGCTCATTTATTCCACTAACAACTTGGACATATAAGCTCAACAACGGAAGTGAACATCTATCTTACACCTTTGTTAATACGAACTAATTTACTTTTTGTGAATCGTCCGTCTGTTTGTAAATGGTTCAAATGGCTCTGAGCACTATGCGACTTAACTTCTGAGGTCATCAGTCCCCTAGAACTTAGAACTAATTAAACCTAACTAACCTAAGGACATCACACACATCCATGCCCGAGGCAGGATTCGAACCTGCGACCGTAGCGGTCACGCGGTTCCAGACTGAAGCGCCTTTAACCGCACGGCCACACCGACCGGCCCGTCTGTTTGTACTGAAACTTATCTTCTACAGATTGTGAACATCTTATAACGCCTTAGAGCGCCGAGAGAATTTTCTGGTCGATAAATACTAACGGCATCATATGTTTTTTGTTCGATATGCTTTCCTTTGCTACGCCCGAAATCAGAATTGCTTCTCTAGTACCTTTCCCCTTATTGAAGACGCTCTCTTCCTGCACTTTTTCTTTCTTTTATTATTCTGATCAGCAGTATACAAGATTTACTTGCCAGACAAATCATCCGATACATGAAGAGTTATCCATTTCATAGGTTCTCGTCACCAACTCATATATTCCTACAGTTGCTACCCCATTCATAGGATCTATTCACTTCGCAGGAACATCATCGACTTCTGCTAACTGGTAGAGCTGAGATGATTCAGCCCTCCGTCCAAATTTCTTGCAGTAATGTTCTCAGGACGTTTCTTATGTTGAAATACGAGTCAGGTAGCATGTGGCGAAACTCTGGTAATTTAGGGCGACTGTTCTCTGGGGCTTTTCGTTAGCGCGGAGACAGTAATGCAGCAGCTTTATTCATGAGACGTCAGCCGAGCTCTCCCAACTTCCAGGAAGAGACGTGCAGGCTCCCCAACTTGCCGGCTGACTCCGTACTGTGCTTCCTAGAGGAGCCAACCGTGCACTCGCCGGCAGTCTGAGTATGCATGGCGAAGCTATGAGCTCTGAATCGCACGTACCCCCGTGATTACAGCACTCTCAGAAGTTTGTTTGGCGTTCAGAGGATATCAAGTCCACTGTCTGAGGCTTACGGTTCAGCATATGACCAGTTTCAGAACATTCGTTAGCTGTTCTGCAAGGCAGTTTCAGACAGCAGAATCCATTGAAAAGTATGAAAACGTTTTACAGAAGCTCGTACAGAAATTACAAGGACGTAAGGGCACTGTGTTCGTCATTTCCTGCCGGTAAGATCACAGTAGGACCTGCATGGTAAGCGAGGGAACTCACCTGGTGAAAGTGAATATGTGAGCATGTTTTCCAACGATGTGTGGTAGCCCATCGTTTGTCTTTGTCTATGTCTATGCAAACGATTTAGGAGACATTCTTACCCCTTTTATATTTTGTTGCATTTGCTTCCGTCGCTTATACTATGTCGAAGTCAATAGAAGAACAAAATGAATGAGAAAATGCTAAGCAAATCGGTAATCGACCCTATAAAAAAATTTAAATTCTTTCACGTGGTGAACCAGAATGCCCACCCTCTCCTAGAGCATCGCTTTGCAGCATGGCCTCTTTCCAGCTGTAAATGGTAGGAGACATCCAAAAATTTCAAAGAAGGGTGAGTCATTTTATGTCATAGCAAAACAGGTCACGGAGTGTCACCGGTAAGCTGATAGCATTGCGATGATAACCACTGCAACAAAGATGTTTTAATTACTCCAAAATCTGTCATCAGTTTCTTCCTCTGAATGTAAACATTGGTTTTTCGTGCCTTTCACTAACATGTGTAAGAATACTGCTTGCAGAAAGTAAATTGATGCTAAATGACAGTAAGACTCGGTTCTGACCATACGTAACACGAAAATGAACTAAAACTAACATTGCACAGAATGGGCATATGTGCTGTGTCGAAACAGATCACATTTTTACGTGTTCAGGCAGATGGCAAGCTGTCATGGAAAGCCCACGTTCAGGGTCTTGTTCGAAAACTGTATGCTGCTATGCCTACCATTAGAACATTTCCTACAGTAAGTGAGGGTGAAACACGAAAATTAGCCTACTTTTCTTATTTTCATTCGCTCCTGACATAAGACGTATTCTGGGGTAAGTCGGTTGTATGCTGCCTACACGTCAAAAATGGCGTGTCTAGGACCCCTGCTTTCTCGGATCGCTAGACAACTATTCAAGCAAGTAGTATTAATGTGATTTATTACATAATCTTGGTTCAAGAATCATGAAAGAAGGTTGTATACATGAGGAACCCTGGAGATACTAAAAGGTTTCAGATAGATTATATAATGGTAAGACAGAGATTTTGGAACCAGGTTTTATATTGTAAGACATTTCCAGGGGCAGATCACACCACAATCTACTGGTTATGACCTGTAGATTAAAACTGAAGAAACTGCAAAAAGGTGGGAAGTTAAGGAGATGGGACCTGGATAAACTGACTAAACCAGAGGTTGTACAGAGTTTCAGGGAGACCATAAGGGAACAATTGACAGGAATGGGGGAAAGAAATACAGTAGAAGAAGAATGGGTAGCTTTGAGGGATGATGTAGTGAAGGCAGCAGAGGATCAAGTAGGGAAAAAGACGAGGGCTAGTGGAAATCCTTGGGTGACAGAAGAAATACTGAATTGATGAAAGGAGAAAATATAAAAATGTAGTAAATGAAGCAGGCAAAAAGGAATACAAACGTCTCAAAAATGAGATCGACAGGAAATGGAAAATGGCTAAGCGGGCATGGCTAAAGGACAAATGTAAGGATGTAGAGACTTCTCACTAGGGGTAAGATAGATACAGCCTACAGGAAAATTAAAGAGACCTTCAGAGAAAAGAGAACTACTTGTATGAATATGAAGAGCTCAGATGGAAACCCAGTTCTAAGCAAAGAAGGGAAAGCAGAACGGTGGAAGGAGTATATAGAGGGTATATACAAGGGCGATATACTTGCGGACAATGTTATGGAAATGTGAGAGGATGTAAATGAAGATGAAATGGGAGATATAATACTGCGTGCAGAGTTTGACAAAGCACTGAATGACCTGAGTCGAAACAAGGCCCCGGGAGTAGACAACATTCCATTAAAACTACTGACAGCCTTGGGAGAGCTACTCCTGACGAAACTCTACCATCTGGTGAACAAGATGTTTGAAACAGGCGAATACTGCGTGAAGAGTTTGACAGAGCACTGAAAGACCTGAGTCGAAACAAGGCCCCGGGAGTAGACAACATTCCATTAGAACTACTGACAGCCTTGGGAGATCCAGTCCTCACGAAACTTTACCATCTGGTGAAAAAGATGTATGACACAGGCGAAATAACCTCAGACTTCAAGAAGAATATAATAATTCCAATCCCAAAGAAAGCAGGTGTTGACAAATGTGAAAATTAGCGAACTATCGGTTTAATAAGTCACGGCTGCAAAATACTACCGCGGATTCTTTACAGACGAATGGAAAAACTAGTAGAAGCCGACCTCGGGGAAGATCAGTTTGGATTCCGTAGAAATGTTGGGACACGTACGGCAATACTGACACTACGACTTATCTTATAAGCTAGATTAAGGAAAGGCAAACCTACGTTTCTAGCATTTGTAGACTTAGAGAAAGCTTTTGACAATGTTGACTGGAATACGCTCTTTCAAATTCTGAAGGTGGCGGGGTAAAATACAGGGAGCGAAAGGCTATTTACAATTTGTACAGAAACCAGATGGCAGTTATAAGAGTCGAGGGACATGAAAGGGAAGCAGTTATTGGGAAGGGAGTAAGACAGGGTTGTAGTCTCTCCCCGATGTTATTCAATCTGTATATTAAGCAAGCAGTGAAGGAAACAAAAGAAAAATTCGGAGTAGGTATTAAAATCCATGGAGAAGAAATAAAAACTTTGAGGTTCGCCGATGACATTGTAATTCTGTCGGAGACAGCAAAGGACTTGGAAGAGCGGTTGAATGGAATGGATAGTGTTTTGAAAGGAGGGTATAAGATGAACATCAACAAAAGCAAAACGATGATAATGGAATGTACTCGAATTAAGTCGGGTGATGCTGAGGGAATTAGATTAGGAAATGAGACACTTAAAGTAGTAATGGAGTTTTGCTATTTGGGGAGCAAAATAACTGATGATGGTCGAAGTAGAGAGGATATAAAATGTAGACTGGCAATGGCAAGGAAAGCGTTTCTGAAGAAGAGAAATTTGTTAACATCGAGTATAGATTTAAGTGTCAGGAAGTCATTTCTGAAAGTATTTGTATGGAGTGTAGCCATGTATGGAAGTGAAACATGGACGATAAATAGTTGGACAAGAAGAGAATAGAAGCTTTTGAAATGTGGTGCTACAGAAGAATGCTGAAGATTAGATGGGTAGATCACATAACTAACGAGGAAATATTGAATAGGATTGGGGAGAAGAGAAGTTTGTGGCACAACTTGACTAAAAGAGGGGATAGGTTGGTAGGACGTGTGTTCAGGCATCAAGGGATCACCAATTTAGTATTGGAGGGCAGCGTGGAGGGTAAACATCGTAGAGGGAGACCAAGAGATGAATACACTAAGCAGATTCAGAAGGATATAGTTTGCAGTAGGTACTGGGAGATGAAGAAGCTTGCAGAGGATAGAGTACCATGGGGAGCTGCATCAAACCAGTCTCAGGACTGAAGACCACAACAACAACAACAACATTACATAAAAAATGACACTACTTAACTTTGAGAAATACAGATGTGTCGCAAGTAGAGGGCGACATACAAAATAAGAAATTTCTTTATTATATACATGACCTAATAAAAGTAATACAGTGGATACTTTTATCCAGGTTGCTGGTCTTGACGCTTCCGTGGAACTCCTAGAACTATGGCGCAAAAAAAAAAAAAAAATGGTTGAAATGGCTGTGAGCACTATGGGACTTAACAATCGTGGTCATCAGTCCCCAAGAACTTAGAACTACTTAAACCAAACTAACGTAAGAACATCACACACACCCATGGCCGAGGCAGGATTCGAACCTGCGACCGTAGCGGTCACGCGGTTCCAGACCGAAGCGGCTAGAACCGCATAGCCACACCGGCCGGCCAACTATGGCGCAGCCAGGCGGGTACAGCGCTTATGTTCTCTTCGTGTAGAGGGCGCTGCTGTAGCTTTGTCGTCCTAGAGAGGGGTCTTTCCGCGTGCATTTGGATGACGTCTTCTTCACAGCCCTTTATGCTCTAACGTTCCCTACCGGCGTGTCGGCGCTTGACTTCACGTCGGAACAATCGCTTCTCATTCCTTAAAAAGTAGTGGAACATAATTGCAAGAAACCACCTAAAAAGCTGTGACATACTCAAGGGATATAAATATCATGTAAACATAAATGGGAAAGGAGCAATGATCCAGAAACAGACAAATTTTATAAAAACCACAGTACTGCATTAAGAAATGTTATATAAAAATTCCAGAAGTATATGCAATATGTCTGAGTTTAGCACCGTTGATAATAAAATTAAAACAATTTGGAGTATTGTTAAAAGAGGAACAGGGCAACAGAAAGCACAGGAAGACTGTATTTCTGTCAACCTAAATGAAAAACTTATTAACAAAAAGTCAGAGGTAGAAAATATTTCAATAACAATTTTTAAGTGGTATGGAGAAAATAGGACCCAGCTGTTCATTAGAAAATGCAAAGTTGTGTATGATGGATAAGGCGATAGCTATGCAGTTTCATAAAATTGAAGTTCAAGCCACCTCTCCCATTGAAATTAGGAAAATAATTAATTCACTCAAAAGTAAAACCTCGCACGAAATTTATCGTATTTCCCCACAAAATATTAAATCTTCTTCCCAACAGATAAGTAGGATTCTCAGCCATATATGTAGTAGCTCTCTGAAACAAGGGATATTTGTGGATAGACTGAAATATGCTGTTGTTAAAAGATTATATAAGAAGAAGGATAGGTCTGATGCTAACCTCTACCGCCCAGTCTTATTTTTAACAGCTGTCCAAAATTCTCGAAAAAGTAACGTAGTCAAGTGCAGCTCCGCGTATTTGTAGAAATGAAGTAGTAACAAAATGTCAGTTTGATTTTCAGAAAAGCTTTTCCACAGAAAATACTATATTTGCTTTCATTGACCAAATATTAAATGCTCTGAATAACCAAACATCATCCATTGGGATTTTTCTGCTCTCTCAAAGCTTTTGACTGAACTAATCTTGAAATTCTTCTAGATAAGCTTAAGTATTTTGATGTGAGTGGTACAGCGCACAAATGGTATATTTCATACTCCACTGGAACAATGAAGAAGGTTGAAATTAACAGAACAGGTAGTCTGCAAAAATCAGCAGAGTCCTCTGCCTGGGGAGGTATTAAGAACAGTGTCCCACATGGTTCAGTCGTGGGTTCGTTATTGTTCTTCATATATATTAACGACTTTCACTCTATATTCATAAAGATGCAAAGCTGGGTCTTTTTGCTGATAGTAAAAGTACAGTAATCCCATGCAACAAACAAGAATTAGCAAAGGTAATTGTAAATAAAGGCTTTCACAAAATTATTAAGTGGTTCTCTGCAAATGGTCTCTCACTAAATTTTGAGAAAACACAGCATACACTTTTCTGTACACTAAATGGCATAACACTGTGGTGTCACCGCCAGACACCACACTTGCTAGGTGGTAGCTTAAATCGGCCGCGGTCCATTAGTACATGTCGGACCCGCGTGTCGCCACTGTCAGGATCGCAGATCGAGCGCCACCACACGGCAGGTCTCGAGAGACTGACTAGCACTCGGCCCAGTTGTACGGACGACATTGCTAGCGACTACACGTACGAAGCCTTTCTCTCATTTGCCGAGAGACCGTTAGAATAGCCTTCAGCTAAGTCCATGGTTACGACCTAGCAAGGCGCCATTTGTACCATTGCATGTATCTCAAGATAGTCTCACTTGTATCATCAAGAATGCTGTATACCAAAGGACGATATAAAAGTTAAGTGTTCTAGTAGCTACGTTCTTTTCTTTATCACATTCATTACGAATCCTGTTCCAGACTTCGCGCCAGTCGGCGTGTGTGTACGTGTGCCCTTTCGGCTACCCGTCACTGTGGACTGGCTGCCTTGTCAGTCCACTACAAACACCACTGATAAATATAGACTTTGAACAGAAATCTGTTGCTAAGGCATAATATTCAAAATTTCTGTGTGTGTGCATTGCTGAGAAATTGAAGTGAAAGAAACACATCAATGATGTGCTGACGTGTTTCAGTAAAGCTACTTATGCTGTTAGAGTTATTGCAAATTTTGCTGATATATCAGTAAATTAGCCTACTATGTCTATTTTCATTCACTTGTTTCATATGGCATCCTACTCTGGGGTAATTCATCATTAAGAGAAGAAGTATTCATTGCGCAGAAGCGTGTAATCAGAATAATAGCTCGAGCCTATTCAGGATCACCTTGCAGACATTTAAATAAGGAACTGGGGATATTCATAATACACATATTCACTTACGAAATTTGTTATTAATGACACATCCCAATTCCAAAATAATAGAAATGTGCAAGCTACAACACTAGAAGAAAGAATGATCTTCACTATGTAGGTTAAATCTCACTTTGCCACAGAAAGACGTGAATTATGCTGCCATAAAAGTGTTTCGTCATTTACGAAATAGCATTAAAAGTCTGACTAACGTTTTTTTAATTAAAATCAGAAACGTTTAGTCAGGGACTTCTGGTACAGAGACCAAACGGAAACTAACTCTTTGCTGTAAAACAAATGAAACTGCAATTCATTTTTTTAACGCAAGTATCAGGTTGGGCTGATTATCTTCTAACAGTTACTTCCGTAGTCACTTAGATGTCTTGATGTATAGTGAATCACGAATTAGTAGGCAGTAATCTGATTACATGAATCCGTAATTTACACCTATCCATAGTGATCCTAATTTCGTTTTCTTTTTTTTTTTTTTTTTTCTTTTGCAGAAGTTTGCCGTCATTGAACTTTTTCTCGCACGTCACGGAACTGTCTAAAAATCGGTGCTTTCATTTGCCATGATGTACTGGGAAAATTTTTCATAATAGTAATATCTCACGACTTTTAAATGTACTGTAAACTGTAGAGGGAATCTTAATAAAGGAAGAAAAATCAGAGCTCGCAAGGAAAGATAAAAAATATTTCCTTTTCCATGCGCTGTTCGAGACGTAAACTGAAAATGATGTATTGCATCCTCAGCTAAGCAGTTACGAAGTGCACAGTAATCATGTAGACGTAGCAGTGGAAATTTTAGCAGGATTTATCGTTTCGATATGGAAATAAACGATATGTATAGCACCAAAGATTTAAAACTGGACGCAAGATATGCATGACTGACTTCTTATGTATAATTGGTTCAAAAGGCTCTGAGCACTATGGGACTTAACATCTGAGGTCATCAGTCCCCTAGAACTTAGAACTACTTAAACCTAACTAACCTAAGGACATCACACACATCCATGCCCGAGGCAGGATTCGAACCTGCGACCGTAGCGGTCACGCGGTTCCAGACTGAAGCGCCTAGAACCGCTCGGCCACACCGGCCGGCTCTTATATATAATTCTCCATGAATCAATGAATTACCATTCTGTAGTGTTGAACCTACGCGATCATTTCTTTGGTATCTAACTTTGTCCTTTATCTGAATGGCTATAATTATTTTTTTCCACAATGACAAGTCAGATAGATAGATAAGATATATTGTAATACGTAAATACGGTTTTCAAGTACGTAATGACTTCTTGTTCCTACGTCCTGAACTGTATGATACGCGTTATTTATTCATTTTCAGTTGAAATTGCACTTTCGAATGGCTGTCAACATGATTGTGTGAAGTAAATGAACAGTGATTTACGCTCAAACGGTAGTAATTTCTTTCAAAAAGTTCAACATGGTTGTGGTCTTCCACGAAGGAAAAATCATCCATTTCATTACCTCTGTGTTACCTTAAAGTCACTAATAAAGAAAATTTAAAATTAACCAGACTTGATCAACTCTGGTGCTCACATATAACTGAACTTGTTAACCATTATAATCCACTAATAAACAGTTTTCAGTGCTCAGTTAAATTTTTAGTATTTTCCACGTTGGCAGAAACTAATAACCTTGCAGTACCTCATTTTGCAGAGGCATTGCGCCATATTAATAGACTGAGTGGAAAATGCATAATTTAATCATCATATTACGCAATAATTTCAGGGCGGTCACTACAGTACATTTCAAATATGTCCCAAACATTTCGGTGTGAGTTCTGATCTGTTAATTTTTAAAATCTTTAATAATTTAAAGTTCGCGAAAAGATGAATACAGCTCAAGTTTTGCTACTTTTTCATTCTGAAGAAACCTTACCATACGCTATTATACTACCACGAAGGAGCTGAGTGTTTCCCATGTTTCACAGCAGCACAGACTGTTTCTTGTGACATCCGAAATGCCAGATCAATCCTGGTACATCACATGACACCCGTCACGTAGCTCCGACGATGTGCCGCAACGCAAACAGAATTTAAATGCGTGATAACAATGCTTTCGCATAACTCTGTATCGCGGGAAACAGTAATTACGGTCCAAATGGCTCTGAGCACTATGGGAGTTAACATCTGAGGTCATCAGTCCCCTAGAACTTAGAACTACTTAAACCTAACTAACCTAAGGACATCACACACATCCATGCCCGAGGCAGGATTCTAACCTGCAACCGTAGCAGTCGCGCGGTTCCGGACTGCGCACCTAGAACCGCTGGACCACCGCGGCCGGCAGTAATTACGTTCTGGAACACTGGACAAAGGCAACATTCAGAAGACATATGATTTGACTGGTGTATAGGGATTCATACTATGGTTTACTTTATGACCGCTGCGTTTGATAACGGAAGGATGTTTTCCTTTTCCGACAAAAAGAAATCAAATGTTATATGTGAAGTGCAACATTTATGTAATTTATAATTTCAAACCTGGGCGAGGAAATAGACGTTTCAGAGGCAAAGAACGATTGTCGTCAGAAAACTCGAAGAAAAAAGAACAACGTGACTCAATGCCGAAACCGAAAACTGTTTTGGTGTATTCACGAGATTCAAAATTCTTCGGTAAATGATACCGTGGATATTAGTCTCAGCGGTTAGGTTGGTGTCGTCATATCATATCAGGATCCATCAGAGCTATAATTATATTATTATTTAATGGAATTGTGTACTCATGTTAGCTTGACTACAGGTTTGCTGAATTGTATAGCTTTAGTTACTTTTAGGGGTGTTTCACTGTTGACTACCTCCTTTTTGTGTTATAATTAAATGGTCCCCCATCTTGAATTAACAAAACGAAAATATTTCTTCAAATGAAATGTCACATGTATTTAATAACTTATTTTTTTTGTTACAAAAAATGAGTGATACATATTTTTATCTGTAAGATAAACAAAGAATTTGCTTATCATAGCTGTAACCCTCTTGAATTGGAAATATTAACAATAATTTTTATAAAATTACATGGTCGTTTTTGTTTTAAGCGTATTGTCTCTTTAGGCTAAAATGACGAACAGATTGTTGGAGCTGCATATTTGGTGTCATTAATGTCATGCATGGTTAGTGCATTCACTCGATTAAAATGAATTCTTGTTATTGACTACGAACTTAAGATGTTGGATTTTGCCTCGAAACACAGTCAATGTAGGCCTAATCTTTTATGAATTTCGGTGGTATGCTTGCAAGGAGATTATTCTTGTTTTTGTGCGAGGTATTCTCCATTACATTGGCCCCGGGTAAATCCCGTACGTGATGATGGCAATTCCTGGTAATAAACCGCGTCTTATGACGTGCACGCCTACAAGGCGTTACGAGAAAATACTCAGTTCTTTAGCTGACGCTGGTAATTTTCACATGAAAACAGCATGAGTAACTGGCAGACAACGTAACAACTGAGGTGTAATAACCAGCCCAGTGCAATCTGGCTGTTGTATGCCAAACTGGACATCAAGTATTTCATCCGTGTTGCTCATTTCGTGTGTCGGTTTTACCACATTACTCACCGAAGAAGAATCTCATAAGAAGTCGGTATGGCTACCAATACCTAACCCTCAGTTGAGTTCTTGAAATATTGTCATCACGTAGTAACAGTCAAAATCACAAGTACGGTCATCCCCTCGCCTTCTTTCTGTCACAACAGTATTCAGTTCGCCTATCAACCGCGCATGGACAGAGGTAACGCAAACTGTAGATTGCAGAAATGCTAACACATTAGGTGCGGACGAGAGTTATAAGCGTCAACACGAGCCAGTAATCTTATTAGCATCGCAACCAACCGCCAGCCCTTATAAGCGTTTCTGCGTCAAACGACACTGCGATAGTCGCTTACAGGTACAAGCGTTCACAGGTGTATTATTCGGTCTGTTTCTGCTCGCCTATTTGTATAGGAAACGAAGATTCCGGAAAAAGATTTTTATAACTACAGTTTTGTTTTCTTGTGCTTCTTTATCTATGATGTCCCTTGTTTGAAATGGTGGCCATTCAACAAACCAACATTATTCAAACGCCAAAAAGGAGTAGAAAGAACGAAAAATTTCTGACATCAGTTAATGAACATATAGGAATATAGTGGTTCTGAGTTGAGCGACGGACGGGTTGAGTAGCAACCTGCAGCTATTTGCTGTTGACACTGTGGTGTACGGTGAGTGAGGATACAAACTAACTTAAACAAAATCTCTAGTTGGTGTAATGAATGGTAGTTCACCGTAAATGTAGAGAATTCAAGTTACTACGGCTGCGTTGGAATTTCAAGATGGCGGCCATGAATGAAATTCACTCCAAAAGTTGCGGCCCCACATCAAACCTATGTTCCCATCATAACATTTCAATTTTCCCTTTAATCTTCCGACTTATGAAGGTGTCCAAGGACTTTTGACTCGCCCTGTATAATCCTGCAATGTTTGAATCAGCAATGCTGCTTCACACATTCACGTAGATTAAATGTGTAGGCGTACTTTTGCGACGCGATTTAAAATGAAACGATCGTGTGAGTGGCCGACTTCGCTTTCTTGGGTAAATTTTAGGAAAGTGTAGCTCACCTATGAATGACACAGCGTGCAGAGCTGTGTTGCGATACATCCTTGAGTACTACTCGAGAATTTGGGATCCTCACCGGGCCGGATCAAAGGAAGACGTCGAAGAATTTCATAGGCATGCTGCTAGATTTGTTACTGGTTCGTTCGATCAGCACGCGAGTATTACTGGTATGCTTCATCTATGCGTACGGGAAGACGAACATTATCTGGCGAAGCGCTGTTGAGAAAATTTTGAGAACCGACATTTTTGACTAACTGTAGAACGATCCTCCGTCGGCAAAGAACGTTTCGCGTAAGGACTACGTAGATGAGGGAAATTATGGCAAGCACGGAGGCATAGGGTAAGACAAATGTTATTGTAACTGGAAATATATTGAGAAAAGAATTTTAATTATGACACTTATTCTTGGATGTTTAATGAATATGTAACAGAAATATTAGACATTTACAAATGTTGGTATAAACACATAAAAAGGTTACAGAACTGAGAAAAATCGCCGGCCGAAGTGGCCGTGCGGTTAAAGGCGCTGCAGTCTGGAACCGCAAGACCGCTACGGTCGCAGGTTCGAATCCTGCCTCGGGCATGGATGTTTGTGATGTCCTTAGGTTAGTTAGGTTTAACTAGTTCTAAGTTCTAGGGGACTAATGACCTCAGCAGTTGAGTCCCATAGTGCTCAGAGCCATTTGAACCATTTTTTGAGAAAAATCGATCGAATATGTACCACACTAAGTACAATTGTGATGACTTCCTTGCACAATTTTGATCACTGCCATCTTCCACATAAAGAGCACCTTTTCCCTCGGGCACCAACGCATACTTCGTGGAACCAAACATTGCATTTTTGGCAGCGAATCCAGTCACCCTTAGCTACTGATTCAGCACTATAATAATTCAATAAACAAAATCCACAATTATTCTCGTTGTTTGTTTCCGATTTGAAGCTTGATACACTTCTTTCATCATTACCCAGAGACGTACATTTCTGATTATACTTCTTGTTGCATGTGTTCATTGTTTTCCTTATGCCCTGTTGAAAAAGTTTTCTCTTGCTGCGGAGGTTTCCAGGTTTTCATCTGAAGTGAGTCTAGCTGATGTCTGTGTTTTCCTCTTCCGAGACGATAATTTTTTCTCTGGACTTGACAAAATGTCCTTGATAGCATCGTGCTGAGAAATGGTACTGGACCCCGGCGTTAAGAATTTGCCGTGTTCTTCAGTCACATCTTTTGAAGATAAAGGTTCCCCTCCTATAATGCTGTTAGTAGCTTGAGTGGTGGAATTTGAAGGAGCAGGGGTCTCGAATAACGTTGGAGGTGCAAACTTATCCTCAGGAACAGAGTCTTTGCAAAAGGGCATTATTCCTGTACATTGGAACCCTTTGACTGCGCACCCAACGGACACAGTTTGCTCCAGGCATCACAGAAAATAGTACATTATCGTTGTTTTGTAATGCTTTCATTGGGATTGCGATGAATCCAGTCAGTTGCATTTCTGTGATACTGAACCTCTACGGCCTTGAAGAAAGTTCTATCTAATGGTTGCAGTGCATGTGTAGTGAGCGGATGCAATCCCAAAACTTCTATCACATTTTCCCGACAATATTCTACAGCATCTAAGCTGATATGGCTGCCATGGTTGTCAATAATAAGAATTGTAGTAGGGCTACCCATTGTTTTATATTTCTTGAATTGTCGAAGCCAGACCATGAACAAAAATGGTTCAAATGGCTCTAAGCACTATGGGACTTAACATCTGAGGTCATCAGTCCCCTAGACTTAGAACTAATTAAACCTAACTAACCTGACAACACACACATCCATGCCCGAGGCAGGATTCGAACCTGCGACCGTAGCAGCAGCGCGGTTCCGGACTTAAGCGCCTAGAACCGCTCGGCCACAACGGGCGGCAGACCATGAACAATTCTTCATTAATGTATCCCGAGTCACTCAATTCCGTAATGGAACCAGGAAGTAAGCCATCTTGAAATTCATTGCGTTTCCTTATTCCTTTTAAAATTACCGTTGGTGACAAATACGTACCACTTGCATTCATGCATGCAGCAAAAGTCACATTTTGTCCTCTTTCCACCTTTGTTAGTGAAACAACTTTTCGTTTTCCTTTACGACTTACTATTTTTGTGGGTCTGTTGTTAAGAGGAAAGCCGGGTTCATTCATATTATAAATACACTCTGGTTTATCAAACAAATCATATTCCTTTAAGATTTCTTCAAAATTCTAAAAATATTTACATACTTCTGCTTTGTTTAAGTCTTCTGCTCTGACTCGCGAAAGACCCTCGGGTTTTCTCAGGCTAAGGTGAGTGTGTCTCTTAACAATGCTCTATGCCAGTCGATTCCAGCAACCTTGCTTTCTAAGTTCCATGGATGTTTCAAATTATTTTTCCCGGCTAACCGAAATGCAGCTTTTCCTAACTGGAGTGGCGACAGACCCAATCCTCGCTGTTCTAGAAACAACTCTGGACCAAAGCATCTTCCATTTTAGAAATGAGTACCGTTGGATGACCAATTCTGTTTTCTATAGGACTAGTGGGAGTTAATCCAGCTTGCATTTTCATTTCAATTTGCACTTTACCATGTGAAGTACGGAAGGGAATGTCATATAATTCTGAAGCAGCTCGAAGGCTCAAGTGTCCACTCATTACACTCTTTATTGCCTCATCCAATGCATCTGGACTCCATTTATTGTAGATTTTCTTTTCTACTCGTTTTCGTGGCATCTAGAAAATAAGAATTGTCTTTAAAAATCGCGTAGGAAAATGTTTAAATATACAGAATTTATTTCCAATAATTGTGTATAATATGTCTATGGTACCAATCGTGACGGACTAAACTAAAAAACTGCATTGATCGAAATTGTACGAGGGTATCGAAATTGTACCATTTTTCTGATCGAAAATGTACTATTGGCGTGAGTGAAATCACGAGAAAGTAGCAGTAAATTGAGCCAAGAGATGGCATCACACATCACAGAGGGTTTCTCTGTAGGTGCCTCGGAACACGCCCGAACGGAAAACGGGTTTCTAACCTCACTAATATAGAATTTGCAAGCACATGGAAAATAGAAAATTTATAAGAGCGCGCTAGACTAATCAGCTTCACTTAACTCTTAACAGGAAAAAATTATATCTCCATAGTACAAATTGGTGTATTCTTGGAAAAGACAGGAGGAGCTGGAGAAGCCTGCTATACTACAACGCCAGACAAAGGCAAGTGCTACCCACACTACCAGACTGACAAATGGCGCGAAACCTTACGTTGATCGGAATTGTATCTATATCGAAATTGTACCACCTTGCCTTGTAGCGATTTGTTTTTCCTTTCCTTCGTTCGCGAGTGGAACAGGATAGGAAATAAGCGGTAGTGTTACAAGGCATTCCCCATTATGCAACATATTGTGGGTTGCGGGTTAAATACACTCCTGGAAATTGAAATAAGAACACCGTGAATTCATTGTCCCAGGAAGGGGAAACTTTATTGACACATTCCTGGGGTCAGATACATCACATGATCACACTGGCAGAACCACAGGCACATAGACACAGGCAACAGAGCATGCACAATGTCGGCACTAGTACAGTGTATATCCACCTTTCGCAGCAATGCAGGCTGCTATTCTCCCATGGAGACGATCGTAGAGATGCTGGATGTAGTCCTGTGGAACGGCTTGCCATGCCATTTCCACCTGGCGCCTCAGTTGGACCAGCGTTCGTGCTGGACGTGCAGACCGCGTGAGACGACGCTTCATCCAGTCCCAAACATGCTCAATGGGGGACAGATCCGGAGATCTTGCTGGCCAGGGTAGTTGACTTACACCTTCTAGAGCACGTTGGGTGGCACGGGATACATGCGGACGTGCATTGTCCTGTTGGAACAGCAAGTTCCCTTGCCGGTCTAGGAATGGTAGAACGATGGGTTCGATGACGGTTTGGATGTACCGTGCACTATTCAGTGTCCCCTCGACGATCACCAGTGGTGTACGGCCAGTGTAGGAGATCGCTCCCCACACCATGATGCCGGGTGTTGGCCCTGTGTGCCTCGGTCGTATGCACTCCTGATTGTGGCGCTCACCTGCACGGCGCCAAACACGCATACGACCATCATTGGCACCAAGGCAGAAGCGACTCTCATCGCTGAAGACGACACGTCTCCATTCGTCCCTCCATTCACGCCTGTCGCGACACCACTGGAGGCGGGCTGCACGATGTTGGGGCGTGAGCGGAAGACGGCCTAACGGTGTGCGGGACCGTAGCCCAGCTTCATGGAGACGGTTGCGAATGGTCCTCGCCGATACCCCAGGAGCAACAGTGTCCCTAATTTGCTGGGAAGTGGCGGTGCGGTCCCCTACGGCACTGCGTAGGATCCTACGGTCTTGGCGTGCATCCGTGCGTCGCTGCGGTCCGGTCCCAGGTCGACGGGCACGTGCACCTTCCGCCGACCACTGGCGACAACATCGATGTACTGTGGAGACCTCACGCCCCACGTGTTGAGCAATTCGGCGGTACGCCCACCCGGCCTCCCGCATGCCCACTATACGCCCTCGCTCAAAGTCCGTCAACTGCACATACGGTTCACGTTCACGCTGTCGCGGCATGCTACCAGTGTTAAAGTCTGCGATGGAGCTCCGTATGCCACGGCAAACTGGCTGACACTGACGGCGGCGGTGCACAAATGCTGCGCAGCTAGCGCCATTCGACGGCCAACACCGCGGTTCCTGGTGTGTCCGCTGTGCCGTGCGTGTGATCATTGCTTGTACAGCCCTCTCGCAGTGTCCGGAGCAAGTATGGTGGGTCTGACACACCGGTGTCAATGTGTTCTTTTTTCCATTTCCAGGAGTGTATGTAGACGTAGATAATGAATCGGAGGACAGCTGGAAACGGGGGAATTCAGATTTCTGCCGTGGTGGTGGTGGTGATTGTGTGACACCTGGCCTAAAAATTATTCATCCAAGCACTTGATATGTTACTTTTCAACTCGCGTTACCTGTGCAATAAATATTCAGTGAGTATAGTATGCTGGAGTTTGAAGCCTCATAGGAATAATAAAGGGACTGCTTCCTCCATTACACATTCCGAGAGATTTGAGAAAGAGATTTCATAATAAAATATTGTGTACAAGTAGGAACCAAACGAAGGGTAAAAGCGTCATGAAGAATAGCTGTGAAAGTGCTCCTAATAGGGTAAGCACGCTGACAACAAACCTGTGCCATGTCTGGCCACTCTGTCCTGGGTTCCGTTTGAGCTGCTGTATGATTAGTCATAATTACTAAGCATTTTGTTTTGTGTGGATGTCGTTAATATTTCGAGAAGTGTCAGGGTTTCTTTTTCTTTCTTTCTTTTTTTTTCAAATGGATGGTATCAGAAATTTTTTTGCTTCATACTTCATAATAATTACAAACCGTTAAGCATTACTAATTCGTTCGATGTTTTCACATCTGATATTTCTCTTCTTTGCCAAAGAAGTGCATTTGCTCTTCGTTTGAATGGTAGTTTCTTTGAATTGGCAATAAATTAGAGGCGCTATAGAAATAATGATTATGTCACTTACAAGCTTTTCATACGCGCCAAAGCGTCAGACTTTCGTATGTACTAAGTTACTTGTCGGTATTACTACAACTTGAGCATCACCGTTCAGGCCACAGAAGGGCCAATAGCACCCGCCCATGCGCTGTGTCATTCGATAGCCAACGGGGAGATGTGGGTGCGACATTGAGGGAGGGAAGGGGGTATGGGGATGATTGGCAGCATACCGGCCTGGTGGGCGTTGCTGGCTTAGGAGACCTGGTGCTGCAATTACGCGGTCAGGTAGCTCCTCAATTGTCATCACGCGGCTCAGTGCCCACCGTTCCTGCCCTCCCACCAGGGCCTGTCCTCCCTCGCAGTACCAGGAATCAAACGCGGTTTCTCCCCATGAAAGTCAGCCACATTTACCACTCAGCTACAATGGCGGACACCTGTCAGCATTTTGGATGAAATAATTTTGAGTTATGGGTCGCATCACTGTAAACTACTAAATAAACTAAATTGCTGAAGTTTAGACCGCCTCGCTCCGAGCCTCTTCAAGACGGTTCACTGAGCAGTCAATCGCCCTGAAGACGACCGCAGCAAGTCGGACGGAACGTCGACAGTTGCGCTGTTTCAGTAGGTTACAACGACGCGGCCCGATACCAAAAAGGACACCGGCAGTGGATGGCTGCTATCTTATATCTGTCAGTACTACTTAAGTACAAAAAGCAAACTTCAAGCTTTTGTATGAGTATGATTCTGGTTCGTAGCCCACGGCGAACGCCTTAGGCTGTATGAAAATATTGGCATTTACACTGAAACACCAAAGAAACGCGCATAGGCATGCATCTTCAAATACAGAGATATGTAAACAGACGGAATACGGCACTGTGGCGCAGTTTTTAGATCGGTAATTGCTGCTACAATGGTAGGTTATCAAGATTTAAGAGAGTTTCAACATCGGGCTATAGTCGGTGCACGAGCGATGGGACAAAGCATCTTCGAGGTAGCGATGAAGGGGGATTTTCCCATATGACCACTTAACGAGTGTACTGTGAATATCTAGAAACCGGTAGAACATCAAATCTACGACATCGCTGCGACTGGAAAAAGATCCTGAAAGAACGGTGTTTTAGTTGACGTCCTGTAGAGAACAGGATGGACATACAGGAACAAGGGAGAATCGCCGTATTGTGGACGGAGAACATCGTAACCCCTCCACGTCAGCGCCTGCCGTACCTTTGGTCGGATTTCAGCACCAGCCGCGCTAGGTAAGTGCCGTTCCGTGAGTAGGGTGCCGGTAATACCGAAACACAAACGGCTCCATTTATGGTGGAGCCCGAGCGGGAAGCATAGACAGCTGCTGAACGGCGTCGCATTGTGTTCGGCGATGAATCACGGTTCTGCGTCTTCCCAAATGAGCATCTTTGGTGAGTGTGGTTGCGACATGGCGAGAGATCCCACTCTTATGACGTTCAGGAGAGGCACACATGTGTTACCCCCGGTGTCACGGTGCAGAGAGCCGTCGGGTATGACTTCACATCACGGCTCGTAGTAATTCAGGGAACACTGACGTCATAACAGTACACCACGGACATACACCATGCTCAAGCTTTATCTGCCATGTGAGAGTAGCGTCGTGTGATTTTCAGCAGGCTAAAACTCGTCAACACAGGGAACGCATATATATGAACATTCTGCGTGAGTCTGAGGTAGTTGGAAGGCCAACAAGATCCCCAAATCCGTGCCCAACAGATCATGTGACAGACCAGCTCTGACATGACGTCCATCCCAGTGACAACATCGGGGATATCAAGCACTAGTTACAACAGTCGTGGGACCGTCTTGTCACAGGAGAGGAGACAACGGCTTTCTGACAGTCTTCGCAGCTGAATTGTTCCACGTAGCCACGTCAGAAGGCGTGCAACGTCAATCTTTTATGTAGGCTCATAGTGTAAGGTTTACCTCGTTTTTGTAACGACTGAAATAAGTAACATACTCTCCCAAACCGTAAACTTTCGTTTTTTCTACCCCATCAGGTTGCTGCACATTATATGTCAGGCAGGGTATTTTGTAGAAACGTTAGTAGATTGACAGATTTTATACGGAAATTATTTATCCTTATTTAGCTCTTTTAGAGATCAACAATCATCCGTCCACTCTAGGACACTTTGGATTCAAGCCAATATAGTGGTATCCAAGTCCGAATGCGTAAACAAACACAATTATAATCCATCACTTATACTGCAAACATGTGTTAACCACAAAGTAATCTACACTCCTGGAAATGGAAAGAAGAACACATTGACACCGGTGTGTCAGACCCACCATACTTGCTCCGGACACTCCGAGAGGGCTGTACAAGCAATGATCACACGCACGGCACAGCGGACACACCAGGAACCGCGGTGTTGGCCGTCGAATGGCGCTAGCTGCGCAGCATTTGTGCACCGCCGCCGTCAGTGTCAGCCAGTTTGCCGTGGCATACGGAGCTCCATCGCAGTCTTTAACACTGGTAGCATGCCGCGACAGCGTGGACGTGAACCGTATGTGCAGTTGACGGACTTTGAGCGAGGGCGTATAGTGGGCATGCGGGAGGCCGGGTGGACGTACCGCCGAATTGCTCAACACGTGGGGCGTGAGGTCTCCGCAGTACATCGATGTTGTCGCCAGTGATCGGCGGAAGGTGCACGTGCCCGTCGACCTGGGACCGGACCGCAGCGACGCACGGATGCACGCCAAGACCGTAGGATCCTACGCAGTGCCGTAGGGGACCGCACCGCCACTTCCCAGCAAATTAGGGACACTGTTGCTCCTGGGGTATCGGCGAGGACCATTCGCAACCGTCTCCATGAAGCTGGGCTACGGTCCCGCACACCGTTAGGCCGTCTTCCGCTCACGCCCCAACATCGTGCAGCCCGCCTCCAGTGGTGTCGCGACAGGCGTGAATGGAGGGACGAATGGAGACGTGTCGTCTTCAGCGATGAGAGTCGCTTCTGCCTTGGTGCCAATGATGGTCGTATGCGTGTTTGGCGCCGTGCAGGTGAGCGCCACAATCAGGACTGCATACGACCGAGGCACACAGGGCCAACACCCGGCATCATGGTGTGGGGAGCGATCTCCTACACTGGCCGTACACCACTGGTGATCGTCGAGGGGACACTGAATAGTGCACGGTACATCCAAACCGTCATCGAACCCATCGTTCTACCATTCCTAGACCGGCAAGGGAACTTGCTGTTCCAACAGGACAATGCACGTCCGCATGTATCCCGTGCCACCCAACGTGCTCTAGAAGGTGTAAGTCAACTACCCTGGCCAGCAAGATCTCCGGATCTGTCCCCCATTGAGCATGTTTGGGACTGGATGAAGCGTCGTCTCACGCGGTCTGCACGTCCAGCACGAACGCTGGTCCAACTGAGGCGCCAGGTGGAAATGGCATGGCAAGCCGTTCCACAGGACTACATCCAGCATCTCTACGATCGTCTCCATGGGAGAATAGCAGCCTGCATTGCTGCCAAAGATGGATATACACTGTACTAGTGCCGACATTGTGCATGCTCTGTTGCCTGTGTATATGTGCCTGTGGTTCTGTCAGTGTGATCATGTGATGTATCTGACCCCAGGAATGTGTCAATAAAGTTTCCCCTTCCTGGGACAATGAATTCACGGTGTTCTTATTTCAATTTCCAGGAGTGTATATTAAGGACATCCGCTGATATCCGCTTCGGCGAGTGCTGTTACCCGCAAATTCTTCACTTACTTTGCTGTAGTGCTCGTGGTTGTTTTATTACTATTGAAGGTATTTTTGTTCTGTCAGACATATTACTCACGGTGTGCTACGTATGAACCTGTGATTTTTACTGACAAGTGCCGTTGTTACGTCAGTTCCAATACCTGTAATTTTTATATGGTTTTAAATATGGTCTTAAGAAGTTATTTTATATGACGAGAGAATTTTCTAGTAAATGTTTCAACTGTCTCTACATTGAGTATAGTCACCTGATAACTGTTTTCTGTATAATAACCACCTATTCTTGGGTTTTCATCTTTATTAATGGTTTTGTTATCTATATGGGTAATTGTTTTTGGTTTTCTGACCAAAACACCCATAATCGTTGTCGAAACCAGGTCAAGTTAAAACGTTTTGGTCGTATTATACGAAGCATATTACGTAACGAACTATTTTTAGATATAGAAAGTAGGCCAAATTGTAAATAAGTTTCATTGAACACGACTGTGGCGATTTACATCAATGAAGCGAAACACGTTTGGTAGCATAATAGGCACATCCTTGTAATTGAACAGGCAACGGTTCATCGAACCTCCTTTACAATAATTCTCTATCACTCCAGTATCGAACAGTAAGCGGAAAAAACGAACACCTGTATCTTTTCGTGCGAACTCTAATTTCCCTTATTTTCTTATGATGATCGTTTCTCCCGATGTAGGTCTGCGTCAGCAAAATATTTTCGCCTTCGGAGGAGAAAGTTGGTGATTCAAATTTCCTGAGAAGCTTCCTTTGTTTTAATGATGTCGACTTCACATTCCGTATCATGTCCATGACATTCTCTCCCCTGTTTTTCGATAATACAAAACATTCTGTTCTTCTTTGAAGTTTCTTGATGTACTCCATTAATCCTGCATGGTAAGGATACCACACCGCGCAGCAGGATTGCAGAAAAGGACGGAGAAGCGTATTTTAGGCAGTCTCTTCCATTGATCCGTTGCATCTTCTACATGTTCGCCAATAAAACGCAGTCTTTCGTTCGCCTTCCCCACACCATTTTCTATGTGTTCTTTCCATTTAAGTTGTTCGTAACGGTAATTCCTATGCATTTACTTGAACTTACGGCTTTTAGATTTGATTTATTCATCGTGTAACTGAAGTTTAACGGATTCAATTTAGCACTCGTGTGGATGGGCACGCACTCTTCATTATTGAGGGTCAATTGCCAATTTTTGCGCCATACAGGTATTTTTTCTGAATCTTTTTGCAATTTGTTTAGATCTTCTGATGAGTTTACTAGACAGTAAACGACTGCACTATCTGCAAACGACCTAAGATGGGTGCTCAGATTGTCTCCTAAATCGTTTTTATCGATAAGGAGCAGCAGACAGCCCTGGGGAATGCCAGAAACCACTTCTGTTTCACTTGATGACTTCCCGTAAATTATTATGGTGACCTCTGTGACAGTAAATTACGAATCCAATTGCGTAACTGACACGATGTTCCATAAGCACCCACTTGATTACAAGCCGCTTGTGAGGTTCGGTGTCAAAAGCGTTCTGGAAATTTAGAAACACGGAATCAGTTTGAAATCCCTTGTCGACAGCACTCAACACTTCGTGTGAGTAAAGAGCTAATTGTGTTTCACAAGAACATGTGTCAATCGCCCGTTCTCTTCGAGGTAATTCATAATGTTGGCACACAATAAACGTTCTTGCCTCGTATCAACGTCAGTGACATTAGCCTGTAAGTTTGACCCGCCAGGGTAGCCGATAGCGCTCACGCGCTGCTTCCTGGACTAGTCTGCCTTCGGCGGTGCTACGGCACGGACGTCTGTTTACGTCCCTGCCGGAGACGTTCGTGCTCGCGCAGTTGTTTACCTCTTCGGCGTACTCGTGCGTTTAGACGACTCGATATACACTCCTGGAAATTGAAATAAGAACACCGTGAATTCATTGTCCCAGGAAGGGGAAACTTTATTGACACATTCCTGGGGTCAGATACATCACATGATCACACTGACAGAACCACAGGCACATAGACACAGGAAACAGAGCATGCACAATGTCGGCACTAGTACAGTGTATATCCATCTTTCGCAGCAATGCAGGCTGCTATTCTCCCATGGAGACGATCGTAGAGATGCTGGATGTAGTCCTGTGGAACGGCTTGCCATGCCATTTCCACCTGGCGCCTCAGTTGGACCAGCGTTCGTGCTGGACGTGCAGACCGCGTGAGACGACGCTTCATCCAGTCCCAAACATGCTCAATGGGGGACAGATCCGGAGATCTTGCTGGCCAGGGTAGTTGACTTACACCTTCTAGAGCACGTTGGGTAGCACGGGATACATGCGGACGTGCATTGTCCTGTTGGAACAGCAAGTTCCCTTGCCGGTCTAGGAATGGTAGAACGATGGGTTCGATGACGGTTTGGATGTACCGTGCACTATTCAGTGTCCCATCGACGATCACCAGTGGTGTACGGCCAGTGTAGGAGATCGTTCCCCACACCATGATGCCGGGTGTTGGCCCTGTGTGCCTCGGTCGTATGCAGTCCTGATTGTGGCGCTCACCTGCACGGCGCCAAACACGCATACGACCATCATTGGCACCAAGGCAGAAGCGACTCTCATCGCTGAAGACGACACGTCTCCATTCGTCCCTCCATTCACGCCTGTCGCGACACCACTGGAGGCGGGCTGCACGATGTTGGGGCGTGAGCGGAAGACGGCCTAACGGTGTGCGGGACCGTAGCCCAGCTTCATGGAGACGGTTGCGAATGGTCCTCGCCGATACCCCAGGAGCAACAGTGTCCCTAATTTGCTGGGAAGTGGCGGTGCGGTCCCCTACGGCACTGCGTAGGATCCTACGGTCTTGGCGTGCATCCGTGCGTCGCTGCGGTCCGGTCCCAGGTCGACGGGCACGTGCACCTTCCGCCGACCACTGGCGACAACATCGATGTACTGTGGAGACCTCACGCCCCACGTGTTGAGCAATTCGGCGGTACGTCCACCCGGCCTCCCGCATGCCCACTATACGCCCTCGCTCAAAGTCCGTCAACTGCACATACGGTTCACGTCCACGCTGTCGCGGCATGCTACCAGTGTTAAAGACTGCGATGGAGCTCCGTATGCCACGGCAAACTGGCTGACACTGACGGCGGCGGTGCACAAATGCTGCGCAGCTAGCGCCATTCGACGGCCAACACCGCGGTTCCTGGTGTGTCCGCTGTGCCGTGCGTGTGATCATTGCTTGTACAGCCCTCTCGCAGTGTCCGGAGCAAGTATGGTGGGTCTGACACACCGGTGTCAATGTGTTCTTTTTTCCATTTCCAGGAGTTTAGAATGGCACATGCATACCGAAAGTCGACTCTCAAGATTAGTTTTTCGAATGAATATGCGAGACCGAAAGCCTACGAAATAGAAAGGTTCCTACGAGACGAAGTTAAACTTGACTACAACGAACTTATCGGAATACACCTCTCCATAGTGAGCAGTGTCGTTTACGTCAAGCTGATTAGCGATGCCGTATGTGACACAATCATCCGAGATACTAAACATGGACTCAAATTTAGACACTCTGATGGACATGTTGGAGAAGTAACTATTGATCACGCAGGACTGGGCTTACGAAACATACGTATTTTCGAACTTCCCTTCGAGGTTCCGTCTGACTTGGTCACTGACGCCTTACGTCCATATGGAAGAGTGCTTAGCCACGTCGAGGAAAAATGGTCCAACTTCACGACTTCTCAATGGTGTGCGTCAAATCAGAATAGAACTGACACAACATGTACCCTCGTACTTGTTCATAGGCGGATGTAGAGCTATAGCCATCTACGATGGACAACCCAAAACATGCTCAGGCTGCGGGAAAGAGGGCCACGTCCGCTCCGAATGTATGAAGCGGAGGATAGTCCAAGTTCCAAACGGCGAACCCGTGCCTCCGTCCACGTTGGCGCCGCTGACACTAACGTATGCGGACGCATTTCGAACAGATCCCTTCCCGAAGAATGACCAGCTACAGAATCCTGACAGTTTACGGCAACCGACTGCAGCAGAGACCGCCTCCAGTGACGAAACGACGCACACTTATGCCGCTCCGGCGCCGACGACGCCCTTAACCGAGCGGAAAGGTTCGGTAAGAGGTATGGAAATTGATCCTGCTGTTGTGTCGACAGCTGCTTTCGTCCCTGAGCACCGGGAGTCACTTCCGCACTCGAATACGGAGGCGCACACGCGCAAACAACGATCGCCGAAGCGCCACAAGAAACGACGGCTAGCGCCGTCGGATACCTGCTTACTGCAGTCCACGTCAGACGGACTTGGGTGTAAAGTCGGATGCGCAACGGGAGGCTCTACCTCCCCCACAGCAGTACGACGCGAACCATGCTACACAGGGGTTGAATACAGACACACCGGACGGAAAGCCGACGGAAGGAGTCCCTCCACCCACCGCAGCAACGTCACCGCCTTCGGTCAGCCAGGCCGGAGAAACACGACGGGAGCTGAACCTCCAGCACAGTAACTGGGACGACGAATCCGATACTGACCCACAGACCGACGACGCACCCGCAATGGCGAGTGCTGCGTCCACCGGATGTTAACCGCGCAGAAGATGCAGACTGACGCACAGACAGCATGTCGCCGAGCAGCAGCACACAAATTAACATAACCGTTCATGTGCGCTTTACGCACTGAGGAACAGCGGCAGTCATATCGAACAGCCTCTACGATCAGAACGCCTGTCAAATTGCAATTATTACGAAACATGTTGCATGCGTCAGACGTCGACATCGTTCTTCTGTAGGAAGTATGTGTTGAGAGCTTCCCCGACCTCTATGAGTACGATACGTACATTACACCTACTACCGACTGCGGCAGCGGAATAGCGATACTTCTACGTAGCGGCACAGTAGCCGAGGACGTGGTGTACCTGCCGTCAGCGCGAGGACTGGCGCTCACAGTGCTGGGAGTACGGGTCGTCAAAATTTACGCACCGTCGGGGTCCAACAGACGGCGCGATCGATCCAGATTTTACGCAGAGAAGATTGCAACACTATTCTTAGGTCGGTATAAACATGTCTTATTTGGAGGCGACTTCAACTGCGTGCTCGCATCAAGAGATCAACACCCACATTATACTTCATGCCCGGAGCTGCGGCAACTCATACAGGACATGAATCTCATAGATACATGGGAGACGGTACATGGCAACAGATGCGGATACACCTACGTCACGAGTCACTCTGCAAGTCGTCTCGATCGCATTTACGTAACACGTCGTCTCGAACCTGCGATCCTCGATGCGTAATTGTGGCCTGTCGCCTTTTCAGATCACATAGCATATATATGCACGGTCTCCCTGAGTCGTCAACAAGTGTGGAGGAGTCGCAGTGTTTGGAAACTGAATACAGCACACCTCAAAGTGCAGACGCTTAATCGAAGACACTTGGCACCTGTGTGAACGACGCCTCCCGATATATCCGAAGACGTTGCAGTGGTGGCTGGAATGCGTTAAGCCTGCATTGCGCCGAGCGTTAATTGCATACGGAAGAGAGCAGATGATGTGGATGCGACACACGATGCTCCGCGAACTTTCTGTACAAGCACCTTCACAGGAGCGTCGTGCCGGTATAAAACGAGCACAGGCCCAAATAATTTCCATAATGCGCCACCGTCTTGAGGGTGTCGCAATCCGTGCCAGAGCCTTTGAACGAGTCCGTGGAGATTCACCGTCGATGTATCACGTTATCAGAGAAAAACAACGTAACCGCAGAACCTTAATACAGACGGTCGTACTGCTACATGGTCGCCGTATGACAATGCAAAAAGACATTGCCAACGCTTTTTAGGAACACTAAGGTCATCTCTATGAAGAAGCGGAACACGATCAGGCAGCCTTTCATGAGGTCCAACGAACGCTCTCCTCGTCTCTCGACGAGACGGCCCACCGGGAGTTAACAGGTGAAGTCACAGTTGACGACGTAATGGAAGCGATTGATAAGGGAGCGTCGCACAAATCGCCGGGCCCCGACGGGTTTCCGTTCGAGTTTTATCGTACATTTAAAGATCTCATGACTCCACGATGGACTGCCATGTACTGCGAATTGATGTCTCCCAACGTGCCTCTTCCACCCTCCTTCGTGGAAGGAATGATCATCCCCATCCACAAACCATCCGGTGGCACAGGGGTACAGGCCTACCGGCCACTGACCCTTCTTAATTGCGACTACAAGATCTACACCAGGATACTTGCAGCACGCTTTAAACGCGTGATACGCCAAGTGATATCATTCGACCAAACCCAGCTAGCAGGAGATAGCAATATACAAACGGCACTCAGCGACTACCGCGATGTTATCGCACTGGCTTCAACATGTCGTCTCCGGGTTGCATTCGTATCGATAGACTTCGATCGCGCATTTGACAGGCTGAGCCATGCTTATCTCACGGACGTGATGACGCAAATGAAGTTTCCGGAAAGTTTTGTCACCGACGTCATGAGACTACTCCACGGAGCCGCATCCAAAGTGCTCATCAATGGATGCTTGGTGGAGCCCATCACCATCGCACGATCGGTCAGAAAAGGGTGCCCGCAGTCAAGGACATTTTATGCCATCGCTGTCGAGCCGCTGCTCTGCGGACTCCGGAATCGACTCCAAGGAATGACCATAAGGCACAACAAGTTGTAAGAGGTCCGAGCAGATGTAATTTCGATGCATTGCTCATGCGCTGCCTGCGATATGCAAGGTATAAGAGATATGTAAGAGGTCCGAGCAGATGTAATTTCGATGTATTGCTCATGCGCTGCCTGCGATATGCAAGGTATAAGAGATATGTAAGAGGTCCGAGCAGATGTAATTTCGATGTATTGCTCATGCGCCGCCTGAGATATGCAAGGTATAAGAGATATGTAAGAGGTCCGAGCAGATGTAATTTCGATGCATTGCTCATGCGCTGCCTGCGATATGCAAGGTATAAGAGATATGTAAGAGGTCCGAGCAGATGTAATTTCGATGTATTGCTCATGCGCTGCCTGCGATATGCAAGGTATAAGAGATATGTAAGAGGTCCGAGCAGATGTAATTTCGATGTATTGCTCATGCGCTGCCTGCGATATGCAAGGTATAAGAGATATGTAAGAGGTCCGAGCAGATGTAATTTCGATGTATTGCTCATGCGCTGCCTGCGATATGCAAGGTATAAGAGATATGTAAGAGGTCCGAGCAGATGTAATTTCGATGTATTGCTCATGCGCTGCCTGCGATATGCAAGGTATAAGAGATATGCAAGAGGTCCGAGCAGATGTAATTTCGATGTATTGCTCATGCGCTGCCTGCGATATGCAAGGTATAAGAGAATCTCTGACCAGAGAGCAGTGTTGACTGCAGTAGGAACTGTGTAGCTGTAGCAGTAAGTTGTTGTTAGCGAGCAGTCTGCTCTGGTCTGTTCTGGTGTATCGTGTTGGGTGGGCCGGTCGCGGTGCAGCGATGTCGGAGCCTGAGTATTATTGTATAAGGTAAAAAGCAACTCGCGCATATCTAGTAATGTTATCTCAAGTCCCATGTAAATGTTTTAAAAAATGTCCTAATAATAATCTTTCTCATAAAAAGTAATTTTTAACAAACATTCATTTCAATTTAAAGAATTTACTAATTTCTCCAATACATGAACATCCCGATTAATGCAAAAGAAAAATCAGTTGTTTCCCTTTCATAAATGACAAATCTATCGGCCAGCATTGCACAGGGCTGTGCCAGAAAAATTTATTGTAAGAGCAGATATATATGCGTTATCCGGCGACTTCATTGAGGTAAGAATTTTTCTCTTTTTTATTCAGAATTATCTTTCAGGGCCATGACGCAGCACTGCTGACGTCCAAAATTTACCAGGTTAAATTCACAGTCAATTATTGAAAAGTTATAAATGAGCGAAAATTTAATTGAGAGGTTAGTCACATTGTATTATTACCAGGTTACGGAAATTATTTTGTTGGGACGTTACACTGAATGTGAACGATATAATTATTTTTTTTTACTGTTGAGAGGTTTAGGAATTTTTCTGTTTTGAGGTTACACTAAACGTGAATATGATTTATGTTAATATTTTCTGTTGGGAGGTTACGGAAAATTACTTTGTCGGGAGGTTACACTTGGCGACAACCGGCCAGGATCGGATTTCTTTGTGAATTTCTGAGAGGTAGTCAGTTATATATCTGCTCTTATTTACTTAAATGTAGCTTGCATCTGGCGCAACGCATTTACTAATTTGTCACTCTTTCTTTCACAGATCATCGGCAATTTATTGCTCTTTGTTGTAATTGTGTTTGTTCCATTTTTACTTCATCTTTGTTTCATTTTGTACTTAATTTTGATTTGTGAAAAATGCCGCGAAAAACTGTTAACATTACATTGCTATGTGCAATGAGTGAAATAGCCGACTCGAATAATTTGACCGATAATACTTGCGACACACAGTGTAATAGTGATAATCCTCTAATTACAGATAATCAGTGCGTGCCGATCACTAGTATTGAGTTAAATCCTAATGATGGGCAAACAAAATCAATTATGTCCACAGTAAATTTAACAATTGATGACGCGACACGGTCCGATACAATGAACGCTGCCCCGTTTCACACGCCTGATTTGCAAAATTTGCGTAGTGAACAGATAAATTTTTCTCACGAAGATGAACAATGTAGTCAAAATACGTCAGATTTATTTGATTCCGGTGTAGCGACCAACAGTGCACATTCAATTGGCAAACCTTTTCAAGAATTACAGAATGACCAAATGGTTACACAAAACGTGACAAATCCAGATACATCATCGCACAGCACAGAAAATATAGTCGCGAATATTGGCATGGATCAAGTTATGGCATTATTGCTACAAATTAATCAATCGAACAAATAACTTAATGAAAGTTTCAAGCAGTCGAATGAAAACCATGACAGGTCGTTCAAACAAATTAATGAAAAACTTGACACCTCTATTGAACAGCTTACTGAACAGATTACAGCCGTTGCGGAGCAATGTCATGATACTAAAGAACAATTACGTGAGGAAATTAAGGCTTGTGCTAGGAATAGTAGTGAAGAAATTAGATCCGTGGCACAAGAATTAAGTAATACACATGCAGCCACAACGAAATTGCTACAGTATCAGACGAAATCAAACAGTTGAACACCGAATTGCATGATGAAATCTCCGATCTTAAAACAAAAACAGACACACACACATTAGACTTTCAGACAATGACCAACAGACTTGAAAAGTTGGAACTAATACAGGATCCCGATGCCATCAAAGCAGACGTTAAGAAATTGAACAAAACCACACGTAAAATACAAAAACAAATTAATGCTTGTGATACTAAAAACGATGATCAGATAAAAGCACTGACTGAAAAATATGATGAATTGGCCAGCCGTATTGATGTTATCGAAATTAATAATGACACCAAATCAGACGATACTTCACCAGTTTCGTTTAATCAAATACCCGAATTCCAAAATTTACAGCAGACGATCAGTGAGATAGGTTCGTCCAATAACACATTACGTAGAAAATTGTCACCTTTACAGCACGAATTGACGGAGATGAAAAATGTTTCAGTCACTAACACGTCACAGCATATGCCACATTCCGAACATTTGTCACACTCACACAGCCTGTGTAACTTAGGTAATTTACAGAGACTACGTGACGTAGAATCCAAACAGACACAGACAAATAGAGTCTCATGCAATCTTGAACCTGTTCAGACATACAGAGACGATAATTTTGATTACAAGCACTTTCTATCCGTGAGAAAATTTAAGGTATTTAATAATGACAGAACACAGATTCACACTTTGTACTGGATACAACGATTTGCTTTTGCATTTCCACCAGCTTGACCTGTAACGCAGAAACTAAAATTGGACTGGATTCAACAATTTACTTTTGAATTTTCACCGGCATTGCCTGTAACGCAGAAACTAAAATTTATTTGCAGCGCGTAAGAGACCTCAGGGGATTCATTACACTTCGATGAATATGTGCCGTAGCGTGCACAGGGCCCCGAGCCGTAGTAGTGCTATTTCATCTTTAGTTTTCTGCACTGCTGCCTTCTCTTTTACTATCCTTTATGTCTATCAAAACAGCTCTTCAACTATCGATCTATCTAGGATTAGAAACGAGTAAAGAAAACCTGATATGACAAGTTTTACCGAAGGTGACAGTTTTCATTAGACACTCCTGAAATGACAAGAACTATCAGCGTAATTTTAATATCAGAGGAAATTTTAAATATCAGTATCGTCAAAATTATCAGCAAGAGCAAACAAATTTTGGTAACAATAGAGGTTTTTCCCCACAACAACAACAAAACCAGGCGGTTAGCATACCTAACCGACAATGTAGTCTGCAAGGTCAACCAAGCTTTAATGTTTCGCCGCCTATACGTATAGCGTCGGCTCAGCCAAATAGTAACGCACAGCAACAAGGAAATCACTACGTACAGAAGACACACCATTTCAATTCCTATCGCAACGCGCCGTATAGAAACGATTATTATGACAGACGTAAAAGTAATGAGCATAATTTTCAGCGTACGTTTAATAACAGTCGGTCTTACCAGCAGCAAAATCATCCGCAACAACAGATTATCATGAATGAACCAGACAGTAGGTATCATCCCGAACCTAATGCGTCAGGACGAAATAACAGAACAGTACAAATAGGCGAAATGCCACAGCATCCTCCCGCAAATAACAGTACGTCAGAGAGAATTTGACTAGATACAGTACAGGTTGCATCTTCCAGCAACGTAAGCAATACTTTTGACACAGAGAATCTTGTTCACGAAAATGTTATTACTTTTGACGACATCCGAGACACACTTTTGCATGAAAAACCAGTTATTCAAAAAACCATTTCCCACCCTGTCATTGAAGTAAAGATTGGATCATCCAAATTTTCAGCAGTAATCGATTCTGGATCAGCTATGTCAGTTATAAATGAGGAAACTTTCAACGAATGTAACAAAGAGAATACCTATCCTACGTTACCATTAGGCAAAATTAAAGTAAAAGGAGCAGTATCTGGTAAAGGAGTAGATGTAAAGTTGCAGACAAACTTATCATTTTGTATTACAGGTCATACGTTTCATTCAAATTTTTGGATTGTTCCCTTATTGACAACAGACGTTATTTTAGGTACGAATTTTCAGGTACAACACGACACAATTATTGACTTTCAAAATTACTGTTTAATGTTAAGGGATGAAATTGTACAACTGGCATTAGAATTTCAGCACTCTTTATCTGCAGAAGAGCAAACAATTAATCGGACAGAGGTCATTTCTGCATCACGTAACAAGGACTGCCATTAGACATTGTTCACAGATATGTATGTTCACAACCATTATACACCAGACGAAGCCGACTATGACGTTATGCAGATGATTTCTGATAAAGTTAAACAGAGCAGTGCAAATACAGACGACGAACGCAAGCAACTACGCAAAATTCTTTTACAGCAAGCTCCAGTTTTTGACAACATCCCTGTACTATGTCCGGTTTTATGTATGAATTTCAAGTTAAACAGCACGATACATTTAAAGCCAAACAGAGATCAAGTTAAGAAAGAATTGCAAGCTATGCTTGACCAAGGAATTATTGAACCGGCAATTAGTCCGTACATAAACCCGCTCCATATTGTTAAGAAAAAGGATGGTTCACTTCGCCTCGTACTTGATTCGCGTCACATCAACGACATTATTATTAATGAAACAGATCGCCCACAGACAATAGAAGAACTTCTACAGAAATTTCATGGTATTGCTATTTATTCCACGTTAGGTTTGAAATCGGGATTTTGGCAAATTCAGCTCCATCCGAACTGCAGAAAATACACAGCTTTTATCTGTTTTGGTGACTTATCAATTTTGCAAATTACCGTTCGGTTTAACAATTTCTTCAGCAGCGTTTATTCGCGGTTTGAATACTATACTTCCAACAGAACTTAAAGACAGAATCACGTGTGTAGCCGACATTCTTATTGCAGAAGCTAACTGGTCTGAACACAATCTGATTCCTGAACAACTGTTGCAAACTTTTCGTGCACAAGGACTCACAGTTAATCTTAGCAAATCACACTTTGGCAAAACTTCTATAAAATTCCTTGGACATGTAATTTCAGCAGAAGGCATTGCGCCTGAACCGGAAAAACTTCATGCTTTACATGACATTACTGTTCCTACGACGAAGAAACAATTACGTAGCTTTCTGGGATTAATTAACTTTTTCCGTAAATTTATTCATTACTCTGCTTTAGACACCCCTAGATTATGTCAATTGACAGGTAAAAACACTATTTGGTCCTGGGATAGCCAAGCACAGTCTGAATTTGTCAATCTGAAACAAGCTTTGTTGAACGCACCACTTTTATCACAGCCAGATCTAACTAGAAATTTATCAATTGCGACCGACAGTTCTAACACCGCTTTAGGCGTACACATTTTTCAGGAAATTGAAGAAGATGGTTCTACAGTAATTAAAAACATTTCCTTTGCAAGTCGCATTCTGTCACCTGCTGAACGCAATTATTCTGTTACAGAACTTGAAACATTATGTGTTGTATGGGCATTTACCAGAATTAGGCATTTTCTTCATGGAAGACATACGACCGTTTACACAGACCATAGAGCTATCCAGTTTTTACTTTCAGCAAAATTTACACACGACAGGTTAAGAAGATGGAAACTTTATTTACAGGAATTTAATTTTACAATTGTTCACATTCCCGGTACACAAAATGTTGTAGCAGACGCACTATTCCGTTCTCTCAGCAACAATCAGCAAGACATCGCAACCAACTTCTGCCAAGCAAATTCTAGCGTCATGTATATTAAACAAGTTGCATTCGAAAATTTTATTTCGGCATCATTACGAGACATAGCACAGGAGCAGAGCAAAGACAACGTGTGAAAAGAAATTAAACGCCTTTGGCAAGATAGGAATAATGTTACCATCAGAAACCATTATACTGTACGCAATAACATTCTGTTTCGCCGTTCTCACCCTGACAGCAACAACTGGTTACTATGCATTCCTGACGAACTTGCTAACAAATTAATTTGGTATACTCATTTAAGTTACGCACGGTATGGGGCCAGAAAACGTTTTCTTATACTGAGACAGAATTGTTATTTTGCCAACATGGAGAAACGTATACGACGAGTTTTAGCGTCATGAATAATCTGCCAGAAAGCTAAGTCAGACACGACTTCACATATTCCTCCGTTACATCCCATTGTACCCGTTAAATTGAGACACATGGCCGCTGTAGACATTTTTGGTCCGATTCCCAGAACTAATAGAGGTTTTTGCTACATCTTTGTCGCTGTTGAACTCACTTCGAAATTTGTTACCTTCACTCCGTTACGCAAAGCTACTGCTAAATCTGTTTCGAAAGCATTTGTAAAACTTTTTTATTTCATGTAGGGCATGTATTGAAAGTAATTTCCGACAATGGACCTCAGTTTCGATCTGCTATATGGACACGTATGTTACGAGCAGGAAACATTTCTCCGATCTATATATCGAAGTATCACGCTTCTTCGAACCCTGGTGAACGACTAATGAAAGAAATTGGTTAACTATGTAGAATATACTGCCATAAAAAACATATTGATTGGGATACACACATACTGTCATTCCAGGATGTAATTAACTCGATACCAAATGAATCTGCTATATTATCTCCGACTGTTATATTGAAAAATGTTGAACCACCTAACAAAATTAAAGAATTAGTATCCTTTCCTAGATCTCGTCGACTACGCCACCATGAAATAATTGACATTGCACCCAACAACATCAAACCTGCCGCAGAGCGCCGGAGAAGGCAGCAAAAACAGTTTTGTACACGCCGTGACTTTCATGTTGGACAGAAGATATTAGTACGCACACACTATTTATCCAACAGAGGAAAGAGTAGATGCAGTAAATTTGAGCTTCTATACGCAGGTCCATATAGAATTCGCAACATTCCTCACCCCAATGTAGTACATGTCGAAACTTGAGAACCAGAAAAAGCAAAGGCAATCACCATGTCTCCAATATTAAACCCTTTATTGAATGAACATACTTTATGATTTATCACACTGTAATGCCATCTCCTAATTTTTATATGACCACTTACGCAATTATATTTATATGAACACTTACTGATGATTTTCATATTTTTTCCTGGCAAGTGCCCGGCAAGGTAAGCTAAGCAGGTCGCTTTTCTTGTCGTTACACATCAGACCGTGCACATTTTTCCAGATAAACTTACATATTTTATGACCACTTATGCAATTCGATCTATGTGACTACTTACTGATGATTATTATGTTTTTTCTTGGCAAGTGCCCGGCAAGGTAAGGTTAACAGGTCGCTTTTCTTGTCTTTATATATCACACTGTGCACATTTTCCATTTTTCGTGTATGTATTATTGTTTTCCTGTTTTGTTTGTATGCACTACGAAATCTTTAAGATGTAACAAACACCAGTTGACTTTGACATTTTTCCTTACGATACCTCAATATCCTGACTATTCCACATTTTTTGGCTACTGCATTATGAGACTGTGTGTACATTTTTGCACCTGAACACTCTCTATGTTTTGACATAATACGTTTTCTGTCATGCTATGCTGTATGCTTAATTATATCACTAGAAACAAGTTTTTATTTTATGAGTATATGATTTAAATGCAAGATTTTAATCCTTATTCATCATTTTCAGAAAGCAATAACGTGTAAAAGAAATAATTTAAACAAACCACAGTGGATTACTATGAAATGGGAATTTCACCTTCGGAATGAGCGAAAGAAAATGCAATATCTTGTCATGAAGAGTAAATGGATCAGAATTAACAAGTATTAACAAGAATATACTATGCACATCGTATGATAGCAGTCTTAACTAATTATTTTTCTTTCACAATACGAGGCGATTGATACAAGCTGTCAGATAGAACTACACATCTTAGTTTTAGTGATGAGATATGCTGTTGTTGTTGTTGTGGTCTTCAGTCCTGAGACTGGTTTGATGCAGCTCTCCATGCTACTCTATCCTGTGCAAGCTTCTTCATCTCCCAGTACCTACTGCAACCTACATCCTTCTGAATCTGCTTAGTGTATTGATCTCTTGGTCTCCCTCTACGATTTTTACCCTCCACGCTGCCCTCCAATGCTAAATTTGTGATCCCTTGATGCCTCAAAACATGTCCTACCAACCGATACCTTCTTCTAGTCAAGTTGTGCCACAAACTTCTCTTCTCCCCAATCCTATTCAATACCTCCTCATTAGTTACGTGATCTACCCACCTTACCTTCAGCATTCTTCTGTAGCACCACATTTCGAAAGCTTCTATTCTCTTATTGTCCAAACTAGTTATCGTCCATGTCTCACTTCCATACATGGCTATACTCCATACAAATACTTTCAGAAACGACTTCCTGACACCTAAATCTATACTCGATGTTAACAAATTTCTCTTCTTGAGAAACGCTTTCCTTGCCGTTGCCAGTCTACATCTTATATCCTCTCTACTTCGACCATCATCGGTTATTTTACTCCCTAAATAGCAAAACTCCTTTACTACTTTAAGTGTCTCATTTCCTAATCTAATTCCCTCAGCATCAACCGACTTAATTTGACTACATTCCATTATCCTCGTTTTGCTTTTGTTGATGTTCATCTTATATCCTCCTTTCAAGACACTGTCCATTCCGTTCAACTGCTCTTCCAAGTCCTTTGCTGTCTCTGACAGAATTACAATGTCATCGGCGAACCTCAAAGTTTTTACTTCTTCTCCATGAATTTTAATACCTACTCCGAATCTTTCTTTTGTTTCCTTTACTGCTTGCTCAATATACAGATTGAATAACATCAGGGAGAGGCTACAACCCTGTCTCACTTCTTTCCCAACCACTGCTTCCCTTTCATGCCCCTCGACTCTTATAACTGCCATCTGGTTTCTGTACAAATTGTAAATAGCCTTTCGCTCCCTGTATTTTACTCCTGCCACCTTGAGAATTTGAAAGAGAGTATTCCAGTCAACATTGTCAAAAGCTTTCTCTAAGTCTACAAATGCTAGAAACGTAGGTTTGCCTTTTCTTAATCTTTCTTCCAAGATAAGTCGTAAGGTCAGTATTGCCTCACGTGTTCCAACATTTCTACGGAATCCAAACTGATCCTCCCCGAGGTCGGCTTCTACCAGTTTTTCCATTCGTCTGTAAAGAATTCGCGTTAGTATTTTGCAGCTGTGACTTATTAAACTGATAGTTCGGTAATTTTCACATCTGTCAACACCTGCTTTCTTTGGGATTGGAATTATTATATTCTTCTTGAAGTCTGAGGGTATTTCGCCTGTCTCATACATCGTGCTCACCACATGGTAGAGTTTTGTCATGACTGGCTCTCCCGAGGCCATCAGTAGTTCTAGTGGAATGTTGTCTACTCCCGGGGCCTTGTTTCGACTCAGGTCTTTCAGTGCCCTGTCAAACTCTTCACGCAGTATCTTATCTCCCATTTCGTCTTCATCTACATCCTCTTCCATTTCCATAATATTGTCCTCAAGTACATCTCCCTTGTATAAACCCTCTATATACTCCTTCCACCTTTCTGTCTTCCCTTCTTTGCTTAGAACTGGGTTTCCATCTGAGCTCTTGATATTCATACAAGTGGTTCTCTTCTCTCCAAAGGTCTCTTTAATTTTCCTGTAGGCAGTATCTATCTTACCCCTAGTGAGATAAGCCTCTACATCCTTACATTTGTCCTCTAGCCATCCCTGCTTAGCCATTTTGCACTTCCTGTCGATTTCATTTTTGAGACGTTTGTATTCCTTTTTGCCTGCTTCATTTACTGCATTTTTATATTTTCTCCTTTCATCAATTAAATTCAATATTTCTTCTGTTACCCAAGGATTTCTATTAGCCCTCGTCTTTTTACCTACTTGATCGTCTGCTGCCTTCACCACTTCATCCCTCAGAGCTACCCATTCTTCTTCTACTGTATTTCTTTCCACCATTCCTGTCAATTGTTCCCTTATGCTCTCCCTGAAACTCTCTACAACCTCTGGTACTTTCAGTTTATCCAGGTCCCATCTCCTTAAATTCCCTCCTTTTTGCAGTTTCTTCAGTTTCAATCTGCAGTTCATAACCAATAGATTGTGGTCAGAATCCACATCTGCCCCAGGAAATGTCTTACAATTTAAAACCTGGTTCCTAAATCTCTGTCTTACCATTATATAATCTATCTGAAACCTGTCAGTATCTCCTGGCTTCTTCCATGTATACAGCCTCCTTTCATGATTCTTGAACCAAGTGTTAGCTATGATTAAGTTATGCTCTGTGCAAAATTCTACAAGGCGGCTTCCTCTTTCATTCCTTCCCCCCAATCCATATTCACCTACTATGTTTCCTTCTCTCCCTTTTCCTACTGACGAATTCCAGTCACCCATGACTATTAAATTTTCGTCTCCCTTCACTACCTGAATAATTTCTTTTATCTCGTCATACATTTCATCTATTTCTTCATCATGTGCAGAGCTAGTTGGCATATAAACTTGTACTACTGTAGTAGGCATGGGCTTTGTGTCTGTCTTGGCCACAATAATGCGTTCACTATGCTGTTTGTAGTAGCTAACCCGCACTCCTATTTTTTTATTCATTATTAAACCTACTCCTGCATTACCCCTATTTGATTTTGTATTTATAACCCTGTAATCACCTGACCAAAAGTCTTGTTCCTCCTGCCACCGAACTTCACTAATTCCCACTATATCTAACTTTAACCTATCCATTTCCCTTTTCAAATTTTCTAACCTACCTGCCCGATTAAGTGATCTGACATTCCACGCTCCGATCCGTAGAACGCCAGTTTTCTTTCTCCTGATAACGACGTCCTCTTGAGTAGTCCCCGCCCGGAGATCCGAATGGGGGACTATTTTACCTCCGGAATATTTTACCCAAGAGGACGCCATCATCATTTAATCATACAGTAGAGCTGCATGTCCTCGGGAAAAATTACGGCTGTAGTTTCCCCTTTCTTTCAGCCGTTCGCAGTACCAGCACAGCAAGGCCGTTTTGGTTAATGTTACAAGGCCAGATCAGTCAATCATCCAGACTGTTGCCCCTGCAACTACTGAAAAGGCTGCTGCCCCTCTTCAGGAACCACATGTTTGTCTGGCCTCTCAACAGATACCCCTCCGTTGTGGTTGCACCTACGGTACGGCCATCTGTATCGTTGAGGCACGCAAGCCTCGCCACCAACGGCAAGGTCCATGGTTCATGGGGGGGGAGATATGCTATAAATATATATTTATATGCTATAAATAATAATAATAATATATATAATATAATATATAATATAATAATATATAACAGATTATATAATATATATATATATATATATATATATATATATATATATATATATATATTTATATTTATATGCTATAAATAAGAAACTCTATACTATGAATAGTTGTATGAAGCAAATGGTAATATGAATGTGAATAATGAAGTGTCTATTTTTTTGCAGATGATAATGAATGGTGATGAATAGTTATATGAAGAATATGCTAATATGAATAATGAAGTTTTTCTCTGCAGGTGATGATAGTAATGAAGTTATGATAATATGAATAATGAAGTTTTTCCTTGCATATGATAATAATGATGAAGTTTATATATTTACAATTAGTTAAGAGATGCTATGTAGTTATTCAAGTATTTGTTGCAGTTCGTTTTGACAGTATGTCTTATTTCGCATGGTATAATGACTGATTGTTTTGGAAAGGACAGCTAGAGTACATACATATTGAGTACACGTTTCATTACCTGTTAATTCGAAGTTCACTACTTTGCAGCATAATATGCGTTTCTTCTTTCAGTTCAATAATCCATTTTGTATTTTTTCCAGGAGAAGCTATTCATGAAATTAATGTGTTATAAGCAGTTAGTCATTAAACTTGTTCTAGTACTTGCATTTTTTTACCCATTTGTGTGTGTCATTCATGAATGTGATCACATATACTCTACTTGTTTCATAACAGCTGACTCATGACGAATGACGTTGTTAATTCTTATTTCCAGCAATAAGTCAGAAGCAAATATTTTCATGCCCCAGCAATTAATTATCGATCCCAACGCAATGCATTGCTAGCACTAAAAAAAAAAAATACCAGTCCCAGCTATTACCAGTATACAACCAAATAATGCTACCAGTTTAAGAGATATTTCTAGTTCTAAATATAATGCAAATTTCTCAGATGTATTGAATCCATTATATCTATGTATTATTGGACCACAGACCTTGAGTAATAGTTACAGTGTGTTACATTTTAAATATGTCCTATGTCACTTGAATGATGAGTTCTGAGTAATACTGAATGATGTTTTGTAATAATGCATAAATGCTATGCCAATAATTTCTGTAAATAATATTTTTGTTATACTCTATAAATGCTATGCCAATAATTAGCTCTCATTTTGAATGACGACTTCTGAAGAATACTGAATAATGTTTTATAAAACTATATGAATACTTTGTAACTGGCCAATGAGTGCCAATAATTACCGCAATCAGATGAGTTATGAAAAAAATGTTTTGTAATATTCAATACTTGCTATATGTTTAGTAACTGGCGAATGAATGCCACTGTTTTTTATATTTTAAATTTGTCTTATGCCACTTACATGATATTATATATGAATACCAGTAGCTTGATGCTACACTCATTAACTCTTGTTTTGAATGATGACTTCTGAATAATGCATAAAAATGGTTTGTAACTGGCCAATGAATGCCAATAATTACCGCAATCAGATGAGTTATGAAAAGTGTTTTGTAATATTCAATACTTGCTATATGTTTAGTAACTGGCCAATGAATGCCACTGTTTCTTATATTTTAAATTTGTCTTATGTCACTTACATGATATCATATATGAATACCAGTAGCTTGATGCTACACTCATTAACTCTTGTTTTGAATGATGACTTCTGAATAATGCATAAAAATGGTCTGTAACTGGCCAATGAGTGCCAATAATTACCGCAATCAGATGAGTTATGAAAAGTGTTTTGTAATATTCAATACTTGCTACATGTTTAGTAACTGGCCAATGAATGCCAATTATTACTATAATTAGATGAATTATGTAAATGCTATGCCATTAATTAACTCTTGCTTTGAATGATCACTTCTGAATAATGCGTAAAAATGGTTTGTAACTGGCCAATGAGTGCCAATATTTACTGTAATCAGATGACTTATGAATAATGTTCTGTAATACTCCATACATAGTACAGAAATGTTTAGAAACTAGGCATTGAGTGCCAACAATTATTCAAATCGGTTGATAGACTAGTGTAATTCTCAATTATGACTAGCATAAGACTTAATGTCCTTCACCTTCCGACCTAATTACCAGAAATTACTGCAATATCCGTTTGTCCTGTCCACCCTCATGATCATGGAGCACTATATTTGGATTTTGCACTAATTCTACGTTGGTGAAAGAATATGGATTCTACAAGAATGTGGTGTTGACACATCATGCTGTCCACCACCTTGAACGATGGAGATGTTATTATGGTCCCACCTACCTAATGTACTACCAAAATGATAACATTGAATATTAATACAACATTTCAGTGTCTTGGCTACACTGACTAATACTTCAGATTGTCTCACTTGGTGTTGTGCTTCTGCAGAAAGATATGGACTTTCAGTGCAGCTACGTGCAACCTAGTGTGCTACAACCATGATGCAATCCTTCCCATTCCTTTCCTAGTTCTTGTAAAATGGTAAAAATATGTACAGTGCGTGTGCACTTTATGTCATTTGTTAATATTTTTGTATTCATTGCGTATACATTTTGTCATTCCTTGATATGTTCTGTACTCAGTGCATGTGCACTCTATTTCATTTCATATTCGGCACTTATATATATATATGTATATACTCTGTGACTGTAGACTTAGTTAATTAAGTAGATTATAGAAAAATTTGTTGCTCATGGCAAGTCCATTTGACTCACCATCGCTGCCAAATTTTTGCCCCCCCCCCCCCCCCCAGTGGAGGCTTATGTAAGAGGTCCGAGCAGATGTAATTTCGATGTATTGCTCATGTGCTGCCTGCGATATGCAAGGTATAAGAGAATCTCTGACCAGAGAGCAGTGTTGACAGCAGTAGGAACTGTGTAGCTGTAGCAGTAAGTTGTTGCTAGGGAGCAGTCTACTCTGGTCTGCTCTGGTGTATCGTGTTGGGTGGGCCGGTCGCGGTGCAGCGATGTCGGAGCCTGAGGATTATTGTATAAGGTAAAAAAGCAGCCTCGCGCATATGTAGTAATGTTATCTCAAGTCCCATGTAAATGTTTTAAAAAAATGTCCTAATAATAATCTTTCTCATAAAAAGTAATTTTTAACAACCATTCATTTCAATTTAAAGAATTTACTAATTTCTCCAATCCATGATCATCCCGATTATTGCAAAAGAAAAATCAGTTGTTTCCCTTTCATAAATGACAAATTTATCGGCCAGCATTGCACAGGGCTGTGCCAGAAAAATTTAATGTAAGAGCAGATATATATGCGATATCCGGCGACTTCATTGAGGTAAGAATTTTTCTCTTTTTTATTCAGAATGGTCTTTCAGGGCCATGACGCAGCACTGCTGACGTCCAAAATTTACCAGGTTAAATTCACAGTCAATTATTGAAAAGTTATAAGTGAGCGACAATTTAATTGAGAGGTTAGTTACATTGTATTATTACCAGGTTACGGAAATTATTTTGTTGGGACGTTACACTGAATGTGAACGACATAATTATATTTTTTACTGTTGAGAGGTTTAGGAAATTTTTCTGTTTTGAGGTTACACTAAACGTGAATATGATTTATGTTAATATTTTCTGTTGGGAGGTTACGGAAAATTATCTTTTGGGGAGGTTACAAAGTTTATATGCAGAACATACGCGGATGACCTAGTGTTTTTAGCACGGTCAGGCGACGGGGCAAGAGCGGCCTTGCATTGGATTAATTTGTATTGTATGGCTACGGGAAGTCGCCTGAACATGGCAAAGTCTGGAGCGATAAGCATCGGGAGGGGATTCCAGACAGGAAGTGTAGCACCATTACAGCCGATCAACAAGATGAAGTGCCTAGGAATTATCTTCACTACAGACATTCGACGCACGGCGGCACCGAGTTACAGACATCTTCTGCAAACAATTCGTGTGAGTGTCAGAAGTCACACGTTAACGGCACTGGATATGATACGACGGGTCACCTTTGCCAACACTTATCGAGCTTCTCGCATCCCCCACCTGGCACAAGTTCTTCCTATCCCGTTGGTGTTGGCCCGCCGAATCCTGGCGGCACTAGGATATTTTGTGAGCACAGGCCTGCTTTTTAAAGTAGGATACGAAACCCTCACCCTTCCTCGTACTAGTGGAGGTCTTGGACTAGTCCACTTACGTGACCGAGCAGTGGCTATTTATGTAACCACAATGATAAAGATGTGGACACGCCACCAGACAAGTCTGACGGGCACCTTGATAGATGAACCCGCTCCACCTTCTCGTTCGGCTCCGGTAGCGGTGTCTCACATCTCACCATCGCTTGCCCACATGCGAACCTTTTTTGTGGAACACAGTTACTACAAGAACATCACTCACACCTTATGAGACATCCGAGATATCGAACATATTACGCAAAATTTTTAGGGAGTGTCTTGCTTGATCCCCCACCCAGTTGGGGTGTCCCGGGTAGGAGAATGTAATTGTTACCTATAAGTATCAGGACAAGAAAGGACCAGGACAGGGGAGAGGATCCACAACCACACGTGAAGACGTACCCGACACCAACGCGAGGCATAACGAGATTAGCGAGGTACGCGCCCAAAAGAGGAACGTAGACCGTTATTGTTTTGCACTGACAGAAGCAGGATATTTTTTTTTTCACTATTATGTAAAAAAAGTCCACTTATTTACGTTTCCGAGAAAAATTTTATTTTATAAAAGTCATCGTCTTATATATTTAAGACAAACGCTAGAAGCAGTTTATGTTTGTTATGGTTACACCATTCTGCAAAAGCAAAAAAGGTCCACTTATTTGCGTTTCCCAGAAATATTTTCTTTTATAAAGGTAATCGTTTTATATAAAAAACAATGCAAGCAGCAGTTTATGTTTGTTATTGTTATTCCATTATGTAAAAAAAGTCCACTTAAAAAAAGCAAGTAAGAACAAAAAAAGTAAAAAAAGTTGGTAGAGCACTTGCCCGCGAAAGGCTAGCCTGGATGTGGTTTTTAGGCGGTTTTCCACATCCATCTAGGTGAATACCGGGCTGGTCCCCAGGTTCCGCCTCAGTTACACGCGTCATAGACATCTGACACACGTTCGCACTATTTCACGATTTACACTAGATGCAGACAGCAGGGGTGTACTGATTCCATCGCTGGGTACGGGGTGGCGGCAGGAAGGGCATCCGGCCACCCCTAAAACTAACCTTTCCAAATCCGTTCCGACCACGCCAACCCTGCGATCGCTGCGGGATTATGGCGTAAGCGAAAGAATGAAAGAAAGAAAGAAAGATATTTGCCCGTAAGTTTGTGGATAATTCCTATTACCTTTCTTGAATATTGGTGTGACCTGATCAACTTTCCAGTCTTTGTGTACGTATCTATCACCGAGCGAGCGGTTTTATATGATTGTTAAGTGAGGAAATAGTGCCTCAGCATACGCTGAAAGGAAACTAAATGATATAGAGATCAGACTGGAAGGCTTGCTTTTCTTTGCATGTATGAAGTTGTTTCAGTAATCTGAGGATATCTGCTTCTAAGTTACTCATGTGGACAGCTGTTCTTGATTCGAATTCTGGAACATTTACTTCGTCTTCTTTGGTGATGGAATTTCGAAAGGCTAGGTTTAGTAACTCTGCTTTAGCAGCAGTGTCGTCCCTAGTACTTCCATTGCTATCGCACAGAGAAGGCATTGATTGTGTCTTGCCGCTAGCATAATTTACGTACGACCAGAATCTCTTTGGATGTTCTGAGAGGTTTCGAGACAAAGTTTCATTGTGAAATCTATTATAGACATCTTCCATTAAAGTGCGTGCTAAATTTGGAGTTTCTGTAAAAGATTGCCAATCTTGGTGATTTTGCGTTCGATTAAATTTGGCATGTTGTTTTCTCTGTTTCTTCAATTGTGTTCTGACCTGTTTAGCGTATTAGAGATTAATTGATATTCTGATAATCTTGATAACCTGTGACTCAGAGAAGAACAGAATGCATTCACATGAATTTAATCAGAGGTAAAGAGCAGACTTAGAGCTAGCCATAGCTAAGCATAGCAGTAGATGTAATGCACGACACCTACCTTCGCTTATTTTCTGCTTGAACAAGCTTATTCTATAAGGAATAGGTATTATCAAGTTTTTTCTTCTAGTTGGGGAAAAGGACTCTGTTTCAAGTGTGGGAGGGGACCTCATTATCGCTAAAAAGTATTTTAGTCCGCACAATTTCCCACATAATTTTTTTCTTTGAGGCATTTAAATTTCCCGTGGGGCCGGAGCTTCCACGAACACGTATATACTTGATAATGACCGCGTGGCCGATGGCTGAGGTTACTTTGCACAGCGCAAGAGGCAACAGAGGAAGATTGTCCCTGGAGAAATTGCCGCAAATCTCATTCAGTAAGGCGCTGGGGCATTGCATGCAAATGAAAAAGTCTTAGGGATAAAAGAAAACATCGCACTTGCAGATTGTTCTGCGCTCTGCACAGCCTGGCGGCTCTTGCAAGTGTTATATCCGAAATACATTGTTACCAGGAGCCCTTGTACAGTGTTTATGTTCTGTACATAAAATAAAACACTGTTTTACATTACTAATAATTCAGCCGAATTGTGGTTACTACTATTGTACATAGAAATAAATCACTGACTTCAGTGCTGTTACTGCACTGTCATCTACTAATCCGAACTACCAGACTGTTCCGATGTTCGGACCAGTGTAAAACACACACACACACACTCTTTACAACGGTATTCTCTTTCTCAATGTGTTGCATCCCATGTTATTTATTTCTGTTACACAACTGTACACTATATCTTAAACGCTCCTAAATAATCGCGACAAAATCGGTGCATTTCCATGGTAGTCTTGGACGATTTGAAGTATGATTTCGGTAGTATCCAATCATCCCCGCGGCATACAATCGGCATGACCAGCCTGTCTTTCAGCTTATACCTCTACACTTAGACTATCTGATCAAAAGTATCCTGACTCCCCTATGTAAAGTGGAACTGACCACTGGAGGTCACGAGAAGAGGACCCGCCAGTATAAAAGGAGGCAGTAAAAGCAGAATGGGACGGTCAGTAGTGCACAGTAACTTGCAACGCTGACTAATCACTGGACGTCAACTGGCTAACAGATCGATTAGTGACCCTTCAATTCTTCCGGACCTGCGGAAGACAACTGTTTGTGATGTAACTGTAAAGGAGAAACGCGTAGGAACGACCATAAATATACCAGACTACGGCAGAACTCGTGTGCTGTCGAGACAGATAATGTCGAGCATTGTGGAAGGTGGTAGCATCGCATGAAACAATAAGAATGAGTACCTCCTGAGTTGCACAGTGCTAAGAACTGTCCGGCTAGTGCAGTGACTTTGCATAGGTAGTTAAAAAGAGCAACTTCTAATGAGACACACGTTGCTATGTGATGTTTGAGGTTGGAAAAAGAGCGACGCTACTCAACGGTCGATAACTGAAATAGGTGATTTGGAGTGATGAATCAAGCTGAATCGTGTGGCAATCTGATGGACAGGTCTGGGTTTGAGGAATGCGTGGAGAACATAATCTGCTATCAGCTGCTGTATCATTGGTGACGTACGGAGTAGATGATGTTACGGTATAGGAACGTTTATAGTGATCAGTGTGTGGTTTCTCTTGCTGTGCTCAAGAAATCGCTAAATGCTGAATGAGACGAAAATATTTTACAATAATGTGTACTACTTATAATAGAGGAACAGTTTGTAGATAATGATTGTGTCAGCAAGAGAATGCGCCCTGCCATAAAGCAGCATAGGTGAGGCAGTGGTTTGTGGGCAGTAACATTTCTTCAGTGGACTTGTCTGCCCGTAGTCCAGATCTGAATACAACGGAACCTCTTTGAGACGAGTTACAATGTCGTCTTCACTACTGACCCCAGCGTGAAACATCACTACCTTTCCTGGTTTCGGCTCTTGGCCAAGAATGGGCTGCCACTCCTCCACAAACATTCAGAAACATCATTCAAAGTGTCCGCAGCAGATCCGAAGCCGTCAGAACTGAGAATGACATATGGCCACTAATGGGTGCCCAACTACGTCTGATCAGATAGCGTAGTTCATCTCGCTTAGTTCCTGTCTGACTTTCACTTCCCTCTTGGCATCATTTCGTTACGAAGCACACTGTGGCATAGGCAGACAACGTGTAAATTTATAGTGTTATTCACCTCATGTGTAACCGATTCAAATACTAGTAGAGGAAGAAGTTTTCACCCCCAGTACATGCCAGGATATGGGAGAAGGTGTTACTACATACAGTTCTTTATGACCAGACCTCGCATCATAATCGTAGATAATATTCCAAATTTTTCCGTAGTTTCTCGTGGGATCTGATGCTATTTTTGTACTTATATCTGTCGGAAAGAAATGTTATACTAGATCCTATTACAGCAGAGTTTTACGCAGTCTTTCGCTTTTAACAACATAAACACTACCATGCCATTGCACTTCATATATAGTCACAACAGTCACTCAAACCAAATAACTTTCGCACACAAAACACGCGACAAAGAAAATTTTCTCAGTGAATGTGAATAAAGAAACCCTTTCCGTTTTAGGCAATAATGTCATACGACACCAGGTACGAATGACATGCACTTACCATGTAATTTACTCGTCTTTGTTCTAACAGAACCTCAGATAGGTACGAATGACATGCATTTACCATGTAATTTACTCGTCTTTGTTCTAACAGAACCTCAGACAGCATTGTGCAGGTACTGCCGTGTTTGAAAGTTCTAGAAAATTATTAGTAAAAATTTTGTCCAACTTAATGAAGTTCACGTAGTAATATACCAATAATTTTTTTTCCATTACATGCATATCGACTTTGCTAAAAAGGGGAATTGGACTGACTAGAATGACAGTTCTCACAGGTTTTTTATGTTAGTCAAAAGAATGTAATTTTTTACGGCTGAAAACAGGTGCTGTTCATTCTTTCCTTCCATTTATATCCAAACACGTGTATTTCTCACATTCAGTGCAATTCAGCTGACGGATGTCGCACGCTCACACTTTCATCCTCAGTGATTCTGATAGGTGCCTTAGAAAAGCATTGCAATTAAAGTGTAAAATAATATACACACTTGTTTATGCATGACAGTAAAAATAGAATTAGTAGTATCTATTTTCCATGGTGAATTTTAGCATATGAAGACCATCATTACGGAAGCCACAAGCAGATTATAAAACCTGACTTCATAGAGTAAACATATTGTTGCTTTATCACTTCAGTGAATATAAAGTAACTATGCTTTGTGTAATGCCCTAGCGATTTTATGCCAACGTAACAGATACCTGAATTTGTCGAACTGCATTCCACTCCATAACTATCCAACATACAGTATCACAATAAGACTGTTAAATATAGGTACTGTATTCTGATCTTCCTTACATTATTACTGAACTTCCGCTCTTGGGATTCGAGGAATCTTGAACATTACTTAAATAAATAACTTCTGTGTCATCAGTCCTCTGAGTGGTTTAATGCGGACAGCTCCCTCCAGTACTATGTGAGTTGATCCCTGATGTCTTAACAGATGTCCTATCATCCTGCACCTTCTCCTTATCAGTGTTTCCCACATATTACTTTCCTCGCTAGTACTCCAGAGAACCTCCACCTTACCTTATCAGTCCACATAATTTTCAACATTCTTCTGCAGCACCACATCTCAAATGTTTCGATTCTCTTCTGTTCCCGTTTTCCCACAGTCCGTGTTTCACTACGATACAATGCTGTACTCCAGACGCACATTCTCAGAAATTTCTTCTTAAAATGAAGACTATGTTTGATATTAGTAGACTTCTCCATTCCAGGAATGCCTTTTCCGCCAGTGGTAGCCTGCTTTTGATGTCCTTCTTTCTCCTTCCGTCACTAGTTGGTTTGCTGCCTAGGCAGTAGAATTACTGAACTTCATCTACTTCGTAACCATGAATCAAGTGGATAAGCTTCTCGCTCTTCTCATTTCTGCTACATCTCATTACTTTCTCTTTCTTCAATTTAGTCTGAGTCCATATTACTTACTTATTATACTTCCTATTACATTCACTTTCCCTGAGGATAGAAATGTCATCAGCGAGTCGTATCACTGATGCCATTCCACCCTGAATTTTAATTCCAGTCCTGATCTTTCTCTTATTTCCATCATTGCATCTCCGATGGGTAGAGTGAACAGAAGGTGGACGAAAGATTACATACCTACCTTGCACCATTTTTAATCTAAGCACTTCGTTCTTGGTTCTCCACTGCTATTGTTGCCTCTTTGCTCTTGCGCAGATTGTATATTTTCCGTCTTTCCCTATAGCTTACCGCTATTTTTCTCAGAATTTCGAACATCTTGCTGCATTTGAAACTGTAGAAATTGTAGACCATTCTTCCAGGTCGACAGATGCTATGAACGTGTTTAGATATTTCTTTAGTCTTGCTTCCATTATTAACTGCAACGTTAGAAACGCACTTCTGGTGCCTTTACCTTTGCCAAAGCCAAACTGATTGCCCTCATCTTTTTTCCGATTCTTCTGTATACTACTCTTGTAAGCAAGTTGGATGAATGAAATATTAAGCTTATTGTGGGATAATTTTCGCACTTATTCTGTCTTGCAATCTCCGGAATTGTGTGGTTGATGATTTCCCGAAAGTCAGATGGTGTATCGCCCGGCTCACACATTCTACACACCAACGTGAATCGTCGTTTTGCTGCCACTTCCTTCAATGATTTTAGAAATTCTGATGAAATGTTATGTATCCCTTCTGCCTTATTTGGTCATAAGTCTTCCAAAGCATTTTAAACTCTCATTCTAATACTGGATCTACTATCCCTTCTAAATCGACTCCTGTTTCCTCTTCTATCACATCACACAAATCTTCCCCCCTCATAGAGGCTTTCAATGTATTCTTTTCATCTATCTGCTTTCTCCTCTGTATTTAACAGTGGAATTCTCGTTGCGCTCTTAATGTTACCTCCCTTGCTTTGTTTCACAGAAGGTTGATTTGACTTTCTTATATGCTGGGTCAGTCCTTCGCACAGACACTTTTCTTCGATTTGTTCACGGTTTTCTTGCAGCCATTTCTTTCTAGCACTTCCTATTTATTTCATTCTGTTCCTTGATCATTGTTGTATTTCATTCTTCCATGGATCAACTAAACTATTTATTCTGTTACCCATGACTTGCAGGTACCTGCTTTGGACCTATGTTTCTTTCCAACTTCTGTGATTGCTATTTTTAGAGATGTCCATTCCTATTCAACGAAACTGCATACTGAGCTATTGCTCATCGCAGTATCCCTAGCCTCATACAACTTGAAGCGTATCTCTCCATTCGTAGTACTTCATTATTCTTTGCATAGTGATCCGTCCTGACGAATGTTTTCAGTCTACTCTTGATCACCACTACATTGCGATCGGGGTTTATATATGCTTCTGAGTACGCCTTGCAATCTGGTATCTGATTCTGGCGTGTTTGACAATTATGTAAATCTTCCGGTCTTTTTCAAGTATAGCTCCCCCGCTTGTGATTCTTGAACAGAATATATCCTATTACAATCCGAAATTTAATGCGGAACTAAACTTGTCTTTCTCCTCTCTCATTCCTAGTACGAAGCCAATATTCTCTCATAACTCTTCCTTCCACTTTTTTCCCTGCAATCACATCCCAGTTCCCCAAAGACTATTACATTTTCATCTCCCTTTATGTACTGAATATCCTCAGGTGCTTTCTCTGTTTCTTGATCTTCAGCTTACGACGTTGGCACGTATACCTGAATTATCGTTGTTGGTTTTGATGAGAACAACCCTATCACTCAACTGTTCACGGTAACACACTCTCTGATCTACATTGCTATTCATAAAGAGTCCTACCTCCGTTATACCATTTTATGCTGCTGTTGATATCACCCTCCATTCATCTGACCAAAAATCCCTTCCATTTCACTTCACTGAGCCCCACCATATCTAGTTTGAGCGTTTGCATTTCCTTTTCAGATTTTCTTGCTTCACTACCACAGTCAAGCTTCTGCCATTCCACTCCCCGACTCGTAGAACGTTATTCTTTCGATTTGATTACGTCTCTTTTTCATTGTCACTTCCTCCTTGGCAGCCTCATTCGAGAGATCCGAATGGGTGATTATTCCAGAATCTTTTCCGAATGGAGATATCATCATTACGCTTTTTCAGTTACAGGCCACATGACCTGTTGTACACATTGCGTGCCTTTTATCCAATGGTGCCTATAGCCTTAAGCATCCTCATGCCGCTGATCTATGCTGATTCTTCACCTTTGGAGAAATTTCCCACCCCAAGGGCAAGGGGTGTCCCCTCTTTGGCAAGGACGTTGGCAGAATGAGGGTGATTCCTTAAGCCAGAAGTCTTCGGCCGCCAATGCTGATTGTTACTCAAGATTTCAGCGGTGGCGGGATTCGAACTCGGGACCGAAGTTTTGATTACTAAGCAGGGACACTACCCGTACATTCTAGGTCACAGATATTCTATAACGATGTTTTTATACCAAGCAACCATTAGCAGAATTATTACAGCCTTTGACGAACACAGAAGGGCTATCTACATCTACATCTACATACATACTCCGCAAGCCACCTGGCGGTGTGTGGCGGAGTGTACCTTGAGTACCTCTATCGGTTCTCCCTTCTATTCCAGTCTCGTATTGTTCGTGGAAAGAAAGATTGTCAGTATGCCTCTGTGTGGGCTCCAATCTCTCTGATTTTACCCTCATGGTCTCTTCGCGAGATATACGTAGGAGGGAGCAATATACTGCTTGACTTCTCGGTGAAGGTATGTTCTCGAAACTTCAACAAATGCCCGTACCGAGCTACTGAGCGTCTCTCCTGCAAAGTCTTCGACTGGAGTTTATCTATCGTCTCCGTAACGCTTTCGCGATTACTAAATGATCCTGTAACGAAGCGCGCTGCTCTCCGTTGGATCTTCTCTATCTCTTCTATCAACCCTGTCTGGTACGGATCCCACACTGCTGAGCAATATTCAAGCAGTGGGCGAACAAGTGTACTGTAACCTACTGTCTTTGTTATCGGATTGCATTTTCTTAGGATTCTTCCAATGAATCTCAGTCTGGCATCTACTTTACCGACGATCAACTTTATATGATCATTCCATTTTAAATCACTCCTAATGCCAACTCCCAGATAATTTATGGAATTAACTGCTTCCAGTTGCTGACCTGCTATATTGTAGCTAAATGATATGGGATCTTTCTTTCTATGTATTCGCAGCACATTACACTTGTCTACATTAAATGCACCATGCGTCAATTCACTGCAGATCCTCCTGCATTTCAGTACAATTTTCCATTGTTACAACCTCTCGATATACCACAGCATCATCTGCAAAAGACTCAGTGAACTTTCGATGTTATCCACAAGGCCATTTATGTATATTGTGAATAGCAACGGTCCTACGACACTCCCCTGCGGCACACCTGAAATCACTCTTTCTTTGGAAGACCTCTCCGTAGAGAATGACATGTGGCGTTCTGTTATCTAGGAACTCTACAATCCAATCACACAATTGGTCTGATAGTCCATATGCTCTTACTTTGTTCATTAAACGATTGTGGGGAACTGTATCGAACGCCTTGCGGAAGTCAAGATACACGGCATCTACCTGGGAACCCGTGTCTATGGCCCTCTGAGTCTCGTGGACGAATAGCAGGAGCTGGGTTTCACAGGATCGTCTTTCTCGAAACCCATGCTGATTCCTACAGAGTAGATTTCTACTCTCCAGAAAAGTCATTATACTCGAACATAATACGTGTTCCAAAATTCTTCAACTGATCGACGTTAGAGATATAGGTCTACAGTTCTGCACATCTGTTCGACGTCCCTTCGTGAAAACGGGGATGACCTGTGCCCTTTTCCAATCCTTTGGAACGCTACGCTCTTCCAGAGACCTACGGTACATCGCTGCAAGAAGGGGGAAGGGGGGTGGGGGCGGCAAGTTTCTTCGCGTATTCTGTGTAAAATCGAACTGGTATCCCGTCAGGTCCAGCGGTCTTTCCTCTTTTGAGCGATTTTACCTGTTTCTCTGTCGTCTATTTCGATATCTACCATTTTGACATCTGTGCGACAAGCTAGAGAGAGAACTACACTGCAGTCTTCATCTGTGAAACACCTTTGGAAAAAGACATTTAGTATTTCGGCACTTAGTCTTTCATCCTCTGTTTCAGTACCATTTTGGTCGCAGAGTTTCTGGACATTTTGTTTTGATCCACCTACCGCTTTGACATAAGACCAAAATTTCTTAGGATTGTCTGCTAAGTCAGTACATAGAAATTTACTTTCGAATTCATTGAACGCCTCTCGCATGGCCTTCCTCACACTACATTTCGCTTCGCGTAATTTTTGTTTGTCTGCAAGGCTTTGGCTATGTTTATGTTTGCTATGAAGTTCCCTTTGCTTCCACAGCAGTTTTCTAACTCAGTTGTTGTACCACGGTGGCTATTTTCCATCTCTTACGATCTTGCTTGGCACATACTCATCTAATGCATATTCTACGATGGTTTTGAACTTTGTCCACTGATCCTCAACACTATCTGTACTTGAGACAAAACTTTTGTGTTGAGCCGTCAAGTACTCTGAAATCTGCCTTTTGTCACTTTTGCTAAACAGAAAAATGTTCATGCATTTTCTAATATTTCTATTTACGGCTGAAATCATCGATGCAGTAACCGCTTTATGTTCGCTGATTCCCTGTTCTGCGTTAACTGTTTCAAACAGTTCGGGTCTGTTTGCCACCAGAAGGTCTAATATGTTATCGCCACGAGTGGGTTGTCTGTTTAACTGCTCAAGGTGGGTTTCAGATAATGCACTTAAAAAAATTTCACTGGATTCTTTGTCCCTGCCACCCGTTATAAACGTTTGAGCCTCCCAGTCTATATCCGGCAAATTAAAATCTCCGCCTAGAACTATAACATGGTCGGGAAATCTACTCGAAATATTTTCTAAATTATCCTTCAGGTGCTCAGCCACAACAGCTGCTGATCCAGGGGGCCTATAGAGACATCCAATTACCATGTTTGAGCCTGCTCTAACCGTGACCTTCACACAAATTATTTCACATTTCGGATCTCCGTCAATTTCCTTCGATACTATTGCCCTTTTTATCGCTAAAAACACTCCTCCCCCTTCACTGTCCAGCCTGCCTCTGCCGTATACATTCCAATCTGAGTTTAAGATTTCATTACTGTTTACACCTGGTTTCAGCCAACTTTCCGTCCCTAGTACTATGTGGGCGTTGTGACTGTTTATTAATGAGAGCAGATCTGGGACGTTTCTATAGACGCTCCTGCAGTTTACTATTAGCACATTAATATTGCTATTCCCTGTTGCGTTTTGCCTACTACTACCTTGTCGCGTCTCAGGAGGCGTCTTGTCGGGCCTAGGGAGGGAATTCTCTAACCTAAAAAAAACCCACATGTGCACTCCACAGCTACGGTCGCAGGTTCGAATCCTGCCTCGGGCATGGATGTGTGTGATGTCCTTAGGTTAGTTAGGTTTAAGTAGTTCTAAGTTCTAGGGGACTGATGACCACAGAAGTTAAGTCCCATAGTGCTCAGAGCCATTTTGCACTCCACACGTACTCCGCTGGTGAAACACCTTGGCGTGCTATATCTCTAGGGGAGCGTGCAGCGTGATCCACCGGGAACTAGTCCTTTAAACGAGACTAAGCTAGTTTAGTCTGTCTAGCTCTGTTTGTCGGGATGTTTTGGGGTACCGAGCCGTTACTACGGTTGCGTAATGTATTACGTTGAACTAAAGTTACCTTCTGGTGAAAGTTCTCAGAATATTAGACGATATTCTAGGTTACATCACGCAGCATACCGTAACGCTATCTGCAGCATTTCCAGATGTTTAATGTTCGATGTACACGTTGTTCATTATTAAAGTTCTTGTTTCAGGACGCTGTAAAAAGGGAAGCTCTCAACAGAATAACTTCAAACTCGCCGGATATTTTTGACTCAAGGGAATACGTCGTGGAAAGAAATGTAACGAAAAGTTTACCAATAGATGGCACTGTAAGGGTCTTCAAGAAAATGGCGTCGGCTACAAATAACAGATGAATCGCAATATGACGGCTATGGTTTGAGCTGCACATCACACCATCTGTTCTGTTCAGTAAGAATGACAGTGTACATGAGTACACAAGGTCGGCAGTCAACAAGTTCGGCAGTCAACAGTTGTGCTATCAACAGTTGTGCCACTGTTAGTTCCGTAAGCCCATACATCACGGCAAGCTCTTCCACGACGAATAGGAAAAACCGGATTTTAATTTTCCCAAGGCCAAAAACTCTACAAAAAAACGCAAAATAACATCGAAGTGTCCCGCGGCCAAAAGCCGCATAGAAAGCAAAAGACATAGATTTCTAATTATCGTGAGACTGGTGCAAGGCATGTTCGGTATGCTGCCATCGTTTTCTGCCACAAGTTGAAATCGTTAAAATCGAAAAACGGTGCATTCCGCAACACTTCGGAGTATCTCGGGGTCAAGTTCAGAATGTATTGCGAAATGCATACCTTCAGTTCAGCTACTTTGGTAACTGGAGCACGGACCACATCTTCCAGATAACCCCACAACTAGAAGTCACACAGACTGAGCTCAGGTAACCTGGATGGCCAGGCTGACAATATTCTAGCATTTCCGAAATGCCGCCGAAGCAGCACTGGCACCACTGGCTGTGCTATGTGCGGAGCAGCGCCATGCTGTGTAAAAATGATCCTACCCCCAGTTCAACGTTGTTGGAGAGTTGTAATGACGTTGGTGCGCAAAGTACTGTCATAGTGTTTACCAGTGACAGAATAGGTAACAGGAACCCCAGGCTTCCCTCTCCTCGAAGAAATACGACGATGAGGTAGACGATGCCATTAACAACGCAGTCACCTTTGCAGAATGAAGTAGTACCGGTTGATTTGCGTGCTGATTTTCCGTTACCCATAGAGTATTCTGTAGTTCTGCGTATTGACGTGCCCTTGGAGATGGAAATGAGCTTCGTTTGTTCACACAATGTTCCATGGCCATTCTTTGTCCATTTCTATGCGTGAAAGAAATTAAAGAGAGAACGTATGTCTTGCTGGCAGGTCAGGAAGAATCAACTCCTGAACATGGGTGATTTTATAGGCTAGTAAAACGGGGTGTTTCGTAGGGTTTTATGCAGAGCGCTCGCAGGCGTATCCATTGTTCGGGGTCACGCGGGGTAACCGCGTGGTCTGGAGGCCCCTTGTCATGGTTCGTGCGACTCCCCCCGTCGGAGATTCGACTCCTGCCTCGGGCATGTGTGTGTGTGTGTGTGTGTGTATGTGTGTGTGTGTGTGTGTTGTTCTTAGCGTAAGTTTGTTTAAGTTAGATTGAGTAGTGTGTAAGCCTAGGAACCGATGACCTCAGTTTGGTCCCATACGAACTTATCACAAATTTCCAAATTTTACAACGCTCTGGAAATGCCCCGTGCAGCGCACGTTTGCATACCACCGTCCGAACCCTCCTACAGTGCTGTGACCCCATCTCCGAGAGACGACGGATAAACTGCTTGAAATCTATCTTTTCGAATGTTTTAATCATTTCCTCAAGAGTCTTTGCAGATATCAGACAGTGACGTTTTCCCCTTGAGTGTCCGGAACTTCTGCAGAGCTACTGACGCCCAGTCGGCGTTCTTGTAAAAGAGCTTTATCACCGGCGCGCCGTCCTTCATGAATGCACACATGTTGCGCGTTTGTCATGATTTTTTATTTTATATACGCTCGCCACTTCTGTGTTTCAGACTTGCGGGAATCCGTTTAAATTTTGTAAGAAGGTGGACAAACATAGTTGAAAAGACAATAAAAAACTTATACATAGTCAGTTGTCTGTCGAGTCAATGAGAATGTTCATCGGTTGCCATGCTATGGTGGACTAATGTCAAAATTATGGTAGAGTAAAAGAATGTAACCAGAATGGAAGCACAAAAAGGCGAATATGTCCTGGGCACAGCTAGGAATTTAAAAGAGAACTAGATTATAGACTTATTTGGCAGCTTAAAACACATTTAAATCACAACTTATTGACATATTCACGCCTTTTTTCGAGTTAACGCCACTCTCACAGGGTAACGAGTTCTTTTAGCTACAAGGTTTTGCCACACCTGCTGCTGGAAATTTGTAGGCTAAAGTCCTTGATCCTGCCCCCAAAATTCGTCAGCTATAGCAAATAATATATAATATCTTATGGCTCATGAGCGTACATTTACTAGCTAAGAAAATCTTTTTCGATGGGATAAATATTTGAGGCTGCAGTAAAAACGCAAACATGTCAAGATATTTGATTTAAATGCGACTGAAGCTGTCAGACAAGTCGAAAAGCCAGCTGCCTTCTCTTACATCTCTAGCTCTGCCCAGGACATATTCGCCTTTTTGGTGCTATAATACGAGCAGTTATAGTTCTGGTTTCAAGTATTGGTAGGATGAGTGAATTGCAAGCTACCTCCTTTGTGGGTGGACAACGTTTCCTGAAAATTCTTCGAATGAATTTCAGTTTTGCATTACGTTGAGGTACAGATGGGTACCGGTAGTTTCTGTTATCGCATTACCATCTTGAAAACAACTGAACTGGACGGAATACAAGCACATTGTGTGGCTGGTTGCATAGTAGTGATGCAATTGTAGAGGCGACTAATGGACACAGCACCGAGACCTGGTGTCAATAGCGATTTGACCACGGAGAACAGAACGTGAGGTACGAGCAAGGGCTTCCTCTTAATGGCTGTTGTTATGGCAGCAGGCCTGTAACACATAGACTTGAGTCACTTTGTTTTTCTGAGTCATGTAATTATACCTGGCTCAGAAAAACAAAGTGATTGACGTCTACCTGTCTTCAACGTATTCTTTCCACCTATCCGCCCTCTGCTCTATATTAAGCAGCAGAATTCCATTTGCACTCATAATGTTGACGCTCTTGCTTTTAATTTCACCGAATGTTGTTTTCACGTTTCTCTCTGCTGAATCAATTCTTCCGACGACCATTTTCGCTTAGATTTCTTCACATTTTCCCATATACATTTCTCCTTGCCTTTCCTATTTATTTCATTAGTATGTAACTTATATTTCTGCGCTTCTGTCTTGCCCTGAAAGTTTATGTACTTCCTTCTTTTATTTATCAACTGCAGTATTTCTTCTGTTGTCCAGGGTTTATTCACAATTACCCTCTTTGTCTCTATGTTAACCTTTCTTCCGAACGATTCTCTTAAATTCTATTCCACTCTTAATCGTTACTAAATTCTTACCCGAGTCATTATCTGATCTTGGATGTGCCTTACAGGGCAATATCTGATTTTGGAATCTCTGTCTGAGCATAATGTAATCGACTTCGAATATTCCCATTTCTCCATCCCGTACTATAAAATACATGTCTTCTTCTTCTGATTTTTGAACGTCGTATTCGCCAATACAAGTGAAATTTACTGGAGAACTCAGTCTTTTTCATGTGTCATTCCTACCGCAAGCCTATATTCTCTCTCATCTCTGCCACCGCCTTCCAATCTCTCGTGAGTATTAGATTACTGTTCCGAGTAACCTACTCTCTGCCCTATCTTCCTATTCACAAAGAAACGTATTCTTCTTATATTATTTACTGCTGCTCTTGGTATTACCCTGTATTCGTTGGGCCAGAAATCATGTAACCACTGAACATTTTCGAAAATGTGATGCATTCGAACATCCACAGAGACGCGTAAAAGATACCAGTTGCTCAAGGATTCATGTTTATTGCAGGGACCATCAGCATTACAACAGGCCACGAATCGCACGGCATCGAAGTCGCGTTTCGAGCTGCGTAGTGCGACACAGCAGGACACATTTGAGTTAAGTAAGTGGACTGTTTCCTGCAGGAGTGTTGTGAAACCTAATACCAGAGAAGCAGATGAGGAGTGGGAGATCGAGAATGACGTCAGAAATATAGATTTTCGTCTCTCACTATTTTTAAGTGTTTTCAAAGAGATAAGAAAAAAGTTAGCGTAAGGCCAGAGAGGTTGTAAGTAGGCTGTTTGTTTTCTTATTGGCAACGTTACGTAGCGCTCTGTATGAAAATCACTGGTTGTGCTGTGTGCAGTCTGTGGCTAGTTTGCATTGTTGTCTGCCATTGTAGTGTTGGGCAGCGGCAGCTGGATGTGAACAGCGCGTAGCGTTGCGCAGTTGGAGGTGAGCCGCCAGCAGTGGTGGATGTGGGGAGACAAATGTCGGAGTTTTGAAATTTGTAAGACTGGATGTCATGAACTGCTATGTATATTATGATTTTTCAACACTATTAAGGTAAATACATTGTTTGTTCTCTATTAAAATCTTTCACTTGCTAACTATGCCTATTAGTAGTTAGTGCCTTCGGTAGTATGAATCTTGTATTTAGCTGGCAGTAGTGGCGCTCGCTGTATTGCAGTAGTTCGAGTAACGAAGATTTTTTGGTGAGGTAAGTGATTTGTGAAAGGTATAGGTTAATGTTAGTCAGGGCCATTCTTTTGTAGGGATTTTTGAAAGTCAGATTGCGTTGCGCTAAAAATATTGTGTGTCAGTTTAAGCACAGTCTTGTATACAATTTCAAAGGGGACGTTTCAAGGTGCAACAAGATTTACTGCATGCCATCTCATATTTAGCTACCATGGAGACTGCTGGAGCTCAGGTGCTTCCCTTAAGATCCAGTCATCCCCATGCAACGTCCTGTCTGCAGAGGAATACGTGTACGTATCATTCAGGACTGATTTGCCTTCCACAACCCACGATGTCGTGACGCCTCGTCTGGATCACTTCTACAGTCCTCTGGGACAGGTTCGGTACCAAACTCTATGGCTATCTACCTCCCTGTTCTCATTTCAAAACCAGAAAGCCATACGCGGGCAGTTTCAGTCGAATAGGAGAACCATATCCGTCACTCGCAGTTCATCTGATGAACGTATAGCAGTGGATAATGGAAGTTAGTTTACTAAAATATTGCTATTTATTCTATTTTTTTAAGAAGAAAGAATTCTCAAAGGGACTGTATTTTCATACTTTATTCATTCAGTAACTCATTCTTTACACAATGTTTAGTGAAAACTTAGTGTTTTGTTCTCGAAACTTATCCACAGTCACATTCCCAGATATTCTTTGCGTTAGTACTCCAAATGAAGCCACGAGGAAAGAACGAGACTGGATCGTTAATGAATTGCCACTAATAAGTCTTATTATGATGGTCCGTTCTTTTGCCTAAGACACCGCTTTCCGCCAATTAATAAAGACTTTACACGAACTCATTCTTTTACACTTTACACGAAGCTAATCACGCATAATTCTTTTCTTGACTTCTTTTGAGGTGTTGAGACTGGAGAAGCACTTAATCAGCAATACCAATAGAAATTGATGTTCATTAATTTAATTACGCCTTTGAGTAAGGGCTGGAGAAATGGGATGATCCGAAGTCGATTACATTATGCTCAGACAGAGGTTCCAAAATCAGATATTGATCTGCAAGGCACACCCAAGATAAGATAATGACTCGGATAAGAATTTAGTAACGATTAACGGTGGACTAGAGTTTAAAAGAATCGTTCGGAAGTAAGGTTGACACATAGACAAGGAGGGTAACTGTGAACAAACCTTGGGCAGCAGAAGAAATTCTTGAGTTGATCAATAAAAGAAGGAAGTAGACAAACTATCAGGGCAAGACAGGAGTGCAGAAATATAAGTTACTTAGTAATGAAATAAATAGGAAAGCCAAGGTGAAATATGGGGAAAATGTGAAGAAATGCAAATGAAAATGGTCGTCGGAAGAACTGATTCAGGAGAGAGAAAAGTGGAAACAACCTTCGGTGAAATTAAAAGATGGGCGTCAACATTGTAAGTGCAAAGGAAATTCTACTACTTAACATAGAGCAAACAGCGGATGGGTAAAAAGATTACTTTGAACACACATAACACCTAGCTCAGAAAAACAAAGTGACTGACGTCTAGCTGTTTACAGGACTGCTACCATAACAACAGCCAGTCAGGGGAAGCGCTTGCTCGTGCCTCATGTTCTGTTGTCCGTCGTCAAGTCACTACCGCTCGCCGGCCGCGGTGGTCTCGCGGTTCTAGGCGCGCAGTCCGGAACCGTGCGACTGCTACGGTCGCAGGTTCGAATCCTGCCTCGGGCATGGCTGTGTGTGATGTCCTTAGGTTAGTTAGGTTTAAGTACGTTTAAGTTCTAGGGGACTGATGACCACAGCAGTTGAGTCCCATAGTGCTCAGAGCCATTTGAACCACTACCGCTCTTGTACACCACGCGCACCGCCGGCACTGGTTACATGACAATTCTGAATCGTTTTCTTAAAGCTCTTTGTTTACCTGTTTGGCGAGTTTATTTTGCCTTACGGAATGTCTGAAGCTTTCAGCGAAAGTGTGCATAAAAGTATGGCTGCTAACTTGAAAGTTTAGCAATTTGATAACATTTTGCGTGGTAAGACAGCATACATCGGTGTACTCGGTGTGGGAATATGTCGAGGAGCAGAGGGACATTGGTGTGGCTCCACTGCCTCTTACGAAGGTAGTCGAAAGGATTGCACGAGCATTAATACATGCGCTGTCGTCGAAGTATCCGATGGTAAATACTAAGCGGTAAATGCCAGACATGTGCAGAGAGAAGTGGCGTCGCCGGAAATGGGTAAATCCCTGAGCTGGGTGCTCGGGTGTCTGTAGCTCGCATGGCCTTAGTACCGGACACAGTGATCAGAGGAATGGTGGAGTGTCAACAAGCTGACAGATAGCTTCTTAATGCTTTGAGATTCGACAATAACTCACAGTCAGATGTTAATAGAAACAGAATGCATCTGTGATCTGAGAAAAATGAGGTGCATCCAATATCTTAAATAACTTTTAAACTACAAAAGTTAATATTTCGCAGCAAATAAACATCTTCACAGTGAACGTGTGACTTAACAACTTTTAAACGCAACATGCGATTTCAACATACGATATCTCAGATGACAGCGTTGCACTATAGCTATGATCCTGGAAAGGCATGTATCAGTATCTTTTCCATAATACAAATGTATACTCCACAATTGTACAACCAATGAATGCAGCATAAATACCGCATATTTTGTCCTACTTATTTAATGAACAGATATTATTTTGCCAGCAACTTTATTCATATGTTGATTGAAACTGCTATTAAAAACTGTGCTTATTCAGAAGTGTCAGTCACATTTATTAGTGGACACTGTAACTGAAAAGGGAGAAAAAAAGACGCTTCTGTCCAGAAGGCACAAATAATTGTTCAAACAAAATTTAACAACAACCCGTTCTCTTTTGATGTGAGCACGTTTGCATGAGAATAGTAGCTTACTTAAGTGTCAACAACCCTTTATTTGTAATTATTATGAATGATCTGAGGGGGACAGAATTATTATAACATTTCTTTTTTTAAATATTTTTGTAGTATATTAGTTTGGTTTAGAAAGTGGTCAAGGTGAATCGGATGATGTCTGTAGGGCTTAAGTGCGATATATTTTTGTTGGGTACAGCCTTCAGCCAATAGAGTAACAGACAGTAGTGGAACGATATGGGAGCCAAGTGGAGACTGGGACTTTAGAGTGAAGAGATCCAGGGAGATATTTGGGCCCCTTGTGTAGAGTGCTAGAAGAAGGCAGACATCCCTGTTGTAACACGCATGATTCAGTCTTATAGGTGTTTGATTCTGGATGGTGAACGGTAGCTGCAATGAGTTTTGAAGTGACTTCAACTCGTAACAGATCTGAATTTGCTTCACAGTAGGACTCTATTTACACTTTATTTACAGAACTGATAATAGACAGAGTTAGTCACTATTCTTTTGTATTACGTGTGTTTATTTGTCGGTGAATGTTTTGAATTCTGAACTTTTATTATTTGGTGAATATTTCTTGTATTGCCATTACTAAATGGACTTAGTTTTCGTTTATCTTCTATGACTAATTAGTTTGGGGTTTTTGCTGCCATTCTCGTAACGCTCCAAACGTAACTTTACCGCATTTGATAGAGATATTTTCTGTCTGTATTTTATCTGAATATCGTAGGACCACTTCCCATTTGTCTGAGGTGTCCTTTCTTGCGTAATCATTATCCAGTACAATTCTGTCTCATCTACATCATTTGCACATGTTAGAATAGAGCCCTTACTATTAAATTATTCATTTAACTTTTGTCTTGTATTTCTGCGTATTTTAATAACTCGCAGTTCCAGCCAGTACATAAACTATTTGATTTGCAACATCACAATTACAGGTTATTACTTGTAGTGAGTTAGCTGTGGAGTATGAAAGCAGACCTGCGCGCCCTTGCCCTATGTTTACACTGAGCCATTCTTTTTCAACTGAGGGGCTTATAGCCCAAGAACCTATAGTACGAATAACCATAATTAAATACACAACTGGTTTGGTCGTATGGGATGCAGTTTGTGTGCCTCAACGAAACATGGATGAATAATGGCCATTCCGTCAGAATAGGCTGGACAGATATGTGAAAATGCTGCTCTTCCTGTGGGAAAGGACGCACCAATTAATGTTTTACATCCGGAAGTTTCCTCTGACTTCGTGCCAAACTGCCTCCTGTTTGACAGATTGAGGAAAACACGCGACTACTTCGAAGAGACTAATAGTTTTCTGCCGAAATTAAAGGGACAACTATTGGAGAACTTAATTTGGCCCCCTGTCATAGTATTAGATAATGCCTCATGCCATTCAGTTGTTAATAATAAAGCTTGCACTATGGTAACCATAATAACATGGCACTGATAAATAACTGAAACGTTACCATTTGGAAGTGCAGAATGATCTGCGTTTCTTAGATCTCATGGCACTTGTGAAACAAAATAAGCCATACACTATGTCGTTTACGACGTGGATAGAGATTAGGGCCAAAGGGTCCTAGGCCTCCACCATACAACTGCCATTTCAGTGTCATGTAAATGATTTGGAGGAAGATGAAACAGACTAAGTAGCAAATAAACTGATGGGAAAAATTACAATATCAAAAAATAATTAATCTACAGTAATGAAATTTCGGTAATACATTTGTCTAGGTATCGTATTGAAGTGATTAACATTGCAATATCACAGGTGAATGTAAGTGCGAGATAAGACATTGCAAGTGCAAAATACGGAGACATTAATAACCGGTGTAATCTCCAGAGTGTTGAATGCGAGCGTGCAAATGTGCATGCATTGCGTTGAGCAGATGCCGGGTGGCAGTTTGTGGGATGAGTTCCATGGCTGTTGCATTCGGTCGGCCAATATGTTCAAAAAATGTTCAAATGTGTGTGAAATCTTATGGGAATTAACTGCTAAGGTCATCAGTCCCTAAGCTTACACACTACTTAACCTAAATTATCCTAAGGACAAACATACACACCCATGCCGAGCGAGGACTCGAACCTCCACCGGGACCACCCGCACAGGATCGGCCAATAGAAGACGGTTAATGCTGTTTGTGGATATTGCTGGCGTTGTCATCCGATGGCGTTTCGTATGTGCCTGATTCGAGACAGATGTGGTGTAGACAGTAATATTGACGATATGATTGTATCTTGGACAGTTCTAATGGCTCTCACGGACAGTAACACAGATAAAGACAATATCTGGGAAACAAGTTACTGTGTACTAAGAAGCATTTGCCCTCCACCGTAATTCGTCTTCTTTCAGTGTTTGCAGACATGGTATGTGTTTCATACTGTGAGTGACATCTAATGAACTTCCATAACAAATCTCCTCTTACTGGGAGGAGTACTCCTCTGTTCTAGTGTGACGAACTACGAGCACGCAACAGTGATTGATTAGTATTTCAGCAGTTCATATTCTTTTACATTTATACCCTTTGTAAATTCAAAGAAAGCTTTTGACAATATCAACAGGAATACACGCTTTCTGAAAATAGCATGGTTAAAATACAGGGAGCGAAGAGTTAGAAGAGGCCAGGGGCATGAAAGGAAAGCGGTGGTGGAGAGGGGGGGTGAGAGAGTGTTTTAGCCTATCCCCGATGTTATTCAATTTGTATACTGGGCAAGCAATAAAGAAAACAAAAAGAAAATTAAAAAATGAGTTAAATTTCATGAGGTTGAAATAAACGCTTTGACGTTTGCCGATGGCAATGTAAAAAATTGTCCTATATCATGTGATGCCAATGGAATTAGATTAGGAAACGAAACACTAAAAGTAATAGATGATACTTGCTATTTGGCAGTAAAATAACTGATGATGGCCGAAGTATAGAGTATATAAAATGTAGACCAGCAATGGCAAGAAAAGCATTTGTGAAGAAGAGATGTTTGTTAACATCAAATACAGATTTAACTGTTAGTAAGTCCTTTGTGAAGGTATTCGTCCGGAGCGTAGACTTGTATGGAAATGAAACAACGACTATAAAACCCTCAGACAAGAAAATAATAGAATATTTGAAATGTGGTGCTGCAGAAGCATGCTGAAGATGAGATGGCTAGATGACATAATCAGCGTGGTTGTATTGAATATAACTGGGGAGAAAAGGAATCTGTGGCACAACTTTATTAAAAGAAGCAAGGAAGTTGATAAGAACCGTTCAGAGACCTCAAGAAATTTCAGGCTAGTATTGGAGGAAAGTGTGCGGCGAGTAAATTGTACAGGGAGACTAAGAGAAGAACACGGTGATCAGGTTCAAAAGGACGTAACTTCCAGCAGTTATACCGAGATGAAGAGGCTTTCACAGGTTTGAGTAGCGTGAACAGCTTGTAACGGATCTTTTACGTTGGGATAAGTTTATTTTATTTTATGTTAGATGTTTTCGTTAAATAGCTGAATAAATTGTAATTAGGATTAATTTAATCAAGCAGAGTAGAAAAGATAAAGTGAAAGAGATGTTCATTGGGTGGACATTGTCGTAATGTAACGTCATTGCGTCGTTCGGTTGTTAAAACAAGTCGTTTGTGTTCCGTTCTGCTGTTCGGTCGTGCGCGTATCTGAAAGGAATTAATTCGGGGATTACAATACACTTTCACATAATAGTTACGATTCGATGTTGCGACAAAAGGGGTTAACGTTGTGTTAACTTGAATTGTGGGCGACAGGATTAGTTTTGACAGATACGTGAAAACCGACGTAACGAAAGTTGTTCGCATATCATCATTGAACGTGACTTTTTGTTGAATTAACGATTGCGGGCTCATTAAAAGCTATTATCTCATGATTAGGATCAATCCCTCTTTCCTCCTAGATAGTGATCATTCATTAACATTTACGTCATAAGAAAAAGGATTATTAATAAAAGTGATGTTAAATGACAATTACGTGTTATTCCGTTAGTGTGGAACCGACGTAATATCTCTGAAATGACATTGATATATAATTTTTGTTAAATACTGAACTGAGATAGGAAGTAAATTGAAATTAGTGAACATTTGATACTGAGACTATATAAGCAGAAGCGCTTAAGGTTCCTCTTCTCTAAAATGGTAAAATATGTACGAACTTTAGTAAAATAGTCGACATTATGTATTGCAAGGACATTAGTATTTCATACTTATTTTGACGACGCGCTGTTAAACAAAGAACCGTTGAGTCTCTGTACGAGTAATAAAATTAAATCTAAAAACATAGTTAATAACGGCGAACTCCGCTTTAACAAACTGTATTGCGTGTCGTCATCGGGCAATAACTGTTCAACCCTGGAGACTTGGGTGGTGAAATTAGAAGTCGGGCATATAAAACAAACTTAAAAATCCATTCAAGCTACAGTGGAGTCGGCACAACACGACGTGGGCAGCTATAAGCTGCAGCAAACCAGTGGACACAACAACAGCCAAAGCCATTACTGTATTTACATGAAGGTTTCATATCAATTTGAAATCCCTTTCGTACTGAATACGCCAACTAAACTTGAATCCTACTGATTACTGTAAAAGATCACCTCATATTACCTTGTCCTGATAAAAAAATAACAGCAAAACGTTGTCATTTTATGCACAGGAGTGCCTTCTTTAAGCGCTACTGATATTACGACCCTATAAAATGAATCCAGTACAACACTTTAACAGGGGTGTGAGAAGATAGCGTAGAATCACACAGCTGCTGCTGACAGAGTTACAACGCACACGCACGAGACGGCGAAAACACAGACTTAGCTGTGCATCGTTGTTAATCATTTTGTTACTCGGATCGAGGTGTACAAGGGGAAAGAAACTGTCCACTGACGCTACAGAAGGAGAATTTGAAATCAGTATGGAAGACACAGAGGATCCAGTCAGAGTTTGATTGAGCTTTGGAAGACTTGCATGACGTAAGGCTGAAAGCACATACAATGTTTGTTCATATTTTGTCAAATCATGGGGGGAAATAAAACTCAAACGACTATTCAAGATGTTGTGTAGAATGTGTAATACCGGAGACATATCATCACACTTACGGAAAAATATCATCTACACCTTTCCTACACTAGTGAGAGCAGATAAGAGCGAGAACTATTACAAATATTAACATCTGTTTGGTCCAGGCTATTGACACAAATAATATGCGGAAGGATGGATAAGAAAATTCTGGATCTGTTAAATGACGAATAGTTTGACTTTAGAAAAGGTAAAGCCACCAGAGAGACAGTTCTGACGCTGTGGTCAGTAGTGGAAGCAAGATTGAAGGAAAATAGAGACATACTCATAGTATTTGTCGATCTATAAATGGTGCAAGATGTTCGAAATTCTGCCAAAAGTCGTAGTAAACTACAGGGAAGGACGAGTAATATACAACATCTACATCTACACCTACTCCTATATGATGCCTGGTAGAACGTTCATCGAACCACCTTCACAAGAATTCTCTCTTATTCCATACTCGAAAAGCCCTGGTTTCCATTATTTTATTATGATGATCGTTTCTCCCTATGTAGATCGGAGTCAACAAAATGTTTTCGCATTCGGAGGAGAAAGTAGATGTTTGAATTTTCGTGAGAACATCCCCCCGAAACGGGAAACGCCTTTGTTTGAATGCCGCCCACCCGAAATCCTGTATCATGTCTGTGACACTCTCTCTCCTCTATTTCTCGATAATAGAAAATGTGCCGCCCTTTGAACTTACTCGATGTACTCCGTTAATACTGTCTGGTCAAAAGAGGACGGACAAGCGTAGTAGGCAGTCTTTTTAGAAGATCTGTTGCATCTTCTAAGTGTTCAGCTAATAAAATACAGTCTTTAGTTCGCCTTCCACAAAACATTTTCTATGTGTTCTTTCCAATTTAAGTTAATCGTAATTCCTAAGTATTTAATTGAATTTACGGCCTTTAGATTCGACTGATTTATCGGGTAACCGAAGTTTAACGGACTACTTTTAGCACTCATGTGGATGACCTCACGCTTTCCATTATTTAGTGTCAACTGCCAATTTCCACACCATACAGATATCTTTTATAAGTCGTTTTGCAGTTTGGTTTCACAGTCTTAGACTATAAACGACAACATCATCTGCAGACAACCTAAGACGGCTGCCCACATTGTCTCCTAAATAGTTTACATAGATAAGGAACAGTAAAGTGCCTATAACACTACCTTGGTGAACGACAGAAATTACTTTAGTTTTGCTTGCTGACTTTCCGGCACTTTCTATGAACCTCTCTGACAGGAAATCGCGAATCCGCGAATCAAGTCGCATAACTGACACAATATTCCGTAAGCAAGCACTTTGATTAAAGGCGCTTGTGAGGTACAGTGTCAGAAGTCTTCTGGAAATGTAGCAATACGGAATCAATCTGGAATCCCCTGTCAATAGCATTCAACACTTCGTGTGAGTAAAGATAGTTGTGTTTCATAAGAACGATGTTTAAATCCGTGTTTACTGTGTTTCAATAGTTCGTTCTCTTTGAGGGAATTCATAATATTCTGACACAATATATGTTCTAAAATCCTGCTGCATATCGACGTGAATGATATGGACATGTAATTTAGTGGATTACTCCTGTTGTCTTTCTTGAATATTGGCTTTACCTGTGCAGCTTTCCAATCTTTGGGTAAAGATCTTCCGTCGAGTGAGCGCTTGTATACGATTGTTAAGTACGGAGCTATTGCATCAGCAGACTCTGAAAGAACCCAACTGGTATACAGTGTGGACCGGAAGACTTGCTTTTATTAAGTGATTTCAGTTGGTTCACTACTCCGAGGATATCTACTTCTAAACTACTCACGTTGGCAGCTGTTCTTGGGTCGAATTCGGGATATTTACTTCGTCTTCTTTTGTGAAGAAAATTTGTGAGGCTGTGTTAAGTCTCTCTGCTTTAGCAGCACTCTCATCGATAGTATTTCCATTGTCATCGCGCGGAGAAGGCATTGATTGTGTTTTGTCGCTAGCATACTTTACACACGACCAGAATTTGTTTGGATTTTCTGCCAGGTGTCGAGACAAAGTTTCGCTGTGAAAACTATTATAAGCATCTCACATTGAAGTACGCGCTAAATTTTGAACTTCTGTAAAAGGTTACCAATCTTGGGAATTTTGCCTCCGTTTAAATTTGCCATCTTTCTTCGTTTCTTCTGCAACAGTGTTCTGACGTGTTTCGTGTATCAACAACTAAGGGGAAACAATAAGACAACGAAACAGTATAAGACAGTGTAATTTATGCCACTAGCTTTAGTTCATACAGCGAAAAAGAATCACGTAAATAATAGACAGATTTAAGAGTAGGATTATTATTCAGGGTGAAAGAATATCAACAAATTTCGGTGATGAGATTGCCATCCTCACTGAAAGCGATAAATATTACTGTACACACTGGATGGAATAAGCAGTCTACTCAGCACACACTACAGACGGAGTGATCCCAAAAAAGATGAAATTAGTGTGGAGTGACAGAAATGAGATTAGCTATAAACTTATCAAAATGGGGGACCACTAAGCAGACGGAATTAAGTAAGTCTGCTATCTTGGAAGCAAAATAATACATGGCTGAGGAGGCAAGTAGGACATAAAAAGCAGACGAGCAGAGGAAAAGAGGGAATTCCTGTCCAAGGGAAATACGCTTGTGTGAAACATCACCCTTAATCTGAGGAAGAAATTTCTGTGAATTTACGAATGGAGCACGTCGACGGGGCATAGTGCTTCAATGCTGTTGCAGATAGAGCTCACAGCGGAATGGTTCTTCTGGTGTGCACTGCCAGCTTATATAGAGAGCGGGTGACCTTGGTTACTCAACGCGCTGATAACGGACTTAGACTCTGCAGGCACCAGCAGGCGGGAGTTGTCCCGCTCGCGCGCTGTAGTCAGACTATAAGCGCGCGTACCCTGGTGCGCCGAGCCAAGTCGGGCGGGTTGTGTCACAGACTCGCTAGGCGCTCAGCGGGCAGTGCGGCACTATGCTTTCGAATTGTTTCTAACTGTTGCATCCTTGAGCCCCCGGTTCGCAATGTACGTCTAGCGGTTACAGAGGTCAAGGATCACACTTTATTAATATTGTAGTACAAAGTAATATCTCCAGTTACAGTTACATTTTCAGTAAATACACCAAGTCCTTTCATCCATACATGTATTTTTTCATTATTACTAACTACTTTGCGTCTTGAGATCTATTCCACAATGCCAGGTCTTTTAGGCGATGACATCTCGATCGGCGAAGGATTCCAGACCAGGAAGGGAAGTGAATCGAAGGACGTGGAAAAACCGGAAGAAAAGATAACTGAAGCATTTGAGATGTCATGCAGCAGAGGGATGTTGAAGATTATATGGACTAATAAGATAAGGAATGAGGAGGTTCTCCGCAGAAGTGACGGAGAAATGAACACTGACAAGAAGAAGGGACAGGCTGATAGGACGCGTAGTAAGACATCGGGGCACACTCGTAATTTCCATGGTTTCAGAGGGAGCTGTCGAGGGTGAAAGCTGTAGAGGAAGTCAAAGACTGGAACACGTTCAACAAAACATTGAGGGCCTGAAGTGCAAGTACTGGTCTAAGATGAAGAAGTTGTCACAAGATTTATGTCGGGTTGCGTCAACCAGTCGGAAGATTACTGACTCAGTAAAGGAGAATAATTGGTCAAAAGACGTTCGAGTACCTCAACATTTCCATTATAGCACACACTTTGAGAGCAATGACCATGGGACTGAAAACCATTTTGTCTCATTATTTGCAAATTTTACTTGTAAACTGTGTGTAACTGTACGCCCACCAGAACTTTACACGCAGTACCCTTTGAAGTGTGCAAGCTGACGGGTTTTTCACACAGAATTTTCTCACATATTATACAAAACCATCTCCTAAATTTCTTCTATGCTTAGACGATCCAGTTTTGCTTAATCGCCATGTGTTCCACGAATTTTGCAATGTGTAAGGGAAGGAACCGCCAGCCCCAGCAGAACGCATCCTAACACATTTATGCTGCGGTGTACGTAAACCACTAATTCGCTTCCACTCCCACTAATCATGGAAGATATATTTGAGGTTCAAGCTGAAATTGAGGTTGAGGTCCAGGTCTTGCCTTTGGTCCGTAAGATTCTTATTCCTACGGCAGCCTGGAAACGGTTTGAATGTAAGGAATATTATTAGATTAAGCTACACGCTAGACAGATAACACATAAGAGGGCTGTTATTCACGCATGTACTCTGAAAACGGTGCTCACATTAAGGTATAATTCTTTACTTTTCCTCGACGGAGTTAAAAGAAGATCTCTCTGCGGGGACTGTGGGAACGCCCAGCAAGCATCTGGTTTCCTCTTAATTAAAGGCTCCTTTGTGAACGCATATTTGCATTTAAATTATTCGCTCGTTAGCGAAGACGGCCCACAGTTTGAAAAGGAGCCCCTTGGAGTAGCAGAAGTAGCGCTGCGCAGGCGGGAGCACGGCTACGCACAGTGAAAGATATCCATTAGATATGTTTCACGGTATTTAAACTAAGTTGTCGTTTCTGCCCACTGTTACTCAGTAGTGGACCTCGAGAAAGGAGCAGCATTATTCCTACCCTCCCTGACCCGTGCGTAACGTAGACATGAAAGCATGACAGAGTCAATGAATCTACCTTCATTCCCACTTTCCATCTCCTGCGTGTGTGAGAATGATAGGTGTGGGCATTCTAGCGCAAAAAGTCATCATGTCACATCGGGTGTCATCTTTCACATCCGGTGTTAGATTACGCACTTGGGATCCTCGGTTTCCTCACTCCCTCTCCTCTGGCGAATCCCCAGGAACTGATAAGGAACACACTAGGGTTTCACACAAGCAATTGTGCGACTCCTGTTCGATGTCATGATAAACTAAACTCCGCCCGAACAAGCTACGAAGGCCCAACGATATCGGCCAGCCGCCGTGTCATTCTCAGCCCACAGTCGTCACTGCATGTGGATATGAAGGGAGGCATGTGGTCAGCACACCGCTATCCCGGCCGTATATCAGTTAACGAGACCGGAGCCGCTACTTAATCAAGTAGCTCCTCAGTTTGCCTCACAAGGGCCGAGTGTAGCTCGCTTGCCAACAGCGCTCGTCAGACGGGATGGTCGCCCACTTTAGTGCTAGCCCAGCCCGACAGCGCTTAACTTCTGTGATAGGACGGGAACCGGTGTGACCACTGCGGCAAAGCCGTTGGCTAACTTTATAGTGATCGCGTGATATAAAAATCGCGGAAATCCTCTCGCAGCCATTGAGAGCACAATTAAATGCTATGACACCTGTTCTCTCCATCCTCCAGGGCCAATGAGGATCAAGCAGGTCCGCCTCCCTCTCCTCCACCCATCCTCCTCTTTTATAGCTGGGACACTTGGGTGGATGCAGTTCACTCAGGAGCTGGGCACCATGGGGAGACGATAAGACTGTCTGTTTGTTAGTAACAAATTACGATAAGTTCTATTTGTTAAGAACCTTTAATATTACGTCATTCGAGGCACCTGGAGAGACCAAACGTAGGCATTTACTTGTTTCTTCATATTATTTCTTGTTTTCCGCTATTTTACGTATTTTTCGCAAATTTTCGAATAAGTACCGTGTTTTTCATTAATTTTACGTCTTTTAACCAATTACGCAAGATCCACCTCACAGTTCTCGACGCCACGTCGATGTCATGATGCTCTCAGGATATCGCAATGCAGTATGTGCCCAAATTGGTTTTCATCGATGTTGAAGCTCACGGTCCAAATTACATCTTTTTATAATTGTGATGCGCTGCAGCATTGGGAGCGATAGCAGGCTGCGTCAGTTTGTTAATAAAAAAATACATTAAGTCATGTCACTTGAGACCTATTTGTTAACACCAATTTCGTTTTACAGGCACCAGCAGACAAACATCGCGCTAATAATGGCTGGCAGAAGATGCATAATTATAGATGTTGTTGTTGTTGTTGCGACCTTCAGTCCAGAGACTGGTTTGATGCAGCTCTGCATGTTACTCTATACTGTGAAAGCTTCTTCATCTCCCAGTACCTCTTCGAGTTTTACCTTTCACACTGCCCTCCAAATGGTGATCCATTGATGCCTCAGAACATGTCCTACTAACTGATCCCTTTTTCTAGTCAAACTGTGCCACAAATTTGTCTTCTCCCCAATTCTATTCAATACCTCCTCGTTAGTTCTGTGATCTACCCATCTAATCTTCAGCATTCTTCTTTGTGCTACTTTCAGAAACGACTTCCTGACACTTAAATCTGTAGTGTCGCAGAATAGTAAAGAGTTGGAAACAAGGAATATTGTCAAAGTTTCGTTGCCTATACCGAGAGCCAGAGGCAATAGGTTAGCCAAGATGTAAGAGGATTGCACATGTATTGGAATGTGTCGTCACGCAGGGGCAGTGGCTGGGTTACACACAACAGGCGAGAGAGAATTGCTTAGCATGCGGGTTTGTGTTAGACGGAGACTTTCATAGACTGCAAGACCGAGGTATAGCGTCAGCTGTACTGCATTTCACAACTTCGCCTAAGTCTGCTGTAACAACATGTAACTCTGTCACAAGAACACTTAAGGGGCGAGTATGACAGATGAATCAGCAGTATAAGTGTAACTAATGCATTCATTACAAACGAGCATGACGTCAGGACGTCGCTCGTGCTTCCTTTAAATACGCCAGCTTTGATAGCAACAAGGCACTCGCAGTTAGACTTGCAGTTAGATGTGTACTGGGACGCTGCGTAGCGCTCAGCTCGGTGATCGACATGTTAATCTTTATTAAGGAGATGTTGCAGTAAGGGCGGCCCATCCAGCAGCAGACGTGAGGGGACAGTACCAGCTCTGGTCCTCTCTGCTGCCGCTGTCAATCATCAACCCAGGATTAGCAGACATCGCGGCAGACTCGCTCGCCGCCAATGCTGACCACATCAGTGAGCCGTCGTCGAGATCGTGCGGGGCCTAGGCCCTGTGCATCCGCCGTCACAACCAGGTGAGCCGACGCCGCTGGGGACTGCAGCCCGTTCCGCCCGTCCACCGCGGACGAGCCACCAGGAGGAGCAGGGAAGAGGACGGGGTGGGATAGAGTACACTACGCACTACGAGAATGCTTCTCGTGTCGACAGCGCCGGGACTCCAACCCGGAGCCTCCTACGCGCAACGGCCGCTGTCCGCCGCCGAGCCGGCCGATCAGCCGGCCGCCGCCTTCCACGCGCGGCCGACGTAAGGGCATTCCTCCGCTACATCACAGCACGCGGCGCTGCGCTAGCAAGACTGGTGCAGCCTGGAGCTGGTGTCATCGCTACGAGTCAGCGAGGACTCGGGGGAAGGTCGTTGATATCACCGAGCTCAGCCAGCCTGTGTTACGTGGGCCACATTGTACTCGGCAGGAATAAAGGTATTATTAATTAATAATGTTTCTTTGGCGTTTCTGACGCGTCCACAGTCATTTCCTAGCATCCTGACAACTGGAGAGGCCAACGCTCGACCTCCAGTCCACCGTAGGTGACCGGAACCACCGGGGCGCCTACAAATCTACGTTCGATGTTAACTAATTTCTCTTCTTCAGAAATCCTTTCCTTGCCTTGCCAGTCTACTTTTATATCCTCTCTACTTCGACAATCATCAGTTATTTTTCTGCCCAAATAGCAAAACTAATCTACTACTTTAAGTGTCTCATTTCCTAATGTATTTCCATCACAATCACCAGACTTAATTCGGCTACATTTTATTATCCTTTTTTTGCTTCTGTTGATGTTCATCTACTATCCTCCTTTAAAGACATTGTCCATTCAGTTCAACTGCTCTTTCAGGTCTCTGTCTCTGACAGAATTACAATGTTTTTATTTCTTCTCCATGGATTTTAATACCTACTCCGAATTTTTCTTTTGTTTCCTTTACTACTTGCTCAATATACAGATTGAATAGCATCGGGGAGAGGCTACAACTGTGTCTCACTCCCTTCCCAACCACTGCTTCCCTTTCATACCCTTCGCCACGTATAACTGCCATCTGGTTTCTGTACAAATTGAAAATAGCCTTTCAGTCCCTGTATTTTACCCCTGCCACCTTCACCATTTGAAAGAGAGTATTCCAGTCAACATTGTCAAAAGCTTTCTCTAAGTCTACAAATGCTAGAAATGTAAGTTTACCTTTCCTTAACTTATCTTGTAAGATAAGTCGTAGGGTCAGTATTGCCTCACGTGTACCCACATTTCTATGGAATCCAAACTGATCTTCCCCGAGGTCGGCTTCTACCAATTTTTTATTCGTCTGTAAAGAATTCGCTTAGTATTTAGCAGGCGCCGACCGTAGTGGTCTAGCGGTTCTAGGCGCTCAGTCCGGAACCGCGCGACTGCTACGGTCGCAGGTTCGAATCCTGCCTCGGGCATGGATGTGTGTGATGTCCTTAGGTTAGTTAGGTTTAAGTTACGTTTAAGTAGTTCTACGTTCTAGGGGACTGATGATCACAGATGTTAAGTCCCATAGTGCTCAGAGTCATTTCATTTAGCAGGCGTGACTTATTAAACTGATACATCGCTAATTTTCACATCTGTCAACAGCTGCTTTCTTTGGGATTGGAATTATTGAATTCTTCTTGAAGTCTTAGGGTATTTCTCCTGTCTCATACATTTTTCTCACGAGATGGTAGAGTTTTGTCAGGGCTGGCTCTCCCAAGGCTGTCAGTAGTTCTAATGGAATGTTGTCTACTCCTGGGGCCTTGTCTCGAATTAGATCTTTCAGTACTCTGTCAACCTCTTCACGCAGCATCATGTCTCCCATTTCATCTTCGCCTACATGCTCTTCCATTTCCATAATACTGTCCTCAAGAACATAGCCCTTGTAAAGACTCTCTATATACTCCTTCCATCTTTCTGCTTTCCGTTCTTTGCTTAGAACTGGAGGCAGAAAACTGGATGGCGTGAGGAGTTGGGACCGACGTTGAGCCACTGGCCGCGGCCCGACATCTGCCCTGCCTTCTGAGGGGAACGTCGGTCAGAAAAACCTCGAAAGGATGTCCACCATCTTCCACAGCTGACCCGACGGGAAACGGAGAGGGTGGCTATGACAACGACTGCTGTGGAGGCGGCGACGACGACGACGACGGTCCACGGCGTGAGGCACGACGAGCTCCGGGAAGTTGAGCTGGTGTGGTGGCGATGGGTCCAGCTCTATCGGTTCCACAGGCTGATCCGAAGAGGCCGCGGGGGGCGGCTAGGACAGCCGCGAGATCCCGGTAGGAGAATCTTGGGACAGAAAACTTGCGGAAGAATCTGGCAGTCGACAAGCACGAACCTGGTTCTGATGGTGGCTCAGCAATCCTCCATGATCTTGAATTATGCAACAGCCCAAATTTCGAAGGATGAATCCTTTCCACATCGCCTGGCGGGATCAAAAACTCTGAAAAGAATACACTCCAGGATCTTGAATTATGCAACAGCCCAAATTTCGAAGGATGAATCCTTTCCACATCGCCTGGCGGGATCAAAAACCCTGAAAAAAATACAATCACTAGGTGTACATCAATAACTGCGAAGCGTGGGAGGCTCCGTGTCCCTCGTTGGGTGCAGCAACTGGAGCAGCGTGCTGTGGCGTCGGCCACGTAGGGGCCCCGCCGATGACTGACTGTTGGGGGCCTGGGACGGTGTGATGCTTGCTCCTGTGTGTGGGAGGCACGTAGATTTTTCATCTGTTGCTGGAACGTATGCACAAATCTTCCAGCTTCTCCGTTCGACCGAGGATGAAACGTGGCTCTGATGAGTGAGTGATACCAGTGGCTGTACGAAGCTGTTTAGAGTTCTGAGATGTAAACTGTGGTCCACTGTCTGTAACCAACGCTTCCGGTGAACTTTCCAAGCAAAAAATAGATGACAAAGCCTTAACGCTACTACACGATCTATTCGATTTCAAAACTACAAACGAATATTTCCTAAAAGAGTCCACAACAATAAGCCAACGAGAGTTCCAAAAGGGATCAGAAAAGTTAACATTCACTAGTTACCACGGCAATTGAGACTTTGGCGGAGATGAAAACGTTTTCGGTGGCGCCGATAGAGTTCAGCACAAGAACGACATTGTGACGTCATCTGTTCAATGTGGGCGTCGATGCCCAGCCAAGTAGAGTGCCAACGCGCTAATTGTATTGTGCGTGCAATTCCCCAATGACCTTGGTGGAGCAATCGCAACGCATAATTTTGCGACACTTTAGGAATAAACACACGCAATTGCCCAGAGTCATTTTGCAATAATTTCACATTGTACTGGACGAAGAGGCTACGCTGACAGGCAAAATATCGGCGTACAAAAGAATTCTGAATGTTTTGCACTGAATGAGGCTAAAGAGTACCGATGTAGTGCAACAAAAGGTTCAAGTCAGGGTCTGTAATTTTCCTGTAGTGCAGTGGAAAACAATGTAAAATTTCTGTGTCCTGCACATCGATATGACAACAAGATGAGGCAGTAGCATTGAATTCAGAATCAGGACCGACAGAAAGGCAATAGTGGATGTCAGCATTTGCATGCTTCGACGTGGCCCGGTGCACTATTTCGTACTGATACAGCGACAGTAACAGAGGCCAACGCTGCAGCTTCTGAGCCGCGCACGGCGGGTTTCGACGGAATGTCTTGTGGTCCATCACTAGGTGAAACTTCCCAACCACAGAGAGTGTGGTGAAACTTCGTCACAGCATAGATAATAGTGAGTGCTTCCTTCTTGATTTGGGAGTACTTACACTGAATCATGGTCAGTAACTTGGAAGGGAAAACATTGTCCTGTGCGAGGGAACACCTCCTACTCCATACGAAGCGTCCACTGCCAAAACCACAGACATAGCGGGATCGAGATGAACAAGGCATCTGTCACCAAACAAGACATTTTTAAGTTTGTAGAAAGCATCCTGACACTCTTTGGTCCAAACAAAAGACACGTTCTTCTGGCGCGAACGGTGTTACGAAGACGCGATCTGGACTCCTTTGGTTATAAACCGGATATAATGTATGTCAGCTTCCCGAGAACTAACAGTAATTCCGCCACGTTCTGCGGGGCAGTGTATTCCAACTTCCCGACAACTAACAGCAATTCTGTCACGTTCTGCGGCTCAGTGAGGTCCCGGTTGGCAAGCAAATGAGCCTGAAGGGGGTGAACATCGTGGCTATTAAGAACGTGGCCTAAGTATTAAATTTCAGTCTTAAAGAAAGGAATATTTGCCTTGGCGACATTTCAAACCTGCAGCTGAAAGAACTTGAAAAACCGTGTGAAGGTTACTTACTGATAGGTTCATCCAATGTACTTCCTCATACCACAGTATCGTCCAAGTAATCTGAGTAGAATGGAACTTTTGCAGTAAGGTGTTCTAAGTATTGGAATACGGCAGGCTTGGAAGCGCTGCCAAAAGCTAAGTTCAAAAATTTGAACAAACCTAAATGTCTGTTGACCACAAACACGTTCTGAGACTCCTAATCTAGCAGGATTTGCAAATACGAATCGCATAAGTCAATTTTTGAAAAATAGCGCCTAGCTTGTCCATTAATACCTCTTGGCGAGGCAACGAGTAAGTATCAATTAATGTTTGTGTACTCACTGTGCATTTAACGTCAACGCAAAAACGAAGTCTTCCAGAAGGCTTTGGTGAGATTACTAAGGGAGAAGCCCATTGAGTAGCCTGAATGGGAGCAATGACACCGCTGTCTCGCCATTCTAGAAGTTCACTTGCGTAAGGGATGGGACACGCCCGAAAAATCTCATGTTGGGCATTATCCCTCATTGTCACGAGCGCCATAAAATTATTTGTTTTGTCAAGTCGTTCAGAAAATAAATCAGGAAGCTCTTCAATCAGTTGAGTAATACTGTCTTTTTTGTCGAAAGCAGAAATGGAAAGTACATTGTCCTGAATACGAAGACCAAACAAATCAAGTGAATATAACCCAAAAATATTTTCACAGTCCTACAAATACAAAACTGGAAATGTCACTGTTCTGATGTGACACTGGAATGTGGCAGGCAAACTACATGTATCAAGCACTGCAATGTCCTGCCCGTTATACGCAGTAAGTTGCGTGCAAGATGTTGTCACCTGTGACGAAAGCTACTGCTCACAAGTGCCACAATTAAACAATGTAACAGAAGCGCGAGTGTCGATCTGAAGCGGCACGCAGCGCCCAGCAATGACTAAGTTCACAGTTTGTTCGACTGTAGTTGCACAGCACTTGGGAGGGATGAATGAACATCCTGAATTTGGTCATGACTAGACCCGGCCGCTGCTTTAGAAAAAAAACTACATTCACTGAGTGAGAATGTGCTCCCCGCTTACGAGAGCGAACATGGGTAGAGTTCTTTTTCTGTTGCAAATACGCAGACTGTACGTGACGTGGCTTCCCACAAGCAAAGCCAGTCGCGTTCCCCGAACGGCAATGTTTCTTTTATGTGTGGTAAAGTAGCGGTGACATGATTTCACAGCAGACACGTTCATTGACACTTGTTTACTCTGTCCACAGGACGGTGGCCTGTTTGCACACAGTGGTCGGTTGCAAAGCCGTACTTGTGGTCTAGCGGTTCTAGGCGCTCAGTCCGGAACCGCGCGACTGCTACGGTCGCAGGTTCGAATCCTGCCTCGGGCATGGATGTGTGTGATGTCTTTAGGTTAGTTAGATTTAAGTAGTTCTAGGGGGCTGATGACCGCAGATGTTAAGTCCCATAGTGCCCAGAGCCATTTGAACCAAAGCCGTACTTGTTTGTCACTTTGCGTTACACTGCAGATGGGAGCTACCTCGAAGTTTTACTGACACTGCCACATGAGCTCTGGTGGTCAATAACTTGTAACACTTGTTTCAAAGTAGCTTCAGAATGTTTGATAATTTGTTCACGAATCCTACTGTCGTACATAACTGCACCACGAATCATTGCGTCACTATGGTACCGTCCACAGCTACAATGAAAACGACACTGTCGTGTCAAAGCCTGAAGTACATTGATCCACGGACGATATGTCTGTCGTGGCTTCTTCCGCAATCGGAAGAACTTGTAGCAAGCTGCAGCAACATGTACCTGATCCTTATTATAATGAGGGCGAAAACTAATCAAAAAATAGCAACTCTAGCCTACTAGTAGGGAATAACGTTGTGGCAGTAAAGTTCTGTGCTGGCCATTGACAAGAAATAAGGAAGTTTCACAGTATGTTGCACTAGATGTGTTGCACAATGAGCGTTGTACTGGGCGTACCACTCGATCTGCTCCTCCTGTTGTTCACGGAAGCAACGCTATTGACGAGACTGGCTGTTGTGGCGGAGTTCATACCGTTGCGGCATCTGCGTTGATGAGCTGCCGGGCAGCCGTCATCAGCTGCGACATTCGGTGCTTCTGAAACTGAATGAACTGCATTAAATCAAAGCCTCAGCAGCCAGAGGCATAGGCGCAGGTGGTGTAGGAGGCAGGTTAGGGGCATTTTAATGTGAGGAGCACCCCAGGAAAATAATTAGATCGAAGGCAAATATACAAATAGCGGAAGCGTTGCGGCTAATCTGCAAGAAAGAACGCAATTAGTAGCAATCCTCCTCTGAAAGGAAATAGAGAAATATTAGTGACGCGCTGTGACGGAGCGGCGTAAAGCGAATGTAGCGTTGGTTCTGAAATTCTCATCGCCAGATGTTATTTCGACTACTGTGGGAGTCGGCACTGACGGAAACAAGGAATGAGAGAAGTAGCGATGGGCGGTGGCAGGAATCCTAAAATCATCTGTACATAACGCTTTCACATTAATAGGACATTTTACTTCTAAGTCTATCCCGACAGCTGAGTACTCAGCGCGGCGGTCTGTCACGACAAGGGGCCCGGGTTCGATTCCCGGCTGGGTCGGAGATTTGCTCCGCTCAGGGACTCGGTGTTGTGTTGTCCTCACTATTACTTCATCATCATCGGTGGAAGGCAACGGGAAACCACCACTGGAATCACTTCCCTAGACTCTCATGCGGTGGACCTCTCTGACGATGCTTCCGCCATGACAAGACCTGCCGTAAGGCGGAACACAGAGTTGTTTTATTTCTAAAAACAAAAGAAACATAACTTACCGTTATGTGTGGCCTGATATGCTTCCTGTGCCTCCTACACGCTAGTACTTTTATACACTATTACTATTTACAGAACGCAGCCTAAGTATCGTCTTCTATTACTCACAAAGGGTGGCGGCGACGTTGGGATCACGGATTTACATTGTAAACCTTCAGCAGGCCATTAAAACAACGTAATGTGCAAGTATTAAGGTGTACTACACTGGCAATTCCGAGAAAATCTCAAGATAAATTTTACTTACCTATTACGTAACGTATGTATCTGTGCGTAGGTGCCGGACTTTAGGGTTAATGTTGGTCGAGTTGCTAGCGTTTGAGCTTTTTAAGAGGAACGTATATGAGGCGACGGTTCGACTCCCGCTCATGTTTGTAGTACAACTTTAAATTCTGTGATATTCAAAACAGTTGCACCTACGCTACTGCCTCTCGCTACGTGAGCAACGTCTCACCGCTACGCAGGTTAATTGCCAAATGGGGCCTGCGTTTGTGTCTGCGTTTCGAAGTGTCCAGGTGCAAAGTAGTACCACGTACCTTACCAGATTGCATGTATAAGAGATTTCGCAACTCACGGCAGGCATACATTTTCAGGAAAACCCTATGCGTTTCTTCATTTGCTTGTCGATAGTTATAAATATATTTGATATAATAACCAAATTTAATTAAAAGTAGTAAGTAGTCAAATAACATGAAATTCACTAAAACTTCAGGCAAATACACGTGGTTTTATGCTGTTGTTGTTGTTGTTGTCTTCAGTCCTGAGACTGGTTTGATGCAGCTCTCCATGCTACTCTATCCTGCGCAAGCTTATTCATCTCCCAGTACTTACTGCAACCTACATCCTTCTGAATCTGCTTAGTGTATTCATCTCTTGGTCTCCCTCTATGATTTTTACCCTCCACGCTGCCCTCCAATGCAAAATTTGTGATCCCTTGATGCCTCAGAATATGTCCCACCAACCGGTCCCTTCTTCTTGTCTAGTTGTGCCACGGTTTTATATTACTTCTTAAATGTCATACACATTAAATAATGTGACCAGTGATGAAAAAACTCAGGAGTCGAACCGTCAACCCATACACTTTCGACTCAAAAAGTTCGAAGGCTAACCACATTTCTTTTTTTTTTTTTTCGGCTTCGTTGGATATTCTTGGGATGGTCGACCCATGACACATGTTCAACTTCATCGTTGATCCGTTCACTCAGTTTTTTTTATTACGGAAAGCAGCTAACCCTCTCTGACCGAACACGCTGAGCTACAGTGCCAACATCCACTTCACCACCATGAACTGTTACATTCAGCGCCAAAGCACAGGTACGTACGTTATACAGTGGACACATAAAACTTCTCTTGGGTTTTTCTAGGAATTGCTACACTAGTGCACCTTACTTCTTGCACATTACGTTGTTTTAATGGCCTACTAAATGCGTACAAAGTCTGAAATAAATCTGTGATTCGAACGTCATGGCCTTCTTTTGTCAGTACTGATGCTCTCGAAGTCGAACTGGGGCCGACCAGCGATGAGCGGCTAGTTAAGTCATTGTTGACAGGGGATGCTGAGTTCTGTCTTCCTGGCGGTGTGACGTCGCCCGCTCTTCCCACTGGCGCGCGAGTCAACACATTCTTGATGCCCTTTCCCAGCGCTACGCTGATCGGTGTGGAGTCGATGTTTCTAGGACTGCACACCAAGCATGGTGGCCGACAGTGCTGCAACATTAGTTCTGGCAAAAGGATCTCCCGCTTAACGTAATAACGCTGTACGCCAACAGGTCAGTGGAAATAACAGTGAGTGCTACAAATACTCACCTAGGTTAAGAGCAGCTCTCCCCAGCAGTCGCAGGTCGAAACAGTGAGATGATGATGATAAGGTACAGAAATCATCGAGCAGCCGCGACTGCCACAGATCCCATGGCTGCCTTCAGATTCCTAAAATTTGCATAGGTGACTCCATTTTCAGTCAGGCACCACTCCCAGGTCGAATGAGGACAAGTAACTATAATCATGATATCTAAACCAAATAAAGCCTGTTGTGTTATACTCTCTTTATATTAACGTCAGGAAAATCCGAGTATGGCATTACTATTAATGTGCACTACTGGCCATTAAAATTTTACACCACTAAGATTACGTGCCACAGACGCGAAATTTAACCGACAGGAAGAAGATGCTGTAATATGCAAATGATTAGCTTTTCAGAGCATTCACACAAGGTTGGCGCCGGTCGTGACACATACAACGTGCTGACATGAGGAAATTTTCCAACCGATTTCTCATACAAAAACAGCAGTTGACCGGCGTTGCCTGGTGAAACGTAGTTGTGATGTCTCGTGTAAGAAGGAGAAATGCGTACCATAACGTTTCCGACTTTGATAAAGGTCGGATTGTAGCCTATCACGATTGCGGTTTTCTCGTATCGTGACATTGCTGCTCGCGTTGGTCGAGATCCATTGACTATCAGCAGAATATGGAATAGGTGGGTTCAGGAGGGTAATACGGAACGCCGTGCTGGATCCCAACGGCCTCGTATCACTAGCAGTCGAGATGACACGCATCTTATCCGCATGGCTGTAACGGACCGTGTAGCCACGTCCCGATCCATGAGTCAACAGATGGGGACGTTTGCAAGACAACAACCATCTGCACGAACAGTTCGACGACGTTTGCACCAGCATGGACTATCAGCTCGGAGACCATGGCCTCGGTTACCCTTGACGCTGCATCACATACAGGAGCACCTGCGGTGGTGTACTCAACGACGAACCTGGGTCCACGAATGAGAAAACGTTATGTTTTCGGATGAATCAAGGTTCTGTTTACAGCATCATGATGGTCGCATCCGTGGTTGGAGACATCACGGTGAATGCACAGTGGAAGCGTGTATTCGTCATCGCCATACTGGCGTATCACCCCGCGTGATGGTATGGGGTGCCATTGGTTACACGTCTCGGTCACCTCTTGTTCGCATTGACGGCACTTTGAACAGATGTGTAAACGACCCGTGGCTCTACCCTTCATTCGATTCCTGCGAAAGCCGGCCGGAGTGGCCGAGCGGTTCTAGGCGCTACAGTCTGGAGCCGAGCGACCGCTACGGTCGCAGGTTCGAATCCTGCCTCGGGCATGGATGTGTGTGAAGCCCTTAGGTTAGTTAGGTTTAATTAGTTCTAAGTTCTAGGTGACTGATGACCGCAGAAGTTAAGTCGCATAGTGCTCAGAGCCATTTGAACCTGCGAAATCCTGCATTTCAGCAGGATAATGCACGAGCGCCTGTTGCAGGTCCTGTATTGGCCTTTCTTGATACAGAAAATGTTCGACTGCTGCCCTGGCCAGCACATTCTCCAGATCTCTCACCAATTGAAAACCTCTGGTGGCCGAGCAACTGGATCGTCACAATATGCCAGTCACTACTCTTGATGAACTGTGATATCGTGTTGAAGCTGCGTGGGCAGCTCTACCTGTACATGCCATCCAAGCTCTGTTTGACTCAATGCCCAGGCGTACCAAGGCCGTTATTACGGCCAGAGGTGGTTGTTCTGGATACTGATTTCTCAGGATCTATGCACCGAAGAGAAAATGTAATCACATGCCAGTTCAAGTACATTTGTCGAATTAATACCCGTTTATCATCTACATTTCTTCTTGGTGTAGCAACTTCAATGGCCAGTAGTGTAATTTTGACTGATCAGTAGAATTTCAAAGACAATCTGGATAGCTACCACACTGCAGTATGTGGCGATTCTATTAAGACTCATAAAGACAACCCTGTAAGAACACTGACTATGGACGAGATCCGCCAGGGCTCCCAGGCATAATATAAACGTCTAAAGCTCTCGTAATACAAGTGAAGGACATCACTGTAAAACTCATAAACAGATGCAGAAATAACGTGAAGCATGTATTTCCTCGCCACACAAAAATAAGGGTGAGCAATGATTGCAGTGCAGCAAAAATAAATTCTTCTTCCATACAAAATCATAGACTCATAGTGGTTACGTCGTAGATCCCACTATGACACAAAATGCAACCATAGAGATCGAGCACTACCTGTCGATAATCATATTACCAAAGACTAATTAAGGTGTCACCAACATGACTCAGATTGCAAATAACATATGAGCAATGACTGCTGGAGAAATCAGGCTGCACATTCTTGACAACTGTACATTCCCCACCATTTTTATGATGAGACGCTCTGAGTTTCGGTCGAAGCTACCAACCCACGATCATGGGTACTAACAGACTCGGAATACAAGCCGACCGTGACGTCCATCATCCCATTCCGCTAGTCTCAGGGGAAGAGTCATCTCATTGGTTCTAAGTAACCGCGGGAAAACGGTGTACGCAGACTGAAAAACGGGGGAATCACCTACCTGTATGTGAATCTACACAGAGACCATTAAGAAGCTGTATCTAAGCAGCACCATATGGTAGCTACAGCGTCTGTAATCGCCAGAGGCCGTTTTGATAAAGCTACCATTGTGTCCCTGTCGAAAAGTGAAGCTGCCAGAGACATCTTCACAGATGAAAACATTCTCTATAATTTTTATTACACCATCAGCGAGCTGTCGGGTTTACCCATGCTTTATTTGGTGGCAAAACCTCAGCCTACTTTTACTGGGCGAAATTATATCATCACAATTATAGGGTTGATTATTAAAATTTTACTATGAATTCTTTTATCGTCTGGTTCCTATACAACGTTACAGGCCTGACAACATCCTGTCTACGACATTGTTGTCAATGGAAAACCGCAAATCAGGTGACATCGGAGTCAAGTTTGATGCCTGATGCTTCTGAGAGAGGAGAAGGCTGAAGTAAGGATACCACTAAAATCTTTTTACCATTATGTTCTAGACGGGAAATATTGAAATGAACGCTCGTAATCGTTGCATGTAATGTATTCCTATTATTGGACTCTGTTGGACAGTGCGGTAATTAATTCCACACCTTACTAAGTCAAGCTAGTACGGGTCATAGACTGAACAATAACGTAATGCTTCAATAAAACCGTCTTATTATGTGCTCTCAAATCAGTCTATTCTCTTTTTGCGAAAAACACAATTGAAATGTGGCATTTACACCTAGAGTACATTCCGTACAGCCTTCACAGGAGCTGATTCGATCTCTCGTGTATCAGCCGGAACTCCAAACCTTTCACGCTCTCAACCGACTCGCTCCGCACACCACACACTCACCGCCAAAACCTTCCTGCTTCGCGGCTTTTGGCCCTACCGAGGGCTCCAACGGCGTACCTCCAAAGTTATGCAAACAAAGATCGTCAACGAGGGACGAAATCGATAGGAGGCAGAGCCCACACGGTGTAGATACTTCATAACCACCACATTTTTTTTTTTTGCTGTAAAATTTTAAACAATTACGTTACTGTATAAGAAATCATGGAGTCGATGAAGGAGTTCTTCAAAATTTTGAAATATGAAGAACGTGGCAAGATTACAGTATTTTCGGAAGGTGGGCGTAAAGTAACCCCCCTCCCCTCCTTAGCACTGCGAGAGATAAGGTTTATCTGGGCTGCAAAGAACTTGTTTGCACTGCCATTGTGGCATCTATTTTGTGTGTTGATACCTTGCATGCTAAATATTTTTTTATTAAAACTGAGCTCATGTCTGTACAACCCACAGTTCAAATCCCGCTGCACCCAAAACTCACTCACCATTCATGTACTTTGCAAAAACACATCATTGTTCTATTACTATTGAAATTAAGAAGTCTCGTACCTACATCTGTGGACACTATAAGAGGATTGTGGTAATAGTAACCACATTGTTGAGCCGCTTAATATGTACAGACACGAATATTTAGTTAGTCGTGTTTCTTTTCCTAGTGAATCAATGGAGAGGAATGAATGGCTCGAAACACAAGTTGATATTAAACGAATATACGATAGCGAAATTCATAGATAAGGGACTGTTAAACCCATTATCTATGTTCTGACCGATGCGCCCACAGCGAAAATTTCTTTACTTTTTCCAAACAGAATTTTCTTCCACCTGTGGTACAGACATAGGCAAGAAGAAAATTTTATGAAACAAATTTTTATGCAATATTTCTTGGAAAGTATTCTGATTATGCTACCTGATAACCACAGGTGTCAACATAAAGTTCTGTGCGTAAGGTCAAGCTATTGTAACTTAATAAGGGTGACAAGTGAAGACAATATATGATACTATCGTTGACATTAATTGAAACTGCTTGCATGAATGTCTCAAACTGTGAAGGTCAGTTTTTCCACTAAAGTCAGTTGTAATAATGGGACTAAATACCACTTGTAATCGGCCTTTATACTCACCAAGTTCAAAATTAAAGCGGAAATAACAAGCGCATGAAGGATGTTACAGCGAAAACAATTTATTGCTTATCTCATTCATGAAGCAAATGGGTTTGAAACAAATGTTACGAGAACGTACAATAAAATTCCATGATCTGCTGGAAAGTTAACAAGTGTGAAGCATGAGAAACGTCGGCAGAGAGAGCGTCACACTGTTTTGTACTGGGATGTGGCACGACCCGCGCGAGTCGCTTGTTTTCAAACGGTCGGTTTTCTAGCGAGTTCAGCTGGTCAGTGCGTCATATCTTTGTGCCTTATAGTGCAATACTTCTGTGTCACTTGACCGTCTTTGGCCTGCAGGTGTCAGTGAGAGTGCAGACATAATTTGGCTGAGTCAGCATGGGTCCGAAATTCGTGTGGTGTCATTGGCACCAGATCTGTTTCTTCTGCTGTGTGGAAGGAGGTAGTTGTTCCGGTATTTCACGACGCTGTTTGGTATAACTGGATCAGATTTCTGCAGATGTAAGCTGCATTGCACTTACTCTTCTTACTTACTTACTTATTCTTCTTACTTATTTTTCTTGCATTTTAAGCATATCTTCAAGTCATGTGTTTGTTTGATTTGTGCAGATTCTTTTGTATGCTTTTGTGACCCGTTCATATTCATATACTCATGCTGGTAGCAGTATCTACTTATACAGTAATACACGAATATCAGTGGTTTACATTATCTCTCTATCTCTCTAAAAAGACATAGGAGACACTTTGTAGCTTTCAATTTGGATCTCGTGCAATGATCACGTAAATTGCAGGCTTCTACATAACTTCTACTGGCGATTTGCACTGCCCTTTTGTGATTACCATTTCTGTACAATTGTTCTGAACATTGTGACATTCATTTATCACGCATTGTGTATACTTATTTATTGCTTTAAAGGATTTACGTTATCTATACATACAATCACGTAATATTATCCACCCAAATTGATACCAGATTTCCTTATGGAATCTGATTCAATTTACCTGTCTGGTTTGTTTCGAAACAAAGTTACCAATTTACAATGCATGCACTAACAGTCTCCGTTAGTGTTTTTTACCGATTAGGTAAGGAAGGTGTGTCGAAGTTCCTGAGAAGCAGCATGTAGCAGTAGTTTGGTACGCTTTAGTTCCACCGTCACAGCTCATTGTTTATTATTCTTTCAAGTGTTAAATACACTCCTGGAAATTGAAATAAGAACACCGTGAATTCATTGTCCCGGGAAGGGGAAACTTTATTGACACATTACTGGGGTCAGATACATCACATGATCACACTGACAGAACCACAGGCACATAGACACAGGCAACAGAGCATGCACAATGTCGGCACTAGTACAGTGTATATCCACCTTTCGCAGCAATGCAGGCTGCTATTCTCCCATGGAGACGATCGTAGAGATGCTGGATGTAGTCCTGTGGAACGGCTTGCCATGCCATTTCCACTTGGCGCCTCAGTTGGACCAGCGTTCGTGCTGGACGTGCAGACCACGTGAGACGACGCTTCATCCAGTCCCAAACATGCTCAATGGGGGACAGATCCGGAGATCTTGCTGGCCAGGGTAGTTGACTTACACCTTCTAGAGCACGTTGGGTGGCACGGGATACATGCGGACGTGCATTGTCCTGTTGGAACAGCAAGTTCCCTTGCCGGTCTAGGAATGGTAGAACGATGGGTTCGATGACGGTTTGGATGTACCGTGCACTATTCAGTGTCCCCTCGACGATCACCAGTGGTGTACGGCCAGTGTAGGAGATCGGTCCCCACGCCATGATGCCGGGTGTTGGCCCTGTGTGCCTCGGTCGTATGCAGTCCTGATTGTGGCGCTCACCTGCACGGCGCCAAACACGCATACGACCATCATTGGCACCAAGGCAGAAGCGACTCTCATCGCTGAAGACGACACGTCTCCATTCGTCCCTCCATTCACGCCTGTCGCGACACCACTGGAGGCGGGCTGCACGATGTTGGGGCGTGAGCGGAAGACGGCCTAACGGTGTGCGGGACCGTAGCCCAGCTTCATGGAGACGGTTGCGAATGGTCCTCGCCGATACCCCAGGAGCAACAGTGTCCCTAATTTGCTGGGAAGTGGCGGTGCGGTCCCCTATGGCACTGCGTAGGATCCTACGGTCTTGGCGTGCATCCGTGCGTCGCTGCGGTCCGGTCCCAGGTCGACGGGCACGTGCACCTTCCGCCGACCACTGGCGACAACATCGATGTACTGTGGAGACCTCACGCCCCACGTGTTGAGCAATTCGGCGGTACGTCCACCCGGCCTCCCGCATGCCCACTATACGCCCTCGCTCAAAGTCCGTCAACTGCACATACGGTTCACGTCCACGCTGTCGCGGCATGCTACCACTGTTAAAGACTGCGATGGAGCTCCGTATGCCACGGCAAACTGGCTGACACTGACGGCGGCGGTGCACAAATGCTGCGCAGCTAGCGCCATTCGACGGCCAACACCGCGGTTCCTGGTGTGTCCGCTGTGCCGTGCGTGTGATCATTGCTTGTACAGCCCTCTCGCAGTGTCCGGGGCAAGTATGGTGGGTCTGACACACCGGTGTCAATGTGTTCTTTTTTCCATTTCCAGGAGTGTACAAAAGATGGCTAGCATATCTGCCCTGCATGAACTGAAGCTATAAAGCAAGGTTCATTGCACGATTAGTTAGTGGATAGGCAGCATGCCTATTTAATATTTCTCAGTGCTAGTTATAAATGCTTAATAAAAACCTCTGTTGCGCTTCGGAAGGTTCTAATACGTCAGTAAAGGCTCTTCCGAGAGAGGCTGCATCGCCAGGGATCGATATAAAAATCTTTCGTATATACACTGAGCTAACAAAAGTGAGGAAATACCTCCTAATAGCGTGTCGGTTCTGATTTTGGCAAGGCATAGTGCAGTTGTGTGTACTCAACAGGTCGTTGAAAGTCCCCTGCAGAAATATTGAGCCATGCTGCGTCTACAGCCGTTCATAACTGCGAAAGTGTTGCCGGGGCAAATTTTCTGCACGAACTGACCTCTTGGACATGTCCCATAAATATTCGATGAGATTCATGTCGGGCGATTTGATTAGCCAAATCATTCGCTCGACGAATTGTCCAGAACGTTCTTCGAACAAATCGCGAACCGTTATGGTCCGCTGACGTAGCGCAATGTCATTGGAACATGAAGTCAATGAAAACTGCAGTCTCCAAGTAGCCGAACATAACCACTTCCAGACAATAATCGGTTACGTTGGACCAGAGGACACAGTTCATTCTATGTAAACACACCCCACACCATTGTAGAGCCACTATGACTTCTTGGGGCCTGCGCCACAGTCGAACTTACCAACTGAAATCGGGATTCGTATAACATGGCCACGGTTTTCCAGTTGTCTTGCGTCCAACCGATGTGGCTACGAGCACAGAAGAGGCGCTGCGGCCGATGTCGTGCTGTTACCAAAGGCACTGATGTCGGTCGCCTGCTTCCATAGGCCATTAAGACGACATTTCACCACACTGTGCTAATAGATACGTTTGTCTTACGTCTCTCGTTGATTTCTGCGGTTCTGCGCTGTATTGTTCGTCTGTTAGCGCTGACGGCTCTGCTCAAACGCGGCCGCGCTCGGTCGTTAAGAGAAGGCCGTCGCCCACTGCGTTGTGCGTGGCGAGGGGTGTGCATGAAATGTACTATTCTCGGCACACTCTTGACACGATGGACCTAGGAATACTGAATTCCCTAACGATTTGCGCAACACAATGTCCTATGCATTTAGCTGCAGCTACCTTTCTGCATTCGAAGTCTATTAATTCCCACTGTACGTCCGTGATACCGTTGGAAATCTTTTTACATGCATCACCGGAGAACACAAGACAGCTCTCCCAAAGCGTTGACCTCTGATACTTTGTGTACGCGATACTACCGCCATCTGTGTAAATCATGGTAAGGCTTGTTCAAATTTTCATTTGAACTTCCAGTCAGTATTTTCCAATACGTGGTGGTCTTTGAAACTGAATGGAGTGGAGCAACACACGCGCAATGCAACAGCTGACAATTGAACGTGCTACTATTAAAGTGTAACCGATGCACAGTGCGAAGAGCTACAAGGTGACAGCATCTGCAAGAACTTCATAACCCATTCGTTTATATCGGAACAGCAAATTAAGGGTCAGTAATGGGGGGCGTATGGCAGCAGCGCAAAACAGTGGCGCGTACAACAGCAACGGAGGCGTAAGCTATACTTCTCTCCTTGACTAATGGCTGCCGCGGTCCGTCGCAGCGGCGGCAACTTCGTTACGCCAGCAAGCTGCGGAGACCTCAGCAGCCTGGGGCTCCGGGTTGGACGCCTGTCCGCCAGCCCTGATTAATCGCGTATCGCGATAAATCAGGCTGCTGCCACGGCTGCATTTAGGCGCCAGTGAGGAGCAACCAGGAGCCGTCACACACAGGCCGCCTGTTCTGGTCGGGATTTGCGAGCTCAGCAGAGCAGCGACCGACTGAAGTCGTCAGGTCTAACAACTTTCCGTGCCCCCCCCCCTCCCCCCACCCCTCACATTTCCATTGGCGAGCGCTACCAGACTGAGGAAGCTCTGATACTGCCAATAAGGCTCAAAGGAAACACGTTATTGCCGAGATAGTATCTTCTTGCGAACGGAATGGAAAAGATGGTTCAAATGGCTCTGAGCGCTATGGGACTCAGCATCTGAGGTCATCAGTACTCAGATCTACGTAAACCTGAGGACATCACACACATCCATGCCCAAGGCAGGATTCGAACCCGCGACCGCAGCGGTCGCGAGGTTCCAGACTGAAGTGCCTAGAACCGCTCGGTCTCAACGGCCGGCGGAATGGAAAGGAAAAGTGGCAATCAGATTGACTTTCGGAAAGGTATGGGAATCGGAGAACGAGTTCTGATGCTTCATAATGGAAACAAGCCGTAAAAAAGACAAAAAAGAGATAGAGAGAGATCTGTCGGGCTAGAAAAACTCTTCGACAATGTAAAATGATGCAAGATGTTAGAAATTCTGAGTAACGTTGGTACAACCGTGAACCAAAGAACGTGGGTGGTTAGTGGAGCGCTACGATATTGCGACTGAGGATTGGTTGAGCTGAACAATTTTTTTTCTTTTTTTTTTCAAATTTGAAAGTTTAAACAGTCTTGAGAATTTTCCTGGCCCAGACGGCGTCACTGCAGAGGTGGTGCAGTTCCTCGGCCCCCAGCTGGCAGCACCTCTCACAAAGTTATACGACGAGTGCTTGCGGCTCGGGAAATTCCCCCAAATATGGAAAAATGCCACAGTAGTAATAATTAAGAAGGGCCCAGACAAAGACCCCCAAGAAGTCTTACAGGCCCATCCGTTTACTGGACACACTGGGGAAACTTTTTGAGAGGTTGCTGGCAGACAGACTGGTAGCACACCGAGTGTTGTGCGGGATGAGCGACAGAGAGCTCGGCTTCAGGTCCGGAAGATTGGCGTCTGATGCCATCGCCCTGGCTGCGGAGATCTGTGCCTCAACCCCGCACAGATACGTGGTCGGCATCATGGTGGATATCAGTGGCGCCTTTGACAACATGTGGTGGCCCTCGCTCTTCTCCCGCTTGCGAGAGAAGGAGTGCCCGGGGTCGCTATACGGCTGTCTACGGAGCTATTGTGAAAATTGGGAGGTTTGGCTATCGTCCCCTAGCGGGAGAATAAGTAAAAAGATCACCAAGGGGTGTCCACAGGGATCTGTCCTGGAGCCACTCTTCTGGGATATTAACATGGAACCCCTCTTGGACAACCTACACAACAGCGACGATGTGCTGGAGGGCATAGCCTACGCGGACGACCTCCTCCAGCTGGTTGGCGGCCGTAGCTGCGAAGACTTAGAGCCAAAAATTGAGAGGGCCATATCAATCCTGAGTACATGGTGCCACATGACCAAAATGAAGATCTCACCAACCAAGTCCACGTACCTACTCCTGAAAGGACAATTAGTCAGGAATCCGACCGTAAGAATAGATGGCTCACCAGTTCTTCGACGCCATGAGGCGCGATACCTGGGAGTAGTCGTCGATGAGAGATGGACTTATACATCACACATTGACACTGTCACACAGATATCATTAGAAACACTAAACAATATAATAGCGATTGGACGTAAACGATTACACCTGCCACCAGAACTATATCATAACAGCATTCTGACATCAATCGTAGGATATGGGTCAGGAGTCTGGGCCCACAGCCTCACGAGGGTCATGCCTGCCATGGCTGTGAGAAGAGTGCAGCGGAACATACTTCTCAGATCAGTAGGGGCACGTAGAACAACCCCAGGTGGAGGGCTAACAGTACTAATGGGGCTCTGTCCGCTCGATATAAAGATCAGAGAGCAAGCGACGTGGTACTGGGTTAAAAAGGGAAACAGGGATAAGATAATTGATCGAATGGGGATTCACGTGGGAAACAAAATGGAAATCAAACGCAGTGGGGAAGAACTCTGGCAAGAACAGTGGGACAATGAAGAAACTGGTCGCAGAACATACGAACTGCTGCCCAATATCAGGGAGAGACTACAATTAAAATACTTCACACCATCACGATGACTGCTGCACTTTCTCACAGGTCATGGACCCTACCCGGCATACCTATGCCGGTTCGGGAAACGGGCTACACCAGCGTGTGACTGTGGGGCCACACCAGGCACCCCAGCACACGCGGTGTATGAGTGCCACCTCTTCGACGACGTAGCGGCGGAATTACGCCACCAGCTACCCAACCACGACACGTACCACCTGCTCAGGCATGAGGACCATTTTTCAATCCTGAACAAACTAGAGCCGGCCGCGGTGGCCGAGCGGTTCTAGGCGCTTCAGTCTGGAACCGTGCGACTGCTACGGTCGCAGGTTCGAATCCCGCATTGGGCATGGATGTGTGTGGTGTCCTTAGGTTAGTTAGGTTTAAGTAGTTCTAAGTTCTAGGGGACTGATGACCTCAGATGTTAATTTCCATAGTGCTCAGAGCCATTTGAACCATTTTGAACAAACTACCAAACGAGATCTCACTTAAAGTGATAAAGGAATTTCTTAGGAACAACGATTAAGACTTCATCGCAACCGATCTGACACCGCGCACCTGACCTGCCTCGTTCTGCCGAGGCGTGGACTTGGCCAGCCGCCTCACGGCTGGAATCCGCCACGTCTGGGATTAGGGGGAGGGTGCGCCCTATTACCGATCCAGACACTCGCCGATTTTGACACTAGGTTAAGTTAGGTTAGATGTAGGATAAGCTAGGATAGCAACACTAGCATAGTACTGCAGCGATCAACAACTCCGGCCAGCCCGGTGCCAGGGGCACGGTCACCGGGATTAGCTCGGTGCACAGGGCCAACAACGCAGGTTTGTACAACTCTGGCACGTCTGTAACGCTGCAGGTAGAAGTAGATTACCATAAGTAGAAATAGAACAACATAGTAAAGACATAACAGTAGTGCCCAGTGAGAGCAAAGTAACTAACATTAAGCTGTAGTATTAACACTTGAATTGTATCAATTAGGACCCACTAATAGCATAAGGTGGTGGGTTATTATGTATCATATATATTGAAGAATAAAGATTTTTCTTTTTAAAAAATATCGATCTCCCAACGTCCTGAGGGTGAACCTGGCTCCGGACTCCTGGACGTGACCCATTTCGACCTGCAACGGCCGAGAGTTTGAGAGAAATGGATAGCGGATGCTCCTGCTATGAAAGAGAGATCAGAATAACTAACGTATTCTTACTCCACATAACCGCACCATTCACTGACAAGATTTAAATCCACAGAAAGCAAAAATATTCAATCGAGCAATGCTCTGAAAACATGAGCAGAAATTCTGCAGCGTATATACAACGTAGCCGGACTCCGACGTGCTTAAAAAAGCGCTGAATGTAAGCAAGGGGAATGTGTGGCATTCGTGTCATGCCGACGTGCATGCGGTAAATGAGGAAACCTAAACATTGGCGAAATTATTTCCAAATGGGACCGACGTGCTGTTACTTTCTTCTTGGCTGCCGGAGGACAAACACCAGTAGACACACATCGGAGAGTGAAGAATGTGTAAAGGGCAGCATGTCGTTGTGGAACGCGCGAAGCGGTGCTCCTGCTTCGAGATAACGCACCTCCCATATCGCAAATGTCGTAAAGCATAAATTACACCAAATCAAGTGGCGGACTCTCGAGCACCTGATTTACAGTTCTCTTCTCATGCGATTATCAAATCATTGGTCTGATACAAAAGGCCTTGAGGAGGCGGCGGATTCCGGCCAGACGAGGTTCCGCAGCTGTCAGAGGGCATGGTGTTTCACCAAACGGGTATCTTTTGCCCGATGCGTCTGTGGAATGACTACAATGCTCACGGGGGTTTTGCCTGATTGGTACGTCGATTCTGGTCTGTAGGGCCTTCGAATGAAACCTTTTTTGATGGTCCCTTGCAGTAATGGTTGCTGCACATTAGCAGACACTCTAGCGGCCGCTCGCTAAGCTACAACCAAGCTATAGCTTACCCTACAACGCTTATTTCAATAACTTTAATATCAAGTGCGTCACGTACAACTAAGGCGCCACAGAGTATGACTTACACATATCAGTCAGTAACGCTCTCGTACTGAAGGCGGCACCAGCGGCTGCTCATGTAGGTTTATAATCATACCGGAATAGGCCTAATCCGAACAGACAACACAAGCACGCTGGTGGTATCCATGCTATTCGTCTGCACTCTAGGCTCATATATCCCAGGTCACAGTCAGGATACCTTGTTCCTTATGACCCACTGATCAACAGGCGAACTCCTATTTTGAATTGTGTCTTACGTCTGGTTTTATGCGACCGGCCACGAATTCCTTTCCTGTCCAATACTTTTTATCGCAGAATACCACTTGTAACTTACGTGCGCCATTATTTGATGGATATTCCAGTCTCTGTGTGATATTAGTGGCTGTGGCGGCCAGTATTTTATTTTGGTATAAGCTCGCCTTGATGCAGCTTGATACACGTACAGTAGCATATCGTACGAAAGTGGAGTGAGGTACAAGCATCTGGTGGTACACTACGTGCTATTCCCATTGGAGAGTCCTCCAATTGTAATAAAATTGCTTCTGATTGGTCTGCACATTCGGGTGTTAGGCGCTCTTATTAATTATTTATATACTTTTCGTTGTATTTAACCCGGTTTTCAGTATGACAATCTCTCATGGTCACCCTACGAATTTTTGTTTATTATATTTCACTAGTTTTGAGGAACATTAGAGTAATGATATTACAACCGAAGTGCTTCGGACACCTTCGGGTCGCTTTGGCGCGCCTGGGAGACGAAGCACTTCAGCTGCGCTACTCATTCTGTTTCAGGTGTTCTTCAGAGCCGAACGTGTATCTCTGTTTTGGACGGAGATGTCGTACTCTACATCGGAAGTTGTCAGATAATTTACCGTACTACTAAGAACGCTGTGTCGAATGTTGTAGAAGACACTGTAAAAAGTGATATTTTAAAATATAAACAAACAGGATACATTAATGAGGGGTATCGCCTACCATCATTGTCAGTCCTACATATCTTGCCCTCTGTAGGTACAGAGATTAATCTGGGCTAGTGGCATCCCACAAAAAGCACAAACACAGATTCAGTTCGAAATGGCAGCTTAACAGCCTCCGCCGAAGAAGATCGCACGACCGATAAGCTCTCTTCTGCACTTGGGACACAACTTTAGAAGACGACAGGTTGGTGGAAAGAACGGTTCGGGACTCTTATTCAGTCTTTACAGATCTATCCTGCTCCCAGATCTGACTTCCAACACGACAACATATATTTTATATCTGTCTTCCTCTACAGTTTCTACTTCATCGTTATGTTATCTGCCTTCCTACTATTCAACATTCATCTCTAGCACCACATGTCAGACTCTTCTATTCTCCTCTGTTCCGGTTTTCTAAATCTCTGTGGTTTACTTAAATACCATGCTGTGCTCCAAAAGTACATTCACGGAAGTTTATTCCTCAAATTAAGGCCTAAGTACGATACCAGTAAATTTCTATTTGTCAGGATGCCATCTCCCTTGTAGTAGCGCGCGTTTTATGTCCTCCTTGCTTCATCCGTCATAGGTTATTTTGCTTCCAAGGTAGAAGAATTTCTTAACTTTACTTCGTGATCACCAATTTTGATGCTAAGCTTCTCACTATTCTCATTTTTGCTACCTCTCATTCTTTTGTCTTTTTTCCGTTTTACTCTCAATCCATATTTCCCAATTCATATTCTGTACTCAGTAGAATATTCCTCCCATTCAACAAATCCTGTAATACTTCTTCATTTTCACTGAGGATATCAATGTCATATGCGAATCTTATCACTGATATCTTTTCGCCCTGAATTTTAATCCCATTCTTGAATCTATCTTTTATTTGCGTCATTGCTTCTTCGAAGTATACATTAAACACTAAGGCTGTAAGACTGAAACCCTGTCGTACAACCTTTTTAATCCCAGCACTTCGTTCTTGGTCTTTTAGCGTTATTGTTCCCTCTTGCTTCTTGCGCCCTGCCGGCCGGTGTGGCCGAGCGGTTCTAGGCGCAGGTTCGAATCCTGCCTCGGGCATGGATGTGTGTGATATCCTTAGGTTAGTTAGGTTTAAGTAGTTCTAAGTTCTAGGGGACTGATGACTTCAGATGTTAAGTCCCATAGTGGTCAGAGCCATTTGAACCATTTTCTTGCGCCCTGGAGTGACAAAAGTCATGGGATAGTGATGTGCACATATAGTATCGCGTACACAAGGTTCAAAAGGGCAGTGCGTTGGTGGAACTGTCATTTGTACTCAGGTGATTCATATGTTTTCCAATGTGATAATGGCCGACCGACGGGAATTGACAGACTTTGAATGCGGAATGGTAGTTGGAGCTGGACACATTGGACACATCATTTCGGGAAAATCGTTAGGGAATTCAATATTGGAGACGCACAGTGTCAACAGTATTCCAAATCTCAAGTATTAGCCAAGGAGAAAGCAGTGACAAATGGTCTTCACTTAACGACCGAGAGCCGTAGCATTTGAGTAGATTGATCGGTGCTACCAGAAAAGCGACACAGAGAGAAATAAGCGCAGTATTGAATGTGGGACCCACGACGAACGTATCCCTTAGGACAATGTGGCGAAATTTGGCTTTAATGGCCTATGGAAGCAGACGACCGATGCGAGTGCGTTTACTGCAACGCCTCTCCTGGGCTCCTGACCATATCGTTTGGACCCTAGGCGGCTGGAAAATTGTGGTCTGGTCGGATGAGTTTAGATTTCAGTTGGTAAGAGCTGAGGGTATGGTTCGGGTATGGTCGAGATCCCACAAAGCCATAGAACCAATTTGTCAACAAGGCACTGTGCAGGCCTGTGTTGACTACTAAATCGTGTGTTTACGTGGGATGACCTGGATCCTCTGGTCCAAGTGAAACGATCTGTCACTGGAAATGGCTGTGTTCAGCTACTTGGAGATCATTTGCAGCCATTCATGGACTTCATGTTAACAAACAACGATGGAATTTGTATGGAGGACAACGCGCCACGTCACCGGGCCACAAACTGTTCGCAGTTGGTATGAAGAACATTCTAGACAATTCGAGCGGAAGATCTGGCCACCCTGATCGTGCAGGAAGAATCCCATCAAAGATTAAAGGAATGCAATCGAGAGTCAGGTCGTGCACAAAATCCTGCACCGACAACATTTTCGCAATTAGGAACGGCTATTGAGGCTACATGGCCCAGTATTTCTGCAGGGTAGTTCCAACGACTTGTTGAGTCCATGCTACGTCGAGTCGCTGAACTACACTGGGCAAAGGAGGCCCAACACTATATTTGGAAGAAACACATGCCTTTCGTCACTTCAGTGCGTATCAGTCGTCTTCACCTCTCTCCTATATTTTACTCCGCTTTTTCTCGCTTCAAAATAGTTCAAATGGCTCTGAGCACTATGGGACTTACCTTCTGAGGTCATCAGTCCCCTATAACTTAGAACTACTTAAATCTAACCAACCTAAGGACATCACACACATCCATGCCCGAGGCAGGATTCGAACCTGCGACCGTAGCAGTCTCGCGGCTCCGGACTGCGCGTCTAGAACCGCACGACCACCGCGGCCGGCATTTTTCTCGGTATTTCGTGCAAATATAGATAAACAATCATGCTTGCTATTAAAACCAATTTGAGAAAAACAGGCGAAAAGTTTTAGGAAAAGACGCGAAGAGAATATTGTCAAGGGAGGCTGTAATCGACAGAACGCCACATCTTAGAACGGATAAGCAGACCTGGGTTAAACACACAAACAATGCAAGGGGGCTTAATTGAAAAGAAAGGACTAATATTAATGAATAAATGCAATAATTTTAGTAGCTGCGTGACCGGTTACGAAGTCTCGTAACTTGTTGGCCCTGACTACTATTAGCACGCAATCTGACTGCATAAAATAAAAATAAAGAATGACAAGGAATTTCCATTAACACAATTGATTAATTAAGTCCCCTGCAACTATAAAAGCTACCAAACAACAAAGCACAAGTGTAACTGTTCTGTGTGTGGTAGTGTGACTCAACGTACATGTATCTAGCTCGGTTCTTTCACAATACGACAAAATATTTTAAACACCATTTACAATGAACTAATTATAAACCAGAAATACTATAATTGCACATAGAAACCAGAACTACAAGTCTAATAAGTGAACACGAGCCAGATGCTTTGTTGACTGTACCTGTGAGCAAGAGGGATTGTCATTAAAGAAAACTGTAATACCTTTTTACGTCATTATATATTGACAAAAATATTCCATTACACCAGCATCATAAATCAAAAGCCCATTTCCTTTGTCAAATATATTCTGACAATTGCAACTTCTTCCATCTATACATTACACCAACCGAACAGCGTCTACTCTCTCGCCCAACAGAACAACAACTGCTCTCGACATCCTCTGAACTACTACTGTCCAGTGGAGGCGGCGGAATAATAATCTTTGGCGCAATCTCTGGCGCTGTGACTCAGTGTAGCCACCTTTCAACAATGCCAAAACCCACGCGAACATTCATGGCTAATACTAGGTAGCACTAGGCAACATTATAACTAGACACGGACACGATAGTTCAGTATAGCCCACAATATTAAGACAAATTCATACAACACTATCAGTCGAGTCTAATTGCTCGCCCGGAGAAAGCTCTCGCAAATCACATGTCCTTAGACCACCCAAACAGGGGCTCATCCAACCGAGTAAACGTTGTTCGTGCTGCCGGCCTTAATTATGACAAGGTATTCGAATACAGTTGCTCCACATATCACAGTACACAGGCGATAATTACCGGTCGTTTCCTCCCGATTGACGTATAAAATTCGTTCCCCATCAATCAATTCACTAATAGTATCGTACAATCACTGATATATGGACTCAATACAAGATTTTCGTCGGATTCCCCAACGTAAACATCTAAACAGGAAACAGCTGTTATAAACACCAGACAGGCAAACTATTAGTAACTGATCCTGCACTTCGTTTGTTCGCGGGGAACAAATAATGAAAATAGTGCCTGCAGAAGGAATCAAACTCTAACCTGCTGCTGATAGAACATGACTGACACCACCCAGTACGTTGACAATTCGTAATTAACTAAGCGGTGTGATAAGTGAGAGGAACAACTCAAAAATATTTTCACTCCCTGGAGCAGATTTCATGGCATATCACGAAACTCACCACGCAAATGGTGCAGTCACTGATAGAGCAGACAAGTGCAGGAGCTCAGATTGCGAAACTCGGAAGATCTCTGCTCCTTCAAACGTTTCGCACGGACAGTGAACATAAACGGCCCACTGGAAACCATACGTCGCTGTGGAAACCTCGAAAAGCGAACCAGAATCAGTTTCCTTAGATATAGTGCCTAAACCCACTCGGAACAGACAAACTAACTGGTACATAATTTCAAAGTGACAAGTATTAATAATTACTCCTTCACACGGTTCACCTCCGACAAAACAACACATCCGTTGCTTATCAAACAACCACACGTCTTTTGGAAACTCTGACAATCGAGCGAAAAACAATGTATATATAAACACAAGCCACAAGCAAATGCTCTATCAATTCGCAGATGAAGCACTCAGGAGAATGCAAGACCAACAACAAAGCGCTAGGATTAACAATGGTATAAGACATACCCCTACCCTAGGACGAAGACGCAATGACGGAAATAAAGGAAAGACTCAAAAGTGTTATTAAAATCTGGGATAGAATGATGTCAATGAGAAAAATTCCTTAACTACGTTGCGGGGATCAATTGCAGGATATTCTGACAGTTCAGACTACTCAGCACACACTATGGATTAAAAGTACACTACTGGCCATTATAATTGCTACACCACGAAGATGACGTGCTACAGACGCGAATTTTAACCGACAGGAAGAAGATGCTGTGATATGGAAATGATTAGCTTTTTAGAGCATTCACACAAGGTTGCCGCCAGTGGCGACACCTACAACGTGCTGACAAGAGGAAAGTTTCCAACCGATTTCTCATACACAAATAGCAGTTGACCGGCGTTGCCTGGTGAAACGTTGTTGTGATGCCTCGTGTACGGAGGAGAAATGCGTACCATCACGTTTCCGACTTTGATAAAGGTCGGATTGTAGCGTATCGCGATTGCGATTTATCACATCGCAGCATTGCTGCTCGCGTTGGTCGAGATCCAATGACTGTTAGCAGAATATGGAATCGCTGGGTTCAGGAAGGTAATACGGAACGCCGTGCTGGATCCCAACGACCTCGTATCACTAGCAGTCGAGATGACACGCATCTTATCCACATGGCTGTAACGGATCGTGCAGCCACGTCTCGATGCCTGTGTGAACATAAGGGGACGTTTGCAAGACGACAACCATCTGCACGAACAGTTCGACGACGTTTGCAGCAGCATGGACTATCAGCTCGGAGACCATGGCTGTGTTTATCCTTGACGCTGCATCACAGACAGGTGAGCTTTGCGATGGTGTACTCAACGGCGAACCTGGGTACACGAATGGCAAAACGTCATTTTTTCGGATGAATCCAGGTTCTGTTTACAGCATCATGATGGTCGCATCCGTGTTTGGCGACATCGCGGTGAACGCACATTGGAAGCGTGTATTCGTCATCGCCATACTGGCGTATCTCCCGGCGTGATGTTATGGGGTGCCCTTGGTTACACGTCTCGGTCACCTCTTGTTCGCATTGAGGCACTTTGAACGGTGGACGTTACACTTTAGATGTGTTACGACCCGTGGCTCTACCCTTCATTCGATCCCTGCGAAACCCTACATTTCAGCAGGATAATGCGCGACCGCATGTTGCAGGTCCTGTACGGGCCTTTCTGGGTACAGAAAACGTTCGACTACTGCCCTGGCCAGCAGATTCTCCAGATCTCTCACCAATTGGAAACGTCTAATTAATGGTGGACGAGCAACTGGCTCGTCACAATACGCCAGTCACTACTCTTGATGAACTGTGGTATCGTGTTGAATCTGCATGGGCAGCTGTACCTGTACACGCCATCCAAGCTCTGTTTGACTCAATGCCCAGGCGTATCAAGGCCGTTATTACGCCCAGTGGTGGTAGTTCTGGGTACTGATTTGTCAGGATCTATGCACCCAAATTGCGTAAAAATGTAATCACATGTCAGTTCTTGTATAATATATTTGTCCAATGAATACCCGTTTATCATCTGAATTTCTTCTTGCTGAGAGTCGAGGAGTATCAGAAATGACAGTAGAAAATTACCACAAAAATTAAAGACCACAGTGTACACGTGTGGATGGATTTCTCCTAACATGTAAATAACACAAACGGATGAATGAAGGCTGAGATAAAATGGGAAATGTGGTACTTACGTTGCTCGTCTCTATACCACTTTTACTTTTAGTAACTGTATCTGACAGTCATAAGTCATCAGAAAAGGAATAGCTTCACAAATAAAACCACCGTATTTACAGTATACGCAAGAAAAACATTGCTTTGTAAATATATTAACAATAAAATAAAAAATAAGTTTGAAAAACTGTGTAGAAAGAGACATATCTTTGTATAAAAACCATATAAAAACCACAGGGATCAGAAAGTAATTGCTTTATAAACAAAAGAAAAAGAAAAATTTGAACATAGCTGCAAATGTTCAGTGACCGTGTTAGAATTATATTAGAACAAATAAGCCCTCGGTCACAGATATTAAGTCAAAATTGACCAGGTTTCGACGCTAATATGAGCGTCGTCTTCAGAATTAGACTAACTGTTCTAAAACATATTAGGTATATAATACGTTAATAAATTTAAGTTTGTTCTGACTGGAAAAAGATGCAGTACTTACAAGTCACATATTAAAAAAGATCTAAGCCGGAAAGGCGACGTCATGAATAGTTGTGAGATGGCGAGCCGCTAAGGGCTGCTCGTACTGTGAACAAGGGTTGCAACAAGACTCCATCTTTTTCCAGTCAGTACAAACTTAAATTTATTAATTTATTATATACCTAATATGTTTTAGAACAGTTAGTCTAATTCTGAAGACGACGTTCATAGTAGCCTCGAAACCTGGTCAATTTTGACTTAATATTTGTGACGGAGGGCTTATTTGTTCTAATATAAAAGAAAAAGATGTTAATAAAGAGTAAGAGTTATTGTAAGAAATTGCATTGCAGAATAGGTATTAATAATAAACCAGAAAGTTTGTTTGTCATATAGTTGTTATTATTGGAAAACCACTGGCAACGGGAACTATCTTGACGAGCTGCCCTCAGTCAGCGTCCCTGGCTATAGAGACGCTCTTTGTATCTTCATCGGGACTGCAGGAGAGAACTACTCCCGCAGGAGGTCGGGGCAGCGTGTTGTCGGCCTGTGGTGGACCTGTCGGCCGAGTCCACGAAACAAACGGCTGTCAGAGTGTTCTGCGTTGTTGTAGAACACCCTGGCGATGTGCCGGAAGCGATCCCGTAGGAAAGGGATGCCTGCTTCCTCATGGTGCCGTCTCGTGGCGTAGCGAGGCGGCTTCTGGAGCGCAAGTCGCAGCGCCCTATTCTGGACTCGTTAGAGCTTCGCAATGTGCGTCTCTGCAGCCTTGCTCCACTCCACGGCCGCATATTCCAGAACCAGCCGTACCAAAGCCAGGTAAATGGACAGGCGTGGAGGTAGTGCAGACGAGGGGCTGAGCAGCGGGTACAGCGCACGAAGTGACCCCTCTGCTCGCCTTCTGACATCGCAGACGTGGAGCAGCCTGTCCAGCGTGACCCCGAGGTATTCGCCGGTCCGCAACCATGGGATGGGGCCCCACACTATCGTGACCGGCGGCAGGTCCGGAGGTAGCCTCTTCCTGGTGAAGGCGACAGCCTGGCTCTTCGCAGCGTTGTACTTCAGGCGCCACTTCGTGGACCAGGCGCCCAGGACGTCACATCCGAGCTGGAGGTGGCGGCGCACCTCGGCTGCCTTCGTGCTGCGGGAGAACAACGCAGTGTCGTCAGCATAAAGCATTAACTCCACGCGTGCCACCCGCGGTTCGACGGCGGTGTACAGGGAGTACAGCAAGGGGCCGAGAACCGACCCCTGCGGCACTCCCGCTCGAATCTGCCGGTCGGTGGAGGTGCCACCATCTGCTCGGACGTGGAGTGTGCGGCAGGAGAGATACGAGCGCAGTAGGACCACGTGCAACGTCGGTATCACGTGTACAAAAAGTACACGAGGCCGTCGTGCCACACGCAGTCGAAGGCTTTGGAGGCGTCGAGAAGCACCGCCCCTAGGTACTCCCGCGTCTCCAACGCTCGCATCGCCTGCTTCACGAGGCGCAACAGCTGCTGGGTGGTTCAGTGGCCGCTCCGGAACCCGAACTGTTCCTCGGGGAGGAGCTCCTGCTCCGTTACGTGGCGTAGCAGCCGCCCCACGTACAACCTCTCAAAGACTTTTGAAAGGGACGGGAGCAGGCTTATCGGCCGGTAGTTCGCTGCCTGAGGTGGGTCCGTGCCGCTCTTGTGGACGGCAACCACTTCCGCGTGTTTCCATGCGGTAGGGAAAGTCCCAGAGCGGAGGACCCTGTCGAAGTTGTCCGCCAGAGACTGGTCTACCTCTGGTGGTAGCGATCTCAACAGGCAGTTGGTGACACCGTCCGTGCCATCCGCCCTCTCGGGGTTGAGGCGACGGAGCTGCAGATCGACGTCGGCAGCCGTGATTTCCTCTATCGTGTCGTACTCCTCACGCGCAGCGAGGAAAACCAGGAGGCGGTCCTCCACGAGGCGGACGTGGTCGGCACCGAAAACGCCATCGGCGGGCTGGAAATTCTCCGCGAACGTGTCCGCAAGGATGCTGGCGATCGCACCCGGCTAGCAGACGACGGTCGCACCCACGTGGAGGGGCGGGACTCGCTGGTGACGGCGGAGGAAGCGCCTGGCCGTGCGCCAAGCACTGCCACCTGTCGCCGTTAGGGTGGCCACGAGGCCCGCCCAGTCACGATTGCGGTGATCATCTATGGCGGCCCGAATTTCGCGCCGCGCCCTGTTGAGGCGGCCCTTCGTCTCGGGCAGCCGCGTGAGCTGCCGCTCTCGAAAGAGGCGGGTTTTGAGTGTGATCGCCTCCAAGATGTGCGGCGGGAGTTGGCGCGACAACTCTCGCGGCCGTCCCTGCCGCCTGGCAGTGGCCGCCTCTGCTGCGCCGAGAGTGCCGGGTGAAGAAGGTCAACGAGGCGTGGGCTCCCTGTGCATCCGGGTCGGGCGCGCCTTCGAGGAGATCCAAGATCTCGGCGCGAAATGTGGTTTCGTCTATGCCGCGGAAGTTGCAGCGGTCGGTTGCCAGAGAGGCACCGATGACGTCCGTGTCGGAGACCACCGGAAGGTGGTCGGACGAGGTGGCGCATCTGACGGCGGCAGACGTGGAGTGCCCGACACCTTCCATTACGGCGACGTCGAGCACGTCAGGCTGTCTGCGATGGGGGGAGACGGTGTGGTCGCAGGGCCCCAGTGCTATCGCGCCATGCCGTTGTGTGGCGCGAAGGAGACGGCGGCCGCTGGCGTTGGTGATTCGGGAGTTCCACTGCGTATGCTTGGCTTTCAAGTCGTCCGCAATGAAGATCTTCCCTCGCAACGCTAGCAGGGCGTCGAAGTCAGACTCCTGAAGCAGTCCCCTCCGTGGCCTGTAGGCCGCAACGAAGGTCATCACCCCCGCCGTAGTGGTGACAGCCACCCCAGTGGCTCCACCGCGGTGAGGGGCGGTATCTGGAATTCGTGGTGTTTGAGGGACGTCTTGACATATGGCCGTCCCGCCACCGTGGGCAGCCTGTCGGTGCAGTAGCACCAATAGTTGGCCACCTCGACATGAATTCCCGTCTTCAGGAATGTCTCGTACACGAGGGAAATGTCAATTGCCTCGTAGTGCAAGAACGCACTGAACTGTCCTTGCTCGGGGCCAAGCTGCTCGCGTTGAAGGCGCAAACGGTCAGGCCGTGGATGTGGTGTTTATCCGTGGCGGGGAGAAGTAGCAACGGCCTGGAGGGCCGTCGTGACCGCGGTGACGAGCACCGACGGTTCCTCCAGCAGTTGGCTCAACGACCGCAAAAGCGATCGGGGCTCAGCTGCGTCGGGAGCCGAGGGGCGGCGGTGGCCGCTGGGGTGGCCTCCGCTACGGGGGCGGCTTGTTTCGACCGATCCGTAGTAGACGACTGCCGTGGAACACCGGCAGCTAGTTGCACAGGCGGCGCCAGCACGAGCTGCCGGCTGCTGCCGCGGCAGTGTGTCGGCGGCGGTCCGTTGAGCAGCGGCAGGTGTGGCCCGGCCCGCGCGCCGGCGACGCCTGCGTGGGGCGGCATCCCGCGTGCCAGGCGTGGGTGAGGCGGTTGCCACCAGCTCGGGCGAAGCCGCAGACGGCGCACACGCCTCTCGCCAGCGGCCTGTTCCTTTCGATGGGTGGAGGAGGCAGCCGGTCCGCCCTCGGTGGCGGCAGCAAACCTGGTGGACGGGTGCACTTCACGAGAAGGAGCAGCCCCGCCCCGTTGCTGGTGTCGGCCCCGTTTGAAGGCCGAACAGCCTCTGTAACTGGCAACGTGCGGCCCGCCGCAGTTGCAGCACGTCGGTTTTTCTTCTCGGATGAGACCGCAGGATTTGCTCTCGTGCTGTCCCGCGTACTTTGCGCAGCGGGGCAGCACGGAGCAGTAGCGGAAGGCGTGGTCCAGCCTCTGGCATGAGAAGCACTGGGCCCTCTTGCCTTTGGCCCGAAGCGGCTCCACCGCGACTTTCACACGGCCGACCCGCTGCACCTGCAAAATCTTCCGGTTTTCCAGGTTGTCAATGAGGACAACCTGGTACAGCGGCATGTCTCGCTAAGTTCGAGGGGACTTCATCAGACCGGTGGACCGGATGCCAAAGCCCATGTCCTCGAGCTCCTCTCGCAGCTAGTCCACGCCAGACTTGAAGGGAAGATGGCGGAAAACGACCTTCAGAAGTTTGAGCTGCTCAGAAGGGGGCGTGGAGGCCATCCGTGCAGATGGTGTCCATCACCGCGCGGTACTCGTCATTGGATGTCACGGTGACCTTGTAGAGGTCACGGCCGGCGACCTTGACAGTAGTGGACGTCAAGTTTCTGCTGGAACTTCTTGTAGACGCCGTCCCACTGGACGACGATAGGCGGCGGTGACGGCGGCTCCTTCTGGGGCGGCGCCAGAGGCTCGTCGCCGTCCTCCGGCGCGTCTACGCTGGCGCCCTCAAACGTGTTGGCGGTCGGCAGCGGCTGCGTTTGCTGCAGCCCAGCAGCCCTGGCGGTGTGCCGCCTGGATGGGGCAACAAAGCCGTCGGCATCAGCCCGTGGGGAGGCAGCTGGCGAACGTGGGGGTAGCTGCGTTGCCAGTCTCGGCTTGGCGGTGCTCCGGGAGGAGCCCGCGACCGTCTTCGCAGCCTCTGTGTACGAGGCGCGGGAGGCCCTAGACGTCTTCTTCCGCGGCCTCGCGGTGTCAGAGGTCAGGGAGGAGCTGTCGGAATCGTCGTGCGTCACAGCCCGGCGCTTTAGCTGCCTGTGCCTCCGTCTAGACAGCTGGGTTTCCCCTAGCGCAGGACGGGGCAACAACTAGCGCAGCCACGGGCTCTTCCTGTGTCTGTGGGGCCAGAGGAGCAACCGGGGGCACGTCGACCTTTCGAATGGTCGAGTCCAGCGGCGCAACACCCACCGAGGGCGCCGCCGCCGGGCCTGCAAACTCTTGCAGTGCCGCCGGCGAGGCTCTCGGTGGCACACCCGACTCTTGCTGCCTCGTGTGCGGTAGTGCAGTAGCCTTCCGAATGTTACAGAAGGCGACTATGGCCGCTTCATCATCTTCCCGGCCTGGGTTGGAGCCCCAGAGAGCGAGCTTGTTCATAAGAATGAACGCTCGGTCACTAGAGTGCAAGTCAGAAGTGAAACAGTCATCCTTAGCATAGTCCTGAATCGGTAGCCGGTTCGTCATAGGTGGGGGGCCGGACTGGGCCTCCACCGCGATCAGCTCAGTCGCCTGAGCTCGCCCAGACGGACGACGATCCGCCACACTCTTCGCATGGAAAGACACCTCTCGCATCGATATCTCGAGCAGCACAGTGCGTGCGTGTGCCTGCGTGCGTGTGATAAGAAGTCTAAGCTGTTGAGCTTGTTCTAACAGATACGAGGGAGAACGGGATCTCGAACCTTATAGGTCCAGTGGTTTCCTGCCATTTTATTGTGCTCTCATTGGCTGAGAGGGATAGGGAGATGGGAGGGACTTCCCGCCAATTTTATATCATGTACCGCTATCGAGTTACCTCATCACTCTGAATATGAGTAGACCTCTTGCCTAAGGTTTGTGGATAGGACCACGTGACCGGTATCGAGTTACGTCATGACTCTGAATATAGTTCGCACAATTGCCGTAGGTGTGTGGGTTCCCCTGGGTGGCCTTGATCAGTTCCCTTTGGTTCCCCTTGGCGAGGGGTGGTAACCTTGATCATGTCGTTCAAGTATGTAAACTGACAGGAGATGCGAAACTGATACCCCCTTACCAATAACCTTGAGGTAAGGTCTTTATACCTCTCTGCTCACTGATAATTACTTATCAGTAACGGCGTTATAATATCACCGGACGTGAGGTTTGCCTCAGGACTATGCTACTTACGATCTTTTCGCAAACAACCAACATCATAAATCTGTTGCATAGTCTTTCATTACAACTGCACAGAATGTATAATTAATTCGTGAGTTGTATGAAATAATCAATTCCATATCCTAGTATGTACAACAGCTCGCGCTAATTTGTTTAATATATGTCGTCCTCATTTCAATGTCCAGTAGTGTAATAACCTTCGTGCAGCTGAAAAGTGTTTCGACTACCATCATAGCTGTGCCTACCACATGCAGTTAATAGGAGGGCAGAGTAGATGCTGTGATGTACTGTTGCGCACAAGAGAAACAATTATGGGCTCTGAATGAAGCAATTCCGACTGAATTTAATCTTGTAACTGTTTGCTCTGGAGTGAGTTTGCAGTTTCTCCTGGCGTATTTGTTATGGAACATCCCACGGGTGTATTCCGACATCATAGTGTCCAGCGGGCACAGTATTTCGGCAATCATAAATGTCGCCATCGTTAGGTGCGTCGACGAGCTGAGCTCCTGAGGGCGCGCGGCCGACTAATGCCAGCTGCCCCCTTCGAGCCGCCCCCTCGGCGGTCCGCGCCCGAGGCTGCGCGTCAGTGGCCGCGGAGACCCCACCCTCCGCGTCTGCGGTAGCGTCGATGTAAGTTCTCTGTCCGCCCTAGTCGCCAGGTCGTTTTGTCTGATGAGGGTGTTCTTAATTAAACTCAGTGCTGGTTCCCAAGCCGTGCTAAGATTATAGCCGCAATCTCGGTTGATGAGATCGCCCCTGGTGCGAATTTCTATGACCTCTCTGACAACACTGTCCCAGTATTTGGAAGTCTGTGTCAAGATCTTGCTACGTTCGTACTGCATCTCGTGATTCTCGGACAAGCAGTGCTCTGTAACCGCTGACCTGTTGGCCTCTGGTACGATATCCGACGGTGCGCACTGTCTGACCAACAAACGTTTTCCGACATTGACATGGAATCTGATATACGCCGGCCTTCCACAAACCGAGATCATCTTTGGCAGTCGCCAGTAATGCTCGTGTTTCATTGGGTGAGCATTTTAAAATTTCATAGGCTCAACTCCTCTTATGTATTCTTAGTCAGATAATATCTTACGCAAACAACAGCATTATTCCAGAGACCCTTTCATTTAATAACCTCCATCTCCCAAAACAACGGATATCTTTCAGCATAATGAACTACAGTAGAAGTTCCTTCAGATGGTTAAAATGGCTCTGAACACTATGGGACTTAACTTCTGTGGTCATCAGTCCCCTAGAACTTTTTTTTTTTAAAAAAGAAATTCTTTATTCATCATTATCATGTTACAATGTAACCTACTACCTAAATACATTAGTAGGTCCTATATTTTACTATGTCTAAGTTCTATCTGCAGCTATTATGATGTTTAACACTACAGGTTTTTCTTACTACACTCCATCACCACTATGGAGGTTAATCTACCATACTCACTATCCTATGTTACTCTTTGTCTAATATTCCTTAATTTTAGCTTGTTTTGTTATGATACTACTTGCTGATGGTTGTTATTATTATGACTACTCTACCTGCAGCGTTACAAGTGTGCCAGAATAGATACAAACCTACTTTTTGGCCATTCCCACTGAGCTAATCCCAGTGGGAGTGCCCCTGGCACTGGGCTGGCCGGTGACGTATTCGCTGCAGTTCTATGCTATTTCTATTATCCTAGTTTGATCTTATAACTAATCTTATGTCTAATGTCATGATCGGTGCATAGTCAAGTCCGATGGTGATGTACTACCCCCCAACCTATTCCGAAAACCTGGCGGATTCCAGCCGTGAGGCGGCTGGCCAAGTCCACGTCCCGGCGGAACAGGGGGGCGTACGCGACAAGTCCGGTGTTTATTTATTTATCGATTGTTACCAAGATATTCTCTGAGGACTTTGCTCGATATTTTGTTTGTTAGGTGGTTCAAGACGTTGAATGTGTTTTCGTGCCTGAGCAAGTGGTACGTGTCGTTGTTTGGCAATTGTTCCCTAAGTTGTTGTGCAACATCGTCGAAGAGGGGACACTCGTACACCACATGGTCTGGAGTGCCCAGCACTGCTCCACAGTCACACGCTGGTGTTGCCCTTTTCCCGAACCGACAAAGATATGTCGGATAGGGTCCGTGCCCAGTAAGAAAGTGCAGCAATCCCCTTGTTGGTTTGATGTAGGTGAGTTCTAGCCGTTCCTTGATGTTGGGAAGCAGTTCGTGTGTTCTTCGGCCAGTTTCATCGCTGTCCCAGAGATTTTGCCATAATTCCATGCCCCTTCTTTTGATGCTTTGTTTGTCCCCTACATATATCCCCATAATTTCCTCTATTTTTTCCCTTCGATTTTTCTTTATCCAATACCAGGTGGCCTGTTCCCTGATTTTTATGTCTAGTGGACATAGCCCCATCAGTACTGAGTCCCCTAGAACTTAGAACTACTTAAACCTAACTGACCTTAGCACATCACACACATCCATGCTCGAGGCAGGATTCGAACCCGCGACCGTAGCGGTCGCGCGGTTCTAGAACCGCTCGGCCACCCCGGTCGGCAGCTAGACAAGTTTCGTTCTTTGTAGTTTTTTCGTTTGGCGCTTATTTCGTGAGATATTTGGCCCGGTCACTGTCAGTGCACCACCCCTGTATACACTGAAGCGCCAAAGGAATTGGTGTAGACATGCGTATACAAATACAGATATATGTAAACAAGCAGAATACGGCGCTGCGGTCGGCCACGCCTCTATAAGACAACAAGTTTCTGGCGCAGTTCTTAGATCCGTTACTGCTGCTACAACGCCGGGATACCAAGATGTAAGTGAGTTTGAACGTGGTGTTATAGTCGGCGCACGAGCGATGCGACACAGCATCTTCGAGAAAGCTATGAAGAGGCATTTTCCTGTACGACCATTTCACGAGTGTACCGTGAATATCGGGAATCCAGTAAACCATCAAATATCCGACATCGTCGCGTTCAGAAAAAGATCCTCCAAGAACGGGGCCAACGACGACTGAAGAGAATCGGCCAACGTGACAGAAGTGCAACCCTTCCGCAAATTGCTTCAGATTGCAATGCTGGGCCATCAACAAGTGTCAGCGTGCGAACCATCAACGAAATATCATCGAAATGAGCTTTCGGAGCCGAAGGTTCACTCGTGTTTCCTTGATAAATGCACGACACAAAGCTTTACGCCTCGTCTGGGCCCGTCAACACCGATATTGGACTGTTGTTGACAGGTAACATGTTGCCTAGTCAGTCAAATTGTATCGAGCGGCCGGCCGGAGTCGCCGAGCGGTTCTAGGCGCTACAGTCTGGAACCGTGCCACCGCTACGGTCGCAGGTTCGAATCCTGCCTCGGGCATGGATGTGTGTGATGTCCTTAGGTTAGTTAGGTTTAAGTAGTTCTAAGTTCTAGGGGACTGATGACCTCAGAAGTTAAGTCCCATAGTGCTCAGAGCCATTTGAACCATTTTGTATCGAGCGGATGGACGCGTACGGGTATGGAGACAGCTTCATGAATCCATGGACCCTACATGTCAGCAGGGGACTGTTCAAGCTGGTGGGGGCTCTTTAATAGTGTGGGGCGTGTGCAGTTGGAGTGACAAGGGACCCGTGATACGTCTAGATACCACTCTGACAGCTGACACGTACGTAAGCATCCTGTCTTCTCACCTGCATCCATTCATGTCCGTTGTGCATTCCGATCAACTTGGGCAATTACTGCAGGAGAGAACTCTAGATTTGCTTCTTTTAAAAATATCTCTAAATACACCCTGTTTCATGTGGTAAACACAAAATACAGAAATTAAAATCTGTAACATATATGCGATTGCTGTTATGATGGTTTATGGTTTTAGAGATTCCGATGAAAAGCCAGTTTTGAAGACATGCACCTCAACAATACTCGAAAACCGGTAAGCAACACCAAATCTATGAACTTAAGCAACAAATTGCTTTATAATCATACGTCAGACTAACAACGTTTCTTATGACATATGATATGAGGCAGGAAACGAGTTTCTCAGATAAACTGTTTCTTTTTTGCCGAATAACGCGTTTTTCTGAATTTAAACTGAAATTAATTTTGCCAGAAATCGCGGTTTTCCTAAACTTCAACCTCATAGATCCATGAGTTAACGTAATGTAGTTGATCTTATGTTTCGACAATCTCATTGCTACAGGTTTTGGGAGGTAAACGTTCGAAGTATCTTGTCAGGACCCTTGTGTCCTACGGTAGTATTAGGAGAAGATACACGAAGAAATGTATTCCATATTCACTAGCTGCCGGCCGGAGTGGCCGTGCGGTTCTAGGCGCTACAGTCTGGAACCGAGCGACCGCTACGGTCGCAGGTTCGAATCCTGCCTCGGGCATGGATGTGTGTGATGTCCTTAGGTTAGTTAGGTTTAATTAGTTCTAAGTTCTAGGCGACTGATGACCTCAGAAGTTAAGTCGCATAGTGCTCAGAGCCATTTGAACCATTTGAACCATATTCACTAGCTAATCAATGGAATACACAAAGGCAATAAATTGTTATAAAGAAATTGATGTCTCTTCGGTTGAGATTTGCTGCGTCATTCTTTGACACATAATTATTGTTCCGTCATATCAGCCATTGTCTGTCAGTAATAGTCTTTCTTTATGTGTTTTAATGATCTACCTTTTTGTTTTGCTATATTTCAATTCCTTTAAGTTTAGAAAAAGCAAGGGTTGTCTCACAGATTGTCGAGCAGATCTGGTTCACATGAATGTCTATTCGTTCTATTTACAACTGATTATACGTAGTCTCTTTGACAGAGTTCAGATAACGTGTTAAACATTACCTGAGCTTCTTTCTGTATTTTGTGGCTCCGGACATAATTCATCGATAAGTTCAAAAATGGTTCAAATGGCTCTGAGCACTATGGGACTTAACAGCTGTGGTCATCAGTCCCCTGAACTTAGAACTACTTAAACCTACCTAACCTAAGGACATCACACACATCCATGCCCGAGGCAGGATTCGAACCTGCGACCGTAGCAGTCGCGCGGTTCCGGACTGCGCGCCTAGAACCGCGAGACCACCGCGGCCGGCTCATCGATAAGTGGCACCACCTTCCCTCGGATTTCTGTCAGTTTAAACTGTGAAACAAGTTTCTGCCTCAAAAGCGTCCTTCTATTGTTACTGAACAAAATGGCGCTGCAATGTGATCAGAGTGGTCAGAACCGGGGAAAGGCTTAAAGCTACATGGGAGAGATTTTGAAACACCTAAACTCTAAGGGAAAGAACAAAAGGAAGAAATAAGAAAATGATCTTTGTTTATCGCTTCCGTAAAGAGATTACCCTATTACTGGGAACAAAGTAGAAATTTCATGCACGTGTCTGCTCCGTCCACTGCGTATTTAATGACAGGAACTGGTAGACGAGTCGTCCAAGTGACGGCAACCGTCAGCTGGGAGAACAACTGACGCCCGATTGGACAACCAACGAATCGGAAGCTGCCGCCAGTATTTTCCGGTGGTTCCCCGAGCAGCGTTTCCGTGTTCGCTGATGCGGACATCGCAGCCGGCGGTCGCTAATTGGGCTCGCACAGCCTGCACACGATTTATCGGCAAATAGCCGCCTCAAATGTTAACTCTCGCGTCAGCTGCCAGCGGCTGCATGCGCCGCGCCTGACAGCCGCGTAATGGCCATCGCGTCCGTTCTTCCGACGTTTTAGCGTGTACACGAATATCTGCAGACTGCTTCCCCATATCGTGTAATACGAGATGTTGCCACTCACTTTAGAAATGTATAATTTCCTGCGTTTGTACGTTCAGGATCCTGATTCACTGTGTAGAGAAACGTCGGCCTGTACAGTTACCAACAGTGTTAAACAGCACTCTACTCCGACGTAGGCGGCTCGAATCCTGCTGATGGAAGTAATTTCCGTGACCGGTATTTGGCCAGCAAGGGGAGGAGCGCTAGTGGCGCCAGGTTTCTCTACCAGACTGTGTGCGTATGTGCTGCACTCAAATCCAAACCCTTCACCGTGTGGGTGGGGGCATGTGAAGCTTCTGCTAGTAATCTCTCTGTAGGATTCGTATTTTAAGCCCAGAGGTCGCTTTGCTGCCGTTCGAGAGTAGTAGTCTATGAGTCGGCAGCAGTCGTTGGGTTTCACCCTCTGTCTTATCCACCCCGATAGCTGAACGGTCAGCGTGACAGACTACCGCCCTAAGGGGGCGGGTTCGATTCCCGGCTGGGTCGGGGATTTTCTCCGCTCATGGACTGGGTGTTGTCGTCATCATCATTTCATCCCCATAAGACGCGCAGGTCACCCAATGTGGCGTCGAATGTAATAAGACCTGCACCGTAAGGGGCCTTCCGGCCAATGACGCCAAACGCTCATTTCAATTTACCCTCTGCCTTTCCTCATCATTATGCAACTCAAATATGACACCACTTTACAGTCACCTCTACTCAACATCATCATTTAAAATTCAGCTCTCACATATCACGTGGAAGAGAGCCATTGTGGACATGAGACGGTAACCCTTTAAGATTAGGCCGCAAAACAAACCCTCTGGGTCTTTCAGTCAATAAAGCCACACAGTCCTCTTTGTGTCAAATTGTATCCATAAGTATATCAGGCGGAGATATTGGATGTCTTACTGAGTGAACGAGTACTACAGTTTCTTCTTCTTATTATTATTATTATTACTGCACATTTTTGCTTCCAGGACACCGATTAACTTGAATGTTACATGATTATTCATTTTTTCTTTCTTCTTTTCCTCTTCCCAAAACCTGTGGCCGAGCGGCTCTAGGTGCTTCAGTCTGGATAGTTAGGTTTAAGTAGTTCTAAGTTCTAGGGGACTCATGACCTCAGATGTTAATTCCCTTAGTGCTCAGAGCCATTTGAACCATTTTTTTCTTCCCAAAACCTCTTTATCCTTTGGACTTTTTCCTGTTTTCTTTTCTCTGCCCATATTTTGCTGTTTTCTTCCTTTCTTTTACTTCAAATTTCGTTTTCATAATTTCAGTTTTGAATTTGTCTCTTTCATTTATCATTTCAGTACTGACCCCTGCTTGTTTTAGGTCTTCTTCTATTTCTTGAAACCAATTGGTTCTTCTGATTGAACTAATTACCACATCAAAAATCCGTTTTTGAGTTTGTTGTTGTTCATTCTCTGTATGTGTCCATCGAATGTTAGTCGGCGTTTTCGAATCATGTCTGTGAGCCTATCTGTATTTTCTTCATCCATATACCACTATATATATATATATATATCCTAAGAGACACTCTTCATTCCTCTTCATTCCGTACAAAATACTTAAGTGTAGACTAGATGCGGCTTATATTCAAGGAAATAGTATCCGCGGCAGTTGAGATATGTATAACAAATAAATTAATAAGATATGGTCCTATCCCACATGGTACAAAGAAGAGGACAGAACCCTGTTGCAGAAGCGACGAGAAAACTCGTGGCAGAGTTTAAAGAACGCAAAATCTCCATGTTGGTGATGTTTTACTGAAGCTCGAAGTTTAGTGTGGACTTCATCACGAGACAATATAAATTTTTTGCACAAAGAAACTGTCTCATAATCTCATAGAGAATCCGAGAGGTTCTAATCGTATGTAAAATACACAAGCGGCAAGACACTATCTATACGTTCACTGCACACTAGTAATGCTAATGTTAACCGATGACAGTACCTGTAGAGTGGAGTTACGAAAGACTGTTTTCCGAAATTCCTTCTCAAAAGGAGATGAAGTAAATACAGTATTCGAGTGAAGAAGACCTTCCAAGATGATTAATTAGAAATTAGACACCCCCGGTGCAGCGAAACAACTTCAATCACTTTATAAATGGAAGTCGCCGGTCCATATTGTAAATCATTTAGGTTCCTTTCAGTGTATGTTCATGTAATAGCTTCACAGTTGGGAATCATATGGAACCGCTCGCTCGACGGAAGATCCATACCTAAGGCTGTCAAGCTGCACAATTTACAAAAGTGCACAAGAAAGAAAGTAGGAGTAATCCACCCATGACACAGACGTTGATTTTCCTTAGCTTTTTGGAACATATACTGTGTTCGAATTAATGAATTACCTTCAAGTAAACGATCTATTAACATATAACTAGCATGGACTCAGAATATATCATTTTTGTCAAACACAAACTAGCTCATTATTCACACGAATAAATGAGTGCAATGGACCGGGGATTTAAAAGGTTTCAAACTACTCCATATTTCTATATTTCCAGAATGCCCTTGACACCGTTATTACCAAGCGGCTGCTAATCACACAGTGTGCCTGTGGATTATCGTCTCAGTTTTTCTACTGGGTCCGTGGTTTCTTGCCATAAACTAACAGCTCGCAAAAAACGGCGAGCAAAACGTAAGTGATATTTGGCTTTCGGCAAGAAAGTGTTACAGATTCCCTGTTGTTCCTAATCCATATTAACCATTTAGGAGAGAATCTCCGGCCGGCGTGGCCGAGTGGTTCTCGGCGCTACAGTCTGGAACCGCGCGACCGCTACGGTCGCAGGTTCGAATCCTGCCTCGGGCATGGATGTGTGTGATGTCCTTAGGTTAGTTAGGTTTAAGTAGTTCTAAGCTCTAGGGGACTGATGACCTAAGATGTTAAGTCCCATAGTGCTCAGAGCCAGCCAGAGAATCTGAGTGAGTAGCCATCTTAGATTGTTTACAGATTATGCCGTCAACTAGTAAAGCCATCAAAAGATGAAAGCAAATTGCAAAGTGATTTACACAGGATCTATGTATGGTTCGAAGAGCGGTAATTGAAACTAAATAATAAGAAGCGGGAGGCCATCCATATCACTACTAAAAGGGACCTCTCAAATTTTGGGTTAAAACATAAATCACACAAAACTAAAAGCTATCAATTCATTTAAATGCCTAGGAATTACAATTATGAACAACTTAAATTGGACGATTGCGTAGATAATGTTATGAGTAAGGGGAAACAAACACAGTGTATCATTGCCAAAATACATAGAAGATGAAACAGATCTACTGAAGAGATTGCCTACACTACGCTAGTACCTCATTTTATGGACCACCGCTGCGCGGTTTTGGACACTTACCATTTAGGATTGACAGGGGACACGGAAAAGTTCAAAGAACGGTAGCTCGTTTTTTATTATGGCGAAGTAGGGGAGAAAGTGTCGTGGATATGATACTCAAGTTTGGGACTTAATCATTGAAACAGAGGCCTTTTCCATTGCGGTCTGGTATTTTCACGAAATTTCAGACTTCACCTTTCTCCTCCGAATGCGAAAACATTTTGTTGATTCTCACCTACGTAGGAAGAAATGGTCACCGTAAAAAATAAGAGAAATCAGAGCTCGCACACCAAAGAGTGAAGTATTCGTTTTTCCCGCTTGCTACTGGACAGCGGAAAAGTTGATGCTCAAATGTGTGTGAATTCCTAAGGGGCCAAACTGCTGAGGCCATCCGTCCCTAGACTTACACACTACTTGAACTAACTTATGCTAAGAACAACACACACACACACACACACACACACACACACACACACACACACATTCCCGAGGGAGGACTCGGACCTCCGGTGGGAGGGGCCGCGCAATCCGTGAAATGGCGCCTCTAATCGCGAGGCCGATCCGCGCGGCCGGAAGAGTAGAGTAGTCTAAGCAGGTTCGATGAACCGTCTGTCAAGCACTTAAGTGTGAATTGTGCACCAGGCATGTGGATTTAGATGTTACAAAATAATAATACACTGCCCGACAAAGTAAGTGAAGCAGTCAGAAGACATAATCAAATGTCAATGTAGCTTCGTACACGTGCACACAACCGGTCAGTATAATAAAACGATTAGAGTTACAATTATCGGTGGTAAGTACAATGGCCACCAGTGTGGAGTACGTTGTTACGAGGCCTCGTAAGCTATACAAGGGGGGGGGGGGGGTTAAACAGCGTCGGATGTTGAGTGATCACTGTGAAGAATACAGTATTCCATGTACTCGTGAGAGACTGTGTAATCAGAAAAGTTTGGAAAGCCCCTCAGAAGTGACAGTGCCCGATATTGGACTGCATGGGAACGAGAGGGCAGGCGTACTTGATTTCAAGGTTACTTATCTTCAATGTTCCGGTCATCCATAACTTACAGCCATAAGGGACGAGGCTGAGAGCTCGCAGGCAGTCCACGGAATAGCAGGAAGGTGCCGTAGCGGCAGGGCGGGGTGATGAGCTCGGAGGCAGAAATGTGCAACACTACGATACGTGCCAACATTGTTCTGTCTACGCTGCTGGAGTCTCTCTGGGAAGCTCTCACCTCTTACATATCCTCCGTACAGTCCTGATCTTTCCCCGTGAGATTCCCGTATTTTTTGCAGCCGTGAAGAAAGACATCCGTAGCTGTCGACTTACTTCGAACGAGGAGATGAACGCCTGGGTACAATTATTGTTCCGCAGGCATCCCCAAACGCTATTCCAGGAAGATATTTACTGTCTTGTCTCATGTCTCACAGTGTATTGTTAAAAGTTACGTCGATTACTTTTGAAATAATAAACAACTTACTTCCTTTTCCATTTCTTTCGTTTTCATTTCTCTGGAAAGACCTACCATAGTTTAATAACGAAATTCAGATGATGCTGAGGAAGCAGTGGCACCAAACCTTAACAAAAGATCTGGCAGAGAACTCGTGAAAATTCTGGTCCTATGTAAAATCGCTAAGCGGCTCTAAGGTTTGAATTCAATCCCCTGTCGATCAGTGGCAGTTGAAGATAGCGAAACTGAAGCCGAGGTTTTAAATTTCGCTTTCAAGAAATCGTTCACGCAGGAGAATCGTACAAACATACCGCCTTCGACCACCGAACGGACTCCCGCATAGACAATATTGTAATAAGCGTTCCTGCCGTAGCAACCAACTCAGTCCGGATGGAATTCCAGTTCGGTTTACGACCCTATCCACTTACCTACCTCGCATTTATTGCAAACCTCTCACCCAGCACAAAGTACCAAGCGACTGGAAAAGAGCGCAGGTGACTCGCGTAGAAAATAAGGGTAAAAGAACGGACCCGCAAAATTACAGACCAGTATCCATAACTTCTGTTTGCTGCAGAATACTCGAACATATTCTCAGTTTGAGTATAATACATTTTATTGAGATTGAGAAGCTTAATTCGACGAAACAGCATGCTTTTAGAAAGCATCTCTCGTGCGAAACTCAACTTCCCCTTTTCTCACATGATATATACTGCGAACTATAAATGAAGGGCAACAGGCAGATTCCATAGTTCTAGATTTCCGGAAAACATTTGACACGCTGCCTCACTGCAGGCTGTTAACAAAGGTACGAACGTATGGAATAAGTTCGCAGATATACGAGTAATTCGAAGACTTCTTAAGTAAGAGCGGTCTTGGGTTCAGTAAGCTGTCCTCGACGGTGAGTGTTCATCAGAGACAAGGGAAGTGTGATAGGACCGCTGTTATTTTCTATATACACAAATGATTTGGCGGACGGCATCAACAGCAATCTCTGGTTTGCTGATCATGTTGTGGTGACGGTGAAATATCGAAGTTGAGTGACTATAGGAAGAAACGAGATTTCTTATAAATATTTCTAGTTGGTGTGATCAATTGGAGCTAGGCCTAAATGTGGGAAAATGTAAGTTAATGCGGATGAGGAGGTAAACGAAACCTGTAATGCTCGATACAGTATTAATAGTAAACAGCTTGACAGAGTCACATTGCTTATTTGTCTGGGCGTAGCGTAGCAAACCGATAAGAAATGGAACCAGCCTGTTAGGAGCGTGGTACGGAAGGCAGATGGTCGACTTCGGTTTATTGGAAGAATTTTAGGAATGTGTGTTTCATCTGTAAAGGAGACGTATGTAGGACGCTGATGCGACCTATTCTTGATTACTGTTTGAGTGTTTAGGATCCGTACCGGGTTCAACTGAAGGAGGACATCGAAGCAGTTCAGAGGCGGGTTGCTACATTTGTTACCTGTTGGTTCGAATAACACATGTGTGTTACGGAGATGCTTCGGGAACTCAAATGGGAATACCTGGAGGGAAGGCAACCTACTTTTCGAAGAACACTGTTGAGTAAATTATTGAGAAAGTTTAGAGAACCGACATTTGAAGCTGACTGCCGAACGATTCTATTACCGCCAACACACATTGCGCATAGGCACCACGAAGATAAGATACGAGAAAATAGCTCTCATACGAAGGCAGACAGACAGTGTTGCTCTACTTGCAAGTGAAAAAGGAAAGGAAATAAGTAGTGATGTTACAGGGTACCCTCCACCACACCTTACCGTGGCTTGCAGAGCATCTATGTAGATGTAGATGCAGATATAACAACCAAAGAAGGTGATTTAACATAAAACAGTGGAGCACAGAAGTGCAATTCACGAAAGCAAGCTTGAACTATCAGTGGCACTGCACCGAAGACGGTCGCTCACAGAACGACACTGAATCATAAACTTGCTGGGACAGCATTAACGAGAATCCCAGCCTAAACGGGACATCTCTCTATGTGGGCGTGCTACTGTGGAGGGATCCACACCACAGGCAGAATCCCCTCGTGTACAGTCAGCACCGTCTTCACAGGAATCACGACGCCGGGCACCGCCTAACCGCTCGGTGGAGAAACCGACGCCGTCGTGTTGATAACAAGTTGCCTCGAGTTGCTATCTCACACCCATCCCAACGCCAGGCTGCCCCAGTGCTGGGCACGCAATCTGCAACTCCGGGCGCCGTGTAACCGCCGTTAACTGCTCTGCGTGTCCCCTTCCTCCGTCGCTGGTTCTCCGCCATCTCGTTGCACGCCAGCCGAGTTGCCGCGCAGCGCTGCGCTAGCGGCACACCGCTGCTTTTCAGGCGTCCTCTGGGCGACCAGGTCACGAGCACACGCTGGACACGCCATCCTGGAGGATGGGAATTCAACTTGCTCTAGTTCACTGCACATCCTCTTTCAGTCACTCGCTGTTTTGTTAAGGAGAACAATTAGTGAAAACTGTGGGATAAAATAGTGTTTGCAGGCCACGGTTGTTCGACATTCAGTCAAATACCTGACTGCACTTAGATATTTCTGTTCCCTTCAGTTCCTTTACTTATTCGGAGGAGCCGTAATCTCCTAATTTCCTTCGTTTCTTTCTCTCTCTCTGTCTCTCAGAACAACCGTTCCTATATCTGTGTCGTAAACTGGGACACCTCACAGCAACAAGGGCAGGTTGACAGCTTGTGCTGAAGAGAAGATAGAGAGCTCTCACTTAATGGAACATAGTCTTTTCCTTTGCTCTGTCTACTGCATGTAAACTACTCCTGAATGGTATTCACGGTTGCGTTTCGAGGAGACTGTAACTATCATTTGTAGCCAAAGATCCAATCTCGAGTCACGATTTCAGTATTGCCTCTATTCTTTTACAGTCTCCTTTAGTGATGACATTGGCACGGGTAGGCATCCCTTCACCTTATGCAACTGCGAATAGTTTGTTTTGTAGACTCCAATGATATCATTCCCTATTCTTGAGTTTCGTATGGCCTGCTTTTCTAGGTGTTCGTCACATTTTAATGGTAGGAGCAGCCTCAGTTAATGACGTCAGTATCGACTGTTGTACGTTGTGACTATACCATTGACGCTCGATCCACAGAAAGTTGCTACTCGATAAGCAGCCAAGTTATTAAAGTTCAGTTTATTTCCGCAGTCTTATCACTCCCTGTTTGTCAAAGACTTCACTTTCATCTTAATTATGAGGGCAATGAAACTGGCGTCGGTTCCGTACTGCTTGGGAAGTACAGCAGCTCTTACATATTCTGCTTCCTGATTAGCGAAATTTATCCACCGCTTAACGACTGTACAATGTTCAGTGTTAAACGACCCAGTATTTCCACCTGCTACGTACACAACTGCTTGAGCGTCGTTTTTATTTGTATGCATATTATAGTCATAAGCTAATATACACAACATTTCGTTAAACACCCACCCTAGTTCCAATTCACATTTCACAACAGTTGTTATATCATCATGCTGATTTTCAGTCCGTGGTGAACAGTATCTAAATCAAAAAGTGTTCTTCACTCACCTCAGTGTCTTCTCCATATGCGTGTTACGTACCACTGGGTATAAAAAACAAGGTCTTACACTTTTCTTCATTTCGCAGTCTTGCAACGTTTGTGAGTGTAAAATACCCTATTTCGCTTAAGGTTAACGTACTAGGATTCTTCGCTCGTTATTAATACCGCTTTACATAAGAGTACAAACCTCTTACGCTATTCGACATTATCAAAAGTTTTCTCCTAATTTGTTAGCCCAGTGAATGTTTCTTTATTTATCCCAAATCATTATTCTGTTACTAGCAGCAGAGCTAAAATCTCTTCTCCAGTTCCCTCACTTCTTTCAGAACCAAAGTACTTCTCTCGCAGTCTGATTTCAGTGTTCATTTGTTTCTCCAACAAGTATTTGAATATTACACTTAAATTATATTGACTCTGTTTTTCTAGGTCAAACTCACGGAAATTTCAGCTCTCTCTCGTTAATGATATGCAGCATAAATTTCCAAGCAAATTCATTATATTTAAGATATTCGTATTACATTATTGATTTCAGATTTACACGATCCTATCTTCAGATGTCCCGGTAGTTCTTCTGATTAACAGACATTCACAAACGTCATTCAAAGCTGCACGCTAAACGTAGGTTTTAAAAGGGGCATAATGTATGAGGGGATCATATGCGACTAATGCGTTGGCTATTAAGAATTCCACACAGCTGTAAAACTGACTGCTTCTTTCAACAAAATTTCCACAAGTAGCTTGGCGTCAACTGTTGGAATTAACATGAAAACAAAACGAAACTATTGGTCCGGTTCTAGGCGCTTCAGACTGGAACCGAGCGACCGCTACGGTCGCAGGTTCGAATCCTGCCTCGGGCATGGATGTGTGTGATGTCCTTAGGTTAGTTAGGTTTAAGTAGTTCTACGTTCTAGGGGACTGATGACTTCAGAACTTATGTCGCTTAGTGCTCAGAGCCATTTGAACCATTTTTATTGGCCCGGGACATAGCATTAAATAATAGGGTAACATGGGCTTTCAGCAATCTCGGGCGAAGGGAACTAGATTCTATTAAAAAGTGTCACGGTAGTAAACGAACGAAAGAAGATGCAGAGGAAAAAATGTCATTTCAAAGAAGTTTACTTCACACTGGAAAGACATGTATAAGCAAGTGTTTCTAGTGGGTGGCAAAGTATAAAGAATCAAATTCAAACTGAAGAGATTTTTGCTGCAGTAGGTATGTAGAACTGGAAACATTAACATGAGCGAAAAGATAATGGGGATGAGATGAAAACACTGAAAACGCAACTGACTCGAGAACAGATTACTTGTCTGCCGACGAACAGCAGAATTGCGCCACTTCATAGTATCTACATGTTAGAATGTTCAGCACGTTATCAGCAGCTATAGGTTTAAGAAGTTTCCGCTAATTACCATATAATTAAACAAGTCCTTAACGAGTATGAAATCATTACCTACGAACGAGTTCATTGACATTTTCCATGTGCTGTGTGCTTCTGAATTTACAAATTACGCTTCGGAAACGTTTCGAATGATATTCCCAAAATTTTATTTATTCTATCTAAAAGGGAAGAATATGAATCGGTTATCTCTAAGGTTGACAGAACTGTTTCATTTGATGATTTTATTTATCATCTTACACACTTTTTGCAAGAGCATAGTTGAGAGTAAAATTGTACCATTTTTTTTAAATTGGAGCTGTATTAATCGATCGAAGGTAAATGCAATCAGCTGTAGTGACAAGTAAGGATTTGACTCATTATTTTGTTATTTCTTCGTCCTTTCGCCTCGAAAAATTAGTATGTTATTCGTCATAACAATCCTAAAGTGTAGATTTAACAACATACCAGAAATGAAGTGACTTCACAATAGCAAAGTGTGTGTATGAAAAGGATAGTGAGTAGAAGAAAGCACCTGACGTAATGTTTGCGGTGTTATTATCTGATAATATCGAAGCTAAGTTACCTTAACGGGCTTAAAACGGTGCCTTCGGCAGCCTAAAAAGGGAACTGTGTTAAACTTCTGACATTTGCACGAAGTAGATAGCTATGCGAATAAGTGTGTTACGTAATATCATACACTGAATGCTTGAGATAGCATAGTTCATGAAAGAAGAGGAGTAGCAATAGGTAAGTGCATAGCAAGCCCTGTGTCAGAAAATTAAGCTAGATCAACCTAAAACAATCCTCGGGTGCACTGCGTATGGAAATGAAGAAAATAAAAAACTCAGTATTGTTTACGAAAGATTTGAAATAAGAATTTTATGTAGACTAAATACCATAGGATTCGGGAATAAATAAATTATTCATTTTTACATTGATCAGGAATATGTCACTGATGTTTTGTGGTTGAGATATCAGTAGGGTGTATTTTAGTTTTTAATATCCAAACGTCTTTGAACGTAGAGTAGTGGCATTAAATCTGCTCAGCTGTTTTACCAGTCTGAGTAACTGTTTGTAATTTGTTTTTCCCAATAAATCAATCAGCGGAAAGGTGTTAGTATTGCTTTACACACTGAGGAAAAGTTTTGTGATCATTTTTGTAACTCAAGTAATAGCAATACGTTGTTGCTGAAGTGTAAGGTTACTTTAGCGTGAGGTGAGTTGAAGCGGACGACGAATTGAAAACGCTGTCTCCTCCACCGAAACGCGCTGATTACTCACCAAGTAAACCGAGTAAGGTGTTAACACTCCCAGAAGAAGCCTGTAAGTATCCAGAAACGGCAAAAAGTTTGAGTGGAGACACTATGGAGAAACTGGATCAATCAAAACTGCTCCAAGAAACAGCAGTAAACCGGCATTGGTTAATCAAGACTATCGTAGGATCTGCCGCCTTTCTCTGCAATACTTCAGGGCTTGAAGTTTTTGCTCGAACTGTCAAACAGAAACTTTCAGAGAATGGTTTGCAAGCGAGGACTCCAAGGAGAAACCTTATCTGAACAAAATGCATAGGCGGGAACGTGTGAAGTGGGCATAAGCACACAGGAATGGAAACAAACAGACTAGGCTCAAGTCGTCTGGAGTGACGAGACTAAGATGAGCGTCTTTGGATTTAATGGAGTTAAGTTCGTTCGTCGTCGACCAGCCAAAGAATTATTGCCGCGGTGCCCGACTGCCATTATGAAGCAACCCACCAGTGTCATGGTGTGGGGCTACATGGCTAATCATAGCACTGGGCCTGTGGCAGTGCCGGCGAAATTAGCACAAAAAAGTACCACGACGAACTCTCAGTGTTGAAACTGCTGCCCTCTATCTGTGATTTGTTCTAAGGTAACATCCATCAGTGCATACCTCAGCAACACATTGCTCCATGTCATAACGCTAAAATCAGTAAAAAAATGTTCGATGACCATCAAATTTGTTTGCTGCCTTCGCCTGGTAACAATCCCGATCTCAACGTAATTGAGAAACTGTGGTCAAGGCCTAAAATTATGGTTTTACGACGGAATTCCAGTAGCAGGTTGGAGCTCTCTTAGAGGCCATCGTCAGTTCGTGGTTCAGAGTGATCAAACACGGAAGATCTTAGACGTTTGATGGACTCCATGTCGAGCAGAGACGAGGCAGTTATAAAATCAAAAGTATATTCCACGGAATAAGAAGAAATATTGTAATAACTATCATACCAAGTAATTTGTAACCTTGTCGCACTTTTCGGTTTCATTTTTAGATTTTTAAAAATTTTTAATAACATTTTTATATTCGATCTTGAATTTTGAAATAGTGAAATGAGGCATGTCCTCCGAAAATTTGTAGTGAATTATATCATATATTTCAACTAAAATGAACTCCTCAGTGCAGTATTCAGTGAATCTCTACAAAGTGTCCAGAACTAATGCCACTACCTCACATACTATCCTACAAAAGAGAGTAAAGGATGCATAAATAATACTGTAACTATTATTATTGTTGTTATTATCATTATTGTTTGTGCCTGAAGGCTATCACAATGTCTCGTCGAACAACGCAGATATGTATTGTAGTATACCCTTCACTAGGTGATGAACCTGATCACGATTGTATTCTGTGGGGTTGTGGAACGTCCTCCGTGTAGTTGGCATTCCCTGCTGTGTGCCCGTGACGTCGCATTGTGTGCGCTGTCCACTTGCCTCCGTTGTCAGCTGCAGTGTGTTGTGGTGGCGCCAGCGGTTGCCGCGGCGGGCGCAAGCAGTCCACCTGCTCACTCGACCAGAACCAACGACAGCACTCGCCAGAAGCGCCTGCTGCCTGTGACGTGTGGACGACTCACAACTAGACGCTCGCACGCACGCACGCACACACACACACACACACACACACAGAGAGAGAGAGAGAGAGAGAGAGAGAGAGAGAGAGAGTTGCCCCATGTCGCTGAATTGTGGGACTGCTGTGCCGTCCTGGTTGTTTCAGCAGTTGCACCACTATACCCGCCATTGCCGCCCACTCGCTTCTTGTTGTTACGTTGGTCAGACTGGTTTTAGAAACTACCCACACTTAGGGTGACCAGATAAAAACGTATAAAAAAAGAGGACAAACAGATTCAAGAAGGACAAAGATGGGAAAAAGAAGACACACGGAAAAAACGCTCAAAATTTAATTAAGTGAATTGATTAACGGACATAACATATATTCCTTAACTTTTATTGCTACTTCTCTGAAGATCAAATTTTCTGTATTAGTGTACAATTGCTTAGCAGATAACTGTAAAAAGATAGACTGGAAAATTATTTTAAATTATAGTGGACCGTGAACGTACGTTTAACAAATTCAACGTTCAGCCTACTCCTGTAATCAGTCCACTGTGTTGTAATGAGCAAAAATACTCTTTCTGTATTTGCATTGTGCCCTGGTATATTGAAAAAGTACTCTGCAAGTTTTAACAGTTCTGAATGACAATCAACAGAGTAATTTTCACAAAAATGCTTGGCCCATTTTTATCGCAAGATAACCCACTAAATTCAGGATCATTACTATTTTGTTTCAGAAATTGCCTAAAATTACAGAATTGGTCAAATAATTTTGCGTCTTCAATGTCAAAGCTTTACATTTATCTTCCTAACACAAAAGGGTTTTTTCATCATAACAGTAGTTAACATCTTTTTTAAGAGACATCCATTTGAAACAGGAAAAGTCGTCAAATCATCATTTAAATATTCGTGGCTCGACTGATACAGCAACACAGCTTCCTTCAATAAAGGTTAACTTCTTTCTCAAAGGCCCACTCCAAATCAACAGAAAGACTATCACATGACATGAAACCTACTGGGGAAAGCCAAGACTGTGAGAATCTCGAACTGAAAATACAGAAAAGAAATATTAAAGAATCGATATTTGCGCCCGCTTATGGATCGAACTATGATCATTAGTGAAAAATAGATAAAAATCGACGATCCTGCCACCATCTGTACGTAAGATACTTAAGAAAAGAGCAATAGAACGTTAATAATTGCAAATATGGTTTTATTAAGGTCAGCTTTGCGGGAAAGGACGACCGTGTAAAACTCCGCCCGGACTCAGAACAAACAGATAAAAAGGAGGACATGTCCGGATTTATCTGGTCGTCTGGTCACTTTAGCCACACTAATCTCTTCTGTGCAAGCCTCCTCATCCCAGCGTAACCACTGTAACCAACATTTTGTTCAAAATTTCCTTAGGATTCACAGTTCGGCACGAGCACGTGGAGGCACAGAGCAGAGTTTCCACGTCCTTAATAGGCTGCTATCATTGTGGCACCGATATCGGTAGATTTCGTCCATGACCGGCCGAAGATGTTTTCAAATCAGCGCGTCACTACGTGCGCGGTCAAAATGTAGCCGATCTCATAGCCCGAACTAATAGATTTCGGACGGCAACCGGTGAAATGCAAAATCAGTTTGTTTTCTTCAGTGATATCGGCCGACACGACGCGAAGCATGGACTGTGAGAAACTCATATGTTCAGTCAAAGTAATACTTTGTGGCATCATGAGTAAACTGTGGGCTGAAATCGAAGGTGTATTGGAATTTTTAGGTATAAATTACAACCTGCGAAAGCTAAATGCTAAATGCAAGTCATTGAAGGTTAATAAACAAACATTTGCACAACTTCTAATAAATTCAGTAAAACAGTGTGCTAGCAATCTTGATTTTCAAGGTTATTACGAATCATCTCGAATATGTAAAACCGCAGACCCATATGTGAAAGGCTCTCAGATAATGAAAGCTAATTTCGAGTATCTCCTGTTGTGTGTTTTGAGCTCTATTAAAAAATCTGATATTCACATTAAAGATGCAGTTCTGGTTCAAATAGAGTTGACACATCGATATTTGACACCTGGCACTTACATCTTTCCAGTGTTAGGACTATACCACGTTTCTAAAAGTGCAACATGAAAGAGATGTGTTGGATGTGTTGATGCCCTAAAGAGTAATTTAAAAACTAATGTTTTCACTCTTGCTCCAAATGATTACGAAGTATGAAACCTTGTTTCTTCCTTTCTCACCTGTACTGGGCAATTGTTTAAGGAGTGCTCAAGCTTCCAGTACTATAATCTGATTATGTTAATATTCTGACAGAATTAATTTTCGTCAGCTTAAGAATAAAGTGAGCTGCTGTGAAATCACAAATCTACCTCTCATTAATTAAATTATTCTTGTCTACTCACTCAAAAATTTCATCCATGTGCCATATAATTGGAACGTCGTCTACTCTTATGTCTTTATAACCCCATCGGCAAAACGAGTGTACACCGAAGTCGCACATCCCACCAGTGTAGCAGAATGAACCATATTCGGTACAATGTGTTGTGGAGAGTTCCTCAGTGCGGTGCATCACTGAAATTTCATATTTTCGCAAGTCACACTTGTAAATATGAAAAAAATCGAATATGGCATAAGCTTCAAAGCTGCCAGCCCCTTCTGACGCTAAAAGATTGTGGGAGAGACCCACGATACATCGCGGCGCGTACGTCACACAACACGTGACACTGCAGATCTTACGAGTGACAGCAGCCATTTCCGGTAAGGAACAAGTCGCCGTTTCAAACAGAGTTTAATAATTCTTGATTGCGCTCTAAGAACATGCCAGCTCTCGATACCTCACGACAACGTTAAGACCTTTAGTCACTATCCTTTTAATTGTATGTTTATTTCCTGTGGGCCCAGCACAGAGCCGAGAGCTCGCCAAGTGTGACAGACAAGACGATCAGTGTGACGTCACAAGTTCGCTGCAGGGCCCGTGTTTTTCGTGGGCTCCAGGGAGGAGGAAAATTACAAAGTTACATCATTTTTTACTTACGCGGTATGGTGTTTCTGTCTATATATACGCAAAACCTGTCTGGTGATTCCAATGACTGAGGACAGAATGTACAGTGCTCGCCACGTTTTCTTCGAGACAGACGTAGCTCATCTACACGCATTCGGCATTTTTTAATAGAAAAAGCCGCATTGCAGCGCTCTTCTCCAACCACAGAGACGTTACGGTATCTATGCCACCCTTGGGGTTTAAAGTCTAACCTGCTTCGTACATATAATATGTTCTAAAGTAACTTAACATAGTCTCCTTGACCTTCACGTACACCTACATCTACATATTACTCGACAATTCACACTTAAGCATCTGTTAAAGGGGTCATTGAACCACCTTCAATCTACTTGTCTTCCGTTCCACTCTCGAACAGAGAGCGAGGAAAACGAACGCGTAAGTCTTTATGTGCGAGCTCCCATTTCACTTACTTTATTATGACGACCATCTCCCCCTATGAGCGTGGGCGCCAACAAAATATTTGCACACGTTGAGGAGAAAGTTGGGGATTGGAACATCACGACAAGGTCCTGCCACACCGAAAAACGGTTTTATTTTAATGACTGCCGTCTTAATTTTTGTATTATAACCGTGGCACTCTCCCACCTATTTCACAATAATATAAAACGAGTCGTCCTTCTTTGAACTTTTTCGATGTCCTCCGTCAGTCCTATCTGATGCAAATCCCACATCATCTAGCAGTACTCCAGAAGCTTAGTGTGTTCAGTGGACTTGTTACATTTTCTGAGTGTTCTATCAACAAATCGCGGTATTTGTTTTGCTTTTCCCACAATATTATCATTGTGGTCGTTTCAGTATAAGTGATTCGTAATTCTAATTCCTAAGTTTAATTGAGTTTGCATCCTTTCGATTTGTGTGATTTACCGTGTAACTCAAATTTAACGGATTCTTTTTAGAGCCCATATGGATGACTTCACACTTCTCATGATTTATAATAAATTGCCACTTTTTGCGCCCCACCGTACAGACATCTTGTCTAAATCATTTTGTAATTCGTTTTAATCATCTGACGACTTTACGCGACGGGTAGATGAGAGCACCATTTACAAACAATTTTAGAGGGCTGCGCAGATTGTCTCCTACACCCTTTATGTAAATCAGGAACAACATTTCCTTGTGGAACGCCAGATATTAATTCTGTTTTATTCGACGACCCTGCGGAAAGGGAAAACGGACGAAGGAGATCGGACACAGGGTGACCAAGCTGTCGGCCGATGTTATCGGATGACTCTGGCAATGCCGTCTGACGACCGTTGTCGGTGCCACAGTGAACGCAGGTTTACTTTCCACTGAAGCCGCTCAAACTTGCAAACTATTCAGTAAAAATGTGTAACCGGCATCAACGCGTTCTGGATGTGTTGCATTATGTTTTCATTTTTAAGAAGGTATATGAACAGTTTACGAAAATGCATTTACTGACGACGTTACCGAATTTTCGACACACAGGAAACATTTTTATCACTGAAGGTAGGCGAACATATTAAGCAAAGTCTTAAGAATACATTAAATCTTCATGTGGTTCAAACCGGAACTCAGTCAGAGTTTTCTAACGTAACGTAATTTCAGTCAGATATGACACACAGCTGTCCACTCGCGCGTCAAGAACCAAGCGCTCACCAGTATGGTTTTGTTACGAGACATGTATCTCTAGATTTATAACTAACATGTTTTTCTGATTCACTTACTTATTTCTAACACAACAAGATGTAAGACTTGTGCAAGTTTATCGAGGTTAGGAAACGTGTCTGATATAGGACAGTAACTATTGGCAGAAAGAACAAAAGCGATACAATGAACATTATGCAATATTACAGCAGTTATAAACAGTAATACTTATTTATGTGATATAGATTCAATTCCAGAGAAGAATGTCCTTTGCAGTTAGTTGCTGATAAGACCTCCTTATTAAAATGTCAGAACTCACGAAAATATAATTTTGTTGTAAAGCTACTTACCGTAATACTGCGAACTTCAAACTGGCAACAGAATCAGGCTGTTAATTTCTGCGGTGATTATCAAAAAATTCCACTGACATCGCTTTCGCCACTATGACCGAAGCTTTGAGTACCACCATACATGTCACTCACGTTGTTTAATGAAGTGAAAAAAAAAGTCTTGACTCATTAAGGGTGACCAGTAACTACTGACTGTCGGTTTTCCATCCTGCGGCAGTCATCATAATCATAAAGAAAAACCTCATCCTCAGCAAATTAACTTATATTGGTAATCTGCTTACCCAAGTATTATATCTTGTTGTGTTAGAAATAAGTAAGTGAATCAGTAAAATAGGTTAGTTATAAACCTAGAGATAACTGTCTCGTAACAAGAGTTTCAAGCTTCGATGTTTTTCGAGATTCCTTTTTTTTTCTCCGAAATCTCTTTGCCAAAGTTCACAGTAGTACACTGAAGAGCCTAATAAACTAGTAAACCTGCCTAATATCGTGTAGGGTCACCGCAAACACTCAGAAATGCCGCAATATGACGTGGCATGGACTCAACTAATGCATGAAGTAGTGCTGGAGGGAACTGACACCATGAATCCAGCAGGACGAGGGGGTGGAGATCTCTTCTGAACAGCACGTAGCAAGACATCCCAGATATGCTCAATAACATTCATGCCAGGAGTTTTGTGGCCAGCGGAAGTGTTTAAACTCAGAGGAATGTTGCTAGAGCCACTCTGTAGCAATTCTGGATGCGTTGGGTATCGTATTGTCCTGCTGGACTTTCCCAGGTCCGTCGGATTGCACAATGGACATGAATGGATGCATGTGATCAGACAGGATGCTTACTTACGTGTCACTTGTCAGAGTCGTATCTAGACTATCAGGGGTCCCTTATCATTCCAACACACCGAGCGAGGTGGCGCAGTGGTTAGACACTGGACTCGCATTCGGAAGGACGACGGTTCAATCCCGCGTCCGGCCATCCTGATTTAGGTTTTCCGTGATTTCCCTAAATCGCTACAGGCAAATGCCGGGATGGTTCCTTTCAAAGGGCACGGCCGACTTCCTTCCCCGTCCTTCCCTTATCCGATGAGACCGATGACCTCGCTGTCTGGTCTCCTTCCCCAAAACAACCAACCAACCAACCATCATTCGAACTGCACATGCCCCACGCCATTACAAAGCCTCCACCAGCTTGGACAGTCCCCTGCTGACATGCAGGGTCCGTGGATTCGTGATGTTGCCTCCATACCCGTATGCGTCCATCCGCTCGATACAATTTGAAATGAGACTCATACAACCGGGCAACATGTTTCGAGTCATCAACAATGCAATGTCGTCGTTGACGGGTGCAAGCGAGTCGTGCAGTTATCAAGGGTACACGAATGGGCTCTCGGCTCCTAAAGGCCATAGGGTTGATGTTTCGATGAATGGTTGACACGCTGACACTTGTTCACGGCTCAACATTGAAATCTGCAGCAATTGGCGGAAGGGTCGCACTTCTGTCGTGTTGAACGATTCTCTTCAGTCGTCGTCGGTCCCGTTGTTACAGGATCTTTTTCCGGCCGCAGCGATGTCGGAGATTTGGTGTTTTATCGGATTCCCGATATTCACTCGTGAAATAGTCTTACCGAAAAATCCGCACTTTATCGGTGCCTCTGAAATGAAATGTGTGGCTAGCGCCTCTCGTCGGGTAGACCGTTCGCCTGGTGCAGGTCTTTCGAGTTGACGCCACTTCAGCGACCTGCGCGTCGATGGGGATGAAATGATGATGATTAGGTCAACACAACACCCAGTCCCTGAGCGGCGAAAATCTCCGACCCAGCCGGGAATCGAACCCGGGACCTGAGGATTGACATTCCGTCACGCTGACCGCTCAGCTACCGGGGCCGGACATCGCTGCCTCTGAGATGCCGTGTCCCATCGCTCGTGCGCCGGCTATAATACCACGTTCAAGCTCACTGAAACCCTGATAAGCTGCCATTGTAGCAGCAGTAACAGATCTCAACAACTGCGCCAGACACTTATTATCTTATACACACATTGCCGACCGCAGCGCCGTATTCTAGCTGTTTGCATATCTCTGTACTTGAATACGCATACCTATACCAATGTCTTTGGCGTTTCAATGTTTGTTATGTTTAGAGCTACATTTCTGCCGACTACATTGCTAACAGTGAGCAGCGGGTGAAGGTCTCAAAGTAGACATGTAAATGAAAACTGTTCCTATCGCCTGATCTCGTACAACAATCCCCCGGCCAAGAGAACGACGTGAATTTTGTGCATTCATAAGCTTCCACGAATTTTTATGTACATGAAATAGCTCCTGCAGGGTGCAACGATCAGACAGGAAAGCAAGCCGCCTAAAAGTCAGAGTGTAAGTGTTGAAATGGTGGGCTGAAGGATTGGCAACTTCGGCCTTTTTCCTACGGCTCTGGGTATCATGGGATTGGTGGAATTCGGTCCGTGCCTCCCAGTGGGTTGTCTCCCCCCCCCCCTCCCCCCTCACCCCTCCGCCACCCTTCTCCTGCTACTGCCGTCCTAGCTGTCAATCCTAAAGTGATTTTGGACTATACATCCATTTTAACTGGCTTGGTGTTGTCGAGTCTTGGTTCTCTTTAAAAATTTTAACTCCCCCCCCCCCCCCCCTCCTTGGCACTTACCTCCATTATCGGACGGACACTTCCTTGAATACTCACGATGCGTTAGGGTGATCCCTTCTTTTGATCAGATTGTGCCAGAAATTTCCTTCTCCCAATAAAATTCAGTACTCACCATTTATTGTTCGATCCACCCATCTAATGTCCAGAGCTCTTCTGTAGAATTCTACATTACAAAATCTATTTTTTCTTGTCAAAATTTTTATAGTCCACGTTTCACTTCCGTACGAGGTTAAATTTCGAACAAATACGTCCAGAAAAGACATCCTATTACTTAAATTTATATTCAGTTCTAACAAACTGCTATTTACCTGAATTGCTTTACTTGCTATTGGCGGGCTCCATTTTGTATCCTCGTTACTTTGGGCATCGTCAGTTACTTTGTTGCCAACAAAGCAAAGCCACTATTAGAGTCTCGTTACCTAATCTAATTCGGTCAGCGTCAAATGATTTAGTTCGACTACATTAAATTAGCCTCATTGTACTGTGTTGATGTTCAAGTCATAACCTCTTTTGAAGATATATTTAATTCTATTGAACCATTCTTGCCCATTGCCATCCCAGATAAAATTAGAATGTTGCCGACAAACCTCAATGCAAAGAAAAGGTCTACCTCGCACATTTGAAACTGCATTACTACACATATCAAATGTATTGCAGATTGTGTAGTGAAAAATACAGCCCAAAATTGTGAATCTGAGGGACATTGTTTTTGTAGATTTAAGTTACATCACATATATAAAAGAGAGCGACTTCCATAAAATTTGTATGAATTGTAGTGAAAAATGCAGTCCTGTGTAAAATTGTGCATCTGTGGTACATTGTTTTTGTAGATTTCAGTTACATCATATATTAAAGAGAGCTACTTCCATAAAATTTGTATGAATTTTCTAGAATTTAGGCTGGTATTTTGAACTTTGTTGATTTTATTTACACGGAAATTGCGTCGCCTACGGCAAGTTTCTATGCGTAACGGTTCGTTTTCTCGTACAGGTCATGTCATCAGAACCTATAAGGGCTCAGATAGTAGCTTCAAACTCAAACAAGGTGAACTCCAACAACGGTCAGACTCATCCCTAAGGTCGTGGTGTTGAAACTAAGGGCGTTCTGGATCTTGTTCGACTTGACTAAGTTTCGAGCTACTATCTGAATTTCTGTAGCCTCCGATGATGCCTCCAGCATTCGTAGATTAAACGTTAGTTACAGAAACATGTCTTGGTTCACAGCCATGTAACAAAAACCAACACGATTTTATGATTGAATTAAGTAATTACCGTTGGTTAGGACTGTGCTGCTCATGTTATGTGATCGACTCGCTGCCATGAACAGGATTTTTGCAGGCCGCGATGTGAGGAGCACTGGAACCAGTGGGGGAACCAGACATGCTGATTTTCCCTGCAGAACTCGCACTACGTCGCGAATGCGTTGAGATTAGTGCAGCAGAATGTGACGTCATTATTGCCCAAATATACTTTCAGGATCATTCAGTGACAATATCTGTAACGAGAAATCAAATTATATTCGATATGCAATTCAGCTGTCTGTAATTCAGTTCCTCGGCGACAGCGCAAGGGACAGGGTACCAATCTATATGGCATTATACACATATTTAGAGTATTTACTTGCCTTCTAACTGAATAAATTTCAACTAAGACTGTATTGTAGTTGAAATAAAAGGTGGCAATTGTGTGTGCGCTCCTGTTTATAGTTTGAAGAAATTTATGTGAATTCAGATACTAGTGAAAAATCGCGACATATTAATGACCATTTTACAGTCAGTGAGAACTACATTGATTACAGAAAGTTTAACACGTCTAAGAGTAAAGTATTCATAGTTTGAAACAGAATATGTCTTAGAATCAAAAAGGGCGTACAGTATTTGCTGTGTCGTGTAGCAAATCATAAACACACTACTGAGACAGAGAACTCTGGCTTTGAAGTATAGAAAATCAGCAATTCCTGCCGTACAGTACCAGTCGCTCACTGTCTGCCGTGCTACTGTTTTGCTAAAGTTTTAGATTAGGTGGTCCACCATTATCAGCTATCCTGTGTCTACCGCTTCACCTCTAACGCACTTTACGGCCTGAATTAATCGCTGAATGTATCCCAAACTCTGTCTTCCTCTACGGTTTTTACCCACTACAGCTCCATCTAGTACCATGGAACTTATTCCTTGATGTCGTATCACATGTCCTATCTTCTGTTCCACCTACTTGTCAATGTTTCACACATGCTCCTCTCCTCGCCGATTCTGTGGAGAAACTACTTAGTTTCTTATTCTACAGTCCACCTAATTTTCGACGTCCTTCGATAAAACCACTGCTGAGATTTTTGTTGTCTTTTTTTATTTTCCCCCAGCCCAAGATTCACTGCTGTACACTGGTGTCTTCAAAAATGTACACACTCATAATTTTTTCTTCAGTGAAGCCTTATGTTCGATACTAGTAGATTTTTTTATGCCAGTGCTAATCTCCTTTTTTATGTCCTTCTTGCTTCACCCATTATGTATTATTTTGCTTCCAACGTGCGAGAATCCCTAAGCTTAGTCTACATCGTGATCGTCAATGATGATGTTAAGACTATCGCTCTGCTACAGTACAATACTTTAATCTTCATTTCGGTTACTTTCAGTCAATATTCTGTGGGTGTTATACAATCCGTTCAGTAAGTCAACTAATTCTTCTTCACTTTCAGCGAGGACAGCAATGTCATCATTGTATCTTGTCATCTCTAATTATAATTCCACACTTGAACCTTTCTTTTATTTCCGTCATTGGTTCTTCGGTGTACAGATTGAACAGAAGGGCGAAAGATTTCATCCGTGGCTACAGCCGTTATTAATCCGAGCACTTCTTTCTCGGTCCTTTTATTATTCGCTCTTGGTTATGGAACATATTGTGTATTACTCATCTTTTCCTAGGGCTTTACTATATTTGCCAAAATCTCAGATTTTTCATCCTACAGCGCTTATTATACGCCAGAAACGTGTTTAATTTTTCTTACGTTGGGCTTCCACTAGTAAGCCCATCATCAGAACCGCCTCTCTGGTGCCTTTGCGTTTCCTAAAGCCAGACTGATCGCCGTACAGCTGCTTGTCGTTTTTCTTTTCCAGTTTTCTGTATATTATTGTGGTCAACGACTTGGATATTTGGCATGTTAAAGCATATTGTGCGGTAGTTCTCGCTATTATCTGCCCTTGTTACTGTGGCGCAGGAAACTATGCTAACTAAGGTAGCCTCTCTTCCAGACGAATTAAAGGAGGAGCTTATTATACCTTCAATTATTATAATCACTGCAGTTTTGAAAGCTATGGATGTGTTTTACTATGTTTGGAAGTATGAATTAGCCAACTTTTGGAAAAAAATGACCTCAGAGTACGATGTGTAAATGTTAAAATTAGCGATTTTTGGACCAATGTCGCTGTGGCTCAGTCAGTTAAATATGGTTACATGATGATAGAGGTATTGTGTTAGAAACTACAGAGAGACTGATTTTATTTATACCAAAATTGCCACATAGCAGCAGCCTGGTACGGAGTCCACTTTAAACTCGATGCAAGTATGGAAATATCTTCATAAATGGTTCGATTGTTAAAATTAAAGACTGGAGTGTCTAACGCCAAAACATAATTTGAAGATATCCTCCATATCGTCAGCCAATTACATTTCATTGGAGAATTACATTAGTGTGTCTGAAGCTGTCCTATGGTTTATTAGTGAGGATTATTGAATCTGACCTTCAGACATACTTTTGAAATTTTCAGTCTCACTAGGGAGAAATGTAGGTGCCAGTCTGATTTATTTGCTGTAGGACTTTAGGGAAGTCATTAGTCACAGCAAAATCCTAAAGTTAACTTCTCATTTCGTTTCTCTGTGCATGACGGTTACAACTTTTTTGCTAAAGATCGGTGACTAAAGAGCTTTTCTCAAATACCTGTTTCAAGTGACTATACTGAGCTAACAGTATTTGCATATGGTTCTTTACATAAGTAAAATACTAAATTTCGTTAGCATGACACATCAGACACTTACTTCCAACAAATTTTGAAATTTGCACAGTACTTTCTTTGGAGTGGACAAACGATAATGAACCCTGGATTCAAGATTTCTATACATGTTGAATTTTGAGTGATGTGGGATGAAGATATCAGTCTATTTGGAAAAGTAAATCTTTGCGTCTTATTCCCTTCTACTGGTTTGTTTACCATTGTCTTTAGTCATGCCCTAAGCTTTTAGGTTTGCGATGAGTAATGTTCGCAAAACTTTCCATGTTAGTGATATAAGGAACCATTCCCAAGTATTCTCATCCCAGTACAGTCTCTTAAAACTGGTATCCGAGAAGAATGCTCTTTCGTCACCCGTTTTCAGCAGAACTGCTGTGACCATCACTTACACAGGAACAGAAAGAGAAGTCAGCATTATGATGTGAGTGATGATTTTTCTGATGCCTCACAGCAAATATCTGGCACCTGCCTTTCTCCTCTTTAACAAATGAATCATTTATGAAGATAATTCACCACTCCGTACCATGCTCCTAGTTGGCTGCAATTTTTGATTTAGAAAAAAAAATCAGTCCGTTAGTAATTTCGAACATTGGACGTCGGTCATTGCAGAACCACATTTAACTGACTGAGCCATGGTCACCATGCTTTCAAATTCGCCATTGTCCAGGAAGTAAGGACGAATTTGAACTTTGCGCCATTTCGTCATTTGACGGTTGGAAGCCGTGGACTTTTCTTGTTTCTCTCCGATACTGCCCATTAGTGTCCTGATAGCTTTTGTGTCGTGAGCAGTGTTGTTAGATCTTTATTTTAGTTATGGAGCAGGTATCAACTGAGCAACGTATCCAAGTGATAAAAAGTTATTTCAAAAACAATGAATGTCCTACGCAGCAGTTAGTGAACTGCGAGTAACACTTGGATGTAATGCTTGTTCTATCGAATGATCAGTTCGGAAGTCGAGTCAAAGGTTTGAGACCACGGATTCTGTTTCAAAGTTTAAGAAAACAGGAGAACGATAACTTCACAAAAAGAATAATATTTTCACACGAGGCGGCCCTCCGCCTCAGTGGGAGCTTCAGTAAGCAGAACTGCAGAATTTGGGGTAACAAAAACCACGAGTGGCTGTGGAAAGCGAGATGCACCCACAACGCACGACTGTGTGGTGTGGTTTCCGGGCACGAGGAGTGATCTACCCGTACATTTTTTGAAAATGTTGAGGGAACCGCCGTCACTGTGAAAGGCGACCATTCGCGAAACGTGTTTTCTGACTGTGTTTTCCCTCTTTTCGATGAAAATGACGATTTTTAGTTTCAACAAAAAGGTGTGACACGTCACACATACCGTGAAACGATTACTCAGTCGAATGAGAAGCTTCCTCAAAAAATTACCTCTTTGTGTGGCAATCAGGAATGGCCTGCCACATCAGGCGATCTTAATTGTAACTTTTTTTGGGGTGGATTTGCGAAATCAAAAGTGTACGCCGAAAAACCACAAACAATATAGCAATTGAAGGTTGAAATTAAAAGGGTGATTAATAGCATCCCTCTAGATGCTTGTGAATACGTCGTCAACAACTTCAATGAACGCTTTGCTCGTTGCCGCACGGCCTTGGGTCGTCATATGGAGGAGATAATTTTTCATACATTAATGGGAGAAAATATGTAATGTGTTTGTAGAAAAACATTTTCAATAAATTTGTATGTTTAGCACTTTAATATTCATCCCTACTTCCTGGACACCCTCTACAATTTACACATAGTGTTGTGAGGTCTTTTTTCCAAAATTTAGCAAGTTCACACTTCCAAAGAAAATAAGATATTAATGGATTTCAAAGTTGTATTGAAAACAAAAACTGAAGAAATTATGAGTTGCTTCTTTAATCTGTCTACAAGAATGCTTACCACCCTTAGCATCCCAAATGACCAAAAAAGCCGATACAGAGCCTCTGTCGTCATCGATACAGCGTGTACACGTCATGCTTACCACTGTTAGCAACCCAAATGACCACAAAAGCCGATTCAGAGCCTCTGTCGTCATCGATACAGCGTGCACACGTCATAATAACGTTACACGTGGTCTTGACGGAGTGAACTTAACGTCTTGCGCCACTTCACTGAACCAGCGAGCCTGAGACATAAATAAGACAGCTAGGCAAGCCACCCATGGCGCGGTGCTGAACACAGTGTTTTGTATTGGCGCTGCTACACGCGGCTACTGGTGCTGGCTCCAAGTTATTACTGCTACCTTATCCCACATCTGACACGTCTCTGCTGTCACTCACGACCGCTCAGCGCCTCGCCGTGGCACTGCACACAGCTGTCGCCATGTTATCACTGCGCCAACCAGTGTGGAGCAGCCACAAGAGTCATATCATCATCCGAGTAAAGGAGAAATGCCAAAACTAACAAACCATGACCATGTTTTGTGTGCTCTGTCATTCTATATAATTATCACATGTGTTGCTCCAACATGTTGTTGATGGTCACAATACGCATATGTGGATGTTACGTGGAATTTGACTACTATGCACATTGACAGTGAACTGTCCATAGAGGTGGACTGGACTTCCAGTATTCTTCTTCAGGGCCATGTCTGTTTTTCTCTACGCTTTTTATGCTGTACAACTTCCTCTAGTACTCTAATGTCTTAACAGATGTCCTATCGTTCTGATTCTTCTTGCCAGTGTTTCCCACATGCTCGTTCCTTCACTGATGCTGGGAAGAATCTCATCATTCTTTACCTTCAGTCCACATAAACTTCAACTTTTTTCTGTTGCACCACTTCTCAAATGCTTCGATTCTCTTCTGTTCCGGTTTCCGCACAGTACATGATTCACTACGCTACAATTCTGTGCTCCAAATGTACATTGTCAAAAATTTCTTCGTCAAATGAAGGCCAATAATTAATAGTAACATACTTCACTTGGTCTGGACTCCTCTTTTCTCCTGTGTTGTCCTCCTTGCTTCGTCCATCGTTGGTTATTTTGCTTCCCTAACTTCTTTCTACCACGTGATCACCGATTTTGACAATAATTTTCTCGCTGTTCTCATTCCGGCTTTTTCTGATTACTTTTATCTTTCTTCAATTTACTCTCAATCCACATTCTGCGCTCATTAGACTGTAATTCTTCTTAACGTTCACCGAGGAGAGCAACGTCATCAGAAAATCTTGTCACTGATATCCTTTCACCCAGGATTTTAATCCGACTCTCGAACCTTCGTTTCCGTCATTGCTTCTTCGAGGTACAATTTGAACTCTAGAGGCGAAAGGCTGTACCACTATGTTACCCTCCTATAAGTACGAGCACTTTGTTCTTGGCCTGCCGCGCGGAGTGGCCGCGCGGTTTGAGGCGTTATGCCACGGACTGTGCGGCCCCTCCCGCCGGAGGTTCAAGTCTTCCCTCGGGAATGGGTGTGTGTGGCGTTCTTAGCATAAGTTAGCTTAAGTAGTGTGTAAGACTAGGGACCGATGACCTAAGCAGTTTGGTCCCTTAGAAATTCACACACACTTTTTGTTCTTGGTCTTCGAATCTCATTCTTACCCCTTGATTCTTGTATATACTGTATATTACCCGTCTTTACATATAGATTATTCCTGTTCTCAGAATTTCGAAAATCTTGCAACATTTTACACTGTCGAATGCTTTTTCCAGGTCGACATATCCTGTGAGCCTGTCTTGATTTTCCTTCCAGTATCAAGCGCAACGCCAGGACAGAATCTCTTGCGTCTTTACCTTTCCTAAACTCAAACTGATAGACATCAAAAGGATCTGCATCAACTGTTATTGTAATTTGCAATGGTTCTCGCTCTTGGAAACCGCTGCAGTACTATAGTTTCGAAAAACATTGTACATTTCCTTGCTATGTACCACACTCACTTCTGTAAACGATGGTCTCTTTGAGTTAAATTGGTATATGAGTCTGTAGTTTAGAGTATGGTTTCAAAAGTAAAATTTCCATTCTTTGCAGCTGACGGCACTACCTGTGTATCGTGGAGAAACATCATAATGTTGGTTATATGTGCTTAGCGGAATTTTCAGCAGTTTTTAGGCACTTTTATTGTTTTTATAACGGATATAAATAGAGTGAGGCGACAGCACTGGGAAAGGTTTTGAAACTTGTAGACATGTGTTGCGCCCTTAGCACCCCAGAAACATCTCTTTTCATTGTATTCCTTATATGCTTGTTATTCTTTAATCTTTACTTCATATGATGATGATGATGATGATGATGATGTTTGGTTTGTGGGGCGCTCAACTGCGCGGTTATCAGCGCCCGTACAAATTGCCAACCTTACTCAGTCCAATCTCGACACTTTCATGAATGATGATGAAATGATGAGGACAACACAAGCACCCAGTAATCTCGAGGCAGGTGAAAATACCTGTCGAACCAGGGTCCCCGTGCTCGGGAAGCGAGAACGCGACCACGAGACCACGAGCTGAGGACTTCACTCCATATGTTATGGAAAATTAATGTCCATGGCTTACGCTCTGTGCTACGCAGATGTTAACGCAAATTTCTGATATTATATTGGAGAAATATTATTGGTTCAAATGGCTCTGAGCACTATGGGACTCAACTGCTGTGGTCATCAGTCCCCTAGAACTTAGAACTACTTAAACCTAACTAACCTAAGGACATCACACACATCCATGCCCGAGGCAGGATTCGAACCTGCGACCGTAGCAGTCGCACGGTTCCGGACTGCGCGCCTAGAACCGCGAGACCACCGCGGCCGGCAAATATTATTGGGCTACTAAGCTACACTCCATCGCCTATTTAAATAGTTTGAATGTTTCTCAATTACACAGTTTTGCAGTAATAATAGACTATTTTTTAACGTATTGCACGCTTACATAATTAAAGCACATGTGAAAATCACATTTGATATTCAGGTAGTTATACTGTTTTTGGCATTTGCTAGAAATATTTGGGTTGGCTCACTTTCTGAACTCTTACAGCCTGTACAATGTATCGGAATTAGCAGCATTTCAGTAAAAAAACGCTGAAGTTGTGTTTGTTGTGTCAGAGTTGAACACAACACAGGGTCGTGTTTCGGAACGCCAGTATGTCGGAGCTGTCCACAGAGGCCGTGACAAGTGAGTAATTCCATCAGCCTGTTTCTGCGGAGCAGAACAAAAAATATTGGCATCGAGACGTGTACCCTTTCTCTACTGGAAACATATGAGCTCCGCAATGCTTTTTCTTTTTTGTTTTTTTTCGTAACAGTGAGCATGGGACGCATCACACACATACCACCAACAGAGGCAGAGAGCAAATTCCAGAGACATCTATACACACTGAATTCACAAAGGCTACATGCAATATTTATATGCGCAGCAAATAAAATACTAGTGATGGTATTAGTTATCACATTTGTTCTGATACGGCCGATGAAAGAAAAACGAATTATGTATACAACTGAGTATCAGGCAAATAGACAGCAGTGTAGGAAAAAGTCAGTGAAGCGTTCCTTTAGTGGTTTGGGTACCTTTTAATACATTTATGACATTTAAAATAATAATCGAAAAGAAGCACTCAAAGAATTACGTAGAACTGAGTTCATTGTTTAAGAGGATGATGAAATTATTTAAATATGCGATTTTACTTTTTACCTTTCCTTTTGAATTATTCTTCTTTGTTTACGTTCCATATTTAGTACAGATCAAAGCGCAATGTTGGTCGACAATACGCTCGATAACGCTTCACCGTGTCAGTTAAATATTATTATCACACACATGAAAATGTGGTTGAAAATAAGGCTATAAGAGCATCACGTGACCGTAGAACTGTATTTGTCATAAAAGTGACAGACAAGGTGTTTGGAGTATCCACATTACATTCAGTGCTCAGTTTACTGACACTTTACTATGACAGTGGGAAGAAAGTGCCACGTGCAGTGCTTCTGTGGAAGAAAGCTGTACTGGCCCAACAAGCTCAGCATCCTGTAGCAGTACTGTCATAGTGCCTCTCCTTCATGTCATATGCCTAATTCAAAGAAGGGTTGCACAGGGGTAAAACGATAGAGATCTTTTGCTGTTGCAGGACGCTGACTCAAGCTAACCAACCTTTTGGTCTTTTTAATTATCTGTCCAGGTTGGACCGGCCGAGAGACAGACTGGTCAGCATAAACTGGCATAAATCTGTCACGAAACAGAACTAAATAATGATAAGGATTTGACCCTTGTAAATGATTCTTGGCTGTCGGTTTTTACAAAATTATTAACGATTGTTAATTGTAGAGGGTCAACCAACTACTGAATTGAAAGTCTTGGTTCAGATTACCCTAATGGGCGTGCAATGGATGCTCTAATCGAACCAAGAAACAAGGTGTAGAGTCCACATGCAAGTGACTAAACATGTTCAGTCACGAGTGAGCCCTTGGCTACAAGACTGGATTGAACCGTGTTGTATAATTGTATCTAGTGCGAAGCGAATCGAAAAGACCCAATCATGATCCTCCCGTGATAATCAACACTGAAGTTACTGTCACAAGAACGGCTGACACAGCGGCAGCGATGGGTCAGTGATGCTGTGATGAGTTATTACCAAGACAGATCTATCCACAGCTCCGAACCGAGTCGGCGTTTTCCACGTCTCTACCCCGAGACTTCATGCCTCGAGCTAGGCTATCCTCTTCTGCGTCTTCATCCAGAGTGCTCTAAAAATTCCACACTTTCTCTCTGCTCCACAGAAAATCTGTGCAGAAGAGCTTCCACCAATGGAAAAGGCTCGGCCAACGACTAACCAATAAGATTTTTCTAAACTGCTCTCCAAAACCACACCTGGTCGCCCTATATGCTGCCTTTCTGCACACGAAATTTGCGAACCGGAGTTCCAAAGTTCCACCAAGAGAGAGAAATTTGGCATCGACATGAAGTGGTGTCCTGATATCGGCAAACCTTCCCGCAACTACGGAAAGGAACAAAATTAACAACGACTGCTCCATAGCTTCCTACTCGAAGACAACAACATGGATGTCTCTCGGTCAGTCCAGCTTCCCTCTCATTTCTCGGAACGCTGGTCGGCGAAAAATGTGGTACCAGGGTATCCTTCGAGCAGACATTCCAACTCGTAAAATAACCTATTTCGCATTGGCCCAGGCGTGTGTCATTGTCACTCAGACCGAGCTGTTTAGAAGCTGTATCTATCTCGCAAATCACACTGTTTACGAAACTGACCAGCAGTAGAATCTCTACTTTAACTCTCGCACATTTCCTCTCTTGGCCATGTGCTAGTCATGTTGTTCTGCTGTAGTATACGTAAATAAAAACTTATCCATGAAAATGTAAGGCAAAAAGGAAAGTGCCATGTCCCGTCAATAAGGACATTGGCCTATAAAAGTTCCAATTCGGATAGTGTGATATCCATAGGAAATTTATTTCATCATTGTCACTTTTTATTAAAACTCTAAGATCGTTATTAATTGATCCCTGTTCCTGTTCGGTAGTGAAATCTGTATAGTACGTGAAATACAAAACTTCAAACAAGACAATACAAAATATCTTACAGTAAGTAGTCCACCTTTTCTTGTAGATTAAGCCACTTCTCAGAAAGAGCGCACTTATATTTACGTAACATCGAATATTATAGAATGTACTTTTATTTAACTTATGATAAAGTATCAGAATTCATTAGGAAACGCGAAGGTTATTAAAAACGTACTTGGTTCCAGAGAGACGTGAACCAGCAACACATCTCCCAATACCTCACAATTCTGTTATTTACCCATTTCGGTACACTGACAACGAAATGAATCAAGTATAACAATATTGGCAAACCTCCCCGAAACTAGGAAAAGGAACAAAATTACCAACGACTGCACCATTGCTTCCCACTTGAAGACAACAATGTGGCGCTATATCTCGCCTCCTACACGACAGCACAAACTCATGTCGAACCAGCGCAAGAGTTAAGAAACCTGCATCTCTGGAAGGAAAAGAAAGATTAATGGTTTTTTTAAGTTTTTGAGGAGGGAGATGTTTTTCTCTGTAGTCACTTCACTTCCCATGGCAACAAGCGAACAGATACAATTTTAAGATCTTTATATAAATCGCCTGTGCCTTGGATCATGTTGGTCCTAGCTATAGGGTGTAACAAATATTCTATCTCTAAACGTTTCTCAGATGCCAGAGTTTCTTATAAGACTGAGGTGGGTCACAAGCCTGTTTGCAGTACGGATGAACAAAAAACCTTGTGAATTTTTATTAAGCGTGGCGCGGCACACAATGTCCGGTTTATGACTCCACTGTGTAGATGCGTCCCTTCAGTCCGTCGCCCCCAGCCCAGCCTTCGGCTGGCGACAATGCAGGTAAAGTGGCATTGCCCTGGTGGAGACCTGTCTCGACTAGGGGGTGCTCTGTCTGCCCTGTACGGTGCTGGGCCTGTCCAGCAATATTTACGGACGGATGGGCTGGCCGCCAATTGCTTTCAACTTTCAACTTTCTCTATGAACTAAGAACCAAAAAAATACCTCATGCTTTTATTAACCTACCAGGCTCCATCAACGTCTGCTGAGGCCGTTACCTTTATAGAGTCTCGCTCAAGGTGAATAAAGTTGTAACAATAATTTTCCGTTACAAAAAAGAGGTGGGAGAGTAACTTGTTCTCTCTCAAGCTCTATAGTATTTATTGGTGTTTTTGCGGTTTTTTCAGTTGTAATTTGAGGTGGGGTTACGCATATTCTTATGAATACGAAAAGGAAGTTAAGGGAAGAATGAGGGCTCAGCTCTTTTATTTACATTCATTTGAACAAAAGGATATGTGATGACAGTATGAATTTAGAAGTACTTACCATATATAACCTGATGGTAAAATCACAATGGCCACAATAAGATTCAATTTTAACCAGCAGTTTAATGACCACAATAATTAATATAAAATCCTTACACTTATACCCACACTTAACATCTATTACAAATGAAATTTACAATAAAGCCCCAGTACCATGGGTGCAAAAAATGCATTTTAAAGAGCAAGTAAATGACCAAAATAAATGTTCTTAAACTCCCTTACATTTATAGCAATGCTTGACATCTACTGTACATGAATTTACCATAAAACCCGAACACAGTGGCTCCAGCAAGAAGCAGTATTAAATGGCAGTTAAAAGATCAGGAAAAATAATATGAGTCCCTAAATTTTGTAGCAAGACTCGACATCTACCATATATAAACTTACAATAAGGCCGATCAAAACGGTTCAAAGAAAAACATAATTACAAATAGAAGACAGTGACTGATCATACGTTACATTTTCTGGGTCACTAGAGTTGCGTGAGAACTTGTCATGGCTGAGAAGGACTGCAGGAAGGCCAAATGAACGTATCTTAAAAAGCGAACACGGCAAATAGCGCCATGGAGCGAGGAGTGGTGGGGACGGGGGGGAGAAACTGCGTAACCCAGTTTGGAACGCTGCACGCACAAGGCTTCAAAACAGGAGAACTGGTAAATAGTGGCCCACGGCGGCAGAGGATGCCGGCTCCCATACAAATTCCAACCAATGGGATCCATCTGCCCGATCGACTCGCACCCAACTCATGCAAGTTTGGTGACAGATACCTGCAGCACAGAAAATTTTCATTGAAGACTCACCGAAGTTAAACTCTGGATCCGTATTACTCTTCTCTTAACAATAATTAAGTAGACAGTATTACTGACTTCACTAGACTGAGTCACTGATACGATAAATAACAATAAATAGTTACAATCACCGGCTGCAGTAACTCGCTCAAAGTGAAGCATATTCAATACGGTTGCACAAATTGGGAAGGGAGCCGCCCTAGACAATACACCTTGGTTCTACGGATATAGAGTGCGTTCTGGAAAAACGCTAAATGCTACTTAAGGAACTGACATATCATAAGGCACAATAACACAATAACTTACGACAGTGTGGGACACGCCAAATTAGCCTCCAAACAATTAATCACCAGTCTTTCTTCCCTAGGGAAATAACTAATTACAAAAGGTAGTATACCAGTAACAGACAGCTACGTCAGCTTGAATTTTAGGGCTTACAATCACGTAACATATTTACACCAAATTCACCTCAGTTCTCATAGTTTCCCCTTAATCTTGTCACCAGCAAAACTTGTTATAAGAAGGCAATAAACAAGATCCAAGAATAGTGCTTCTATATGGATCATTGTATGGTAGTGAAACATGGACTGTGGGAAAACAGGAACAGAAGAGAATCGAAGCATTTGAGATGTGGTGCTATAGACGAATGTTGAAAATTAGGTGGACTGATAAGGTAAGGAATGAGGAGGTTCTACACAGAATCGGAGAGGAAAGGAATATGTGGAAAACACTGATAAGGAGAAGGGACACGATGATAGGACATCTGCTAAGACATGAGGGAATGACTTCCATGGTACTAGAGGGAGCTGTAGAGGGCAAAAACTGTAGAGGAAGACAGAGATTGGAATACGTCAAGCAAATAATTGAGGACGTATGTTGCAAGTGCTACTCTGAGATGAAGAGGTTAGCACAGGAAAGGAATTCATGGCGGGCCGCATCAAACCAGTCAGTAGACTGATGACAAAAAAAAAAAAAAAAAAAAAAAAAAAAAAAAAAAAAAAAGATCAACAACTCGTAATTAATTTCAGGCAGCACCTTCACAAAATATCAACTGACATAATTCTGAATCTCCGGGCGGGGTAGCCGCGTGGTCTTGGGCGCCTTGTCGTGGTCCGTGTGGCTCCCCACGTCGGAGGTTCCAGTCCTCCTTCGGGCATGGATGCGTGTGTTGTCCATAGCGTAAGCTAGTTTAAGTTAGATTAAGTAGTGTGTAGGCTTAGGGACTGAAGAACTCAGCAGTTTGGTCCCATAAGATCATACCACAAATTTTCAGATTTCTGAATCACCAGGCGAAAAAAATTTAATAAAGGGCACAGCTGTTACCAGATATGGTGCTAACATTGTCAGACAAACAATTATGCATGCTCATAAACTGTGTTCTTGAGGGCTCCGCTGCAGATACGGGCTGATATGGAGACGAGAACGTGTCCGCACAACCCAAGGAACAAACTTCACCTTAAATTCTCTCATAGCGCACTCCTGACAGCCTCACCCTTACAAATGACCAATTGCAGCCATCGCAATAGGTCCCAGGAAAGGGTTCGTGAGCACCCCCATTCAGCTCCGCGCGTGTCGATGTCGTAATGCCGCAGGGCTCTCCTCTGTATGCATCGGCCGGCCAAAACCAACTCACTTCCGCCACGCTCGACAGCTCTGTCTCCGACCACATACGGTGCTACTATCAACCCAAACCAAAGATAAGCCACCGGAAATACTATTGACTGATCGACAGGGAACAGCCACGTCTCATAAGCATCCATTTATTGATATAATTAGCTCTTATTATTCATTATGGATTCAATGAATATATTTCAAGTGTTTTCCACTTTATAACAGTTACACCACGTTAGTTTGTGCCACATTGAGGACAAGTTAAGTGTTCGTCTCAAGTAAAGATTGAGATAGATCACGAAAATGACAATACGAGAAGAAGCTCCTATAGACGTCAAGCTAGCGGCGGTGAGGAAGGAAAAAAATTATACGATGTCAATTTGTGACGCTCCAGGATGAAATTAACGATGGTGGTCATAGGCTTTCCCGGCGAATCGACCGTTTGTACAGATGCCGGGTGTCCAGCCCGGTGCAGTGGTTTTCGTAACACGGTGTATAGACAGCACACCATGCCGTCATCTTAAAGTCATACCTGCAGAATGAGCGTGTTTACTACTGCGGCGGCGCGGTTCTTTCCGTCCCTTTACGACGGAGCTGCACCTACCTGTGAACATTGTCTCAGCAGATCATCATTAGGGAAGCAGAGCGAAACCTACTGTACTTCGACGTGAACCAGGCTGTAATTAAAGTCACGAATCTACGTTTCGGGAGAAAGTTTTCACACGAAATGAAAGGTTGGAAAGTTTGTCCTTAATTAATATATTCTGAAACTTAAGTGAACAAGTATCACTGCCAAGCCCATGCTAGTCTTAACACAGTCACCCACAATTCCTTTCACTCACGTTAGCAAGTTTATGGTGTTCGATCTCCCGAAAACGTAATAGCACCAAAAATACGGATTGTTTTTGATTGAGAACGCTCGCCAAATATTAAGCCTGTCGGTACCTGATGCAGTCACAGTTTTCAGCCACCGACCTGCTCAATACGCCACGCGGAATTTATGTCTTTTCTCGTCACAAAATTTACTTAAAAAGTTCCAAAATTTCTACACGCCCATCGGAATAATTATGCCGTCACTTTACCACACTTTTGATGTATGAAACACTTCTAGATCCGGCAGCTTATCATTTCCATTGTAACTACTACTACACAGGTCCGAACTGTTTCATGGCTAGGCTCCGACTCCTCTCTAGAATACTCTAAGTCTTCTCTACCAGCAGAGAAGAGCGCGCGAAGAATATTACTTTACCATTGGTCAGTTTACTCAACAGCAAATAGCAAAACAACATTCTCTCGCGTAAATCCACGCTTTTCAACAATAACCAATCGCAAAATAGTAAACCTAATGACTGCACTTTTTACCGACGTAATTATCTAATCTGCTGAAGTTTTGCTTATGCATAAATTTATTTACTATTGTTATTTATACCTGAATTAACTTTCCCTTTACCATAAACTTACTTTAAAAATCTATTCTACAAAAATCCCCGCTGTCCATATCCATACTTCTTCGAAATGTTCCCACACTAAATCCTACTACATAACTCGTTGAAAAACTATCTTCATATTAACCTTAAACCACAATCACGCGTCATTCATACTGCTAAAACACATTTATAACATTTTACCTACACAAAAGACATAATAACACTTTATGAAAATACTAGAACAGTTTATGAAAAACATTCTATTACTTTAGTGCACTCTATTGGGCACAATCTAAACTGTAATCACAGTCCCCCTATACAATATTGTCCTCTATCGGCTGATACATAAACTACGTGCGCGTCCAGTCTCGCGTCACCATCTGTCACTATCCAGCTCTGAGACACATCTCCCACTTAACCGCCTCCAAGGCAGGATCGGTATACGGCGCTACGCCTCACTACATCCCGCCTCCTTTACACTCTTATCGCACCCCATTGTAGTGGTTAATAAAAAAGAAGAAAATGAAAAGAAAAGAAAAGGAAAAGGTTGAAAATGTGGGAAGAAATGGTGAATAAAAATGGTTTTTTCAAAATCGTTAATGACCGTGAAAAAAGGGAAAGAATGAAAAGCAAATCGGACTTCGTATTACAGAAAAGCTATTGTTGGGGTGGTCCTTGTGTCGTTTTTGAGCAAAAGTTAAACCAATTTCCACTACAAAAAGTATTGAAAAAGGAGAATAACAAAATGTAACTGACAGAGGGAAATGGCGTAGATAAGAGTTCATCCTTTACCAGGTTAAATGTCTTCTTTCATGCGGCGTCCAGGTCTTCAAAAATCTCCTACTTCATTTCTGCGCGAAAAGTCTGCTCCGAAATCTTGCAATAAGTTCCATTGTCCAGGAATTTCTAATGTATACAAAACCGTCTTGATCTTAAATACAATTTATTTTAGTTGCTTCTCTCCATCCTCCGAATTTCATAACAACTTCCACAATCTCTACACATTACAATCAGATCAAGACTTGCTATTAAGTTTTATACGCCAGCATCAGAACACGTCTGCCTTAAGCTTCGGCTATCAGGAGACAATCAAGAAACGGATAGAAAAACAAAAAAGAGTTACAATTTTAGTATTTTCTCTGCCGTCGAGCGCTCATACCACTGCGACGGCACAATTCATGTCTGAGGGAACGAGTGCAGCGCGGCGAAATTCAAAGTCCCGCTACATCGCCCCCTCGACTGTCACGCTAAAACATTTAGCGTGGCAGGCTAGCAAACCTAAAAGTCAATACATGTATATTTTCATTGGAAAGGCCACGTGCATCCATAGGGGATAATCTTTACCAACACTTACTTTCTAAACCTATATACTAAATACAATTATTACAGTTTGGATCCTTTTTACACAATTAATATACATACAGTTTGTTTGAAACAAGCTGCTCGCCAGCGCAGTTAATGTTGTGTGCTCCCAGCGTTGGTTTCCCAATGCATCTCTGGCAGCACGTAGTCATTGCGCATGCGCAGTAGCATCACTGAATTTCGCGTGCGGCAGTTTCAAAATCACTGTGTTATGACAGTCTTGAACAGTATATAAAATAAATAAATAAAATAAAATAAAGTATTAATTATGTATAATAGTGATAGTGATTGGTTGTAATAAACGTTGCCTTATCTGGAACGTGGACGTTTAATTATTCGGTATCAGACGCTTGACAATGGCTATTTGGAAAAGGCAATGTAACTCGTAGTTGACCGTGAAAGAAAACTAAAATAATCGGACTTCGTAATTAAATCGTTTCCAAAGACTGCTGCGGTAGGTACGGACTCATGATCTAATCTCAATATTACAATGATTTGCCAGCCATGCCAATACGTCGTACAGAGGTGATTGTCTACTAAACATAAAAAAGTTACACAGTTAGTTAAATCAGATATATTCAATGAAATAGCCTACAGTTCATAATCCTACTTACTTTCATAAATATAAATTCATTACAGAATCGAGTGCCTAGTGTGGTTGCAACTCGCAGTATTCTTCTATAACATGAAAATATGGCGGTGTGCCAGACAATAAAATAAAATACGTGCTTCTCGCACCACTTCTACCTGAGCTCACCCTCTTCTCTTAAACAGACATAAGAGTAACGTAATTATTCTTTTGTCTTTATCAGCGACACAGCGCTGCAGTTGTGTGCCATAGGCTTTATTTATTAGTCACTGATTATTTATTTAATTAATATTTCGCGTTTCCGCGGAAACTCACGCTCGGCATGCAAATGTGCCTTTATATTGCCCCCTGAATTGCGAGGCGAAAGGACACACCTGCAGGCGAGCAATTCACCTAAAGGCACAAGAAAATCTAAGTTATCTACAACTATTCACATGACTTACATTACACACATTATACACATTATATACAAAATTTGAATGACGCGGGTGCGCCGTAAAAGTTCTTATGTTGGCAGATAGAGTGCGCGCATGCGCAGAAGCGACTGTGTGACTCCGGCAGTGCCGTTATATCATACAGTTAGATCACGCGGCACAGTAATGCAGTTCATATTGTTCGTGTGCGCGCGTATCTTAGTCGTTGCACAAAGAAAATATTCGACCAAGATTACATATGAAGACTACATTCTATGACAGGTAACTTAGTTTTAAATTTACAATATTTGTTATATCACAATACAACTCAGATTGTTGAATGTTCTTAGTTACATAGTATTGTTTTGAAATACTTCAAAGAAAAATGTCCGTATGTTTCAGGTGCGTCGACCTATTCACATCGTGTCGTTATTACAGTTCATATTCATCTGCTGCGCAATAATTTTTTCACAGGTTAGTATCATCGTTGTATAACAACGTGATTAAAACATAAGCGTGTCCATTTCCATTTCCATTATAGTCGTTGTGATGCAGTTCGTTGTGACTAAAAAACATTGTTTATTACAGATCTGACGTGACCCGTTAGTAATTGGTCCACGTGCAGTTCGTTTTTTACATTCCGTGGAAGCTTGGTTGCAGAACCTCGGACGGCACATAGCTGGCGTGGATCCTTGGACAGTCCAGGTAAGAGTGTCCGTCACATTTCGAGAACAGTTCATTCCCTGAAGTTCCAACCAAAATTCTTCCACCCGTCGTGTTGTTTTCTGGACAGACACTTTGTGTCCGTTTAATCCAGTTAACATCTTGAAGTTAGGTACTGTAGTATTGTCACTAGACGATGCACGAATTATGCACTTCACATTTTCAGTTTTTTGCTGAATATAGCTCACCTAAATGTTCGTAGTTATTAATCAAAGAAATGGTTCATCGCGTTTACATAGGTACGATGCATAATGAATGTCATTAACAGTTTCTTTCACATAGGTTTCTGCGTAGTTGCAGAGTTAGTAATGTTCATTAATGTCCGTGAACAATGGTTCACTATGCAATGACCTTTTGGCACTCGTTTTGTTCAAATTTCTTTTACATAGTAACAGTTACATTATACATCATTGAAAGAGAAGAAAAAAAAAATATAAGTAATCGTACATACACACGTCACATATTTTCTTAGCATAAATATAATACAGTTGCACATAAACATGTTTACATCATTATTACATAGCTATAAATTATCTCATTGTGTCACATTTGATTACATGAATTGCAGATATTTACGTCCTCTTTATCAGTTTTGCTGGGATTTTATCGATGTTTATTTTGTGATGTCATCTGAAATTAAGATAGGTTAGACACAACATTCATTACATCAGTAGGCAAGACCAGTCGTTTTCACTACTCAATAAATATTCAAAATAATAAGAGACGGAAAACTGTTCGATTCCTCGCGTTTTGTGCGTGTGTGTATAGTGTCTGTGTGGCCTTGGCTACTGGTAGATGCTTTTCTTGCTGAGAGATGTGCGTCTAATCTATTTCTCGAAGTAAAAGATCGCTTCACAGATGACGTCTGTCGGTTCGTCAGGTGTCATACCAAGTCAGTGGTACCTACAGTCACAAATGTTCCGTGAAAAATTTATGTATCATTCACTGCTACGTAATCATAAATTTTACTTTAATATTCAGTCTTCTCGGTGGTGCCGCGGCGTTGAAAGAAAAGTTCTTCTGTCTTCAACTGCGTCACTGGAACCGCTGAAATGAAAACTTCTAGACTACTTATAATCTATGTTGTAATTTGTTTTAGTTCTTGCCACACAGCAGGTCGTTGAGATAACGGTACGTTATATGTCTTGTGGTAGAAGATCTTGTGAGGCTTAACTTCAATCCTGTACACATACGTGTTGATAACACCTAATCGTTTGGTAAAAACTTGTAAATATTTGGATAACACTTCCTGTAGTTTTATACGTTCATGTACACTGAGAGCTGTAGCTTCATTTATCTTATGATCAAGCAATGTTTTCAAGTCCATTAGCTCTGTGTCAGATGAGTGTGTGTGCGTGTCTTGAATGTCATTGTCAAGTACTAACTGAACCTTGTACCCTGTACAGTGTTTGTCATGCTTTAGAGTTCTCCTGTCCAAATCAATAATAATTACACTGCCTTTATCATTTAAAATGCATTTACCTTTGGAGAAGTCTATAATGCAGTCCTTCTCGCTCATAATATCTATTCCTAATATGCAATTTGTCACAAGGTTTTGTACAACCAGGAATGGCCATTGTACGGTTCCATTACCTATTTTAATGTTTACAAAAACTTGCTTCGTAACCCTACATGACTTATTACCTAGAGCAGTAGTTATTTTACAGTTTTGAGCAGGAAACTCAGGCACAGGCTCCAATTCACACATCTTTTTATAGAAATTGAAAGACAAAACGCTCACAGCTGCACCTGTATCTAGAATAATAGTAGTTGGAATCCCACCTACTACACCAGTGGTAGATGCTAAAACAATTTCATTTGTGTTTGAACGACATTGTGTACTGTCTTGCAAAAGTTCATCTGATATATTGTCATTATGGTTGTATCTTATAAATAAAACAGGTAATTTTTGTTTAGAATTATTCGGCATATCATTATTCTGATGTTCAACTAAGGTGCCAAATAACTGATTAACATTGAAGTCGCCCCCCAAGAATTCTTCAGCCACGACCAGGGGCATAGAAGTGACTGTTTCTAGTTTGTTGGATTAGCATTTGTACTAGGTACTGACACAGATTGAGGTTGTGTATCAGGTGTCATTTCTATTATATTCACATTCGGATATTGCCTATTGTGATCTCCAAACTTTTGCGGTTGTTGTTGCTGTTGCGCATTATAACTTACCTGTCGGTCGTAAGGTATGCTCCAATTTTGTCCTGGTGGCTGCTGTGGTAAAGCAGTGTTTGAATGAAAGTACTGATCGTTACGAGTCCAGCCTTGACGCTGTCTTGGCTCGTAGTTATTATTATTTCTGTTTCTGTTTGTGTTTTTGTTGTTGCCTATGTATCCATTGTTACCGTTGTAGTTATTACCGCGGTGCCTTTTGTATGGATTGCCGCATGAAGTGTTATTACTGTTGTAACTATTGTTTGTATTGGAATACGCGTGTTGATTTTGATTTCCGTATTGAGACGGCATGTGAGTTTGCTGTTTTTGTTGTACCGCGTATCCAACTGTGGACGCGCCAGAATTGAGTTGGCAAGCCTGCATGTTTTGCATACCACTAGTATAAACATTGTGGCTGCTGTTTTGCCGCGCGAAGCGCTGATCTTCTAGTAACATGTCGACCGAATCTAAAGCTGTTAAAAAATAGTCTGGATCGTCATCCGGAATATGTAAGAGTTTTTCTTTAATGTTGGAAGGCAATTTGGCCTTCAACGCACGGAGTATATCACGTGTTGCGACTGGTTCGTCTAAAAAGTGTCCCATGTTCAAGTATTTTTCAAAATATCTGCGTAAGTTGCCATTTTTACTGTTAAAAGTTTCAGGTTCTAGAATTTGTCTTCTGAGTCGCTCCTGGACGGATTGCGACCAGAATTTGTTCAGAAAAGCACGCTCAAACTCACTGTACGTGGTACATACGTCAACTTGACTGTATGCCCAGACAGCTGCATCGCCTTGGATGTAACCGACAATATATGAAATCTTTTTCCGGTCACTCCAAGTGCGTGGAAATGCGTTACTAAAAGATTTAAGAAAAATCACCGGATGAATGGTTCGTTTTTCTGGGATAAAAATCTGAAATTGCCTGTGTTTCATTAAGCTTTCTTCTTCCTTCGCATTGTGATATGGATTTGTTCCACTGTAATTACTGCAATGTTCAGCTGGCGAGTAATTACGATAATGTTGCTGTGGTTTACAATGATAATAGCTTGTGTTTGTGTTTGCACCTCGTGGTATGTGTTGTAGTCGTGGTGTGTTTTGTTCTTGTGTGTTTGTCGTGTGCGGTATGTATGCGTCATACTCGAATGTATATTGGTTTCTGAACTGTACATTTTGACTGATATTTTCGTTACATTCAGACTGTGGTCGATCGGTGAATTGTGTCATTGGTCCAGTGACGGATTGTACTGCGTCACTGATCAGCTGTTTGTTATTAGTAATGTATTGCGCTACGGAGTCGTGCACAATTGTTGGTAAATTTTCACGTATGCATCTATCAAAATGTTCGTCTTTGTTCACTACCCAATCATGAAATTCTTTATTAATGTTTTGAAAATGAGCTGTAGCATCAGATTGTAAGATGTCAGTCAGGTGTTGTTCAACATCGTCAAATTTATTCTGCACGTCAGTAATTCGTTTTTCAAGGTTGTCGTGTACTGAAGGATATGTTTGAATTTGTTCAGTAAGAGCTTCACACGTGACATTAAGGTTTTTTACTTGTGTCTGTAAAAGTGCTACGTCATTTGTAGTCTTTTATTGTATCGTATTAAGCTTGGAAAATTTCGTACTGAGTTCAGTCATCTGTTTGGTCAGTGTGGCGTCTATAAGTTCCACACGTTTACACAAAGTGTCACTACCTGTCTTGAGTGCTATGAGATCAGATTTAATTTCGTCATTTTGTGTCTTTAACTGTTCATTTTGTGTCTTTAAGGTTGCCATGTTTTCCGCGTTCTGTTTCATTAACATTTGTAACATGTTGGCAATGTTTACTGTTTGCAAGGTCTCTGCCCCCGCCGCGTCATTAGACGTGACGTCATGTATTAACATGGGCTCTGACTGAGACTTTGAAATTTTTGGGGTGGACGGCCTATTGTCAAAATTTCCGTTAACACTTGCGTCAATATTTGATGAATCGTCACTACCGGTTGCTGTCGTAAAGTCATTTTCTAACACTTGTCTCTCGTCCGAGTCGGATTGCGTCTGAATAGTATGTCTTTGCTGTTCCATCCTTGCGTATTGTTTTCTAGTTATGACCATGCCACACGTGATATATGTTTCAAGAAAATAATGTTTGACACTGGTTTTAAAATAAAATGCAGTTGAGCATGAATCGCTCGTAGCAACAATGGCTGTTTGTTAATTTAAAAATGTAGACTGAATATCGGATTATTCTTAATGGCTGCTGGCCATGTAACAACGTATCGTACAGAAGTCGGCCATATTGTACACTCGTGTATTGGTATTGTTGCAGGAGTTATTGTTTAAGGAAAAGTACTGAGAATGAAATTTATCACTGAAAACTGCTACGCGCGAAAGAAATACTACAGAATCTACTGAAGAGCTAATACATTGAATTATGCGTCTGGTCAAGCCTGCCAATGCAAAGATGCTGCGTCTTACCTTATTTTGCTGGAAGCTTCATTGCGTCTTCCCGCAAAATTTTATAATTGGCAAATATCTTCAGATTTTTGTTATTTCTCATATAGTCAAGTCCAGGTCCAGAAAGTTGATTTTTCACATGAAACAAAGAGAACAATGTAACAAATGACAAAATAACAAGTCCGACACGCAGTCGCCAATATAAAATAAATAAATAAAATAAAATAAAATATTAATTATGTATAATAGTGATAGTGATTGGTTGGAATAAACGTTGCCTTATCTGGAACGTGGACGTTTAATTATTCGGTATCAGACGCTTGACAATGGCTATTTGGAAAAGGCAATGTAACTCGTAGTTGACCGTGAAAGAAAACTAAAATAATCGGAGTCGTAATTAAATTGTTTCCAAAGACTGCTGCGGTAGGTACGGACTCATGATCTAATCTCAATATTACAATGATTTGCCAGCCATGCCAATACGTCGTACAGAGGTGATTGTCTACTAAACATAAAAAAGTTACACAGTTAGTTAAATCAGATATATTCAATGAAATAGCCTACAGTTCATAATCCTACTTACTTTCATAAATATAAATTCATTACAGAATCGAGTGCCTAGTGTGGTTGCAACTCGCAGTATTCTTCTATAACATGAAAATATGGCGGTGTGCCAGACAATAAAATAAAATACGTGCTTCTCGCACCACTTCTACCTGAGCTCTCCCTCTTCTCTTAAACAGACATAAGAGTAACGTAATTATTCTTTTGTCTTTATCAGCGACACAGCGCTGCAGTTGTGTGCCATAGGCTTTATTTATTAGTCACTGATTATTTATTTAATTAATATTTCGCGTTTCCGCGGAAACTCACGCTCGGCATGCAAATGTGCCTTTATAAGTATTCACTCTCACATAGTGTTCATTACAAGTTGTTATTCCAGCATAAATGTCGTGTTAAGTCCGGTGACACCATAAGATTGAGCGTGTGCGTGATCTGAAGCAATGTCTTCTGTTACGACACAACACTCCAGGTCTTTGTGCGTTTTCATGACTATTGTTCCCGGGACATATGTGGTCGATGTAGTTTTTAGCCTCCAAATCGCCTACGACAGGTGCTGAGTTTGTTGCCTCCAAAGCATCTGAAGGCCGGCCAGGAACAACGGCGTCGATGTTCGCAAAGGTAGGTGTTTCACCACGTTGTTTACACTTGCCAACAAACGTTCATTTGCAGTATGAAAATCCTCATTATCGCCGAAGTAAATTGCAGTCTATATCGATTTACAAACAGTTATTTGGTTTATGCACCATAAGTTTCACAAACAACACAAAATTCGTCGTTTATAACGTTCACAGTTTGCAACACTTTTTTTGCAATATATACATTTTAACAAAGTTCACTGTGTCCCAGCAATTTACAAGAATATGCATGTGAAATATTTACACTAAAAATTATACTAAGTCCCATTGGCTACTTTCTATTATTGGGGTTTATGGTCATTTTGATTTTCTTTATTAAGGTTTTGTCGTGCCAAGGGATATAAGACTTAATGTTTAAAGCACGGGCTTTCCTTCATTTATTATTTATTTATTTATTTTGATTCCATATCTTGGCTGGCTAGTGGTTGACCAGGCTTGTAATGCCATCAATATTCATGTCTTTTTATTCATACCTGAAAGTTTACTGTCACACAATATATTCTTACATTCCATAAACAAACAATACCCAGCTGCAGGAGGTGGTAGGATAATGGAGAAAGAAAGAAAGATAGACTGGAAGAAAACTATTCACTACCTATAAACTGCCAAATCCTACAGCTACTACATAAACGGAGAACAAAATACATTATAATGTTTGCATCACCTTCAAGGGGTGTGTGAAAAGAGGTGCTTACAATTTACCAAATCATGGGTAAATGTAAGTGTCCTTACGTCAAGTCTGTGAAGTGTAACATCATGACAGATTCTCTGTTTGTGTTCTGACTGTCCATATGACTAAGTGTATTATACATTAACAAATCCTTGCATGAGTAAATCACATAGCTGCTCAGTACCTCCTCGATATCTCCACTTCTTGTGGATACCGTCTATACAAATGGAAAATATATCTCACAGAGATTGTCTCTCTCATAATGTGTATTATATAATAACATATCAAATTTCCTCTCAAGAGTTCAACCATGAACTTTCTTCTACTTCTCTACATCATGTATGTTGTGTACATATATCATTTCTTTCTATAAAACATAAATAAAGAACATAGTATTATAATTGACAGTAAAATGTCTCTTTCCCAGTGTCCTTTGCTCGACGTCGGTTGCACGGGTGGTCCCTGCTCCTTTGCACTTACCTTGCATTATCTGAAAAGTCAATAAATGTTGTCTTCAGCGTAGTTGTAATTTTGTCATGTGTTCGCTAAGTGGAGGTGTTGTACGAGTCGCAAAAACGGCCTTAATAACTCTCCTATCTTTTGCTTCCTCAGGGTTTTCTGTCGTGTGTAAATATAATTAAGGCTAACATGGCACTAAATTTCACTTTCGTAAAAAAAAAAAAAATTTTATACAAATGTATTCACATGAGGGCTGTGTAAAAACTATATTTCTTTCAACTTAAGTTCCTTAAAATATCAATCTCCTGTCTGAACATGAACTATAAATGTTTTCTTCCACACAGTGGCTTAACAAAACTTAACGAAAGGTTACAAAGTTACACTTCTGCAATAAACTAAAGCTAATGTGTTTCCAAGCTACATTCTTATTACACTTATTTCCACAGCTGTAATCATCATTATGTTCACTCTGCTTTTCTTGCATTCGTTCATTTTCAAGGGCACTGAAAATAGATTCACATTTAGCGTCTTGTACTCACGTGTTTTAACTCATCATAAATGTTTTCTTTCAAACTGAAATTCTTATGTAATCTTAAAGATGTAGACTGTTTACTCACTTCTCTATGTAGCACAATATTACCAAAACATTCTCACTCATTCCTTACTCACATATTCATCATAATATATATATCAAAAATGGCTCAAATGGCTCTGAGCACTATGGGACTTAACATCTATGGTCATCAGTCCCCTAGAACTTAGAACTACTTACACCTAACTAACCTAAGGACATCACACAACACCCAGCCATCACGAGGCAGAGAAAATCCCTGACCCCGCCGGGAATCGAACCCGGGAACCCGGGCGTGGGAAGCGAGAACGCTACCGCACGACCACGAGATGCGGGCATATATATATATCCTTATACATTAAACATATTCCTCATCAAACATTATTATATCACATACGTGGGGCCATCTGGAACTTCCATTCTCATAAAACTCCAATATCAACCTCCTCAAATAATCTCTTGTCTCCATCAACTATTTCACAGTAACTTACCTTCTTATATTAACCTAAATATTAACTCATTCATACTGATCATTCATTCTTACGTCCTCATTCATTCTGCTACATACCTATGGCATTACTGATCTCAATAGCTATTATTTCCTCTCATTATAGTGCCTTGAAATAACTAACTAGTTGTAGATTCACCTTATAATTTACAATTAACAACCAATGTAACCTGCGTAGACCTCATTCCTATACGAATATCTTTTCTCATTCAGTAAGTGTACTCACCTGGGTTTACATTCTCTTCATAATTATGTGTACAAGTGTAACTGCAGTATATAATTTCCATAAATTAATGTTTGTGTTCATAGGCTCTATAACTTAATGTTCGTGTATTCAATACAAGTATTTATGATCTCGTTTTCACAGCAACTTGCTCATGTTCAACTTAGTTATCATTATATTATGTTGTTTTAGTGCACAAAGGGTCTCAAATGTCTGTGGGGATGCAGCCGCCTCGGCTTGTGAGATAACGGGTATTCTAGGGAGTAACAACCTGGGTGAGGTATGCTTGCTATTCTGAAAGGACCTGAATATAATAGCTGCCATTTTCTGTTCAGTTGTTTTAATTTTGTAGACTTTGGATGTGAACGCAAAATAACAAGGTCATCAACCTGATAGGTTTGTTAATTCCTGTTCTGCTGTCATTTTGTCGTCGTACCTGAGGAAACAAACCGTCTCAGCCGTTGCGCTCTTACAGCACCTCACGACCGAAGCACGAGCGCTTAGCTCGGTCGTCGACTGTTTTCCGTCGTCTGCTGTGTTTGGCCGGGTTCATTGACCAGCTCCACTATGTTTACATTCCGGCCGGTTGGCGCCCACGCGTCAGCCGATGGCGCGCCGCAATTGTTATTGCTACTTCGTGGTGGGGAGTGCATCACTGTACTTGGGAACGGCGGCGGATTCCGTGGAGGGTTATGATTTGTCATGCGTGAATGTTGTGTGTTCCACATATTCGGTCGGTGATTGTTGGGATTGTTATTGTTTTGATGGTAATTATGTCTGTTATATGGCATGTTCCTGTCAAAGTAGCCCGGGTTGTACCGGTTATTCTCACGTCTCCCATTGCGGTTGTTGTTGTACTGTCTGTGATTTTCATTTTGCATGTAGTTACCATTTTGATATGGGTGATAATTATTGTTGTTATTATTATTCCACGAATTTCTGCGGTTGTTCCTACCGTCATACACGTTTCCATTTGAATGTTTCGCGCGCAGGCATCGTATTGTGTCGCGGCGCGGAGGGATGGTTCCACCAACCACCGTCAGTACGGTTCCTTTGGGGTGGGTGCTGATTTTGGTTACTAATATGAGTAAAATTTGAATGGCGTGAATCGCCTCTGTAAACTACGTCCATTTGATCTAAGAAGTTCAAGAAAGTCTTAGCGTCATTCTCCGGTACTCCTATTAATCTGTCTCGGCATGGAAAGGGTAAGTGGCTCTTTAAAGTGTCAATTATCGCTGGCAAGTCGGCTGGTTTGGACCAGTACAGTGTCTTGTCTTGGTACCTCTCAAAGTATTGTCTTAATGTCTGTTTTTTAGGGTCATAGGCCTCGGGGTTGCACACTTCTCTCCTTAGACTCTGTTGCTCATTCTCGGAACAGAATTCGTCCAAGAAGGCTTGTTCGAACTTTTCAAACGTAAGGCACCGCCGCTTCATAGCGGCACCCCACTTAGCTGCTCGTCCTCTCATGAGATTGGTGACGTACCTGATTTTATCGACTTCTGACCAACTACGTGGAAAAACACCGTCAAATGATCTAATAAACACAAGACTTTGTGCTTGTCCTCACTGGAAAATGTCTGGAAATACCCATGCCTTACAAACGTGTCATCGGCCATGCCGGTTGGCATAGCACTATTGACGTGGTTTGTGTCACTTGCTACTCGAGGTGTCGTACCGTAATATTGCTCGTTTGGTGGAAAAGAAAGCGGCACATTGTAATTTTGACTTGAAATAGGTGATTCCACAAAAGGTGTTCTGTCTGTGTCATTAGCCATGGTTTTAGCTGTTTTGTCGTTCCCTGACGATGCGTTTGCACCAGTCGCCAAACACGGCACAACATTGTCTCGTAATTTTGTCACTTCGTCTTCTATGTGTTTTGTCTCGTCTTTAACATGTGTCTTTGTTTTTGAAAGTATGTCCTGTGTAATTGTTTCAAGTTTTTTGTCCAGATAGTCGTCACACAATTTACATTCATGTACGATTCCTTCGGCCATGTTGGTGTCGTTGTTTAGTGACGCGAGGTCCGCTCGATCTTCTAATTTTTCTATCTTTTCTTTGAGGTGGGTTTGTTCAAGAGCTACCATTGTGAGCTGTTGGGTAATATTTCCCACTTCTTCAGTCAGCTTTTCTTGGGTGGAGCTAGCTGAAGTGTGGGCCTGAGCTAACTCTTCCACACGAGTGTTCGCTTCCTGCTGCACATTAACTATTTGAGTTAACTGATTCTCACATCGGGTGATATTGTCTTTTGTTTCATGTGTGAATGTAACCAAAGTTTCTTCCTGTTTAGTGACTCGGTCGGACAATGTCTCAAATCGCTGGCTGAGCTGTTGAGTGGTGTTATTTAATTCTGTCATCTGTTTTGTCGTTCGTTCAAAATTTTCGGTCATAGTATGGTTTAATATGTCAATTTTCTGACTAACGTCTCATTTCATGTCTGCAAATAACTCTAATAGTCGGTCCAGTTTGTCAGTTTCCTGTGTCTGATTTGTGTCACATTGCTGAATTTGTCTCATATTCGGTTCTGACATTGATGTTAACAGTGGTGCTGACGGTCTAGTCTCGCGTCAATTCCACATGTCGTCATTTAAAGTCGCCATCTGTGTATCATCACAAATGCTGCGAGTTCGAGGCAAAATCATTGCATTGATCTGTGAACTCGTCCATGGAGGGAAACGCGCACTTTCTTGTTGGTTGAAAGATGAATCTTCTTCACTTACCTCATCTGCCGAAACTATCTCTACCTTACCGCATTCCATTGTAATAGGATGTATAATCGTAAGTCAAAAAGGGAAAAATATAAGTCTGATTAATAAAGATTTGACTCAAATTTAGGTTGAAATATTTTGTCGGCAATGTAAATGATTGCTCTATTGCAAACAATGGTTGAGAAAGATGCATCAGGGCGGACAAAATTTTTCGTAACAAATGACTGTTTGGCGGTCAAATTCACGATCTTCATATGCTACAACAATACTATAATTACCACATACTACAATAGAGATAGATAATTTTGGAAAAATCTAGAAGAAAACTACAGGATGTGTGGAAAGGGAAAAATGGATTCTGTAGTTGGCTATAAGATTGTTTGAATTAAACATAATTGTGTGACTCACCATTAAATTTTCTGACCTGCAGCAGCTGGTCAAACACTTCTGCGTAAATCGTATTCGTCAAAATATGGATTTTATTAATACATCTCCATCGGATAATCACCAAAAGGTCTCAAAATAACAGTTTTGCATCAATATATGCCATGAAAAGAAAACAGATTGAATTAGTTACAAAAATTCTTTAAAATATTGTTGTATAATCATTTGCTTAGGTACAATAAAGTTGGTGTTTTTGTTACCCTTTAAACTTCAGGATTTTTGGTTATTCTCTTTTGGGAAAAAATACAAATTAAAGTTTCAAATTTGCTCAAAAACGACACATCCGAAAATTGCGTCCTGTCACGGTCGCCAGTTGTAGTGGTTAATAAAAAAGAAGAAAATGAGAAGAAAAGAAAAGGAAAAGGTTGAAAATGTGGGAAGAAATGGTGAATAAAAATGTTTTTTTCAAAATCGTTAATGACCGTGAAAAAAGGGAAAGAATGAAAAGCAAGTCGGACTTCGTATTACAGAAAAGCTATTGTTGGGGTGGTCCTTGTGGCGTTTTTGAGCAAAAGTTAAACCAATTTCCACTACAAAAAGTATTGAAAAAGAACAGAGAATAACAAAATGTAACTGACAGGGGCAAATGGCGTAGATAAGAGTTCATCCTTTACCAGGTTAAATGTCTTCTTTCATGCGGCCTCCAGGTCTTCAAAAATCTCCTACTTCATTTCTGCACGAAAAGTCTGCTCCGAAATCTTGCAATAAGTTCCATTGTCCAGGAATTTCTAATGTATACAAAACCGTCTTGATCTTAAATACAATTTATTTTAGTTGCTTCTCTCCATCGTCCGAATTTCATAACAATTCCACAATGTCTACACATTACAATCAGTTCAAGACTAGCTATTAAGTTATTTACGTCAGCATCAGATCACGTCTGCCTTAAGCTTCGGTTATCAAGAGAAAATCAAGAAATGGATAGAAAAACAAAAAAGAGTTACAATTTTAGTATTTTCTCTGCCGTCGAGCGCTCATACCGCTGCGACGGCACAATTCATGTCTGAGGGAAAAAGTGCAGCGCGGCGAAATTCAAAGTCCCGCTACACCATCCCTTCCACCAACACCGTTCGCACGCCGTTAGGGGTGCATTGGTGGGGAGGTCGGCGCTTAGAGCGGTTAAGTTCCTTGGTAAGCTTTCTGCGTCAGATCTTTAACGGACCCTGTGTACCAGTATACGTAGCACGCTCTCACGTTGTGAATGATGATGGCAGATGGCAGCGTTGAGATATAAAAAGAAGTGTTGGTGGCTGAGTGCTGTAGCGGCGTCCTTAAAGCGCTTCACTAGGACGCCCGAAAAGGGGAGTTCTCCATTCTCTTCCACCTCCATGGTGAATTTGATAACAAGGTGCAGAGAGTTCAGATGTTGGAAGAACTCTTGAAGTCTTTGACATCCATGTGGCTACACCACAAACGTGTCATTAACACATCTGAAGAAAGAGTGGAGGTTTCAGTGCATCTGTTTTCGGGGCTTTCTCTTCGACGTCCTCTATAAACATGTTTGCCACAACTGGCGACAGAGGGCACCCCGTGACGACGCGATCCGTTTGTTCATAATAGTCCCTTCTACGTCGTTGCTACGTCCGATATGGTGTGGGCCTAGTGTACCAGTGTACATAGCGCGCCCCCGCTTTGTGAAGGATGATTGCAAATGGCAGCGTGGAGATACAAATGAATGTTGGTGGCTTTCCTGTACACACTGTGTCCTATAGTGCCGTCCTTGAGTGGGACTCCCAAAAAGGGGAGTTCTCCATTTTTTCCATCTCCATGGTGAATTTGATAATAAGGTGCAGAGAGTTCAGATGTTGGAGCTACTCTTGAAGTCTTTCACTCCCATGTGAGCACACCACGAACGCCTCGTCAACATATCTGAAAAAGCATGGCGTCTTCAGTGCAGCTCTTTCCAGAGCTTCCTCTTCAAAGTCCTCCATAAACAAGTTTGCCACAACTGGTGACAGAGGGCACCCCATGGCGACGTCTTCCGTTTGTTCATAATAGTCGCCACTAAAGAGAAGGTACGATAATGTGAGGACAAATTCAAATAGAACTGCCATTCTCAGGTTGATGTTCTCCCTGATCTCCACCCCCCCCCCCCCCATAAGTTAGTTTAATTAGTGTGTAAGCCTAGGGACCGATGACCTCAGCAGTTTGGTCCCATAGAACCTTACCACAAATTTCTAATTTCTCATTTCTCCCTGATCAACTTGAGGAAATCAGCAAGCGGCCTTCTGGCGAAGAGGGGTACCACATCAACGCTCACTGTGAGGTCCTGGTTATGGAGGCGTACTTCTTGCAACTGTTCGATGAACTGTACAGAGCTCCCGATGTGGTGCTGACATTTACCGAAGAAGGGGCTTAATACTGCCGTTAGATTTTTGGCCAGGAGTTACGTTGGCGTTTCCTTACAATAGCACGAACACCTCCTATGTGATTTCTTAGTAAGCTGTGGCGTCTTGTCTGTGCAACAGCTGGTGGTCCAAGCTTCTAGACGGTTTCCTTCGGTGGAGACTGATGCAGGAGCTCAGCAATCTTCTTCTTCCCTCTATTACTCGGGTCTCCCTTCCATTCTGTGTATGCTGTACTCTTGAGTAGGCCATGCAATTGTTACCTGATATCGGTAGCATTACAGTGGAAGTTCCTTTGACCATTGGTTGAATGACTATTTCAGGATCATTCCGGAGTTCTCGATGCCGACACTTTCCGCTTTCGTAATGTTCTTCCTCGGTGAGATGGGTTTAGTGAGCGTGCGGCAAGTTTTCCAGCATATCTAGGTATCTCTTCAAGGTATAGGACAAGTAATTTCCACCCTCCTTAGCAACGACGTAGAAGGGACTATTATGAACAAACGGATCGCGTCGCCACGGGGTGCCCTCTGTCGCCAGTTGTGGCAAACATGTTTATGGAGGACGTCGAAGAGAAAGCCCCGAAAACAGATGCACTGAAGCCTCCACTCTTTCTTCAGATATGTTAATGACACGTTTGTGGTGTAGCCACATGGATGTCAAAGACTTCAAGAGTTCTTCCAACATCTGAACTCTCTGCACCTTGTTATCAAATTCACCATGGAGGTGGAAGAGAATGGAGAACTCCCCTTTTCGGGCGTCCTAGTGAAGCGCTTTAAGGACGCCGCTACAGCACTCAGCCACCAACACTTCTTTTTATATCTCAACGCTGCCATCTGCCATCATCATTCACAACGTGAGAGCGTGCTACGTATACTGGTACACAGGGTCCGTTAAAGATCTGACGCAGAAAGCTTACCAAGGAACTTAACCGCTCTAAGCTGGTTTTCAAGAACAACGGATGCGACGAGAAAGAAATACGATGTGCTCTCCGGCAGAAAGTACAAGCCAAGCAGACAGAAAATGACGAGGAGGAAAAGACCATGGTGTATCTGCCGTACGCCGTGGAAGTATGGAACAAAATCGGGAAAATTCTGGATCGACGCAACATTAAATGCACTTCCCGTTCACCTCCGGAAAAGCGTGTCTTATTCGGGACGGTGAAAGACGAATTGGGGCTCCACAAACCAGCTGTTTATCGTATTCCATGTAAATGAGGTTAGGCTTGTATCGTGGGGGCTGTACAGGCAATCGAAGAAAGATGCACCGAACTTAAGCAAACAACAAAATCTGCGGTTGCAGGACACTGCATGGCTATAGGGGACTCCCTGGAGTATGAAGAAACGGAAGTGCGAAGACAGACCTCGGCGTTTTGGGACTGCATTCTGGAGGAGGTTATTGAAATATGAGTGTCTAATAGGCAGATCAACAGAGACACTATGTTTACTCCCAGAAAACGTTGGGGTAAGGCACTCAACTAACTCAAACCACAGCGTCGGCCGAAAGCGACTTTCTGTGCCCGGCGCAGATCGGAGTGATACTGGTGGGAACAGCATCTGTCATCGCCGTCATCCCCACCACTTCACCAGTCGCGCCGGTACAGGAAGTGGTGTTGAGGGGGGGAGGGGGGTGATAAGAGTATAAAGACGGCAGGATGATGTAGCAAAGACTGTCAGTCTATAGGTACAACTTGAAGATGATGGCAAGGTATACTGTCTAACTTTCATGTTACGAAAACGACTACATCCGACTGCACATCCTGCAAACAGTACAAACCGAGAGCCTTCCACCACCGTTCGCTACTTTCAAAATAGAATAGTTTTATTTCTGATGATGATGATGATGATGATGCGAAGAAGTTAAAGCAATATGTTCTTCAGCCAGTCGATGTTCTTACGGTTTATCGCCAAAAGAAATCCAAACCTTATCTTATGATTTCTGCGTGGCAAATTTTATTAAATGTTGATAATTATGGCAGGTTAATGCGTGTGTCAGAGATGACTGGAACGCAGACCTGTTTTAGAACGGCTCTCAACTCATTCATTACAAGAAACAGAGATGATAAGCATAGAATGATCTTGTACCTTCAACCGAACAAATGTGGAATATTTTTTCAAGAATTTGACAACAGTTCGCGGAAGACATAATTTTCAAACTCATGATATTTTGAACATGGCTGAAATGGGTGTTACTTAAGGGCAGAAGCCAGACAAAACTGTTGCCCGTAAAGGAGAAGTACCCCAGCGTTCCACAGATACTACGCCTGTAGGATATGATGGACGTGCAAATAAATCTAGTTGGATGCGACAAGCTGTGTTCATCTTACTTGTAAGTAAAGCCCATTATTACTAAACGCACACTTGACAACGAATGTCTGCATTTTCTTGATTAACATGCTGCCCATCATTGTGCAGAAGAACTCAACATCGCTACATCCAATTGAACTATCATGTTAGCGTTCCCCCCACAATATTTACACAGGCTGCACCTTCTTGATCGCTCTGTCTACGAGCTGTTCAAGAAATACTTCAAATGAGCTCGTGATAACTGGATGATTAATAACCGAACGAGAACGATTACTATTTATGATGTACCATAATTCTTTTCTCATGCATATCCTTTTCAGTGGCTCTATCTAATATTTGTTCAGGATTTTGTTGTACAAAAGTACATATATTAAATTGTGACATATTCATAAAGCTGAGTTTGCACCAACCTCTATGAGCGACAATGAGAAATCTGCGGAGGAGCTTCCAGAACAGCTTGAAATGCGGCTTTCAGGACAGCCAAATAAAGAGCTTCACATTTCTCAAGATAATTCAGATGGATCTCAACTTCGGCTCAGTAATGTGCGTAAGTCACCTCTTGTAGTAAGACCATTATTAGAAGTTGTCAACAGAAAGGAACAGTCAGAAATAACACCCTGAAAAGAGATAACAGAAATTGTGACAGATTCACCGGTTAAAATAGAATTGCTCAGTTCACATAAACGTAACAGCAATTGTATGATCTAATTCGAGAACATCTAACCGCAAACCTGATCAGTCGTGCCGTTCTTTTGATATTCCACGCCACAATGCATTTTCGTACGAACTGCGCGACTTTCAGGATCGTAAAGGGTTTCTGGCGTTACGAACTTGCTTATTAATAATAGTGATGCTGTAACCGTTGGTTGGTAATATTTTCTTACAAAATGCAACCTAACGCTAGATTGCGTACCTACGGCTACCCTGTGTTGCCGTTTTTTAGTACGACTTTAAAAGAGAGAGAGATTATTAGTTGATCACCGATGCGTCGGTTTTCGATTGTATTCAGGAGACGTACGGATAGAATACGCGAATAATTGACCTTTTGACCCGGATTGCCTTCTCGCAATCAGAATCTTAAATGAAAATACCTAAGGGACCTATTTGAATATAAAAATGGAAATGAAAGCAAATTAGTGGAATTTCGTAAGAGAAAGATTAACAGATCGGAGATTGAACACATGAGTGGTCTCCCAAATACAATCGAGACACCGCGATAAAGAGCGAACCTGTAACAAAGCTCATATACAATTTGAACATCATTTTTGGTTAATGAAAGAAAAGAATAAGAAGAAAATTACTGCATCATAAAATATTAATATATTTTGAAGAAATTGGCTTTAAACTTCTACACATTTACAAATACACAATAAATGCATGACTTACATCTGATATTTATTTTGTGGATGGTGCAGTCGAATAATCGCTGCTTTGTCAGCCCGTTCCTTCTTAAAATTAAATGTCCTTGCCTGTGCGTAACTACATTGTATCCACACCCAAGTTACCGAAATGTCTGTTCGTCGTTTCACATAGTTTTTACACAAAATAAAAATACAACTTGTAGCAGTGCTATGCTGTACGTCTTAACATGTCGGCAACCAAAAGTACAAGGGATAATGAAGTCTCTAGAACAAAAGATAGATTGTTCTTTCTTCTGTTTCGCAGCTTCTTGCTATCAAGCGCTGCGGCAATGATTTTAAATATGTGTGCCCAGCGGGTCATAGTGTTTATTTAGAGTATTTAAAAGCTGGACGCGCGTCTTGGTATAGACGCACATTAAAAAAATATTTCATCTCTTTACTGTCGCGCTGTGATGCTAGCATCTTTACGAACTACAGCTCGTTGGCTGTGCTTTTCTTTAATGACTAATATCTCATATGCAAAGTATGTGAAATCCAATAATATTACAGGTTCCATGGTAGCTGTCCAACACTGAGTGTGATTATTTTATATAAATGTTATACAGTGATGAGTTTCATGCAAATTTATATTAGAAATTCTAAATAAACAAGAAGACGGATAACATGAGACGTGCTGATTTAATAGGTGCGGTCGCTGGAAAGTTGAAATTATATATTGCAGCGATATCCATACGAGATTTACTTAATCATTTACTTTTAACGAAGTTTTGCTATCTGGAAAGGGAATGCATGTTCGTTTGAACTTAAGAGAACGAGTAGCGACATTGTGTTTTCGTTTGGGAAACATAAAGAAAGTGCGGAGAGAACGCTAAGAGCGCTGAGCATTCCGGAGCAAATGAGGCGAGCAATGTCTGGGCACTCCCACCAGACGCGCTGCTGGAGTCAGCGCCTGCGCCGTAGGCTGCCGCGCGCTACACACTCGCAGCAGCGGACGACCAGCTCGCAGTACGCGGCGCTGCTCCGGCCTGCTGAGGCGCTGCTGACTGGCAAACGTTGGGTGGCCCTCCACCGGCGCGCGTCGTATGCCGCGATCTGACCAGGTAAGAGAGCGCGTCATCGACAGGCACGTAAATACCGTAACGTCACTAGAGGATAAATTCTGCGGGAGTTTAGTCTTCTACCATCCTCTGACACGCTACACTCTTGAAAAACGTAGAGAATGCGTGTATAGAAGTAAACTCCTGATGATCTGACCCTCCATATCGTATTGCGTATTTCGTCAGATTAGGAAGAAAACCCGTTGAGTATTATAACATTCCCTTCAAATTTTCCAATACTGAAGAATTTTGCGGTTTTTCCAGTGAATAGTAATAATGTAAGAAAAAAGGGAGAAAGCGCACGAAACGTAACCGTTTAATGGCTCATGGGAAACGTAATCACTGCAAATGGAACACATTCTCAGCCTCGGAAAGGATGAAGAAAGAATTCGCCCGTGTCATTTACAAAAAAGCCATCGCTGTAGCCGGCCGTGGTGGCCCAGCGGTTCTAGGCGCTACGGTCTGGAACCGCGCGACCGCTACGATCGCAGGTTCGAATCCTGCCTCGGCCATGGATGTGTGTGATGTCCTTAGGTTAGTTAGGTTTAAGTAGGCCTAAGTTCTAGGGGACTGATGACCTCAGATGTTAAGACCCATAGTGCTCAGAGCCATTTGAACCATTTGAACCATCACTGTATTTGCCTGAAATGATTCTGGGATAATACGAGAAGCATAAATGTGAATGGCCTAGCGTGTTTTGAACCATCATGATACCGCTGATGCATTCCCCTCAGTCTGGTAAAGTAAAATTCGAGTAAAGTCTTCAGACGTCGACCAGTCCTCACAATCTATGTATTGCAGGTACCAAAATTTATAACTCTTTTTTAATTAGACAACTATCGTTTTACTAAGTGAGGTGATGCAGTTATGTTGACAAAGTTGTTTCCTTTTTTTCTTTTTCTTTTTTTGGAAACGTAGGTTTCTGTTTCATCTTTTATGTTTCTTGCGAAGTTTCTCAAATGGCTTGATCTGTAATATGTGCCGCACGTTGAAGGTAAAAGGACTACAACTTGCACGTTCATTGTAGGTGCTGTTGCTGTTTTTGAAAAAGGCATCAGAGTTCACTTGGTGAGTTATTTCTGGAAGCAATTGTGTGTGAAATCTTATGGGACTTAACTGCTAAGGTCATCAGTCCCTAATCTTACACACTACTTAACCTAAATTATCCTAAGGACAAACACAGACACCCATGCCCGCGGGAGGACTCGAACCTCCGCCATGATCAGCCGCACAGTCCATGACTGCAACGCTTAAGACCGCTCGGCTAATCCCGCGCGGCTACAACTTTATTATTAAATGATAATTGTAGAACTGTGCAAATAATAATGTTCTGTAAGCAGTTAATCACTATTTATCAGAAATGTAGGTTTATCTAAAGAAAAATGATAGCACGTGGAGAAATATGTTGCGAAATAGGCCATGATCGACAGTTCTAGGACGTAGGAACCCATCCATTTAATCAGGAGACTTTGCTTTTGTGATTTATTGGGTGAAGTGTCTTGATCCCGATTTTATCTTTGTGATTAAGCTTAAATTATCAACTTTCCGTAATCTCCACAAATGAAGATGCTAATTTTATTCAGTGTTTCTTTGTTCCGCACCATACTTTTGTTAGGTCGTGATGATGTATTCCTGTTACCCCAGCAGTTTCTGTATCTACTAGGCTGTGCAACAAGCAACTGAACGCCGTGTGATCACGGGACTGTATTACCCACAACTGTTTGTGATATCTCCATATTACACGAAGAGCACTTGGAACTGACGGTGTACGGTTTAATAATATCGCACCAACACAGTCGGACGTGGCGTCCGCAAACGGTCACCCTCTGAACAACAAGCACAGCCGCTCCTTCATCTCACATGCATAATTATAAAAGCAATGACAAGAGACAAATATCCTAAAACATCTTCTACTGTGAAACTTGTACGACTTCCTGTTTAATAGTGCAAGTGTAGATGCTATTTGTTTAAATCTGTTTCTTCCGTATAAGACATTTCACTGCTTCCTGTCACTATGTTTTATTTTTGAAACACCGTATTGTTTCTTAGCATTAGTAATTCCAGACATTTGGTTCGCCTCCAGATGATGGCAGTGCACTTGCATGGCGTAATATTGATTAGTTATTGAGTGGTTACAGTGTCATGACGACACTAGGCCTGTTACATTTATTTTCCAATAGCATGCACTTTCCAAGTAGAGCGAAACATGTCGTCCATTCACTTAAGTGCAGATCATATATTAGCCGAATCCTTTACCACAAACATTTCCTTGCTGCTGTATTCATTTTAAACGTTCTCATCGAGCAATTCAGTATTTTTTTTCGCCTAACTCACACACTAACACAATGATCAATGCCAGGTGCACATCAAGAATGTGCGTAACCGTGACAAGCGCCAGCTGTACATCAATAATGTGGGACACAGTAATAAACTGTAATAAGACGACGTACCTTAAAACAATGCACAATGGACACCATTTAATATTCTACACAATCGCTATCAACTTTACGCTTTTCAATATCGTACCTGTTTTGTTTGAATCTATTAAAATTATCCAACTGAATGATCTAAATTAGCAAATGTTAAACTGTACAATTTTATAATTCATAATTTCTAGTCATCCAAATGAGCGATCTACACTAGCGAAAACTAAGTTGGTGAAACGTAACAGTCACATAGAGCTTCAGAATTTGTGTTCAACTACTGACGGAAATGAGGAGTCATGCAAGGTGTTCACTTTTTCACTGCACTTGAATAAGTCTTAACAATACCCTAAAATAAAATACTTCTACGATGAGACAGAGAGAGAGAGAGAGAGAGAGAGAGAGAGAGCGGGATAGATAGATAGATAGATAGAGAAGATTTAATGTGGTGTTTGAAAAAGATGCCAACTGGTTCTGCTAAGATACTGATATTTCCTAGTTCGTATTATTTGCTAAATTTATGAATAAACTCTACATGTTCTCCAAGTGATTTTTAGTAGCAGCATATTGTAAATACGTATTTTTGTAGTTTTCATCTTTCGTAGTTTAACGTTGGATTTGTAGAATATTTCGGCAGCAGTCAATAGACATTAATCAGCACTCGATACTTACTTTGATAAACTGAATTTTTCGACTTGAAATATTTTCCTGTAAATGTGTTTATTTCCACAGATGGCATTATGTAAGCTACGACTGAAACCATGAGAATTATGAGAATTTATCTGGAATTATGCTATGACAACATTCTGTTGTAAAGTTCAATATTTGCCGGTTATTTTTATTCAAATATTGCTTTTAAATTTAAACGATGTGAATGGATTGATTCCGAAACAACTGTTGTCATGTAACAACAGAAAGCTGCAATTCATCTGTAAAGTATCATTCTGCTGCCTATCATGGTTGCTGGATGCGTAGGGTAGGATCTGTTCCACAGCCTGACACTCAACCGACTTCATTCATTTGGATTATAATTGCTTGGGGTATTGTGAAGACACAGACTACTTGGAGAAAAGAAGTGAAGAGAAGGAGGAAACAAAATTAAACTTCACAACGGTGTGTAATGCTGGCGATGGTCATCCGGCATAGTGCAGAACAGCAACTCTTAGCTGAACACAATGCGACACCATTCATTAGCAGTCCACGCTCCCCACACACAGCACCACTCCAGACTCAGTTGCTTGTGTTGTGGTGTTAACAGCAGCCTAAGCAGGGCTTGGCAACTCCCTAGTCCGGTTGCTGCTTTTCTCCGACCAATGGTGCGTGATGACAGTATGTTACAGGGAGGTGCAAGTATGAAGGGGGTCACTGTGTATTTGGTGCATAGTACGGCGTACGGCGATCTTCCCTAGTGGTTGCCGGACGAGTTCGATCGCTTGCCTTTCCAAGCAGTCCAACATAAGGCCACTGTCACATCTGAATACCACACAAAAATCTGGGTACTGCACTATTCAAATGGCCGGTGATACAGACACCCGCAATGAGTCCCCTTTCGGATGCTATCAGATGCTGATAACGCTGTCTCAAACAAGTACGTGGCACCTCCGTGTTCTTCACGATGATCACTCAACATCAGACGCTGTTCACGCCCCTTACACACTCTACCAGACCTGGTAACAACACTAAATCGAACGACGTTAATGCACTCTGGTTGCTGTTCTATCTGTCACAGAGAACTGCAACTTTAAATTATTTATATACTACCAATGTTGCGTATTTGTACTACGGTACACTGCCATCCGATCATGTATTCTGGGGGCATCCCCTTTTTGTCAGATATTGTGTAAGGTACGGAAAATCTTCGCCGTGGATATCTGAAACTGTTCCTCGAGAGTTTTTCAAATCTGGTGAGTCTAATGACCTGCAAGATCATAATAAACTACGAACCGGGCTCTAAGCACATTTAACTGAAAACTCCCCGTTTATTACGTTTACTGGCGTTTTTATTTCGGTAAACTCCTGTACCAGGAACCTGGCACCTGCTCCACGATACTGGTCTCGTACTTCTAACTCCTGACATTCCACGCTCCAATCCTTAGAATGTTATCCCTTCGTTGTTTATTCCATCTTTTTCTCATTATCACCTCTCCAATGGTAGACCCCTATCGCACGTCCGAATGAGGTACTAATGCGATATCTTTTGTCACTGGAGAGATCAGTACCACACTTTTTCAGTTAGAGGCCAAATGTCCTGTGGCTACACATTATGTGTAACACAGTGTTTTCCATTGCCTTCTTAGTCCTAAGGCCATTGGTAACTGTTGTCTCCTTATACTGCATGTCTTCGACCGCCGATGTTAGCGGTTTTTATTCAAAATTTAGGCAGTGGCTGGGCTAGAACGCGGCACCCACGGCGTTTTTATGGCTAGTCAAAACCACTACCCCTAGGACAGGAGTCAGAAATGTGAACGTAATAGGAAAGCTAGAAAATCTGAAAGGGGAGGTGCAAAGTTTCAAACTAGACGTAGTAGGTGTCGGTGAAGTGAAATAGAAAGAAGATAAGCATTTATGTTGAGACGAATATAGGGTAATATCAGCAGCAGCAGAAAATGTATAATGGGAGTAGGATTCGTTATGAATAGGAAGTTAGAACATTGAGTGAGTTACTGTGAACATTTCAGTGATAAGATTGTTCTCATCAGGATTGACAGAAAACCAACACCGACAACAAATAGTTGAGTTATACATGCAGGCAGTAGATGAAGCGATAGACAAAGTGTATGATAATAAACGACTAATTCAGTACGAAAAAGGAGATGAAAATCTAATAGCCATGGGGGATTGGAATGCAGTTGTAGGGGAAGGAGTAGAAGAAAGAATCACAGGAGAATTTGGGCTTGATAGTAGGTATGGGAGAGGAGAAAGATTGGTTCTGCAATAAATAACAGCTAACAATAGCGAATACTCTGTTCAGTAATCACAAGAGATGGACTTACTGCTGTGTTGGCAGAAGAGCCAACACCGTGTTGCTAGAGGAGGCCGAAATGCACGTGTTAAGCTCACGCAGACTGGCGTGAGGTCTGGAACAGTTAAGGGAATTTATAGTAGCAAATAAAGTACGTAGTTGATGTAATACTTAACTTTAATCCATAATTGTAGAACATCGGTCTGACGGTACAGGCATCTATTGATAATGGCGCCTTGCTAGGTCGTAGCAAATGACGTAGCTGAAGGCTATGCTAACTATCGTCTCGGCAAATGAGAGCGTAATTTGTCAGTGAACCATGGCTAGCAACGTCGGCTGTACAACTGGGGCGAGTGCTAGGAAGTCTCTCTAGACCTGCCGTGTGGCGGCGCTCGGTCTGCAATCACTGACAGTGGCGACACGCGGGTCCGACGTATACTAATGGACCGCGGCCGATTTAAAGGCTACCACCTAGCAAGTGTGGTGTCTGGCGGTGACACCACGCTTACACCTGGTAAAGCCCAGGAGATACGGGAAGATTCCAAATGGTTCAAATGGCTCTGAGCACTATGGGACTTAACATCTTAGGTCATTAGTCCCCTAGAACTTAGAACTACTTAAACCTAACAAACCTTAACACATCACACACATCCATGTCCGAGGCAGGATTCGAACCTGCGACCGTAGCAGTCACGCGGTTCCGGACTGAAGCGCCTAGAACCGCACGGCCACCGCGGACGGCTAGAAGATTCCATTTGGATTACACCATGATCAGGCAGACATTCCGATATCAGGTACTGTCTTGTAAGACGTACCAAGGAGCAGATATAGACTAAGAGAATAATTTATTATCGATGAAGAGTAGATTGAAGTTTAAGACGAGCGCACGAAAGAATCAGTGTGGAAGGGAGTGGGATACTGATGTATGATGAGGCGTATTTGAATGTCGATATTGAGATAAGGAATATCACAGCAGGCGACTCAGTTGCTGAGGATGTGACATCTCTAACAAGGGCAGTCACAGATGTTGGGCAGTCAGACACAGGTGCAACGTAGAAAACTCCGAAGAAATCTTCGGTAGCCGAAGAATACTGCAACTGATCGACGAGTGGTTGAATTACAAAAATATTCATGGAATGACAGCAATAGAGCGATATAAATCATTTTGGAATGAAATAAATAGGAACTGCAGGAAGCCAAGGCGAAACAGCTGCAGAAAAAGAGAAGTCATAGAAAAACAGATGATCATCGGAATGACTGACTCTGCATTTAGAAAAGTCAAAAACCCTCAGTAAAACTAAAATTTAGAGCGGTTAAATTAAATGTGAAATGGGAATTATACAGTTAAACGCAGAGGAAAGAGCGAATAGGCGGAAAGAGCGAATAGGCGAAAATAGTACGCTGAAAGCCTCTCTGAAGGCGGAGGAGTTTTCTGGTGACTTGACTGAAGAAGAAATTGGAGTCTATAGACCACCCAGATGAGAGGCTGAATTTAAAAAACTTCAGATCAAATAAAGCAGAAGGAGTAGATGACATTACATCGGAATTTCTGGAATCACTGGGGGAGGGGGGGGGGAGGGAGAGGATAAATGGAAAACAAACGACTGTTCAAGTTGGTGTGTAGAATCTATGAGATTGGCGACGTATAATCCGACTTTCTGAGAAACATTCCCACACGTTTCCGTAGATAGTAAGGGCACTTAGGTGAGATAACCATCGCAAAATCATCTCAACAGTTCGCAGAAATAATTACAGAAGAATGGAAAGTAAAACTGAGATGACGATCAGTTTGACGTTAGGAAATTTAAAGGCACCAATGAGGGAGCTGTGACTCTGCACTTGATAATAAAAACGAGACTGAAGAAAATCAAGACACGGTGTGAAATGGAGGAATATACTTGAAATTCTGGTAAAAAGAGGAGTAAGCTACAGGGAAAGACAGGTGATATACAGAGGCACAAATACCAAGAGGAAGCAATAAGAATGGAAGACCGAGAACGAAGTGCTCGGATTAAAAAGTGCGTAAGACAGGGATGCATTCTTTCTCTCCTACTGTTCAGTCTGTACGCCGATTAAGCAATGACGGAAAGATCTGTAAGTTTTAAGAATGGGATTGATGTTCAGGTTGAAAGTATATCAGTGATATGATTCGCTGGTGACATTGCTATCCTCAATGAAAGACAAAAAAAATTAGATTATCTGTTGAATAGGATCAGTACTCTAAGGAGTACTGATAATAGATTTGAGTAAACCGGAAAAAGACAAAAGTAAGGAGTAGAAGAATAAAAGATACTAGCGAGAAACTTAACATCGCAATTGGTGGTCAGGAAAAAAACCAAGTTAAAGGATTCTTCTATCTTGGAAGCAAAATAATCCCTGACAGACAAATCAATGAGGACAAAAGAAGCAGACTAGTATAGGCAAATAGGGCTTCGTGGCCAAGAGAAGTCTACTGGTACCAAACATAGGGCTAATTTGACGAAGAAATTTCTAAAGATGTACGTGTGGAGCACAGCATCGTAAGGTAGTGAAACATGCACTATGGGAAACCGGAACAGAAAATCGAAGAGTTTGAGATGTGGTGTTACAGAAAAATGTTGAAAATCAGTTGGACTGATAAGATAATGAATGAAAAGATTCTCTGCAAAATCGAGTAACGTATGGAAAACACAGCCAATAAGAAGGAACAGAATAACAGGACACGTTTTAAGGCACCAGGCAGTTACCTCCGGGGTGCCAGAGGGAACTGTAGAGGGTAAAAACTGTAGGGAAGAGATAGGGGTTGGAATAACTCCAGCGAACAGCTGAAACGTAGAGTGCAAGCCCTACTCTGAAAGGAAGGGGTTGGTGCAGGTGGAGAATTCGTGGCTGGCCGCATCAAACCAGTCAGCAGACTCATGACTCAAAAAACTATACATAGTATATAAATACCACCAAGAGACCAAAACTCCAGGCAGCCATCACATGTATGAAATGGAAAGATAGTTAAACTGCCGACAAGAGCTACCTACTCATATGGTTTATTAAGTAACGACTGCGGGATGGGTGAGCCAGGTAATCGCAATACATGAAACTGACGCATATGTGACATTAGATTGTGCAATAAAAAACGGTTAAATGGCCCGCCCGTCCCATATCTGAGACTTGAAGACATTAACCACGTTTTAACTCTTTTCGACTGTCACAGTGTTAAACGGTATTGTACCGTGCCTTCCCCTTTCTGTTGCAGTGTGTAGCACCCGACGATGGAGCAATGGTCGTTTTAATAAAATATCATTTACAACTGGAGCGGATTACTCTATGTTATGAGCATGACCCTCTTCTGGATGTTAACCGAAATGGACTTTATGTGCATTATTTGCTCATCAGTTAGCATTTGTCGCCAATTTCGCTAGTCCTTAACTTAAAAGTACGCACTATACAGCAGTGTAAACCACTACCACAGGCAATTCTCGGGCTAAGGATTGTCCATTTCTGCTTTTTACTTCAAAATAAACACTACACCTTCTGTAGTCCGCAAATCAGAACAAACGTATGAAGGTAGGAAGCTTAGGGTTTAACGTCCCGTCGAGAACGGGAACGGAAAATGGGTGTGTCCCTGCAGAGGGACCACCTTACCATTTGCTTGGAGTGATTTCAGGAAATAGCTGGAAAGCTAATCTGAATGGCCGGACATGGATTCGAACCGTCGTCCTCCCGAATTCGAGTCGGGACGAGTTGATCATTTGGTGCACTGACTGACTACTCACATTCAATACGCTTCTGATGTTCACAATTTTTTGGACGATTAATCAAATAGATGCACACAGTCCCTATCCATTTCAGTTCCATTATACGTAACGATCCCTACTGTGCTCATTCCAGTATGGTTTATATATATATATATATACTCCTGGAAATGGAAAAAAAGAACACATTGACACCGGTGTGTCAGACCCACCATACTTGCTCCGGACACTGCGAGAGGGCTGTACAAGCAATGATCACACGCACGGCACAGCGGACACACCAGGAACCGCGGTGTTGGCCGTCGAATGGCGCTAGCTGCGCAGCATTTGTGCACCGCCGCCGTCAGTGTCAGCCAGTTTGCCGTGGCATACGGAGCTCCATCGCAGTCTTTAACACTGGTAGCATGCCGCGACAGCGTGGACGTGAACCGTATGTGCAGTTGACGGACTTTGAGCGAGGGCGTATAGTGGGCATGCGGGAGGCCGGGTGGACGTACCGCCGAATTGCTCAACACGTGGGGCGTGAGGTCTCCACAGTACATCGATGTTGTCGCCAGTGGTCGGCGGAAGGTGCACGTGCCCGTCGACCTGGGACCGGACCGCAGCGACGAACGGATGCACGCCATAACCGTAGGATCCTACACAGTGACGTAGGGGACCGCACCGCCACTTCCCAGCAAATTAGGGACACTGTTGCTCCTGGGGTATCGGCGAGGACCATTTGCAACCGTCTCCATGAAGCTGGGCTACGGTCCCGCACACCGTTAGGCCGTCTTCCGCTCACGCCCCAACATCGTGCAGCCCGCCTCCAGTGGTGTCGCGACAGGCGTGAATGGAGGGACGAATGGAGACGTGTCGTCTTCAGCGATGAGAGTCGCTTCTGCCTTGGTGCCAATGATGGTCGTATGCGTGTTTGGCGCCGTGCAGGTGAGCGCCACAATCAGGACTGCATACGACCGAGGCACACAGGGCCAACACCCGGCATCATGGTGTGGGGAGCGATCTCCTACACTGGCCGTACACCACTGGTGATCGTCGAGGGGACACTGAATAGTGCACGGTACATCCAAACCGTCATCGAACCCATCGTTCTACCATTCCTAGACCGGCAAGGGAACTTGCTGTTCCAACAGGACAATGCACGTCCGCATGTATCCCGTGCCACCCAACGTGCTCTAGAAGGTGTAAGTCAACTACCCTGGCCAGCAAGATCTCCGGATCTGTCCCCCATTGAGGATGTTTGGGACTGGATGAAGCGTCGTCTCACGCGGTCTGCACGTCCAGCACGAACGCTGGTCCAGCTGAGGCGCCAGGTGGAAATGGCATGGCAAGCCGTTCCACAGGACTACATCCAGCATCTCTACGACCGTCTCCATGGGAGAATAGCAGCCTGCATTGCTGCGAAAGGTGGATATACACTGTACTAGTGCCGACATTGTGCATGCTCTGTTGCCTGTGTCTATGTGCCTGTGGTTCTGTCAGTGTGATCATCTGATGTATCTGACCCCAGGAATGTGTCAATAAAGTTTCCCCTTCCTGGGACAATGAATTCACGGTGTTCTTATTTCAATTTCCAGGAGTGTATATATATAAATATTTCTTTGGCTTTCTGGCGTTTCAAGGTGCTTCAGTTTTCTTGGAGCAGAGATTTGGGGAAATATTAGATACTAGCAGAACATGCATGGGAGCTGGATGTACATCCTAATCTCATCCTCCCCCCTTTCTCTGTCCATCCCTTTCTCCCTCTCTCTTTGTCCATCTTTTCTTCTCCTTTCCCTGTCCAACACCTCATCTCTGTCTTTCTAGTTCTCCATCTCTCTCTGTCCGTCTCCTCCTTCCTCCTTTCTATGTTCATGTCCTTCCCAGTCGCTGTCCACCTCCTCTCCCCCCCCCCCCCCCCTCTCTCTCTCTGACACAGTCTTGTTTGCTGGCGTTATAAGGGAAACCTTAATAAGGAACTGAAGTCGCTTAAAATGAAGATGTAAATCGGTTGGGACCATTAGTGTACAGGATATGAGAGACCTCTCACGCTGCTGAATCTTTGAGGATAGTAGCTTCAGTGACAGTATTTAGTATGGTTTTAATCAGCGAAAGGGTAGCATTACAAAATTTAGGACGATGCAGATTCCATAGTCGTATTATAATCATAAGTCGATAAGCCATGAACAGAAATTTCCTGTTCCCCGTTAAAACCGACTGTGAGGAATAAAACAAAACAGCACATTATTGTGTATACAAATTTTGCATAGTACATTGTTGTGTGTAAAAATTTTGGTTAAAGTCATATATAATATATTTAGGAGACACAATTTCTCCAATAGTTTAAATGCCTTGTTATCGTAGTTAACACTGACTGCGAGAATGAAAACTAAATAGCATATTTTCTCAGCAAAGCACAGCAATTTTCTCGCAGTTAGTTTAACTGTGAAACAGTACATTGTTGTTTAAAAAATATATAGTCTATGTCTGCCTGAATGTTTATTGTGCAAAAACTTGAAGTAAATCGAAAATTTCCTAACAGTGTTAGCCTGTTATGTACATTTTTGTGCATGTATGAAAAACATAACCTACATCCATCCGAATGTTCATCAGAATATCATGTGAAAATTTCAGTTAAATCGGTGAAGAAAGTTTCGAAGTTTTTGCTTGCTACGTGCCCCATTTGTCTTATGCTCGTCCACATTTTATTTACAGTAACTTATAAAATCTGAAGTAAATTGGTCAAAAACTTTCAAGATTATTGCTACGTCTATCTGAACATTTAGTAAATATTGTGTCATTTTTGAGACAGGATGTAGCTTATGTCCACCTAAACATTTAGTAAATATTGTGTGATTTTTGAGATTTTGGCTATAAACGTTTCTTCTTTTTATATTATACACATATTTAAGTAATATATATTCAAAATATGGGGTCTATATCCACCAGAATATTTATTACAGTATTCAGTAAAAATTTGAACTAATTCGGTAAAAAATTTTTTGAAGATTTTTGGTAACAACGTTAAGCCACGCCTTGCCTTGATATAGTAGTGTAGACTGAGGAAAAAAGGATACTAGAGGGTAGAGTGGAGCTTAACCTACACCGCGGTTGGCCGCATCACAGTGTTCCTCCAGCACAGTCCGGTGCGCACGAATGCTCGCCGGCCACGTAAAGACAGAGAGACAGACAGCAGCGCTCCGCACGGCGTGTGGCTGAGTTAGCGCAGCCGCGGGCGACCTGCCAGCCCTGTGTGCCGCCCGCTGCAGACTCTCCACAGCTGCCCGGGAGGCGCGTTTCTTTGTCGTGGAGGCACTCGTCTCGTCGTCAGTCCCGAAACTCGCACGGCGTTGCGGAAACACGGCTGGTACCTGCCACTGTGCTGAACAAACTCTTGCGACCTCTGTTCTTCGAGCAGTTGCTTTCACCATTCTCTTTTGTGTGTGTGTCACCAGTTTTCTGATTGATCTGAAGCAACCCACGACGAATTCCTCACGTACAGAAACCTATTACGGAATAGCACTTGCACCCAACGTCCTCAGTTATTTGTTAGGTATATTCCTCTCTTTGTCTGCCGCTACAGTTTTTTACCCTCTGTTCCCCGATATCTTAACACATGTCCTGTCATCCTGCCCCTTCTTTGTGTAAATGTTCCCCACATGTTTCACTTGGTGCTGATTCTGTTCCGAACCTTCTCGTTCCTTATCTTGTCAGTCCACAATTTTCAATATCCTTCTATAGCACCACAACTGAAACGCATCGAATCGGTCCTTTTCCGGTTTCCCCACAACCCATGATTAACTGGATTAATTACTCTGTCCAGATTGGGTTTCATTCCTTCCGGTACACCTCAGTGAAATCAGTTTTCCGTCATCTTACCTTCTGACCCAAATAAATAGTATGTAATATGTAAACAAATTTAAAAATGATGGAGCACAGCAATCAGTCGCCCTTTCCTTACAGGCTTTATTAAAGTAAATCTAGAGTTCGGCTAGTATCTAGCCATCATCAATGCAGCATTTCAGAGGTTTAATATGTGTTCTAGTACGTTAGTCTCTTGCTGTTCGGGGTCCTATCACAATCACGAGTAGTCTTCAATTACATCACTGTACGACTCATTGTTCAGGAGATACGACGACATAGAGACTGAGCTGCGTGAGAATGGACTGCAGTCCGAAATTAGCTACAGATACAGATGAAATGTGTGTACAAATGTGTGTGAAATATGTTAAGTAGGTGTTAAATATATGTGACACGTATGTAATTTGGCAAAGCCGTAGGTAAAAAGCTCCTCCTAAACCCTTGGATAGACTTAAACCAAGGGTGTAGACATATTACTCACTGTCTGGAAAGAAATACTATTTGGGTACGAATCAGCAACCTTTTATTGCGGTTGGTGTAATAACGTGGACAGAGAACAGGGGAGGAAGAGGTGAACAGACAGACAGGGAGAAGGACGACATGGTCGCAGATATGACGGAGGAGGGGACTGGCAGAGTGAGGTCGACAGCGAATTGGGTGGGAAGGGGGAGGAGAAGGACAGAGAGTGGGGCAGTAGGGGATAGACAGAGGATGGGAAGAGGAGGAAATGGACAGAGAGAGGAGGCAGGCGGTGATGTACTGACACAGGGTGAGGACGACACGGACAGAGAGGGGGAGAAGAAAATAAAATATAAAGGTAAAAGGACATGGACAGAGAGAGGGAGGAAGACGAGGAGCTGGATTGAGAGAAGGTGAGTAGAAGATTGATCAATAGAAAGGGAAGACGAGATGGATAGGCAGTAGCGAGAGGAGAATGTAAAGCGGATGAGGAGGAGACAGAGGGGCAGGAAGAAATGGATTCATGTGAGATCGACAGAGGGGGGAAAACAGATGGACAGAGAGGTAGGAATAGATGAACAATGATAGGGGCAGCAGAAGATGAACAAAGAGGGGGAATCAGTAAATGGCTAAATATAATCGGAATGAATAGATACCCAGTCAATGCGAGTTCCTCATCTAGTACTACTAACAAACCATTAAATTACTTGCACTGATGAAAGTAATACTTCGACAGCTGGTGCTCATCAATCATTACACTGGGGGGGAAATCACTGATGCTCACCAACAATGTGCTGAAGGTACATGGCCAGGTCTCCTTAATAGTAAGCGGAATTCTATCTTCAAAAAGCAGCCTGAACTTTTATCTAGACCATGTTCCGGAGAACGGATATATTCTTGGGTCAGTGGCAGGTACAAGAGTGTCTCAAAAAACCTCCAATGACTGCCCGCTGGGAAGTGCATTCTGCTTCCGTTGCTGCACCTGGATCCCACGAAATAAAAAAGTGCGTAAGCTCTGGATGACCATAGAAATTCGTAGTGGATTTATTACTATACTACTCAGGAAACAAAACACTCTATTACTGGTGCATTCATATTCACTCATCCACCTTAACAGCAATAATTTCTCAAGTATAGTTGGTGAAATGAAATAGGATGATGATATAAAGAACACATAAAAAAGATAATAACTTTTGAAAGTGTGTTAGGAATGGCAGATTTAACTTTTTTTTACTGAAAATGATCAGTCATCGTAGCAAATGATTCATTTCTGGTGACAGGTTTGAGTATTAGTAGACCATCTGCAGACGAGTGAGTTACACTGTAATGTTACGTGAAATTCCTATGAGGGACTGTAAACAGTCGCCAGAAATATAACATCACTTGCGATCACTATTGACTATTTCCATTAAAATAAAAAGGTGCACCAAACGTTGTCCTTTTCCACATACTTAATCAGGCAACATGACAACCTCTGTGAGACCATTCCAAAATATTATTATGACCAGACAATGGCTAGTTAATATTCCTCTAGATCAGAGATCCTCATGGCGACGCCCTTCTAATACAGAGCTACTGTTATTGAACTAAATGAAATAAAATCTTCATAACTTCTCAAGGGTTTGCGTTAGGGCGATCAAACTGCACAATTGGCCGCGGGGGATGACGGGAATTAGTATGGTTTGGCTTAGCGACGAAGACCACTTTCATCTGGATGGGTTCGTCAATAAGCAAAACTGGCGCATTTGGCAAACTGGACATCCGCATTTGGCGATCTAGAAGAGTCTTCACCCTCAACGGGTTACTGTGTGGTGTGCACTGTGCAGTCGCGGAATAATCGATATTCGTTGACTACCGAACGGTAGGTGTAGGTTTTGGAAGATGATTTCATCCCCATTATCGAAAGTGACCTGATTTCGACAAGATGTGACTCATTCAAGACGGGGCTCGAGCCCATCGAAGCAGGAGAGTGATGTCCTGGAGGAGTCTTTAGGGACCGCATTCTGGCTCTGGGGTAGCCATAGGCGAATGGCATGGCCCTCGATTGGCTGCCATATTGTCCGGATCTTGACACATGTGACTCCTTTTCGTGCGGCTATACTAAAGGCAAGGTGTACAGAAATAGCCCGAACACCACTTCTGAGCCGAAAATAGCCGTTCAGGAGGTCATTGACAGCATCAATGTTCTGACACTTCGGCGGATCATGCAGAAATTCGCTATTGGTCTGCGCCACATCATCGTCAACGATGGCAGGCTTATCAAACACGTCATAACATAAATCCGAATATCTGCAGCATCGTTTAAACGTTTAATAAAATGAGTGCACGCCGTAGTTTGTAACTAATTTACGTTTTTTTTCATATAGTTCAATAATTGTCGCCATGTACATTTACGTAACATCGAATATTAAAGAATATGCTTGTTTTTGGGTCATCAGTCTTCTGACTGGTTTGATGCTGCCGGCCACGAATTCCTCTCCTGTGCCAACCTCTTCATCTAAGAGTAGCACTTGCAACCTACGTCCTCAATTATTTGCTCTATGTATTCCAGTCTTCTTCTGCAGCTTTTGTCCTCTAGCACCATGAAAGTCATTCGCTGATGTCTTAACAGATGTCCTATCATTCTATCCCGTCTCCTTGTCAGTGTTTTCCACATATTTATTTCATCTCCGATTCTGCTGATATCCTTATTTCTTACCTTATCAGTCCACCTAATTTTTCACATTCGTCTGTAGTAACACATCTCAAAGTTTCGGTTTTCCCACAGTCCATGGCAGACATATCGAACATAACCTAAATACGAATATCTGTAGTGACATTTACATGTTAAATAAAGTTGTGCACGTTGTATTTTGCCAACAATTTACGTTTTTTTTTTCTTTTTTTTTATGTAGTTCGGCACTTTTCACACTGCAGATACAATTTCACGAGACATCCTTTCACTAATTGCAGTGGTTCGTATCGAAAAGTACGCTTATCCCATTGGGACAGGACATGGGTTCCGAGGCGGAAATCAAAAGAGTGAGAGAAAACACAGTCACAGGAGAAATCAATATTTTTGGTAACGTTTTTGGGAAACAGCGACCACATAAGTTATACAAAATCAGTGGAAAACAGTCTAGATCGCGATGATTATTTTATTAAAATGACCGGTTTCGGCCTAGTGTAACGCCATCTTCAGACAGCACCGTCAGCTGAAGTTGACGAGGCGTTGTACAGTCAGTTGACCTAAGTCGCTGCAACTGCGACTGAGGTCATCTGACTGTTCTACGTATCGTCAGCTTCAGTAGATGGTGATGTTTGAAGATGGCCTAACACTAGGCCGAAGCCGGTCATTTTAACAAAATAACCATCGCGATCTATACTGTTTTTCACTGATTTTACCGAGCGAAATATTAGAGTCTACTTCCTCGGCGAAATCTTTGGCAGAGCTTGGTAAGCTAAACACTTTAACTGTTCACAATAAGAAATGAAAACAAATATTGAGGCCAGTTCTGATATACTACTATGTGTAGAAAGTTACGACTGCACTGTGATGGTCCTCGACTGTGGCTAACTGGAGCGACTCGACGGCTGGGCAAGAACTGGGTAGAGCTACAGGCTGGCGGTCTCTTACCCACGTGCTCCGGGGCGCCGGTGGCAAATCAGTTGAGGTGTCGTGGCACTCGTGTGTTCAGCGGTTTCCTGGGTCCCAGTCGCTGTTGCTGCAGCTTCCGGACAACAGCAGTACATCTCGTGCCAAGGTCTATACCTGGGACGACTGGCTACGATACCATATTCATTTTAATAAAAAGATTCAGTTGCAACAAATACTATTTTAAAGAAATATCAATTTTTATTTTTCATTTTTAAGTACAGTATAAGTGTACACTAAATACCTTTCCATAGAGACAAAACATTTCAATACAATTATTATGAATTCAATGACTCTCGTCAGCTTTTGACGAACATTTGAAATCTATATTAGCTCGGATGCAAGACAAATTCGCGGCCTCTTTGCTCATTTAAATTCCTCGAAATTCTACGTTTAACTTTTTTTACATTAATCACAATAGAAAATGCACTTTCAGACGAATACGAACTCGATGATGGTGTGGAACAAACAGAGGACTGAGAGGTACTATTTCATTGTTGTTTTGTATTTATTAAAGTTACAGAGACATGCTTGACTTTGTTCTGCATCTGATGTTTCATAAGCTCCAACAATCTCTTTCTGGCGATAAATTTATCCGTTTCTGATTACTTCTGCATGTCACTTTGAAGCAAGTAAAATAACGACACAAGTCACCAACGAAAGAAATAAACAGACTGAAAGAAAAGTTTGCAATGTCCCACTATTGCCGCTGGTTAAGGCATGGATCGATAGAGAGCGCCACGCACAGCAGCCGAAGAAAGACATCCAGTTCCATAAATAGACGTTACATGCACAAAGTAGTGGAATTCTGCATCCCGACCACTCATTTAATACTTGACATGCGGTTGCTCTGGACGAAGAAAAGTATATTTTGTATTATTTTGTCATAAATTTTCCATTTGTTCTATAGTCTGAATTCATTAGTATATTAGAATGTTAAGAATATCGTGGACAGCGTATGTCACAAATGTCGATATTCTACGAAGAATGAAGAAAGAGAAAGAAGTGTTGGCTACCGTGAAAGCAAGAAAGATCCAGTACCTGGGACACATCATGCGGAACAACAACAGCTACCATGTCCTCCAGACCACCCTGCAGGGAAAAATACCAAGGAATAGAAGCTTTGGCCGGAGAAGAATATCCTGGCTTAAGAACATCAGAACGTGGACCTCTAAAACATCTACAGAGCAATTTAGAGCTGCAAGTGAAAAACACTGCCAAGATGGTTGCCAACATATGTAACGGATAGGAACCAGAATAAGAAGAAGAAGAATTAGTGTCGTGACACTCTGGAGTTACCATACACGTACCTCACGCCATGAAACGTCGTACTAAAAGTCTTAAGGTCCCCGTAACCATCAAAGATTTTCTCATGCTTACCTATGGTAGCAAAATATTTGACCGTGTACGGTGCAGTTTGAAATGTTTGTCATGCATAGATCGTGATTGACGTGTTTGAGACAAATTCTGATTGACAGAAAGTTTGACAAGATGGCGGACGTTGCTTGTGTTGACGTTTCGTAGCATATGTTCAGTGAAAAATAGTTTTATTACGATCTATCTCACTGTATCGTTGATTCTACTTCTATGAAGAATACTATCAAGTATAACAACAAAATAATACTGACAATGGTAGAGGTACCACATCTTTCCCAGCCATATATTACGCATGAAGAGGCTATGAACAAAATCAGTGTTTTACGCATGCAGTGAGACACAGGCGGAGTGTAATGAAATTAAAGGAATCGGAGTTCACCGGTTCTACCACGGAAGATGTGGGATATATGAGGGGGGAGGGAGGGAGGGGGGTTGAAAAGTGTTGTGACTTAGCAAGACAGCCAAGTCACAACGAGAGGAAGCCGAAAGGCACGCGTTAAGCTCACGCAGATTGGCGTGAGGTCTGGAACAGTTAAAAAGGAAATGAGAACTTAGAAAATGGACGCAGTTGCTGTCATACTTAACTTTAATCCACATTTGTAGAACATCGCTCTTGATGATACATGCTTCACAATATTAATTATCAAAGCTATGGCGCCTTGCTAGGTCGTAGCCAATGACTTAGCTGAAGGCTATGCTAACTATCGTCTCGGCAAATGAGAGCGTATTTGTCAGTGTGGCTTCGCTAGCAAAGTCTGCTGTACAACTGGGGCGAGTGCCAGGACGTCTCTCTATACCTGCCGTGTGGTGGCGCTCGGTCTGCAATCCTGACAGTGGCGACACGCGGGTCCGACATATACTAATAGACCGCGGCCGATTTAAAGGCTACCACGTAGCAAGTGTGGTGTCTGGCGGTGACACCACATTCCTCCCCCGCAAATCGGCGAACGGTTGTGTTATAAGGCTTCCGCCCGCCGTGGGAAGGACCCAATGTTGACGCATGCGATGAGGTGGGGAGCCTAACAACAGGCGAGGCTGTGCCACCCGCACCCTGCCATTCGGTCCGAGGGGAGCTAGGAAACGCCTGAAAACCTAGTCCAGGGTGCACGCCAACATGCGGTGTATGTGCCCGGAAAGAGACAGGAGGGGCCGTAGGGTCGACCTCCATCACGTCGGGGTACCCGACGGGTGAAGACGACATCTGGTCCGGAGCTGGCAAGATTGCCATGTCGGAGGACAGCTGGTCACGGGAAGCGATCGGCGACTCGTGACCCAGGGAGGCGCCCGGCGGCTGCAGCGACGCGTCCCCTGCGGGAAACGCCGGCGGGAGGACCGGCGGCGGCGGCGGCGGCGGCGCGTCGCCATGGGGCAAAATGGAAGGCAGCATCGGTAACACCTGGGGCTGAGGCGAGCCAGTAGATGGGTCCCCAGGGCGCTGATCGGACGGCACCGAAAGCAGACGGGGAGCGGCAGAACCCGTGCGACGACAGAGGCGCAGCTGATTGAGATGCCGGCGCACCTCACCAGAGGCCCCCAAAACCAGATACATAGCGCGGCCGAGGCAGCGAAGAATGCGCCCTGCGAGCCAACGCCGTGAACCTCGATAGTTGCGATAGAATACAACGTCGCCTGGAGCAAAAGCAGGTGTCTACCACTGCACAGGAACCTGATGCGGCGGATGCAGCAAAGACATCAAGGTTCGATGAGGGCGACCGTGAAGCAACTCAGCCGGCGAGCGACCATCGCGGGGCTGAGAGCGATACAAGGACAAAAAGAGCAATAACGCATCCTCCCGAGTCACTTCAACATCTGTGACTTGAAAGTCCTAACCAATCGTTCAGCGGCACCGTTTGACTGTGGCGAAAACGGCGCGGACATCAGATGTTGAATACCATTGGCCTTGCAGAATGACTGAAATTCTACGGACACGAATTGTGGGCCATTGTCGGAAACAATAGTCTGTGGAAGACCTTCAATGCAAAAGATAGCGGATAACGCTTGCATGGTGGCAGTTGACGTCGTAGAAGAAATCCGGACAACAAAAGGAAAATTACTGAATGAATCTTCCACAACCAACCATCGAGCATTCCAGAATGGACCAACAAAATCGATGAGTAAGCGTTGCAAAGGGGTAGTGGCTTTCGGCCATGCAAAGAATTTAAGCGGTGGTGCGGATTGTTGTTTGGCGCACGCCATGCAAGAAGAGCATATATTCGTAATCGCAGCATCGATTCCGAACCAAGTACAGTGCTGACGAGCAAGTTGTTTCGTTCCCACTATACCCCAATGTCCTTGGTGGAGAAGCCGTAAGACAGAGGACTGTAACGAACGTGGGACCACGACCCTGGACTGATCATTATCAGAACGCAACAGCAAAACACCACGTCGAACAAAAAGTCTCTCCTTGTGAGCAAAAAATCGGCGAACCAACGGATCCTCGATCCGTGACTTTGACAAGGGCCATTGCGTAGCAACAAAACGCAGAACGGTAGCAAGGACAGGGTCAGCAGCTGTGGCTGTAGCTACACGACGAAAATCAATCGGAAACGATTCGACCACGTCATCAGTTTCCGCATCAATGAACATGCAAGCAAGTTCGGAAGAATCGAATGCTCTATCCTCAGCAACAGGCAAACGGGACAACGCATCGGCGATTCCGTGCTTAGCAGTGGACCGATACAAGATATCGTAGCGGTACTGCGAGAGGAAAATTGACCAGCGAATGAATTTCTGCGCTGTACGTGGAGGTACAGGCTTGTTCGGATGAAAAAGCGATGTCAAACGTTTGTGGTCTGTGATGATGGTAAAGTGACGACCATACAAGAAATCATGAAACTTAGTAACACCAAATACGAGAGCCAAAGCTTCTTTCTCGATCTGTGAATAATTTCTTTGCGCAGACGAGAGCAATTTGGACGCAAAGGCAATAGGGCGATCATGCGATCCATCTTTGTGAGCAAGCACAGCACCGATCCCGAAATCCGATGCATCCACCATCAACAAAAGGGGTTTCTGGGGATCGAATGGCGTAAGGCAAGTATTGGAAAGCAACGCCTATTTCAACTGGTGAAAGGCGCGTTAGCATTCCGTCGTCCAGACGAACGGAACACCTTTACGGCGTAAGCGATGAAGCGGAGCTGAAATGGAGGAGGCGTGGCGCACATAGCGATGATAATAAGTGATTTTTCCCAGCACACTCTGTAGCTGCTTGAAATTCTGCGGTGAAGGCAAGTCTTGTATGGCACGGAGGTGCTCGGGACTAGGATGTATGCCTTGGGCATTGACTACATGTCCCAGATAGGGTAAGTCACCAAAAAACACACATTTGTCCTTCCGCAAGCGAAGACCATTTTGTCACAAGACCTGAAATAATGTTCTGAGATTGGCTAAATGTTCTTCTGTCTTTCCGGAGATCACAATATCGTCCAGATAGTTTTCTGCAGTAGGGACCGACGCACAAACAGTTTGCAGATATTGCTGAAACAATGCAGGGGCGGATGCACACCCAAATGGCAGTCTTTTGAATCGGTACAAACCAAGATGCGTGTGAACCACCAAGACGCGCTGGGATTCGTCGTCCACCGGTATTTGCAAGTACGCATCTGCTAGGTCCAACTTCGAAAAATATTTACCCGGGCACAGTTTGTCAAAAAGATCTTCTGGGCGGGGTAAAGGAAAAGTTGCAATCACTAGTTGTGGGTTCACTGTTGCCTTGAAGTCCACACAAAGTCTCAATTTTCCGGAAGGTTTTGGTAAAATTACTAAGGGTGATGCCCAGAGAGAAGCTTGCACACGTTCAACCACACCTTGTGATTCCTAATCGTGTAATGTTCTTGCGACCTCATCACGCAATGCGTGGGGAACAGTGCGCGCTCTGAAAAATTTCGGTTGCGCGTTTAATTTCAGTTCCAAATGTGCTTTATAGTTCTTAGCGCAACCTAGACCCGGTGCATAAATGTCTGCAAATTCCTCACATAGACGAGAAACACTGTCTGAAGGCACAGTCTGGTTCACTGATAGGACCTGATTGACTATAGACAAGTTAAACAACTGAAATAAATCTAAACCAAACAAGTTCACTGCAGAAGAAGAACGAAGTACGTAAAATGACACAAGTTTTGTTTGTCCCTTGTATGTTGCAAGAATGCTTCACTGTCCTAACACAGGGATCTTCTGACCGGAATAGCTAGTTAACTTAACATTTGCGGCATGCAACGGAGGTGTACCCAGTCGTTTGTACGTGTCTTTAGTGATTAAAGAAACTGCAGCTCCGGTATCGAGCTGGAATGGTATTACGTGGCCATGAATGTCCAAATCTACAAAAAGTTTATTGTCCTGCTGACGACAAGAGCGACTGTCTCGTGCAACGTGAACAGACACTGGTACAGAATCACTTGCTAATTGACGTGATTTCCGGCGACGTCGACGCACACTTTTTGTGGGATGAACACAGTCACTGTTAGAAAGAGTGGCACTGGGCGGAGTGGAATTAACTACATGAATTTCCATGGGCGAAGGTTCACGAGCCTGAGTATTCTTGGTTCGATTCCGGCGCGAAGCAAAGGGCCTGGAATGGTTGTTAGTGTCTGATCTGAGCTTTTTCTGGCAAACACTCTGAATATGTCCTTTTTTATTGCAGAAAAAGCAAATAGCTTGGCGTGACGGGCAATTCTCACGCGAATATCTAGTAGCACACCGCGGGCATGACTTTAGCACAGTATTTGTCTGCTGGCGCGGCAAACGTAGCGGAGAGCTCGGCGGCAGCTGCGCGGACGAGCGCGAGGGCTGTTTACTGTTCCGTGCAGCTCGCCCGGCGGGCCGGTTAACGTGACACACGGCTGGCGAAGTTTCAAATGATTCCTGAGCAATGTCAAGTGTGTCTTGCCTATCCAATATGTCTATCACTTGTTGAAGGGAGAGATTGACGAGTTTCAAAATTTGCTCCCGTATACGAACATCAGAAACGTTCTGTGCAATTTCATCACGTACCATAGTATCTGAATAAGTGAGTCCACATTCACACTCAAAAGCACAATCCCTAGTAAGGCCTTGGAAAGTTGCAACCCACTCCCTTTTAGTTTGACCAGCCGTATGTTTGGTACGAAAGAAAGTATACGTTTTTGCAACTACATTGACTGATTCCTTGAAATATGCATCTAATGCTGACAAAATTTCTTCGTAGGACAGAGTTGCTACGTCGCGTCGGGGAGACAATTTCACTATCACTCTGTACGTCTGGACGCCGACACACGATAATAAGTGAGGCTGCAGCTCATTGCCTTGAATTCTGTAGGCGGCGAGATGGAATCCAAATTGGCGTGACCACTCCGTCCAGCTTTCCAGTGCCGCATCAAATTGACGAAAAGGTGGTGCAACTGCGTGTTGTGGCTGCGGTAGCGGTGGAGCGGCGGCTGCCGCATCGTTTTGCATTGCACGTTGACCCTGGACGAGCTGTCCAAGGGCATCCAATAAGGCCTGCGTCTGCTGATTCTGCAAGCGATAAAATTCGGACAGTACATCTGGAGGTTGTGGCGAAGCCATGACACAAGTAAATTAGAGCAATACGACCATCCCATCCTCGTCGCCAAATATGTTGTGACTTAGCAAGACAGCCAAGTCACAACGAGAGGAAGCCGAAAGGCACGCGTTAAGCTCACACAGATTGGCGTGAGGTCTGGAACAGTTAAAAAGGAAATGAGAACTTAGAAAATGGACGCAGTTGCTGTCATACTTAACTTTAATCCACATTTGAAGAACATCGCTCTTGATGATACATGCTTCACAATATTAATTATCAAAGCTATGGCGCCTTGCTAGGTCGTAGCCAATGACTTAGCTGAAGGCTATGCTAACTATCGTCTCGGCAAATGAGAGAGTATTTGTCAGTGTGGCTTCGCTAGCAAAGTCTGCTGTATAACTGGGGCGAGTGCCAGGACGTCTCTCTAGACCTGCCGTGTGGTGGCACTCGGTCTGCAATCCTGACAGTGGCGACACGCGGGTCCGACATATACTAATAGACCGCGGCCGATTTAAAGGTTACCACCTAGCAAGTGTGGTGTCTGGCGGTGACACCACATAAAGTTTCTAGCTTAACAAATAAGGAATTACTGAAATTTCATAATACCAATTTATATTTCATTATAATACCCGTGCACAGTAATACACTTGTGTGCATGCTCAGATAACTTGTGCACACCATTCAAATAAGAGGTCTTCGATTTCAAGTCCAACCAAGCGTTTACAGCATCAATCACTGCATCATCATTGTCAAATCTTCGTCCTTCGAGGTCTTTTTTTAGGTTTGGGAAAATAAAAAAGTCTGATGGAGCCAACTCTGGAGAATATGGCTGTTGACGTAACAATCAAGGTCTTTGTGCACCGGTGTGTTGTTCTGATGCAAAAGAACTCCGTGCACCCATTTTCTGAGCCTTTTTTCTTTAACTATTCTCTCAAACGGCGCAGGAGGATGAAATAGTACAATGCATTGATAGTTACGCCCTTTTGCAAGTAATCTACCGTAACTGCATCCCAGAAGACCGATGCCCTCACCTTACTGGCTTATTTTTGCGCCCGGAATATTTTTAAGGTAGGGGATGAAGGATGTTTCCATTGTTGTGTCTGTTCTTTTGTCTCAGAATCGAAGAGGTGAATCCACGTTTCGTCCACTGTCACATACCTTGCAAGAAAGCCGTCTTCATCCGCTTCAAATTGGAGGACGATTTCCTTACAACACTCCACACGCTCCCGTCTCCGATCTGCATTCAAGTCTTTCGGGACACATCGAGATGAAACTGTCCGAATTCCCAAAATATCCACAACAATGTCATGATCACGCCCATGGGAGATTCCAAATGTGGTTTCAATGTGCTGCAAAGTTATTCTACGACTCTGCAAAATCGTATCGTGACTACTGTTTCATCGGTGGCAACAGTGACAGGCCTTCCGCTCCTTGGCGCACCTTCCTCACTCTTTCTTACACACGTGAAATCGGACACCGAGTTTTTCACTGTTGCATAAGACGGAGAACAGTCCTGAAGTGTATTCCGCACGTCTTCCGCAATTTCCTTGGGCGTCATTCCCTTCAAATGAGGATATTCAATAACAGCACTTTTCTTTATTCTCTCGATATTGGCCAATTTCCTTACACTACGGTATACAACACACACTACTGGCAAAATTTACGAAGTTGGAGTCGCGAAATTAAACTTGCATACCCCAAACTGTCACCATAAAAGCAGGCGGTGTTGACATAAAACTTTTCTGGGTATGGTACTGCGTCATGTTGTAAAAAACTACTGCTGAAAAAAACCAACGTTTCGGCCATGGTTGCAGCGGCCTTCTTCTGGATCTACTGGTGCCATCTAGCTATGCAGTGTCCCTTATATTTTCATTATTACTGTTCACTGCACATGCCATTACATCATAATTTTAAAAAGATAGTTTGAGAGACCATTGAAATAAACTATCTTTTCAAAATTATGACGTAATGCCATGTGCAGTGAACAGTGATAACAAAACATAAGGCCAGTGCATATCTATAACGCACCAGTAGACCCAGAATAAGGCCGCTTAAATCGTGGCCGAAACGTTAGTTTTTTCCAAAAAATGGTTGAAATATCTCTGAGCACTATGGAACTTAACTTCTGAGGTCATCAGTCCCATAGAACTTAGAACTACTTAAACCTAACTAACCTAAGGACATCACACACATCCATGCCCGAGGCAGGATTCGAACCTGCGACCGTATCGGCCGCGCGGTTACAGACTGTAGTGCCTTGAACCGCTCGGCCACGTCGGCTGGGGTTTTCTTCCAGCAGTAGTTTTATACAACATGACGCAGTACCATACTCAGAAAACGTTTTTGTCGACTGACTCTGGCAGTGGAAGCCTACGCAATTATAGTAGGTGATGTTTGTGCGAGACATTACGGTATCTATCTCGAGCTACGAACTTCCACCGCCCGTCGCATATTCCCACGTTGCGATATATTAATGACCTGTCATTAGAAGACCAAGTAGAAGGTAATAAATTTTCGCATAATTGTCTTTTGTTTTTCAATGTCAGGGTGAAGTAACGATAAACAAGCTATTAAAATGGTCACCGTCCATCCGCAGAAAGTTGATGTAATCATCAGGTTCTGAGTGAAACATTTCCATTAACAGGTTTCCAGTTGCGCATTTCTCAGTTGAAACCATTCCCTGGTCCAAGGTTAAAAAGCAAGGTTAAATTTAAAAGCTTTCGTAGTACGTGCACGGGCTTGCTTGACACATCCGTGGCTAGACAATAGCGAACATGGGAGACAAGTTTGCTCTTTTAGGAGGGACTTACTAAGTTTTAAAAAAGTTTCATCGTCCATTCGAAGAAAGTTGATTTAATCATCGAGTTCTGAGAGTAATATTTCCTTTAATATATTTTTATGGGTAAATCTCTCATTTTAAGCCATTTCCCGGAGCAGAGTCTTCTTCTTCTTCTTTAGACACAGTGCGTAAGTCAATGACATGATTGCTTTGTATGCAATTGTGGCCTCACTCATTGCGCTCAAAATACACACCAACACAAATAGCGTCTGCCTCAAAGTGACGTTAAACTGACGAACATTGTTTGAACGTGTACAGGGTGCTTGGCAAATCCGTGGCTAGATAAGATCAATTTTGTCAAACACGTTTGATCGTTTACGTGAGCCCATAGAGTAGCTGGGAGAATTTTGTTCCTGTATGTTGGAGGATACTTCGCATCAGGCGCTCAACAGGGAGCACTTCCCAGCGACAGTAACTGCTGTTAACAATACACGCACATGCAGACGCATGCGCTCCCACGAACGTACGAGCACTGTGTGTCTCTGTTGTTTTGACAGGGCTCAAGTAGCAGCCCAGGGCAGTAGACGTCGACGTGTTTGTCTCTGTTACAAGACCCGGCTCGGCCCCTTTGTTCTCCGCACCTGTCTTCCTGAAGCTGGCAGCTGCGCCCTGCGGCTGTCCAGACTGGAGCCCCTCCCGACACCAGTGCATCGGACTTTTTTGTGTTTCCCGTTTCTGCGGAACGCTGCCACAGGCATTCGTTCTTCAACCTCCACAAAAAGAACAATCAAGAGCTGACGCACTTACTCTGTCAAGACGTACGTTTATGGCGACAAAAAGGGACGGTAAGTCCATTTTCTACCTGCCTAGTTGAGAACGATTGCTAGGCTCCAAAATGTATCTCTTATTTCGAGAAAGTTGTCTGCTTGGATGGAAAATTTAAGATTTCAGTTATGTAAACTATCCATTCTAAAAGTATGGTTTTCGAAAAATTTTCGTACAGGACTACCCACTTAAGACCTGAAAATCAAATGAGGGGCAGATAATTCTGAAACAAAGGAAAGATTATGTACCATATTTCACACAAACCACCGGTAACAGAGCCATCACAAATTTTCTGTAGCTCAGAAACGACGAATTAGAAGAAAAAAAATTAACAAATTCGTTCCCAAAATGATCATAATATAGAGATTTAATCCAGGTGCGTCACTTAAACGAACCACGTTGGTAGCAAAATGCACAAAGATTTTCAGTTATAAATCAAACCAAAGACGGTTGTAACTTGGATGGAAGCGTTGTGTAGAGCGACGTCGAGCGACTGAAGGATTCTTCCTAGCAGATTAAAACTGTGTACCGCACCGAGACTCGAACTCGGGACCTTTGCCTTTCGCGGGCAAGTGCTCTACCAACTGAGCTATCCAAGCACGACTCACGCCCCGTCCTCAAAGCTTTACTTCCGCCAGTACCTCGTCTCCTACCTTCCAAACTTTACAGAAACTCGTAGGAGAGCTTTACAGAAGCTCGCAGGAGAGCTTCTGTAAAGTTTTGAAGGTAGCAGACGAGGTACTGGTGGAAGTAAAGCTTTGAGGACGGGGCGTGAGTCGTGCTTGGATAGCTCAGTTGGTAGAGCACTTGCCCCCGAAAGGCAAAGGTCCCGAGTTCGAGTCTCGGTCCGGTACACAGTTTCAATCAGCCAGGAAGTTTCATATCAGCGCACACTCCGCTGCAGAGTGAAAATCTCATTCTGAACTGAAGGATACTTTCCATTATATGGTAGCTTCACACAGTGTTGCGCTACTTATTTGCCACATATTGTGGCCACGAACCATGAAGTTTCGTGTGCGGCTGGCCGTTCCGGGCACAAGCTCTTTCCGAATATCGCTGTTATAATCACACAGCCTCGCCGTTGATCTATACCACTAAATGGTTAAGCGGTCATCGAATCTCAGTCGAAGGTTGCCCATTGAACGGCTTCCAGCATCAACAAATATTAGATTTTTCAGTATTTATATGGTTATTAATCGAATTCAAAAACTTGAAACGGTTTCATAATCTAATCATTAACATCTGTCAGTAACGTCAGAGGTTTAATACACTAAGGTAAGTATTTAAGTTAAGATAGTATATATATGTCTTTACACAGCGTAAATCGAGGCACACAAATTATCCAGATTACAGAAGTTGGACAAAAATATCTAATGCGAAGTAGGAAACCCGTTGGAATGCAACGTGGCTTTTAGTCGAATTGGAATAAATAAATACAGATCCTGTATCGTTTCCAAAGGAATCTTATACCATTCATATGCAAAGGTGATGATGACTGAGGTTGACAGAGATCACGCACCGTTCCCTCCAAAGTCGACCACAAAGGCTCAATAACACTGAGGTGAGGTGACCTGTATCGGCCAGGAGAGATTCGACAATCCACCCCTCATTGCGAGCTGTGTGAACGGGCACCCCGTTTTTATGCAAGACAGCATCACACTGCAGAAGAAATATTCTGCTATGGGATGGACTTGATGGGCCAAAGTGGTCACATAATCATTAGCATTAAAGATACCTTCCAGAGTTACGAGGGTTGACCGGAAAGTAATACACAGTATTTTTTTTTTGTCAGCCGAAAACAGTGCTACGAATGCGAAACGTTACGTGTGTATAATCTGAAGTCTACTGAGTGAGCGCGCCGTGTTTCCGTGTCACTTGAGACAGATGGCGTAGCTGCAGGACATCTTCAAAATGGCGTAGGTGATGTACGTTACGAGCAACGTGCCGTCACTCAATTTTTCACTGCAGAGAAAGAAATTGCGAAGAATATTCGCAAACGCTTGTGCAAAGTATATGGAGCATCTGCTGTCGACAGAAGTGCAGTTAGTGGCTGGTCAAGGAGGGTGAGGTCATCAGAAGGCGGTTAGGCGGAGCTCCACGATTTTCAGCGGTCGGGGAGACCATCATAGGCTGTCACATCTGACATGTTGCAGAGAGCTGATGCTGTCATTCGCGAGGAAAGACGCTATTCTTGGAAGACATTTTGAGGACGATGAGGAGGTGCGGTGATTCACACAGTGAAGCACTGGCTCCGCCTTCAGGACAAGAATTGGTACCGTCAGGGCATACACACCCTTGTCTCGCGCTGGAGAAAGGCTACAGAACGGGATGAAGATTACGTTGAAAAACACGGTGTGTAGATAACATACGATTCTTTCGTGTGTTTAATTGACATTATGTCCAATAAAGTCTTGTTGAAGAAAAAAAATGCTGTGCAATAGTTTCTGGTAAACCTTCGTAGAATGGGGCCCATGTCATATCACGATATTGCTGCTCAAAACCGTCGAACTCCCAACACGCTTCACTCCTGACACGTCAGCTCGGCCAGGAGTTGGAAACAGCTTGAAACAACAATCATCCGAACGAATGGAATTCCCCCAGTGCTCCGTAGTCGAGCCACCACGTTCTCCTGTTACAGACGTTTGCATCACCGAAGACTGGTTTTGGAATTCCAGCTCTTGCTGCAAACCCCAGGTTACGGAGCTCCCTGCCAGTTGTTTTTGTGGCGAAAGCGTTCGCGAGTGCGACACTGCATTGGCCTTTCAGGTGTCTTCCTCTTATTTTACGTCCGAATCCTCTTCACTAACCTGTCACAGTCACTCAACACACATTGTTGTCCGCGTTGTGGCTTAGCGCATGATACTTTTGCTCTTTCCCTATGTGCGATGTAAATCTTTGATCCGGTGCGTGTTCATATAGCAAATACGTCGGTCACCTTTGTTGTGGAAGCATCGGCCATTCAGACGCCAACTGTTTCCCCACATTCGAAGCCACTTAGCTCAGATATAACGCACTCAAAACTACACAAAACACTGGTCTGACCACGATCGTAGAGTGCATCACTTTCAGAACATTACGCAGGTGCCGCTCGTGCAGCGGAACTTGCAGGCTTAGCTAGCATCTGCGTTTATGTGCAAGCGTACATTTCTCGCGGTGCTTCCATATTCTGGGCCGTCCCCTATATATTCATCCAGTATATTAGAATGAGAGCACTTAGTGACTCTCAACAAATTTTGCACATTCTTTTGAACCTGTTCTAAACTTTTGCTTGCTAACGCTGTTCCTCAAAATAATCGGTTACTATCTCTTCACTATTCATGCTGTATAGCTTCAGCACCAGGCATAACGTTTAATTACTGCTCACGATAAATGGTTCAGGAGATACACGTAATAAACCCTGAGGTGCGTGAAAATCTGACAGACTGTACTCATCTCAAATTTGATAGTGACTGCACCAATACACTAACAAAAAACACTGAACATGTTGTTTAAAGAACAAGCGGTGAAGATCTACTGCTTGTTGACTAAATAGGTGTGTAAATCAAATGTAGGAGGATGTTTCATACGTACATTTTCTGTATTTTATACAGGTCACGTTTCTGCGCATATTAGATATTCAGCCTGTGCGTAGTAAACTTCAACTCAAAAACTGTGTTTAACTGCTCTGTATTTCTAGTTGTGTTCCACGATGGATTGAAAAGAGAGTATTTGGCTACATACAACTGCTTGAACTGTGCGTCTTCTACCTTACATTATCTATTTCTGGAGTGGGCTTCATCAGGGAATGTAGATCAGTTTCATTCTTTTAGTCGACCTGTATCCCCACCCCCATCATGCACACCCATCGATTCTTTAAAGAATCGAACTCTCATGTATAAGGCGGTTCTATTTCAAGAGAAGCTCAAAGTTTGTAACGTCGTATCTCCTGTACTGTGCCTTACAATGATATAATATTTCATTGTTCACACAGTGGTGTACATGGATATTGTCTGCAAAATTTGTTGCGAATGGAGTTAGTAGTAAAGAAGTAATAAATTAAAACTGAGCTTTTACTGCATAAACAGCGAAAATATAGTAAGAGATAATTATTTTTTCTTAGACTATTTTGATGTGGCCGAGCACCGAGAAAAAGCTTGGAAGAGATTTGAAATTACCAGTACGTCCAGTATCTATAAAGTTCGATGGAACTTCCTAAGTGCTCTGATTCTCAGATACCGGATATGTATAGTCTGGATAGTTTGCGTGCCGTGAGTTACGCTTCACATAAACACATAATTGTACACAGTTACTATGCTTAATACCTATCTTGTACCGTTAAACCTTCAGCGTAAGATTAAACCTCCTAATAGACATATTACGACAGCACTTCTCCGCCCCCGTTAGCTGAGTGGTCAGCGCGACGGAATGCTACGCTAAGGGGCCCGGGTTCGATTCCCGGCAGGGGCAGGAGATTTTCTCCGCTTAGGGACTGGGTGTTGTGTTGTCCTTATCATCATTTCATCCCTATCTCCGACGTGCATGTCGCCCCAATGTAGCATCGAGTGCAATAAGTACTTGCCCTCGGTGGCCAAACTTCCCCGAATGGGGGACTCCCGCCCACAATGCCGTCCGCTCATTACCATTTCCACGACAGCATTTTAAAATTTAAACTCGGCGTGACATGTCAGTTACGTACAGGTCTGCAACATTTATTTTTCTGCTTACTTCTTGACTGTTTTCGGGGACAGTACGCGGCTTACTAACTCAGGAAGAAGGCTTCATTCACATTACCTTGTTAGAAACGAGTGGGCCCGGGTGTTCGTCCCGTGGTGTTGTTTGATCACTGGAGATGAGGCAGAGTGCACTTCAGAAGACTACTGCTCCGCTCTTTGTCGACAAATTCCACTGGTCTTCCCCTCTGAAGGCTGCCTGAGCTTAGCCACTGCAAGTCCCTAGTGCACCGTTTAGCACGAAGAATTCAACTCGCTGGATGCAGATCGAAGAACGGGTTGCTGCGGGTCTGTTCGGCCAATGTGAGAAAATTCGTGCCTTTCACTCCAGATTTTTTTCATCAAATCCAATAACTCTTGCGCACATCCGCGCTTCAGTGCGAAGCGATCGATCAATCTCTTGCACGTTAAGATGTGTTCTGTAAGCCAAGAATGGAAAATTTCAGCAGGGTTGCCCGTATTCTCGTAAATAAAGTGAAATTAACGTTGGTCGCTTTGGAAATTGTTGGGAGTCCTCCCAAGGATGTAGAGGTTTTCGGAAGGTGCGGTGCGTAATTTGGAGCCACTTGTGGTGGTGACGTCAACTGGGCAGCTCGTGGTCGTGAGGACGTCAGAGCAGCCATTTCCTGCCACCATCTCGGTGATGACTGCTGCTGCTCAGCACACGTTTCGAGAGTTCAGAGAATTAAGTGTCGCTCTTTTCTTGAAAGCATAATCCACTTTCTGACTAAATCACTATTTGTCAGATTTCACTACCCAACTTGTGTTGTCCTATTAGATGTAATTTTGGATGATTTCTGTACTGATTAACTTCGCATCTGCGATCTGCACAAATATTACAAGTTAATCTGCATTTCTAATTTGTTTGTCTCATCGCGACAGTGTTCCGTTGCAATACAGTGGCCAAAGACCCTGATCATTCAGTTAATATGCAGATATTGTAAGTGGTTGATTAACTGCTGCATAACGATCATTGTACTCTATCGTATAGCACACTATTATTGATGTAAGTAAAGTCGGATAGCTACCACTTCGCGAAGGAATGAAATATATAACGGTTACATTTCATCGGTCAGTAATTACACGAAATAATGAATATCAGTTTTCTGTTAAACTTGAAGCCGTTAGATAGGCGATCTGGAACTGTGACTGGGAGGTCGTTTTAGTTATTTAGTAATAAACAGACATCAAAAAACGTTGTGCGTCGCCCCTGTTCCCAGAACTCCGGAAGACAGACGTTGACTGTCAATATTGTATTACAGACACAGTCCCTTTGACTGTTGAGAGATGTCACTAAACTCGCCCAAAGACGTAAACAACCATGCACGGGCAGCGCATATTAGACGAAGTGGGTCTGGCAGCCGATCAGTTCCAGTCATCCCACCAGGAATGAGGTACACCGCTCGTGTTGTCTGTAGTTCAACCATGCGTAGACGGTCAATACCGCGGTTCGATCGCGGCCGCATTGTTACTTTGTGCCAGGAAGGACTCTTAACAAGGGAAGTGTCCAGGCGTCTCGTAGTGAAAAAAAGCCATGTTGAAACTTCCTGGCAGATTAAAACTGTGTGCCCGACTGAGACTCGAACTCGGGACCTTTGCCTTTCGCGGGCAAGTGCTCTACCATCTGAGCTACCGAAGCTCGACTCACGCCCGGTACTCACAGCTTTACTTCTGCCAGTATCTCGTCTCCTACCTTCCAAACTTTACAGAAGCTCTCCTGCGAACCCCTGAAAGAAATGAGTGCTAGTTCTGCAAGGTTCGCAGGAGAGCTTCTGTAAAGTTTGGAAGGTAGGAGACGAGATACTGGCAGAAGTAAAGCTGTGAGTACCGGGCGTGAGTCGTGCTTCGGTAGCTCAGATGGTAGAGCACTTGCCCGCGAAAGGCAAAGGTCCCGAGTTCGAGTCTCGGTCGGGCACACAGTTTTAATCTGCCAGGAAGTTTCACATCAGCGCACACTCCGCTGCAGAGTGAAAATCTCATTCTGGAAAAGCCAGGGCTACTACTGCAGTGGATGACCGTTACCTACGGATTATGGCTCTGAGGAACCCTGACAGCAACGCCACCACGTTGAAAAATGCTTTCCGTATAGCTACAGGACATCCTGTTACGACTCACACTGTGCACAATAGGCTGCATGATGCGCAACTTCACTCCCGACCGCTACGGTCGCAGGTTAGAATCCTGCCTCGGTCATGGATGTGTGTGATGTCCTTAGGTTAGTTAGGTTCTAGGGGACTGATGACCTCAGATGTTAAGTCCCGTAGTTCTCAGAGCCATTTGAACCATTTTTCACCACCCACGTCCGTGGCGAGGTCCATCTTTGCAACCACGACACCGTGCAGCGCGGTACAGATGGGCCCAACATGTCGAATGGACCGCTACGGATTGGCAACTCGTTCTCTTCACCAATTAGTGTCGCATGTGCCTTCAACTAGACAATTCAACTAGACACTAGACGTGTTTGGAGGCAACCCGCTCAGGCTGAACGCCTTAGACACACTGTCCAGCGAGTGCAGCAAGGTGGAGGTTTCCTGCTGTTTTGGGGTGACATTGTGTGGGGCCAACGTACGCCGCTGGTGCTCATGGAAGGCGTCGTAACGGGTGTACGATACGTGAAAGCAATCCTACTACTGATAGTGCAACTGTATCTGCTGCATATTGGCGAGGCATTCTTCTTCGTGGACGACAATTCAACTAGACACTAGACGTGTTTGGAGGCAACCCGCTCAGGCTGAACGCCTTAGACACACTGTCCAGCGAGTGCAGCAAGGTGGAGGTTTCCTGCTGTTTTGGGGTGACATTGTGTGGGGCCAACGTACGCCGCTGGTGCTCATGGAAGGCGTCGTAACGAGTGTACGATACGTGAAAGCAATCCTACTACTGATAGTGCAACTGTATCTGCTGCATATTGGCGAGGCATTCTTCTTCGTGGACGACAATTCAACTAGACACTAGACGTGTTTGGAGGCAACCCGCTCAGGCTGAACGCCTTAGACATACTGTCCAGCGAGTGCAGCAAGGTGGAGGTTTCCTGCTGTTTTGGGGTGACATTGTGTGGGGCCGACGTACGCCGCTGGTGCTCATGGAAGGAGTCGTAACGAGTGTACGATACGTGAAAGCAATCCTACTACTGATAGTGCAACTGTATCTGCTGCATATTGGCGAGGCATTTTTCTTCGTGGACGACAATTCGCGCACCCATCGTGCACTTCTTGTGAATTACTTCCTTCTGGATAACGACATCGCTCGACTAGGGTGCCCAGCATGTTCTCTAGACATGAACCCTATAGAGCATGCCTGGGTTAGATTGAAACGGGTTGTTTATGGAGGACGTGACCCACTCTGAGGGGTTTACGCTGAATCGACGTTGAGGACTGGGACAATCTGGACCAACAGTGCCTTGATGAACTTGTGGATACTATGTCACAATCAATAGAGGCATAAATCAATACAAGAGGACGTGCTAGCGGGTATTAGAGGTACTAATGTGTACAGCAATCTGGACCACCACCGATGAAGGTCTCGCTGTATGGTGGTACAACATGCAACGTGTTGTTTTCATGAGCAATAAAAATGGCGGAAATGATGTTTATGCTGATCTCTATACCAATTTTCTTACAAGGTGCGGAACTCTTGGAACCGAAGTGATGAAAACCTTTTTTTGTGTAGATTCTTACAACTAAGCAATAACTACAACCATTCAGTGTCCATAGTGAAGTTTATTAAGAGTAAATGGCGCCGCTACCTATGTCTAACCGGCAGATTCATCAGACGGCTGTTTACCTACTTGCAACCGTAATATTCAAGTGTTTGTGTGTGTGTGTGTGTTGCTTTACAATGTCTCCGTCTCCAGAGTTCAGAAACAAGGGTTAAATGTTGGTTACTATTATGTACTTATTAGAAAGCAGTCATCAGTGCTATAAAATGAGCGGAATTCCACCAAAACTTTCGCACTACTGTACGTGACAGCGTACCCACACACTTTACTGCTGTAGGGAAGGAACATTACGGTTTAAGGTCCGGTCGCCGACGAGGTGATCAGTTTTAAGCTTGCATCTTACAAGGACACAAAAGGAAAACATGGGAGTGCTCTTCAAGAGAGAACTCCCCGCATTCACCTTAATCGATTTATGAAGAAAAAAGGCAATCTAAAACTGGAAACAAATATGAAACCGTCTGGTGCAGAACGCGATGCCTTAACCCCTGCACCAGTCCGCGTTGTAACTTACTTTGGCCGTCTTCTGTTGTTGCTTCTTGACTATAATGTAGTTGTAAATGCAATACACAAATATGAAGAGTGTCACAGAGTTGCCATAAGTCTATTTTTTTCTTATTGAAAACATTGTAATTATGCAGAGTCTCATAATTTAAAACAACAAAACAACGGAGGCATGGTCGGGTGGACTTCAGTGCATGAAATTATGAAGGTGCAAAACACACCGGACCTGCATTCAGAAGGAAGACAAGATTTTCGAAGCCTGAAAATAGGTTTCACATGAGACCTCAAAAAAAAAAGGTTCAAATGGCTCTGAGCACTACGGGACTTAACAGCTATGGTCATCAGTCCCCTAGAACTTAGAACTACTTAAACCTAACTAACCTAAGGACATCACACAACACCCAGCCATCACGAGGCAGAGAAAATCCCTGACCCCGCCGGGAATCGAACCCGGGAACCCGGGCGTGGGAAGCGAGAACGCTACCGCACGACCACGAGATGCGGGCACACATGAGACCTATTTAGATTTTTATGGAATAGTGATCACAAGCAATTGGCAGTTTTCGGGGCCAATAACCTGTCCTTAGACATGTATGACTACTACGTTCATCAAAATTAACTGCTAGCGCTGCAGTATCCAGACAGGTATCACTGACTATTCTGTCTTACGAATAACAACCGATGCAGTAGGGTTTGGGTCAAGGTCTCATCACACATATTAACGGACACGTCACGGATCATCTTATACTGGACTCGACCACACCTTATGAGAGATGTTTTTCTTCCTTGAACGATTCTGCGTTAAGGGTGTCCTTGCTCTTCGCTGTTCTACAGTTATAAGAACAACTTTGGACACGATGGAAGAAATATTTGGGTATAACGTCCCAGCATCGACGAATTCGGAGGTGGAGTAATATAGTAGACGGGCAAAGAAGACGTAATAAAACGGTCTTGTCATTTGGGACTAGATTTTGGGAGCCCGCGATAATCTTTAAACTGGATGGAAGGACAGAGATTTAAAGAACCATGACAATCACTAATGACGAACATAACACTAGCGAATCCTCCCCTATACCCTGATGTTCATTATTTACATTTACACGATAGTAAGAGGAAATACTGTACCAACAAAAGCTGCAGGAGAGAGTGAAACTATGCATAGATCGCAACAGCAAGTGCTTAGACTACAAGATTGTTTCTGAGATGGCGGTGAAAATGTGTACAACTAAAATTTGGAATGACAGATAATAAAAGAAGTAAATAAAATGTGTCTTGCTGTCTTGTAGTAAGTATGATACCACCAAACACTTTCACAAGAAAAAAAGAGTGCAACAGCCGTATAAGCAGTTAACACTGAGAAATCTGCTCTACACATAGATAGGGATTCGTTGCATAAATTGAGTCATGAAGGAAAACATTTGTAAGGTGCTCCGCAGGATTCCAAGCGTCCTGAATGTCTTTAACTATACCTCACCTGTAAGACTTTGGCTCACTGTCAATAGCTGGAGAAACTATCATGTGGGTGCCGTCTGGTATCGGTAGATTCTAGTTTGAAGTGTCAGCGACATACACAAGTGATTGTGAATCTGCTGGAACTGATTATCACGGCGTTCCCAGTAAAAGCTTACATGATTCATATGCTCACCATATGTGGCGATTTTCCTGCTCTTGGAGACCCTTATTATTCGTTCTGTGTGCAAAATGTCTCGTGCTCATGCGTAGATAGTGATGACGCTTCGAATAATAGGCACTTCCAGCTCGAGGAATCGGCCTCGTTCTGCCAACGGCATTTAACAAGACAGAAGCGGGGTGGAGAGGGTGTGGGGGGTAGGGGACGTAGGGTTACTCAAGCACTTCCCATTTCCAGTCATACAAACATAAACACGCACACATACTAGGTTCTTAGATCAAGTGACAACGAAAGCTCTTAAGTCAGACTCCAAGGATTCTAGAGGTTTCCCTTGGTTGTAAGGTAAACGCCAGGATCTTCGCACCATTTCCCAGTAGGGCATTATACTTGACACAATTCCACGCTCGTTATTTCGAGTAAAATAAAACGAAATATATTATGAGTCACACAGTCACCACTGCCAAGTTGTTTAGGTACTGAAGAGCACTTTCCATATACATCATTTTAATGAAACTAACACTTTACTTTTATTTCAGTCAATCTTCTGCCGAATCAGAATGGCAATATGGCTAAACATCACTTAATCTTTTGACATGTTTAGAGAAGAGGAAGTGGTGCCTGTATTCCTCTAAATGAAACTGGTTCTACATTAGCTTCCAGTATTAATGTATTGTCACCAACTGCGACATAACTGCGTGCACAAACAGTGATCCAATACTGTAAAATGCTTTTTTATTCCAGTCTCTGATCACAAATTAATTCTTTAGACGATGACTGGTTTCAGTCTGTAATGACCATCTTCAGATCTTTTTCACACCATGGCCGTATCACTTTAGGACATGGTGCAAAAAAGATCTGAAGATGGTCATTACAGACTGAAACCAGTCATCGTCTAAAGGATTCATTTGTGACCAGAGACTGGAATAAAGAAGCACTGATGTATTGTAATGCCACCACTTTTTTGGTATGGCATCTGAGCTGGCCAAATGAGTTATAACAGGGGCTACCTGCTAATGTGGCTAGTGCTGCCTCTAATGCATCAGGTAGAGTACTGCACGCTGGAGTCCAGTGGAGGCACCAGGGGCATTACACCACTGGCATAACAGAAAGGCAGAGACACTGGCCTGAGTGACGCAGTTGCTTCATGTCTTGAACATGGTTGTTATGGCTTACATGACAGAACAGGAGGTTACGCAGTTGCAGCAAAAAAAAAGGATGGGACATGTCGACAAATACTCATCGTTTTTAGTCAAGGATATTGCAATCTGTCTGCCAGACATCAGCCCCAATGAGAGATCAATGATGAAGCTGCAGAGTCACCAATGCTAGATGCAACCCTGCTGTTTGCTCCAAGTTTGATGCTGTGGACTTGGATCCCTCCAGCTGGCAGGTCATCTGGTGCCTACTTCAGCCACTTTCAGTCCTCTATCTTGTGGGTCGAACATTCGAGCCCATGACCAGGTTGTGCAGCCGAGATCTTTGCTCCCTGCATCTGCTTGTGTAGGTGTACATTGAAGCTACTGTGAGTTGTCTACCGCAGGAGGTTCAAGTCCTCCCTCAGGCAAGGGTGTGAGTGTTGTCCTTAGTATTAAGTTAGCTTAAGTAGTGTGTAAGTCTAGGGATCAATGACCTCAGCGGTTTGGTCCCTTAGGAATTCACACACACATTTTTCTTTGTGAGCTGTCTCACTGATTCTGCGACCATGGTGTGATTCAAAGCACCTCAGTGTGTCTCTTCTGCCGTAGTGTGCAGCCTTTGCACTGCAATATGGGTAAACAGCTTGCCACCTGCTGTTGTAGCCAGCATCTATGTGGTATCGTTGCCTATATCACTATACCAGCTGCATGATGCTGATGGTGATTGCAGCTCTTCATGGGCCACGTAATGCATATGTTGTGGGGATGTTGACTTTTCTGAGCATGATCACCACACTTTTATAGGATAATGAAAACAAAAGTGGCTCAGATGAGTGGATATGATTGGAATTGAGTGTATGCATACAACAATACCACGTGACATGCACACGAAGTGTACACACACCACGTGATCCACCTGTCAGAGCATAATATGGGCAGTGTTACTATGAGTGGTGCAGTGCAAATGGGATGATGGTACTCAAAGTGGAGCAGTGGGTGTTCATTGTGGAAAGTTATGTGACAACAAAGTCGTGGACACGGTGTGGTCAGTTGTTTGCTGCGAAGTTTAATGGTGTCAAAGTGCCAGCAAAGAGTGCCATGGATCGCTTAGTGCGAAAATTAGTCAGACAATATCTGTTTTGAAAAAATCGAGAAACATTTCAAAATATTCCCGCACACCAGAAAATGTGGCTGCAGTTCACTAGAAAATAGTCCTACCAGATCAACTTGACACCTGTCGTAAGAAACTGGTATATCATGTCAATCATAAGGACGAATACTCCACCCCCACACCCACATACATCCCTAGCGAGTGTGTGTTGCTCATGCATTGAAACCAGCAGATTCTCTGAGCGTCTTCAGTTTTGCGAGTGGCTGTTCACTGAGAAAAACAATGAATGGCTTGGTCATGGATCTGTTCTTCATGTCTGGTTTCAACTGAGTGGTTATGTCAACAAAGGATGACAGTTTCTGGGCAACGGAGAATCTGCATAACTTACAGAAAACTTCATTGTATAATCAGAAGATTGGGGTTTGGTGAGCAGTGCCTCCACAGCACATTATTGGTCCCATCTTCTTTCATCAGATGCTCACTTTGGTGCATTACATTGCCAACATTTTGAAACCATTTGTGTCAGCATTAATTGAAAATGAAAAATCTACAGTAACTTTCAACAGGATGGAGCAACTGCCCATTCAGTCAGCAAACCTTGGAGTACAATCTTCACACCTGAAAGAGACGTTTTCACTCTGTTCGTGGCCCTAGCTGGCCATCCAGGTCACCTGATCTGTCAGTGTGATTACTTCATGGCAGGGTCCCTCAATTCTGAGATGTTTTGCAACAATCCTCATAATCTTCAATAAGTGATGAGACTGCAGCAATTTCAGCAGTCCAGATTCGATCTGCCTTCAGCAGCTTGCTGACCAGTGCCCATAGGGGCCAAGGGATGAATAGTGAACAGTTTCAACATCTACTGTAGTCAAATTAGTACTTTTATTTGCCCAAACCCTGTAGTTTATCAAGTAATAAATGAATATAATTACACTGATGTTTTCATGTTAACACACCAGATGACAACGAGGCATCGCACATCTCCTGACTGCTACCTCACGCAGGATGGTGTACTGCTGGATTGCTGACACTAACAACTCAGTTACCTATAGTGGCCATCCGGAACTACCCATCTGAGCGCTTCAAATACAGGGCAATGCAAAATGAATATAGCGATTACAAGTGGCTGTAAATAATGCATACCAATACATAGAAGGTCTGTCCCTGTAGCTCAGTGGTCTGCATGTCTGCATGCAATCTGGAGGACCTGCGTTCGCTCCTCGTCATTGCCAAAGATTTTTCCTTTGTGGGCGGACCGAAAGTGTGTGCACTCCGCCTTGCGATGTCAGCCAAGGAGTTACTTGGGTGGGAATCAGAGACTCCAGAGTCTGCGAAGCTAACAACCCCACGCCATCCACACATCCAATGATATAATTCGCAGAGGATGATACAGATCTCGATAGATCTCGACTGGCCCATCAAGGTCAGAGCACAGACCTGTACCATTTGATGCACATATAAGACATCATTCATTACATCCTAACGTCTTTGACAGCGATGCTGCATATTGCTAAGTAACCAGCAGCGTTCTGTATATGCAGATAGTTCCGTAGAGGACAGTGCAATAGCGATGTAATTTTCTATTTTATGATACTTTCCATTTAAATATTTTCTATTTCACAATGTAAATTTTAAATAAGCAACTTAATTACATTACATAACAACCAAACGAGTATTAAGAATTGTGTCTGTGCCATTTAACGTACACTTGACAGCAAAAAAAGTGGGTCACTTCCGAATACAACCAACATAACGTAGCTGTGTTGCAGGCCCTCTAAAAACCAAAACCCCGTGGGGTACAGTCGTTTGACTACACACAATGGGTACTGTAAGAGACTAGTAGAGACCAAAGGTCTTTATGGCAGTCAGTCTAAGCGTTAACTAATATCGTCATACAAAACACATTAGAAAACACGTTCTAAGCGATGAGACACCCCATAACACTCACAAACTAACCTTAATTACAACAAGTGACATTCCAAAAGTTCTGAGAAAACGGATTATTTTACATATATCGTACAGTAATCCTTAGTCAAAATTAAATACTTGAGGAAATATATGGAGTTACAAAGCTGTACAACAATTGGAAAAAAGTTTTTCGCTCTCTAAAAGGTTTTCCATCCAAGTGCTGAAGGTCGCTCAACGGCGAGTGGCTCTGGAAACTAGATATTGGACGAACCAGTAGAAAAACGCGATTAACGGCAACAGGCACTCTAAGGAAATCTCAACATTAACAGCGAATCACCAGTAATATCATTGTTCTCGTAACACATCAACAGCTACGTGTACACAAATTTGAACTTTAAATGACATGACCAACGTCGTCGTTCTGGACCTGGATTCAAACCCAGCGCATATAACCATTGATAACTAAGCGAAGCTTTGTTTGTGCCTTATTGAGACCGGATCACTAGGCATAAAGAGACGTGAAGTATAGACGTTTGCACCAGTATCAGTTATCAATTCAGATCCTGAAAATAAATGACGAAAATGTTTATACTGAATTAGGAATCCTGTCATAACAGTTAGCGTCCTGGGAACTACCCACGACGACGTTTAATATGCTGTCATTCACAAGGAATAAGGTATGCTCATGTTTAAAATTGAAATGCCATTATATAAAGCTTGTGATAGGGATGCGAACCCAGCACTAAATCAGATTGTTAACGACGTACAGTCATGCTCAAAAGTAGCCGAACGACCTGGATTGCATTTCGCCTGATTCCCATGCAACCCACATAACGCAGCTGTCTAGCAGGTCCTCTAATCGCTCCTTGATACAGTCGTTTGACTATTGAAAATGATTCCAACAAGTCACCTTAGAAAACACTGCTCTGTATCGCAATAACTCGGGATGTAAAGTAATACCACGACACTAAAAATATCAGGGGACACCTCATTACAGATAAGACTGTCCTTAAGGCTTGTAAGCTCGCATTTATTGCAATAACTGACATACCCGAAATGTTAGCAATTTCATTATTACGTCAGATAGGTAATGCACGTAGTAAGTTCGTCGTATTCATGATTTCCTCTTCAAAGTAACATACCATACTTGTTATTTAACACAAAATGTCATTAAAAATTTACATTATTCACGAGAAGCTAGTTGAGAATATGTATGAACTTCAAATAACACGACGAACCGACTCCTGCATATTGATTCAAACCCAGGTCATGCAAACTAAGATTTCGTGACTGACGGAAATTAACAGTCATTCCTGACTACCCATAAAGATAGTGATATACCTCGATTTTAGACAGTATCAGTTAACAAATATCAACTTTAAGTTACATAACGTAAACATTTTTAATGGTCGCGAATTCCTACCCAACTTCTATTGTCCCTGTTAACGAACTACGAGAGATGTTAAATACTGCTTCTTCACAAGTAACTTACTTGAAATTCAGTGAGGTACATCTTTGGGTCGGACAGGGATTCGAACCCAGAACCCAATCGTAGTTCGTCGTATTAATGATTTCCTCTTCAAAGTAACATACCATACTTCTTATTTAACACAAAAAGTCATTAAAATTTTCGTTACTCACGAGCAACTAGTTGAGGATATGTATGAACTTCAAATGAAACGAAGAACCGACTCGTTCTGCATATGGATTCAAACCCAGGTCCTGCAGGCTAGGCCCTGGTGGCCGTGAGGTTCTAGGCACTTCAGTCCGGAACCGCGTGACTGCTACGGTCGCAGATTAGAATCCTGCCTCGGGCATGGATGTATGTGATGTCCTTAGGTTAGTTAGGTTTAAGTAGTTCTAGGTTCTAGGGGACTGATGACCTCAGATGTTGAGTCCCATAGTGCTCAGAGCCATTTCAACCAATCATGCAGGCTAAGATTTCGTGGCTGACGGAAATTAACAGTCATTCATGACTAGGCATAAAGAGAGTGATATACCTCATTTTTGGACAGTATCAGTTAGCAAATATCAACTTTACATTACATAATGTAACATTTTTAACGGACGCGAATTCCTACCCAACATCTATTGTCCCTGTTACCGAACTACGAGAGATGTTAAATATTGCTACTTCACAAGTAACTTACTTGAAATGCAGTGAGGTAAAGCTTTGTGTTGGACAGGGATTCGAACCCAGAACCTAAGCGGATTGTTATCGAAGCACAATCAACTTTGACATATCGGATTTTCTCGGCAGTAGCTAGATGTATTAACTCAAATGACGAGACGAAACATTAATTTTTTCCTTTCCAGGACTCCAACCCGGCACATATCGCTTTTATATTATAGAGAAAAGGAACGTTAAGTATGAGTTTCTTACACCAGCAGCGACATGTGAGCCTGTTTGAACTAGAAATAATATGACAAAGAGTTCAGTGCTGACTAGCAATCGAACCCCACACATGTCGTTGCTGACTACACACAAAGAGACGTCAGCTACCGAATTTTTCTCCACCAGCAGCTCGGAATAACATCCTTGAACATACAGGGATCTCGCAAATAATTCTGTGTCTCACTGGGAGTCAAAAACGTCAGATATCGTTAGTGTTGACAACGAATGAAAATGATTTAAAAATAAAAATTATTATCCACCAGCAGATAGGTATTCTCATGCTAGAGCTTGATAATACATAGTTGCATTCCCAGTTCAGAACCAATTTTATCGACATACAGAAGCTCAAATAAAAGACGGAATAAGTGTCCTGTGACCATACACAGGGTTTGTTTCGTCACTAGAAATAAATAACTGGTATAAGAAAGGTTACTGGTGATAGAGTTTCTACATGTCGCCACTCCTTACTTTATTGTGGTTCCACCTAACGTCTACTTGGTAGAGAAGGAATATCATGTTTAATGTGATTTTCAGACCACAATGCCATTATACCTTCTCCACTTGGCGTAGCCAGAAGAGAATAGAATCTGCCTCTCACTATCAAAAAACATCGCCAGAAGTTGGAATCGAAGCGATACCATCATCATATGAAACGATCGTCAGTCCAACAGACCACCAAACCCTGTTCTCTACGAGCATTGTCGGACTGTTATAGATAACATCAGAGAATTCGCATATATCGTTGATGATTAATTTCTCTCTCATGTTTAGTATTGTTTTAATAACACTGAAAGAAACCTTACAAAAACTGTGCACTGTATTGTAAGAAATGAAATAAAACTACCCACGATAACCTTACGACGAAAGTCTGTTTTAACAAAACTGAGTATCTGTACACAAGCGTGCCTCTATCTGCACGAATTAGTAAAATACTAATCACTTAGATTTCGATTGGGTGTCTGTTTAAATCGTATGCTGTGTCATACTCAACAGGTATGCAAACGTGGCATTTCATAAATAAAGTTAAGTATTCCTAGAAACCCAAAATTTGCTTGTCAGCAGCGGAAAGAGGCGTTACCTGTTGTGCAGCATTGTAAGTTTTTCACCATTGTACTATGAGCTGAAAGTATTTTCTTACCATTTACTTGTCGATGTTTGATCTGACTGCTTGCAGCTCTTACACAGAAGGAATAAAAACGTTACATTCAGTGAGGCTCGAACCGCGAACCATAACACTCGTGTTTCCACAGGTCAGCACATCAACACTGAGCTAGCGGATAGATATGGTTTGCGCCTTCCTCTTATGAGGTCAATAGTGGCTAGAACTCGTAAACCGCTATTTACAGGACGAGATTAGTTGCGATTGCCACGTTCAGTGTCTTTTCTGGGCTGAAAACCGTAAATTTACAATCTTCTGTTACACCTCAAGCGATAACAGCTCAGGTTATTCAATGGAAATGACCCGAGAAATCAAGTGAACTTTGAGGCTTAATTCCGTGCACACCAGCAAGTAACTCGTCGATCACAGAGTTGCCAAACATACCTTGCGTTGTTGCCAAATCTCAGTTACATTACCAGCAGGAAGAAGACGAATCGATGTGATCCTACAGCGGGCTGGGAAGTGACCATAGCTGGCGCCTTGAAGACGCGGCTGCTACGGCCTCGAATACGTAATGCGTCTGATTC